>NC_139328.1:6518750-7990000 GCF_056507025.1 Lutjanus erythropterus
ACATCTCAGGCGGCCTGTCCTCATTCTGTGATTTCCCACTACCTACGAGTGCATTTTTGGATAATTTTTACCAGCTTACAAGACACAGCATGAGTTTCAGCATTGTTAAGATGTATTTTTGTTATGTTATAGCTGGTGCCAAGCCTTTCCCAGACCAACCTAAAATGTATCTTTTCATCTGTCTGTGGGTTTGATGGCAACAAGCGTGCGTCTGTAACTAGGGTTCTTAGAGGTGCTGAAAACAAACAAGAAGAAGCCATTTCTGCACAAGCTACACTTAATGTAAACTGTCGGTCTTTGTTGATGTGCCCTCTGACAGAACAGTGAGTGGGAAGCTAACTGATGACAACATGCAGGGTAGTTTGTATGTAATCATGAAATGAAAAGGATTTTATTGAAATAAGTGAGTGATTGTTTTATATTGGCTCAGTCAGGTTGTATAGGATGCCAAGACACATTGTGAAACATGAAACTTCTAAAATTCTATCACAAAACATAATTTTGGTTGTTCATGGCAGAGTAGTATCAGATTTAATGTGATGAAGAAATGAAATAGGGCTCAATCATTTTGAGCAATAAGTCAGTTACCACAGCTGTAATGTCCCGGAGAAGCTTGAACATACTTGAAAAGAATGTGACGTTGGAAAAGGTGTTGGAACCGGGTCTAAATATCATAATATTCCTTAAAGCGTAGAAAACGTTCTGGTTTTCAGTTAATCAGTCTGAAGAATTTGCCTCAAAAGCATGCAAGTTGTTTTGCGGTAATAAAATGAAAACATGTAATTGCCTTCGGTAATGGCTAAACAGTCCTGCCTGTGAAAGGGAGTGAATGCTCAGTGACCATGTCTGCATTAGTCATGCAGCTCTCCTGAGAGTCTCCCACTAACTGGGTCAGGACTGCCTGCGTCACTTGTGGCTCGTGTAGGTCGGTCAGAGTTAATTTACAGCTATAATATGTAACATTTTCATATTAAAATGTCTAAAAAATGCTGGACATATGTTCTATATTTTGTTTAGTTGGGTACAATGTATATATGCAGAGAAGTCCATCATTTATTCAAAGTAAAGGTGTGTTTCTTGCTACTTAGTTGCTTTACCTTTCAGGAAAACATAGTGATATATCTGACACATCAGAGAGTAAGGAAGGAAGTCCATGAACGTGACTAAACTTTCATATTTCCTTGTCCATTAACATGATTTCTGCCAGAGTCATGTCAGATTTTCATCAGCTTTAGTGTTTATTTAAAAACTCCCATGATCCCACAGTACTTCACAATGACACCCATGTCTTTTCTTATTGTTTTAATGTGAGAGAGACCCCTAGAGGCAGAACTTGCATATTGTATGTTGAAAAAATGTGATGTGTCTATATGGGACACTCTAAAAACTTGGTGTTTTTCCCAGGGGCGGTGCCTCACATCCTGCATCACATATAGTGTTATGTGCCTAGTGTGCATTTATGTTAGCCTGCTTTGGGTCATCTCATCACTTTCTGGATCAGCTAGCAAAACTGTAACCTAAAAAGTTAATTATTAACCTAATCTCTGCCTAAACATAAGAGATCTCATGCCTCTCATAGACTCCAAGCAAATATGATTTTTATTTTCTTTTTCTGTGATCGCCAAGTTACGAAGATACTCATAGATTTTGGACTTTTACTTGACTGTAAATGAATTCTCACATTGACCATCATAATTTTATACTGGAAAATATAACTAAATCAGGGCTGTAGAGGTAAATACAGTGGTGGCGAAACTAGTTGATTGATACAGTTGATTTGAAAATAAGTGAAAATAAATGAGTAAACTATGTTGACAAGATGGACAAGATTATGTACACGATTATGTACGCTTGAATAATAATCACCATCTCTTCTTTTGTGTCAACAGGAAGCAGTGGTTCAAACTGCAGCAAGAACGAGGGTCGGAAGTCTGGCGGCAGTGGCAGCGAAACTGAGATCAGGAGCCACCGAGCTCCTAGCGAGCGCTCAGTGGCTCCCCCTAGTGAGAGAAGCATCCGTAGCTCCGTCAGCCACCGCAGTGCCAACTCCCACTCAATAGCCTACGGTCCTGGCCTTGTGTACGGCCCGCCTGGCTTGCCTCCCCAGCCTCCACATCTGTCTACAGCTGCACCTGGCGCCCCCCCAGGCAGAGAGCTCGCCTCTGTGCCCCCTGAGCTCACTGCCTCACGCCAGTCTCTGCGCCTGGCGGTGGGCAACGCCGGAGAGTTCTTTGTCGATGTGATGTAACGCAGGTTGTAGGCCGATAACGAAGTAGCAGATTGGGCTTTCTCGTGTCATTATAAGGCAGAGAAGGACAGCGTGACGGGACAGGAAGGAGGGAAGACTGCCGTACCCCTTGATTCGACTCTCCTAAAAGCAGAAATGGAGGCAACCCTGTTATGAGAGAAAATGTTCCCCCTCTCTTGTGCTTTCTTCCTAGTAGTAGTGGCCATACTTTCTTCAATGAAGAAACCCCCTCGCTCAAGATGGAACCAAAGCGCCTCTCTCAGTTTCCGCTCCTCAGTGGGGAAGAGTTTGCGTAAGGACAAAGAGCAAGAGAGGGAGGGGAGGCAGTGGAAACGGACAGCTGGGGAAGATGACTCATCACTTTTCTACATGGATGTTTTTCATTTGTTCTTCTCTTCACTCTTCCCTCCTCTCTGCCTTCCTTATCTTAACATTCTCTGTCCTCCCCCACCCCTGTTCACGTCAAAACTGAGAGAAAAAGAAGCCTCTTCCCTCCTTCTGTTCTTTCAATCCCTCCTGACCCCTAACAAGAAGAAAAAAACCGGAAAGAAAGCTGAAATGAACACTAACTGTTAACCTTATTCAGACTTTTTAAATGTTTGCTTGACTTAAGAGAGAAAGAAATGGAAAAATTTGTATGTAGTGCAAGAGAATCGCAGTCCTTCTTACTGTAAGAATGCATTTGTTTTATTATATACGTAGCTGGTCACAACTAGTTTCATTTTTCAATGCTAAACATGAGCATCCAGCTTCAAGAGTCATTTTTACACTACACAACTGCATTTTCATCTGTTAACCAGAGCATTTTCAGACTCTGTGTTGTGATAATGTATAGTGGAAAAAAAATTTCTTACCATGTCTTTCACACTACTCTTTTATCAAGGAAAAAATGTCTTTTTATTTATAAATATAGTTTTATGACTTAATGCTGCTTTGTCTGGTGTTTTTTTTTTTTAATTTGAGTGTGTTTGTGTGTGTGTTTGAAGCAGAAATTTGCAACCTCGAAGTGTGTGTTTTTCGTCACGGTACCTGAGGTCATATTTGCATTTAAAAGCAGTGGATTCCAGACTGTCCAAGAGCAGGAATGTGAAGGTTAGGCAATCTGGTGCACAGATGTGTGTGTGTGGGCTGTGGGTGTGTGCAAAGAGATCAGCCTGTTTGCCTCAGAACTGAATGACCCTATGCAAAATGTTCCCTGTGGTTTGAGAGGAGGAAAACTCCTGTAGAGAGGCGATTCGATTTAACTTGGACAAAAAAAAAAAAAGTTGAATCCGATGGACTCTGCAGGACAGAATAAAATAAGACCACCCACGCTAACACAACAGTTAGTTTAAAATGACAAACGTGTCTCCTGCTTCCTCTCATAGTCTTAAGCATTACACAACAGGACCTCGCACAAATTGCAACAGATATTCTTACAACTTTTAATGGTCTCAGAAATGTTATTTATAACATATGTAAAGTCTTAAGAAATCCAAGTGGAGGAAAGTATTTAAAAGTACTGAAATCAGTGATGCATCAATTTTCCATTGCTGCCCATGTTAACAAAAAATTATTTATGCATGTCTTCTTGTCTGATGTCCACAGTCAAACTTTTTTACATGAGACATGAAGTTGGACGCGGTACAGTGAACGTGTAAAAGGAAATTCTTAACCCTTAGATGCATGAGTGGGTCAAAATGACCTAGTTTTATACCTAATATTGTAATAAATAATATATCATGAAGTGTTTCTTAAATAGTAAAATTCATGTTGATCAATTTCAGCTTTTATATGGATGCTAATTAATTTCGCCTCGTCTACAAGTATACTGATTTAGCAATGATTATTATTTTAGGAAGGAATACCACTGTGTTACTCAAGAACATTTAATTAAGCAAGTTGGACACATGCCAACATGGTCCCAAGTCCGTTTTAAAAAGGAAACTAACTCGCCGCGCTGCTTATTATAGCTGTCACACACATCATCATTAATGAACTACCATAAAACGAAAAATAATTGACCAGTAGCCAGTGGAGCTTATCATAACAAGGCCTGGGTGCGGTTTACACATCGCTCCAGCCGCGCCTTTTCCTGTCACAGCGGAACGGTTGTGCGTAAGGACGGCGGGTCAGCTGACAGCTATCGCAGGAGCAGGAGGAAGGAGCGGAATTAGCGGGTGTGTGAACTGGGAACCCACTGGATCCTGACACAGGCTAATATCCTAAGGCGACCGGGGGGTGAAAGAGCGGTGGTGTTCGCGAGAGAACTAGGGTAAGTTCACCAGAGTTGAGACGGCTACACGTTTCTGGTCAAAACGATCAATTGTAGCCCCGTAACTGTTTCGGAATAGCTGGTGGAACGGTGTAAATCGGGGACGATGCTAACGTTAGCAATGTTAGCTGCCGCTCCGTTAGCTAACGTCAAGCTAGCAGCGGCAACTGCTAGCTTAACGGAAAAGCGGTGTATTTCCCTTAAAAATAAAAGCATATAGTATGACATTTCAGTAATATATTAACCGTGTCATGTTAGTAGTGTAAGTTGGTGCTAAAATTTCACATTGTTATTCAGAACCTTGCGATAATTAATAATATTGCGGGATAAATGGTCGTCAAACGGTCGAATTTGATCCTGTTTAAAAGAGAAACCTAGATTTGTGGAACTCTCGCGAGATTTGTACGTGTTGTTTCACCATTGTTCATTTTCTTCAAATTAATAACTTTTTATAACGTGATTACACTGCACTTTAGATCTGAGTAGATTTAAGGACTTAAAACACTTGTTCGAGTTGAGGTAGAGATCATACGCTTGGATAAAAATGAGCATTCTCGCGACGTCTTTCGCAGCTTTGGGGTTCCCTTCTTTAAAATTGCCGTCTAATTTTTCTTTTCAGCGGAAGTCCATTTAAAATTCCACACTGCTCGACGCTGGGTCGCTCAACATCACTGCCAGCTAGCCTGCTATCGCAAGCTAAATTAGCTAGCTACCTCTTACTCGGTGTATTCTCCATCACTTTGATCTTAGCTGAAGGTCAAGCCCCCGTCAATGCTGTAGCCACTTCAATATGTGTAACATAAAGTGTCTCAAATGAACCTGTCGCTCGCCAGTCGAGGAGCGATTGAGAAAATATGAAAAATGTATGAACGTTAGGAAATGGCCCGAGTGAGCAGACATCTTGACTCCGGCCAATAAAAGGGCGATTAAACCCGCTCATTTCTTACGAACGATTTATTCGGTCACGGCTCAGAAATGTCCCCGTGGGGAAATTATTTCACTAATCTTCGGCTTATGATTGTGTTGTATTTTCCCTCTGAGCACCGCGCGTTTAAGTTTGTCTGGCCTCTGTCTTCGAGGAATTTCAAGCATGTCCTTCATCCCCTGGTTTCCAGAAGCTTCATTCTTCATTGAGGGCAAACTCCTATGATTTGTGTGTCTAAATCATAAACACTTAATTGGCCAACAGCTGCACTGCCTGTAGATGAATTTTGCTGTCCATAAAGGTTTTAATCTTTGGATTTCATTACCAGATCCAAGCTGGATCCGGTAGTAAAATGCAACCCAGTAAGAGCAACAGATTTTTAGAAGGCAACCTGGTGACATCCTGCTTAAAACTGGCGGCTGCTAATCTGCTGTTAATCTTACTTTGGAAGAAAACAAGGAATTGACTATGTTGAGGGTTGTGACAGCAGAGTCTTTTGTAACATGAAATGGAGTGATATTTTTTTTTTAAATGCATGTATGTGTATGCACATGCACGAATCAAGAATGAGTCACCACAGTGAGGCAGCTGCAGGGTATATTCAATTGGCAATAGAGTGATGTCTGTGTGTGTGAGAGAGAAAGAAGAGAAGGGAGAGACAGAAAGCGGATGTGAGGGACAAACGCTTCCCTGTACTGTTGGCCACTCCCTCACTTTTCACTGCTTTCACTTCTCTGTCACCCCTTTTTCCTTTCCCTCTTTCCTTCCTGCAACCTCTTGCTTCATTTCTATCTCCTCTCAGGCGGGGTTTGGTTTCACCATGGCCAGTTGGGACTGAGAAGCAGCCACAATGATTGGAGGATTGTTCATCTACAACCACAAGGGGGAGGTCCTCATCTCCCGGGTCTACCGAGATGACATTGGGTATGTTTCACAGGAGCGAAGCTGCTGTAAGATTCTTAAATTTCGGGGGTGGGTGAGAAGGTCCTGATCAGGCGGGGCTGGACAGGTTGGGATTGATTTTTCTTTCTTTCTTTTTTTTTCTTGAGGGGATCAGAGAGGATTATGTCCCTCCTTCCAGCTAAGAAGTTTACATTTGTTCGCTTTGTTATCTCCTCTGAAATGTGTTTGAAAAAAAAATAAAAAAGCTTAACTGGGATTACATTTAGGACAGTGTTATTAACTCTTGGATAAAAACCTCAATTTCGTATTGTTACAAAAAAAAAATGACAATAAAAGTGTGTTTATTTACAAATACTAAAACATGAAATAATGTGCAAAGATTCACCCAATGATAAAATGTAGGTGAATAAATTAAGAAACACGCATGTACAATGATGCAATCAGGAAAAAGTAATATCCTCATTCACTTTTTCCCACGTTATCTGATATAATGATTCGGCTCACTCATGTTTATCAAACCACACCTTGTATTTAAAAGATCAGCTGCAGCTGTGTGAAAAGCTCTTCCAAATTGACCTCAGTGTTGATACAAGACACATGCTATTTAAGTATTACCATATGGAAATGAGGTACTGATAACAAGCACCTTTTTCCTCTCCTTTTATATATATACGTATCTGTGAGTGTGTCACAGTGAAATGTTGTTCTACAAATGAACATTTGACCTTTAAAATTAGGAAAATACCAAAGTTATGTCAAAGCAAAGCATTTTCACATGTTTGGCGTGGAAGTATGGGGAATTAATAATTGCCTGGTTGGAAAAACATGCTAAAGTGGCTTAAAAAGAATAGTGGTTTATAATGGCTCACTTTAAATGTGCAAGTAAAAGAGAAGTGCTGAGGCAGGCGTCTATACAAAGCTGCTGAAGATCGAGTGTTGATGAAAAGGAAATTATTCCAGCTGCCTAAAATGGACGACTAAAACGTGGCTGAGTCACATGAAGTGTAGACTGGGAATAATAGGCTGAAAACCTAACCACATGTGGCCTAACCACACTTTAGAAATTGTGGGTCAAGGTTTGACGCATGTGTCAGGTTAAAAGCTACATCCACATTAGATATGGAGAAGAACTCAGCTGTGGGGTCAGAAGATTATATTGTTATGTATAGTGAAGATCTGACTCGTATACACTCTCCTTTTCTTCCTTTCCTCTTCCTGATCTTTGTTTCTGTGACACATTGCTGATGTGATTCACTTGTAATGTGGATACCAAGTCTCCATGCTTACGCCTAGTGATCACTTTCTGTTTGTGGAAACCCAGCCACATTCAGTGGCATCTCTCCAGTACAAACACCAGTCCAGTGCCTTGTAGATTTATACAGTGAGGGTTGGCAAGGTACAGAGGGGACACAAGGGTAGAAATTGATTCTGAAGTGTCAGTTATGTGGATACACAGCAGCAGGACTGGGTCAGTAGGTTATTTTCTGTGCAGACCCTTAAATAATTTTTTACATTTTATCTCTTGAGCCATTTTTGTTGTAGGGTCAGAGGTGCAGAGAAGACAAGGGAAGAAACAGAATAGTATATGCTGAACTTAAGAGCTGTTCAGTATAACATGATGCATCAGCAGACTGAGCCACTGAGACTCCATTAAATGGTCTGTTTGAATTTGATGTATGCAAGGTCTGCAGGTTTGTTTAAATGGCTTACAGACTCATGCACCAGGATCTCCTCTATCTATTGTCTGGTGTCAAGGCAGCAATCTGTAATCACAGCTTTATTTTTAATCATTGTTCCTTCCTTGTTTAGCAGCAACACATACAGTATAGCTGCTAACCTCTGCCTCCTCAGACACACCACAATATGTATGACAGAATAGGACTGAATACATATTAAAAGGAAACTGTCATTCTATTAGACTTTGATTAAGTCAGCAGCCATAGAGATTTTATATTATTATGTAAAATAGAAAACCAGAAAATCCATATTTTTTCCACACATCTCCACTGTGTTCCTGGCACCAGTTACTTATGGTGATCCTCCCTGTTGCTGCAGCCATGCAGAGTACATCAGACACTTTATGTTGGTCTCATGCCTGCTGTTTATGTGCTGTAATGTTGTGCTGACAAATATATAGTATGTTATGGAGAGATACAAATTAATTAAAGAGTATGTACTGCAAGACATATTTTAGCCACTTATTAAAAGGCCAGTCTAAAAAATATATATTTGTTTATGTCTACCTTACATGTGAAATATTCTCTCTCGGAGAAGGCTGTCTGACGGCAAGGTTAAGTGGTGAAAATATCCTAGATATAGCATACGTTTAAAATAATATTAATTTTTTTCAGATGGTGCTTTTTATAAGTGGCTATAACATGTCTTGATCCTGTCCACAGCAGTACATTGCTTAGCTTCTGTGTTGGTACTTGTCTCTGCTTCTTCAAATTAGGGGTGTGTCGATTAGCATCTACTATAGTTAATACACTTAATATCCATAAGTACCTCATACAACCTCACTAATGATAATTAGTTATTTTTTTTATTTTTTAGTATTATTTTATGTGCCCTTGCCATGCTGTTGTAACAATAACACACAACTTAGATTAAAGAGCAATATAATGTCGCTGACTTGTTCCCGACATACTCCGTTTCAGTGATGGCGTCATAATAAACACCATGTTACTCACCTTGTCTGTGTACATGATGCACGAAAATGTCTCTTGTGCATTTTTGTCTCTCTCCTCTCCTTTTACTTCATCCTTTTTTCCTCTCTATCCTCTGTATCACCATTTTCCTCCATCTGTCCATCTTGGCCCCTGTAGGAATAGGTAAGAGAAGCTCGAGCCTATCAAGCATGACCCCTCCCCTCTCATGGCCACCAATCAGTGACCCCCCTGAAACCCCCTAACTGCATGCCCATTGATTCCACAGTCAACTTCCCGATACTTCCTCCAAGCATGAGTCACCTGTCATGACATTACAGTGGTAAATACACCACCAGATACTGAGATACAACAGCCAATCAGTCAAAGCCAACAAAGTCAGCCACTACCAGAGCCCTCCCTTTAGAATATTGATGCTCACAAACAGCTCTACCAGTGCCTAAGCATGTAGTCTGAGCATGGGATATTATGGTTAATTTAGTCCTTTCATCCTTTGATTCTGCCCTGATTTTCACAAAGAAACTGAAAGATGAGTTAGAGCATTTTATTATAATTATATGTGATTTCATATGTGGAAGTGAGCCTTGAAATAAGCAACACACAATGCAAACAACTTTGATTTTTAAATTGATGTTATTGATGTTTTATATCAAAGCTGTTTTAATGCATTTCCAACAAAAATATGTTTAATAATTTTTGGCTGATAATACTTCAGTTTAATGGACAAGGCAGACATCATGGCAGCCTCCTAGACTGGCATATCATACCCTCTGTCCTTACTAGCCATTCAGTAATCGCCATGGTGATTTCCTAAACTTGTAAGCCTCGATGCATATTCAAGGGTTCCTACGGGGTATGCAAAAGTATAGAATTTGATTTGAGTATTTTACAGGTCTGGATAAGTATGAAAAAAGTCATGAGTATAAAATTGTAAGTTTGTCTGCACATTTGAGTTACAGTTAAATAGACATGAAACCATACCTTTATGGCAGCCATGGAAACAGTTAATAAACAGCTTGAAAATTATTATTTTTTTTTTTTAAGACTAAAAAGCTTGGGAACAATAATATATTTATTCAATATGCTGAGGAGAAATACTTTGCGTGTAGTTGGCGCCAGTTAGTTTACTTCCTGTTTGGGCAGAGATGCTTGACAGTGGAAGGTCCAACTTTCTGTGCAGAAGTAAATGATTTGTTTGAGCTACAGTACCACGCTACAGTCTTCTGGCAATTATTTGGCTGCATAATACCCTACATAGTCAGAATGTAACATACATTTTAAGAGCTGGATTTTGAAACTATGTATTTACATAGTAAACTTCTAAACAGTTATACTCAAATGTCAAATATGGTCTTAACTGAAGTCTGGAAAATGTGAAGGAACCCTATATATTTGGCACCGTTAAAAATGGAAGCACTCAGTACAGTATTGTAAGAGAACAGTTAATTTTTTAATCTGCAGACTTGGTTCTTCTGCAGTTAATGTAGTAAATTATTACTTTTTTTATATTAGTTGTTTAAGTTGCTTTTTAGCTATGTTCAGATGATACTAAGTTAGCTATTATCTATCTTAAAATAAGGTGGAGAATAGTGTGATTAATATCAGTAAGGTGGACAGTTTGTGCCTAGATGTTCACAGCAGGATTTGGTATTCTTGTCAGAACGTGCTGCATCCTCTGCACTAAGCCTTTATAAATCCACATTAATCAGGGCTGCATTTCTCCAAAGTATCATGGTACTAAGGTTCACTTTATGTTAAACAAATAGTCCAACATGAATCATAACATGGTCAGAATATTTTCTTTTCCCATGAGTCCACTTAGTTATGCCTGGGTATCATCCTAAACTCTCAGAGCCTTTCCTCTCCCTCCTGGTAATTATCACCATTTACACAAAACAACACTCCTTTTCTCTGTCACAATGCACAGACTCGAGCTGTCCTCTTCCCATTGGTTAAAAAATGTTTTGATAATTGCTCCTTTCTTGAAATGGGTGGATGTGTTGTGGAGGTCTGAAGGGGTTATTATTTGGAGTCCAGTGCAGAGCTGTATATCTGGATTTTCTATTTTTAACATTTTCACAGGATGTCACAGGGTGGGATAGTGTTAACAGCAGCCTCACTGTTTATGTAAAAGCCTACAACAATTCTCTCAACTCCCAACATAAATATTTCTCTTTCCTTTTTCTTTTTCTCCCTCCCATCTCAGGCGTAACGCGGTGGATGCGTTCCGTGTGAACGTGATTCACGCCCGGCAGCAGGTTCGATCCCCGGTGACCAACATCGCCCGCACCAGCTTCTTCCATGTCAAGCGCTCCAACATCTGGTTGGCGGCCGTCACCAAGCAGAATGTCAACGCCGCCATGGTGTTCGAGTTCCTCTACAAGATGTGTGACGTCATGACCGCCTACTTTGGCAAGATCAGCGAGGAGAACATCAAGAACAACTTTGTGCTCATCTACGAGCTGCTGGATGGTAGGAGACGATAATTGTGATGTTTGTGAATATATAAATAGAATGAGGACTGGGCAGCTCTGGACCACATGGAATCAAAGGCAGATTATTGTATGTAGTAGATACTTATAGTGACGACAAAATATGACTTGTAGTGTCGTTCTCATATATCTAATCATGACTTAACTCATTGACTTAACTTTTCTTAATGGGCCCAAATAAGAAATCCTAGATACCATCTTACCTAACGTGTTTGGCATATAAACATTAAAGTGTCCACTTTTAATACACTCAAATTCAACAACTCTCTATAACCGTATTATATTAGGTCAAAGTTTAGCAATGTGTTTTTAAAAGTATCTTGTGTGAATAGCGATGACATGCAACAACATGCTGCTATGAATTGGTCAAATACAGAAATCAGCTTCATTAATGCTGTATTTAAAACACAAAGTTGTTTGTCTTCCTGGTGAAAGTTGTACTAATGTTTCACTCAGTCAACACTGGCTCTTTCCATCGCTACATGTCCTAGTTTTTTTTCCCCCGTACACGTCTTATCTCTTAACGTCACTTATCTGTCTGTCTGTTCATACAGAGATCCTGGACTTTGGCTACCCCCAGAACTCAGAGACCGGAGCTCTGAAGACCTTCATCACCCAGCAGGGCATTAAGGGACAGGTCAGTGAGACAAGTTTTGCTAAGCTAGGATAGGTAATGTGTTTTAGAAGCATTTTTTGTTATATTTGTTGATATTCTCTCCACATCCCGACAGCAATCAATAAATAAAATGCTCTGACAAAAAAAACAGTTATCTGTGGCTGTCACAGGTCTGTAATGAGCCCGTCCTATCAATGATTGGCTGGCTGACCTGCCTGTCTGCCTACCTGTGTGCATTCTGCCTGTGCACTCGTTACAGATGACTGGAGTTTTCCACATTGTTATGCAGATATATTACTAAAGCTATAGCAAACTAGTCATACAGCTACTGCAGAATGGCAGAGAAAGAGCAGCCAAAGTTTCCCATGTTAGCTTGACAGCTGTGAGTACTACCAATAGCCATGTTTGTTTTGTATGTTCATAATGATAATGTTAGGTGTTTTCTTTCATGTGAATGAGACATGAGGTAGTTTGACTGCTGCAGGACGAGTCCCTGTCTGTATCAGACAGTGCATGTTCATATGGTTTGGGGGAGTGGCTTTGGACGGAGGCCTGAAGGGAGGGGAAAGGATTTTTTTTTTTTCTTCAGTTACTTTTGCTGGTTTCTACAGTGTTACCAACTCCACATTCAAACTTAAATAACGGATTTAATTATTTTTGCTGTGTTGAGTTAACAAGAATTTGCACTGAGCTGTCATTAGTTACACTTGATCTACCATTGTGAAGGTTGTAATGTTCAGTTTATGTCGAGGCAGTTTTAGAGAGGTGTTGATTCAACTTAATGGTCATTTTAAAGGTGACATTTATTAGGTTTGTATACCATATTTACATCAGAGAGGGGGGACACCTCTCAGAATAACTCAGGACCCGGAGAAGCACAAATGATAAGACGGGTAAGAAGTACATTGTTTTATGGAGATGTCCCAAGGCAAGACATTTTTTTTTTATTAAACTGATGTCAGTGATAAAAAGTCTAATCTATTCCCAGTCCTTTATTTTTTGAAATCCATTAGCTGTGAGTAGCAGCCATCAAATATATGACTTCAACTTTTCATTACGCTGGAACCTGCACTGTTTACTGCACAGAGCTGCGAGCGTAACAAGCAATAACTGACGGTGTGATTCAGTGATATTCACACTGACAGTGAGTAAGAGTGGCACTATTGTCCTGACAGAAATTATACAAAGCACTGTGGACAAAAAAAGATTATAGGAAACCATTTGATGAATGCTGTGATGCAGTCGTTCTTGCAGAGATCTGACAGTGCATTTGTGAATCGAGTCGTGGAAGGGGAGTCGCAAAACATCCCCACGCAAATCCAGTGAAGTTCTCAAATGACAAACAGTTGGTAAATGGAGGCCTAAAAGTTGGTAAATGTAACATCATCCAAAGGTTTTTAATGAAAATTGCAAATATTTTAAAATAAGAGTTCTGTTACATTCATTTACAACAAATATTTGTGTGCATCAGAAATACATCTGTGAACCTTTGTTTTTTTTTATGTCATATGTGTGATTAATTCAAAATTGCTTTGAAATTACATCTTATTTTTCTTTTCTTCTCTCCTTGTTTCTCTCCTCCTTCCTGTCTTGGATACTTCAGCACCAGGTAATAAACTACACAGAGACTCTAGCTCAGTAAAATTCATTTTGTCTGTGTATAGGACCGTGTCATATTTGTTTTCTTCCCTCCCTGTACTGCTAATGATCCCTCTTCATCGCCTCCTTTCTTTTGTCAGTCTGTCAGCCGTTTCCTTTTGTTAGTAGTGATACAGTTTCTCTCCCTGTCTCTCAGACAAAAGAGGAGCAGTCTCAGATCACCAGCCAGGTGACGGGGCAGATCGGCTGGCGTCGCGAGGGCATCAAGTATCGCCGCAATGAGCTTTTCCTGGACGTACTGGAGAGCGTCAACCTGCTCATGTCACCACAAGGTCTGTTTATACGGTCTCTGCAAACTGGGTGGGGACTGCTGACATGAATGATTTATTGAAATGGTATCATTCAAAACTAGTGACAGTAGTTTACTGTGAAAGTGTTGTTTGTCTCCCCTTGTCAGTATTGAAATACTTGTGATATTTATAATCATGTCTCACTATATTTGTCGGTTGTATAGTTTGAGGGCATCTGTGCATCAGATATCAAACTTAGGTCAAGCACTTTCACTCATCAGCAGCAATTTATCTTTTAATAGCCAGAGACTGACAAGAATAATTCCACCACAAGGTCCATGTTGTAGCTGTTCTGAGGCTTTTGATTGTTTCACACCATCATCTTCCTCAGCAGATGGAGTTGGAGGGAGTTAAAGTTTCAGCAACAGAAACTATAAAATTATGTACTTCTCAATTAAAGGAAATATTTGGCACTTTTCATGTGGATGCCCAATCAGTGGTGATGGTAAATGTAGTCCTGAGTGCGTGCTGTGTTGACTGAGAAAGCTGACCCTGCAAGTAACTTAATTACTGTAACAATTACTTAATATTAAAGTAATTAGTTACTAGGGAAAGAAATGTGTTATGTTTAAATGTCATCAGTGCTCTGACCAGCAGAGGACAGAAACCATTAGCATTCCTACATGGAAGCTAAACTCTTACTTCCTATGGTTTAGACAGTCGGATTTAGTAGAAGATCACAGACGATGCTGGATATAACAAGTAACAAACCCATTTAAATTTGAGTTATTGTAATTTAATTATTAATATAACCCTCAAAACAAAATAGTGGGAGAAAAAAAAAAAGTCCTTTCTTTCTTTTTCCTGTCCAGGCCAGGTCCTGAGCGCCCACGTGTCCGGCCGAGTAGTGATGAAGAGCTACCTGAGTGGAATGCCAGAGTGCAAATTCGGCATGAACGACAAGATTGTCATCGACAAGCAGGGCAAAGGAGGAGCGTCTGATGAGGCAGGGAAGAGGTGAGTGACACAACAAAGACAGCTGCAGACAGCAAATAAATATCTGAAGTCAGCCATATATTGTTAAGTGAGTGCTTTTATATTATTTCCATCTTGAAAACCCTGACAAGGAAATGTTTTATTGTCAGTTTTTAAGAGACCACCTTGTCTGTTAGCCCCGTGTCTGTGTTATGAGTGTTGTCTTGCTGTTTACAACAAGACAGGCTTTACAATTTCTTTTTAATTTTTCTTTCCTTTGGATGCATCTCTCCTTTCTTTCCCTCTCTTTCTTTTCTATGTGCTGTACCTCAGTGATTTAGGGGGAGGAAGGTACTGTACTGACAAGTGTCCTCACCTCACCCTCTGCCACCACCACAGCACATGCACACATATGCTTAAACACACAACCACACACACACACACACACACACACACACACACACACACACACACACACACACACACACACACTTGTCTTGTCTAAGCCCTTAAGCACATTAAGAACCTGTACATCTCATGCAGTGTTGCTCCCCACACACGCCAATACAAATCAAACACGCCTTGTTAACTCTTCAGTGTACTGCCCGGTGGTTGTTTGCCTATTTTGTGGAATGGTTGGTTTGTTTTATTACCCCACACCTACCTGCCTGACTTTAATTCTTTACCCAAACACCTAACAGGAATTATGATTTGTTTTATTGCACAGTAGTGTCATTTTTACATTTTAGTTTTTCTGTCTTGATACTAGCAGTTGTGTCCCTGTGTGAACTCATAAAAACTAAATGTTTCCTTTTTAATAATCTATGGACAGTAGTTTAGGGAGAGTAGTAGTTTTATCTTGTGAAGAATTTGTCATAATAATTAAATATTTTTTTTTAATAATAAATAAGTGAACTAATATTCTTGTGTCTTTTGTGTGTCTCTGATGTGTTTTTTCTCCCGGCAGTGGGAAGCAGTCCATAGCCATCGATGACTGCACTTTCCACCAGTGTGTGCGCCTCAGTAAGTTTGACTCAGAGCGTAGCATCAGCTTCATCCCCCCTGATGGAGAGTATGAGCTCATGAGGTCAGTAGATAAAGATTTTTGACAACCTTTTAAGCTTTTATTCATTATTAACTTGTCCTGATAAGAACAGAACGTGACCATAATACGTGGGAGTTCGCAGGGCTTCATGACATTGAATTTGAATATGCAAACCATATTAAAAGCATGTGACATACACAGTACATTCTATCTTAAGATGAATTGTGTTTGAAAAATGAACGAGAAAGGTGTGGTTGAACACTAAATTTTATAGAAATGACTTTTTCCTTTCCCTTCTTGCAGGTATCGCACCACTAAAGACATCATCCTGCCGTTCCGAGTTATTCCTCTGGTCAGGGAGGTTGGCCGCACTAAACTCGAGGTTAAGGTGGTCATCAAGTCCAACTTCAAACCGTCGCTGCTGGCCCAAAAGATCGAGGTGAGCTCTTATCAAAGTCGAGATGATCATAAACGCAGCAGACAGATCCCGAATGAAATCAGTTATTTTTCCTCACATTACAGCAAATTTAACCAGAGGTTGCCTTTTCATTTTCTGTCATTTTTTCAGACAGAGTCAATCTGTCATTACGTTTATTACCAATCACTCTGTTTTTAAGTATTTTTGGCCTTTGTCAGGACAAGACAGCTGTAGAGAGACAGGGAAGGTGGAGAGCCACATGCTGGAATGCTGGAATTTTAATTTCTTAATTATAATGACACACAGCCTATTTAGCATTTTATTTCTAAAAACAACTTGATCACAATAACATTTAATATACAGAACTTCGGGATTATGCATTAAAGGGGCATGGACAGAAAAGATGAACAGTGTTTTAATCTGTCAAAATGAAGGGCTGCCTTCACATTTTTTGGCAGTGTGAAAAAACATTAACACAACGCCTGACTTTAAACACGACCAAATACAACCAGAGACACTTTTGACCCCCTCTGTACTCGTGTATGAAGTTTGATTGCCTTAACATTGCTTGATTGTCGACACCTCAGGTGCGCATCCCTACGCCCCTCAACACCAGCGGTGTGCAGGTGATCTGTATGAAGGGAAAAGCAAAGTACAAGGCCAGTGAGAACGCCATCGTCTGGAAGTGAGTAGCAGCTCTGCTCTTATATTCATACACAAACTTCTGTGCTCTCTGTCAAGTTCAGGGCTGCATCAAGTAGTTCAACATTTGTAAACCTCAGCTGGTAAAACCCAAGTCAAGTTAATGATTTAACAGCTTCTCTTTTGGTGTCTTTGTTTGTTTTAACACACACACACACACACACACACACACACACACACACACACACACACACACACACACACACACACTCCTCTTCTCTTTAATAAACTCTGTTTTTATTGGCCCTTATTTATACCTGTGAGGGTTTTAAAATGCATCGCCTTGTTACTGAAAAATAAAGGACACTTACAAAGCTTTACTGTTTGTGTTAAGGATCAAACGTATGGCTGGGATGAAGGAGTCTCAGATCAGCGCTGAGATCGAGCTGCTGCCGACCAACGATAAGAAGAAATGGGCCAGGCCTCCCATCTCCATGAACTTTGAGGTCAGAACACTTTAACAGCTGACAGTCTCTGCCTTCTTCTGTCACACACACACACGCACACTCAAATCACACACACATGCCCCGACACGTCCTTATAACCTCCCTCCTCTCGCCTCTGCAGGTTCCTTTCGCTCCCTCTGGTCTCAAGGTTCGCTACTTGAAGGTGTTTGAGTCCAAGCTCAACTACAGTGACCACGATGTCATCAAATGGGTGCGGTACATCGGCCGCTCCGGCATCTACGAAACGCGCTGCTAAAAATTCAACTCCGCCGGGCAGCGAACTGACCACTTTTTCCTCCCATCTTATCTTGTTAAGATTTTTTTCTTCTGCCCTCCTCTTCCTACTTTTCCTCTCCTCTCTTCAGTCCTTCTCTCATACACCCCCCCCCCTCCTTCTTCCCCTCCACCACAACCCTCACCCCTTCCTAACTAGGTGTTGGAGAATTTACATCGTTAAAAAAAATAAATAAATATGATATAATGCACAGGTATATGCAAAATGTGAACCATTGTATCGTATATATCTCGTAGTGATGAGTAAACCAACTGGTGTCCGAAAAGAAAAAGACAAAGTGATCCAGGTGGGGACCAGGGGGAGAGGACTGGAGGCACCTTTTGGTGTCTTTAAAGGGTGGCCTGTCGTGTTTATTCAGTGTTATTGTTCCACTATCTTCTCTACAGTTACTTTAGACGCCCCACGAGTCTTAGAGTTGATCACTGGTAAGATGACTTGTAGCTGTTGTGGTTTAAAATGAAAATAGTTCTGTGTATGAACCTGTCTCAGTAGAGTCTACCCTTCAAATTGAAATGCGTCGTCTGATTCTGTATCGTGGACTGATTGATATTTGATCTGTGTTTTTTGGGGAATGGTCATTTGAATCGAAAGTCTCATTTCAGCATCTTTTTCGGGCAATTAGAGGAAGAAAGAGAAGAAACCGATAGCGAACGAGCCGTTTTTTGTACTTTTCAGAGTGTATTGTATCTTTCCCCTGCTATTTTTCCACTATTAGTTTTACCAGCATTCAGTGAGAAAAGGTTAAAAAGTAAAGTTAAATCGTGGGGAAAACATTCCAGACAGTTTTGAGGTTTGACCACCATCCCGTGACCCAAATCTCCTGTTTTCTGAAGCACCAAGATCAACTTTGTCACACTGTTTTGATTCAAAGATGCTCTGGGGAAATCTGGCACTGGGAGCGTTGTGTGTTTGCAGTGAGGTGAGGTCTCCCCCTGGTGTTCGCCCTCGTCACTGTCTGCTTCTTCATGTTTGTAGCCCTGGTGACCGTTCTGTCCAATAAAATCTGACTATGTAACCAACCTCGCCTACTGTCTCCGTGTGTGTATTTTCATATGGCTCATTGTCATAATTCAACCGTGTCACCATTTCCTCTGGATATTGTCTGAAATGAGGGAGGCGGCTGGTGGAGGAACAATGGATTCTGGGTGATGTTGGCTACATTGTGGCTTTAGTTAGTCCAGATTGTATCAAAGATGTTAAGTCTGTAGAATTTGATGCATTGTAATATTTAACTTAAAATGGTGTTTGGATACATATTTCACCTTTTACAAATACTGTGCCTCCTGTTTCAATATTGCAGTAGGTGTATTGTGACCATTTCTGAATAACTGTAACCCTATATGTAACAATTATCATGCAAAAAAAATGCTTGTTACAGAAAAACTCAAACGGTCGCATCAAACCACAGCAGACAAAATAATTGCTCAAGATCAAGAAATGCTTTGGCCAACATGTTTTAATACATTTTTCCTGTCTTGCTCTTCCTCTACATCCAGGACATTAAACAAAAATAACCCCAAACAGTAAAATAACATGATTAACACACTTTGCTGTTAAAAACATTTACATTTGTATCTAGCAGTAGTGGCTGTTATTGGCCTGGCTGCCACTCGAGGAGTCTTTGCCACCTTGAACTCATGACGTGGACATGCTCTTTACTGATAAGTTCACACCGATTTAAAAGGAAGAGATTCCACAAGAATCGAGGCGAGGCTTCCCAAAAGCGGCTTAGCACCAAAATCTAGACTTAGGAAATCTAGTTCCTTTGCTAATTATACTTGTTTTGTAATTTTAATACCCAAAGTAGGACTTTAAAATTGTAGGAAATCTGTTTACAGTTATTTCCCAACTTTTAAAATCTGATTTACATCCACAAGAATAGAGGCAGTCTTTGTTGCTGCAGTAACCATAAGTGGTTTTGGGAAACCAGGCCTAGAACAGATCAATCCAACAGTTATATTAGAGTCATCTAACAGTATTGCATTACACCTTCAGATCACCTGTGATCAGGGACCAAAATTAACACCAGCCACCAGCTAAATGCTGGTAAAATATGCAAGTGGCTGCTGGACTTGCTTCACTCACCAGACAAATAATACTAAAGGTAATCTGCCTAGCCATTTGGCTGGTGGACAAAAAAGTTAATTTCTGACCCTGCCTGTGACGTCTCTGTGTTTTTTTTTTCAGTTACATAGGAGACACAAGAAATGCTTTTTTCACTTTAGAGATGCAGGACACACACCAAGGCCGGAAAATCTCAGGTATTTGACCCAGTCACGCCGCTTCAGTGCTGCGACAACAATTGCTCCGTTCAGGAAGGAAAACTAAAGCTCGTACTTTGTGCTCATCTTACGACGCAGAATCAGTTCAGGGAGAAGGAGGAGGTAGCTACATACATGTCGATCTGGAGTTTCATTGATGCATAAATCAGGACCCGGTCTGTTGAAGTACACCTCGAAAACTGATGCAGACTGAGCACAGTCATTCTGTAGACTGGTGCAAACCCCAAAGCCCTACATTTGTTTGGGACGGCTTTGTGTATTTTGTCATGTACATGTGCTACCAATGAGGAGGCCTTACTCGTGAAACAATCCTAGTTTGTGCTTGTGACTCCAACTAATCAAAAGATGTAGTTTCTTATAAGAAGTAGGGTGTTTAGACAGTTCTCAGGTCTTCTTTGCTATATGAAAATGTAATACTTTCTATTATCATCATGTGTTTATCAGATGAAAATGATTACTTCTCTACAGGCCCAGGTGATGCAGGATCTGCGTTACAAAAAATATATATATAACTCCAGACTCGCTCATGTTTGATTCACTGCTCAAAGCACTTCTAAACAGGGATGATTAAACCATTATCTGTACAGAAAGGAAAGAGAAAATCTACAAAAATAAGTATTTCTACATCGACATTTAAATGGGTCGTCCTTCCTTGAGTGACTTTCTATTAACGCCAGAAGAAAGGCATCCAGTTTGAAACTAGTCTTCCAAAGACTGAATCTTGTCAGAAAACATTTAAAAGCAAATTTATTACTATATGCAGTAAAGTCGAAGCTGTCAACAGGTGGAGAATGCTGACAGAAGACATTTCAAACATGCCGACGTTGAGAGCTTGCACGCACAAACATCACATGCACATACACACGGACACGCACAGCCCCGAAGCAGGCAGACAAACGTGAGGGGGGGGAAGCGGCTGTTTAGTAGACGTTTAACACTCAACTCTCAGATTTGATGTGATCTGGAGTTTACCTGTTATTTAAAACAAAAAAAAAAGCCAGGTTGGTTTCTTGTTAGTATGAGCAGAATATAAACTGCCCCGCATCATGAGCAGATCATTTAAATGTCCAGTTTTCTGACCTGCTCTGAAAAAAACCTCCCCCTGGAGATACCGAACGGCGTCTCCGTGAGGTCTCAGCTCGCGTGTACCAAACTACATGTGCTGTTCCAACAAGTGACCAAAAACCTTTCGAGCCCTCCCGCTGAAGCCGTGACTAAAAGCAAAAACACAAACCTCACTACGACGCCAACCTTCAGAACAGTGCACCGAGTGTATCCCCTGCAAATATTCCTAAGTGACAGTGAGTGACTAATAAACTCAACAGTGACTGAAATTTATCTCAAAGAACTCAAGTGACTAGTGGTAACTCGTACTGACCCTTAACACAAGAACAAAAAGGACAAAATTGGCTGTTAAAAATGTGAGTGGAGGAGAAACTGGCTGTTCAAGTGAATGTGACACTGAAGTGCTAAATGTCAAAGTAAAATCATAACAAACAAAGAAAAAAAAATGGAAGCAGGAGCTCGATGAAAACCACGTAACTCGACAGCTCAGTTAACCGGTAGCACTGACTGCGGCCCCAGACAACAGTGACGAACTCAAACACGCTCTAGTTTTCGTCGTCGTCGTCGTCATCGTCGTCTTCATCGTCGTCCTCGCTGATGAGGTATCCACGGGCCCCGCTGTGGTGGGCCGGAGGCGAGGGAGGCGGGGAGGTCTTGGTGAAGAAGGGGAGACGGAAGGTGGGAGAAGGGGAGCGCTCCTCTCGGGTGGGGCTGCTGTTGGGGCTCTGCCTCGGGCTGATGGCCTGCAGCATGCGGCCCTTCCCTTCCTTCAGCATGTGCTTCTGTGGAGGTGAGACGGAAACGTGAGGACATCTGTTGAATCAGTTTAATGCAAACGCAGGGTGAGTTAAAACACTGCTTTTAACTCAAGGCAAAGCCTTAGTGTCTCTACACAACAGTTTGGTCTTTGATTACCTTTTAGCCATTTTGGCTTTTTAAATTCAACATCATTATCTACATTTTTCTCTGCGCTCATTCAACAAAATTAGTGCGATCTGGAGACTAAGGCCAGAGATAGACTGTGCGTTCTCTTGTCTGTGCACATCCTCAAAACTTAACATGACACTTCTGCAAAATGCAATATGCATGTGAACAGTAGGGGCAGTGTAGGGGCAGTATGGGGGATGTGGGTCAGGGGTCAGGAGGCACATCAGCAGAGACAACAATAGCAGAAAGCTTTGAAGACGAGCTCAAGCCTCGAAATGAACTTTTTTCTTCAGTGTCCTGCAGCTGTCCCAAATTCTACTTTCAGCTGTCCTAGAATCAACAACTACTGCCCCAATTTGAAGTCCTTTTTTTTATTTTACATAATAAATATAGTTTAATATCTTTTGCGCAGTCAGTTTTCATTTCTCTTTTAGTCATTGGTTGAGTTACTGCTTCTTGTTCACTGCAAACTGCAGTGTAAACGCAAACCTGTTTCTGATTGTTATACAGTGACGGAAATTTACTAAAACACACTTTGAACGTCTCGCAGGAAACACTTCATTTTATTTTAAACACGTTCACAGCTCATGTTGGTGCCACCTCACATTTTTCAAGTTTTGACACCTAACAATTAGAGCTACAACTAACAACCATTTTCATTATTGATTAATTATTTTCATGATTAATCATTTAGTCATCATTTTATTTAGTCATCAGTTTAAAAAAAAACAACAGTCCAAAACTCAAAAACTCTTCAGTTTTCCATCATAAATGACAAGAAAAGACGGAGATCATGACATTTAAGAAGCTGGACCTGGCTAATTGTTGTTGCTCTACTAACAATTAAAATGTTATATAATCCAAGATGCATAAATGTAATCATTTTATTTGTGATCATGAGTTTCTCTTCTCTCCCAGACTTGTCTCAGACACTGTATCTTATTGTCCCTGGTGCTGTGTTTGTTGTCCCCGGGACAACGGGACATCCTTAATTTCAATCACTGGACAAGCTGAATGGAAACAAGCCAGAGACTGTTGCGTACACGACAGAAAATGTTGGGAAAAACAGAGTGGAGTTGGTGCTGCTGGTGTGTTTGATCCACCATTCATCACACGCCTGAGCTGGATAAGCACTTTTATCAATCACTGGTCCACTGCATGATGGGAAACTAGCACCAGCCACATGCTGGTAATATATGAAAGTGGCTATTTGATTTCAGACACAAAATACTGATTTACTATTGAGTGACTTATGAATTTCAACATTCATCTGTCAGTGTCTGTTAGATGTTCACATTTTAAAAAGATAAATATTGTGTTTTAAATCTAGTACAGAGGCAAGTATGTCAACAATTACATTCACAATGCAGTTGGTTAAAAAGTTGGTTAAAAATATATGGTTTCAGGCAAACTTTTGTTTTACCATATAAACCTCTACAGTGATTGATTTCAGACTCGACATCTGCTCTATCTGAGTAAGATGACAAGATCAATACCACCCTCACGTCTGTTAGGTAAATATGAAGCTAGAGAGAACAACATTTGCTCATCTTTGCATAAATAAAGGATAACCCACAAATGTTTTTTTTTTTTTTTGTTACATCTTCCTCTTGTTTCCTGCTGAAGCTGAACTAACAGTCTGCTGGCTATAGCTTCATTAGCTTTATCCTTTAAAAAATGTTAATGTATGAACGCAATCAGATCAAACTAAAGCTTCTCAAATGTTGAGTCATTGGTTTGGTATGAAATCTTATCAACTGGTGGGGCACGGCCTCACACAGATCTAATCAGAAGTTACACGCACAGTTCTCTGCATGTTCTGAGAGCAATAAAAGCCTTTAGGTTCATTAATGTTTTCATCAGCAGTCAGTGGTTCAGCTCAAACCAGTACAGAGGTGGAATAAAGCCTTTGTTTTGCAGGTCACAGTTAGGTCTCAAGTCTTGGCCATAAAGTCCTGAGTGAAGTCCAAGTCCTCAATTTTATATTTTAAGCTCTAAACAAGTCATTATGTGCTCCTCTGTAAATTCTACACTGTTTTAGACTGATTTAAACACTAACAGTAAAGTAAATTCTCTGACACAATGAATGCTTTCCATTTTTTTCTAACTTTTATACAAACCTTATCTTAAAATTATCAGGGGTGCCTTGATATGTTACTGAATGTGTCACTGAGCCAAATGTTTTCCAAGCTGCATGTGTCATAGATTACGAAGCCCTCAACATGTCATCTAGGTCATCAGCAGTGAAATAAGGATGAGTTCTTGGTCACAGTGCCTGATTAAACAATGATGAAAGACAAAACAAAGACAACATCCTCACCAAAGCTCCCTCAGGGCCAAACATCTGCAGGAAGTTGCCAATGAACTCCCTGGACTTCTCCTCCCACTTCTGGATGAGGTCGATGCTCTTCTCCTCCACCTTCTGGACGAACTCTTTGCTCTTCTCCTCCACGTCGCGTACCTTCCTCTTCACCTTGTCCACGCGCTCCTGCAGGTGATACTTCTTCTCCTGAGAAGAGCAAAGGTTATGCGAATTACTTCTCATACCACCATTACAAGCTTTCTTCACTTTCTGCTTTTTTTTTTTGTTCAAACTCTCACACAGTTTAACTAAAGTTAAGTTCCATACATTAATGAAGCTGACGTTGAGCTCTTTTGCTGTGTATCCCCTCTGCAGGTTGCGTCTGACGTACACGTCATAGTCACGGACTATGCGTGTGATGATGTCAGAGGTGGAGATGCCCTCTGTCCGCTGGGTGGGAGCAAACATACCTGTAGAGGGCAGACAAAGGTCAGTAGCCTCCAGATACAGATGTTTAGAATTTCACTGTCCATCAGTCTGAGGTGAGGCTGTATGTATGGGGCTAAAAATAGGATTCCTACACTTTTTCCACAGTCGAATTCAAGCCTTTTCAAGTTTTTTTCAACACATTACAGCTGTGGAAAAGGACATAATGAAGTTGCAGTAATACATGAAGGACACTGAAGGAAGCTGTGCTACATTTATTTTCATGGTTAAGTTTTCTTGGTCATTATCCAAGGGTGTAGTCTCACATTATAACACATTCATGTTAGAGCAAGAGTAATTGGCCTTTCCTTTATATAGCTCATGGATGAGAGACTTACTTATCACCCCTTAAAATAGATGACAGCTGGCAGTTAGCATCAATGCATATAATTTCAACTAGGATTTAAATTTTCTTTCTTTTGTTTTTGTGTTAATTTGTATTTATTTTACTGACTGCTACCATGTATGTATCTGTGTGTTGCAATCTAATTTGCAACTTTTAAAAACGTACTGAGCAGGCCTACAATTTGAAGTAACATCCAAACCGTTCATCTGCATTTTTGTTGCAAATAAGTCTGTCTTTTGTTTTTTTTTGTTTTTTAGCATTTTTGGGGGCTTTTATGCCTTTAATTGTTAGGAAAGCTGAAGATATGACAGGAAATGGGGAAAGAGAATAAGGGAATGACACGTAGAAAAAGACTGCAGGCGGGAGTCGAACACTCTAACAGCTGAGCTACCCAGGCAACCCGCGTTGTTACGTTTTCATAAAAACTGAAACGGGTGTGGTGACAGACAATGTTACCGTACAGAATATATACTGTTTCAATGTTTGGGAAGAAGGTGTGCTTGGACATAAACGGTGACACAGACATGTCATGGGAATTTCAAAATAAATGCATCTTAAAGATGATGATATGGATCAATGTTTTCACAATGATTACTTCAGATCAATGAAGTGTTTCTACTCCTACTATAAACACAATAGACTGTACTGTCTTCCACTGACCCACATTCCATTTTATCTTAAATTACACAACAATAAAACAACAGTACTATGTAATACCATATATGCGTATATATGCGTATTGTGTACCATACTGCCACTCACCAGCTTCCTTGATGTGCTTGTATACATCATCACTGCCCGCTGAGGAGTATGGGATGTCGTCATGGGCAACAAAGTCAATCTGGAGAGGTCATTACAACATACATCAACACAGTAGATTCAGATCTACAAATTGTACAAAAACAAAAATACACAAAAAACAGCAGGGAAAGGGTTATAGAGGATCAGGGACAGTGACTTTTAGATTATAATAATCTTTTAAATTGTTTTACTTAAAAAACTCTTAGCAGTTCTTGGTCTCTTTCCACAAACAGACTGACTCTAATTATGTTTTTTTTGTTCTTTTAACTCAAGTGTTTGTCTGTTGCATCCACTTACTCGATGTTTTGCGAGGAACTCTGGTGTTAACGTCCAGGGAGCGTTTCGCACCACTTCATCCACATAGCGGCAGTGTCTGATGGCATCGTAGCGCTCATCCTCATTCATCACTGTGAAGCCCTTATATTTGTGGGTCAGATCATCACTGCACACTGTGAACAGTTAAGAAAAATACAGAAATTCTTGGAAATGCCTTCATTACGATTTCAATTCTAATCAAAAAAGAAAAATAAAGACTGAGGTTTTGAAGCTGGTTAACACAAAGATGTATTTAACTGTAGAGGGAAAACACTGATGAATGTTAATTGTTGCCTAAGCAAATTTTTTCAGTATTAAAAACAGCACTATTTGTCCTTCAGTTGTATAAAATAGACCCAAGATTATCCAGCAATAACCCACAGTTAACTTTCCTTATCTTTTCTAGATGTCTGAACTCATGAGACTTGTACTGGAACTATCTCGACTGTCTCCCTGCAGATAGGTTGTCTGCTGCTGTGAAAGCCTACATGCACACGGACACAGACTCAGGCTTACCTCCGACAATGAGGTGTGTATTTGGGAAGAGGCATTTAGCCTGCATGAGTGCTCTGGCGTGACCTGAGTGGAAAACGTCGAAGATGCCATCTGCATACACCCGTACCGGTCTGTCAGCTGCACAGGGAGAGACGAGACGAGACACGCGGAGATGAAAGATTTAGGCTAATCTGTATAGAGTGAATCCAAAAAATGTACTTGTTTGTTCATATATGACATGACTGTACTTCAGGGATAGTTCAGGTCTTTTGAAGCGGGGTTCTATGAGTTACTTATCCACAGTCAGTGATCACCTACAGGTGACGGCGCCCCCAGTTTGGAGTAGCAGCAGGAGTAATAATGTGGACAGATAAGCGTTGCACACAAAAAAAAAAAGCCCCACATAAAAAATGATCAATATCAATTTAAGTGTACGCTATATTTAGAATAGTTTCACAGCTTTAACTCGCCTTTAGACAGGAAACTGCTGTTACATAAGCCAAATATCACTCTCTCCAAACCAATCAAACTCCATGGGCAAAATCAGTAACCTTACCACACAGAACATGGGAGTTGCTGGTCTACTGCTGCCTTCATCTGCCAGTTTGTTCGTGTTATAGTACGACTTCTGTGTTTTAAAAGATTAATTTGATTTGATTTGATTTGATCAACTCACCAAAGTCACGCAATAACACAAACAGATCAAGGCAGCTGTAGACCAGTGGCTTGTAATGTCGGGTTCCCGTCAGAAAAGGTTGTGTGACAGTAAGGCAAGTGATAAAAAATATTGTAAATATGATATTTATTTTCTTAGGCAGCTAAAATATGTTTTGCTGCTGATCCTGTCCACGGCAGTATGTTGCTTAGCTTCCAAAGTCGGGGAGCGCCAACTGCCATCTACTGTAGGTAATGCACCGGCAATGAATCAGTACCTCATACAACCCCAGACTGAGAGGAGATTTACTGACACTGAGGGGAAAAAAGACGGGAGAATTCAGTGCAAGACAAAGGGAAACATGAAAGGCCTCAAAAGACCAAGAGGCATCAAACAAACTGAGACACTGTCAAAGAAACACATAACAACTGAGAGATTAAAGGACTCACGTGGTGTTCCCCTCTTGGCCTCCTCCATGTTGACTCTTACATAAGGTTTACCATCAGGTGGCTCCAGCTCATCTGCGAAAGGTGCAGGGTGCTTCAATCCCTAAAAGACCCCATACAAACAGAAGGGGAAGATTTCAGTGATCATAGAAGTTTTCTTTTATTTATTTACACAGAAATTATAGCTGCACACTACAGTGAATAATTATTTTGTAATATTCTCTCCTGGAACAATGTGATGTGGAAATCAAGGGTGCTGCTGTTGTGGTGAAACACCTGATGACATTGTTTTTAAGCACACAACACATGTTACAACTTATAATCTAATTTCAGACCTTTGAAGAGAAAATATGTTTAAAAAAAAACAGAGAAACTGCTGGACAAACAGGCTGTTCAGTGACACAGCTGACTCACCACAGTACATCTGGGGATTTTCCCAAGCCTCTCTCCCTCCTCGGGCTCCCCGTTGGAGCCCTCTCTTCTCCTCTTTCTGGACAGCAGCAACTCGCTGGAGCTCTGAGCCTCCATCTGTGTTAAAGGCCAGAACAAACGCAATCAAAACACAACATACTTCACATGCCTTTTTTTTTTTTCATTTTTCTATATGATTAAATTTATGTATGAAATATCTGATACTAGGAGTCACTTAATCAAAACTATAACAAAAGACAGACTGATGACCTGAAGTAGCTGAGGATCATGGGAGCTGTTGTCGTCATTGTTAAACACCTCACCACAATCCCTGGTGTGTGTCACTCTTCTAAACTCATCATTATTAAACACCACTGCAGATGAAATGCTTAGGCAAAAATCACGTTCTCCGACAACTTATTTATTTTTATTTATGTCTTAGAGCTGCAGCTAAAAATTATTTTCATTTTTGATTAATTTGTTGATAATTGTCTGAATTAATCAATTAGTTGTTTGCCTATAAAAGTCAGAAAATGATGCAAAATGTTGACCACTGTTTCCCAAAGCCCAATATGAAAAAAATAGGTCCTTGAATGTCTCATTTTGTATACAGCCCAAAAATATTCATTTCACTGTCATAGGAGTAAAGAGAGAAACCAGAAAATATTCACATTAAAGAGGCTTAAATCAGGGATTTTTGACTTTTTGTATCTTAACAAATTGCTCACACCAAATTATTGATTATCAAAATAGTTGGCGATTAATTTAATGACAACAAATTGATTAATCTTTGCAGCTCTATTACATTTAGTCACCATTTCCTTCCTCACTATCTGACATATCATCTGGTGTTTCCTGTTTCCCCAGATGTTACGGCAACCAGATGGGCAAACGGTATATGACACCAGAAACTGGCAATCAAATCATTACCTTCAATAAAGTTACACATTTTTTGGGGGTTTAATCATTGTTGGAAACATTTGGTCGGTACACAATTCAACAAAATACTATATAGCACAGGCTGAGACATTATTAGACATTTTAAAAAGGAAATGACACGTTATGTCTTTAAATGATGGAAACTGATGCAGACACTCTCTCTGTATAATGTGGCGACACTCTAGATGTTAGATATGAACTCCAAGCTACATAAATATGGTAAGTATTAAATAACACACAGTACAGACAGACTGTAAATCTAGACAGCAGTGGGGTTATAGGAGATGACATATCCTCAGTCAACTTTAACCCAGTAACAGAGGGAGAATTAGAGAAGTACGTGCCATGGCTCAATGAACCTCCAGGTTGCACTGGATGAAAAAATATTTTTTTTCACTGACACACATGAAGATCAACTGAAAATTAAGTAAACACCACCTGTTTCAACATAAAACATACAGCAAAATGAACCGTACCCAGCCTTCACTTCAGATTCCTGGTCTGATCATTCCCATCAATGGTGAAATTTCCAAAGATCAAATGCGACTGAGTTCAAGTTTATGTCACAATTATTTGGCATCAGGAGACTTGGTCCTGTTTCACCAGACTTCAGCTGACTTTGTTTTGTACACAACAGCCAGCTGGATGACTTTCTTGTGACCACACACACACACACTGGTATGTATGTTTAGTGCTACTTTTAAGCAATACAAAGCTCCATTATTAAGTAGGCCTATCTCAAACACAAAACTTTTATTTTATTTTTGTTACATTTTGAGAAATATTTTTTTTATGTGTAGGATTTCAACAAGCTTAACATCTTGAACATCTATACTAGATATTATAAAGTAGGGCTGAAAACCTGTGAATAATTTGGTCTATAAAACATCAGAAAACGTGCCAATCACAATTTCCCACAGCCCAAGGTGACGTCTGCAAATAGTTTGTTTAGTCCAATCAACTGGAGTTGCAACGATTACTCGATTAGTTGTGAACTATTTAACTCATTACCAACTATTTTGATAAGTGATGAATTGGTTTGTGTAATTTTTCCAAGTAAAAACAAAGGAAAATTTTCTGAAATGTGAATATCTTCTGGTTTCTTTAGTCCTCTGCGACAGTAGACTGAAAATCTTTGGGTTGGGACCAAAACAAGACATTTGAGGACATCATTTTGGCCTTTGTAAAAGACTGATCGTCATTTTTCATCATTTTCTAATATTTTACAGACAGATTAACTGACAATGACAATAATTATTACTTGCAGCTCCACAACCAACACAAAGATATTAGATTTGCAATAATATACAACAGAAAAAAACATTATAGAAACTGGAACCACCAAATGTTCTGGACTTTTTGCATGAAAAACAATTGAATAAATGATCAATTAATATATCAGAATTATTTATGTCAATTAATCATTTACACAGAAACAATTAAACCTGAAAGAGTCTAAGTTCAAATCTATAACTGTCCAATGTGTCCTGGTAGAAATGGACTGGGACCTGAAATAGTATTTTAATTTTAATATCGCTTATTCAAATTTAAATAGCTTTATTGGCCATAAGACCATAACGAAACATAGTGCACTTGTTCTCTAAACACAGACGGACACGCCCTCAAAGATCCCATCCAAAATGATGATGTGACATCCACCCTGTCTGTCCAAATTTGGTGCAACAATAGAAATGACTGCTGATATCCAATTACAAGGGTTCCTATGTTATGGGTTAAGGCTCTGCCCCATTCCACACATTCCACCACAGCACCAACAATGAAGCCACGGGTCATTAAAGGGAGGGTTCATTATGTTGAAATGTCTGGCAGTGTGTCCCTTCTTTTACTTGCATCTAAGTCTTAACAAGCCCAGGCTGGACTTGTGCTGCTGTGTCAGTTATGAAAGTGTGACTCAGTACAACAAATGAGTGACAGACATGGCAATACACGATCCTGGTGGTGGCAGCTACCTGATCCAACGCTGAACACTTACACAGGCAGCCCCCCTGCCTTGTCTGTTGGCAACAGCTGAGCACTGAGAGTGAGAAGCCCTGCAGGGCTCTCACACTCTGTCACAGAAGATTTACATGAACAGCACATGTCATCAAAACTGAAACAGGCTGCTATAATAAGAAAGCCACAAAAGGACTGTGCCAGCTCTTGTTTAACCAGATGCTTTGCAACAGAGGTTTATGATAGCCCCTTCAACTTTATTAAGTAAGACAATGCCTCTCAAAGAGGGCAGCAACTACGATTATTTTACTTATCACTTAATCTGCTAGTTATTTTTACAATTAGGCAAATCAATTAGTCTCTATTAATGGTTGATCTATAATGAAAAAGAGAAGATAATGGAAAATGCCCATCATCATTTCCTACAGAACAAGGCGAAGTTTTCAAATAGCTTATTCAGTTAAAAAAAATAGTCAGAACTCACAGATACTCTACTCATAATCGTATTTTAAAAATAAATAAATTAAAGCAGCAAATCCACACCTTTGACAAGCAGAACCAGAGATGCTTGACATTTTGTTTGCTAAATGATTAGTCAGTGATCAAAACAGTTTCCATCCAGTTAACTTTCTACTGACTGCTGTTTCAACTTGTTTTAGCTCTGAGAGAACTCACTTTAAGTTTTAGCTTTAAATACAACAGTGTAGATATGGAGATTCTTCAACAAGTCCCTGTTGTATTGTGTCATTATACTTACAGTACAGTTAAAACACAGAACTCAAATGTCCATCTGTCCTATAAGGACAGTGGAGTCCATTCCTGACTTCCTGGTGGTTCCCGGACCACACTTTGACAACCGCAGGCTTCAACTGCATTTCACACAATGTTCCCAATGTCTGCTTTCTTATTTATTTATAAAGGTCACTTAGAAAACGTCACAGAAACAGACACAGATATGTTAAAAGTTGTCAAAAGTAGTGACAGAAGTGAACCAGTAACCAAAACAGCTGACAGAGTTGTTGTACTGGTGCCACTGGTTGTGCAGCTCAACTGTCAAACCCTGGATTACTAGACGCTTTCGCCTCCGGTAAAAATCTTTAAAATCAACATGCAAACTAGGTTAACTGGCACAGCTTTGTTAGCTAATGTTAGACAGACACTTTGAGTTTCTGCTCACTCACCGTTCACTCTTTTGTCCTGAATGCTGCTCTGCAGAAGTGGGCGGCTTCCTAGCCTCGTACTGCAAGCAGGCTAGCTAGCTAACTACAAAAGCCAGCTAACGCTGCTAGCTACCGTCGAATGCTAGCTAGCTAGCAAGCTAGCTGTCAAGCTGTCTGGTGTGTTGTTAGCAAACTTTAGCCGTTAGCTCGCTGGTTAGCTGACACCAGCAGCAACCGTAGGTACCAATAATCCTGTGTGTTTGACGACCTGCTGCTCGCTGTACCGCCGGCGGAAAACTGCAACTACCAGAAGGACAGACAAATTATCAGCAGTGACAGTTTGTACTACAACGCTGACAGGTCAACTACACAGGAACTACAAAACTTCAACAACCTTAAAGGAACTGACATAACAACGCGTCAGACATGTCCGCTGCTGAACCGTGCTGCCACCTAGTGGACAGACTGTGTGTAGCAGGACACTTCAAGAGGACGTCCTTCATTTGATAATCAAGTAACCTGCTTTCTACAGATGGCACAAAGGTAATTATTCAGTCAAATATGACACACAGCCAACTTCTGTACAAACCGTTTCTCATGTTTAAGCTATAAACACGTTTTAGGTGACGCTTCAATTTCCAGGTCCCATAATTTCACGGTAAATAGGTGATAATTACCAAGTAATATAATTGAAATGTCTTCAAAATTACCCACAAATTACCTTCAAATTACCCCAACAATGTATGGCTAAAGTATGCGATAATTAGCAAGTACCGGTTTCGTGTAGCTGGTGGAAATTACAAAGCAACATTTGGAAATTTCTCTGAATTTACCCGCAAATTAGGCCCAGATTTCAGGGTTAAGTATGTTATAATTCTTAAGTGTCGTTTCCATACAAGCTGTGGCTCTGTAATTACCACCAACTACATGGAAACAGTAAGACATTTCAAATATATAACTTGGTAGTTAAAGCGTTACCCACATTTTTTTTTTTTTTTTTTGCTTTATGTATTTCTGTAGTGCTTTGAAAAGCCAATATTAGCCTACTCTAAAACTGTAAAGAAAAGTATTTCATATATTTCATATACAATCTCAGCATGCAAAGTCACCAGTAATAATGAGTTATGTATACTTATTTACATTTCACCATTAGAGAACAGAGGTGTTACTAATAACATTCACAGTCGCTCATTTATATTCAGTATTCAGCAGTGAGCCGGCCTGCACAATGCTTTTTTTCAGCCATACTGATGTGAAAAAGAAGGTAAACACAGGTGATACAATTAAGGTGCCATTACATTTAGTGTAGCAGAGCCTTCCAGTGAGCCATCATACACACCTGCAGCACCATGACTCTGTTTGACCTGAATGGAATGGGACCTTAATTAGTAACACCTGTGTTAACCCCAATATTTCATGTCAAAGTGGCTGCTGAAGCAGCAAAATGGACTTTAGTCATAAATAATTTTATTATTTACACCTATAAATTCTGTAGTATAGTTTTGACCCTTGTCTTACAGCATTTTTATAATCTATTTTTATCTATTTTATTTTAGTTTGTTTTAGTAATCTGCAACTGTGGCACACAAAGTCCAGTTATCATTTTCAAATACAGTAGAATATAGACAACATACACTATACAACATATGAAAAAGGGTGGGCAGAAAAACACACCTGGAGACATTTCATGCTTAAGGCATGGAGAAAATCAAAGAAAGCCTGAAAGAAGCATGTGATAGAGAGCTCTGGTGGACGCCCTATGCCCCTAAACAGGGTACAGAGTGTTAAGTCAAGTACATCATAAACTATACAGGTTTGATTGTATGAATAAAACACATTTATGATATAATATTTGTGTAAAAACCACCACTGATGAGACATCAATCTGGGCCTAGTATAGAAAATTTGGTTGACATGTGGCTTAACTGAGGTTTAGCTAAGTCCAACACCAGTTCTAAACCTTTTCTGACCCTATACAGGACCAACTTAGGACCAGTTATACAATCAGCTGAGAGAAGGCCATACACGGTGCTGCTCTGGCAACCAGATCTTTGCCACCCACAGGCCGTTATTCTTATGTGGGCTGGGTTAAAGTGGACTATGTGGGCTTTACTGGACCAGACCAAACTTGCTATGTGGGTTCTTTTCAGAACCAAATATTTCCATCAAGCAAAAGTTTAATCTAAGTATCTGCAGACATACATGATTTTGCAACAGAAAAACTGAGTACCAGCTTTCAACAAGCACAATCGGAATCTGATAGACATTTCTAGCATGGGAATCAGAGTCAGAACTAAGTTTTCCTTATAGCTGCTGCGGACAGACAGCATGGAGGCACCGTATCTGTGAAATGAAGGGTACAGAGCTGAAAACATTACCCCTGTGTCCTGCAGAGAGCTCCAGGACAAGGTGTAATTTCACTTGAAGATCAGAGGGCCACAGATTAGGATAATTGATACCCTGGAGGTGGTGAAGTTGTGCAACTAACACTGCTGTGCATCGCAGTAATGCAGCTATTCTACAGTCTCCTTCATAACTGGTTTGACTCGACATAAAGAAAAGAGAGTAATAAGGTGATTTACTGCTATTAAGAGGTTTTAAATGCCACCAAGAAGAATGATCACAGGGAATCAGAAAAAGTATTTTAATTAAGTATAAGTAATAGCGAGGTTGTAACAACATATTTGACATATACTTAGACATATCCTTGCAATTTATTTAGACATATCCTTCACATATCAACATATTTAGAAATGCTGTCCTTTGAAAACAACTCATCTCCAGATTTGGTGAGTTTGACTTTTTCAATTTAACTAAAGGAAAAAAAATGAAAAATGCATCGCCACAAAGGTGAAAACATGGCTGTTTTTCTTAGCTGTATTCAGTCATGTTCTGCAACATATTTTAGTTTTTCCATCACAGAAGAATGGAGATATAATTTAGAATCTATTCTACATCATAAACCCTAAGTAAAATGTATTGTTTTGTATTTTATAGACATTAAAAGCATGATATTTCATGCTACAGTGAGATTATCTCTTCAACTCACCATCAAATTGCCACAATGATTGATTAGATATTGCTAATATAAGGACATAATACAAGTGTGTTACTCCAACTAGCCTGCAAAAAATAATAGTAATAATAATGTCAGATTCCTGAGGGCATTACATGTTTTTTTGCCCTACTTACACCTTCTGTAAAACAAGTTGATTTATTTTGTGGGGCGGCTGGTTGTGTCAGTGCACAGGTAAAATAAATGTATATCATTTAAGAGTAAAAGGTACCCTTACCCTCGCATTTTTGTCACGTACACAGAGCAATTACAGTATGATGTTCACCATTAGCCACCTGGTAGAACCCCTATAGACTCGCTGTCTCCTGCTTCTCCTGCATGCACTCTTTGATCACAGCCTTACCTGCTGGTTTGAAGGATAGAATTTTCCTTCGCTGTTGAAATGACAAACACTGCGGAGGCGGGCAGGCATGGAGGAAAATGAAGGCAGTCAGAGGGAAGTCAAAAGAATGTAATGAAGCAAATATCACTCAGCTAGAAAAAAAAATCGTGATGTGATTTCAGCAGGATTTGTCCGTTGTGTTGGAGCGGAAACAACCATTACAGTACATGAGTTACATGGGTATTTCACAGATGCTTGAAGCCGTTTAGTTTAGTTTAGTTTAATTTACTTTAGTTTATTCAACAAAGGATCAAACACAGTAGAAAAAGCAGTACCAGCGTATATGACATTCTCAGGGATAACACAGTAAAGTCCAAGACTTATTTCCATTGTGGTCCCTGATGTTCAGTCAAACTGTCCTCACCACAACAAATGGAGCCAGCTATTCAATGTCCATGACAGGAGACAAGCAAATACATCATGACATGTCAAAGACGATGCCATCAGCCTCTGGCAAGAGACTGTGTAGTCATCATACTGTTAATCATGCTGTAATCCTTAAAGGGACAGTTCTCCCAAAAATCAAAAATACATATTTTTCCACTGGCCTGTAGTTCTTTTTATCCATGTGGATGGTTTTGGTGTGAGTTGCAGAGTTTTGGAGACAAACAACATTTCCCAGGCCGCGTTACATTGACTTGGTGTTTAAACGAGCTAGCCCATAATTCCTGCATATTTCTTGGGGACTTAAACAGCAGTTGACTCGGCTCCCCCTCTATTTTTCGACTAGCCAAGACCAAAGTTAAAAGGACATATCCAGCTGTTTTGGGACAGAGGGTTAATTTTTACCTGCCAGGCATGTTTTGTCAAGAATTAGGCGACAGTAGCCTGGTGCATGTCACCATATTTTGCATATTTGGTCCACAAAACAAACACAAAAATCCATGATTGTTAGCTATAGATTTAGGCAGTTGGACTGTTTTTGAATGCATCAGTTCTACATCCACTGATGGCTTCATCCAAGACTGTGACCCCTCTATAGAAGTAGCCAAAAAACTGGTCTACCTGACTGTGCACCCACTAGGTGCCCTGCTGTTACAGGGCTGTGGCTTTACAAGGAGTCACATTTTGTTTGAAGTTGGTCTTTTACTGCTGTTTCATGCTCAGCGTGCTAATGAGCTCTTCCACGTCCCAACAGAACATGCATGAGGGGTGGAGTTAGGCGTCCTCGCAGTCCAGTGGCCAATGGAGAGGCTCCGGTACTAACAGCAGTATTTAGGAACAGTTATGTTGTGCAGCAGATTAGACCAGGACTGGAGGGATGCAACAGCAGGTGAGCACGTTCAGTTTTATTTCTCACTGTAGCAGACATGTCAAGCTTAAAAGTAGAGCTGTTCAAATAAGGTGCCATTTGCTTTGCATTATTTAGCTATTGTTTAACTTTCCATGGTGCAGAAAATGCCCATGAAGAATATTTTTGAGCCTAATTCTCTGCCAAATCTTTAAAAGATAATCTGTGAATGTCAAAGCAGTTAGGTTTGGTAAAAAAACAACAAAAAAAAACATATTACATGTGTGAAAAAAGGTGGAAGGTACAGAAATAACTTTAAGGGAAATAAAAAATATGACACATAAACCTGTTCAATAGGCTTTTGTGCATAACAGCAGTGAATGTGAAATAATCAGGGTTTTGCACATTATTGCCTTTGCAGATGTCGAGGATGATTTCCAAGGTGTCCCTGTTGAGGGCGCTATGCTGCCTGATGTTAATGTCAGGTTTGTCTGAGTAAAATGCATGAAATTATTCTCCTTTCATGTGACCTTTATATAACCTTAAAAGTTGAGTGATGATTGCATGGATAACTGTAGCTGTTGATGAGTTGAATGCCTCCTTTAGTTGATGTGCAGTTCTTTACAGAGTGAAGTGTTATGTTGTTTGCAGCAGGTGTCTAATATATTCTCTGCCACCCTCCAGGTTTGCTAGAAGCAACATCTCTCGTGAGAGTAAAGAATCCAGGAGGTATGTAATCTGACATATTTTTCTAGATTATAATCTCTATTTGTTAATTAGAAGTAGACAGAATGGAAAGTAATACAAATCTAACTAATATAAAAGTGATCATTAACATTTACACAGATTAGTACCAATTTTTACCTCCTCGTATACACATTTACTGATAAAGTGATGATTTAAATTATTATTTTTGGAAGTGAAATAGAGGTACCAGAGTATAGTTCAGAAAAAAAAGATTTTCTGTTGTAATTTTTGTTCACTCCTTTTCACGAAATGCCTGCACTGAAAAAGAAAGAAATTTAATTAGGCAGTTTTCAAAACTTTCCCAGTTTGCAGTTTGTGTGAGGTTGGCTCACACTTGTGGGTAAAATGCTTTAACTATTTTATAATTCCTGATTCTGTGTTCTTCCACAGGGAGTTCAGTTAGCATTGACCCGGCTAAGGCTCATGACTTCTTGACTAATTCTCGACCTAAGAGGAACATTGACCCGAAGTGGTACAGAGGCAATCCTGATTTTCAGTCCTACTACCGCTACTACAACAGTATTGGACACATTGAAGGAGTAAGTTGTGGTTGATTTGAGATTCTTACATATGTGGCTGAACCTGGATTTCATCATTTCATTTAAAACTTTTCTGTTTCTCCATCAGCTCTATGAAATCGACAGGATCAGGATGTTGTATCAGCAGATGCGTAACTTGGAGCAGACTTATGGCCCAGATGCCTCCAGTTACCAGAACGTCATGGGTGTACTAACTACCACTGCACCTCCGACTACTACCACTCAGCCTCCTCCACCTCCCACCACCCCTGCTCCTACACCAGACCCTCTGGAGCATGCTCAGAGGATCTATCTGTGTAACCCCAGTGATCCACTGTGCAAACCTCAGATTGTCTACCTGCCAACAGGCGCCGTTCCAGTCCTGTGTGACCCACGAGTCAACCCCGCCTGCAGGCCCAAAACAGAAGAGGAGATAAAAGCTGCTGCTCCTCCCCCACCACCACCGCCTCCTCCTGCTCCCAAAAAGTCTGCCCCACCGCCCCCTCCTCCTGCCATCACTGTTAAAGGTATGGAGTATGACTGTGACCCATACTGGGACCCCGACTGCCTCATCGATCACCCTCCGCGCCCGATCCTGGCAACAACTGCGGCAGAGGCCCCGGCTGAAGAGAAAGTGGTGAAAGAGGAAGAAGCGAAAGTCGAGGAGAGCGCCCCTGCAGCACCAGCCACCGAGAAACCCCTCCTCCCTTACTTTGACCCTTATGATTTCACACGTGACCTTTATGACCCCTTTCGTTACGCCAATCCAGCTCCCGAAGAGTAAAAACGAAGTGCTTATGAAATGATAGTCTTTTATGCAGGGTAAGACTTCAAAATTAAATCACAAAAACAAACCGAGGTTGGACTGTGAGCAATTCCACATTAATCACAAAGAGGAAAAATCAAATCATGTGACTCATGAAGTGTATCACAGGACAGACATGTTGACGGCTGCTTTCATGCCTATAGTTTTACACTACACTGTGACTTTTCTGTATGTTTATATGGGTGTTCGTAAGAAATGCACAATTAACTATTTTATGGAATAAAAACAATAAAAACAAATAAAAATGATTATGGTAATAGATATGTGTGATTTTATTTTTCATTTTAGTGTGTTATTCTGTGGCGTTTGCATAGAAGTGGGAGACTCACGCTGTCTGAGAGGCAGGTGCAAAAATAAATAAATAAATAAAAAATAAAAAGCACCAGCTGCATGAGGTGGGTGATGTATTTATGAGGAAACAGTTCCAAACCTTGGTTAAGGTTATTTTATTATGTGACTCAAATTTACACCTCTCTCATAAAAACACACAGGGAACCATAAATTATTGAACCATTTAGAGGCATGTAGAAGCCAAACCAATTTTCTAGTGTGTAGAAACATCACATTTTCTCTACTGGAAGGTCACCATGGAGGGCAGTTTATCATGTTGCACACTGTGACACAGTAGAGGGGCATCCAGGAGGACACTTTTGCAGCATTTTTTTAACATGGGGGCACCAGTGTTCCATAGTTGTGAAAAAAAGAGGAAATAGATTAGATATTTTTCACATTTATTTAACAGCTTTCAGTTCATGCTGCGTCTCTCACATCCAGTTCAGACAGTGTGCGTATGCATATGTCCTCTTATCAGGAAAACAACATTTTAGCCTGCTTCATAAATGACAAAGTAAGTGCATATAGGTGGAATTAACTGGCTTTTGTTTTTCCTTCTCATCAGGAAAACAATACACACATTTTAAATATTTTATAAAAGGTGTACTGCATATATAAATCTTAAATTTTCCATAGTCTTTCATTTACTCGGGGACCCAAAAAACTCTCCTGTGACTCACATGTGGGTCCCGACCCAGTCTTTGTGAATGACTGAAATAGATCACAGTGAATGGGGATACTTGCAGCTGCAACAAAAACAAAAGAAAGCCAGTAGGGGGCGGAAGTACTCTGCGTCAACGGTTGTGCGGCAAACCACAGAGGAAGAAGGACGCAGCGAAGTAAACTACTGTCTTCTTCCAGCATCATCAGTCTCCACCACCATCACTTCTATTCAGACTTAAGCTACCGCACACGAAACTGGATCCCATTGTCATCTCTCTGCTTAAACCTCACATCTGATATCAGGTATTTAACTCGGCCTCCGTGACCGTGTTGCCTTTAGACGTGTCAGTGACCGGGACAGTGAAGCAGACAGGCTCGGGCGTTGGTTTGCGATGCTACCGTTAGTCGCTTATTATAACAGCAGGCCCGCCGGTCGGCTGCCATGGAGATTAGCTAGCATGCTAACACGGCTAAGCTAGCTGGCAGTAGTGTAGCCGTTAATGAGATTATAAAATGTTGCGACATTGTTTGACCCGTTATAAAACCTTCATAACACGAAGAGTTTGCTAAATGGGCGACTTATAATGTAGAAACATGCGGTGAAATTGACATAATAGCTAATTGTGATTTTTATCTGCAGTTAGGATGATAGTGGGTGGAGGAGGTGGAGGGGTGTTGGAGCATCACGGTTATGGGCACTAAAGACAAATTTAACAGGATTAAGACCTGAATATGACGATGTTGTAGGTGTTGTGTGTATGAGCCGACATGACAGGCAACAACATTATTTAAAACCCTGCTAGCTCTGATTTTTAATAGCTAACTATGTGTGTAAGAGTGAGGAGTCAGGAAAAGACATAAGACTCTTTAGAAACTCTCCGAGACCAGCAACAATAGAAAACAAGATAAAGGATGAAACACAAATAAAAGGATAAAACAAGAGTAAAAGGAAGAAAAACAATAATTAAGCGCTAAAAGCTGAAATAAAGGACAAAACGAAAACAGTGAACAAGATAAATAACAAGAAAAATACTGTGAGGGTGCAGTTTCTGTCTATTGTATCTTTACAATAAATAAGAAACAATAATATATTTATTTTTAGGATAAAACTCTATTTGAGGGAGTCCCGGTATGCTGGCCTAATAGCTTACATTTACTTTGTATATTTTAGGAAAAGTACACCCTCTCAGTCATTAATGCTTAAGCCGTGACATTATGGAAAAAGCAGATAAAGAGGACATTGTTATCAACAGCTGCTTGGTGTTCACATGTTAGCAGGATGACAGGCCCAGGGCTACCGTGTAATGCTGCACTGCCATTGGTCCAAACATCACTATGTGAATACTGCACAACTGATGTCTAAAGGTGTAGTTTGCATACTGGAGGAGTCACAAGGCAAAGCACAACTTCCTGAGCAAAAAGACGTTTTTGTTGCTGTGCAGAATATACTGCTGATAGTGGCTGAATATATCTTTCTTAATCAGCTCATCTTCTTGGAGTTGTTGTTGACACACTTAGTGTCAGTCTAGAGAAAGCAAGACCTCTGCTTCCATGATTAAAATGTCAAAGTATTTCGACGTGTTTAAGGTAAAATTTGATTAAGTAGAGGAGGGCTCATTATTGTCATTATCGACTTCTCTGCTGATTTTTTTCTCCAATCATTTTGCAGATAAAATCTCTGCCTTGTTTTATTGTCCAAAAATCTATATTTTATTTACTACCATGAATAAAATAAATAGCAGAAAAAGTAAACTTTTTAGAGGCTTAAAACTGAGAGTGTATTGTATATTTTCTTGAAAATAAAATCATTTAATCAATAATAAAAAATACTTTGATTTATTTTCTGTCATTCATTCAATTAGTCAATTCATCAGCTAATTATTTCAGCCCTGAAATACATCTGGTTTAGTTTTAAACCACCTCAGCCACAGGGTTAATTCAAAGTTAGTGTCGGAATAGGGCAATACAGTTTTTATAAACTAATTACAATAATGTCATATTTCAAGCATCCCTGAAAAGAGATTTTTGCCTTTTTCTGTCTTGACACTGAAGCTTTGACTCTGGTACTCGATTTGAACACGGTTTTCTGTCTCCCTGCTTTCCTAAACACTAGTGCTGAAATGATTGGTTGATTGATTGATAGACTTGTTGGTTGAAAGTAAACTAACTGGCCGCTATTTCCATCATTGATTAAGTAATTCAGTAGAGCTGCAATGATTTATGTGATGATTAATTGTCTTGAGTTATTTTTTTATTAAAAATGTCCAAATTGTTAGAGTCAGTCTCTTCATTGTCCTGTAACATCTTCCTCCTGCTAGAATGTCTGACAAGAGTGAGCTGAAGGCTGAACTGGAGAGGAAGAAACAACGGATCGCCCAGATTCGAGAGGAGAAGAAGAGAAAAGAAGAGGAGAAGAAAAAGAAGGATGTAAGTTCAGCGCCTCTAATTTTGTAAGACATAACATAAGACATGTTATTTGTCATTGTAGGCATACAGTGAAATTGTGTTTGGTAACTCTGAGAGACCAGCAGCAATATAAAACAAAATGAGTAAGAGGATAAAACAGGATAAATAAACAATAAATATTGTGAGGTAGCATATTTTATCAGTGGATATATATAGAATAAATAAAGGCAGGTAAACAGTCACATATCACAGAAGAACGGGCTTTGTTTTTAGCTTGTCCTATACATTTCTTTAGGGAGACTCAAAGCGTGGAGTCGAGGTGGGCAGTGGGTCATCCGGCCATGAAGACTCTGACCTGGAGAGGAAGAGGAGGGAGGCCGAGGCTCTGCTGCAGAGTGTTGGCATCACCCCTGACATACCCCACGGTAAAAACAGTGCCAGCATGCTTCTATTTTTACTGTTCATCCTCTCACTTGTCCCCCCATCACTTTCTGGACGTTTGCTGGATGGGTTTTGCGGTGTTTATAAATGTCACCTCTAACTTTTGCTGTCTGGCTGTCACACACTCCACCCCTCCCCCCCACCTCACACAATATCTGAACATTTGATATAACTGTTGTGCATGACACCTAAACCTGCCTGCCATTTATTTTCATTCTCTCTTCTCTCCCCTTTGTCTGTCCTTTTGTGTTTTGTCCTCCTTACTGCATGCAAACTCATTCACTCACTCATTGACACACTTCCTCCATCCCTCGCTGACTCTTTCCCTCACTCACTCACTCACTCACTCATTCATCAACTCACGCACTCAAACACACACACGCACTCACAGCTCAGCCCCTGAGGGTAGTAACAGAAGATACGTGTCTGTTTCACTACCTAGTCCCTGCCCCCATGTCTCCCTCCAACAAATCAGTGGGCAGCGATGCAGGAAGCCAAGATTCTGGGGACGGAAACGCCGGACCAAGGTCTGTGTGTGTGTGAGACAGAGAGGGAGATGGGGATTGGTTGTTTTAGCTTATTTTTTATGTGATGTTGGATTGTACCTGCATGCCCAAGTGTGTGTTGTGTATTAACATGTTAAATATACTTGATGAATTCTGACGTGTCTCCTCTTTGCCTTTTCACCGGCACGCTGACGTTTCTCAATTAACACGCACTCCGTTCTTCTTCTCTCTGTCTTTCTTCTTCTGTTTCCTGTCTTTCCCATCTTTAACGTCTCCGATATTCCCGTCTCCCGCGTTTGGTTTCATCCTCTTTCTTTCTGTCTGTCCTGTCTTTTCTCTTACTAACACCGTCTGGTGGTTTGGCTGTATAAGGACATTGCATTGGGATCCTGACCCCTCTACTCTGCAACTCCACTCCGACTCTGAGCTCATTGGGTACTGCTCCTCCTCTCTCCTTTAGCTTGTCTTCCAGCTTTATTCAGTTGTTGTGGTTTCATCTTAGATGTGTCTAAATGTGTTAATATTATGTCTGTACATCACTATTTATGTCTCTACGGGTAAAATTTGCATACAATTCTGCTTTGTTCTGCAAACCGGTGTATGTGCGTGCTTACTTCTATGATGATGTGTGTGTATGCGTGTGTGTGTGTGTATGTAGACGTGGAGCTGTGAGACTGGGCATGTCTAAATTGACCCAGGTGGAATTTGTCCCGAAAGAAATGGTGTCCTACTCCAAAGAAACACAGACACCCACCGAGACGGTGACACACATCGAGCAGAAAGCAGGTACAATGACGAAAGACACAAACGCATGTTATACCAACCCTTTTCTTTAAAAATCTCGGCTGAATCAGAAGTGAATAAATCCAATCTGTGTGTTCCAGAAGAAGAAGAAGAGGATGAAGAGGTACCTACTCCCCCACCAGCAGAGGAGAACCAAGAAGAAAAAGATGAAGAGGGTGAAGAGGAGGAGGATGGTAAGGACAGAATATTGTATCATGGAAATGTTTAAAGTATGAGCTGGCTGTTCACGGACCAGCTGTTAACTTGTGGATACAACAAATTGTGGCAGGCAATCTAAAGTGGCTTAATAATGTTAAAAAGCCCATGACTCATGTGTCTTTGAAATTGCTTATTTTCAAATTAAATGACCTAATAACTAAATAAATGGGGTGCAAGGACTGACAGATGAATCATTTATTTTGAAGCATTTAATAAGTGTGACTGCATTTTAGTTAATACTTTGGTAACATTTGAAAGTGTTGATACAACATTAAACAGCTAGAATCTCTTCCATCATGTCATGTCATCACTGAAATTTTGGATGATTCATAACAACTCATAAACATAAACAGTTCCTACCAGGAACGGAATGATGGCATATTTAAACTCTTTTATTATGAAATACACATTTATTGGATCAGAGTTATCCTCATTTCTGTTTAACTTTTGCTGCTCTTCAGTTAATAGCTGTCTTCCCCTGCAGAGCTCACTGTATGATCCCACTGCGCTTTGCAAACTGAAAAGCAGTCACACAAAAATCAGACTTCTCTGTTACTAACAGCCGTATTTATCCCATCAGAAAAAAATGGCATTTCTGGCCCTCCTTCCTGGGAAACACAGTGTGAATCTGTTTATTTTCATTGTGAATTAGAAAATGATCAGAGGGGCCACAAGTTGAGTATCACTGCTTTGAGTAATGATTTTGAGCTATTTTCTATCCAGCAGTGTGTTACCAGTAAGCAAGTTCTTTTCTCATATTGAATTATCTGTGCATAGACACCCCCAAAGAGCTGACAGAAGAAGAGAAGCTGCAGATCCTGCACTCTGGAGAGTTCTTGACGTTTTTTGAGCGAGGCAGCAGAATAGTAGAGAGAGCTCTGGCCGAGCAGGTGGACGTCTGCTTCGACTACAGCGGCAGAGATCTAGAGGACAAGGAAGGGTGAGGCACATGGAAAAAAAAACTGTGTAAATGTTGTACATACTGTAGAAGTTAAATAATAGCCAGATTGATTGACACAAATGCTAACCTTTTTGTTTTTGGCCCCTTCCAGTGACTTGCAGGCTGGTGCAAAGCTGGTATTGAACAGACAGTTTGCAGATGAGCACTGGACCAAAAACAGAGTGGTCACTTGTCTCGACTGGTCTCCTCAGGTGGGTCAGAACACAGGGGCTTTTACACATCTTTTTTAACCCTCAGGCCACATCAGAGTTATAAGATCTGCAAAAAAATGTGTAAAAAATAAAATATATTTTTATATAAATTCATGGGTATGGGCAGGGGTAAAAATGAAATGAAAGTGATGGTGCAGATTTGTTAACATTTAAATCAGCTAATATTATCAAGCTTAATCAGCTAGCAGTATTTTTTTTTTTTTTTGGAAGCCTATGATACAACCTTTGACCCCACATCCAGCCAGATAATTGGACACCACTGATCTAACAGTGATGTAGACTACCTGATAGCTAGTGCATAAACATGGATGACATAAAGGCAAAAATAACCAGTGGAGAATACAAATTGCAGACAATACATAATCAAATGCCAAGCTGAACACTTGGGAGAAATCTGGTGTGATCAGAGACTGTGAGAATAACATTTTCTGTGGTTTTGCTTGTGAAAAATGACAGAAAGTATTAGATTTTGATAGCTGCAAGCTAGACTCGTTGCTGAAGACAGACATTGACAACTGCAGGAACATGTGTGTTGCACCAATTAACAGATAGTTTTCCAAGAACACAAGTGAGTGACTGAGTTTATGTGTGTTTAATCATGGTTTGAGTTGTGAGACTAACGAGTCTGGGCAGGTCTGGATTTGATTTGCAGATAATTGGTGGTAACAGCACTGTTCTGGTTCTCAGCTTTGTGGGTGTGGATCCATGCAGGACTCTGGGAAATAGTCTTCCGTGCACGTTGAGTCTAAGTGACAGGGAGAGCCTGTGTGTGCACAGTCTGACTGACTACAAATTTGTGACTTTTCAATGATTCTTGCCTTGCTTCACTGCTTCTTCTCTGCATTTAAAAATGTCTGCCATGTTCCTGTCAGTATCCAGAGCTGCTGGTGGCCTCATATAACAATAATGAAGATGCTCCCCATGAGCCTGATGGAGTGGCACTGGTCTGGAACATGAAGTACAAGAAGGGCACTCCTGAATACATCTTCCACTGCCAGGTAAGGACAGGATTTACATGTGATTGCCTTCTAAGGCACCGGCAAAAAAAAAACCTTTAAAGCTCAATACAACCAAACATGTAGCAGAAGCAGACATGTTTAAAATAAACGTTATTTTCTTCCTCTAGTCAGAGGTGATGTCAACCGGGTTTGCAAAGTTTCACCCCAACCTGGTGGTGGGTGGGACGTACTCTGGACAGATTGTCCTGTGGGACAACAGGAGCAACAAGCGCACACCTGTTCAGAGAACTCCGCTGTCTGCAGCTGCACACACGGTAGCGCACTGGAGCTCACAGTTTTGTCTGTTTTTTGTCTGCATTGTTACATCTTTCCTTGGTTTCCATGGTAACAATATGTTGTCTAATTCCTTTATATGTGTTCTTGCGCTCTTTAGCACCCAGTCTACTGTGTGAACGTGGTAGGAACCCAAAACGCTAACAACCTGATCAGCATTTCCACTGATGGGAAAATGTGCTCCTGGAGCCTCGACATGCTCTCGCAGCCACAGGTACGTTTAACTTGTATGGATGGCGTACAGATGTGCTGTCTTAAGTATCAGTTTCCTTATCAGACAGTTTGAGGCTGTGTGTGTTTTCCCTGCAGGACAGTCTGGAGCTGGTGTTCAAACAGAGCAAAGCGGTGGCAGTCACCTCCATGGCCTTTCCTCTGGCCGACGTGAACAACTTTGTGGTGGGGAGCGAGGACGGTTCTGTCTACACAGCCTGCCGCCACGGGAGGTGGGTGCTCTTTGACCGCTGCCCTCATTAGGACCAGATTTGTGTTTGGTTTACAACCAGGATGTGGAAGCGGCACTGTGACTTCCTTAACATGCTGGAAAAGCCTTCAGGGGAAAGAGGATAATTACTAGAAGTCCTCACAGTCATTTTCATGTGTGTGTTACAGTAAGGCGGGTATCACTGAGGTGTTTGAGGGCCATCATGGTCCGGTGACCGGGCTGAGTTGCCACAGTGCTGCAGGACCTGTTGACTTCTCTCATCTCTTCATCTCTTCCTCTTTTGACTGGACCGTCAAACTCTGGAGCACCAAGGTGAGACATTTTCTGTCACTATTACAAACACTGTTAGTCATGTTTCTTAACATTAATCCATTTCTCTCTTTGTTCGTCTGCACAGAGCACCCGTCCATTGTACTCGTTTGAGGACAGTTGTGACTATGTCTATGATGCAGTGTGGTCTCCAACACACCCTGCTCTGTTTGCTTGTGTGGACCTAAGTGGACGCCTGGACCTGTGGAACCTCAACAATGATACAGAAGTATGTAAACACACAATACACATAAAGTAAGACATTAATTTAGACCCTTTAAAGAGTAGTTTGACATTTTGGTTAATATGCTTTCTTAAGGGCTGTCCACACCAGGAGTGATAACTATAACAATAACTATAAAAATGTATACGTTGGAATCACTTTCAGTGTAATTTAATAAAAACACCAACAGCCAATCAAAGTCCGTTAACATCGCAAACAATATTAGGCTGCAAATTACACATAAAAATCAAGTTTGTCACATACATTAAAAGCACAGTGTATGAGCAATGCAATGAATGCATTTTCCTGGCTCTCTCTCAGCATTTAAAACCTATAAATAAGAATAAATACATGCATAAAACAGCATACAGTAAAAACATTGAGAGATAACAACAGAATCTCACAGACATGTAGGTGCTATTGTTCAATAGTCTGACTGCCTGGGGGAAGAAACCGTCTTGGGTGGTTGGTGGTCTGAGCTCCGATGCTCTGTAGGCGTTTCCCTGAGGGAAGGTAAGAGAACAGACTATGTGCTCGGTGACTGCTGCCTTCTTCCTTCCTTCCCAGGTGGTGTAAATGTCCTTTATTTGTGGCACTGGTGCTCCTATAATTTAAAGGTTTACCTGTGAAGTACTGGCACTGATGCAGTCTCAGTTCATTTGGTCTTTACTGATGTTCTGAATTGATGTTGACTCATACGAAAATAAATCAAATTTGTCCTCAAAAGACAGCTACTCTTGTAACTAGGATGTTGGATTACACTGAGCATGGTCTGAAAAATGGTTTTGATCCGTCTTCCACACAGATTCGTGCCCCACCAGGAGCATTTCAGAACGAGAGCGTTTTGTCTGCCTGATTATGTTTACTAGCATATTTGTTGCACAGGGTCTTATAATTTGAAAATTTACCAGATCTATGCCATTCCTGAGTCTGACTTCCTGTCTGGCTGGATCTGCTCTGTGCAGCTTAATGCAGCATCTGTCAAAAATAGACTCGGCACATATTCTCTGTGGAAACTATAGCTGCTTCTGGGACATGCTGAAGTGCTTCTGGAGTTACAAGCATTGTGTTGAGTGGCTGCGACGCAGCGGTGCCAAGTGTAGTCAAGGTGGAACTCCTCTTGTTTCGGAAGCACTTTGTAAACCCATATCCTTCTGTTTTTCTTTTTGTTTCTCTGTGTAACGTACAACAGTAACAGATCATCAATATCCATTTTCCTAAGCTGCTGACACGTGGAGCCACAGTGTGTTTGGTGCCACCGTTTACTTAACGTTCCCGATCATCAGTAATCATAGTTATTCTGATAGTTATTTTTCTTGCTGTGGATGACTCTTTACTTCTGGTACTGCTGCCATGTCTGTATGGTAAATATGTTACTTGAGCCAGAAGGTGGTGAGTTTAAGCTCAAAGACTGAAATCAGGTAGAAACAGCCAGCTTGGCTCTGTCAAAAGGTAACAAAATAAACATATTGTATTTTGTTTGTTTTATCTGTGTAAAAACCTTAGTATAAAATACATATTCACTGGAATGTGTATCAATCTTCATCATCTATCTAGTATCTGCTTCCTTCTGAGCTAGTGTCGTTTTTTTAGGTTCCCACTGCCAGTATGTGTGTTGAGGGGGCTCCAGCACTGAACTGTGTGAGATGGGCTCACTCTGGCAAAGAGATTGCCACTGGGGACTCAGACGGACAGGTGCAGGTGTACGACGTCGGGGAGGTGAGATCTCATCACATCTATTACTATGATGCTTTGGTTACATCTGTATGTGATTTACGGTCCCTCAGTCATACCACCGAAAACAAATACTGGTCCAGATATTCAGGTGTTGATCCTGTGATGCGTCACTCTTTGTCTCTCTGCAGCAAATCTGCATGCCCAAGGCCGATGAGTGGACACGCTTCGTCAGGACGCTGGCTGAGATCAACGAGAACCGAGACGAAGCCGAGGAGCTCGCCAACGTCTGATGTTACAAACCCCACACTGACAAGCGCTCATAAATTCCTCTCCAGTACACTACACACGTATAGCACACTACACGACACTGGCTTCCAGCTTTTTTCCACCTTCTACGACATGAATTGGCCTGAGGAGACGTGCAGAGCTAGAAGGGATAGAAAAGACAGCTTTAGATGAGTTTTAGACGTGTTTTTAAAATTGTCTTGAAGAGTTTTAGAGTACATTTGTAGGAACAATGAATGTCAGATGTAGCAGTAGTAGTACAGAAGCTGCAGTTAAGTGATTGAAAGTTCAACAGAGGAATACAGAGATGTGATTTTTTTGGCATAGACGTGTCTGTCCGCTCTGAACTTCTAGCTTTGATATCATCCTCAGGGCTCCAAGAAACTGCTCTTCTCCTGAGGCCTCAACCAACTCAGTTCTTTTTTAAATATGCAAACCTTTGTACTTGCACCTTTTTATTACCATTTGAGTGTTTTTACATGTTTTAATATTTTCCGGACACGCTTGTGCACATGGCTGATAAAGTGTGTGTTAACAGAGTGAAAAAAGAAAAGCTGACATATCACTGTCACATCCTCAGCAGCACTTGAATTTGATGACTTAAACAGCTAATATGCTTACACACGCTCACTCCGGCCTGTGCAGAAGTGTGTCGTTCTTACATTTTAACCACTACAATATTTAATATTTATTCTGGTGGTTGCACTTATTTAAATATTTTGTGTATCGTTTTAAAAAAAATGCTGCTTTGTACTAAAAGCTTGAATAGTACATTCCTAAAATCAGCACTACAAGCTTTTTACCAGGCAAAATCCGTTACTATACTTGCCTTGAATTTATTGACACTAGTACAGTTAAAAAGTGATGTTTTTCTGTACCAAAGGTTATTGTTTTATACTCTGAACTTGTGTAATGAGTAGTAGAAAACAGTTTCCTGACTTGTCCTCTTTAAGAGGATCTAAATTAACTACATGATGTTTAAAATGGGGATGTAAAGCTGAGGCTGGAAACTAATTTTGGTCGCACTATATTTTACAGTACACTAACAAGACATAACAAGCTGCACTTTGTATCAAATTAGATAAAAACTATATTATTTATTAGACAGTATTAGACCCTTATTAGGCTTTATTAGTGGGTAATTAGGGACACAAAAGAACTGTACTTCAAACTAAAGTGAAATTGCATATCTGCTACTTTAGACACTTTTGCCTCTAAAAAGGATCTACAGTGTTTAACAATACACTTCAGTTTATAGTACAGTTCTGTTGTAATGCATCCCTAATAACCCTCAAAGTCTAATAATAAAGGACATTTCCAGTTTTTATCTAATTTCACACAAAGCAGAGCTTGTTAGGTCTTATTAGTGTAACGTAAAATCAAGTGTGACCCTAGTTTTTACCACAGAACATGACTTGTTTTGCATTTGTTTCCTTTTCCATCCAATTCTTCATTCCATCCACGATGCAGCAGTCCAACCTCACAAAGTCCAGCTTCAAACGCTTTCTCTTTAAATGTTTAAAATGAGCTAAAGGAAAAAAAAAGCACTGTAGCAACCATATTTGATATAACATGAACAAGATCAGTATTCTGCTTAGACTTACTCGTACTGTTTTCTTCCCTGTTACTGTACCTGGTTGCACTTTTCCATTGGAATAAAACTCGAAAGACATATTGCTAAAATTAAAACCATATGGATGATTTATTTCAATAAAATACAATGACTGAATTCAGATACATTTAATTTATTAATACCTAATTTTTTTCTGCTCATGATTCTTGTTTTATCAAGAAAACATTTAATTGAAAAGTTCTGTACATCAGTAAGAGAGATTCTCAGAGACCAGGACCAAAGGCCCCACGCTGCCATAACATTACAGTTGCTGTAGAATGATACTGGCTGAATGTTACGGACCTTTTTGTAACATTTTCTTCACTGCTGCTTCAGGTCAATGTGCTGTCTCAGTACAGTTATACAATATGTACAGTGTGCAGCCCCCCTGTGTGAGGACCAACCGGAAGTGAAGCCCCACGCACCGTGCTGACCAATCTAATATTTTCTATGCCCGCCGTCCAATAAGAGAAGTCCTACTCACACCGAGTATCAGACAGAAAACAGAATAAAAATCATATCAGCTACTCATGAGAGAGAAGAGAGGAGTGCCCGGAGCTCCGTTTTATACAAATGTTGGAGAGAAGAACACAAAAGATGGAGGTGCCAGGAGCGCACAGCCACTGAAGATACAACACAGTCAGCGCACTGGTCCCGTAGCTGTCTGCTCGCTCACATCCGGACCACCTCTACCTCTGGTTGGGGGACCAGTGGGGCGCACACTCACCCTGGGGAAGACAAAGGGCTGGTGGCGTTTCTTCCTAAGTTAACGGCCCCTGTTAGTGGAGTGTGTTTTAACTGTGTGTGTTCGGTTTTGTGTATCTATCTAAGTGCCTGGCTCCTGGTTAGTGGAGGAGAGGGATGGCAGAGTGATATGGAGATTCAGACCACTAAGGGGCCTGAGCCGGGGTGGCAGCGACCGGCTCTGGGTGATGTATGGAAACCACGCCGGAGGACTTAAATTTGGGGAGGTGGAGGCCGAATTTGTTCTCCACCCCGGCAAAAGTAGCTGCGGCCAGGCGGTAGCCTCCGATGTGGTCTGCGTTGATGGGAGGAAGCTCTGAGATGCGAGACTTGGGTGTGGGCTCTGATCCTGCTGGACGACTGCAGAGAGGAGAGAGGAGGAGACATTGAGATACAAATGATGGGATTTTTAAAAAATGCTTTTAGCATTTATATAAATGTATGTTTTCTAAGTCCTTTGCATGTTTTGGAGATGAATGTGATAAAATGCTACTTTTCTTAGGGCTCAACCTGGGAAGGTGCACTTGAAGACACTGAAGTCAGCCAGTGTGTTAGTCTTAAGTATTGCGGTTACAATAAACTTTATTTATACAGCACCTCTCATAACATAGAATGCAGCTCAAAGTGCCTTAAAGGAGAAACAAATCAATAATAGCTGGCACAGGAGGAGTGAAAATAAAGTCCAAATGAGAGAAAAAAAAATACTAGTAATAAAAAGAAGTTAATAATGGTAAAAAACTATTTAAAGATACACAAACCATCAACAAGTATGAGAAATATCAAAAACGATGTTAGAAAAAGGTGGAAGTAATTAAAAGCAAGATCATAACAGTAATTTTTGAGCAGTTTTGTAAAACTATCAACAAAAGTTCTTTGTCTTATTTGTGATGGGAGTTTGTTCCAAATCTTAAGTGCATAACCACAGAAAGATGCTTCACCACATTTTTTAAAGTAATTTTTGCTACGCTGAGCAAGTCAGCGCTAAACAACCTAAGGGAAAAGTCTGGAATATACTAAGATTACAATCAGAGAGGCAGGAAGGTGCCGGTGTAATTACACTAGAACTGTTGTGATATGTTCTCTTTTCCTGGTTTCTGTTAAAATTCTTTGAACAGGTTAAAGATTATCAGTAGTTTTTATGCCTTTAATAAATAGGACAGCTGAAGATACAGCGAGTGAGAGCTGGACAATGACACGCAACAAAGGGCCACAGGTAGGAGTCAAACCCACAGCTGCTGCAGAGGATTAACAGCCTCGGCTCATGGAGCTCATGTTCTACCAACTGAGCAACCTGGACGCCCTATATAATCTTTATATATTTTTATAGTTACATTTTCTATCTCTAAAGCCAAATGTTCTGTATTTCTATTCTAGTCATGAGTCCTACTGGTGCGTCCACACGTGCTTCTCCAACCTGTCTCCTGGTCTACTTTTCAGCTGTCTAAGTTTGTGAAAAAAAAAGGCCACAATATGGCTTAACAAAACAAACAAACCAAAAAATAATCAACTTACTGTCCTCCAAAGTCGACGTAGAACCACCGCTGTAAGAGCTCATAAGTCACCAGAGTCACGCCAAACTGGGGAGAGGAGCGGCACATACGAGCTGGAGAAAAGAGAGACAGTTCAACACGGTTTACAGCACATTTAAAAACCATCTGACACACACATGCAGGAGAGCACGAACACGCACCTCCAGCTCCCTTCCACAAAGCCCTGAACCCCTCCTCTCTCATGATTTTCCTGAAACAATCGATGACTCCAGAGTAAGTGGTCTGGCCCGCCCTCGCTGCGACTTGCAGACGCGTCTTGACGACATCAGCAGGTGTCACAAGGGAGGCTGCAGGGATACCTGGGAAATAGAGTTACAAAGGAAGTCAGATGATGCATGATACTTCAAAAACCCACAAAATCTCCATGATGTCAAGTGGACGTAGCTTTTGTGTAAGCATTTCATAGTCCGCTTGCAGGTTACCTGCGATCGCTCCAGCAGTGAGAAGCTGCAAAGCTCCCAGCCTGCCTTGTTCGTCGGCCATGTGGGACTTGAGGTGGGCGTACGCAGGGAAATAGATGGCTGAGAAAGGGATGTCTCTCAGGAAACACGCTTTAGCACCCTGGACAGACACACAAAGAGCAGACAGACAGATGAGACTGCGTGGAAGAAGGCCGTGACAGTGAGGTAAAGAGAAAGAGACATCATGAAAATATCACTGGGCAGGCTGAGACAAGACTGTGGTACATTCAAAGACACAGTACCTTATAGAGACCGAAGAAGCCCAGGTCACGGACCACGCTGAGCGCGCTGACTCGAGGTCCAGTGGTGATCTCTCCTGCCACCTGCAGGCGAATCTTCACAATCTCCAGAGGGTTGGTAAAGATCACCTGAGAGCCTCCAGCCTGCATAAATGGGAAGAAGGAGACCTTGTTAATGCAACAACATTAAAAATAATAATAAACAACAAAAAAACACTGCTCCTGCATCTCACATGTACGCAACTGAGGGATGGGAGCCAAGTCTTGTTCATGAAAAATATCAAAAGTAATAAAAAATTAAATCCTGGTCAACCATTTACTTTGCCATTTCCCCGGACGGTAAGGTGTGCTGGGCCAATGTGTGTAAGGATGAACAACGCTATCAAAAACAAAAACAGAAAAAAACAACATGTTGCATTGGACAATGACAATTTAACTCTGGGTGCAATTTACCATTGCAGTCCGCTGTTAGTAATGTCATTTGGAACTCTGCAAGCGAGTTAATACAACAACTAGTGCATGCACAAGTCACTCTTCAATGGCCTTATGCACTGAGGAGGAGCACAGCCTCCGGTAGCTGAGGGCATCTGCATTTTTTCTTATCTATTCTTTTATGTATTCACAAACAGATGGAGTGGGATGCAGAAGTGTTTGGGAGCCGGTACTTACACAGCCGCCGGCCATAATCTCAGCGTATAGAGGAATTGTGTCGTCTTTTTGGGTGAACTTGTCTCTTACAAAGTCATTCACCTGTGGGACACAAACACAAAGCAGGCGTGAGACGAAAGACAATTCACGTTAATGCTAGAAATCAATCAGTGTCATTGAGCTTTTGTAAATTTGACTTAAATTTGTCAATGTGATGTCATTCAGCCTATGAATTTTAACTTTTCCATTGATTTTAAGCAGTCAGTTTCAGTCGTGTTTGACTTTTTTGTCAACATGAAGTCAGGTTTGGTGCAAAGCTCCTATAAAATAAATCATTATTGATCGGAGGAGGATTATACATTATGTATGTGAGTGGAGGTACTCACTGTGAGTTTGATAGCCTTCTCAGGTGCCACACCTATCAGCTGAGGAAGCAGACCTGTGGGGCATCATGGGGGATTGAGTGACAGTAGAATCTCATTTCATTAGTATTACTGGGCAAACAGGAGCAAGAGAGGAGAAATCAAAAGGAAAAGAGAAGATGGGAAAATAAGACATGAGGACATGGAGGTGGAGACAGACTGTGGTAGAGAGGAGGAAGAACATAAAAGTTTAGAGGCACCTTGTAATTAGTATGAAGCAATCCAAAAAACAACAGATGCAAGCAAGGGAAATTATGCTATAATTAGAAAAAGAAGGATGCAACATCACTTCAACAAGAAAAATAGAAAACATTTGAATTAATTTAACAAAAGCTCAGATCTTCATTTTGAAATACTCAGAAAATATCAGATTTAGGTCGTCTTTTAAGTGTGAATCAGTTGTGAAAAAGAACTAGACAAACGATAAAATGCTTTAACTGAGCTAGGGCTGCAACTAATTATTATTTTTGTAGTCGATTACTTTTTCGAATCGTTGTTTGGTCTATAAAATGTCAGAGAATGGTGAAAAATGTCAATCAGTGTTTCCCAAAGAGCAAGATAACATCCTCAAATGTCTTGTTTTGCCTTCAACCCAAAGATAGTCAGTTACAATGATCCTGGGGGCAATAAAGAAACAAAAAAATATTCACATTTAAGAAGCTGGAATAAGTGAATTTTGACTTTTCTTCTTAAAATATTACTCAAACCAATTTATCAATTCGCAAAATAGTTGGCAATTAATTTAATAGCTGACTGCTGCAGCTCTAAATGTATATTTCACATTTAAAACAGGGCAGTGGCACACAGTGGACTAAACGCTGAAGGGTTTTTCAGCAAGCTAACTGCAATTTTATGACAAAAGACGTACACTATGTTCAGAGATGAATAAATGGCATGGTGAGGAAAAACAACAAAAGACTTGAGAAAGAGGAAATGCATGACTGAGATGAATGAACAAAAGAAAAGGACAGCAAACATCAAATCACTGATGTTGTGACTGCAGACAGAAGATGACAGAGAGCTGCAGGAACGAGTCCTTAAACCCAAAAATGAGCCTGTGGTATATTTGTTTCTTTTCCTTCAACATAAAACATGTCACTACGTACCCCGCTGGTGAATTTTGAAGCTTTGTGGCTTAAAAAAGGATGTTGCTAATGGACACTACGACATGTGACCGTGCTGTCATTTGTTTATAGCCTAACAGATTTTCACTTCTGGTGTTTGCATTTTTGCTTCAAAAATCATAAAAGAGCTGTTTGTTTGTGAAGACTGTCTTGCTTATGCCAGTATCATAAACTTTTGTTTGCCACAGAGCTCATGTTCTGCACTAATCCAGAGAAAAAAAAATCCAAATTGGCTTTTTTTTAGGGATCCAGAACGATCCCTGCAGCACTTACAGCAGAGTTTTAAAGCTCTGACTTTGTGACCTACCTCTATAGAAGCCGAAGAAGCCCTCGTAGCGAAGCACCTTCTTAGCGCAGTCAAAGCTGTTCTTGTACATCAGCTCTCCAACAAAAGAACCTGTGGACCTCTGGTTCTGCATACGAGTCTTGACCAAGTCGATGGGATACACGGCCGTCGCTCCCGTGGCTACGAGAACACACAAACTCAGACTAAATATCGTCCCTCAGTTTTGATATACGAGATGCTGCTGTGCGTCCATCAGACAGACATCTGACTCCGCCTGCAGGACGACTCACCTCCAGCAATGGAGCCCAGGGTGAACCTATAGGCTGACTCTGCTACTTGAAGCCACACAGGCCTGGAAGCGTCCCCATGGGTCTGATGGAAAATCACATCACATGGGACTCAACATGGTGAATTTATATAAAACAAACTGTTTATTGTTTCTCATGCACTGTGCGTCATTCATGCTGTGAATATAGAATGTGATAATATATTTACTCATTTATTTATTCATGAATAACGAGTTGTACACACAGATTGCCACAAGAATCCTACCTGTTTTTGGGTTTCGACCAGGTGATAGGGCAGACATCCCTCCTCTAGTGGAGCTATCCTCTCAATGTCACTAAGATTCAGCCGCCTGATACACAGATGTTTATTTCCATGTTATTTACAGCACAGGTCATAGTGTTTTTCAGCAAAGTTCAGATGTTTGAATGTGTGAATTTAAGACAGGGCCTGTCAGACTCTATCACAGACTTTAAACTGAGTAGAAGAGCGACTTTTTACCCAGAGGGGGAGTGCAGGCCTGACAGCTGGTACAGAATGTCAATTTCCATGGGAGTGATCTGACCGAACTTGTTGGCAGCATGAACAAACTCTTCTGCAGGGAGAAAGAAACAAGAGAAAATTACCTCCTATAATAACATGGACCTTCCTGACACACTCATGTAACGTCTTCGCAGAAAGGGAAAGATGCAACATCACAGTAGAGCAACGATCTGTGCACCTTTGGTCACGAGTGTGTCCTTCCGCGTGCCGGCCAGCGTGCTGTAAATCTTGCGGATCAGCTCCATGTTGTTCAGGAGGGAGTTGAAGGCATTGAAGTAGGAGAAGCTGACCATGTGAGAGGTGCTGCCACCTGCAGCCTGGTGGAGGACAAGGGACAGGATGTCAGGTTCTGGTATGACCATGAATAAGCTTGTTTTCTATATAAGAATTATATTAATAAGAAAGTACAGGCGCAAATACTGCTCAATGCTGACTTAAAAAAAAATTTGTTCCTTTACCAAGGGCTAAGAGGTAACTTTGCTCATTTACTTGAATTGTCATTGTTTTAAAATACAGTCTAGACTTGTGCCTTAAATAGTTTGGATTGGGGTTGTAAGGGGAACTTGCTGATCCTGTCACAGCAGTACAGTGCTTGGCTTCTGTGCTGGTGAAGCTCTTTGCTTCTCCAAACTGGAGGCGTGTCAACTGCCATCTACTTTGGGTAATACACTGACTATCAATACATACCTCATAACACAATACGTCAAATACTCCATACTCCAACATATTTTCCAAAAAGCTGTCAACTTTACACAAAACTTAGTCCTACAATGAAAACATACTCTACATTCATCCCTGGCCAAAGAGGAGATTACAGTGGGAATGTGTGGAAACGCCTATCACAGGAAAACACTGAAGAACCAGTGCAAAGCTTAAAAGATTATTCAAATTAGAAATGCGCCAGTTCCCAAGTTAAAAATGGCCGGTATAATCCCTGAAGACTATGAACCCCTGATGCGAAGCGGATGAGGATTTACATTTTCATAAACTCACAGGTCAGAGTGGATTATCACCACTTACCAGTGGTCAAAACCTAAGTATTGTTTTTGTTATATATATATATTTTGGGGCAAATTAACAACTTTTTGTCCCAGTTAGACTTGAAATAATAAGTTTGCTACTCCAAAAAGTGGAAGATGCCATAACCTAGTAAAAATAAGTGAGCTTCCAGCTATGAAAATTAATTTAGAACAGTCAGAGCTGTGGTTTTCTCAAAACAACACTCATCCTCCTGTCAATCTCAACTGAATAATCTCTGTGGCCACGCTCACAAATTATACAATTATACAAATTACTGTCAATAAGCGCTCCACACACACACACAAACACTCACTGAGACAAGGTTCTCTTCCACAAAGGGTGTGAGCATGTGGTGTCTGATGGTCGCCATAATATCACTGAAGTCCATGGCAGAGATGACGCCATTCTTCCCTTTGTCCTTCTGGGCAAATGCCTGGCGTGCATGCTCCAACTGCAGCTCCTAAAAAAAAAAAAAAAAAAAGAAAACATGACACCACAAGGCTCAGTGTAAATATAGTGAAGTAAAAGACAAAGTGAAAGACTGATCTGTGTGAGTGCGTAGTGGGCGTACCTGCAGGAACTGGGTGAACTCGAGGTAGCTGAGTTGTTTCTTGTTGTCGTGTCCAAAGTGCAGGCGGATGAACTCGCAGTCCCAGTTGAAGGGAATGTGGTGGTGCACTGTGGTCTGGCTGAAGATGTCCCGCACATTCTCTGCAGCACAAAAAAATATAGTCAATAGTCATTAGTCAATAGTCACACTTCCTCAAAAAATGCCATACCAAAGCTTTGTGTGTGTGACATAACAGAGAAAGCAGAAGAAGAAAGGAAATAATAAACCGTGCATGAGAGCAATTATGCAACATGATCCACGTGTAATGACTTAGACGAAGAGTAATCTGGTTAACAATGTCATATTAGGAAATTCTTTCTCCATTGCGCACCACAGGAAAGTTTGTAGATTTCTCTGATGACGCAACACACAAATACATCAGGGATGGATTCAGTGCAATGCAATTAAAGGGATAGTTCACATTATTTGATGTGGGTTTGTGAGCTACTTATTGATAATCAGTGTGTTAATACCAGCACTGAAGCTAAGCAATAAACTGTATTGCAACAATTTTAGCCACTTTAACTGATATAAGTTTTTTAGGTGAACTTTTTTTTTTAAGTGTATGCTATATTTAAAATATTTTCTTTGCTTTACTTTACAATCAGTAAGCCTTTCCTTTTTACAAGCCAAATATTGTTCTTTCTGAACCAACCAAACTCTACATGCATAGTAATCAGTAATTTTACCTTGTAGAACTTACTCGTCTACTGGTTTGTGTTATTGTGTGATGTTGCTGAATGCAAACTATTCTTTTAAAACACCACAGTCACACAATAACACAAACTAACAGATCATGGCAGTGGTAGACCAGCAACTGCCATGATCTACAAGGAAAATTACTGATTTTGTCCACAGAGTCTGGTTGGTCTGGACGGTGCGGTGTTTGTCTGACTGCACAAAAAAAGATTAGTTTCTAAAAAACCTTATGTTGCTGATCCCATCCACAACACTTCATTGCTTCGCTTTAACGCTAAAGTTCCTCTAGGCTTCTCCAAACGTTGGGTGTGCCATCTGCCATCTACGGTAGCTAATACACCGGCTATTGTAAATAACTCATACAACCCCATTTCAAATAATCCAAAATATCCCTCTGCAGTAATAAACTTCCTTCAAAAATTGACTGTGATTTGAACTCAAAGCTCGTGAGAAACACAGGAAACACATTGACTCGTACCGAAGGAAATGGCTCCGGTTCCAGTCTTGTCAAACAGCTGGAAGGCTACTATGAAGAGAGTGTCGGGTGCACACAACACCGATTCAAATGCGAGAAACTCCTGAAATGAGATCAGCCTGCCATTGTGGGTGTAAGAGAGAAAAAACGAAAGATAAGATTGTTAAATATATGAAAGACTTTGCAATGCAGCCAAGATCACATCATACAGTACACACACAAAAAAAAACAAGATGTTCTGTTTCTGAGGACAGTTTAACCTTTTTTTAAACTTTTGTTTAAGATAATTGCTACTTGCAAGTTGAAGCCAAGCTGATGTAACAATCAGCCTGATATTCGCCTATCAGTGTATCAGCATTTATGTTGTCTGATGTTTTTTCATTTAACATAATGCATGCATAATGCTTTTTTTTTTTTACCTTTATAAGCAGCATTTTATGCACATTTGGTCCTTCTTCTTAACTCAAGTTGTTCTAGTTGTGTTTCTTTTTATTCATAGCTGTATATGATTATAAATTCCAGTCAAAGTTTACAGTTTCATTGCCCTGATGTCACATGGGATTTTATATAAACATTTAACTATAGATATATCAATATTATAATTGTTTTATTCTCTATATCAGTATCAATATGAGCCCAAAAATTCCGGTATTAGTAGGGCTCTAATGCAAACACAGTGTAAAATGGTTTCATGTGACCAGATGGCAAATTTCATTACTTACAACTGATTATCTGCAGTCTTTCATTTCTTGGATAAAAACCCCACATTTGTCACTACGGTTTTCTAAACACTAAGTCACATGAACAGCAGACTGAATGTGTGTATATGCGTAATTTGTGCACATATGACTGGACACACAAACAGTCTGGGAAACGGGAGTCACTGGGGGTTTTATCTTATCTGCAAGTGAATATAATGGCAAGTACTGATCAGGCACGGCTCAATAAACTGTCAATTAGTGATGATAAGCTGTGTGCATGTCTGTGTGTGTGTTTTCTCGCACTGTTTCTGTGTCTGTACGTACCCGTCCTTTGTGGTGTCAGCCACAGCAGCAATGAGCTGTACAGTTTTGGGGTTGTGGTGGATCTGCGTGTGGAGTCCCAGATATCTCTGGACAAAGTCTCCTGGGGTCATGAACCTCTCTCCATCTTTGTCCACTACACTGGCATACTGAGGAGAGAGACCAAAAAACCAACATCAACAAACACAGCAGCAGCTTTGTTAACCCTCACAGTGCCGTAGCTTTGCCATTAAGTGTTCACAGGCATGAGAGTGGAGCATGACGAGTCCGTGACCTTGAGTGAACCACAGGTCAGCAGTACTACACTGTACACTGTGGGCTCTTTGTTACTAGTTCAGCATCACAAGCTCTGTATATTAGACAACATTATAAGCTGCATGTTTTACTGACTACACTACACTGACTTATTTCAGTGCTATTTTAACTCTTTCCCATCCTAAATGACAGCTAATCTGACCAGCTAATAATAACTGGCTAGTGTTGGCTGCTTTTCTTTCAGCATTTTAACATAAAAACTCATACTGACTGACCACTACTCTGTACTTGGCGTTTCCCTGAACTTTGCTGATGATTCACGCTGCACCTGACCAGCCAAGGTCACTGGTCTTGCGCTTGTGCAGTGACAAGTCAGAATGACACCAGCACTCCCTTGTCCACGCATGAACATGCCATGCACACATGTAATGATGGTCTTGCCTTGTAAGCTATCCGAGTTATGCATATTAGGGTACCGACACTTGCTGCCCCGCACGACAACCACACAGTTGGTCACACACTCGGCACGCAAAAAGACGGAGTGAAGGTGGGTGAAGGTTAACCAAATCTACCCTTAATGAAGTCACTCATGCACATCTCATGGTCATACGCACACCAGTATGCCTTTGTATCATCTGACAAAGAAGCCATTACTCTGACTCATGGTGAAAAATTAACTTTTTCATATTTTAACCACCATTTGGATGGCCTAACATGACATGATGATCAAAGCTAACAGAGACAGAGAAAAGCAGATGTTTAACACTTCCCTTGCAGTACTGAACCAAAACAACCTCACTAAAGCTGCTGCTGACTCAACAAATATGAACCACAATTATGCTTAAGCTTCAACTTCTGTCAGATAAAACAACAACGTTAGGCTAATTGATGAGTATGTATACACAGCTATTGATTTTCAGTTATCTGTGCTTTAATGCAACAACAGCTGTCTGTGCTGGGCCTTTAGCTGTGGCTAACGCTCCAATTTAAACCCCATGACAAACTTACAAGCTCATTCAACAAGTGAAAACAGTCCTGGGTGAGACAGAACCAGTTCATAACCATATCCAACACTACGGGCACTTAAACAACATGACCCCACATAAACCGCAACAGAAACTCACTGAAATTGGTGACGCCCCAAATTTCATTCAATTCCATCGCTGCACATGTTAAACACAACTGATTTATGCACACCTTTCTGTCTGATGTCCACACTAAGCGTTCAGCGCTGTCCACAATCAGCCAGGAACTGTTTTACATGAGATATGGAGTTTGTTACGGAGTGCAAAAGGAAATTCTTAACCCTTTGAAGCATAAGTAGCTCAAAATGACCTAGTGGATTCGTTTTACTTAAAATGTTTAAGTTTGCGTTCATGATTGCCAACATTTATGTTGATTAGTGCCAATTTGGTAGTTATGAATGTTTTAAAAGCATATAAAAGTGCTAATTTCAGTGATTAGAATAATTGTGTTTTAATAAATGCAAACAAATTTATGGGTTAGCTTCAATTTATGTTGTCTTCTATAAGAGTATGCTAATATAGTGATATTGATTTAAATTATTATTTTAGAAAACCAAAAAGGGTACACGGGTATGGTTATGAAAAATCTTTTAACCACCACCGGGATCTTCTGGGACTTTCAGTATGTTACAGAGGGGACTTTTGTCAGTTTTTCCATTAAGTTTTGTAGGTTTATCTGCTTTTTCCTCACAAGATAAAAAAGGCCTTTCGAGTAAGATCATATTTTCCACACGATTCTTAAGGACTTTTTTCTCATTCAGAACATATTGAGGACGGAAAATCCGTTGAGTTTGTTTATGTTGCAGTTTAGTCTGAGTTTGAACCACAACTTTGGGTAAAATGTTGGGTCTATAATAGAAATTTTAAAGACATGGACCAAAGCATCATCTGATTCTGGCTTTGTTTGTTTGAAATCTGTCTGTGCAATCCTTACCTTCTGGAAGATTGCTTTCAGCTCGCTTGGGTCCCCGCGTTTGGTAGATTGCACCTAAAAAAAAACACCACAATAAAATAACATTATGATGTTGCTCGACAGCACCAATATGCGTTTGAACGTTATTTTAAAAAAAGCTGCTGAGTAGAGCAGGTTTGGCAGGCAGTTTACATGACATTAACATGAAGCAGAAACAAGCGAGCTACGTCGGGGTTTATGTCTCCTTGAAACGTCCACTGCTGTGAAGGAGAGACAGGGATGACACGACTACACACCGACATACCAGCACGTTAGACGGGTTTAGGCGGTTAGCTTAACAACCAGCCAACAAGCCAAGAAACTATAAAACTACAAGCTCAAACTAACGTTATAGTAGCCGGTTAGCAAGAAGCACAAACCACACTCAGGAAGAGGACACAAACCGTTGCAATGACATGTTAACATCTAAATCAGCAAAAAGAGAGAAGACGAGAGCAAATTGACAACGAGTCGTCTGCTGCGAAAACCTCCAGCTACGGCTAGTGTTGTCTTGTTTTTTTTTTATCTCGGCGGTATTAGCAGTAGCTGTTTAGCATTATCTCGCTAACTTCGAGGTTGTGGATGTCTCATCAAGGCCAGCCGAGCAGCCGGGCGGCGGCTAGCCCAGTGATGCTACAGCCTCGGAGGGACACCGCATCCGAGACACCCTACCCGGACGGGGCCGGAGAGACTAGCTCTGGTAAGTCCTACGCGAGAAGACGAGCAAGAGACATGCAGACATGTTAGAATAGAGGTTTGAAAATCGCTAAGAGAGCGATGCCGAAGTCACCTTGACCGCCATGCTGGTTTGACGTCACGTACAGTGAGAGAGCAGGGCGCAGCGCGCGACATCCGACGTGTAGCGCAGCCGGAGCGTGAAAACGAAACCGCGCTGCAGCCGCTCTGAAATACCGACCGATCAATCATATTATCAATTATTGATCCGGTTCATTTCATTCAGCACATTACCACACAGTAATAATAGCAAAGATGTATTGTGATTTAGGAACTGTGCGTCACATGTACACGCGCTCGTGCACTCTCTCTCTCTCTCTCTCTCTCTCTCTCTCTCTCTCCCTCTCTCTCTCTCTCTCTCTCTCTCTCACGCGTCCACGCATGCTACTACAATAGGGGAGACATGGAGCAATTGCAACATTTTTGTACATTTTCCTTCATAACTCACAGACTACTTGACATACACTGCTCATCTTTTGGTATAAGAAACATGCAGTATAATACACCTGGTATGTTTTCACTGACGAGGAAAAGACTATAGTATTAAAGGGATAGTTCACCAAAAATGAAAATTCAGTCATTATCTGTTATCATGTTCCTGCCGACTGAAGGTTGGGTTTAGCTTTTTTTCTTTTTTAGTCCACAAAACACTGCTGGAGTTTCACAGGACAATGGTGTTGCAGAATCTCTCAAACAATTTAAGTGAATGTCAACCAGTTTTCAAACATGGCATAAATGACGTCTTTCAAGTCAGCTTGGATCACACCAGACAAGCAGGATGAAGGAATTTTGTGTTTTTTTCAGCTGCTTTTACATTTGAAAATATCATTCACTGTACTTAATATCATTCTCTTCAGTTCCTGATCAGTGTGAAGGTGAGTAGGTAACAACAGAGTTTTGATTTTTGAGGTGAACTATCCCTTTGAATGTAATGTAAGATGTCAGACTGTTACATATAGTGATTATAGGGATTTGGGTCAGTTGTAACACTGAAAACCCACTGTATCGCAAATAAAAGCACACCTCAAAGTAATCATATTACCATATTTGCCATCCTTGAGACTTACAAAACAGAGGGTCATTCCCCAGAAAAAAGTTTCATTGACTTATTTTCAGTTTTCAAAGGTCACCAGAATGCAGGAAACTAACAAAATTGTGAGTACACACTCTTTTTGCAAATTCAAAAGTGATTACAGCAACACAGAAAGTGAATATTTTGCAAATGCTTTTAAAAGGAAGAAGTCAAATTCTTATTTCCAGGATGAACTTCGAAATCTTCATTTCTCTCTCTGTCTCACTCACTGAGGAAGATGAGGCGCGAGCTTGGATGTATTAAGAATAACTTGATACAGCAGCATTTGGTGTAGCTGTATTTTTGTTCAGGTGGGAACAGCAGACTTAAACTCGTAGGCTTATACATGCTGCAAAGGAAGGGAAAGGTTGTGATAATGAAAGGGGGAAAAAAAGGTGTGAAATTTTGTTTTGAATCAGAAGAAATACAGGAGAATTGTGACCCTGAGAAGAAAACGGGAGAGGGTAATGAAAAAAAGGCGGTCTCCTGGGAAGATCAGGAGGGTTGGCAAATATGCACATTATTGCTGTAGTTTCTAGTAGAGAGGCAAAGTCTCTCTCCTTCCAGCGTGCCCCATGGGATGTTACTTTGAAAAAATTTGAATGGTAGTCTTGTCAGTGGAGAGAGGCAAATCATTTTTTGAGTTGTGTCACGATTCACACAGATGATGTTCGTCAAGATAATTTTGTAAGACGAGAGAGTCGTGGTTTGTGGTAAACTCTGGGTAAGTTAATAAAGCCCTGAACATGGACTGAATAAGAGGACATTTTTAATCGAGTCCTCAGTGCACTTGTCCAGCTAACAGTCCTGCTCTGTCTGAGAGACATGATGAAAACAGACTCTTATGTTCCTGATTGTCTTGCACAAGCAAGTCTAAGTGGGAAAATGAGACAAAACAGTCAAAATAACAAAAATAAAACAAATATGACAGAATCCAATGACTATAGACAACACTGGCTTTAGATGACATTTTGCCATAAGCCATGTACAGTATGGGTCAGTTGACTGTCAACAAGTTAAATGAGCCAGGATAAATCATGGCACAGTCCCTCCAAGATTTTGGGGATTGCTACAGCCTAAAATGTCTAATTTCACAGCAACTTTATTCAAAAATTGTGATGCATGTTGCTATTTTTTGTATAATCCATTAAAAATCAAAATAACTTGTTCCAGGGTGAAGAAAACTGCTCTCGATCCATAACTTAAAGCCACATTCACATGCATGTGCACACTGTTTGAGTGTGTGTGGTGTGACGGTGTGGCTTTGATTATGGCAAATTAACAGCATGGAGGCATTTTATGTTTTTTTTTTCCAGTATTTTTTTCCGTTTGAAAGCTGGCTACCACTCACTTCTATTGCTTTGGAGATTCTGCCGTAGATAACGACTGAATTTTCATTTTTGGATGAACTATCCCTTTAACATCATTAATGACACCTGCAGTTTCTCCATTATGACTAGTCAAAATGTCTGTGTCAATTGTTTATTTTTGTGCTGAGACATGTTTTCACTTTTTATCTATTTAATGCTAGTTGACCTTGGTGAGGCGTCCATATGAGACCAACAGTGTTTGTTGTCACTGATAAGACAGTGACCTCCTCCACGACCAACACTGCAGCGCCGGCAATGACCTGTGTTACGTAACTTTGTTTAACAATCGCAGTAATGTCATTTGTTTTAAGCAGTAAAGGCCCGTATAGATGTGTTCAAGGGTATGTTTGGTTTCAGAGGGGTGGGGTTGAAATTGGAGTAGAGAGACCTCCACCAGGCTTAAAAGACTGAAAGCATTTCTTTCCTACTGTACAGAATTATCCCACATTTCCTCCAACATGAACATATGAAAAACACTGAAACTATCTTCCACACATAAATGTAAATACTTTTGTGGTAACTCACACAGATGTCCTCTGAAGTCCTGTCCTCAATTAATATAGTGAAAATTCCCACCGCAGTGGATCCTGTGTTGTCTTACTTGGAGAACCACTCAAAAATGTAACTGACAAGGACCAAAGATATCAACACATTCTCCTGATTGCTAGAAAAACTATAACTGTAAATTGGACTGCAGGACTTGAAATATAAATATGTACACTCTACAAGAATGTTGGAAAATTTTCAGCAACTTACTGGCAGCAGTTAGCTGTAAGTTGCTGTAAATAGATTTCACAGTATATTAACTGTAAATCTAATTACAGTATCACAATGCTATAATTATTATTACAATAATAATCACACTACTGTAATTGTTATTACAGTAATAATCAGCATGCTGTATTTTCTATCACAACACTAATTCAACTACTACAAAAGCCATTACTGTATTAATTTGAATACTATAAATTAATAAGACACTTAAAAGACTAGTTTTAATTGGCCAGATGTAAAGTTGGCAACCTAAAATCAATATAAAAATTAAGAATTAATTTAATTAATTAAAGATAAGGTCACTTTGAAATCTGGACACTGCTTAAAACAGTTTGTGAGTTTGTGGTTTATGAGTCATAAAATCCTGAATTATCTTGTAGAAGATAAGGATGTTTATAACATCAACTGACAGCAGGTGTACATGGCATTTCAAAACCAGAAACTGTTTGTCAGGTTTAAAAACAGACATATAGCCACCCACCCTAGTACACCATGCATGTCATGCTTTTGCCACCTTTGTCTCATAAACATCCAGGGAAAACCCTCTAAGAGCAAGGAATCTGTAAAATACAATTAATTTTTAAAAGATGTAAGTAGTAACTATAACTTATGACTAAATCAAGTGAAAATAGAAATATCAAACAAAAATGTACAATGTTAAGCCTTCTCCTAGGAGAACACAATTTCTCTTTGGGGTATTGACACATCTGCTGCAGTCCAGTTGGTGGCGGTAGTGCGGCGCAAACTGTTTGTCAACCGCCAAAAACAGAAGAAGAAGTCGCCCGCGCATGCGCCTTGCAGTTGTTCGTTGGCATGATCTTAACGTTGTGGAGTTGGTAAGTGTTTTGAACAAAGTAAATTGTTTATAATGCCTCGTCATGTATAGTTATCGTTTCTAATATAACCAGCCAATCTATTATCACACGCACCGAGCTAGCCACGATTAACTTGTCGTTTGATCATTTAGATTCGTGAAAATCCATTGACTACTAAGTGGAAACATCGTTAGCTTAGCATTAGCATTGACATAATGCATTCAGTAGCTAGCGTTACGTTGTGCTAACGTACTGCAGCTAACTTGGTTTTTAGAGATCATGTAGAATACATTGTGTTGAAGCGTGATAAAAACCTCTTAACTGTGGTTAGTTATCTCGAGCAATTGAGAAATATTTAGCTAAATAGCGCTGCTGTTTTGCCTTGTTTCTCAGTGGATAGATCGATCAATTTCAAGGGACATTAGCATATAGATCCTCAGTCAGTATAGGTCTGAGGAATCATTGTATTATTTTTAAACACATGAAATGCAGCTCAGACAAGTTAACATGCCAGATGTTTACTGTTTTTAACAATACTTATAAAACTGAAAGTAAAAATTAAATTAAAGTGAATTATCAAGGCAGCGAAGACAGTGGTCAGTAAGTGGTTTGGCAATATGACATAGGGCTGCAACTAACAGTTATTCTTATTATATAATAATCTGTTGATCATTTTCGTCACACTCACATTTGAGAAGCTTACATTTTTCTTAAAAATAAAATGACGATTAAGCATTAACCAAAATATTTGGCAATGCATTAAGTAGTTGGTAACTAATTGATTAATTCAGTAAGCATTGCAGTTCTAATATGAACGTAATTCCAGGTCCTACAATTTATATGACGTTATTGTTCTTGTTTTTGTGATGATAGTATGATATTTGATGATGGTATTTTTTTTTTCGTTACAGAGTAATAACAGTAAATATTATTCATTATTTACATTCTTTGCAATGATGTGTGCTTTATTTTTCCTCAGATAATCAGGAAGGATCTACTTTAAGCCTGTCAGGTGTCTGTGGGTGTCTGCGTGATTGAGCTCATCACCCTGCAAAGATGGATTTCCAGCACCGAGCTGGAGGGAAGACGGGGAGCGGCGGGGTGGCGTCTGCCTCTGAGAGTAACCGTGATCGACGAGAGCGGTTACGTCAGTTGGCCTTGGAGACCATCGACATCAACAAAGACCCCTACTTTATGAAGAATCATTTAGGATCTTACGAGTGCAAACTTTGCTTGACACTTCATAACAACGAGGTGAGGAAACACATAATGAAACCCTCCTTGGGTTAAGTTATCTGCACTTCATTTAATGTTATGTGTATCTTGTTGTTACAAACTGCTCTTCTCTGCATTTACAGGGCAGCTACTTGGCTCACACACAAGGAAAGAAACATCAGACCAACTTGTGAGTCCACCTCTTGTCTGAACCCTACCCTGACATGCCACACATGGAAATTCTGCTGCATCCAGTGTGTTGATTAATAATTAAACCACATATTTTGTTCTTTTCAGAGCACGGAGAGCAGCCAAGGAGGCCAAAGAAGCTCCTGCTCAGCCAGCTCCAGCCAAAGTTAAAGTTGAGGTCAAGAAGTTTGTCAAAATTGGTCGACCAGGATATAAAGGTAAGCTGACTGAATGGTAAATTAATGTATTCATTACTCTTTTAATGGTGATAGTAGTTTCACTGCAGATGTATTTTAATATATGGTCCATGTCTTTCTCTTCTTTATAGTAACCAAACAGAGGGACCCAGAAACTGGACAGCAGTCATTGCTTTTCCAGGTTAGTGTGTTTCTTTTTGAAAAGGTTTAAACATAGCACATTAACATGGCAGTCTCATTGAAATCAGATGAAACAAGTCTGTGTTTACATTTTTAGTAGCACATTAGCCAGTTAAAAAGAAGCAGGAGGAGATTTTTCTTTAGATGTTTAGATTATATTTTTTAGGATTTATTTTATGATTATGGGGGTGGAAATCATCACTTTTAAGAGTGATGCTATAAAGTTATACGGTTTGCTAATGTTATTACCTTTCTTTGGCTTTTGAGTGTAGGCTTGTCTCTACACTGTCACTTTGTAGCTTGCCAAGGCTGGAATGTCCCTCTTTTCACAGCAGCCTTCTTGATTTATCATTTTAATACAAGTATTCCTAATAACATTAACAATGGTACCATTCTATTTAAGTGTCCTGGTGAGCAGTGACGGTGTTTAAGTCAGTGTTTTATGTCTTTAGTTGGAAGAAGCACTTCATGTTGCCTCATTTAGACTCTTCAAATTGATGTGAAATGATGAACAGCGATAAAACAGCACAAAAAGCAATGTCATGACTTTGTTTTGAAAATGTTAATCTGTGGATTAATGCTTTTGATTCCATTTGGTCATTAAATTCTGCCTTTAGACAATAGTTTCAAAGTTTTCACATATAAAAGCACAATTTTCTCAGATGTTCTAAACTTAGCAAGGCACATTTATATAAAGAGGCTGCACTCTCCATCTGCAGCCTGAACAGTTTCCAGCTGCTATGCAGGTACGGTACAAACGCTGCCCTGTCATTTGTTATTGAAGCAAAGAGACAGTCTTGCACAACGTTTTCAGCCAAAGACGTTATTCCAATCACAGGTCTCTAATGAAACCGTTTGAAAACTAATTCTCAGTTTGCACTAAGACATGCATCCCCCCTCTTGTCTAATACCCTGATTAACTTTTTTTTTTTTTTTAGACACAGCAGGGAGTTTTTCTCGGTCTCAAACAGCTGTCTAATACAGCACCATATGCTAAACTAAGGCAATTTTGTTTATCGGCATGTCTTATTTTTGGAGGAGCTTGCAACGTGACAAAGGCTTCATTTTCACTGCGTGGTATTACTCGACTCGTTTTCGCTCCAGGTATTTTCCTCGATTATGTTTTCCTCTGCAGTTAGTAACCCCTTGTGTAGGCAGGAGTCTAAGCTGACTGTCAAAGCGTGAAACTGCTGAGACATAATCTTTAACATGACGTGGACACGGAGAAGAACAACGGAGATTATGGAGGGGGTGGTGTTCCTGATTCTTGGTGTGTGGCTGCTACAGCAAGGAGAACAACTTTATTTTGGAAAAGACTGAAGTAAGCCTGACAAAAGACTGTTGAAAATGTTCGGCAGATCCTACATGGAGATGACTGTGGTTGCTTCATGTCACATGAGTGATGATTCTTTCTGACCAAGTGAAAGTGGATTGCAGTGTTTTCATTCCACTTTTTAATATCTGGTCAGTCTATTTGGATCCTCGACCAATGTGGTACCCAAAAAAGTAAACGGTACTAGGGATGCCCCAATACCAGACATGTAGTAGTTGATACGAATATCACTGAATTTCTACGATTGTCAATACCCAATCTGATACCACAGTTAAAGGAATACAAGCTGTTATTATTTTCACTCTCCACAAAACTCCTCCAGGGCAGGGGAGCCATGCCTGGAAAGTAAATCATGTTCCTTTGGCATTTCACGGCAGACTCCAGCACTTGTAGGCATATATGCTGTGTCTGTCAGGTCAGAAAAACTGCATCTCCAGTACCTCCAGGGCTGTAAATAAATTAGTACCGCCATGTTTTTAAAAAATTGACATTGACTTGGTGCTGAAGTATCACTTCTTTATCCACAAGTTTTGACAATACGGTTCCAAGTCAGCCGAGCTTTGCCATGCAGGAGAAACGAGGCACAATTTGGTCCTACTGCCAAATGAAGAAAACAGCTGTCAACTAAAACTGCCCTGCGTCACCCTGTGCTTTGACCTATAAAACTGCTTACTGCAGCAATAATGACTTAATATTGTTTTTAGCTGCCAAACTGTCAAAGACAAGCCTATTAAATACCGTTATTTCTCTCCTCTGCTCATCAGATTGACTACCCAGAGATCGCAGAGGGAATCGGACCCAGGCATCGCTTCATGTCTGCTTACGAACAGCGCATCGAGCCCCCTGATCGTCGCTGGCAATACCTGCTGTTGGCTGCTGAACCGTATGAGACTATTGCTTTCAAGGTGAGTGGACGCTGCACTTCTGTTGTGCTCTTCACATTTTTCCTCTTGCAGTAAACATAACATCAACATCTTTGTTCTTTCAGGTGCCCAGTAGAGAAATTGACAAAGCAGAAAACCGCTTCTGGACCCACTGGAACAGAGAAACTAAACAGGTGCTGATGAGCTGATGAATATATATATATTTTTAAATTATAATATGAGACCTGTAAACATGTAGTTTAACCCACCTTTCATGTTATTTTTCCTCCCAGTTCTTTCTGCAGTTCCACTTCAAAATGGAGAAAGCTGTTCCCCAGTCCAGCGGTCCACCCCCTGCTGCAGGTGTGAAGCGCCCCCCTCCTCTCATGAGCGGAGTAGGACCTCGCCCACCAGCTGAATCTATGCCCCCTCCCCCACCAGGAGGGATGCCCGTCCCCCCTCTCCCACCCGGCGCACCCGCTGCCCCCCATATGCCCCCTCAGATGCCCATGCCCCCCATGCCCATGAGGCCGCCTCCACCTGAGGGCCTCACAATATCTAATAACTGATCCCCTACCAGCCTTTAATGCTTGTTTTCTTTCGTGGCATGCAGCCACACTGCCCTGCAGTCTGCAGCCTCCACCCCCCTTTCGACTTTCAGTTTTATTATTTCTACTAATGACGTCTAAAATCCACATTTAGTAGATTTTTATACATGTGTTTGGTTTATGTAAACGTGTTGGACAGCCCACATGACCACACTGTTTTTGTATAAAAGATTAGATTCCAGATGTGGAGCTATGATTGAAAATGGCTCAACTTTTAAGATGCTGATTTTGTAATTAAATTCTGTTGAGAAAACAAATTGCATCTCAGGGTTTGTGTTTTTATTAAAACATCACACACAGATGTACTGGTGTATCGTCTGCTGTTCGGGGCAAAAGCTTGAATTTACAGGGGGACATGTTTTCCAGGTTTGCGGTTCTCCTGTGGAACTGGGCTACTTTTGAGATGTTGGTGCGCCTGGAAATTTTTGTCTGCTTGTTGGGTAGACCTCTTTTTTATGCAGATCACATTAATAATATCTGTAAATAAAAATCCATATGTTAAAAGAAGTAATACATATAAACCCAAATCGCACAGAAGACGTGCCTAATGCTCTCTGCCTGCCAGCGCCGGTTTTATGGGTAATTTATTAAAGATCCTTCAGGATTAAAGGGAATCAAATTAATCTATTGATGGCATGGTGATTTAACATAAAGCAGTCAGGACAGTAAATTCAATAAAAATGCAAATGACTTTACAGGTAACTCAAAGCTCTTATTACACAAAATCACATCACATCTGTCCAGAAAAGCTGTAACACACTGACCTTGATTGTTTACAGTCATTTAACTAGAAGCAAACATTATTTTTGAGTCTTTTTTTCTGAAGATAACAAATCTATTACTGAAATCTTTTTTGCCACATTTTCATAAATGTTATCAAATCAGTTCAGGTGGAAATAAAGAATGAAACGGTGTCTGCCACAAAAGAAAGAATCATCCCTTTTGAGTCTTTTTCTTTGCTTTCTTTTCCTCCAGCTTTTTACTCTTCTTGGGCACAGCCTCCTCATTTCCTTCATCTTCCTCCTCTTCATCACCCACTTCTTCTTCTGCTTCTTCTTCGGGTTCCTCAGTTTTATCTCTTTGTTTCTTGACTTCTTCGTCCTTGTCTTTCTTGGCTCTCCTGTCCTTTAATTTCCCTTCTCTTTGCTTCATGAGTTTTTTGTCCGGCAGTGGTTTATTTCTGAGACCTCTTGATGCTCGGCCTGTTGCTCCTCTCTTCGACCTCCCTCTTTTGACTTCTCCATCATCATCCTCCTCCTCATCATCGTCTTCATCATCAAGGTCTGGCAGCCACCAGAACATGACTTCCCACAGAGTTGTTTCAGGCTAGAGGGGGGAGAACATGTGAAGTAGTTTAGATGTACAAGTGTTTAACTTAAAATTTGACAATAAAAGAATAAAAATGAATCAATCACAAATGCTTCTTTACCTCTGGTGGGTGTCCTCTGTGTCTTAATGAGCCTGACCGTCTCATTGTCAGTCCAACTTCTTCCTCCTCGTCCTCTGCTGCCCCCTGACCACGCAGAGTTTCTGTGTTTGGGAAAGAGACCGCTCAGCCACAGCAGACGTGCAGGAATGTAACAGTGGTCCTACTTCTGCTAGTTTACTTGCCATGAAGCCTCTGAAAGCCCGAGGTGAGCACCAGGATGGTAATGGCCACAAACAGGCAGCGGTTGAGGGTGACGTTCTCCCACGGTGTTTCAGTCTGGCTCAGGTTCTGGATGGACAAGGCTTTCTGCAAAGATGCTGAAGGAAATACAAGACAGAGGAGAGGAAGCTTTAATTGTGATCCAGTGATGTAAATAAAGATTAAGATAAAGAAACATGGAAATGTGGAAGCCCATTTCTACCAACGTGATGAAAAAGGAAGATCCTGTAAGTCATTATAATAACAAAATGTCCCAAAATAAGGAGTTAGTATCTCAAAATAATTAATTAGTATATCGCAATAATGACTTAGTGCCTCAAAATAATGATTTAGTATCTAAAAATAGTTAAATAGTACCTGAAAAATACTTTGCATCTCAAAATAATGAGTCAGTATCTCCAAATAATTAATTAGTAACTCAAAATATTATCTCAAAATAATGGCCTAGTGCCTTGAAATAATTAATTAGTATGTAAAAATAATAAGTTAGTATATCAAAAAAATGACAAATCTTCACAAAATTATAAATGATCTAACAGTATAGTGAATAAGTCATTATTCTGAGTTAAGTAAGTCATTAATTTAAAGGACCAGTGTGTAATAATTACAGGAATTTATGTACATAAATGAGATATATTATATATAAGTATGTTATTTATTATTATCAATCAACGTAAACTCATAATCTATATATTCCCGTTACTTTAGAAATAGCCATTTATAGTTACATACTGTCGGGTCAATGTACGGAGATCATCATCCTGCGCCGTCTACGGCAGCGCACAGCGGACAAACTGCACTAACAGTGAGTCTTGGGAAGCCCATGGCGACCTTACGCAGACGCCGCAGCGTAAACACGGAAGTAGACGGGGAGGATAGACGCGGGTGATTGCTGGCAGATCATTTAGCGTTGTGAACCTTGACTGACACAGTTTTGACAAATGGAGGATCATACAAACACTGTACCAGAACAAAAAGCAGCGGACAGTGAATCCCGTCATCCAAGAAGCGGAGACGCGAAGAAAGTAAACGCAAGCATGACAGGAAACGGCAAAAACACGAATCAACATAGCGTTTACACGATGGAAATCGCCGATGGAGGACAAACGTTTTCACAGTGACGCCGAGGTTGCCTGTTTTCTGCTGGACAGGTAATTCATCCTACACACATAACTGTAGTTTGTTGTGAGATAGCTTTCGCTCGCCATTTTGTCCGCTGACGGCCACCATACTCTTGGTGAGCGAGGGGCGGTGTCGGGGTAAATCCTCTTATTTGCAATCTAAGGTTTGAACGCTAGATGCCACTGGAAATCAAACACTTCTCCTTTAAAAGGTTTCTCATTATTTTGAGGTTCTTAGTCATAATTTCAAGAGACGTTCTCATAGGAGTGACTCACTTGTTCTGGGGAAGCTGGTTTCTCTGGGTGAAGTTCTGGGTTCTGCTCTTGGTTGTTGTGAAACTTGAGGCATTTCCTGTCAGAGAACAACATGTAGCTCAGGAGAGAGATTGATTAGGGATGTGAACACAGTGAAAATGTGTTTGTGTCAGTTTCTTTCCAACTAACCTCTCTGACTTTCCTGGTGGCGTACATTTCTGAAACAGACAGATGGAGATTTACTGAGGAGTGATATCATAAACCATAAACAACAAATGGAAGCCCAAACAGCCACGGCCTCAGTCTGGGATTTATTTATCCACATTACTTTGATGAATTCATACATTATTGTTGGCTGAAATATGCTCCACTTTATCAACCTCCCATGTTTAGCCTACTGTGCCAAACTTTATTATAAACAAACAAAACAAGTTTACCATCAGCCTCATGAATCTGTTGAGCTAATTGTTGATATCAGCCCAACAACTCAAGTCACATGTCCTGAACTCGAGTCAGACTTGAGTCACAAATTTGATGACTTTTGACTCGACCTGACCTTGAAAATACTTGATATCTTCCCCCAAGCATGAGGACTAAAAAAATATGTTATTTTAAAAGTGAACACAAATTTATTTAATTTCCTGAATCAACTAGAAACTCAAAAGTTAACTCAATATTCATTCTCTGCAAGTCGACACAGACTCCACAGAATCACTTTGTTTTGAACTGACCGACAGCATCAGAGGAGAAAGACTTGTTGACTTGAGACTGACTTGTGACTTGCAAAACATTGACTTGATCCCACCTCTAATGCTAACATAATGATTACCATAATCACTATCTTACTTTAGTGTGTTAGCATGCTAACACTAGCTAATTAACAAGAAACAAAGTACAGCTGAAGCTGGTGGGAATTTCAATAGTCTTTCAGTTATTTTGTCATAAATGTTAAGTATTGGACAATTGAAGCGTTGGGCGGATTGAAATCTTGACCTGATGATGGTGCTACATGAAAAGTATTTTCAGAGTTTTCAGAACTCATCCTGATGATTACATGAATGTTTGTACCAAATTCCAAATGAATTCATGGAATGGTTGTTGAGATATTTCGCTCAAAACCAAAAATGTCAACTTCATGGTGGCATTAGACGAAAAGTCAGGCGAGTCATGAGGGACTGATCCTCCTGGGGACTGTAAAACCTCTACAAAATAATTTCATTCTGCACCAGAGGGCTGGCAAATAAAAACACATTCTCCCACATGGTCTTTTTAGACTTTGCTCTGTCTCACAAGGAGGATTTTGTGTGTTTGGAGAGATTGAGGCTTATTACGCCCACCATCCATTCAGCATGGCAGACGCGCATTATCACCGCGCTGCCTTTGACCAGGAGTCATGTTTCAGTGGCTGCCTGTGCCGCTGCTCGCAAGTATTTATAGCGTAGTACAGTACATGTACAATGGATGAAGGCTTTTATGTGCAGGCATTATAGCTTCTGTGTGCGTGAGCGTGTGTGTTTGTGTGTCGCCACCTGGTCTGCGGATCTGTCGAACAGGCTTCTGTGGAGGAGGATCTGCTCTTGGTGGCCCTAACTCCTCTTCAAATGTCTCAAAGCTTTCTTCCATCCCTTCCCTGAGAGACAGAGAGGAGGAAGAAGATTGATGTGGCTCAAAACTCAGTTTGTTTAAAAACTCATTTAGAAGACGTAGACATGTAGATATTATACAAAGCCCTGCACATGAACCTGGCTGTAGTCAGAGGCCTGTTCTGCCAATTGTTGGTATTTTTAGACATGCTTCTCTTGCCAGCTGTTACCTTCAAAAAACAGGACTGAATGGATAAACAATGTCATTGCAGTTGCTCTTATCAGTATTCTTCGCTTTGTGCTATAGAAGAAAAGTTATTTCCATTGTCTCATCAGCGTTTCATTTTGGCTGCACGAGTAAAAGGTCATCGTCTCCAGCTTGTGAGTAAAACTGAGGCAGTTTCCTGACCTTCACATTTACAGATGAATGCTGTGAGGCCCTGATGTCTTACATGACATTTCTACATGGACACTGAGCTAATGTCCTAGCAGGCCTATAAATAGATGAAGCAATGCCACTGGAGAGACAGATGGATACACACACGCATAAAAATACACAAAAAGAAAAGGACTGATGTTACCATTATACACCGGCTTGCCTCTCTTGTGACGAAGCCCAGCCTTTGACCCTGAACGAAATCAGGAGCTGTGACCTACCTGCCTCGACATTTGGGGTCCCTCGGGCAGCGTCGTGGGAACCTTTGTCGCAGAGCCCGTTGTTCCTCTGTGGGGATGATGGCAGCAGAGTCGCTGTCCGAACTGTCTGACAGCCAAGCACAGGTGCCGGAGAATGAAAAAACAAAAAAAGAATTGAGTGTCAGTCAAAGACCGAGGCAGGGTTGACATTAACATGCGCCGTACAGCTGTCAAATCTCAAGAGAGAACAGAGTGGGGAAGGAGGCAAGAGGTTATGCAAAGTTTTGGAAAAACTCTGAGTCATGCTGGAAAAAATCTTAATTTTGATTCTTAATTGGTATAAAAGAAGTTACAGTGACTAACTTTGCTGACTGTGGAGGCTAAACTGAAATCTAGTCTTTTGTTATTCATGCATACTGTCATCTTGAAAAATACACCTCAGTTCTTTAGTGATAAACTGCTATATTGTCATTAGTATGTGATACAGCAAGTGAGTACTGGTCCTCTCAAACAAATTGTATGATGAGAACTGTTCTTTATAGAGGTTCTACAGCTCCTTACCAGCATTAGACACACTAAAAGTAGATATTCCGTCAAAAAGTCATAAAAACTAAAATTGATGACTCACACATAAATTTTGTTTTGGCAGTTTTGGAACATTTTTGTTAATTTTATTTTATTTTATTTGGTGCGGTGTGTATGTGATAATTTTGTTTTTGTTTTTTTTTCACTCATCTTTTTGTCTTAATTCTGGGCTGATACTGAATATTATTGTCTCATTGTTACTGTTTAATTATACATTGTTTTTCTGTGGATCCGAATAAAGAATAAAGAATAAAATTCATCAGTCCCACAGATTTTCAGCTGTATCCCTATAAATAAAAAAGATGGAGACAAACTACTGCCAGTCAGATGAAACAAAATAAGTCATGATAATTGGAAGCTTTCTTGAAATAATTACTTATTTCCAACTTATTTGAGAGGGTTTCTCATTATTTTGAGATACTATATTATTTTAAGATCCTAACTGATTATTTTGAGATGCTAAGTCATTATTTTAAAATACTAGAAAGTCTCTCGCCTTCCATAGTAAACATGAAAAAATAATTTTTTTTGCAAGATGCTTTCCCTCCTTTTGTCTCAAACTATGGCCGTTTTACAGACACTTTTGTATTTTGCCAGCAGAGAGCGCCACTGTATTTGGAAGCTGCTGTTTCAGGCGGTTCTGCTTGTCTGTGGTCTGTCAGACAGAATGGCTGTCAGGCAGATTAACAGAAGGGTTGACACATTCCCTCTTTATGAGCTGACCATCAGCTGCACCCTCTATGTCAAACATTTCAGACAAGCACGACCATTTAGTCAATCATTTCGTTTGATCAAATTATATTCTTTATGTTGCCTTACTGCATCTTTCATCTTGTCAGCTGAAAGAGGCAAGTGGATATTATTATGCTGTGTGTGTGTGTGTGTGTGTGTGTGTGTGTGTGTGTGTGTGTGTGTGTGTGTGTGTGTGTGCTGTGAAGCTGTCAGACAAATTCACCCTCTCTGCATGATGTGGAGGCCGCTAACGAGAAGCAGTGTAAACAGATGTAAAGATGATTGGGTTGTATCAGGGTGAGGTGGTTGCAGGACACCTTTATGTGGGAGGGGAGAGGAAGTGTTGGTAAACAGACTTGTGGCGATGTTGATGACTCATACCTTTGCCGGGACCCAATTCCAGCTGAATCACACATTGCTATACCCATCAGTAATCACTTTGAATTGGACATAAGCTCTGTAACCTTTGCCGGGGGTAGATGAACCAAGAGAGGGCAGCTGGAGTCACGAATGGTACGCAGAGCTGCGTCATGTGACATAAACTACAAAAACTGACACAACCAGTCTGTCAGTCACGGTCCAAATTAAACACATTAAAAATAATTTACCCACCAAACATTTTTGGCTATCTTATCTCTTCATTAAGGTGGTGTCACTTTTAGTTAGTGGCACTATTTCTGCATTCCAGAATAATGCATTCAAATTGGGGTGCATCCCTATAAAGAAATTTATAAAAAAAAATACTATTAAAAACATATTTTCCTAATGCATCAATTAATACAATTGAATTAAATCAGTTGAAAACAGCAAATTTGATCATTTTCCAAACAAGTCATTACTGTACACATTATATTTTTGAGTTATTTTTATTATTTAAGTTGATGTGTAATTTTGTGTTTCTTAATAAGTAGTACGGTTTACTGGGTAATTTATGTATTTATTTAAGTATATTTATGTATTTTTATTACTGTAATTTGTATTGTGCAGCCTGAACCAACCATTTTCACTGTGTAAGGCAGATGCATTTGTAACTTGGTCACTTAAAAATATAGTGATTGTATTTCATATTTCATATTGTATTTTGACTGTGCAGTGTGCACTTACTGTTTTTTATGTAAGGCATCTGCACTGGTAACCTGGTCACTTTGTAAGGTAGTTATGTGTATTTTATATCATATTTTCTGCTGTGCAGTGTGTTTTTACTGCTTCTATTATGGAAGGCTCTTCGATTTACTGTAGACTGTATTGTATTTTTATTTATTGCGTCTACTTGTTATGTGTAGGACTACAGATGGAAATCTGTAGCACTTTGGATTTTGTTTCATTTGTATGTTTTCACGTGTGGTGTTTAAGGAAATTCAGGTTAGGACCTATTTGGTTCCTACCTGCCTTGGTTCATTCGGACAGGTAATGAGTGTTACACAGGAGAGTGACTCATGTAAAAAAAAAAAAACAACAGTGGGGGAGAGAAGGTGCTGTACCTGTAAGTAGGGATGTGTTTATACTGCCTTGCTGTTTTGGTGAACATTAAATGCAGAGAAGGGAAGAAAAGCTGTAGCCCATTTATTACCCACAGCCTGGATGAACTGGGGAACATCAACAACCAAGAAAAGGTTACACAAGGAAAATTCATATCTCCTCCAATGCTGTAATTCTTGTAAACAAGCACTACTCACCTCCTAGTCAGACTGCGGTGACCTCAACACATCCCTTTCCCCATATTATTCTAAAAAATACCAGATTTTTGGGAACAAGCACCCGGTGAACTCAGCAAAAATGGCTTCAAGTGTAGCTCCAGAGCCTCGCTAAGTGCTGTGCACATGAATACAGTATGTCAAGTACACCATATGTTATGCATGCATTTGTATATAATGTAGGATCTCATATTCCAGTATACAGAACACATGCTGAACATCATAATGGCATCATGTGTTCATTTAGTGTTATTCTTGCCTATAATGAGCTCGTCTGCAGACTTAATTGACCAAATGCACACTCTCACCCGACTGATTTGTCAGTGCTTATTAGTCCCGAGGATACAGCTTCACCACTAGTTAGAGTGCATCATCTGTGTCAACAGCTCTGATTGAAAAGGGCATTTGATGTGGGGAGATTAATTCTTCCAAATCAAGTCTTCTAATATTACACTGAGCCTGCACATCGACAGATTTCCTCCCACGTAATGTCAGCTCCTTTTATCTTATTCTCAGCACATGTCGAGGTGAAAAAAATAAGTAAAACTCTGCAAAGTTTGGGTCAAAGTCTTAAAGAGTGTTTCAAGGGCAACACCAGACCCCCCTGTGGACGCTTTGTGCCCAGTAAGAAGGTGAGCAAACACTGCTCGCGGACATCTACGTTCCAGATTCAAGGCACTGGAGGGATCCGAGCTGGGTGAAGCTTTCTGTCCCCATTTGTCCTCACGTAATGGGAACTGTGCTCAGAGGACACACTGACTGCCCAGTACCCGGTGGGGGCTGCTCTGTGCCCTCCCTCACGGAGGAGTATGGTGGAGCGTGAAACAACATTAACTGTGTAGTCTGTCAGGAACTCACAGGCTAGAATGACTTACGGGGGACTTGAATTAATATTGGATTTAATGATTGACCTTTAACTTGTAGTCATTGTAAAGGAAGAGCTGATGTTTTTTTCTTTACAACACCTAAAGATGATGAGTCCGGACGTACGGACCTGAGTAAGACTTAAGGCTCCAGTATGCTTCAAATAGAAAAAGGTGTCAAACCTTTCCAACATCAGAATTCATGAGGCTGCAGGAATTTCTCTGTCTTTCAAAAATATACAATCCAACAGCCTCATGCAACATTTGGCTGCAAGTACAAAGGTGAGAAATTATACAGAATTTGAACTCCTTTCTCTCAGCTCGTGTTTTACTTTCTTCTCACAAATACTTCTGTCATGTTTCTGTGTTACCAAGAGCACCACAATGAAAATGTTTGAGGAAAAATTGTGCACTGTTTTATTTCTAATTGTGCGATTTTTGTGGCCATTTGGAACAGCTATAAACTTCATATGAACTAGTTCATTTGAAGCATAATGAACCATTTAAGTCACAAAAGTGATGACCTCACTTTTACATAACCACTTTACTGTTTTACTCCCTAAAGATCTTGACTTAAGATGAGAAAACAAACACATTCATGTCTCAAGTCTTGCATTGGCAAACTTATGAAAACAAAAAAATAATAGAGACCTTGCATATTTAACTATTAGGACCATTACCTTGGAAGGATTAGTTGTCAGCTATGTAACTGTCTAAAAAGAACACATAAGCACTCGAGTTCATTCTTGATCTTGCCAAGTTTGACAAATTATCAGCATACTAGCCTTTTCTGAGGCTCTGAACCATAAAATCAGTGGACGGCGTATCGTATTTTGTCATGCAGATGGTTCTGTCAGCATGCAACCTTGGAAGCTGTTATGATTTTATTCATGTCTTTTTAACACTTTTCATCCATGTTGGCTTTAAATTTAGCCATGAAAGCTCATTCTTGACCTTGGAAATAGCAAATCAGTAAAACATTTCCTGCTGAAAGCTTCAGTACATTTAGAGACCTTGATTTGAGATTTTTTTTGTCAAACTACTAACAGATTTGAATGAACAATGCTCAAGAAGAAGAAGAAGAAGAAGAAACATAATCATCATATAGATATATATCATGTACATGTATGTCAAAAGTTATGTCATTTAAATGGTAAGCATGCAGACTTGCATCTTGATTTGCAATTTTCAAAAGACTTGTGACTTGGACTTGTCCTGAATTTCAGATACCACACTTGTTCTGACAGGTGAACAGCTGACTTGGACATACACAAGGTAGATTTATTTATCACAATAAAACACAGGGTTGTATAACAACATTGGGTTGTAGTTCCCCTTTTTGCTACTCACAAAAACAACATTATATATAATGTCACACAGTAGGTTGAATGAATCATAATTCATAGAAATAAAGATATAGGTATTTTAAACTATTTTGCACGGTGGCATGCTGATAGTCTGGTGGTACGGCAGCAGATACTTATATATCTCTTTCCAGACAGCAGCAGGATGAACAGGTTGCCACTGATGCTTGGTCAGTGATGACCTGGGATCAGAAAAAAACAGATGCTCTATTTTCAAGCGACGTTGACATAACATTAAATTTCATACCTGCTCAATATCAAGTTTCCACCCTCACTTGACCTTTTCACTCGCTACATTGAGAACGTGTTTAATCAAAGCCAAAGACATTATTATTTTAAAATTATTATTATTTTTAATAATGCCTTGATCCATTTTGAGTGGCTAATTGTTGGGCAACCCCTCTTGCATTTGCCCAGTTCCCAGATGGACAATCCGTCACTGTGCTCAGTAGATGGGTACCAATGATGCTCTGAGTGCTTTTAATCACTTGCAGCAGAGTCCTGTCCTGGGCCGTGCATTTTATGCCATAAAACCTAAAAGCAGCTCTGGATTTTTCACACTTGGATAGATGGAGAACAATTCAGAAGGAGCTGGGACAGGCTTAAATGGTGGATAAGTGGACACTAGTAGAGGCTGATAAGCTGCCTAACAGTAAAATAAAATGATTTATTTTTTCTGTATTTGCATTCTACATGAATTCTTGTTCTTGAAGGATACAGCAAAGGCTCTTCCATTCAGCTCTTACTAATGTGCTGTGCTTCATTGAACTAATCCTCTGTGGAGCAACGTCAGCATTTTTAATTCTAATTATTCACATACGTTCAAGAAACAAGTACGGGATGTGTGTTTAATGTTCAAATGAGGAATATGGAATAGAGTTTATTTACATTAGTATTTCTGCAAAATATATTGGTAAAAAAAGTCTTTAGCATTAATGAAATCTTTGCCGTGTGTGTGTGTGTGTGTGTGTGTGTTGTGAGTCTTAATAATAGTCTCTTCACACACTAACAACTGCTTTTGCACTTGATTGCTGAGCCAGCAGTGCAACTCCCCTTAGAGACCTTATACTGTGTGTGTAGCACCATGAACCCATACATATCTTTATTTCTCCTATATAACAGACTTATACTATTTTACTTTCATTTTTTATTTATTCTGGCTTTTGTATTGCATCCCTTTATTATCTCTGCCAGGCGTAATATTTGCACATTTATGGCTGTATGTTCAAGAACCTCTTGTGGTCGTGGTGATTCATAATTTTTGAAAAAACAATTTTACTGACTGCTCTGTCTCATACTGACTGCTGACTTAACCATCTGTTTCAGCTAAAATCAAGGCTTACCCACCAGTCTGTTGCAGTCCTCATTTTAGACTTTGCTGTGGCTCAAAAACTGACATTTATTCAAAAGAGCATCTGATGATTAATTTGATACACAATATGTTATGATCCATTAGTGTCAGGCACAATACAAATTGAATAAATGCTTCTGTGTCACTGCCAGATTGGAGCATTCAGGGTCGGCTAGCAAACATCTACAAAATCGAGTGTAACTCTTTTAACTCTGAACTGATATTCATGACATTTCTTTTTTTTTTACAAACTCAAAAATTGAACATCTAATTCAGCTAATAGGGAGTGATTGGATCAGCTCTTTGCCAAACATTAACCCTCTGAATAACTACAACTTTTACCAGGACATCCAGGCTCTGAACTGAACAGTTTCAGCCTTTGTGAGTTTCCCCAAAAAATATAGATATCAATATATCTAATATATTGTTGTAAAGCCGCCGGGTTGCTTGTAATCTTCTAAATAAATAACTAAACGTTCTAAATAAATTACAGTCTTTAAAGGGAAGGTTCAAACCAAAAACCAAAAATACATATTTTTCCTCTGGCTTGTAGTGCTGTAGATTTTTTCTGGTGTGAGTTGCAGAATTTTGGAGATATTAGCTACTGATAAAATCTGCCAGAACTACCTTCTTTTCTAGTTGATGGAAAGTAGCTTCTACATGAAGCTGCTCACAGCAAAGTGTGTGGATTATCTTAATCAATTGGGACATGATTTTTAGAAAGAGATATTTTTTGGTGCTTATATTTGGAAGAAGTTAGGGATCTCTATGGCTGAGATCTCCAAAACTCAACGACTCACACCAAAAAAAAATCTTGATGGATAAATAGCAGAAAAATACGATTTTTGATTTTGGGGTTAAAGAAAACTCAGACTATAGTATTATATAGCATACAATAGTACACATACACATATATAGCATTGCAGCAGGAGCTTCACCATCTGTTGCCTGGCTGAAATCTGTGTGCAATCTTTTAGTAAAAACCGCATTTTTAAAGATTATTATTATCATGGACAAAACAAGCAGTTGTCAGTGGGACTGAACTGGCACCACTCATTTATCAGCCAGCCTCACAAGGCAACCTGCCCTCCTCCCGGCTCAGATATCAGCCTGTGTGTTAAACATCCTCCTTCTCAGATGTGCTGACAGTGTAAAACCTGTATTTGAAGAGGAATGACACTGGATCCACAAGGATTCAGCCATATGTCTCAGAGCTGCTCGCCTTTCACTTTGAATCTCCAACCAGAGCCTTCATGTTCTCGTGGAGCCACTGCGGGACTCTGTGTGTTTCTCTGTATCTCTTCAGGCGGCTCGCTCAGCCTTTGATCTTTACGAGACCACAACATGTAACTGACCGGATCATGAGTACGAGTCCTGCTATGAGTTCACGGGGGAGCGCTCTGCTGCAAATCCGGACCGTGCCCTTAGGCAGATAAATGTTCAAATGTCCAAACAATGTGATAATCTGTCCCTCATTTTCCCGTCGTGGGACGAGGGGGAGGCAGAGGTGCAACGTCCAGAGAGATTCGTTGCTGGAGTGAGACGCTGGCCCAGAGGAACGCTGGGACATGCAGGCGGATGACTCTGACACAGGGAAAGGGGATGATCTGAAAGGAAGATTATAGGCGAAAGATTTTCATCATGTGCAGGCTGTGCCTTTCCTCTCATTGATCTTTTTCTCCAAATATCTTGAAGCTGTGTTTCGTCATTATATGAGAAAAGGGTGCAGGAGATCGAGGCAAGATGAGAGAACTGAGGAGCAAAGAACAGTAATTGGTTAGAGATATTGGATTTCTTAAAAGGGAAGGGAAATCCAATTGGTAGTGTTTGATTATGAATATTAAGCTGAAATGTATCATCTCCCTGCACCATACTGAGCTCATTGTCTATTTTTATGTAACTTTGATCCCAAGGTGTTATGACACTGATATCTTTTGTTTTAGCCTGCTGTGCATCATCTTTCCTTCTCTGGTTTCGTCTTCTCATTCCTAATTTTTCCTCCCACATTTAAAGAGAGAGTTCAGGTTATTTGTGTGAGGTACATATGTCAGTGTATTAAGTGCAGTAGATGGAGGTCAGCGTGCCCCAACTTTGGAGAAGCAGAGCACCAGAACTGAAGCCAGGTAATATACCGCTGTGGGTATTTTAGCCAGCTAAAAAAAGTCCATCAATATCATTTTAAGTGCACAGTATATTTAGAATATTTTCAATACTTTACCTTGCCAATTGACAGTGGGAAACTGAGTTCCGATCAGTCTCTCCAAAGCCACCAGACTCCTTAAGGAAAAACAGTAATTTAACCTCACAGAACGCTAGTGTTGCTGGTCTACCACTGCCCGGATCATTTTGTTTGTTTGGTTGGTTTGTTTGTGTTACTGTGTGACTTCAGTGTTTTAAAGGATAAGCTCAGATTTGTGAAGTCACAGAAAAACGCGAACAAACCAACCAATGGAGGCAAGTGTAGCCCAGCAACTCGTGTGTTCTGCAAGGTAAAATTACTGTTTTTGTAAAGGGAGTCTGGTTGCTTTGGAGAGAGTGATATTTGGCTTATATAAGGCTGTCTGATGGCAAAGTACAGGGGTGAAAATATTTGAATTAGTGGTAAAACACTGACTATGGATAAGTATCTCATACAAAGCAACTTTAAATAATCCAAACTGTCTCTTTAACCTTTAAAACTGATTTGACGTTTATTCTTTTCTCTTTGTTTCTTTACAGAGGTGTAACTGAGTGACAGGCTCTTTTTTTATAATCAAACACCTGAGACTTGTTCGCCCTCATTATGTACAGTTTTCTCCCCCCTTCTTCCTCCTCCTCTGTCTCTCATTGTGTCTCTAGGCTATTTTATTGATAGGGTAATTTGCCCTGAGATTGTACTGCGGTCTCCCGGGTGCTATGTGTATTAATTACCATCTATTCATCTGAGGCTGTTCAGCCTTTCAGCGTGCTCCCGAGCCGTGGTTCCAGGCCAATGCTTCATAGCTTCTGTCACGGTCCCTAATGCTTCGGCAGAAGCATGCATCTGCCGGTGGGAGACGAGTAATGTGAAACCTCATGCACCGAGGAAGAGTGTGATTTATTATTACTGCTGCTCAGCGATGGCCACGTTATTGACATCTGGAAGTGTCCCAACGCACACATGAGCAGCGGTGGAAGAAGTAATCAGATCTTTCGCTTAAAGGTCCAGTCTGTAAGATTTACGGGATTTATTGGCAGCATTCAACATGTTTTCATTTGCATATGGTCACCTGAAAGTAAGAATTACTGTGTTTTTGTTAATTTAAAATGATGCCTGTTTGGGAATCTATTGATGCAAGATACCAACTTACACTGATATCAGAATATAGACCCCCATCTGAGTAGATTTTTGTTGTTGGACATAATTTAGTCCATAAATTTCAGTTTAGTTGTACATATGTCCAGGATGAAGTTATGATGGTTAGCTTGAGAATTTATCAACAGTCAGGTATAGTAATTAAAGGCTCATGCACACTTTCAGTCTCCTGTAGGCAGATGCATAGAAGGAAAAACAGTATGCTGGAGAGAACCCCATTGTATTCATTGATTCTGTTTGGTATTATAATGTATATGTTAAGCCACATTTCCACCAAAAGTATAGTCTAGAAGTCCCAGGAACTAAAAGGCTTCTTTAGCCCATTGTTGTTTGCATTTCCACCACAAATTAGACAAATTAGTCAATAAAAAGTCAGAAAAAGCAACAGCTGTTTTTACATTTTTGCATGTCTATATAACCTGGAATTTGTCAACAGTTGTATGCTTTCTTCTGTAACGCCAAAACAATCTGGTTTGTGGCTGCAGACTTTTAAAAGTGGCAGTCGAAATAAAATGCTGCCAGTATCAGAAATGTTCAGCGCTGCAAGCCCCACCCAAACAGGGATTTTTTGGGGGGCAAAATAATGTCCCAGAAGCTTAATTTAGACCTCAGCCCTTGTGATGGAAACAAACTGAGCTCCCAGTCCCTGTGGAAAGTTCCTGCAGTGGAAACGTGGCTCTACCTGTACGCACACATGCCGATAATCAATAACTCATTCCAGAGTCTCAAACTCATGATGAATTGGTGGAACTGCTAATCATCTTCAAATAAAGCTTTCATTTAGTACACAGTGAGAGTAAGACAGGAAGATGGAGAGAAAAGACGGAGGGGGTGGTTTTTGTTTTGCAAAGACCGATAAATAATTAATTGCATACACATGGAAGAAGAGGCGAAATGAAAAGCATACAGATGTGATTATCCTGAGCAATCAACCTTTCTGCTTACTGTTTGTTCTCTCTTATTCTCTCTGACATTCAGTAGCTATATATACCTTTAATTGGACATCCAACAACAGCATAGCTACACCTCTCTCTTGCAGAATTCAGGCTCAGTTTCATCATGCTAAGAAAAAGTTGCCTCTCCTTTGCTGTCTCGTTCTTGTATGAGGAATGACTGCTGCATGACAACATCCTAAACCCTCCTCTTACTCATCCAGCAGCCATCTTCTCTCCCTAATCAAGGAGCCTACATGCACCTAGTTTCCCTCTGCCCGTCTGAGCCATCAGCAGCAGTGTTCAACCTGTGCATTAGGAACATAATCCTCTAAGGCTTTATGAGCAAGATAAGTAAGTGTTGGCTGGAGGGCAAGTGTGACAAAATATCCTGCACAAGTGGCAGCCTTGTGTCTTGACTTAAATGTTTTACTAAAGTAGGGGTAAAATGCTGTTTAAGTATAAATGTATCCAAGTAAATGTGTAATCAAGTAGGTTGATAAAAGCGTTTTTAGATTTACAGTTACTGCTTGTCCACTGCAGGTTCTCATGAGGCCTTTTCCCAAAATCAAATCAACCAAATGAAATAGACTCAATACATTAGGGCTGCACAATTAATATCCATTCATTCATTTATGCAAACTCGTATCTAAATGATGACAATTAACTTGCTCCTACAGGACAAACAAACCACATCGAAAATTCCCAGCTGGATCGCATTTTTTATGTTCTGCAGGATTTAAGTTAATCAGTTCGTGTTGTTCTAAAGTAAGTACGAAACAAGACTTAAGGTTTTATTTTTTGTTACAAGAGACTTTATTATTTAATTTAAGCACCTTAACATATATGTGTCATCTGTTTAAAACCATGTCCAGACAGCAAGTGTCTTTAGATTACAGCCCACAATGTACTACGTAATTAGTCCGCAGTTATGATGCAATTCTTTTTTTAATAATGCTGTACCAGCACAGTACCTACTAATACATAAATGCAGGTACTACACTGTAAAAATTATCCCTAGCAATTGTTGATCTCATTCAAGTTTTCAAATTTATCTGACTCAGAAATACGGCTTTGCCACTTGCAAGTAACAGTAACTATTACTGTTTTTTTGACTTGCAATTACAGCATCCTTACATTTCTGGTGGGAAACGCTGTAGATACAAATCTATGGGGCTTCTGAGTCTCAGCATGTGGGCAAATTTTTATTTCACTAAGCTTAAATTGTAAGTTTATTCAACAAGAACATCTTTGTTTGTTGAAGGTAGAAATACTTGGCATTGAAGCAAGAGTTTCATTGTTCGCCTCACAAGAATATCACAGGTGAACAAAAAGATCCAAGTTGGCAGAAGTCTTGTCTAAACTTGTAAACCTTAGTAAAGTCAACAACGGTAGACAAAAGTTGCATCATATTGCCTTGACATTTTGTGTTTTCTCAGCGTTTTTCTTTTAACAGTGTGGGTAAGAAGATGTGAGTTGGAGTTTTACAAAGAAATTATACCGTAGTTATTTTTTCAACTAATGGGTGCCTGTTCTATTTTTACAGGCTAAGTATGATTTACTGAGAAATTATCTGGACGTAGTCACTACAGGACATTCAGGCTGTAATCTAAAGCGTTACAGATGATACTAACCCTGTAATAGAATAGGTACCAATTAGTTAAAAAAATAACTACAGGATAAATTTTCTCTAAATTAATTTCAAGCATCCAGATAACTGCTCAGTGGATCAGACTTACTCTGTAATAGAACAGGAGCCCAGTAGTTAAAAATAACTACAGTCTAATTTCTTTGTAAAAATCTGAATTGCTACCCCCTTATTCCATCTTCTTACCCAGTTCTACAAATAAATAATAAACAAACTAATAATACATTTCAATTCTAAGGGAAAAAAAATTGTGATTCACATTTTAGAAAGAATCATGCAGCCCTACAACACAAACTTTGAGGTAAAATCTGACCCTGAAAATATGAATGAAGTTGAGTTTCAAAGGCTAGGCCTTGGAAATACCAAAAGCTCCATTTAACAGTTGCTGTGGATCACACATTTTCCTGGTTGTCATGGAATTTGTCAAAATTACTTTTTCCTTTACAAGGTTACAGCATTATGACATTCATGTATTTATATCATTTTACAGCACAGGGTTGTATAATGAGATGTTAGATGTTAGTCCTCTTAAAAGCCGGAACTGTTTTGCCTTGAGTTTTGACTTCTTAAGCTTCCTTCAGAAATACAAGAATTTCTGAGCTAATGGAAAAAAAAGTAATCTACAATTTTATGGCATAACTAGGCAAACTCCATCTGCTGATGAAGATCATAAAATGTAATTGAAAGCTCCAAAAATGTTCCATGAACTTGTCTCTCGAGGGCAGTTTGGCTGAGCGATGTGCTCTTTTCACATTTCATTACAAAACCTCACATCAGCCAGGGTCACGGTGTCAGGATGTTCAGTTAGATAACAACCAGGTATACACACACGTTTAGACATGTAATATTAAAGGGGCAGTTCACCCTTAAATCAGAAATATGTATGTAATGTGATGAACTAGATGGGAATGTCTCTTTGCAGAAATCATGACCTGATTGCTCAAAATAATCCACAGACCTTGTTGTGAGCAGTTTCATGTAGGAACTACTTTCTGTCTGCCGTCCTCCATCGTCCTCCTTAGCTGAGCCGTAACTTCCTTGTCCATGAGTAGATGCACGCTTCCTTCTGTTTGGTAACACGGTTCTGTCGAAAGAAAATGTTCCTACATGAAACTGCTGCAGGATTATCTTGAGTAATCGGCTCATAATGTTTTTCAAATATACCTGAAGGTGTACTGTCCCTTTAAAATTAGTTACAATACTACATTATTGACGCACTACTGAGCGAGACATTGCAAAGCGACACAACAGCCTGTAGATAAGTGGACCTACAAGAAGTTCAGTTCAGTTCCTATATTAAATATATTTCTTAAATTGTCCACATTATGAAAACGGTATAGAGATGACCGTCATGGGCGCCCTGGTAGCTCAGTTGGTAGAGCGTGCATCCTATGTGCTGAGGCTATGAGTCCTCTGCAGCATCTGTGGATTTAATTCCTACCTGCAGTCCTTTGCTGCATCCCCCACAGTCTCCCCGTTTCTGTCTTAATTTCAGCTGTCCTATTTAAATAAAGGCATAAAAAGACCCAAGACGAATTTGAAAGAGAAATGTCCTTGCAATCTAGTCTCTATTTTATGTCTTTTGTCTTTTATTGTGAAGGAGGATATGACGTCTGATCTAGAAAGGTGAACTTAGACACAAAACAGACATATGCAGCTAAAATGTGTTATAGACAGAAGGTTTCAGAGACGCGAGTCAGTCCTGTTTTCACTTTCTGCTCTGATTAGTATTCACATCTGCGGCAGCTTTATTTGAGATCTCAATTATAACGTGTTTTTGACAAGCTTGCCGGCTGATTTTGAAACTAACATTGCTGCCATTTTCTTTTCTTTTCCCGAGATGTTTTACCCTGCGTGCCCCTCGATGCCTCTTTCCCTCCGCAGTGTTTGTGTGCGTGAGCAGCCTTTCAGCCGGCCCCTGGTTGTCAACTGATTGTAGATAATTACAGCTATTTGACTGCAGCTTTCACAGCCAGTCCTTTCTGGAGGCACTTACAGAGGGAGAACATGCCAAGCAGAGGCCCTTAACTGCCTCTGCAGATAACTACAGACACAATGGCAGAGTGAATATGATAGAATGTAATTCATATATCTGGCTGATGCTGGTGCTGCCTGCATGTAAAGCTCTCCTGTATAGATTCTGTAAAAGCATCCAGTTTGGATTGATCTGTAATCTGAAGATCTGTATTTAAGGGATATTATTATCCTTCTAAATAACAACTGCGGCAACTAATTTCTGCAGCAAATTAGAAAATAACTGACTCTTCGCTAAGCCCTGCTCTTCTTCGTTAGCCCTTCAGCTGCTACGTCTGTCAAACTTTCCACGCTCGCACTGCACATATGCAGTTCACAGTGATAGTGGAGGCAGATTTAACATCAAAACTGGCAATAATTTTTTAAACACTGGTCTTCCGTTCCACAGAGAAATAAAACCATAAGCAGGCTTCTCATTTCTAGCTGACGACTGGGAATTTTAGTGGCGAAAACATGCTAGCAGATTCAAGTGTAGGTTGCTAAGCTAATGCTAATGCTTAAACTCCCTGAGTGAGCTGAGATGGTTGTCTCCATCTGTCACATGTTAAAACAAAAACCCTGTAAAAGGATCTAAAATATGTAAAGCTACTTAGTGGATGTGCACGATATAATGCAACAGGTCTGAGGCTAAAGCTACATGTCCCAGACATAACGTCACCATCCTCTCACATTGTTGGGAGGGAGCAGCATTGTTTGTGTATTTCAGTGCAGAGCTAGTTCACTTCATAGCATTGTCTTACAAGTAAAGGGTAAAAGTAAAATGTCATTTAAAATGTTATTTGTGCTAACATAAGCCTTGTTTTGTTTGGATGCTTACTAATGTTACAGAAAATGCACTTTGATAAGCAATCCAGGGGTTAGATTTGGGCTATGCTTTATTGTTCATATTTTTATATTCTTTACTTTTACAAAAGAAAACGATTTGAGGATCTGAGGATAAGCCATTAGTTTGGCGAATGCATTGGTAGCCTAACTAACACTAGTTTGACTGGAACTACTGGCAAGGAGACCAACCTCATTAGATACACTCTTCCTAGAGCCCCCATGCATACTGCTTCACAATGTAACAATAAAATGCGATTAAAATGTCATGCATTCAAGAATAACTGTTGAAATTCTTTTTTTGGATGCTTCTTAACATTACAGAAAAATGTACTTTGCCAAGCAATCGCCAGGCATGCTAACATGCGCAGCTTACGTCTGAGCAGACAAAAGCAGAGTTTGATCCATCCTTTAAGTTTGCTGTTGTGTTTTATGTTTTTTTTAAAGACAGATAAATACGCCACCCTCTAAACTTCTGAGACACAGTGTCGCTCTTCTCAGTGCGTCATACACATCGCTTCAACATGTAGAGAAATGCAAAGCTCGATGGGCCTGTGGTGCATAGTTACCATTTAGCTAAAGGTCAGTTTCCTTCTAGATTGAACATTTGTCTTTGAATTATAGCTGCGACTGTGAATGAATATCCCAATTTTATGTTGAGGAATGAAATAACTTACAACTAGACATAATTTGGTGGCAGTTTCACTTCTTGCTCGGTGGAGTTCTGTAGAGTCTGGCCTCCTCTCTCACATATTATGAGACTAATCCTGGTTTGAAGGACTGTAATTGTTCTCGAGCTGTCGTACATTAGCTACATGCCTCTCAGCTCAGTGCTATATCCAGAACAGTAGGAATGAGTCAGACTCTTTATGATGACAGCTCTCCCCATCTTTCTCTGTCTCCCTCTCTTTCCCTCACCGCCCGCCTGACACTTTTTTCTCTTTCCCTTCTTTCTTTTTTCTCCGCTCATTGTCTCCCGCGCCTCTTCCTCCCTCCCTCCTCCGTCGTCTCCTCCTGCTTACATAAGCCGAACAGTGCAGTGACAGCGGAGACTTGAGGACTCATCACAGCCCCTCACTCAACAGGAACCCCCCTCCTGTCTGTCTCCTTGTTTCATGGGGAGCTATGACAGCTGCACACTTGACCGCGGGCGAAAGCGGATAATAGCAAGAGAGATCAAAGCAGAAAAAAGATAACACACACGCACACATGCGCTGTCTCTTCTCCATCTTCCTCTCTTTCTCCCACATACACTCTTTCTTTCTGACTCTCTCTCTTGACACACATGAGGTACTTTTCGTTCAAAGTGGACCAAAAGTTCAAAGAAATAACTTGTTATTTTTTTTGTTTTTTGATTATATTCAGTGAATGATTTATTAGACTTTGTCAGACGTTTTGCCCCCACGATGAAAGGAGATGCAGACTTGACAGAAGTTGGGAGCAAAGGAGGGATAAGTAAGGACATGTCTTTTGGTACTCAAGGAGCAACTAAAAGGACTTCCAACTTTTAATTAAAAAAAAAAACTAAGTGCCAAAAGAATAATTTCAAACCCATAAAATTAAGCAACCAATCCAATGTTGCATTACATTACTGTTGTATCGAAACTATAAAAAAGATTCAAGCTCACTTTGCTCAAGCTTTGCAGAACTTTCCAGCTCCATTAATACAACAGTTGTTGACATCTTCTCAGTAGCTTCCCACTACTAATTGACTTATCTGACATGCAAAGTAACTCTGAACACTGACTTTTTCTGTGCTCTAGCAAATACTGCAACAACAGACCAGTGGCAGAATCAGGCTGTCTGCGGGCCAGGGCCAAAAAAAAATTATGAGGGCACCAGTTGCAAATATTGACATCTTTGTCACACTCCTTGGCATCTCATACTGATGCACAAGTACCTTTTTGCGTCTGTGTAGCTGCTTTCTCATATGTGCATATATGAATCAGGTCTGTGATGGCAGCGGATCAGCTGTTGACTCTAGTATGCCGACTCCGGAGTGATTATTTTTTTTCCCCAGGATGGCAACACATGGTTAATGTCGTAAAACACTCACAGTTTGCACAGGTTTAGGCACCAAAACTACTTGGTTAGGTTAAGATCATATATGGTGTACGTCATGTCAGGTGACATAAGTGCTGTAAGTCATGTGACGCACATAATGTTACTTAATAAAACTTCAGATAACTTCAACTTTCGGTTTCGCATAGGACACAAATCCCAGCCTTCTGGCTCAAACTCCTATGTGTGTTTGACCCATCCATCCATCCCACCTCATCCTCCATAGAGTGTAGTGTGCCTGATGATGATATTTGATAGCCACTAGGTAGGCTAGTCGTAACTATGGAAACACATCGACAGCTGCAGGAGCACCAGAGCTGCGCCAGTTGAGAACACGTGTGAGTGGCCGCGTACGTGTGGTTAATCATGGGTGCGGGTGAGGTCATGGAACATATATTAACGGTTTCCGAGGGGGTACGGATATTTGCGGATTGGATCTGGTTCTCAACCTTGCAGGTGCGGGTGAGTTTGCAAAACTACATCTGTGCAGGACTTTGAGGTTGACAAGTTATGAAGCTTTAGCAAAAGTTCAGTAAAGAAGATTCTTTTCCGTAGCTGCTCAGGACAGGTGTCCCTCGATTGCAAAATCCCTCCCATGGTAGAGACTTAATTATCACATATCTTCTGTTGTAATAAACAATTATCTTCACTTCATTCACTCGTCTTTCCTGGCAGTGAGGAGATCAGCTCCGAATAGACTCTGGCACAAAAATGGGGACCAAAATCAAACATCTCTTCTCAGCCAGCATGGTGAGAAGGAACAGTTTCAACAAGCATTAACTTTTTGTACATAGAAGCACATGAGAGTGAGCAACAATTGCAAGATTTCACTAACACTATTCTTATTGTTTTTTGTATTAACCTTATAAAAAACAATAAAATGTAAGTAATCATAAAACTTGGCGGTGCACCACCAGCCCGTCAGATATTTTGTTGTTAAGCAACAGAGTGCACATTATGACAGGCCAACAAGAATACCAAATAGCTGCTTTTGTGTGAGCCCTGATAGGATGTTTTTTTCCTTCTCACTGCTTCATCGCTGCTCTCCGTTTGTATTTATGTGCTGTGAAATGAGGCGGTCAGAGGAATAGCAGGAGATAGAGCAACTACGGAGGAAAAGATGGCAGTTAGTGTACGGTTATTGAACTGAACCGCGGCCCTGGTCTCCTCCAGGGCTTGTGTTGTCCAGGGTGGTAGAGCACAGATTCACATGCACACACACAAACACACACACTGAGAAATGGGCAAGCCTTGCCTCTTGTTTATCTCACCACTGCAGGCACCCAGACAAACCCCTCTGATTTCACATGCAGCCTCACATATGTGATTGTTAGTCCCATTGAGTGTTGGCTGGCACCTGACAGCAGATTTCTTATTGTCTGTTTGTTCACTGTACTACATGCCTCGGCATATTTGTGTGCAGTGATGAGCATCCCAGCCAACAAAATGTGGTTCACAAAATGTTCTAGAAACATTCTGGAAAGGTTTATTGAACGTTACATTCCCTAGATGTTAAAATGACAAGCATTTATGACATAAAACTAATGTTACTGTTATGTTCCCTAAATGTTCTGTGAACTGTAGTTGAATGTTCCAGTAATGTATCTTGAATGTTTCCCCTTAATGTTACCTAAATGTTCTTATGGGAAGGTTAGTTGAATGTCCTGAAGGGACATTTTGGGAATGTACATTAGAAAAGAATCATTTGCACATTATTCTAAGAACATTGTGGGAAAATTACAAAAAAAAACCCCACAACCAGCAGGGAACTTCAGGGGGACATTTGAAAAATTCCCTCAAAAATGTTGCTTCATGCAGTTTTTAAAATGTTTTGGGAATGTTAATCAAAAATGTTTGCACAACATTCTTAAAATACTGTAAGATGGTTACCTAAAAGAATACCAGCAGAGAACCTCCTAAGGAGAACATTCCAAAAATGACTCTCCCAAAATGTTTTATGTGGTTATTAGAGCATTTTGTGAATGTTATGTTGAACTAAAACATTTCTGCAGCCTTCTAAGAACACTGTGGGAGGATAACGCCAAAGGCTACAAGCAGGGAACCTCAGGGGAACATTACAAAAACTACACTCAAAAATATTACTTTGTGCTTTTATTAAAATGTTTTGGGAATGTTTCTTTAATCAAAAACATTTGTGCAACATTGTTAAAACATTGCGGTAAGATTATCTAAGAGCATACCAGCAGAGAACCTCAGGTGAAAGTTACATTTCATGTACATTCCTCTCAAAAAGTGCTACTTTATGTTGTTATTAGAACGTTTTGGGAATGTTACGTTCAACTATGCATTTGTGCAACGTTCTTAGAATGTTACAAAAATTACCTTCCAAAATGTATTACTTCTTGTGGATATTAGAAAGTTTCGGAACGTTTGTGAAATTAAAACATTTGGGAAACATTCTAAGATCACTGTGGGAGGGTTACGCAAAAGGCAACCAGCAGGGAGCTTCAGGGGAAGGTTACAAAAACTATCCTAATAAAAGTTACCTCAAGTGGTTATTAGAACATTTTGGGAATGTTTTGTTTAGGGTTAACATTATTGATTCATCTGTTGATTATGTTTTTGATTAATCGATTAGTTGGTTGGTATATAAAATGTCAAGAAATTGTGAAAATCTGTTGATTGGCGTTTCTCAAAGCCCAGCGTGACTTCCTCAAATGTCCTCTTTTGTCCACGCCCAAAGATTTTCAGTTCACTGTCACAAAGGTGAAAAGAAACCAGAAAATATTCACATTTGAGATGCTAAAACCAGAGAATTTATACATTTGTATAAATTAACTCAAAAAATGAATCTATTTTCAAAAAAGTTGGTGGTTACTTCAGTAGTCGATTACTAATCGATTGTTTGATTACTTGTTGCAACTCTGGTTTTGTTAAAAACATTTGGGTTATGAAATAGAAACTAGGAAGAAATGTTCCAGGAAAGTTATTTGAATATGTTAGCGCAGATTCTCTCTGAAACACAGGAACCATCTGTAATCTTTGAACATTCAGGCAACAAGGATGCTGCTGCAGCCAACTGTTCACCCCCTGTTCAGCTGAGTATATTCTTCTGGATGTGTGAATGGCTGCATAGATGAGAGGGATTTGCTGCCACCTCCTTTGATTCCCCCCTCCGCCCCCCTCTGGGCTATTTGCATGATTGTGACCCTGTAATGCCATCACAGATCATCTTGAATTTTTGGTGATTATTCATGAAGCATTTTTTTTTTTTTGCTCTGAAGCTGTGCTTTTATTTGAGCATATTTGGCATTTACAGTAATCCAGGGAGCCAGATATACAACCCAGTTTAAAATAGAGCTGCTGCAAAAAATAGCAATCAATAAGGGATCAATACAGGAGGGAGATGTGTGACAGGCTGCTTGTATACTGTATGTGTAATGAAACGTTTCAGTTTCTGTGCACCTGCAGCTGGTGATAAGCGAGTGATCAATGTATGCCTCATAATAATATTCCAAGACTGTCTCCATGCGAGTCCCACGCCAGGTGCCAAAATAGAAATAACATTACCGTTTATTTTCTCAATGCAGCGAAAGCACAGTAATTAATGCAAACCTGAGCCTCATTTATCAATGTTTTCCTTTTTGTATGCATGAAATGCCCTGACGCTTGACCAAGTGCTCGCTAATTTCTTAATATATCACAAGATAATTGGTGCCCACTGTGAAAGTAAACAGCGCTCAGACTTAGCACAACTTGTGCCAGAGCTGTCAGCCTTTCTGCAGATGTGATGCATTATAAAACAAACTGTGTGTTTTTCTGCCATTACTTTGGCAAGGCTCGTGCTGAGACAATAATTCACCGTGTATGTGCTCTCTATAACAATGAGGCCTCTATCAGCTGGGGCTCGCCGTGCTGCCGTGGCCTTGGTCTCAGGTGTTCGGTGGTCATGCCAGGCGAAAAGCAGCTCAGCCTGCATCAGCGCACACATCATCTATCCCCCTCAGTCTCATTCTCCGCTGGGAGATAGAGCCCTCATCACTCACCCCTCTCCATCAGCTCCGGTGATTGGCTTATTATGTCCTGCACAGACAAAGAGTGGGCCATGCATCACTGCACACATCCTTGTTTCCACCCGCATAAACACTTACGAATCCCTGCACACACACGCGCACAGACACACACTGCCTACACAAACACACATCAAGGAATCTAAAAGGATAACACCTTTTCTATCTCTGTCAGTTGTAATAGCCTGGTGGGACACAGGTATTACTTGAATGTGAAAGCACACTGGTGCACACACGTGATAAAAGACTGGACAATAGCTTTGTTTCCATCTAAATGTGTCACAAATTTTAACTAAATTTTGAGTAAATCTGCACAAGAAAATGCAAATTAATGCTTGTTTCCATCAACTAGGGGTGGGTGATATGGATAAAATCAAATATCACAATATTTTTGACCAGATACCTTGATATTGTGACATTATTGTAGGGATGACTGTTGGTGTTTTCACAAAATATCAACACAGCTGGGATTTTTGATAAATAATCATCAGTGATGTTGATGTAATGACTACATGGGTAAAGGCAAATAATATAACAGGTCAGTCCAGGAAATTAAATCACATTACTGTAATGGCCTTTAATGTTGGATTGTTTTAATCAGGGTGAGAAATACCACATAATTAATGTATATACTGCCTCTGAAGACAGAAAGAAATCTCAGTTATTTAACAGACTTGGAGAAATCCTTACAGTTGGCTTCAATCTAATTTTATGCGGTAATTTTAATACAGTCACATCAGAAAATGGCAACAGTTGTCCTTTTTGTTTTTGATTGCATTTCTCTGCTGAAGTTTTTATAGGTGTTTCTATAGACTTTGTGTAGCAGAGTGGTTCGACAAGCAGGTGAATGCATTGTGAAAACAATACAGCAATTTACCAATATTAGAAAATGTACTTTGTAATTTGTACTTTTGAATACTTAAATATTTTAAAAGAAAGTACTCTAGTATTTTAACTTGAGTAAATATTTGACTGAGCAACGTTCACTTGTAGTTGAGTAATATTTGACCAGGAGTATCTATACTCTGTTGATATTTACACCACTGGGTAAATCCACCTAAACAGATCACAAAACTCTTTTTCCTCTCTTTTTCCATCAGCCTTTTCTAATGTGCTACTTCAAAATGCACATAAAAACACCCTGCTGGTGCTGCCCCACAAAACCTGCTCGTTGTCATAGATACAGAGGTTAGTATAATGGTAAATATGTTGAAGGCACATCACCCATTTTAAATGTCAAAGTCAGTTTCCTAGTCATGAATAGTGCTATCCAACCTTTAAAAACAGTGTCATAATGTCCTCAGTGGCCCTGAAAGGAGCTCGGTCACGTCAGAAAAAAATAATGTTGATGATGTCATAGTGATGTCATCAGCATTATCTTGACTGAACTTGGAGAATTCAAACTTTTAACAGGAAGCCTGGGAAGCCATGGGAAGTGTAGGATCGATTGTTTTTGGAGCTTGACCTGTACTAGGGACTTAAGGTCAAGAAGTTAGCCTCTTCTGCAGCAGTTTTGTCCATTCATTTATTATCCTGTCCCCAGACGTTATGGAAGCGCAATACAAGGAGTAACAGTTTCAGGTTCTCAATAACCTTTTCTCATCCCAGTTTCCTAACAGTTTGGGTAGGTTTATGCACCAAAACTACTTGGTTAGGTGTAGAAAAGCTCATGTTTAGGTGTTAGAATCAGTTCTCTACATCACATGACTTAAGTGAAGCAAGTCACAAGACAGAGTTCACATGATGCACGCCATGTGATGCATGCAACATTATGTAGGATTTAGTGACGTGCAGCTGGAGTCTGCAGATTGCAAACACTTCATCTCAAGTAGGAAAACCTATGGTAGCTGCAAAACTTGTGAAAAATGCAACAGGCCCTCTGGAGCCAGTATTTGGCTTGTCCTTTCTGGCCTACTGTAGAAACTGTACAACATGGCAGCCTGCATGGAAGAGGACCTGAACCCTCTGTTGATATAAAGGGCTTATTCTAATGAAAACACAATAATTCTTATTTTCACATGATTATAAACATACACATACTTATGAATATTATATTCAATTCCAGCCTTATTCTCCCAAAAGATCCCTGTAAATCTTACACACTGGACCTTTAATAATGTTTTGGTGTCACATCGGACACAAAACCTGGTCTGCTGCTTGTTTGACCCATCCGTTTAGCCCAGCTCCTCCATATGTGGACTTTCTCGCTCTTTATGCTTCATCAAAAGCCTGGTGTGTCTCACACAGCCGCTAAACAGTACCTTGCGCATCTGAGTTGCCGAGGGGCGTGACAAAAACGTCAGTATCTGATGAGCTGGGAATGAGAACGGCTTGTTCTGAATGCTATAATGAACCATAAATCTCCCCATACATGTTCTTTTGGAAGCTGAACATACCATAGCTGTATACTGCATGGATGCAGCAGGCTATTTAAAGCCTATAGAAACTATAACGCTGCATTACATCACATCAGTGAATTCATAATGCAGTCAAAAGCACAGTGTACCAGCTGTTACTACCTGTCTCTGTTTATAGAAGGGTATGCTGGCTGTAGGATTACTGGCTCTTTACTTGGCTGAGGGCCCCAGCCAACTAGGATTAGTCTTCTGCTCAAAAATCTTTATGTAAAATCATTACGAAAGGAGAAACAACAATGAGACAAGTGGAGAGGGCCTGTGCGATGTATTGGCCAAGCTCTTCACAGGATATATCCGCAACAGAACATGATTCTGCTGTAATAACCTGCAGTGTGCTGGAATAATCTTTCCATGTTTCAGGCCTGATTTCACTTCAGCCATCGAGCGAAGACAGAAAGACAAAGACAGAGGGAGAAAGCGTGGTGGCTCAAACGGTCCAGGGATCATCCTCCTTCATGTGTTTAAAGATCTATTGCACAAGAGAAAACATTATCCAGGTTTAGTGAAGTAAACTGAAATTTTAATCAGTATGTAGATGCTTTCTTATCAAAATTAAGACAAGATAAATAAACAAATGAAGCTTAAAAAGTTCACAAACGTTTGCTACAAAAAAGTTAACTAAAGGTTATATTGTTTACTAGCAGGCTAAAAAGCTAACAAAATCTATCACTGTTTGTTAGCTAGCTAAAATGTAAGAAAAACATCTATTGTTTGCTAGCTACTAAAAAGTTAAAGCATTACATTACATGACTAAAAACTAAACTGAGGATAGGACAGTTTAAAAGTTGGTACAACATAATTTAAAGTTATGGAGTGATTTAATCAGTGTGTGTGAGAAAGAGACAGAGATCGAGCATGTGGGTGTGTTTTTTCTTGCCCATAGCAGAGGATATGTTTTTCAGTCTGAGGTGAACGGAGGTAACCACCAAAAGCCTCAACAGTCTCCCACCTTCTTTCTCCCTTATCCTCTTTGCACAATCCTTTCATTTTCTGGCCTCTCCGCCATCGTGTCTCCAAATGCACTCTAATTCTGCAACCAATTTCATACTGTATTTCTGCCAAAGCCTCCATTTTCCCTTCACTTCTACCCACTCACTTGTCAATCCTGCTCTACTTCACGCGTTATATATTCTCATTTAGACCTCCCTCTTTCAGGCCAGTTAATCTCTCCCTCTGCAGCTCCAATCCCCACCTTTTACTTTCCTCCTTTCCAGGATCTTTTCCTCTTTCTCTGCTCCATCCCTCGGTGCCCTTTCTGCGTGACCTCTTCCAACCTAAGCCTTCCTTCTCTAAACCCTGTGAGATGCCCCGAGTGCTTAAAAAGCATGGGGCTGTGCTGCTTTTCTGAGGGCTAGGAGAGCTCGAGGGTGTGTGAGGTTTAGTGTCTGAAATGTTTGTGTGTGTCTGTGTGTGTTTCAGAGACCGTCAGGGGAGTTGTGAGTAGTACCAGCGGTGATTAATGCGCCGTCTTTTCTCCCCTCATGCAGATCGGACATTCTGGGAAGGCGGGGGGAAAGGCAACACAAGGACAGGAAGTGGGGCAGCAGGAAAGAGGAAGCCAGTTAATGTTCCTACTTGTACATGTGGTTTTTCCAGCACAAAAAGGTTCCCCTAATGTTCTTAAAGTTAATGCAGGGCAGCGGCGGAGGTGTAAAGGTGAAAGAATCCTCGCACAGTCTGGAAAGTGTGGGTGGCAGAGCTGAATAAAGAAAACTTCTCAACTTTGCAGCAGTTTCTACCACAGTGCCCTTAAGCAAGTTTATTTAAGGTCAGTACCAGAAGTTTTGCATCTTTTAGCCTGTCATCTATAAACTGTATACCTTCATATGCTTCCAAACAGCCTCTGGTTTCCCCTCATTTATCAACAGAATGAAAATCAACTGGCAAAGTTGCTCGAGACAGCGTGAGTGATTCAGCCCACTATCTCTCGCAATTACGTCTGTATCAGATGCACCTCTTGTCACAACGTGGTGAATACAGGGAACAGGGATAGGACCCAAAACAGACGGAGAAAAGAGCAGGTGCAATGCAATAATTTTTCTTCCAGTGTGGAGTTGTATAAAAAGACTGACAGACGGGCAGGTTCAGATACTGGTAAAAGTACAGGTAAGAGTTTGGCTGTCCTGTTGGTTTGAAATCGAAGGTGGAAAACAGATGGTATCTTTAATGGCGGTGGAGCGAGATGCAGGTGGGGAGGTGGGCGTGGGAGGCCAGGGTCGCATTTAGCCCTGACAAAATGTGGCAAAACGTTAATTTAAACTGTAGTGCACCGAACGCCCTGCTGTCTACTGCACTGCTTTTTTATAAGCTGGGGTTTATATCCACATCCAGACCGTTCTCATTCCCATGTCGTCAAATACTGACATTTGTCACATCCCTCTGCACCTCATACACAAGGTACCCATTAGCACCATTGCAATATTGCCGCAACAAGGGCTCGCCTTTAAGTCGGCTTTGTGTATTTACATTGGCATAAAGCCGACCCAGTGTGTCCTTTCACACAGAGTGCTGACACTGCAGAATCAAAAGAGGCCCGACACAACACAACAACACACCGGTCAACAGGTGATTCTGCTCTTTTCCTCTTTTCTAGTCACACACCGAGCTGTAACCTCATGGATTTATAACATGAAGCTTTTTAATTTGTTCCTGGATAAACGGAGCATTTTTGCAGAAAGTGTGAATTTGAAAAACTGCTAGCAGTGAGTGAAATCTGAGGATTTGCAAAATCATCCAATCATATTCTTGTCTGGATTGTTTTGACCAAGTTGAGTGATTCCTTATATCTCACATTCATTATTTTTTAAATCACTTTATTTCATCACTTAATATTTGGGATCGTAGGTTGTCAATATCAGACAGTTCTGCAAATGCCTAAAACTTTCTGCAATTACTGTGCATGCAGGCAACTACAATATGCTTATGGTCTGAGAAAGATTTGTCAGGATTAGGCAAAAAGGTTAAGGCCATGGAAAGATTGTGGTTACACACTTATTGCAGGCCTGTGATAGGATGAGAAGCCCTAAATGTTAAAGTCAGATGTCCTTCACCACCCTGATTTCCACACTGTTACTTTCTGTTTAGTTACATGTCCTGCACACTACTTTTTTGCAGTGGCACTGAACAAGGGCATTGGATGCAAATCAGGCAGAATCCTACTTCCTCAGGATACTGCGAACATCAGCCAGATGCTTTTTATCTAAAGCAAATTTTGGGTTCAGGGTCATTATGGTAGAAAATTACAGAAATGTACATATATAAAATGCTGAATCACAGCTAAACCATCTGTTGAATAAATCAAAAGAGCCATTTTGACCTCTTTGACTCCAGAGAAGGTTCAGGCTGTCTCAGTTTCTTAAGATATGCTTATGGGAAACTGGTTCTGTCTGGTTTTGTTGCCAAGATAAGTAAATAGAGGGGCCTCGTTCTCACTGACCTGTGTTTTTATTCATTGGCTGTACTCAAGGACACTTAAGCAAGTCAGGACAGGAGGAGTCAGCGAGTGACCCACCGAAACTACGACTGAACTCGCATTGTTCCAACATTAGTTCTTCAGGTTCACTGTCCAGCAGTGTGCTCATGTGTGACAAATAAAGACTTGGAAAAACTACAGTTAGTCTACAATAGAGCTGCAAGAACTGAGTTAACATCATCAAAATGCACATAACCTTACTGCTTATTAATGAGGGACAGGACAGCTTTTGCTCTGCTCTGTTCCTGTACAATCAATTTTCAAATTTGCATAACTGTAGGCGTGCATCAAGAGGTTGTTTTTCACTTTCTCTCTCAAAAACTAATGCAAGGCAGCGTACTGTTACGTATAGAAGAATGAAATTATGGAATGACTTGCAATAAGAAGTCACATATTTCACAAGTACATCCTTAATGGCACAGAGCACCAGCCCCTCTTCAAATAGGAAATGTTTTAATACATATCTGACAAACGATTATTAATGAGGAACTTTCTTGGTTATGAATCATTTTGTCTAAACCTTGTTTTGTCAGTCACTGGATATGCTGTTTTTGATGGCACTATTATTACTTTGGCCAATATAAAATGCCTGATTACTTTTAGATATAATTTAGGGATGTGTTGCCATTGTTGTTATTATTGGAGAAGACTGGGAATTTGAACTGGTGACCACAGTCAGCTGCAGTATCAGCAAAGGGTCATGCAGCTGTTGTTGTTATTGTTGTTGTTTTGGTTACTTTTCCCTTAGTTTTTTAATTGCTTTACATTATAATGTATATATATATATATGTTTTTACTCTGTTAGCTGCTGTTAGCAAACACTACTGTTAGCTAGTGTTAGCTAATTTGTAAGTTAGCTAAAATTACAGGTGGTAAAGTGAAAGTTAGGACAGCTCCTAAAGTTAGGAGAGTGTATTTCAGATGTTGAGAAGTTAGAATGCTTGTGTAATATATTTTTTTTCTTACATTAGCATAATAACGTTGCTTTTTTTCCTTAATCAAGTCCTAATCCTAGTTACCATGGTTACCAAACAGCCAAGATAGGCAAGGCTGCGAGTTTGAAAGTTTCTGTAATACGGTCCCTGTGTAAGATCTCGGAAAACGGTATCCTGCTATTTAAAATGTTCTTGATTTTTTTTAAATGTAACCTAATAGGCTAAAACACAAGGTAAAGTCTTTCAATCCTCACTATTGTAGCCACCAGAGCTGTGTGGTGGTAAATGGAGAATTTTGGCAAACTGGATAACACTGAAGTGTGAATATATTTACTTGTGGAAATTTAAGCTAAAGCACTGATGGGAAAAAAAAAGTATTTGTGCTCAGCCCTCAATTTCTGGATGAAAGCTTTAAAAGAGACAACTCGGTGGATGGATGTGGTTTATATGAGGTGTGATAAGGTTGTGAAAAAATAATTGCAGTTCTCCCGTCATGGAGGCTTGGGCTTGACTCCAGGTTACGTTCTGCCTGCTAGGACTGTAGAGCAGGTGGATGGAGGGAGATATAGACGTGGAAATTAATTAAAATTCTGCCTCTCCTCCCCTTCTCTTTTTATGCATACATAACCACTCACTGCTCATGACCACAGGGTTAAGAGCAGCAAAACCAGGAGGAGGGCAGAGAATGAAAGGTTAGAGTGGGGATGGAGCTGGGATTCGCTGAAACAGAGAGAGGCTGCAGAGTGATGAAGGTGAAAGATTAATAACCGCCTAGTCCTGCGCTAACAGGAAGTAGTTATATCAATAGCTGTGTGTGTGTGTGTTTTGGCATTGTTAAAGCTTTTTTTCATCCAGGGAAGGCTTAATGAGACATCTGCTTCATCTTTACACCTGGAAACTGCCCAATACAGCCACTACCAGCCACTAAGCTTTGTTATTGGGTATGTGAACTGCAGTTTTTAACAGAGGAGAAAGTATTTCAGTAACACACTTTATTTCATGGCTCCATAATTACCTAATTATTCCCTCCAAAGTTTCCTAGAAAGAACAATGTCATCTAATGCTAATTTCAAAGGCCCTGAAAACATATTTCATCAGTCAACTTTGAGTAGGCTAACGAGGTTTTATATGCACACGCAACTTTTAGCCAAAGTCAACTCTTTTGGTTAATTAAAATGGGAGTCTGTGCTGTTTTGTCTCATGTCACTGTGCACCAATCAGAATTAAGCAAAATTTGAATCTTATGACAACTGATCCTTCCTAAGTCCCGCCCCTTTTTTGTTCTGTGCTCCAGTAACAGTTGAGCAAGCGTAGTACCTCCATCAACTTTGTTAGCAAAATGCTACCAAATCTCAATCAATAACTAGTTAGCTAGTTAGCTAGTGTCTGGCTAAGATGTTACTAAATGTCTCAATGTGACAGAAATACCAAGACTGCTCAGCTCTCATTGGAGCACAGAGCAAAAAGGACTTATGAAGGGTCCATTATACAACTGTGACTTTGTGTCCTTATAGTCATCATGTTAACTTTATTGACTGAAAGATCATGCTCATGGCTTGCTAATGTCTTAGCGGTTAGCTTGTCAGCAGTCTTTGCGAAGAATACTTTTACTTAAGTAAAAAACACCAGTATTTTCACTTGAAATTTTTATATTTTAGCAATATAACAGTACTTGTGCTTGAGTGCAGATTTTCCGTACTCTTTCTACCCCTGCAGGGATGTTCAATCAGCGTTCCCAGAACCATAAACAAGTGTTCCCACAGCGTTCTGGGAACCAAATTTTCCTAGCTCAGTTCCTTTAATTGAGAGGTTTTCCCAGCCGTTCTGGGATTCACAGCGCCAATTCCCAAGTCAAGCCGCATCATGTGCTAATGTGTGTCTGTGTAAGCGTCCACGGGGGACGACTGTGCCCCGCTTTTGATTTTACACAGTGTATACGGTCTCCAGACACGGCTCCCGATGAGAGAGATCCATTCTCCTCATCGAGCAGAACACACCCACACACATTGATCACGCTTTAATTTATTTGTGATATATAGGAGTGTCTTTTTCTGTGCACCTCCAGAGCCATGTGCTTTCATCTGAGTGTGTGAGTGAACCGAAGAAAAGGGTGAGTTGGTGTTTTCAAAGCAGACGATGTGGATGAAGTGTGTGTGTGTGTGTGTGTGTGTGTGTGTGTGTGTGTGTGTGTGTGTGTGTGTGTGTGAGTGCTTTCATTGGGTTTTTAATCAGGGCGTCACGCTCTCAGTTCCGATTAGGTACAGCAGGCAGGGCTCTCCAGCCGGCTGCTTCTGAACAACAACACCCTCTAAAAAGCAGATAATGCTTCCACACTCAGACTCAAAAGAAAATCAACAACTCTCCCTCTCTTTCTCCTCTTCTCTCTTCTTCCTCCTCCTCCTCCTCCTCCTCCACATCAGCGGCCCAAATCAAATCGATGCTGCGAGAAAATGAAACTCCGCAATAACAGGAAGGTGAGAGCAGCCTTCAGGTACGAGTATGTGTCTCGTCACGTGACAAAAAGAAAACAGGAGAATCCAATATGAGGAGCGACCAATATGAATCAGTGTTGTGTCCTCTGGCCTTCCACATGTCACAAACCATTTTCAAAGATCATCAGACGCAAGGCACAAACACAGACACGCACACACAGGCCGCAGAATGTGTGTAACACACTGCACAGCCGTAATAATTGTATTTTTGTGTTTGGGCATCTGCACTGACAATATGTGATCCTCACACTTCATTCCACATGTCAAAAGACATTATTCTTGTTGCTTCCCATTAATTGACTCATCTTTCTTTCATTTCATCTCTAGCCACTGCGTACAAGGGCTCATCTCCAGGCTCCGCTCCCGTCTTTTTGGAGACATTATGCAGAGCGGAAAAAAGGAAAGAAATGAAGATGAATATGTGCATAAACAATTGGGCCTTATGTGTGTCTTTTTGTGAATAGAAAAAAATGAAGTTTAAAGAGTGTGGATTATCTGTGTGTACCAGCAGCTTTTCATCCAGTGAAGTTGGTATTGGGAAATATGAGAATAGCTCTTATAACAGAGGAGAGAGGGCGACTGTTCAACAATCACTTCATTGTCTTCTCACTGTGATGATATACATAACCACTATTCAGCACCAGACACAATAGATGCAACACACACCTGGGCCCCCACACAGTCTCACACACATAATCAAACCTATTGTGAAATCGGTAGAAAACACAATAGATTGTAATGATAGAGGACTAGTTAAAATGCACTGATGAATTTCTTTGTTTCAGAAAAAGCAGCAATTACACAGATTAGTTTTTCTCCAACTCCATTTTTGGCAGCTCATTACGAGGCTGTTTTCTTTTCTTTCTTTCTTTTTTTTTTTTTTTTTTTTTGCATATTTCCTTTGTACAAATTTATATTGGACACATTTATTGCTAATCTCCCTCTGTAAATCTATCATAAATTCTCAGTTTTACAACCACAAGGATTATGTGAATATGTTTAACATTCATATTAACAAGACTAAGATTGCATTTACCACCTGGCTGAGATCCAGTCACAGTTCAAGCCTGACCACCTCCAAATCTGGTCTGACTGATTCAGCCATACTCAAACTAATCAAATTAAAATACTCAGATTACTCTAATTAGTTAGTTTTTGGGGATACTTGTACTTTATAAGTGGATTTTCCAGTCTGGACTTTTACTTGTACTTAAGTATACATTCCAACTTTTAGTAACTTTTAAAATCATAGTTGAGCACTGAGTATAATTTGAATTAATATCCAAACCTTTCATCTGCATTTTGGTAGCCAATCAGGTGATCTGATCACAAATGGACTGATGAAAACAAACACATACAAACAAAAAATAAAACAAAACGCTGTGGCAACACAAATTTGGAGAAAGGATGTAAATGATTACTCATTAAACAATTAATTGCCGTTAAGAATTTAATTAATTAAAAATGTATTCATGGATATTTAATTGATAGATGTGGCAGAAATTTTCACTGAGCCATCTGTTGAATAAAGACAATTTACTCTGACTTGAAATGAGAAGAAAATGACAAAAAACAAAGAAAAATATTGCAAATGAGGAAAAAACATGCCTTGTATCTGGTAGATTATTCATTATTAATCATTTGTTAACCTTTTCAACTATTGGTTCAGGAAAACTCTCAAAATTTTCAACCCTAGTTTGGAGAGGTTACTGCAACATCAGCAGTTAAAAGTAACTAATACTCTGAGTAGTTTTTGAGTCAAATACTTTGTACTTAAGCATTTCTGACACCATACTTTCACTTGCTCAGATCCCAGTGTGTTCTGCATGCATGCCTTTTTTGAGCAACACATTTATACCTGGAATTAACATGCATTTTTCCTCATCCAGGTAATGTATGCAGATACAGATTGCATTTTGATGCCAGGTGTAAATGGGGTACAAGAGTTCATGGCCTCGCTGGCGGCTCTGTGAGGCTGTACAATAAGCACAGTGATGCTTTGAGCTGAATACTCGCAGTGACAAACATGGTCAAACATGCTCATAGTAAGTGGTTATAATAAATACATTAGCTGATTAAAGCTGTGGTAGGTGGTTTATTTTAGCATCATTAGGCAAAAATCTCATAATAATCAGACGATCTGAGAGAAAACTAGATTGCTGCACCTCCTGTCTGTGTTTTCAGGCTTGTGACAGTAGATCATGGCCAATCATGATCAGTCATTCCTGAGAGAGGGCGTTCCTCTTGGCCTATTGCAGATGACTGCACATGTCCCTTCAGACAGTGAAGCCTGATTCCGTAGTGGAAAATCCTGCAGGAAATCCTGCCACTTTTGAGGGGGAACAGTGGTGTGTGTGGTGTACTAACTTCTCATCCCGCTGTTAGATGGTGTGGCAGCTGCCGCTGAAGCCTGGGGTGCTCTGCCCCGAGGCTGCGAAGCACTGGAGGGGCGTCTTATGAGGAGACTAGACGCGGGAAGCGGGACCAGGGTCCTGGTGAGGCTCACGCTGGGGAAAGCAGAGACAGGTCTCACGGGGAAACTGATTCCCTCTGCTGCCGTTCAACCTGATTGGTAGGGAGGGGCTTAGCGGAGCGATACAGGCAGCAGAGCATTGTGATGTTCAGTTGTTACCTCCTGCAACTTTAACACTAAACACAAGGCACAGCTTCAGCTAGGGTTGGGCGACGTCTACCAAAATTGGCATTTGATGATGTCCACAGTGAAACCTTGCTGATGGATGTTGTTTTATTTTTTCTGAATGTTAGCCAGCTAGCTATATGGAGGAGGCTACACTAAGAAACAGCAGTGTAAAAAAACACGGCACAATAATATTAATAAAAAAAAACTTCACTGGCACCAGTGTGATAGAGCGTCTTGGATTTGCTTTACTGAGCAGGTTTGATAGGAAAATAATAAATGGGACATGTAAGTGCTATGACCAACATCAGCATCTTTATATTTTCTTTCCCATATGTCAAAAATGGAACCTTGCCATCAACTCCAGCATTACAGCACCTCTGATGGTCACACTGCATCAATTAAATCATGATTTTATGATGGTAGAGGGCTCAGTGGTCGCCGACTCTCAGCCCAACCCACGCTAAAGCTGATGGGACTGTCATTTCCTAAATTTAGGAATCCCACGACCTAATTTGAAATCTGAAAAAATATTTTGCAGCCCACCCAAACTTTTAATCACAAGTTTGATCAACACACAAGACAAATTGCACTAACGATGAGATATAAGATATAAGGGGCATGAATCTCTTCAACAAATTGCGCACTGATCCATCCAATTGCTGTTGCAACATTTCACCCAAAGCCACAAATGTGAACCTCATGGTGGTGCTCAAAGTCAAAGTCAGAAGATCACTAAAGTCATTAGTCTTCATCTTTTTGGGGTAAATATCTGAACAAAATTTCATGGTAATCCATCCAAATAGTTGTTGAGATATGGATAAAAAAAAATCACAGTATTTGTTTGTATCTGTGGATGTCAGCATGCATGACTGTCTGTCCTTATGTGTTGTGACAGACGGCAACCTGTCCAGGGTGGACCCCACCTCTCACCCATTGTGAGCTGGGATTTGCTCCAGCCCCCTGTGATCCAGGATAAACAAGTATGAATAATATGTCTGTGAATTTGTGGTAAACTCCCCATATTAACAACAACTAACACCCCAATCAAAAATAGAGATTTAATATAGAAAGTGCTGTCGTACATCTTTTGCACCATTACTTTTGTTGCAGTCTAAGCTCAGAAAGACGACATACTGTAATAAAATGCTTGGTTAGATACTCAGAATTTGCTTATAATGTCCTGGAGCGACTGTGTGATGGAATATTGCATGAGCCACTGTGACAGATGCCCTGTTATTGGCTCTGAATGGAAACTGTTACTTCACAGGGCGGACACCTTCTGCCTTCTGTTTATTCTTGCCACATTTCTGATAACAATATTATATCAGCAGGTGATGTTAAGAGGTAGGCAATCAGCCACAACCCAACCACGGGCCCGCCGACACACACTCTCCTCATGCACACCGACGTTTATTGAGTCAGTGAGGTACGTCAAACTGGAGAAGTGAGATGTGAAATGTGAGACGGACTCTAGATTAATTCTCATTTGGCGCCACATGTGTCCGTCTGCTGAAATATAAACACATATCAGACAGCAATCTGCCGCTCCCCGCTCTGCAGTGGTCTCTTGTGATTTTGAGATTTGATAGTAAAGTTTTAATTATCGCATGAAAGGCCTGACTGGGTCTGCTCACTGACTCTATTTTCAAGCTGAAATTTCCTTATTTCAGTGAGAGGGCCCCCCAGGTCCCTGCAGGACTCCTGACCATTAAAGCTGACAGGAAAATCAAGAAGCAGTGAAGACTTTTTTAGTCTGAAACTTAAAGAGCCTCCAAATCTCTTACTGTGTTAGAAGCAAATGACTTCATGGATCCATCTCTTCTCTAATGGCTGTTTGATGATATATCTCAATACTGATACATATGTGGCAACATTTTGCGGTTGACTATTAAAAAAGAGGAAATATTATAACCAAATAAGTACAGATATTCATCGAACCTCCTAACAAGTTAAGGGAAATTGCACTCCTTGCAGTCCAGACTGCACCATCCACTTGAGTTAGGACTGTTTACAAGACAATATATTTATAATTGGTGTTATAGTTGTTATTCTTGGAGTGGAGAGCACTTAAGTCTGGGTTACAATTCAGATAAAGAGATTTATGTTTGCTACTATTGCCCATAGTTGGACAATTCCCCCTTCGTTGCTGCTTGTTTATAGTGAGGAAATATAAGTGTCCAAATAGGGACACAGCTAGAAAAGTAAGAAGTTAGACTTTACTTTAACAGTATTATATTGGCTGAAAACATCACATGATCATTTACATTCATAGTTAAAGGGAAATTGTAGCAAAAATGTGTCCGGTTGTGGACACAATTACATTATGTCCTTCAGTGTTTGCACACACAAGGAAAAAATAGATACTAATAAATCGTTTTTGTCAATCTGCATCTGTACAATCAACACAGGCCCCTTTTACACCTGGACAAAATGTTAAGGCAATAGTTTAGGACCCAGAGGCAGACAGACACAGCAGGTAGGTGCAAAAGGTAAGGGGGACCTATTGTGACAAACAAGGGTGAAGGGTGAGGGGCACTGGAGAAGGTAGGGGACAGGCAGGCAGATGAGCAGGGTTACTGGGTGGAGGAATGAGCTGGAGCAGAATTTGTAGATGGATTTGTAGACATAAAACAGACACTCAACCAGAGGAAATGTTGTGAAACAGCAAAAACAGAAAACCAGAGTCGGATGGTGTGGAGGTCGAAGAGCAAAGACAGGTGGGCTAACTGGTATTTAGGCCATCCAATGCCCAGTTTAGCCCTGTGTGAGGGTGAAACAGATGTAAATGAGCTTTTAAGCTGCGGCTAGTGAAACGGCATTCTCTGGAGCTACCTCATTTATCCCCCCTCATCCTCTCCTAAGCTGGGGATCCAGACAGCCGTTGGAGGGCTCGTGCCTGAGTTTTTGGAAGCGAGGGGGAGTCATTTGGGACGATGACCCAGATGCCCCTGATCTTTCTGTCCGTCATGCCTCTGTTTCAAGCCCGAAATACGCTCATCTCCCAGAAGCTATGCCCGTCACTGTCTGGGCTCCCGTCAGGAATTTTCTGACTAAGAGCCTTGTGGTCTGCGGTGGCACGATAACAAAAACATCTCTTCCCCGTTAGGCTGCGAGCTCTTCTCTGCTCCGTGGTAAAAAATAACATCAGGCGTGGATTATTAAAAAAACAGATTATTTGATATATGAAAAGATCCTTAGCATCTGTAATTGTACTGTCACACCTAATATTGTGTGTTCCCTCTACGTGTATGTGAAGCTAGTTGCTGTTGGATTACAGTTGCCATGGTTTCTTCTGTTTTGATCATTCTTATATAATGTTATTGGTGGCTGGTTGCTGTGAAAAATGAACACACACACGCTCACAGTTTGTGTCAGTAAATGTTGCTAACCACCCCCACATCCTTGTCCTTCCTCGAAGAGAGCAGCCTGAGGACAAACAACAGCTCCTCTCACATCATCTTGCTCTCTCTTATATTCATCACACCCTCTCTATCGCTCTTTTTCTCCTTATCACCCTCTCATTCCCTCCTTTTCTCTGCCCCGTTCTCCCCTGCATCCTTTACCCTTCATTCAGCTTCATTGTCACCGTTCTCTCTCTTCTCTTCTGCCCCAATTCTCTCCCTCAATCCACTTTATCTCTCTCCAGTCAATGCTGTATTGATTTTCACAAGGCCTCTCCTGTCATATCTCCATATCTCTTAATTCCCACACTCACTCCATCTCTCTCCACCTTGCAGGGTTGTTTCCATTTTCACACACAAACACAATCTCTCCCTCCTTCTCTCTATCATTTTCTCTGTCTCCAGCTATCTCTCTCAGGCACACTCTGTCTCTCCCTTCCAGATATGATTATTATTCTTAATCTCCATTTCTAATTTCCTATCAGTTTTCTCTATCAATCTCCTTTCCAATACACTTGCAAGTATGAATATTTAATGAGCACGAATTGTAGTTTATCCAATCGTAGCAAACATGTTTTTGACAACGACTTAAGTACACGTTCAACAAGCTTATTATTCATACTTAAAACATAGCAAAACTGTTTTTTAGTGGTGCGAGGAGTTGAGCTCATTACTGTCATCACTGCAAATTTTATTTCGAGGGGTCAATATCATGTTGAGATCATGATGGATCAAGGCTGTCATGCACAAGTCAGGAACGCAGTGTCTGATTGGTTGACAGACTCAGCCCAAGGCATCGTGGGATTGCCAGTGGGCAGGACTGCAAAGCTTCTGATAGGGATACGCCAAGCCAGCATTGCAAAGGTAAAATGCTAGCTTTACCGTTAGCTTAACCTTAGCCTTTCTCAGGGGACAAACCTGACACTGTTCTTGGTCTTGAAAAGCTGCAGTGTTTATTAACTGAGACACTGTAAGCTGCACTGGACATTTACTGCCAGACTGACAGTTTACTGCTAAGTTTTAGTTTCTGCTCCACTATCAGCAGCACTGACATCCTGCTGCTTGCAGAGTTCTGTAGAGATGTCTTTCTTTCTCGAATATAATGGGACTAAAATGCACTCAGAGCACCTAAAAAATACATTTGAATAATTCAAAACCAGCATCTCTTTCCAATAATCATGACCCAGTTACTCAAGATAATCCACAGACCTTGTTGTGGGCAGTAAAATGTAGGTACTGCCTTCTTTCTAGTAGATTCTAAAGTATTTCCGGCAGATTCTGCTGCAGAGAGAAAGTAGTTATTACATGAAATTGCAACTCACCAGATATCGGCCAGGGGGGAAATATGTATTTTCGGTTTTGTGGTGAACTGTGCCTTTAAGGGCCAGTAAACCACTGTCCTGCAAGAATATGTTGCTTTGTCACCGTAGTAAGAGAAAATCCATGCAGTCACAGCCCTATAGGTGCAAGACTTAGAGGGAAAGACCTGCAGTCGTGGTGTTTTTATCGGTCAGGATTGAGTGAGACTGTCGGTCTGTCTGTCCTTCTGTCTGCAGCTGATAAACAGAATACAATAATCAACAAATGTAGAATAGAGAAAATAATATGAACATCTCTCTGATTGACGTATGAATAGCAGCCACTGAGGTCATTAAAAGGTTTGACATCAAAAACATCTGTTTCACGATTCACGCTTGTTAAATATTTATAACCTGACTTCACCATCCTGGGAAAAAAGTTGCGTCAACCTTTATGTGGCCCACTCACTCTTTCAATTTTTTTGACACTCCTTTTCATCTCTCCTCTCCTCACCTCTCTTTTCATGTCCGAGCTTTCTGTTGGACTTCACACACACGCACGCCGGCTCTGGCTGCCTGCTGTGGCTTTTGAGCGAGTAAATGTGTGTTTGTAGTGCCTTCAGGGCGCTGCATAGCTGCAGAGTGTTTTGTAGGGCAAAACGCTGATAATACCCTTTTCTCTCTGATGGTATCACTGAGACAAAACACACTGCTTTGAGTCTGTGCCATGCTGAAGATTTACATGCAGTTCAGAGAGTTTTCAGCACTCGTGGCTGCCGGCTGGTTGGTATGACCGAGCTGTTGCTGTGGAGGTAAAGGAGAGAAACACTTCACAGCTATCGAACGTGGATCCACAATCCTGCCTGTAACAGAGATCTGTGTAAGCCCTCGTGTGCCTTGTGTCAAAGCTGAAATATACAATGAAAGACACAACAGCATTTTTGCACAGGCTCACAGGAAACATGTTTTTGGATAACACATGATTACAGAGGAGCTGACATGTGTGGCTTTAAAATCTGAACTCTACAGCCACATGTCATGTGCAGCTTCAGTCCTAAATATGCCAAACAAAAGCCCTCAGATGACTTCTTCTCTTCATTATGTGATTTATTCCTATTTTTATTACTTTTCATGTTTGAAACAGGGCTCTGGGCTGCAATCAAAATGGTTGCATATGCATCTGCGGTTGTGTTCGTACCAGTGGCCCAATCTAGGAGAAGCATCAGAGCCAGAGAACCTCTGCAGTTGCAGAAGTGAGGGGTGGGAAGATTGATCCCCAAAATATCGATACGTCTGATGCAAAGTCTTGATTTGAGAATCGATACTGGCATCAATAGATCAATACCAACAAAATGGGTCCATTACATGTTCGATGACATCCATGGCACATGATCATTTTTCTCAGTGCTGAAATATTAGCATCCCTGCTGCTGTTGTGTGCAAGTGCACAGTGAGCACTTACACAATAAACATTTCTTTATTTACCATTTAAACATTGTGTTTAAAGATGCATACAATTTAAGTAGTTAACATAGAATAGTAAAACAAAATGCCTCACGACTGCCAAACTATTTGTTGCTAATATATTCAGAAGTAGAATAGTAGTAAATTCAGACATATTTATATGATAATAGCACATTAGCTGCAGTTAACAATAAAAAGTATTGATGTCTGTATTGGTATCAGAGATCCTGGATCTGATATTTCTTGGTATTTCTTGGTATTATTTCTTGATACTTATTCTTATACCTGACACAGTGTCAGCTAATTTCATTGTTAATATTTTGATAAGCCTGTGCAGTAATTAACTTAACATGATTAAGCTAACTTTAGCTAGCTACCTTAAATGAATGTCAGTGCAATGATAAGATGTTATGTCTGGATGAAAAACGTTGTTAGATTTCAGTAGCAGGGCTTTTCTTTCTGCATCTCCCACAAATTCTGATGGTGTCAGTCTACAATGAAATGTTATACTTGTCTATTTTGACATTTTTAATACAGAAAACATCCTGCTTTTCGTGTGGCCAACATTCAGTCAGTTAAATGTAATTTAAGAAGCTGAAATAACAATAATTATGATTTTATTAATAATTGAGGTGTAAAGCATGTATGATCATAAATTAACACCATGCTGCACTAAAAAAAGGTGTGAGATTTTTTTTTCGTCCTGTTGAAAAGATCAGTCTGGACCCCTGCCTTGAAAACAACTATTTATGCCTGTATTTCTTCTTCAGTTCCCGTAATAATGAATAATAATCATTAAGACAGGGAGACAGCAAAGAAAACAACATGCAACAAGGGTGCCAAGCATGGTATATATCTTAAATCACTGCAACAGTGATAACCTATGATAATAATTAACTTTATTTGTTCAGCACTTTTCATACAAAAAGTGCAGCTTGTGTGCCTTTCAAGCATTTTCATGTGCTTAAAATAAAACTGCAAAAAAGAAATCTAATAAACCAAAAGTTAAACGAATAATAAATTCATGCAGAAAAATACATCATGTACATGTATGAGAGGTCATTAACATGCTCCAAATAACTGATTAGAAATTAGGTTTCAATTTGAATTAAGTCAAAAGCTCCAGAATAAACGACTAAATAAATATTTAATAGGGATTGTTTTGTCTATATCACTTACAGTGTTTTGTAAATGTTGCACTGAGTGGATATGACAGTGGTTTATGAGTATGCTGGCAGACTTTGTTCATTAATTTTAGTTGTCATTTGTTTTTTAAGTGAGGCCTGGATGTGTGCACTTATCCAGCTGGCTGCAACACCACTGATTAGTGTTTCTTCCTGACACACGCCTGAATGTGTTTGACAAAGAACAAAACTGATTTCAAAACACTCTTCTATTCTTCATGTAACGGAGGATAAATCTCACTGGGAGCAGATGTTGTTTTTGGGAGTCCACCGGGAGAAATGAATCACAAGTTACAGTTTTTTGGACTCAGCACCTGGACAAGACGTGCGCGTGTTTTCACACTGGTAGTTTGGAGCAGAACACTTGTCTGCATGCAGCGCTCGCAAATGTTTTCTGACTCGCCGACACAGAAGCATGTTTCAGGCTTCAGGCTGTTACTACATGGAATCATGAACCTGTGCAGTTAACACAGACGTGCAACATTCCCAGCTTTTAGTTTTGTGAGACGTGAGGTACCTGTGTTTGCACCGGTGGATAAGTTAATGATGTCCTCCTGAGGGATGCTGCCTGTCACCAACTGGAGGGTGCATCGGAGGCTACACTTTTTGTGCCATTGTGGGAATCTGAGGGCACTTCTTCAGGCATATTTGAATTTTGACATTTAAATAAGATGCATGCAGGGAGTAGTAATGCCCACCCATTAGGAGTTCTGGACAGGTGAACAAATTTTTGCAAATTGGACCCCATACTGGTGCAGGCTTTCTGCAGGTTTCAACACCTTGAATTTAGGACTTTTTCAGACCATTATGAACGTATTTAAGACCTACGTCATGTCCATATCAGCAAGAAAAGTATGCTAATTTCTTATTATTTAATATTAATGACCCTTAATGAAATCTGCCAATCCGAATCGTGTTACTTAGGACCTTTTCCTTTCCACAGGTCAGAGTTGTCAGTTCTGTGTGACAAAACCAGCCCAATGGCAGATCAAAACCAGCCCAACGGCCAATAAAACTGGTGCCGGAAGGCGGACAGCATAGGCGTGTCACATTTGTGTGTGTTTAAGTGGGCATGCATGTGACATGTGTCAGGTCCGTCTGTGTGCGTGCCTGTCTGGACAGTAACTAAAGAGGATGGGGCTTAGCCAACGATCAGTTCGGCCATTGCCTCTCTGCTGCTTTCATTTCTTTGTTCTCTCCGTATCCTGGCGTTTCTTTTTTGAACATTTTGACCTAGCTTGTCATTTTGACTGACTTTTAAGTGTTGACCGCACCATTCACAATAACAGCAGGGGGAGGAGCCTCAGATGACAAGCTGCAATGTGTTTTAATGACAATAATACATTTATTTATAATTTAAATACATATCAATTGTATTGTAAGTGAGATAAGTCAGTTAAGAAATTGTTGTACTCGATCTCATTTCAGGTTCAACCATAAACCTTTGCATGGGTCCCTGCTGGGCGTTGGTCAGGGTCATCTGTACCCTTTGACCCCCCTGACGGCAAACTGCCACTGTTTTTGCATATCTCAGTTCTAGGGATTTTTTTTGACCAAAAAAAAAAGAAACAGCTCAATGCTAACAAATAATTAGAATTGCCATTAATGCAGCAACGTAAATTAGCAATCGTATTGCTAACTCAATCTGGTACTCTGGCTTCAAAACTCCACACTGACCAGCTACAGCAACCTCAAAGGGTCAAAACCTCAAACTCTAAATTTCCAGTGGGGTGAGCAGCTAAATGAAGCTGTTTATGTACTTTATTTACTTGTATATGCTGCTGAAATAAAACCCAAAGACTGCCTGATGTGTGATGTTCAATGTATTCAGAAATATCAGTCATGATGTACAGTCTCTAGAAGTGCATGATGAAGTTTTTTCTCTGTCGCAAAATTTCTAGAATTGCATCACTTAAGAACTGCTGTCTATCGAATCGGCATCCAAGTATCGTGACAGTACTGAATCTAGCAATAAGCAGACTGTCGCAGCCCTCCTCAGTGCAGAGTGGACATCATGTATATTATACCTGCAGGCCAGTTTTAACCCGCATGGACAGCACGCTGAGCCAAGAGAGATTAGTGACATCTGCCCACCCTCAGGGCACCTGCACGGAAGATCAGTCCATCAAAAACCTAATTTCTGAAGCCCATCTCCCCTCGCCTGCCCAGTCTTCCTTATCACCTTTTAGGCATCTTCTCTCTCTCCCAACTTCTGTTGTCTCCATCCTCCCAGTCCCTCCCTCTGCTCCCACTTTCCACCCGGATCACGTCCCATTTGCTCCCCGTTTCCCTCCCACTCTCCTCCTTTTCTGTCTTTTATCTCGCGTTCTCCTTGTTCACAACGCATTATACCTTTTTGATATCCCCCATGTGTCTATCGTCCATCTCGCCGTCTCTGGCGGCTTCCAGTCCCCTATTTCTTTTCTTATCCTTCAATTTCACTGTTGCTCTTCCACCCCACCCATCCTCCAACTCCCCCCCTTCCACATCCTCCTCCTGCTCGCCACCCTACTCACGTCCAGGTCTGTTTCCACTGATAAGACTCTCAGTAACACTCACACGCTCACACACACACACACACACACACACACACACAGAGAAAGAGATAACAATGGTTGGATTGCCAACATAGTTAGCATCACAGCTAACTGCTATTCCTCTCTCCCCCTAATATCACTGCTAATGAATGTGTCATCAGTGATCTTTCTCGCTGAGCCAAACAAAGAAAGAAACATATGGAGAGGGGGAGAAGGTGAGCAAGAGAGGACAAAAAGTTATTTTTCTTTTTTTGTGAATCCATTTTGTTTTGGGGCTGCACTGAAAACAAAGTTATTACCTGACATGTCATGGCCGGCTCAGGTAGAGGCAGTGGTGAATAAGCTGCTCGCTCTGAGACCTGAGGCTGAGCCACAGGCTGGTCACTTTATTATCAGACAGACACAGATAAAGAGTTTCTGTCTGACCCACACAGACAGATGCTTTTCTCAATCAAGCACTTAACACTGAATCTGTCTGATGTTACTGTAGGTATTCATGAGGAGAATAAATGCATTAAAGGCGCAATATGTAACAATCACACATCAGCAGTCAGAATAGCAAGTTAGAGCTACAGACCATATAGGGTGAAATCCTATATAATGTATGCTCTATGACTGAAGTGAGTTGTTTCCCCCCGTCCAGTCCTCCACAGACTCAAGGAAGCTCAGGCAGGCTGCAGGAGTGTAAGACCAGAGCGTTATCATTTGACAATAACAAGTGATGACGAGTCCTACACTGCAAGCTGCTTATAACTGTCTGTTGATGAAAAGTTAAGACTCTGGAGTTAGAGTTCAGTGACTGCCTGTCTCACTGCCTGCCAAACTCCATAAACATCTATTCCTTCTAAAACATTAGGAATGATTTCTTATGACTCATAAACAGTCACTTAATCATACGGCAAATACTCTGCATTAATTTGAACAAATTAACACGAAACAGGCGAGCAAAAACAGTCCCTTCAGGCCCAGAATAGAAATTTCAAAGGAGGACACTGCAGCTGTTGCTTTATTCAGAGTAACTTAGCATGTTTCCTTAATCTCTGATGACATATCATGATCATTTTATGCTACAGATTACTCCTTAAACATTCTTATACAAGTATAATTTTTCAGCTCCTAAAGTAATTGCAACAGAAAGCACAGATCTGTGTTGATTTTGAAGTTTAGATAATTCTGCCAACATGACATCAATCTGTCCTTAATATCGTTATTGCATGAAATGACCTGTCACATTATCTGTGAGAAAATTTGATTCAGAGCGTAATAAAAACAGAAGTGAGGCAGTGTGTCAACAGGATTTGCTGTAGCCAAGTCTAGATATAATTTTCTGATTTACAAAATCCTGTCCTCCAGTGTGAGAGATGTTGGACACAGTCCAGAGTCCTCGTTCAGCTGAGGCAGTGTCAGGCTGTAAACTGCAGTGGCAACTGCAACCGAAACTTGTACAAACAACAACAAATATGCCAAATTAAAAACAAAACAAAACACTGCAAATAACTACAACACAAGCAAATTCAGAAACATAATCACTAATTTACATACATAGAATAACATGTTTATGGTACACCACATTTATTATATATTATACTATAAGGTTCTAATAACGGGCAAATCTCTAATAATGAATAGTCAGAAGTGTTCTACATAGGGCAGTTATACTGTTGGTCACCCTGTCTGAATTGCCATGTGATGAACTGTGGGCTACTATTTTTTTTTTTTGGCAATGTCCAAAACTTGATGTTTTACAGTGTACCATGTAGCCTCATGCAGGTTGCAACAACAGTAGCAGCAAAAGTAGAAAAGCATGGGTGTACAGCACTGAGTGAATAAAGTTTAATATAAAAGTTACAGTTCATTATCATTACCAATGAACACAGCACTGGTCCCTTTCAAAATAAAGGTCTGATAATGGTTTAATGGTTAGCAAAATGCTACTGACTGTCTTTGCTAGATTTTTAATTTATGGTATTTCCATAATGGCCCCTGGGACGCATTTTGCCCAGGCCTGTTCTATACTATACTATATTTCTATACTAATACAGATAAACACTGAAAAGTGAGGACTTTCTGACTTTGCTGCTATTATAGTAATCAAATTACATCACACTGCTCTCACTTTTGCTTTGCAGTTTTGACTGTAATTTCTCTTGTATAGTTTCTGCTTTTATGACTTATAATTACTTCACTTACTTCTTTACCTCTGCTGCTACCACAACCAAATTCCCCCTCTGGTGATCAATAAAGGCTTATCTATCCTATGGAAAGTAATTTACTGTGAAAACAGAAATGCTGCAAGTCCAATAAAACATGATATCACTTCCTGGGTGTCACTAAAAACTGATGAATGCACCATCCAATCTTCAAAGATGTTCAAAAGTGAGGAAACATTGCTCATTTTATACTGCGATAACACTGAAGACACTGGCGACACAACCGTCATTTTATCCTGAAGTGTTTCAGTGTCACCATTTGTAACTTCTGCTGTTTATGTCTAATTAAATCTGATGAAACACAAATGCAGTTAATTAAGGCAGCACAGTTTAGTCTCATCTTAACTTTGGAACACAGTTTTTGCAGAGAACAAGGACTGAACGAGGAATCTGACCTTCATCTCTGTCGGTGTTAGAAAGAGACCTTTTAATGGCCGCTGTAAACATGAGAGATGATTACAGCAACTAAAGACTACACGATTCAGACAGACTTGAAAAATCTGAAGCTATTCCTTTGAAATCCTCGCTTAAAGTTTTGAGTGACCTTTGAATCCTACACGTATTCATCTTTAACCTATGCCGGCTTTATGTCTTGGAGCTCCAGAGTGTCACATCCTCTGTATAGAGTTACTTGACGGTAAATAGCTCGGGTCATGTGAGAGGCGTGTGGTATTTCTGTGAGCGTGACCACGGTCAGCGATGTAATTCCACTTGGCTCTCGACTGTCTGCCTGTTAAACAAGCTGAAATGCGGAGAAGTTGCCAAAAACAACAGCGACGAACAAGGCTGCGATTAGTTTCATGACACGGCCGCTGATGGGGAGTCCAGAACGAGAAAGACAGGCCTAATGTATGCATGTTTAAATCAAATTTCCTGTTTCATCACTCAGAAGTAGCTCTTATTATGGAATTAATTTGCATATATTGAAGTACTTAAGCATAAGGTGACAGGAAAGGTAAGTGCATGAATCATTCCCATAAAATTCTGCTGATTAAAAATAGACTCAGTCGCACCATTTCTTGTATTTGCCTCTATAGTGAATAAATTGGATTCTTGATGCAACTATTAAGCTGTTTTTCAACGTACAGCTCTCTTAAATGGGTCTGATTTATACCAGTAAATTCCTCCTATATTCCATCTGAGCCATCTGATACATTAATGTCTGACCCGCGTCCCACATACACTCACAACTCAAATGTCATCCCATTCTGTCCTAAATGTCAGTGCAAATGAAAGTCCTCCCAAAAGTGGAGCTTTGAGAAAGGAGACTGTGACTTGGCAGCCATGTGTGACCCACGCCGGTATCAAATTCTTACATTTGCAGCCATAATCTTCACCGTGCGCCTGCTGTGAAGACATCTTGTGTATGCAGTCACTGTACACCCACCAGAGTATCTTCTGCCATCGTTCAAAGCGGAGCCATGAAACAAACACCAGAATTGTTCATGAAGCACAGCGACAGAAGCTTTTTCATGACCTTGAAGCAGAAAGTGTGGTTACAGAAATCTGAGATTTCTCCAGAACAATTTGTGGGAATAAACTACTGCAAAAGTTTGGTTAAAGTGCTGAAACTAAAGTTCATTTTTAAAATGATAAATGTGTTTTAACAAGGAAGTTATACTCATTTATTACTTTGTTGTCTGGTGCTATATTTTATCATTTACAGTGGAAAGATTGTTAATGTAGTAAACAGCAGTGGAAAACACCACCTGCTCCTCTCATGCTTCAGTCAGATGGTAAACCATCAATAATGTCAAAAATCATTCAGAAATAAAAAAAAAAATGGCTTGGCTAGCAAATGCTGCAGCAAATTATGTCCCAAGCTTTCTCAAGATGTATCTGGTTAGGAGAAAATAAAAATATAAACACCTACTTTCTGAAAATAGAGCTGCAGCTAAGATAATTCAGATTTTATTTTGTAGGATTGTATGAGGTACTTTGGAGAAGCACAGAGGAGTACCACCTCAGAAGCAATGCTATGTACTGCTGTGGGCAGTTTAAGTATACGCAATATTTAGGATATTTTCACCACCTTACCTTGAAACTGCCATTATATAAGCCACTCTCTCTTGCTCAACCAAACTCCACTGGCAAAAACATTTTACCTTGCAGAACACGGGAGTTGCTGGTCTGCCACTGCCTTGCAGTTTGAGGCAGCAGTAGACCTGCAACTTCCATATTCTGCGGGGTAAAACGAGTGCGATATTTGGCTTGTACAACAGTGGTTTCCTGTAGAAATAGGCCGTCTGATGGCAAAGTAAAGTTGTGAAAATGCTCTAAATATTGTGTAAACTTAAACTAAATGATCTTTTTGCTTCGCTTCCTACACCAGTACTCATGCTGCTGCACCAAACTCAACCACAACCTTCTATAAGTAATATACTGACTATACATAAGTACCTCATACAAATCCTCTTCAAAAAATACAAACTGTCCCTTTAAATGTCGCCTCTTGAACTGAGGCTTGGGCAATGACAAGCATACCTGCTAGATAATGCACCTCTCATTTAAAGCACAATGGTTTCCCTGTCATCAGATAAGAGCAACTCTAATCCGACCGGGTCACGACAGTCACCGCTGCAGTGGATTTATCCTCAGATAAAACACCTCTAATTGACAGGAGTGTGATTGTCTGCCACCGACTCGTTCCGCCGCTCCATTCGTCTGTTTCTCGATTTAAGGCAATGAGGCTGAACTGATCCAGGTGATAGCGCTTATATTTCCTGCTCCTCGTGAATCATGGTATCAAACTTTAGCAGCGTAAACACAGTATAAATAATTGGGTCAGTGGTCTGGAGCGGCATTAGGAGGAGGAGGAGTGAGAAGAATTACACTTTCAAATTCACTAATTAACACTCCTTGACTTAAAACAAGCTGACCCACTTTGGTTGTTTGTTCTCTTACCACGGTGGTGAGATGAGGTCAGTGGACAGACAGACTAATTATGGATGTGTTATCTTCACGCAGGTGTGGAGAGGAAGTACAAAAACATCTTCTGGTAAGTGCAAAGTTGTCTGAGTTTGCTAGCTAAAATGCAAACATTAGCCACTGGCAGGCCTACAGTCAAATGTTTAGAGTTGGAGGTTGGTGGGTGGGACCTCTGCAGAGCTGTGTGATGCTAACCTTGAGCTAGGTAGCTTGTGATGGTCAGTAAATACAGTTCAAACTGCTGTCCAACCGCTGGTTTGCTTTTGATGAGGTTGTTAAGTAGCGTGGGATCATGGGACTTGTTCTTGTCACTGTTGAACAAATACCATTCCTTCTTCTTACCTCTCGAGTACAATACATGTGAGATTTGCATCTCTCTGTAGTCCTAACTTGTCACGAAGCTCTCTCCATCTGATTAACAGAGAGGCAAAGTCATGCCCGTTCTGGTGTTTCCCATGAGACTTTAATTCAGAAAAAATATCATTGGTAGTCTATGGCGAGAGAAAGGGAATATAACCATTGACAGTGACATTGAAAGCATTGTTATGGTTCAAAGCACTGTCCTACACGTGCCTGAGCAGCACGTGTACGTCATGGAACCTGTTTGTTTTTATTTCCAATATTAACAGGTTGGAGCAGCCACACAGCCCACATGAGCAGTGTGGCTCATGCATGTGTCTGCAGCCACACCTCAGAGGTCATTAAAATAAATAAACCTCCAGCTTTATAAGATTGAAATAAAAAAGAAACCTAATCAGAACTAATTAAACAAAGCCATGGGATTGACACAGGTTAATATCTCGTCAGTGGTATGATGTGTCGATCAGAGCTATAATTAAAGATATGGGATCATTAAGTTTGGGAATGACTGATCTAGAGATTCGGAGTCCCGCCTGTTTTTTCGGTGTGACGCCAGTGGTCATCATCACCATCATCATCACCAACAACATGACACATTCCACTACAATTTCACTATCTGTATGTTATGTTCTCTCTTTTGTCTCTCTCTTTTTCACTCTCTGAATGAGGGGGGGGAAATAACACGGCTCTCTGGTTACAGTTCTTTTCTTTTCTCCCAAACTCTTCTGTAACCTCAGTGAAGAGAGATAAGACTGGCAGTAGCAGCACCGCAGCAGAAACGCTGCCGCTGCAGGCATGCGAGTTAGCCATCACGCACAGGTACATGCAAGCTGTGTGCCTTCAGTATGATGCTGCACTTGCTAATAGATAACAAAAGTTTACCCAAAGAGAAGCGAATTTAAAAAAAATGGTGGTAATGCTATAACACTGCCTTGATTCTGTGTTTTCTGGAAGATGGAAGACAATTTAACAGCACAGCAGTAAAAGCACAGATGGAAAGAATGCAGTTATGATGATAATAAAAATCTTAACATTATAATAACATTAGCTGGTATTATGCATGCTGGCACACTGTCATACTGTTGTGGCTTAATGTGATGGTACCATCATCAGTGTGACTAGTAACACCTGCTCTGTGTGTGTGACAACTGAGATGAAAGATGATTTGAGTGGAGTGAAGAAGGAGTATTTGGGTGGTATTGAGTAGCATCGCAGAGGGGATAAAATTTCAAATGCACAAAACCTGAAAATAAAACTAAAGACTAACTACATGATAGAGAAAAATAAGAAGATAAATGTTCTTGTCATTTGGGGGACCTGACTACTTAATGCCATGCGATGTAGTGTGTTTATGTGTGTGTCGGTGGGCGGGACAGATTGGCTCAGAGGGTGGAGTGGTAGGTGTTTGCTAGACGTGGCCTTCACCAGGCATTATGACATTCCCGACCCCTGGCCTCGGGGTCGCAGGGCAGACTTCTCCTTTCCTGCGATGAGCTGTTAACTGACCTCAGGGGCAGTCAGTCAGGCTAGAAGAGTGTGTTTCTCCGTGTGTGTTTCTGTGTGTGCGTTTGAACCTCAGCAGTCTGTGATCTGATTTACCCTGACAAGGCAACAGGACCGAACAATAAAAATGTCTATTTTCTCTCTCTCTCTCTCTCTCTCTCTCTCTCTCTCTCTCTTATTCGCTTCCTCTCTATGTATGCTTCAGGCGAAATGGGGGAGGTGATTAAACAGAACAAACCCACTGGAAGAATTACATCCCCAAAGAGTCATTTTTGGAACCTAAATCCACCTTTTGTACGTTATGCTTGTAATACTACGTCACAAACAGTTTGGTGTCATTTGGCTCAGAGTGCTGCAGCAGTATCACCCACAAGACCCAACAGATGAACGCACATAACCCAGTTTTTTTTTTTTTTGCATTTCTACACTGGCAGCCTGTAGTTGTTAGAGTGGATTTTTACAGCAACATTACGTAACAATTTTACCTTAAAATAACAACTTTAAAACCATTTACATCGTACACCAACATGTAAAATGGAGGCTGGATCATTTCCAGTCTGCGCCCCAAAAGCCTGTTCACCACTGTGTAGCTTAAGGGTACGATTGTAATGTGGGCTAACACTCTATGGCACTAAGTCACACACCACCATACTTGCCAACCTTGATTCCTCAAAAATAGGGATTCAGAACAAAAAAAAATGTTTCTGACATTCTGGTAAAGAATGAAAATTACAAAATTTTTTATAAACTAAACTAGTATACGTTTGACCTGCCCCTCAAAAGAAATCAATGTGGCAGATTTTGCAAAATGCATGTCCCTTTCCTTTAAAAGTTTCCTTAAGAAATAGGAATTCTTCTTTCCAGATAGTTGTCTGGATGGAAAAAGTAGACCCTAGAGAGTGCCAGAAACAGATTGTGACAATGAAAAGGAAAAAATGGAGTAAAAATCTGTCATAAATACAAGAGAATTGTGGTCCTGGGAGGGAGCCTCCTGGGAAAACTCAGGAGGATTAACAAGCATGCACAACCCCAACTAGGTCATGTGATTTTGGCGAAATTCATATTTTTTGGAGAAAACTGGTTCTAGTTTTCCCTCGGATGTCCTCCGGCTGCTCTGCCTCAACTCTTGGTAATTTATGGAGTTTCCTGATGGACAGGTGTTGCTAAAGTAGCCACTAACAGCTGCTAACTGTAGCTGCTGTTAGCTAGTTAGCTCAGTTAGCTGTGCAGCTAGTTGACTCTACTTGGACTGGAGGGAGGGAGTGTATGTGTTTACACCACAAGCACAAGAGCTTTGGACCGCCAGCAGGAGGAGTTTTTCAGGCCCGTAGTGGTTGGGACCCAGGGGGAATGCTGGTGGGAATTGGCACTGGAGCTGGGCAAGTGGGCAACAGACTCAGAACTGGGCTCAGTGGCCTCTGCAGACATCATAGTAGAGGCGAAGAGACCAAAGAGGACATTGACAGAGGAAGCTAAGCAGAGAAAAAGACAGAGTGACCAAGTAAGAGACAAGAGAGAAGAGTAAATATCAGACTGGATTTTAGTTGTTGCAACTTCTTCAAATAAAAGGCAGCATGGCAGGTGCTGAGCTGGCCTTTTATTGTTGGACTAGTAAATTATATTAGCTGGCTCGCTATGTCTTGTGTTATTGCACCTGCCCTAAGTTTGGGCTGTGTCATCTTTAAGGCAACTGTTGGATTACCTCCCAATTTATATACTAAAAACATATGAGCTTCAGTGTCGTAGAGTCCAAGTTGAGGCAAGAAAGGCAGAGGTAAACGGGCCTTTGCCTTCACGGTGCCTCTGAAACAAACTGCCGGAGTACATCAGACAAGTTAGTACTTTCTCCTTAACCACTTTTTTTTTTTTTTTTTTAGAAATTCATTGTTTTTATTCCTTTTATCTTTGATTCCAGATTGTGTCTCGTGTATTGTCATTATATTCAAGTCACAGAGCTAAGTGTCTGTTTTTCTGAAAGCTAAATCCTCAATAATCTTTAATAAATCCATAAGGTTTATAGTTTAACAACACTTACTGCTGTTTTGTCAGGTGTTTCCAAAATCCTCAAAGACTTTTCTAACCATCTGGATGAAAGGAAGTTGCATCTGCTGCATAAAAGATTTTTAACCAGTTTCCAAAAATGCAAAGTATAAAACATTATTGTGTGTGAAAATATATAATAATTGGCAGCAACGTTAATGTAGACATACACACATGCAAATTAAGAAAGTATAAATGTCAGTTCTGTTGCACTTTGGGAAATAATTTAACAATGTTTTTTTAAAAATACGGATTGAAGTAAGATTTGTTTAGGATTCTAAAAATACCTTCAAACTGCTGGTGTTAAACTACAGATGAGTAAGTTATGCTAGCAGTTTGCATCTTCTCCACACACTTGAATGGATTCCCATGAAAATGAGCAAAATGTCTCAACAACAATTTAATGGATTGCCATAAAAACAATATAACTTTGGTGTTTGCCCTGACTCATCACCCATAATCATCAGCTTGAAAACATACCTGGAACATTTAGTCCCAGGAACTACTTGTCATGGAACTAAAAGGTTCTTGTCTGCCTTTTCAGCTGGTTGAAAAGCCAGCACAGACTAGGCAACTTCGTGCACTTGACAAATGAAAAAGCGACGGCTGCTTTTACATATCAATTACATCTGCTTTCTTTTGATTTGTGGCTGCAGAAACATTAAAAATGGTGACGGAAATGAGATGCATTAAGTAGTTAACTCAACCAATCAGAAATCTTCAGTGCTTCAAGCCCAATCCTGAGAGTTCCTGTACATTTGCAGACACCTTTTTGCATGAATGTATCAAGGAGAACTGGATAACGTGTTGGAGACGGGCCTCCGTTCATTCCTATAAATGTGCTTCCGTATCAGCTGACACTTCCACTTTTGCTTCTGGCTCTTCTGCACTTTCCAAATGTTATCCATCTGAAACGGATCAAATTCTGATACTGAACGAGTCATTTCACAGAGGTTGTGACACGAAAAAATGGATCCACCATTTTGTAGCTGCCTCCCCAGAGCTTAATTTAGACCCTGGAGTTCCTCCAAAGGTTTCTAGTCCCTGGGGAAGTTCCTGCAGTGGAAACATGGCTTACATTAGCAAATTTATACCTGCTAAATATTAGCATCACAGTAACTTTAATCTTAACATTTCTGGGTTTTGTCTTTTGTGAGGAACTCATTATTTATGTGCTCTTCCCCTCTCAGAATGATATTATCTCTCTCTGCTGTTTTTCCGCCTCCTAAATCTGTGCTCTCAGTCTCTTCGCTTTTCTTCTTGCCTGGCTGTTTAGAGAGACTCCCTAAGCCGTACGCCCTGCAGCACACTGAATTGTGAATCCAAACAGCTGGAGCAGCAGCAGATAGACAGTGACTGAGAGAGAGGGAGGGAGGGAGGGAGGGGGGACGTGCAGAGTGAGAGAGCGGAGAGAGAGGAGAGAGAGAGAGATGAAAAGCATGCCAAGCGAGAGAGAGGCGCTCACACTGAAGGAGGCAGAGGCAACAGCTACAGCAACAGCACGCTCCTTCCTTCCCCATCCTCCCTCTCCTTTTCTCACAATTCAACATCCACGGCTCACCGGGGGAGATGGAGGCCACCCTGACCCGCTGAGGAGCACAGTCTGAAGGAGAGGACAATCTCACATGAGCTCCCCCCTCCTCCTGTGAGCGCCTGGATCATTTTGTTTTTTGGGACCACAACCAAGAAGGAGTGAGAGGAGGTGTGTACGCACAAGCCTGTCGGCAGGAGGGAGGGAGGGAGGGAGAAGGAGAGAAAAGAAGAGGGATGAGTGGCAGGTTTGGCACAGCCGCTGATGCCAGGGTCTCGGAGTGAGACAGACTGAGGGGGACCTGAGGAGTAGGGGGTCGGCACGTGCGGAACAGCAACTTGTGGGCCAAGAGGAGAGGAAAATAGATTCACATATGCACACAGCTGGACAGATGAGGAGGCATCAGGGACCACGCTTCAGTCCTGGGTATGTCACACACACATTCATGCACATTTTATCCTCAACTGTGGCTGTGTTTTTAGCTCAGAAACACTTGCAACAGTGCGTGTTTGCAGATCTTAAGGGTTGACGACTACCCACCCTGACAAGTCTCCCTACTTGCCCTCAGATACTCGCAGCAAAGGGAAAGAGGACGAGTAGGAGAGATTATGTGTGTGTCTTTGTGTGCGTCCGGTCATGCTTTTTATGTCTTGTTATAACATTAATGTATACCACTAGCAGCATTTCATAATGGGTTTCGTAAGCTGTCAGAGTGATGCATGTAAATAAAGCTCCACTGCTGGAATGTTGTCATGTTTCACGTCCGTGGACAAATTAAACAACACATCACCCTCTCCTCAACCCTTGTTTTAGTGGCTGTAACATTGCTCATTACATTAAGTTATTTGTGCAGCTGTAAATCGTGCACATTAAAAGATCTGAGGGGATAAGTTGTGTGGCTGAAGCTGAAGACTTGTTTATGCACTCTGCTCTGAGACATGTATAGCTCTGCTTACCCACACTGCCATGTGTGGTAACCTGACATGTGTGGCCATGTGTTATGTCACGTTGTGGCAGAGTGCATATGCCTTATGACAGCAGGTTTGTATGAGGTGCATCAGCCAGCCACTCATCTTTCCGTCTATCTAACTCCTCGATCTTCTTCTTTTTTCCACCATCTTCCCTCTTTCTCCGTTTCCAATTATAGGCTGTCACCTCTCCCCGTTTCCTCCTGATCCTATCGCCTGTTTCATTCTCTTGCTAAGCAATTACCTTTACCTGACTCTGCCCCTCCGGACAGCATGGCTGACTAGTTTTCTGTCTGGCTTTCCAACAATCAAAGTGAGCGATAGGCGGGGATTTCATGGCCATTTTACTGTGGCTGCCTGAGCCTGAGCAAAGTACAGATACTTTCTTACTGTACTTAAGTAGAGTTTTCAGGTTTCTACTTCTTACATGTTCAAAGCATACTTGTGACTTTATTTTTTATGCATTTTAGGGGAATTATCAATTATTTTTCAGCAGATGTTTTTTGCACCTGGGACTCAAACACCACTCTCCTGTGGGAGAGTCTGTTCTTAACCCATTTACCCACTGCAACCTCTTGTACATAGCAAATTTGTCGCTATTTATAGCGAGACTGAGGGGGTTGGGTGTGAATGAACTAATAGCTGTCTTGTGCCTATTCTCACCTGGGTGCAAATAGACACTTTATTTTAAAAATAGACATTATTTTTTTTAATGCATTATTGTATACAGCTGTCCCAACATCAAAAGTGACTTCATCCTAAATGGCTGGGACCATAACACATAGAAAAGATAATTCCTTGGTGTATCCATCAGTGGATATCAGGCACGACAGAGGCAACAAGACGAAAAATGACATAAAAGAGTGAGACTCGACTGTGGAGAAAAGGTGAGGCTTGGCTGGGTTTGCACAGCCAGTAGAAATGTCCTTTAGAGGGCTGCTTTTTTCTTTTATGTTATCATTACTTTTTACATTTTTTACTTTTACTTGATAAAAGAATTTGAATCAGTAGGGAAGAGTGGGGACATTTGCTGTTCTTTGAATTTCTCTCAGTTATTTAGAGACTGTTTGGTCTAGACCAAATGAATCTTGATAAACTTGCATCTCTCTGCTAATTGCCCATACCATTTAAAGATGATTAAATATATGACATATTCCTTACAATATCTTTTTGAAAAGCAGAAGTCAGATGTTGCAGCTGACCCCACCCTGGAGACAGCAGCAACACGATCATGGAGCGGTTGCAACGCATTAAAAATACATTAAATTTAGGTCTGGGTATTGTTTAAAAAATTATGATTCCAGCACCAATACCAGCACTTTTAAAGTGATACCAAATGGAGTATGTTATTCAATACCTTTTTTAAAGGTTCTTCTTCATGAAGAATGCTTGTGACGATTGGCTGCGAGCAAAACCTTATAAATAGTCATTTTTTTTCTAGAGCTGCGTACCAAAAGGATTGAATGCAGGTTTCGTTTAACTGGAGAAGTTTCAATACTACTTGGCACTGGCTTATTTGAATCAATTCCTGTTTGCTTTTTGAATAATAATACTGTCTTATTTATTTAATGACAATCATTTTGTTTATGTATAGACCATGTGAAGTATGAGTGGCATCACTCAACATGTTTCTGACTGGAGGAATAAAACTTGTTGCAGCTGAAGAGATTTAATGATCCCAGCGTTGTGGAGAAGCACCTTCCTACTTACCTGTAATACTTCTGTCTCTCATGTGTTTGTTTGACTCCTAGTCTACCCACTACTTTTACCAATATCTACTTTATCTGTACTTCTTGAGTAAAGAATGTGTTGCCACCTCTGGCGAAGACTGACCTCAGTGAAGCCTGAACGCAGCAGCCACTTTACATTATTGCTGCTTTCATACAGTAGATCTGAAAAAGATATGTAAATGGGGAAATAGCTGAGGGTTTTTTTTTTCAATGTACCAAAGAATTATGCCTCTAATCATGTTATCAGCTCATTATTTCCTGCTCCTCATTAACTTGTTTGGGTTTCTAACTTTATCGCTGTTCGCAGTCTCGACTTCTTGAAAACAAAACAGAAAAGAAAACTTCACCCCACAGAGCTGGCGGGCAGATCGCTCCCAGCATATGGGCGAACTTACTGTTGGTGTCTGAGAGAGGAAACTCTTGCCAGAAAGCCGACATCCTCCCCAATCGCAAGCTCTCTTCCCTGCTGATTCTTTGTACTCCTTTATGTATCCAAACCGTGGGCGCAAATTCTGGTACAGAGGGGACGAGTCAACATCTGAAAAACAGTACGTTGCCCCCCCCACCCTATATATTTTGTGAAGTGGAGTGCTGGGCCAGTCTGTACCTGTACATCTGTGGTGCACATGTACATTTCATTAAAGTTAATTAGTTAATTAGTTAATGATGTTACTGAGTGAATGACGTGCGCTGATTGTGCCTGTAGATGGAAACGAATAATAGTCTTAGTGATGGTGCATTTAAAGTCTTTACTTATTAAAAAATATGGTTCTACCATATATCACCTCTTTTCAGATTGGAGTTTGGTTTAACAGTCTGTCCACTTGAAAGACCCCTGGGAGCAGGAGGTATTTTAACGCTGGTAATTCACATCGATTGATCTGACCTGCCTCCTAATAATGAACCTTATAAACACCATAAAACCGATCTGCTTTCTACATCTCTCAGCTCATAGTTAAAGGTCACATAAATAAGCACGAACAGCTGAACCCCCTCCAAGTTATAATGAGATCTGTGCCTTTGATCCTGACCCGTCTTACAAGCCATTTCTGTATCTTCTTTTTATGCGTTCTGTCCTCAGACCTCGCTGCTAATGATTCCACAATATAACCTATTTACTACAACAGTACGACTCCTACAGAAACTCTCATATTTACATAAAAACAAGCACACACTCCCACCAGCGGTATAACCCTTTTAGTGCAGCAGTGTGACAGCTACCTGAAGCATAGCATCACTGTCCTTCTGCTGCCAAGCTTGTAAAAGAGTGTGAAGAGACACAGATGGAGTCAGAGACACTGTAGGATCACTGAGGAGAAGGGTAAGAGGAAGAGGACATAATTAACAGAAAGAGAAAGATGGGAATACTGACATAAAATTAAATAAAAGGAGATTGAGGCGATACTGGAAGAAGGCGACGAGTCAAATGGATAGATGGGACAGAAAGAATTCGGCGGGCCAGAAAAGAAAAATGTAAAAATCTAGCTGAAAATGTTTGGCGTCTGTGTTGACAGCTGCTGATTGCTGATGTCTTTTTTCCAGTGAATGGACACAGTGGCAGAGCGATAGTTTTCAGCCACCCCTGCCTGGGGAAAGAAGGTGAAGAAAGATGAAGAAAGAGAGGGAGAGACTCAGATCGCCACTGGAAGTGGAGGGTGTTTGATTTATGTATAAAAGCCTTGTGCTGCATTTCTTCAAAGGAGCACTTCTGTTCATTAGGCCTACATGTCTTATTTGGTCATCATTTCTGTTGCTTACTATAATATTTTCTCACCAAAGTAACAGCTGAGATCAAAGAACGAAGTTAATAGCTACAATAAAGTCCGAAGGAGTGAGATGCACAAGCAGTCAGACGATCAGACAGATCGAGCTAAGAGTAGCCGGATTATCTAAATGCTTAATTGAGAGGCAAATATTAAAAGTGAGCACATGCAGGGAGGACACTCATGTCAAGGTTTTACACATTTATTACAACATTTTGCAACAATACATATTTCAGTTTGTTTCATAATTTTGCTCATGCGGCACCAATCTGAGCAGCCTGGGTACAGACTGTCCCAAACCTCTGATCTCCCCGGTACAGCCTGCGATGCACAGCATTTGTTAAACACAAACGCATATTTAAAGCTGGGGTTTATTTTTGGCGCCACTGGACAAAGGTTCCATAATAACCTTCAAGCATAATATAATTCAAATGGCCTGTTCCTCAGCTTGGCTCTGTTTTCAGAACATGATGGGAGATTTTGGTCAATCACACGTCAGTGTTTGACAACCTGGGACTGAAACTCAGCAATAAACAATAAAACTCAACATTAAAGTCTTTCTCCAGCACCCCTTAAAGCTGCTCTATTCAATATTTTCATATCAGAAATTATACTTTTATATCAAATGACTAAGAGCATGGTGAAAGGCGGGATGGACCCATCCTACTCCACAGTTCCTCTCAGCTCTACAGAGCATTTTAGCATCTTTTGGTTTCATGGCCTGTAACTTCATTGCTTTGGTTCAATTTCACTGCTCTCATTAAACTTGCAGGTGGCTGTTTTTTGGGAAAAAGCTCTGATAAACTAATTTTATAGACCCTTTTACAGCTTGTAAACAATGAGAAAGCTGCACGCGCAATTTGGCAATGTAAGCACGGCGGACCACAGCAGTTTATCAGTGGTGACTGCTGCAAACACGAGCAGTTTTGATCGCATCCTCAGTCCAGTCAACACATTTAATAGCTTGCAGTCATAGGTGCCACCGATTGCTCTGAAATGGTCTTGATCCTGTCGGAATTGTGAACAACTGAAGACAGAGGTAGACACAAACACATCTCTAAATGAATGCTAATGTTGCTTCTTGTCTGATGGATGTGGAAATACGCCATCTCAGCTTTGCAAAATAAGTTAAATAAATTCTGTTTAATTGTATGTAGACAGAAACACCAGTTGTTTGTTTTTTTTAATTTATTTTACTTAACCCATATTTAACAAGGTAAATCCTGCGAGATCAATATGACCTTTTTCAAGAGAGACCTGGCCAAGAGAGCAGCATAGAAAAGATTACAGATAATAACAATAATCACAATTAAACATATAAGATAAGCATTAATGTGTCAAAAATAATTAAAATGCCTACACACAGTGACAAGTACCAACTGATTTATTCTCCATTGCACTTCAAATCAGGCAGGGAGACCAGTTCTCTTAGTTGTAAGTGTTTTTTGAAGGATGTTCCGTTAAAGCTTTCTCTCCCAGTTCTGTTCATACACAGACAATAAGACCAGATCTTGCGATCTGAGATGATGATTCCAGTCAGGTCTCTCTGCAATCAAAGCGCAAATGTATAACGGGAGTTCACCCAGCGTGGCTTTATAAACGAACAAGTACCAGTGCCTGAGCCTGAGCCAGTGAAAGGTCACATATGGCAAACCAACCCTGGAGTAAAGCGTACAGTGATGAGTGAAGGCTTTACAGTTATATGGACCACCTGCTGTGAGAGATAGGTCATATATGAAATGATGGTATGGGCATGTGACTCATCAAATGGCTCCATTACATCCGTCTGTAAACTGTGATGGATTTCTGACACGGACAATTTCACAGTTCGCCTTCGTTTTCTCCTCCAAACACATTTTTCTGACCTTTGTTTCAGCGCTACAGTAAATAAGCCTGCAGTCTCAAGAGCACAAACATTTCCACATTGTTCATTTTATTCAAAAGCAGTATGGTAATCTGAGTGTTTGTGAGCCTTGCCCTCTCTGACTGCTTCTTAAATTGGTGAGTGTTGTTTTATAATAACCGAAAGGAACGACGGTCGAAGCTATGAAAATAAGACGCAGGTTGTGTGGAACCAGAATTCCCCTTCGGGGCCCTCAGCAGCGCGAGGAGTTCAGGAGACATGGGAGTTTGTGAAACACAGAAGGTTAAAGCTTCAGGGAGGAAAATGTGAGCGTGATGTTTCTGCTGGAGGAGACGGCGTGAGAGGAGCGAAGGAGCTATGATGGGCTGCGCAGTGAGAGGATTTGATTGGGAAGGTGACCGGGGGTGTGTGGGCGTGTTGAAGGAGCTTTTGATCTCAGTGTGTGCACAAGAGTGTGTATATATATATGTGTGTGTGTGTGTGAGGATAATGGTTGACCTTGAGAAATGCACCAAGGGTTTTAAGGATGTCCTGTGTGGAGGATTGCTGCTATTAGATTGCTGGATGGTGATTGAGGTGCATGCATGGACAAGGGCAAAACGCCCACAGCTATCTACACACACAACCTCAAACCGCCAATAAACACACTCACACACACACACACACACACACACACACACACACACACACACACACACACACACACACACACACACACACAATAAAAATTAAGTGATAAAGCTTTATTTGAAGGGGTGTGCATAAGACTTTGATGACACTGTCATGACACCTCTCATAAACATGAAGGATTCTTTGTAAATGTTTATGACTGTTGAAGTGAAGAGTCATTTGGTTAATTATGTCATTTTTACTACAAAGTTGACATTTTTTGAGATGTCTCTGTTGTGACAACTTGACATTAACCAAGACAACATAACCCGTCAATGCCTTTGTTACGACAATGTGACATTATCAAACTTGAAGAACCTGTTAAGCTTTATATTTTAACATTTAATGAAGCTGTTGTATGTTGTGTGTGTCATTATATGTGTGTTATGAATATTTTCCTTTATCTTAAGTAAAGTGGTACATTTTGGACTTGAAGATGACTGTATAACATTTAATGACATATGGCCTTATAACCTTTAATGACATCTTTATGGCAAGTCCAAATTGTGCAGCACAGTTCTCTGCCCTCAATTAAAATGGTACCTCGGGGACTTGTCATAAAGACGTTATTAAGTTTTATTACACTGTCAAATGCTCTTATAACTTGTCATAACAATCAATAAATGTTTTAAGATGGACAAACAGCAGTTAACTAGTTTACTTTGTGCTAAAGTAGGGTAACCGCTACCTGCTGTTGATTGCAAGTAGCGCTAGACACCTAGCGTCTTCTGGTTTTCGTGCTGCTTTTCCTGACTGAGCTAATTTGGTGACCATGGCTAATGGAGCTAACAAGCTAACACTAGCTAAGAGTTAACAGCAGGTAGTGGTTAGCCTACTTTAGCAAGAATTAAACTAGCTAACTGATATCTGTCCATAAAAGCTAAATCTGTAAATCACTGTTGTCAAACTGGTCTTATAACTGTTAATAACATCCTTATGACAAGTCCAAATTCATAACACCACACAACAACACAACCATTATTCATAACACTGTTTTAAAACAATTTTACAATGTAATAAAGCTTAATGGAATCTTTATGACAAGTCCAAAATGTACAACTTTACTTGAGGTTCAAGAAAATATTCATGACACACTTATAATGGTGTCATAATGGGCAGTTTTAAAACCAACCACATATGACTTTATAATGTAGTGTTAACACATGAAGCTAAACAGTTTCTTTAAGTCTGATAATGTCATAACAAAGACATTTCTGTCTTCATTAATAGCAAGTTGTCATACCAACAATGTTACTGACTTAATGAATGTCAAGTTGTCATAACAAAAAGATCTCAAATAATGTAGCTTTGCATTAAAAAATGATATAACTGACTTAATGACAGCTGTCATAAACATTCATAAAGACTCCTTCATGTTCATGACATGGTTATGACAGCCTTATGCACACACCAACTTCAAATAAAGTGTTACCACATCAGTCTTCATTTAACTGTGGAGTTACAGTACAGAGGCTTATTGTTGCATCAGAGGCGGCTCACAAAACTGAATTTAATGGTCTTGCTTCCAGAATCATTCAACAAAACAGCAGTGAGTGTGTAATATCACCACTCAGTGTGTGCATGTGTGTGTGTGTGTGTGTGTGTGCGTGTGTGTGTGTGTGTGTACATGAATGTGTGTCCACAGAGGTTATCAGGCTGTTAAGATGCTGGCCTCTGGTGTTGTCGCACATGTAGGCTGTAAAATAAAGGCCGTGATCCCAGTCAATAATGAACAAGTAGGGCCTCAGTCGCCGGGCAAATAACCAGCAGGTGGGAAGTACAACTCCTCTGCAGTTTCAGCCTCCTTCGCCGCTCTATTACGACCTCCCGACCTTCTTCAGCACCTCCTGTTCCCCTCGCTGTTTCTCGTTCTCTCGCTGCCTCCCTCACGATGAATTATTCTCTCTCACACTTTACCTGTTTTCCTCATTCTGCCCTTTCACTTTCCATTTCGCTCACTTTAATTTACTTTCCCGGCTGCATTTTCTCAGACGTGACCCCTCCCCCCCCCCAACGCTGTTGTTCATTCTTCCGCTCATGCTGTCTGTCTGTCTATCTGTCTATCTGTCTGTCTCCTTCACTTCCCCTCTCCCTCTCTGTTTTCTCGGCTGCTTGGGTCTGATAGGACTACTAACGCTCATAATGAATTAGCATTTAGCTTTGCTTCATTATTCCGTCTGGCACAACAATCCCTGGAGTCATTCTCAATCTCTTTAAAATAAACTCTCAAATTGAATTCAGGGATGATTGAATCTTTCCTTTCAAATTACAAAAATCGTAACCCGCTGAGAGACACAGAGTCCATGAAGGTTTGTCCATCCAATTTACCTGTTAAAGGGTTCATCATCACTGTGACCAGAGACGACTCAGACGGGTACAGATTCATTTAAAAGTCAGAAAAAAAAAAGGTCTCATTTGACTGATTTTCAAGGGTTTTCTCTGGCAAATGCAGAAATCTTTTTAAAGAAGCTTTATTTTACACTTTGTGGCGATTTATCATTCAGAAGAAAGATTCTTATTTCTTTGACACCTCACTAGTTCCTAATAAGGTTTCTTGTTCAACGGCTGAAAGCAGAGAAATAAACTGTTTGAGACAAACAGCCTTTTACCACAACATCACATAAACAGCAGTTAATGTTACACTCTGCCAGCAGCAATTATTAACTGGCTGCTTTTACAAAGAAGAATAAAACGAGTCATGAAAATGCGCCGGCTTAGTGAAAAATACTGTTTTTCTTCTTACAATGGACACATTAAAGCAGGCAATCTATTGACCTTCAGGTTGAGCCTTGGACCTGCACGGCCATGTTGTCGCCACCTCAAGAGACTCTCTGTTCAATCAGTGAATGTAATTTAACTGGTTCTCAAGCAGGAATTGATGATGCAGAAATGAATCGATCGCTTCTATTTAAGATCGTAGCATCAAAATGTGAAGAGGCTTGTTGTCCTTGGACCAAGAAGGACCAATCACACCGTCAGACTTTTGTTTTTTTCTCTCATCAAACTGGTTTTACTGGTATTTTGACACCTCAGTGTGTCCACATTAGGAGGGCACACAAGTATTATGATATTGTGTTTTGTGATACTGTATTGTGATATCGGGTGCGTGCAAATATTCATGGCAGTGTTTTTTTTTTTTTTTGCGTTTTTGTGTTTAAGCCCTTGACTGCTAGGTAGTAGTGTTTTTATCTTCACTGCTTTGCATTTTGCAATTTTTTTCTGTTTCTGAAACTGATGTTTTTTTAGTCTATTTAGAGAGTCAAAGTCATACATATTTTTAGATCAATGTGAAAAACTTTAACTGTTCCCAGCAACCACCACTGCAGCTTCTGTGTCAACTGAAAGTGACGTCGGTGGGACACGTACATCACTCTACAGTTCATATCAGTTCAGTTCAGACAATTTATTATCCCAAGTGGGAAACTTGACTTGCAGCCAGGGATAAAAGATAAAAAACAAAAAAACAGCACAAATAAAAACAACATGTACCAAAAACCAAGTACAGACAGACGAGAAAAACAGAAATAACTCCTGTACATATTATACACAGAATGCAAAAAAGGCAAACAATAAAAACACACAACGTTCAGTAAAATGGCAAGTTATTGCACGTTGGATCAAGGAGTTTTTAGTCTTAGTCCAGGGGTACAAGTAACTAATTACAAATACTCAAATTACTGTAGTTAAGTAGTTTTTTGGGTACTTGTACTTATATGAATAGATTTTTCAGTCTCGTACTGAATGCAATTCACTATATAACCTACTTAGTTAGTTTTTAAATCATAATTGAAGTGAAGCTGTGAATCTTCGGAGACTCCCACTGGGGGTCGAGCCCCCTAGGTTGGGAACCAGTGTTATAAAAAATAAAAATGTCTATAATCTTTTACCTGTATAGATACTGTACATTTTACACAGATTATAGCATTATTTTGTTCTGAGCTGTCAACAGCATTTTATATTCTAGCTCAGGTTTCATTACTTTACCTTTTTTTTTAATTTCATTTGTGTGATAACAGCTTTCTTAGTTCCAGGATGATGTTTGGCATCAGATGTGAATGTCCTTGATCCATTTCCGATCACTCACTGACTCCTGGTTATTACTGACATGTTCACTGTCTGTGCTCTGACCAGTTTTTTCTTGTGTGCACAGAGATTCTCCACACAAGATGTCTGCCACTGATATTTCAAATTGATTACTATAACTAGAAAAATCTCACTTCCAACCTGAAAATGTGATCAGAACAAGAAACATATTAGAGTTTGAGAAAGGAAACATTTTGCTTTTTAATATTAACTGTGATTATTCTTCAGTATTATCTGGATGTTAGCGCAGTATGCTGGATGAAAAATGCCAATAGAAAAGGAGAAAGTGTGTCAACAATCTCTTCCTCTCATCACCTGTTGCAATAAGAGTCCACCACCAGTGTGTGTGTGTGTGTGTGTGTGTGTGTGTGTGTGTGTGTGTGTGTGTGAGGCACACCTCTCATTACCTGCCCTGCTTGAATTAAGGACTCGTGTTTCTCAGACTTCATTAAATGTTGATGTGGGTCGTGAAGTTTGTGGCTCTGCAGCTCACCTGTGTGTCCTGTCCCTCCGCAGATGTTAATGCAGGTCGATGAGATTACCCTTCATGTGTGTGTGTGTGTGTGTGTGAGTGAAAGTGCACTTGTGCCCATATCTGCTGCTGTTAATTGCATACTAATGCAGATCAAATAGTATTAGCTTACGTTTCAATAATGCAGCTCAATTAATGACCACACGCAGGACGCAGGAGCTCGACTTTCTTCACTCTAATTTTCCTCTTCTCTCTTTCTCAATCATCCTCACCTCTGTGTGTGTACATGTTTGTGTTTGTGTGTGTGTGTGTCATTGAAACCAGTTATTCTGATGTTGCTTTGGTTTGAAATGATGTGAGAAGTAGAGCTGTGACAGTATGGATTTTTTCTGACCACAGTAAAATAGCAACACATTCCCACAGGCTGGCGGTTTACTGTGACTGTCCAAATTAGTACGCTTTATTGGACTTTATTGCAGGATACTGTTATAAGTGTAGCATAGCTTCTTTAAGGATTGGGGCAGTGCATAAATCAGTTTCGTCTGTTGTTTGCCAACTGCTGAAAAGGTGAAGGTGGTTAGCCCCAAAGTAAACTCAGCAGGAAGGGCTAACGTTATGTACCTTTGGAGCATAAGCTCTGGTGCAGTCGTATCCCTGTCATAACTAACTGTACTGTACCGTACACTGCAACATGGTAAAATAAATCCATGACGATAAATCCAACTCTGAATGTCTTCTGTGATTATTTATCCATTTTTCCATTTTGAAAACAGTTATTGTTGTCGTTAGCTTTTTGTTAGCCGTCCACTGGCAATCCCATGAGGCCTTGAGTTGAATGTTGACCAATCAGAGGCTGTGTTCCTGACTTGTCAACCAATCAGACGTTGTGCTCCTGACTTAATTAACCAATCAGAGGCTGACTTGCCCCGTGTAGGTCTGATCTAAAACACGTTGTGCAAAAAAATAACATGGAATTGACCCTTCAAAATAAAGTTCGCAGTGATGACGTTAATAAGATAAAGCCTGCGGCGGGCATTGGATGACTGCAGTATTGTGGAAAAGCAGTTGTCATCACTGCCCTGGTGATAACCTACAGGTGCCGCTGAAATTTTAATTTACTCTCAAATCTGCTGTTTCTTAAATGACCGTCCTGATGGCCTAGGGTGCATGTGAATGTGTGTGTGTGTGTGTGTGTGTGTGTGTGTGTGGGTGTGTTACCATCTAATGCCATCTGTAGAACAGACCTTTAGGGCAGGGGGGAAGTTATTCATTAACTTTAACTGCATGACTTCTAGGCAAGAACACTATCGAAGTGTGTACGTGTGTGTGTGTGTGTGTGTGTGTGTGTGTGTGTGTGTGTGTGTGTGTGTGTTTGTGGAGCATGCTCTTTACACACATAAGGTCAATCAGCCTCACTTGTACGCTTCACTTTTCTCCTCTCCTCTCTCCTCTTTCCTTCATGTGTGATTCTCAGTAGATGAACGACTTTGTGATCCGTAAGGACTCTGTTAATGAATGCTGTATTGCTATTGATTTCTGCTGTGATCCCTCAGTTTGTTCAGGCGCAATACAAATCGTGTTTTCCTGCGATGTGGAGAGGAGGGCTCAGCTGATGGATGTGATAGAGTGTTGCGCCCCGGTCCTGCAAATTGGATTTTAATGATTCAAGTATCATTTCTTGAACACTGCTCTCTGCCCCCAGCAGAAATTAAAATGTGACGCCCTCTGTGAAACACTGAAAAGAAAAGGTCAGGAGAGAAATGTTTTGGTATTTGAGCTGAAGTAGTGTTAAAATACCTTAAAGGCCATTTTACATCATTGTGAAAATATGTTTATTTGGGATTAAAGTTCAACTTAAATTAAAATTCGGTTTTGCTAATACACATATATATAATTATGATACCTCCCACTCTATTACTGTTCTGCAGGGGGAGTGAATTTGTGTTTCAGACTGACAATATTGTTGTTTGCGTAGGCACGCACTAAAAATATCTATTGATATCACTTCTATTCCATCAGAGATACAGACAGTTAAATAACTGGGGGCTGTTGATCTCTGCAGTTAGTCCGTTCTGTGATTCTCCCCATGTGACTCTGGCCCTGTTTACACCCGGCATTAACATGCATCTCGAGTGATCAGATCACAAGTGGAAGGCGCAATGTACACAGATAAACACGTACATCATTTCCCTTTGCAGAGACCAGGAGGAAGCAATACATGTCCTGTGCCCAGTCTGACGGAAATTAAAAGAAGAAGACCTTGGCGCTGACTGATTCTCTGGCCGTATGGTGTATTTTGTGTGTAGTGGTCCATCCATTTTGCCTGTTGTTGTTGTGACTTCTTGCATCAGTTAAGTACGCAGTCCTTCACGTGCACAGACTGCATACAGAAGAATGTGGCCACATGCAGCCAAGACCACCTTCACATGTGGTCTGAACAATTTGATCTCACTGCATTCTCAGTGCATCTTGGGTGCATGCACACCTGTACTCAGGGCTGTCCACTTCTGATCCGATCACCCAGAAAGCATGTTGATGCCAGGTGTAAACAGGCTGTTTGTTCCTTATGCTGTGTTGTGATTTGAACCGGAGAGTACAGAGGTTACAGGAACATCTGTCGCTGTGAAGTTTGATGCTCTGTTCATTTTATCATCACCTTGACCTCCATCCTGTCCTGAGTGTGCCGGAGCTTGACAGTGACGCAGAAGAGCTAATTTAACTACTGTCCACTTTCCTAGGGGGAGCTAGTTAGCTTAGCTTGCTAGCTCCCACCTTGTGAGTGAAATTCAACTTCCACAGCACCATGGGTCCTCACAAATGCTGAACGTTGTGAAAGGATGACTTTTACTTCTAATGGTACACATCTAGTGCTATCTGGGCTTCTTGGAAATAGAACAAAACATTTTTTATCCACATTCATGGACAATGGAGGTCTAGTGAGTGTTGGTAGCACACCCAGTTTAAACGCTTTTTTATATTAATGCGGCTCTCAAATGTCAGTCAACCACTGCTGTGAGAAACACACAGAAGAATGACAAATATGTGCAAAAATAAAGGATGGGAAACTATGAGTAATCCCTGTAGTATAAATATACTTGTACTTTCTTAGACAAAAGGGAGAGAATTGAAATTTCAGTTCATCTTTAACAGATGCTCAGATACGATGATTGTCAGTGTGATTTCTGTGATTTTAATCTGGTTGTGCATTGTTCATCCTCCCCGCCTCGCCGCTGTAGGAATAAATTGTTTGGGTGAATGTAGATGGACAGATTTTCTGTAATGTCCTTCAGCACTGACCCCCTATTCTACACACACACACACACACACACACACACACACACACACACACACACACACACACACACACACACACACACACACATTTCGCTCTGAGGGAGCACAGATTCAGACATTATTTCTGCCTCACTGCTACACAAACAGGCTTGCAGAAGCCTGGGGACTGTTCACCATTGGTGTGTGTACACACACACACACACACACACACATAGACACACACACATTCACCCGGGCACACATGTGCGTCACCCTCCCTGCAGGACTAGGGGCATGTGGAAGTCACTTGGGGATGCCAGCACATATGTGTCGCTTTGTCCTTTATATGTGTCACGTATAAGAAAGAGGCCAGCAGTTGAGTCACAGTGTAAACTTATACAGTATCTGATGAGGTTCTCTCAGAGCTAAAGGTTAGCCGCCTCTTTAAAATGAAATTACTCTTTGCTTGGCTTCTTCTCTCGTTTACACAACAAAACCTTCTCAAATCATGTGCTCCAGTGCACGCTGACCTCTGCGTTTTTCACCAGTTTAAAATCGGTCCGAGACTTGTTGCCCTTTAGCAAGGCAGCCGGGGTATTTTCTGGCATTTGAAAACAAAGAGGAGAGGAGAGGCCGCATCTGCTGAGAACTGATGCTTTGCTTGAAATGTAAAACAGAGGAAGGAGAGGAGGGACGCCTTATTAATGTGAACATCTACTGTACATTCACAGGCATAAAGAGAGGAGTGCAGATGAACAGACAGAAGTTTTCATTAGCTCATGTTCTTGCGTGACTGACTGTGTCGAGCAGCGTGTCCCCTGACTCAGTTTGTTTCAGCAGCTTGTTAAAGTGACTGTTGTTTGCTCAGGAAGGACAAAAGCCTGTGGCAAGTTGCCTGTCTTCTTCTTTTTCTTCTCGTCTCTTCGTCTGTTGATTATCTGGTACCTCGTTTTCTGCAAACTGCTGTATTGACCCCATTAAAAGACGACTTTCTGAAGAGCAGAAACACTACAGTATATCAAACAAGTCTTGTTGGCAAAGTTTCCCGGAGATAGTATTACGCCAGGGGAAAAAATCATTCTTGAGACTTGAGCTCCCAGAAAAAGTGAAGCATGCAATACATCCATTAAAGTATAATGCAGGCTCACACGCTCTCCTAACAGGCTGGTTTTTTTTTGTCTTTTTGAGCTCCTTGTGGCATTTGTGATGGTCGTATATTCTTTCTTATCGGACAAAAGATTCGATCCTGGTCCATTTCTGCAATCAAGACATCCAGAGATGCTTTTGACTTGTTTCACTGATCACTGCCTGCTACCTTCCTAACATCAAGACTGATTTTAGCCTAAATGGATGGGACAATAACATGTAGAAAAGACGGTTCCTCGGTGTATCCAATCACACACGACAAACATAACAAAATGAATCTGACAAGAGAGGGAGACTCGACCGCAGAGAACAGATGAGGTTCAGTTAGCGTTGCACAGAAATAGCCTGTAGAAATATCAGTCAGAGGTCAGCTTTTTACTCTTATACTTTGAAGATATTTCAGAGCCTGTACTCGTTCACTTTTACTTGTGTAAAGAAGTTGAATCAGTACCTCTACTTTTACCAGTATCTGCACTTCTGCTTGAGTGAAGAACGTGTGTACTTTTGCTTCCTTTGGTTATTGGAAATTAATGAATCAGGCTTTAGACTCTATTTTAGATAGGTTGTAATCCTATTTAATATGGTCGAAGCGAGTTGTTTCCCTCTCCCCCTCCTTCCCAGACATGGCAGAGATAGGCGGGGCTGCAGGAGCTCTGTAATAGCGCAGGATGTGCGCAATCTCATAAATTGACAATAACCAGTGATGACAAGTCCTACACTGTAAGCTGATCAGCTGTTTATAGCTGTCATCATCAACTATTATCCTGAAAACAAAAGCCCACCGCTCTGAAATAACACACTCTGGACGATGAGTTAAGTGGCTGCCTGTCTCACTGCCTGCATTAACATTTTACTCAGATTAACAGTTATGAACATCTACACCTTCTACAAGATTATTAATGGTTTCTTATGACTCATAGACAAACAGTTACTCATTCGGCAAAAATTTGGCATTAACTTCAACTTCGATTAACGTGAAACGGACATACAAAACTGTTATTCCGGTCTGGAGTGGAAATTTTAAAGGGAAACGCCGCGGTTGCAGCGTTCGTGTCAAGTGAAGCAGGTTTTTGAAGTTAAGTTGATTTCTGATGACACATTATGGTCATTTTATGATTTATTCCAGTAAATGTAATACAGATTTCTCCTGTAACTCTACAAAACACACCATAAGGGATTTGAAGAACCTTGCTAGCTTAGCAACATCGAGGCTACAAACCCATAATACAACACTCTTGATTGGAGCCAGTGGTTCATTCAAACAGAATACATGAACGTGTAAATGTTTAATCCCCAAATACAACACCACTTTTTCATAATTTCCAGTAAACATATATATATATTATAATAATATAATAATACCTGGGCCAATAAGGTATTCATCATCTTTAGCCTTTGATTCACTTTCCCCTCAGCCTGTCAGCCTCACTCTCAGCTGATCCCAGGTTAATATGCTGTGTCAGCTGCACCTTCATGCGTGTGGATTTTTACCGAGAAACTACTTTAACGTATTAATCTCCAAACCCTCCGCATCCTTTTCATTTGAGACCCTTTATTCCTCAATCTCCTGTTTCCCTCCCTCTGCTCCTTCCTGTTTCATCCTTGTTCCACACTTCCCGGCTCTCACTACCTGACCTGAGCCCTCGGCTGCTCCCCTCCATCCCTCTTCCTCCTCCTCGCCATCCTCCGTCTATTCCTCCCCCCATTTAAACATTGAGTCATGAATTTATTATGCGAATCAAAATAGAGCAATGACTCTTTGTCCCCGTCCCTGCATGTCATTGGTCGAGAATGAATAATTCAGCCACTGTGGTTGAAGAGTTAGGATCAGGGAGAAAGAGGGAATTATTTTGGAGCCACACTATTCAGGCTATTTTCGACTGGCGAGCTGTCAGCGCCTCTCCTGCAGCGCTCACTCTTTCTTCTCCCTCCCTTCTTGCTCCCTCTCCTTCCTCCCACCAGTTCACTCGCTATCACATGAAGATAGAACCGATTCTTCTCTGTCTTCTCCGTCCTTGAGAAGGACTGCATGCTAAGCAGATAGAAGACGGGACTGGCGTTGGATGGATCCTCGTACTTTGTGTGGTTGTTCCTCTTCATCTTCGCTCAACAAAAATATCAACGCTTTTATTTTTGCTCCAATTTTTCAGGAGTTGAAGTTAAAAAAAGACTTCTTCAGTGCATACAAAAGCTGTAGTCCTCTGAATTTTTGTTCACAAATTAGTTAAAATCTGTGCCAGTGAACACTTCTCCTTTGCCAAGATAATCCTTCCACCTGACAGGTGTGGCATATAGAGATGCTGATTAAACAGCGTGATCATTGCTAGACCTGGGAGATATATCTGAAGGTCTATCACTGTCGTGAAGTTTCAGATCATTAGATATCTATAATCATCGATCATGCGGATCATGACTCATGATATATTGTGTACTCTAAAGGGTGAAAGTGGCTGAGCTGATAAAATAAATTTGCTGAATTACCAGTCTCGGTCTGTAAGGTATTCCTGCACAGTTCACACACAATGATGTTCTTACCATTTGATTCCACCAAGCTCGGCACGTCTACGCTGCGGTTCTGTTCCATTCTCCGCACGGCTGCAAGCCCCACCAGCAGCCTTTCAGAAGCATTTCATTTCGGTTACTTGCTCAGAGTTTGTTGATTAGGTCCTTTTTCCTTGCATGGATCAGCAGGCTACATGGTTAGTTTCTTTTCTGTCTGTCTTAATGATCATGAGTCTGCACGGGGTCTTTTATTTTGAAAATTAACCAGATTCTCTTTGTCTTTTCTGTGTCTGACTTCCTGCCTGTTCAATCTGCTCTGTGCTAATTGGCACAGCATCAGAAATAGACTCGATGCGTATTTGAAACGGAGCGGAGTGGAGAGCTGCTTCTGGGACGCGTCAAGGCCACTCTAAAATGTGTAGTTTTATCTTGAAAAAAGACATTTATTAGGCACTGAAATATGGCTACACAGGGCTGCGGGTAACTTTTTTTTTCCCCAGGAGGGCAAAGTCATGACCTGCCCCACTGTGCCTCTGACTTTTGCCCTTGTTGGCTGGGTTGGTTAGGTTTAGACATGAGGAATGATTGGTTATATTTAGGGTAAGAATAACAGGGTAAGCCAATCAGAGGCAGAGTAGGGCGGGTCATGACTTTGGTTTATGACCCTGAAAAAGGGGTGAAATAATTACAAGAGTGATAAGAGCGGCGTCTCCTCAAAAAGAACTTTGCTCTAACAATTTTGCACAAAAATCTAACTTTCTGCAAAACAAACATCGACAGGTAAGTCAGAGAACACACCCTGTTCAAGCAACAATAATATTCACAGTATTTACCAAAATAACTTTCCTCCTTCTCATATTACTGTAAAGTACAAAAGTAATTACAGTTCAGTAATCTTTCAAAAACTTCACCTGAACTCACGAAAGAGCATTGAACAGGTTATACAAGCACAAAATGCTGTCTCTCTCTCTCTCTCTCTCTCTCTCTCTCTCTCTCTCTCTCACACACACACACACACACACACACACACACACACACACACACACACACACACACACACACACACACACTTCATACTGTCGACAAAACTAAGCATTAATTAACTCAAGATGTCACAATAATGTAATAGTAATTTCAACATGTTAGCAACATGTCAACTCTGTTTAAAATCCACAACACACCTGATAAATGACGAGAAATAATTACAAGAGTGATAAGTGTGGTGTTTCCTCTGTGAGAATTTTACTCTAATGAGGAAGTTACTGCGATTCCCTGAAGACAAAGCAGTCGATGTCAGACTACCAGATTGAGACCACTCTGTCGATCACAGGTTAACACTATTAGAGTTTAAATTACACAATAAAAATGTCAATACTCTTTTTTTCCACACATTTTTTCAAAAATAACACATTGAACAGAGGATAGATGAACAAAGACGGGGACATGAAACAGAATGTGTAAGTTGTTTGTTGTTTTTGTTTCTATGCAAATGTTCTTTTTTTCCTCTTTCATTTTGTTTTGAATGTGTTTTCTATGATTTGATTGACAGTGTATAAAAAAAGGGCAGGACTTGACAAGTTTCTTTTTACTTCATCCTACACTCTTTTCATGAAATATGTTGTTTTTGACCATGTTCAAAATAAAATGAAACTAAAATAATAATTTTAATCCTTCCTTAAGCGTGTAGCAGATTTGAACTGTTTCATGAATGAAATCCATCCTCAAGAATTCCACTCATGAATGTATTTATCATTTCAACCTCATCAGAGTTTTTAACATCATGACAGACCATGAACTCACTATATTTTTTAACTTGTACCAGACTATGAATGTATTATGTATTTTTTAACTCGTCACATTTGCCCTCCTGGGGAAGAAAAATGTATCTGTAGCTCTATTAGAAATAGCCATCGTTCAGTGCCCAATAAATGTATTTTTTCAAGATCAAACCACACATTTTAGAGTGTCTAGTCCAACACACACCTGTGCAATACAAATCTCTATATGCCACACCTGTCAGGTTGATGGATTATCTTGACAAAATTTGAGAGAAATACACCTTTTGTCTGCATATAAGAAGTCTTAGATATTTTTCTTCAACACATGAAAAATGCGAGTGAAAACAAGATATTTTATTGAGCATATGTGGTTGTGGTGTGTATATTTGTTGTGTCTTTTTCCTCAGCCATGTTTACAATATGTCTGTTGACACTGTAGGTTTGTGCATCTTCCAGTTCCAAAGCTTGTTTGTCAGTACGTAAGTGGTGATTATGGATGCTCTTTTGCAGATTTCTGCTGAAAGGCTTTGATGGCACAACATGCAACAGACAGTTTATTTCACCAGCTTCCTCCTTCAAAGACAGCCATTGATCTCATTACGGAGCGCCTTCCGTCTCACTCTCTCTGACTCGCATTCGATGTTCACAGTCTTAGATGTGGAATGGCAGTTATTGAATGCCCCAAAACGAGTTCCACAAGCTCTCGGTTTGCATTTTGCGATACTTTACGAAGGGGAAATCACAGGGGACGGGCTAAAGAGCTTATCGCTGCACATCACACGGTCTGTTTGGGATGCGAAAGGGTGCCACGACCGATCAGCAGGGGATCTGATAACCCTGAGAGGGTGCGACAGAGGCCACCGAGCGGTCAACCACCTACACGCCCATACATGATCTCCGCATGAGCAAAAACATGGACACACGAGCCGTGTGCGCACATAAGGTCAATCATGCGCTTGGAAACACAGCCATAGATGCAGATGCACACTTGGATGATTATTCTCGGGCCTCCCGGGGCATCATTGAAACTTTTCAGCCGTGACCTCGCTAAGAGGGAGAGAGGGAGTGAGATGAGCATTAGAGGGAGCAAAAATGAGAGACGGGGAGAGTCCTTGAATTTTAACCGGATGCTCCCTGGGGAGAACTCCCATCATCTCTGTGTGTCTTCAGTGCCTGAGTCCCACAGCTTCCTTTAGGAGCTCAAGGACCCTGACGGCTCTAATATTCTCTCAGGGAAGCTCGGTTGCCATCACTCGCTCTATAGATGCTTTTTGGGAGGAAAATCATACGATGAATCAGTAGCAAAGGGTTTCTCTTATCCGGCTTTAGCGCTGGATAATGACATTCCTCCAGCGGTCGCCAATTCTTCCAGAGCAGAGGATGTACCAGAGGATAAATGTCACTATCAGTTATCAGTAATGTGATCAGGGTTCCAACTACACCAGGCCAATTGTGGTGTGTGTTTTAAAGGGAATTTCATGCAGAGTAAACTCTATTTTTGTAAATTTTGTCATCTGTTCTGTCAGTTATGATAATGCTGCAGTCATTGCTCTGAGAATGCAGAAACACAGCTGTGATGACAGGTTGTGAATAAGTCAACAAATGAAGCTATACCAGCCTGACAGGCTGCAACATATATGAAGCACCATTAGTTCCAGACATTAAAAAAGGACGTCCTAGTGAGTCATCCCTTCAGGTGGGTGGTGGCAGCCGGGCTCGCATCTTCCAGCGTGTCGCTAATCATGTACTGCACACAGCTTGTCATACGTTTCATTTCCTTTGGGGGCAACACTTTACAGCATATTTAAATGCCATAAGGGTTAATTAATGGGTAATAAGTCCCTTAAGATTCTTAGTAATATGAATATATGTTAGTGAGATTATGTAAGTGTTATAGCATAATCAAGACATTGTTAGATTATTAGATATTTAAAAGCTTGTTAAATTTATAGACTGTTTAAAAAGGTTAATGAAAACAACACATTTAGTGAGTTTACCTGAACCACATATGATTTAATTGTTAAACCTTTACAAGGTTTGTGTTTCTGCTTTATTAAGATTTATCTATGCTTAATTATGCATTTATCAGCACTTAACTATACTCTCATTAACAGTTAACTATGCATTGCTTTTTGAGGCTACTGGATCTAAAGTGTGAACAATGCCTATTAAGATTAATAATGACATAATGACATTATAGGTGTATTTGTAGTGCAGTTATAAGAAACTCATAAGGCTTTTATTCACCTTCTTAAGCAGTATAATTTCTTGTAAGTGCTTATAAATGCCCTATAACCTACAATAAACATATTTATTATGATATTATTACACTTATATAACCTTATTAATGCACATTAATGTTAATAAGCATCTTATAAACTGTCGCTTATTCATGCATCCTAATATCAAGTGTAACTCATTCGGGTTACGCACCAACAGAAACTAAAAATGAAGCTGCTTTAAGGATCACGACAAAAATCGTCACCGTCCCTCACTGGCCTTTCTTTCCTGTTTTTCGGAACAGAAACATTATTGCTTCTGAGAATGAAAGTTCAGCCTTATTGTTGGAAACCTTGGTAGCTGACAAAGCAATTTCGTTATTTGCTGTTCTGATTTTTTGAAACAGCTTTGTCAAGTTCGCACTTTGTGTCCAAGGTCAATTTTGAAGCCACCGTGGGCCCCTTAAAAACCATCTGAAAATAGGAAATTTGATCTTCTGCAATTCCATCATAGTCTTTGTTCTGCTCTTTGCTCTGAGGAAGATCATGTTATATAGCTGACGGCTCCAGAGCAGCTGCTGGTTGACCTTGTGGCGAGATTGTTTGGTCAAATTCTGTGTTTGTTTTTCCTGTAGTGTCTGCTTCTGACAGACTCATATTATGCTGTATTCCATTTGAAACGGGAGGTCGAAATTTCTGAGTTCCCAGTTGGGACTTTCAGCTGGAACGCCCCCTGAAATCGAATTTCTGACTTGTTAAGTCGGAGCAGCCTTAACCACCATGACCTCAAAGTCCAAGAAGTGGGAGGTTGACTATTGCAATATTTCTGTAAGTTATTAATAACTTACTCTGAACGCCGCTTTGTCATTCGACCTGCCCTCCTGAACCTGTGATATTTTCCCAGGATAAAGGTGAGAACTTTTTAATTGCACTCTTAAAATGTAGAAATATTTGGGTGTCCAACAGCCATGCTTCAGTTCAGATCTGAGCAAGTCGTGCACAGTCGGACCTCTCGCCTCAGCGCTCACACACATTCTGCTATAGGGAAAAAGATCTATAGGGGAAGAACTAATCACAAACACAGTGGATGCTGCGCACGGCAATGCTTAATTGATTGATGGCTCAATGATGGTTGATTGTTGAATTTCATTCGCAGGCCATCAGATACTGACAGTTTGGGACTGAAACTCAACAATCAACTATACTCCCATGTGATAGGCCAAAGGCTTTAGCTTCCAAAGCCTGAAAAAAAAAAAAAGCCAAGTGGAGGAGGAGGTTAAGTCTAGTTTTCTCTCAGAGCAAGGTTATTATGGAACTTTTGCCGAACTATGCTAAAAATAAACTGCCAGCTATTTATACCTGCATGACAAAGACAAATTATGATCTCTTCCTAAACCTAACTGAGTAGTTTTGTTGCCTAAACTTAACCAAAAAGTAATGAAAAGTTAACGTCAGCATTAAATCTTCTATCGGACAAAATTCTGTGTTCAACCCATTCACTAATTATACATAAATTATACATAAATAAATGCAAATCTACAATCTGGTACAAACACATGTAAAGTTTGAACTGTTTACAGACAGGAAGCTCTTAACTTACCATAAGTTACTTCCTACCTGGGGGTTCGTTTAAAGTTTGTTTTGGACCAGGAACCTTTGTTGCATGTTGTTCTCCATCATCCCCGTCATCTCCCCCTCATTTCCTGTCACCTCCCCACTGTTAACTCATCAATAAAGGCGCAAAATGGAAAACTATGTGACATTTCAGGTTTCTGGCCCAGTCAGATGTCTTTTTGGCGATGTCACTGCGTTCTCAGATCTGAACAGTGAATTTGGTGAGTAAAATGCCTGATAGTGTCAGCCGAAACTATGAAAATCAGGTCCCGATTATAAGAAAATTGAAATTCCTCTCATTGTCAAAGCGTGTGCCCGTGCAGACATGGACAGGCTAATGGAGGCCGTAGATAGTCTGCTGTCAATCAAACCTGGCGACCTGCTCATCGCCCAAAAGATCTTTCTACCTCCTTTAATCTCTTCGCATCTATTCTTACATCCTGTGTGCTTTTTTCATCATTTCACCTTCTTCTCACTCCTCCAACATCCCTTATTTGTTCAACCGCTTTTATGACCTTTACAGAAACTTCCTCCCCAGTGATCCCTCTCCTCTTCCTCCTCCTCCTCTTCCTCCTCCTCACAATGATCTGTTTCTTTTCACCACCTTGCTCTGCAGTGTTTACAAAGCCTTCGCAACCACATGTGTGTGCACTTACATGCGTGTGTGTGTTTGTATATCCTCCTCTGGGATCTCTGGTGAGAAGAGGATCCAGGAAGTGTGATGATCACCCAGTGTCCTGTGAAGCACCATCGCCTTACACGCAGACACGCACGCACATATGCTGTGTCGGTGCTGTACAACCACAAGCTGAACGGTTTTATCAGTGCTCAGGGATTGTCGCCTTTGTTTCCACACTACAAAGGATTCAGCTCTCTCCTCCACATTTCTTTTATTCCGCGTCTCCTTCCTTGTCACTCTCCGTTCCTCTACCCCTCCCACGTCATCATTCCCATTTTTTTTCTGCCTTCACCTCCATTTCTCTGTGTTTCTCCCCCCTCTCTTCCTGCCCCCTTCATCCCCACATCTCAAACCGCAGTGACGGCTCCTATTGGTTGCGCCGGCAGAATCAGAGAAACGAGCAGCCAATGAGCTTTTGGGCTAACAGGGTCACTATTATCCATGAAGCAGTGCAATTACTCTGCTGTCTACATGCCTGCCATGTATGCATATGCAATGTTCCCCCCTCCATCCTTGTACCTACAGCTCACATTTCCACTGTACATGAACATCCTTCTTGGGTGTATGGTTTATTTACAAGAGCCTGATTGAGAGCGAAAGGCCATTTTATACAGTGTGCTGGGGGGTATTTCATTTTCTTTTGTGCATTTTTTGTGACGAAAGGCAATTTAAAAAAATAGAATGAGAAACTGCATTAGAGTCTGTGTACGATTTGACGTACATCTGCAATAAGTAAATGCATTCAGGTCAAAGCCGTGTACATATTCATGCTATTATGCCTTGCTGCTCTTCAAAGACCGAGGAAGGAAGGCTGTCACTCTCCTCCCCTCCCCCTGCTTTCTCCCTCCAACTCATTCCTTTTCTCGCTGTTTACTTGCCACACACACACACAGTTATATATTTGTACCAGTCAGTCATGCTGCGTTCGGCTGAGCAAATTAAACAAGTTTTGCTCTTTTCTTCTGTGGACAGACGTGGCATTTTCACTCAGTAAAATGCCACTCAAAGCCTTATGTTATAAACCAACCCTGTCACCTAGAATTTACAATTGTGTATTTCTAAATTGTTTCTTAATGATGATGTTGTAGTGATGTAATTCTTGCCTGTATTATCTTCACAGACAACATTTCCTTGAAACAGTGCATTTATATAACGCGCTGCAGTTGTAAGGTTGTGGTTGGGGTGGATGGCAGATGTAGAAAGTGCAGGATTTGTGTCTCACAACTCCAGAAACAAAAGCACTTTGGTTAAGGTAAGGAAATATTGCCATTTATGGTTGGTCTAGGCAACATATTGTAATTTTGGGTTAACAATTTAATATGTTGATCAAAATGCTAGGGGTATGTATAAATATGTAATCTATTCAGTGTACTAAATCATAAAATGATCATGATACGTCATCAGAGATTAAGGAAACATGCTACAGTCAGCGTGTTCCCGTCTGTTCTTGTTTGCCAGTTTCACATTTATTACTTAAAATTAATGAGTTAAAATTAATGCCATTGTTCGACTGAAAGAGTGTAAGAAGATGCAGATGTTTGTGAAAGTTAAAATGAGGAATGTGTGAATGGAGTCTGACAGGCAGTAAGACAGAAATCCAGTTCCAGAGAGTGTATTTTCAGAGCAGTGGGTTTTTCTGTTTGTGCCAGAGCTTTGAGTCAGCTTGCTTCAACTATAGACCATTTACTAAATAAGGATTCAACCTGTTTAATACAGCATCTATGCCTCCAACTCAAGATTTAGACTGTAGCATGCATTATATTTGCATGCTGGGTTTTTACAGATTTCTCCTTTAACAAACTAAATTTCAGCCGTCAGACAATCTCGCTATGTGTCATCGAGCAACATCAGGATTCCTCGGCCTCTCTTGTGGCATCTGCCTGAGCGTCAGGCCTAATTTGCATCATTAGATTCTCTCAGCTGTGGAATGGCTTTGACCTTCCTCCATCATTAGTGACAGTGAGACAGAGTGTCCCTCTTACTAGCCCCCCCTCTCCCCTCTCCCCTCCCCATCTCTTCCTCCTCTTTCATCCATTACGCTCACTTTTTCCTGTCCTCCATGTCCATCATCTCCTTCCCCATGGTACCAAAATCCATCCATCGCCCGCATCGTGGTCATATTATGCAGCTCTACACTTATCTGTTTCAATCTTCTCCTTTCAATTTCTTTTCATCGCCTGTCTTATTTGCGGTGGTATATATCGAGGGGGCGTCCTCTGTCTTGGTTTTAAATTCCCTGTTTGGATTTCACCTATCTAACGAGCTGGAGAATTGATTTAATTTCTCTTCTTTGTGATACCAAAGGGATATAAAAGCACACTCCCATACCTCATACACACTCACAAACACACACACACACATGCTTTACAGGGTGAAAAAGGGGCCGTTGCCTTTCAGGTGAGGCATCTCCAGGGAAATGTTTTGCTTCACGGCAATCGCGCAGCTATCCTCACAATCTGCGGCTGCTCCGTTGGCGCTGAGAAGACGACGTGATTTCACTTCCCAATGACCAACCCTTGGGATCACCCCCACCATTTTGTTATCTAGAAACTCATTAGCCTTTAGAAGGGAAATGACACCAGAAATGAACTCCCTTCATATCCAGTCTAGAGCCCCGTAATCAGAGTTGTGTTGACAGTCTCCTGTTCACATGAAGGAGAGATTTGTCTTCTTTGGCAACATGCGGGACCTCATTTATCAGTGTGTCCTGCACAGTACCGCACTGGCGTGTAAGAATAATTCAAATAAATGTAAAAAACATGAGGAAATACCGTCAATAAAGGCTCATGCCGGTGACCAGGCCTTTTGGAAGCATGTGTGAGATAATTAATGAGTCATTTCAATCCATGCCGGTAATAAGGCCACAGATCCCCAAAGGGTGAGACTAATTCAAGGCTGTTCAGTCACTTGTCATACTGCGTGTCGCTCAAAATGATTGGTGTCTCCATGTGTGAGTTTTTTTTTTCTTCTCAGTGACAGGTCAAGTTTGATTAAATGATTTTTATCTCCCTGCTATTCTTAACTCTTCCTCTCTAACTTGCACTCTTGCTAATAGTGTAATAATCCCTGCACTTGCTGGTTAATTACACCCCAGGATAAACAATTGCCACACTAAATGCTTTTCCTCAATGCACTAATAAAAAGCCATGTAAACACAGGCTTAATCGTGTGTGTGCGCGGGCACAAGTCGTGCAGCTTTGTGTAGCTTCAGTTGTGCACCAACCACCAGACTTAATGACTTGTAAGGCTTCTATCTGCCTACCAGCTGGCATGAGCCCAAACCTCTGATCTGCAGAGCAAGTGCCTCATCATTCCCTAAAACAACATTATAGTGCACATACAGCACCGAATCACACATGCCATTTCAATACATCACAGCGACTCTGCTCGGATCTGAACCGACAAGAAAAAGGTGATTTTGTACACTTTTCAGCGTGAGGAAACGGTCTCTGTAGCAGCTCCAAATCTGCTCGCTAATGAGGCAAAGCCCCATCCTGGATAACAGGACCAGACCTGTAGCGACTCTGCCAGAGCTGCTGAATGCAGATGAATGAGGTTCAAATGTGTAAGCAAGGAAAATCTCTCAATTAGGGACCCATTATTTCACTTTACTTACCTGTGAACCACCAACTGGGATTACATTGATTTCTAGTTGAATGATATGTGGTCTGAACGTCTACAGGCTCCCTTTACAGATAAAAACATATACGTCCATTTCAAACGATACTTCCATGCATCCTTTAGGTTGGCATAGATGTGAAACAATACATCCACTAGAGGGCGCTGCTCAGAATCAAAAGTTACCCCAAATGAATCGACGTGTCCTCCCTTTTCATCCGAATCAGTAAGCTTTCAAAAAATGCGTACAAATACGAAAATAAAGGCGAAATGAATGCAGAGTATGGACGTCCATATCCATATGTGTATCTAAAACTTAACAGAAATTAGCTTTAAGACATCTTCTTACTGTCTTTTCAACAGGTTAAAATGCAGTTTCAATATAAGCATGTCACAAAACACATTTTTAAAAAATATTTTTATAATTTGATAAAACAAACTTCCGAGGCAACAACTTGTGTATTTGTTACAGCTTTGACTACTCTGGAATTATAAAGTATTATAAAGGGGTATTATAAAGGGCAACAGAGTGTCATAAGTGTTAAGTGAAGGGTAACTAGGAAAACCCAAAATGCAGACTTGAGGCAGAATATGTATATTGCGAATGAATTATTGCAAAAGTCAGTGTATCAAAAAGCTTACGGGATTGTCCGTCTGGTTAATATCAAAATGCAAAGTACATATAAATCGAGCAGAGAGGAAACTAAACAGAGAGAAAAACTCCAGGAAAAGGCTGGGACACTCAACCACTTATCCAATAACACGAAGACAAACTGGCAAAGAGTGGAAGCAAGACACACTATAAATATTTTAGTGTGGGGATGATAACAAGACAGGAATCAAAAAAGGAAGAAATTACAGGAGGTAAAGCAGCAGAAACAAGAATGAACACACATTTGGTTGTAGTTTCTTAGTGAAGGTCCAACGTGATGCACATTGTAGAGGATGAAAAATATCACCGTTGCAAAACACGGTAAAAATCGTCTAAATGTGAACGTTCAATCAGTCTTGAAATAGTCTGTGAAAAACTTTCACTTTCTGAACGTCATTTCACGGGTGACCATACTCTTTAAACACAAAAATGGACATGGGGACGTCGGGGACACATTTCCATCATCTTGTGATGCATGAAGTTTCTCTGATTCACTCTTCAGGACTTTCCCCAGGAGCTTGTGTGTGCGTGTTTGAGTGTGTGTGTGTGTGTGTGTGTGTGTGTGTGTGTGTGTGTGTGTGTGTGAGTGAGTCAGAGCTGCTGGTGACATAAGTGAATGTATGTTTAGAGCTCGAACAGAACTAAGTTTAGTGATAATGTGTGGGTGACTTTTTGTTGGGAAGTAAACCAAGATGTTCCCCTTTTAGCGCTGGCAGTTTGCTAACGTCTGCTGAAACAACCACTGTGCTGAAGATTTATGATAACGCAGTAAACCCTGGACCTCCTGATCACATGACCTCATTAGGTGCTGGAGGGGAAAGTGTGATGTCACATGGTACATGGTAGAAATAGCGTATGCGGGTTTACTACGACTTTGAGTCTGAGAGAGTTGACTTCACACCTGAGCAGAGGCCATATGGTTGCAGGCAAGGTCACCGATCTAATAAGCTAGATTCCCTGGCTGCCCTCTGTTGATTGTTTATTACACTACACGTTTCTGCCTGTGTGTTTGTGTGTGTGTGTTTGTGTGTGAGCATGCTGTGTGTCCTCTCAGTGTGTGTAGCCATGTGCTCAGGTTTGAGCCAGAGAAAAGCAGGTCAAAACACTGCAGGGTGTGAGAATCATCAGAATGGCTGCTGCTAATTAAATGTGCCAGGCCCCCAAGTAAAACAAAAGGATCCATGTTCACTAAATGTGAGCGCCGACTGAAATGCTTTTGTTTTCAAAATATTACATTTCCAGCAAATATGAATGGCCAGAGAAACTATTCACCCCTCAAACTACTACTGCTGTAATGGGACATCAAATATTTACTGGTGTCAGCCAATGAAAATGCAGCGTTTTAAACATTAACTTTGGCCTTGTGACTAATCACTAACTGACCAAAGGTTCACCATGACTTTGGTTCAGACTGAAATATAAAATTTAAAATGGATTACCATGAAAGTTTCCCCATAACATTCGCAATTTTCTGTTTTCCTCTGAGGCTGTATTCACACCAAATCAAGAGCTTCAGCTATTAGAGCAGCACCGCGACCTAAACACCGGCGGCCGCTGCAGGCCAGTTGGGTGCCCTACAAGTAATTGCTCTGTGGTTTCAAAAAATGGTCTCACTACAATAAAATGACGACTACGGGGGCTAAGATCATCACACATGACTACAGCTGGGCACAATGAATTCACAAGAGTCTCAGCTTTCCAGTCAGACCCAATTTGTGATACTCCAATACTTGTGGGCTTCAGACTGGGGAGAGAAGGGGGACTGAGTATACAGGGCCTCGAAGATGGAATGAATAGCCATCGATGCAGGGAGGGGCCTGCAGAAAATGCCTATAAATAGAGTCCAGAATTTTGTGCTACATCCCTGCCAACACTGTTTAGGTACTTCGGTATGCAGAAACATTCAAATACCATTTTTAGAACAGGTGAAAATGACACATTTATGCATGCATGTGTGGTTTTGCCAAAAACTATGTGGGATTAGCATAAAGTGGGCACGTCTGCAGACTCTTTGGTACCCATGGAACCGCCAAGATTTAGCCTCTCCACTCTAGCTCTAAAACCGAGCGCTGTACAGCCTATGAAAGAAAGAAGAAGTAATGTCTTGTAATGTTGGTCTGTACACTGCCCACCACGAGATTCACAGTAATTTTAATGAAAAAAATAATGTCTTTTAGCCTCAGCTGCACTTTATGTTATGCTAATTAGCAAAGTTAGCACGCTGATGAACTAAATTAAAATACTGAGCATTATACATGTTAAACAGCATGTTGGAACAATCACTGTGAGTATGTTAGCATATGCTGATGTTAGCATGTATCTCAAACTGTTGTGCTACAGCTAAGCTAGAAGCCCTACTGCCGGCATGACTGTAGACTCTTAGGCTGGTGATAAACTCGATGTTTAACCACATGTTGGTGGTTGTGTAGCATTAATTTCTGAGGACGTGCACAATCATTGCACCAAATGGATGCAAGATATGTGAGGCATCTTTGATGTGTATGGATGGGTAGAGGTGCAACATGTAATTAAATGCAGCGGTATCTTTGGCTTTGGTCTTATTTGCTGTTTAGATATCAGTTTTGTGAGTGTATAAATGTATCATATTAAAAGTGTGAAGATGTTTTTAATGCGGGGAACACAATTTTGCCATACTTGTTCATTCCAACAGTTGGGATAATCGTTTAAACCATGAAACATGTCTTTAGATCATGTTTCATATCAGTCTTTTTCGTTATTAATGTCAGTGTGTACTTGTTCAATAAGGGGTCAGTAATATAAGTGTGTGACGGCTGGGAAACACACAGGATGCAGCAGGGTTATAGATAAATTCACAGATGTTTGTTCCACTTTTGAAGAGAACAAACAACGTTTGAAGTGATTCATTGGATGCCGCAGTGTTTTGTTTTTTCCCTTTAATCCCATCGTCCCTCTGTGTATATTTATCATGACTGTCAAACACAGGACTCTCTTCAGCTGTCAGATTACAACCAGAAATAAAAAAAAGAGGAAACAAAGACGGCGGGAGAGTGAGAGATTGGAGAGCGGGGGCGTGTGTATAGGTTCAAATTCTCAGGGGGATTTCACATAAAGGTTGAAATACCAACGCTGTGAAAGCTGAGACACCGAGTGCTTAGTTTTGCGATTGGGAATACTTCCTACCAATTTTCATTTTTGACAACTGTCAGTTATTACTGTAATCTGACTAACCAGACAGGATCAGCAGAACAGGTGGATGGTTTTAGCGAAGCATTCGCATTCAGTTCCTCTTCAGTTTCTGGTCGAGCGAACAGAAAATAATCACAGCAAAAAAATACTGATGTTCAGATATGATCACTTCAGAGGATTGAACCGTGCCCACACACACACACACACACACACACACACACACACACACACACACACACACACGCACACACTCTTCATTGATGTTTGTCATGGATTTGATGTTCTGGACGGCGCAGCGCTGTTGCTCATTATAACAGAGAGGAAAATAACAAAGCCAGTATTGAGTGGGAGCAAAATCAAGCATGGAGCAAACGAGCACAAGACATCAAAGAAGTGAAATAAGAATATTGTATTTCCCCAATATGCATGTTGTCAGTGACACATTTGATGCAACATCTCACCCGCTGAAGTACAATAGGAACGGCGAGAACAGCCTGATCTAGATGCGTCAAGAAAACAACGGCAGCACAGACGCTAACTCCTGTGTCGGCATAATCGATTCAAATTGTTGTTTTCATGATAGTTCTCTCTGAATCACAAGTATAGACTTTGTATTTGTGGATTTCATAATGCATTACTGGCAGTAAATTTGATTTATTTCACATTTCTTTGCCGCAGTGAAAACACAACCTATACAATTTTCTGCAAAAACAGATCCATTTGATGCATCACATACCTTCACAAAGGCCACACAGTCAGCTTTATTTGCTATGTCAATAAACAAAAAATGATTTTATTAGCATCTTGTGACAGCCGCCAGGCCATGGCTGCCTGAGCAGTCTCCCTCTCTCCTCTCTGGATTATTGGTTTGGCTGGACTTTGATTGATTTACTTTTGTTTTTGCACACCCCTACTGTACACATTCACACACACCCACACACCAATCATAATGACCTGACTGCATACTTAATTAAGCGCTCTTAGACAAATTTATTTTACTTCATAGAGTTGTGGGTGGACAATTTAAATTAGTTTGCATATTTGCTTTTGCATAAAAGAGATAGACAATCATGGGATGCATGTGTTGCTTTGATTTCAGGAGTATTTCATGAGAAACTCACACAGGCCAGAGACCCGAACCATGTAACCGCAGCATCACTGGTTTGATTCTGTCTGTCTGTGTCTTAACTATCACTGTCCAACATAGCATAGTCTTAAAAAAATGCAAACATGCTCAAAAGTGATGTATCAAAGGTCCAGTTTGTAAGATTTATGGGGAATTATTGGCAGAATATGTAAGAAATGGAAGATAATATTCATGAGCATATTTTCATTATTGTACAATAATCACCTGAAAATGAGAAAAGTTGTGTTTTTGTTACTTTACAATGAGCTGTTTATTTCTACTGAGGGTGTGGGTCCTCTTCCAGGGAGTCTGCAGTGTTTCTACAGGAAAACCAGACACTGCCTCTAGATATGGTATTTTTGCAGCCACCATAGGTTCTCCTACATGCCTGGATGCCACTAAATCTGGATCTTTAAAAAAACAAGACAATGTTGGTAGGCAGGGTATCTGTAGGTCTTTAAAAGTGCATGTATGTGTGTGCAGGCCTGCAGCTTGTCCAAAGCAAATCTCTCTCTCACTACTGGACCAATGAGCCTTTTTTTTTTTTTGGTGCACATTCATGACTGTGTGCTGAAGGACCTCGGTGAAACAGGATTCTTGAAAAACCTTGAAAAACTTTTTTTTATGGCTGGAGTGATATTTTTTCAAGGCCAGCCACCCCGTTCTTGTGAATCTGACAACTCAAGTAAAAACTGAAATATGTTAATTGAGTTGATCATTTTGATTAATCCATTCATCCATGCATTTTATGCCATTTATCCTGGTTAAGGTTTGCATTAAATTAATTCAATTATATGATTAGAAATTTTGGTAATGCTTCAATTTCCAGGTCCCAAAATTTCATGGTAAATACAAAGTAATATAGTAGAAATTTCTGAGATTATTAGCCCCAAATTACCCCAGATTTCATGGTATGTATGTGATAACACACCTGCAAATGATCACATACTTACCATGAAATTTGGGAATAGTTTGAAGGTAATTTGTGAGTAATTTCTAAGAAAGTTTAAATACATTATTTGGCAATTACCTTTTTTACCATGACATTATGGGACCTGGAAATTGAAGCGTTACTGAATTTTTCATTCCGAACTTTTGGGTAGTTCTGAGAAAAACATAATAATGAATCAGTCATAATGTCGTGATTGGTCCTCCATCATACTCTCATACCCAACAGATATTAAATTGTGTTAAAGAGGCCTTAAAAAATCTTCCTTTTAACTGCGTGAACCTGCAGAAACTCTGGGTAGAGATGACACACTCTTTCAACATTTACTCGGTGTTCAAAGTGTAAGACAGGAATAATAAACTCTGCATGGTTGGGTGAATATTCATTGATTAGTTGCCTCGATGTTTTATGGATTAGCTGCTTGGGTCTAATCACTTAGATTAACGTCTGCTGCACTGAGTGAAACTGATACACACCAAAGCGATCAGTGTCAGGGGATTTTGCCAGTCAGACTCCCCGCTGTGCCCGGCGCCCCTCACTGAGGTCTCAGTGTTGGTGAAGTTCAAAGTGATGACACACACACACACACATATACAAACACACACACACACACACACACACGGATGAAACGACCTTTTGGGCTCCCTTCTAATCCACTTAGCGTTTGTCTACCTCTTGCCCACACACCAGCCTAGACAGCTCCTGTCTGAATGCAGGGACATTTATAGTGTGCATGTTGTTCAGCAACCAGTCGTTCCAACGTTAAACTTATTTTTAGCACGAATCATGATGAAAGTGAAGTGTTTTGGGGATATGAGAAAGCCATTTGAGGACTGGGAGAGATTCTTTCCCCCTTAATGAACAAGCAGCACGTTGTTTTAATTTTTTATTTGTTGTCTTGTGGGGTTTTATCTTAGCTTGTTTTAGCTTTTGTTTGTTGTGCTCTTGTTCCTCTGTGGCTGTCAGGCATTGTTCTTGATGCACTGAGCATCCCGCGCTGATGTTCGGTTCCTTTTCTGACTTTGATGCTGTTAGAGAACTGAGACTGCTGGAGTTTGGCTTTCCTGGCTTGTGCCACTTTTTGCCAACTAACTCGTCAGTACCGGCGGCGTCTCACTTTGCTTCTCAGGAAAGATGCAGACACGCATCAGCTCGGAGAAATCACAGCGACCTGTGAAGTATTTTGGGGATCACCTGGTTCGAGGCGAAACAGTACAGTAGGAGGCTGCGTGAGTCAGAAAGCGTCTCTCGTTTCGCGAAACATCATCTCGATGTACGAGGAGACAGTCATCAGCACAGGGGTGATGATGCTTCCCAAAAGGATGATGCAGTGTGTGTGTGTGTGTGTGTGTGTGGGTGTTTGTGTGTGTGTGTGTGTGGGTGTTTGTGAGTGTGTGTGTGTGTGTGTGTGTGTGTGTGTGCTGTAAGCCTGTAGCTGTGCTGCAGACTCAAGTTGTCAGGAGTTTATGAGAGGATTGAGACTGACAGTGAGGATATGTTACCTTGCATCCTCAGATCAGCAGCCCTCTACTCAGTGGACGAGAAGTGACTGTGTGAAAGTGTGTGTGTGACCACAGGCTCATGTTTATCAAACTTATAAGAATTAAAATAAATCTTTTAACAAGCCACTTTGTAGTAAAATAGTATATTGCTGAAATTAAAGAATTAAACAAATTTATAATCAACTTACTTCAACTTACTGCAAAATGTCAGACAAACTTTATAGAGGAACTTAACACCAGGCTGTAAAGCTGTTCCTATAAGTGTCAGTGATGTCACGAGGTTCCAGGGTACATTTTTTATATCACTGCCGCAAGGTCGGAAGTTAAACCACTAAAGGTCAGGAAAAAAATTCAGGCGGTGTTAAGTTGCTCTTTAAGATCAACTCTCAAGTGAAAATCACAGCTTATACATCTGCTCAGGGCAGGAATAGCCAATCAGAAGCAAGGATTTACCCCTCATCATAGTGGTAAGTGCTGTATATATGACAGGAAGTAAACTGAAATGGAAAAGCGGAACAGGAAATGTACATTAGAGAAGTCGAACAACAGGGAGAATTCAGTTTTAAGCCTCCAAGTGCAGACAATTAAGATCCATGGAAAATGATTGGAAACAAAAGTTTTATTCTTGTTGTGTGTCGTTGTGTATTCTGAGTTTGTCACACCACAGAAACATGTTATTAACCACCAAGTATATAAAATTAGGTCTCAAAATCATGAACAAATAAGCGTTTTTCTCTGCTCTGAAACACTGGGGGTGTCTCAGAGTCAAACACCACTACCACCTGGAAACAACCCAAAACATGAACGCTCCGTCTGGCACCTTTATCGGACATGTCCAGATGTATTTGAGCCACCAGAGTCAGACTCACTCACTCACTAAGCCAAGTTCACGGTCCTCCCAAAAACTCTGGAACACAGAAAACAAGAGAACAAAAAAGGGTAAATTGTCAATAATGGCCTGAAACTGTACATATTAAGAACATAATATTCATCATGGCCTGATCACTGCACTCAGAAGCTGTAGTTCATCCCTGTTTCATTACTGCAGTCACTTAGAATCTAATCTTAACCATGTCAAAACACCGTAAGAATTGCTGAATCGCTTTTATTCATAAGGGGCCCTCACATGATAGGAAATTTGTCCCTGACCCACCGTGAGGTAAAGATGCAAAGCACAGCACCTCAACCGCTACGTCCTGTCTGCCTGGTACACAAAAGGCTGAGCCACCTTTAGCTCTGGATTTGGCTAAATTCATAAACCGTGATTCACAATTCTTATTCCTGCCTGCTTAATTGGGCGCCACCGCTCTCTCCATAGGAAAACAATGGGACAGCTTGCACAAAGCGTTTTTACTGCTGATCATGTGTCGGGGCCTTTACTGTAAACCTGCAATTATTTTTTGGCCACTTGGGCGGGCAACAGACACAAGCTTTAAACACAACATTAACATATTATCTCTTTTCAAGTTGATATGGTGAACGTGTTGGCAAACGGTTGCTTATTTACACATCCAAGAGTTGCAGAGCAACATGATCATTAATTTACAGTCGTGTTTCTCGCCACCTGATGAATGTGATCCAATATTTATTCCCTTTTAACTCCGCGTTCAGTCACGACCAACTCCTCGGGGAAATATCTGGCTCTTTAGCAGCTAAATGTTCCACTGTGTTCGCCATGTTGTCGCTAATTGTGTTCGCCTGCTGTTTGGTGCTGAGCTGGTAGTGAGCAGTTGGGTTTTAGAGCTCTTTTTTGCTGTAACTTTTTGTGCCCGCTGCTGCTGAAAACGACACTGTGAGAGCAGTAAAAGTGAACTAAAACAGTTAAGCTGTGGCCGAAGGGCTAAACAATGAGCTGAACATGCCGTAAAGCTCCATAAAGTTGAGGGGACCTGCAAATTCAGGCGATAATTCTCTATAATAGTGGTAAATAATAATGTCCTGCCCTTTAAGTTTGGAAGTAGGAGGAAAGGTGGAATTTCTTTTAAATTTCACTTTTGGCAGTTTGATAAATACAGGCATTGGTGTGCATTTGGTTTTAAACTACCTGCTGCAACAAACTGCCATCACATTAAGTCGTTTGGTTGTGCATTTAGTCCTATATATTTTCCGTCCTCCTCTCTGTAGAGTCCTGAGGGGGCCCGTAGTCCCCGAGTGCTATGGCAGATTCCTATAAATAAAGATCCACAAGCAAATCCATGTCCTGCACTGTATAACTTTCACAATAAAATGTCTAAACGTATTTTAAAATAACAAGATTTTCTGCCTTTCTTTTATTGAAAAAGTCTAGAAGGCAGAACATCAGATCACACAACTTGTTTCAGCGAGAGTTTATGTGTTTAAATTATTGTTTAAATCCTACACATAGCATTGAAACACAGCTGCAGCACTCAAGTCAAAGGTTTGTGTTTTTCGCTCTAATCAGCTAAAGGTCAAACTAGGCAGCTTGTCAGTCTCAATCAGTTCACACTTGCTGCCTCAGTGACTCAGACTTCTTGGAGGAAGAGGATGCAGCAGCTACAGTAGGATTGCATGGCACGGAGCGCCGTCATGAGTAGCGTCTCTTTTTGCAAACTCAAAACAACTGCAGTGTCCTTCACGCTGCACACTGCAGCCCACTGAGCAGTCTGTGAACACTGGGAGCTGTGGTTTACTGTCATGTCGGTGTCGCTGGGATGACGGCCGAGATGTAGACAGATGATCGTGACTTTATGCATGCTGGCCAAGTGTTTGTATTCTGTTCATTTTCACAGCGTTCTTTGTGTTCCGTTTTTTTTTTTTATTCATACTTTATCTTTGTGTTCCCACTCCAGGCTTTGTACGCCTCGTCACTGTGGGGATGCTGCTCTGTGAGCCTCCACCCAGGGCTTCTTCCATTTTTGTTCCGCCTAATTATGTTGTGATGACAGTTTTCCTTTGTTATCATCATGAGTCTAAGTTTGGGCGTTGTTGTTTTTGTTATTCCACTTACAATGTGGGCACTGTGAATCCTTTCAGAGACTTAAACTCTGATTAGAAGACACACCATTAAACTTGTTGACTTGTCAGACTTACAAAAGAAAACTTACATGTTTACTTGGACTAGTTGATGTTTCTTGTATATTAATAGGGCCACACCGAGAATTTCCAGCCTTTAAAGGGTTAGTTTGGATTATTTGAAATGGAGTTGTGTGAGATACTTATCAATAGTCAGTGTATTAGACAGGAATAGCAGTAAAAGACACTTTAAAAAAGATCCACTTAAAAAAATCAATATCAGTTTAAAGTGTATGCTATATTCAGAATATTTTCACTACTTTACCTTGCCATCAGACAGCCTTTTCTGTCAGTAAACCAAATATTGCTCTCTTCAAACCAACAAAACTCCACAGGCAAAATCAGTCATTTTACCTTGTATAACAAGGGTGTTGTTGGACTACCATTGCCTCAGTCTGATAGTTTGTTTGTGTTATTGTGAGACTTCAGTATTTTCAAAGGATAGTTCATATTCACTGAAGTCACACAATAATACAAACAAACAAACAAACAGATTGAAGCAGCAATAGATCAGCAACTCACATCTTATGCAAAGTAAAATTACTGATTTTAGCATACACTTAAACTGATATAGATTTTTTTTAGGTAGACCTTTTATTAAATGGCTAAAACACCTTTTGATGCTGATCCTGCCCACAGCAGTTCATCGCTTTGCTTCCGTGCCGGAGCCCATGTCTGCTTCTACAAACTGGTGCCGACCGCCATCAGTTGCTAATACAGTGACTATGGATAAGTACCTCATACAACCCCACATCAAATAATCCGAACTATCCCTTTAATGAAATTCTTTGCTTTGAGCAGTTTTACCACAGTTGTCTTCCCTCCTGACGTTTACATTCCCCGTCTCTCCGCCCCTTCAGTGCAGCTGTACCACAGAGCTGCTAAGCTGTACTCCACACTTGACTTGGGCTTAAAATGGAGTGACTAAGCACAGATTTAATATTGGACTTATAACTACTTAGCAATGGAAAGTACAAACTGTCAGCTTTCCTGTGAAAAGTAAAAATGTGTCAAGTTTGCACCTCGGTTTGTTTGCAACAATAAAATGTAAAAAGCTTTCTCTAATAACCTGCTGACTGCTCCACTGCTCCAGCATCACTGATGCTAAATTGTGTCTCTTTGAGAGGGCTGTACTGAGTGTGTGTGTGTGTGTGTGTGTGTGTGTGTGTGTGTGTGTGTGTGTGTGTGTGTGTGTGTGTGTGTGTGTGTGTGTGTGTGTGTGTGTGTCTGTGTGTGTGTCTGTGTGTGTTGGAGGGGTCAGTGTGTATGTGAGAGAGAGAAAGCAAAAAAAGCCAGACAAAGCTCAGGACGGAGGGATCCTTGGGTTGAGGAGATCCACGCTCTGCTGGCCAAATATAAAGGCTTATAAAGGCTACCAGTCAACATGGGTGACCTATTTACGCTCAGACACACTGCCACACAAATACACACCAGACAATGACCACAGCCTTATTTTTTCCTCCACAGTTATTTTTGAAGCGTCTTTTCTTGGCAGCGTGGTGTTTTTAATCAGTCTCCCCTGAGCCGGTGTCTGAGACATCTGGCCGTGGTCATCAGTGCCGTGCCTGTACACCGCAGGCTGATGACGTGTGTGTGTGATTGGACGGGGATGTTGTTCCCCAACATCTGCTCATTAGGTCAGTATCTAAAATTTGGCTATTTTTAGCTTCTGGGCTGAGTTTCCTCATACATTCTTCTCCTCGTCTTTCCCTGGACAGCTGGCCTGTGGCAGAATCTGTCTGGATAGCTGTGGGGTTTGCCTCTGCCGCTACTGCAACATCTGGCAAATCTTAATTTACAGTTTGTAACGTGGACTTGGGGGCTCCTGGTGTGATTTTATGTGTAGTGGCTGTCCAGGTGCAGCTGTAAGAGCGACCCTGTGCTCTTTAAAGGGATAGTTCAGATTATTTGAAATGGGTTATGAGGCACTTAATCATAGCCAGTGGATTATCTACAGTAGATGCCAGTCGGCATGTAATGAACTGCTGTGGATGGGGTCAGCAGCAAAATGTATTTTAGCCACTTAAAAAGGTCCGCCTGAAACAATCAATATCACTTTAAGTGTGCACTATATTTAGAATATTTTCACTGCTTTACTTTGCTCTCAGACAGCCTTTTCTGACGGGAAACCACTGTTACATAAGCCAAATCTCAGTACTGCCAAATCAACCAAACTCCATAGGTGAAATCAGCAATTTTACCTTGCAGAACGCTGGAGTTGCTGGTTTGCTGCCACCCGAATCTGTCAGTTTGTTTGTGTTATTGTGTGACTTCTGCATTTTAAAAGGTTAGTTTGGATTCACTGAAGTCATGCAATAACACAAACAAACTAACAGATCGAGGCAGCAGTAAACCAGCAACTCCTGTGTTCTGCAAGGTAAAATTGCTAATTTCGCCTATGGAGTTTGGTTGGTTGTTCAGCATCTGTACTGGGGGCCCTCTCAGCTGAAAAAGATGGGTATTTTTAGGTGGATCATTTGCTGTTGACCCTGTCCACAGCAGTTCATTGCTTAGCTTCCTTGCTGGTGTCCATGTCTGCTTCCCCTCTGGTGGCGTGCCAACCACCATCGACTGTAGGTAATAATTATCAGTAAGGATCTCATACATTCCCACTTCGAATAATCCAAACTAACCATTTATGGTGAAGCAGAATGTGGACGTAGTCACATCCACAGGACACAGGCTGCTGCTAAAACCACCTGCTGCAACAGCACTAGAAAAACAATCCTCAGTATTTGCAGTGAGAGCAAGAGTAAAGGTGTGTATTTATTCGCCAGCTCACTGGATGATGCACTGCAGACTCCTGTGGGTCCGTGTGTTTGATGAAGTGTGTGTGTGTGTGTGTGTGTGTGTGTGTGTGTGTGTGTGTGTGTGTGTGTGTGTGTGTGTGTGTTTTGAGGATCCCAGCCTGTCCTTGAGTCCAGCAGTGAGGACCCTGTCTGCCTCCACGATGTCAGCTCATTGATTCATGCTGCGGCTCTGCCACTGACCCGTAGGATGACTCTCAGGGGGAGGTGTGCAGACAGGTTACATCCATCAGATGGCCTAAGAGCCAGGCAGATGTGCACCGACACACACACAGACACTACATACACTCACAACATAACAAGTCTATGCTAGCAGCTTGTGCAGCAGTGCTTTGAGCTAAGTGCTAAAGTCAGCATGCTAACATGCTCACAATGATAATGCTAGCATGAACACAAATTATCACTGAGGCTGTTAGGAATTAATCAAAGTTATTAACCAGAGTACTGATTGGCTGCCCCTGAAAATTTGATGATTTGTGTCATCAACGAGAAGACACTGACTCACATTTCGTCTGTCAGATCTCAGAACTTAGTTTTTTCCTCCATCATTGTTGCCTAAACAGAGCAATGCAGGATCAACAACGTGGCACGCCGTAAACTTCACAAACCAAGTCTCAAATGATCACAAATGACAAAACTGTCTGTGTTGGAAGCGTGATAGAAACGGAGGGCAGCATGACGCCGCACAGAGGCTGCTCTGACGCTCTCTGCTCCAGTGATGACTGTCAGTTGAAGTCAGCTAAACCACTTTTGAACCAGATGGTGGTTTGACCTCCTCTATAACTCCTGTCCACTGTGATTGACTCTTCACCTGACAGCGCTGCAGCAGCCCGGCAGGATAGAAGCTTCACGGTGTGCTGGGATTTTATAACTGAGGTTTGCGCAGGACGCAGACTTTCACTTTCTCTGACTGTTTGGAAATTCGATGATTTCACATGACAGATGACAAAGTAAGGCACAAAAACATATAGGGGATGATATAGACCTTTTTGGGCCAACGTCATAATTACATCAGAGTGTTAGCTGGAGGCAAAACAAAGGACACGCTGCTGGAGCCAAACACAGAATGGTAGGCCACATAATCAAACTTTAAAAAAATCATCTGTCTGTGTTGTTCGTTTCATCAACAGCTGCCACTACCAGTCAAAAAAAATCTCCCAAAGTTACCAATGATTCAACTTAGTAACCCTGTCACACTGCAGACCAGTAAATTAGCAAAATAAAATGAAAAAAAAAAAAAAAAAATCATTGAGAAGATAAGGGGATAAAAGCTTTTACCAAAGATTCCTCAGGGGGCCATTAATGTATGTGCCACATTTCATTGTTATCTAACTAATAGTTGCTAAGATAGTTCACTCAATATCTGAATAAAAAACAAAAAAACAATCATCTTCATGTTGGCGCTTGAGGAAAAGTCAGGTTATCTCCAAAGTCAGTAGGAATCATCATCTGATCACTGTGAATGTCTGTACTACAATGTGTGCCAATCCATCCAGCAGATGTTGAGATATTTTCAGCATACCATTGGTATCAACTGACAAAAACTTTAATATTAAATATCGTATTTGCCCAAAATGAACATTTTTGCCGATGTGACAGGCAGGCGTGATTATGCGCACGCGATGTCTGCTGTGAGAAAAAGTTGCTATTTGCAATGATTTCTCAGTGTCTGTGATGCAAGGAGGAGCCAAAGCACATCTCCTCAAGACCGCAAATTTAATTACCCGTCTTAAGATCTGTCATACAGATCATTACGACAGATTTCTGAAGAACAAAGAGAAAGGGCAACCAGCGTGAGGAACCTGTCAGCAGCATTTTTCTCATGTTGCTCAGTGAATACGCACATTTTCAACAGCATTGTTTTTATGTCTGCATCTGTGCGTTGGCCATCAGGGTAAGAGTGGGCACAATACATTTTAATTAGTGGCTGGATGTTTCCTGCAATATGCTGTAAAAATATGTGCATATATTGGTATTAATAATCAACCAAATAAGTTGGAAAATATCGACATATCATCAGCAAAAGTTCAATATCATCCAGTATCGAACAGCAAACCATTTGGTAGTTGTCAAGATTTTCCAGTGTGAATAAAAATGATGGATTCACCAGCACTGACATCAATAGAGCCACTCTGCTAGCATTGCTAAAAATTGTAAATATTTAGTTGAGAAAAAGGTGCAAGAGGAGTAAATACCATCATGTCAGTGCCACAAAGATTATCTCCCCGGTGCAGGGATGCAGCTGCTAATTTTGTTTGATTTTGTCTTATAAATAGCTCATTATTTGAGAACATCTGTATACTGATGTTTGTTTTCCAGACCTCGCTGTTACTCTCCTGGGCTCTATTCCACGGAGACGCTAAGGTTTGCTGCTCTGTTGTTGTGGTCATGGTGAGCTGTTGCTGGTTGACAGTGCGAGGCTGAGTTGCTGCTGAGAACTGGGTCAGTTTGTGCAGCAGTCTGCACAGCAGCCTCTCTCTGCCTGCGTTTTGTCTCGCAGCGAAAGGGAAAATTGTGCCAGATTTCAACCAGATCCTTCAGATACGGGATCCGTAAACAGAGTGTTTTCCTGGCCTGTCAAAAAATTGTGGGACTTATCCACCCTGAGGCTTAGTAGATGAGACACAATCTCTGGGGGTTTTACTGCAGTTTGTGTGCGTGTGTGATCATGTGTGGAAAATATGTGAGTGTTGTGCATGTGCGCAAAGAATTCATGTCTGCCATCATTTAAATTTAGCTTAAATCCCATTTCATCCTGGTTGATCCCATTGATGCACACGCATTGAAACAGTCAGATATGATTAAGCATTCAAGAGGCTGTTTTCTCAATCCAACTTGCTAGAAAGACACTTGAAGCCCACAGCAGAAAGGGAAACTGGCGAGTTTTGGCTCTTTTAACTGTGTGAGTCGCCCTCTGAACACTGCCCATTAAACACAAACCAGCACATATATTATTGATATGTTTTGCCTCCCTCCACTGCCGGCGTCACAGTACGTTTTAACGTAACGCTCCCTGCTGATGATGATTTATTCTCTCTCATTTCCACTCCATCTAAAAAAAACAAACTACCAGGCAAATAGTCAACAGTTAATATCTGGAGGTTTCTGGTCAGCTTTTCCAGCATGAGAGCAAAAAAACATTTTACACTCTTGAGTTTATCAGCATTTTCCTTAAATAAAACTGTTACTTTTGTTGAGTAATAATTTTCCGTTATAGTTCCTGTCAACAACATGTTTGTGCTGATGGAAACAAGATGATCACAAAAACTATGACAAAATGTCCAATTTCGTCAGCAAATAAAAACAAGACAAAAATGTTAGGAAGGGACAATTTTAAATTCTTTGTGTGGTACAGTAGGGGGTTAGATGGACACAGCTGTGGTGCTTTTCTTCATATAACAATATAAACTGTTCATCATTTAATTATTTATTAACTACTGTAGCAACACTTTGTTAGCGTGTAAATTCAGCTCATCTGTGTCTTCTACCAAATCCTACTGTCTGAGCCGTAGGTGATGTGAGGTTTTTTCCCAGATCTTAAATTTTCTCCCTCAACTGAATTCTTTACTTAAACCACTTGTTTACCTCTGACTGAGTATATTTCTGTTTGTTTATGTGTGTACCCCTCTTTGTATGTAATTGTTTTGTAATATTTTCAGTTTATGTTCTCCATAATGTGTTTGTATCACTCCGATATGTCTGTGAACCTTTGATAAAGTGCTACCAACGCTAAAGTCTTTCAGGATTAAGGCTCAGGGGGGCCATTGAGATTGGGCCAATATATTTTTTAGAGCTGTAAGTTCACAGCTGTAAGTAAGTTTTTTGTAATTCATTATTTGTAATTTGTCCAACACTGTGTATAGCCTACTTAATATTAGAAAGGAGCAGAAACGTAAGATGCTTAATGTTCATAACAGGTTAATAGATATTTCCCTCAGGAGTATACAGTATAATGAGACTGGAAATGAGAGAAACAGAGAATAGAGAAACATTTGAGTAACATTAGATTTTAACTAAATGGGTTAGATTTTAGTCGACTAAATCTGCTGTACATTTAGTAGACTAAAACTAGACTAAAATTAAACAGTTCATATGATTAAAATATGATTAAACGGTTATGACTAAAAATAAGTCAAAACTTGCTGTCAAACTGGTATAAAAGTGCTCATCCCACTTCCTGTTAACTAGATGGACTCTGAGTTGTGTTCCAGATCGAATGCCAGGTGCTCTTTGACTGTCTCCGAGTTGAAAACAGTGTGTGGGAGAGATGACAGTTCGCCTGAAGGAATGTTAAAGCACGAGTGATTCATCTCATCTTCGTGAAAAGGAGCACCAAAACGATTTTTAATTCATACCCAGCAAAATGCCACATCCTACGCATACATGCATCAGCACATACCTGATCAAACACACAATGTGACTCGAGCAGCAGAGTGATTCAAACGACTCACATCTCATAGGCGCGGCATGTGTGCGTGGCTTCCAGGCATCATGGCGTGATTGTTGAGGAGGAGCTCAGTCTGGGTTTAATGCGTGGTGGTGATAATAAATTCATTGTGTTTGTCAAAATGGAGCAGACGGTCTCGGTGCTGTGAGGAGAGCTGAGGAGATGCAACATGCATGAACTCAGCTGAAGCGAGAAGCTGCCACTGTCCCAGTTCCCCAACTGAAGACGTAGATGAATTAGTGAAAAGACAAATTATCCTAAATATCTTACATGGATCCATGTTCCTGTAATGGGGTCTCGTCTCTGTATTTTAATGCAGTGTCATGATATGTCTCAGTTTTCCGTCCAATATTACTTAAACTGCAGGAAGCATAGATAATTTAAAGCCGTGCGGATGTAATTTTTATGAGCTCTGGAGATGATAGATGGTAGAATCTCTCATATCATGTCTTCATTCGTTCTTCTCATATTATCTCTGTTTCTCTCCCCTCTCGCTCTGCTCCTGTCTTCCCTCTGTGTCGTCTTGCAGGTGTATGGTGCACTGACCCTGCCTGCGACAGGCGAGGAGTCAGAGGACCAGGGCCATGATTGGCTCTCCTGGCCCTGGTGGGCGTGCCTTAGTGCCATGGCCGAGGGTGTGGCGATGGGTCCTGAGTGCCTCTCTGGTCGCCATGATAGCTCTGACGCTACCAGGAAGTAGCCAGGCCTGTCCGCCGCGGTGCGAGTGCTCGGCTCAGCTGAGGTCGGTGTCGTGCCAGCGGCGGCGGCTCACTAACATCCCAGAGGGCATCCCCACGGAGACTCGTCTCCTGGACCTCAGCAAGAACCGGCTTCGCTGGGTGCAAGCGGGCGACCTGGCGCCGTACCCACGGCTTGAGGAAGTGGACCTCAGCGAGAACCTCATTGCCACATTAGAGCCCAATGCCTTCGCTACCCTGCAGAATCTCAAAGTGCTGAAGTTAAGGGGGAACCAGCTGAAGCTAGTGCCCATGGGGGCCTTCGCCAAGCTGGGTAATCTGACCAGCCTGGACCTGAGCGAGAACAAGATGGTGATTTTATTGGACTACACCTTTCAGGACCTGAGGAGTCTGAAACATTTGGAGGTGGGAGACAACGACCTGGTTTATATATCCCACAAGGTAAGCTCTCCAGCATTTTGTCTGTATCGTGACTGGAAGGAAGAACATTTACTTTATTTTTAAAAATCCTCCTTGGAAATGAGATCCCAGAGGATCACGCTTTCATACTGATAGTACTGGAAGATATTATGTGGTTTTAAATAGACAGCAGTGCCAAGCAGCTATTTGCCAGCCATAGTGCCTGTAGCAATGCCTGGTTTGGCTCAGAAATATGTAGTTCAATGCTTTGGGAAATACACTTCTTCACTTTCTTGCCAAGAGTTAGATGAGAGAATTCACTCTCAAGTCTGTATGTGTCAATATGAAGTTACAACCAGCAGCCAGCTAGCTTAGCTTAGCTTAGCACAAAGACTGAAAACAGGGGGAAACAGCAAACCTGCCTCTTTCCCAAGGTAACAAAATCTACCTACCAGCACCTGTAAAGGTAACTAATTAAAATGTTATAGCGCATTTGTTTAATACATACACAAATTGAAGAGTAAATCTGGAAGACTACATGTGGGAGGGCTTTCTGCCAGAAAGGTTTTCTAACAGGTGGTTGACATTGTGAAAGGGTCCATTTCAACCCAAATCATGATCTTTTTCTAAACCTTACCAAGTGGTTTTGGTGCTTAAACCTAACCAAACTGCAGCTGAGATCTAAAAATAATAATTGAGTCTAAAAATAAATACTCTATAGTTTGCTGTTTGGGAAGTAGATACTGATGTATCTCTTGCCAGACGACACCTGGGTGATCAGGCTCTGACTAGGGTGGGTATTATCTATTAGTATACTCCCACTTCCTCCTATTTTAGCACTGCTTGAGTAGCTTTGCTTAATTTTTCAACCATATGTACACCACACCGAGCCATTTGTTTACACAAGTTGGCCAGTGTCTTCTTGAGTGATTTCTAAAGATGTGCATTAAAATCATGGAATAGTCCAAGTTAGTGTGGAGACCCAGAGACTCTCATGAATTAAGCATTCTGATGCCATTTTAGCATATAGATTTCTAGAAAGACATAAGTAAAAAATTAAAAAACAACTTTATTCACCATAAGTTTATGAGGCGTTTTATTGTGCTCTTGGAAGGTTAGTGCCTAAGGCAATTGCCGACCTTTGCTGAATGGTAAGTCTCCCCTCTGTTTTTCACAGTGCCCACAGCTGCATAAACTCCTAGAATTTTTTTTTTTACATAAACAAAATACATTAAAAAGACATTAAGACAAAACATTAACTGTTTGCCATCATGCATATATGTTAAATAAATACATTTGATCGTATTTTAGCTTTTAAAACCCTTTATCTTCCTGAATTCCAGGCATTCTCAGGACTGCTGGGGCTGGAAGATCTCACAATAGAGCGATGCAACCTGACATCCATCTCTGGCCAGACGCTGTCTTACCTCCGCAGCCTGGTAACCCTTCGTCTGCGTCACCTCAGCATCATCGCCCTGGAGGACCAGAACTTCCGCAAGCTCTCCAACCTGCGGGGTCTGGACATCGATCACTGGCCGTACCTGGAGTACATCTCCCCTCTCAGTTTCCAGGGCCTGGACCTCCACTGGCTCTCCATCACCAACACCAACATCACCTCTGTCCCGTCCGCTTCCTTCAAGAACCTGGTACACCTCACCCACCTCAACCTATCCTACAACCCCATCACCACACTAGAGCCCTGGGCCTTCAAGGACCTGCTGAGGCTGAAGGAGCTCATCATGGTAAGCACAGGGTTGGTGACAGTGGAGCCCCATGCCCTTGGAGGTCTACGACAGATCCGTGTCCTCAACTTCTCCTCCAACGACCTGCAGACTCTGGAGGAGGGCTCCTTCCACTCTGTCAACAGTCTGGAGACCCTCAGAGTGGATGGGAACCCCCTGATGTGTGACTGCCGTCTGTTGTGGATCCTGCAAAGACGCAAGACCCTCAACTTTGACGGCAGAGTGCCGGTGTGTGCCGGGCCGGTGGAGGTGCAAGGGGTCAGCCTCAGCGCCTTCACCGATTCTGCACTCTTCGATCACTTTACATGCCAGAAACCTAAGATTCGCAACCGTAAGCTGCAGCAGGTAATGAAGATGATTACATTTAAGTTTAATACTTAGCAGAAAATTAATAAATGCTCATGGTGGGGATGCCCAGATCGATTGGACGTCAGTTGTTATCAGCTGATATTCATAAAAAATGCGATTGGGAGACAGGGGTTAATGAATCGCTGATCATGAAGACCAATGATGATGCCAAAAACCTGAGCCAATCGTCAGTTAAGTTGATCATTATCTCATGCTAACTAATTAACTAAATAGCACAATATGCCCCTAACATGATTTGTACATGCATGCATCCGAGAGCAACATCTTTGAGGTGACGGCGTCAACTGGCATCTTCACGGTAAGCTGCTAGCTAGTTTGTGTCGTGTCAAAGTTATTGTTAATACAAACACTTCCTGTTTTCAGCTTCAAATTAAAAGCTTTTCACAGAGGTTGGGAGTGAGGGGTCATGACCACCAACCTGATTATTCTGGGCAATTGCGACTGGGCAGTTGAGAATCACTCTTATAGGCGATCAGCTATCAGGATCAACAGCAAAGAAATTTGATCGGGCATCCCTAGTTCATGATAATAATTGCTTCTACTAGCAAAACAATTATTCTTTAATTATGTCAGTTTTTGTTGTGCATATATTCTGCTGTGTTCTTCTGACTCTCCTCCATTTATTAGTCCGTGCACTCCTTTCCTCCGCCTCCCGCAGGTCATTGCTCGTGAGGGCCAGCCTGTGAGTTTTCTGTGTCGAGCTGAAGGAGAACCTGTCCCTGCAATAGTCTGGATTTCCCCACAGCGCAGGCGAATCACAGCTAAGAGCTCAGGGCGCATCACTGTCCTCCCTAGTGGCACCCTGGAGATCCGCTACGCCCAACTTACTGACAGCGGAACGTACATCTGCATCGCCAGTAACGCCGGAGGAAATGACACCTACTTCGCCACGCTCACGGTGCGTGGCCAGCCGCTAGACGCCGCCTCAGCCTTCTTTCTCAACCGCTCGCTGTACAGCGGCGAGTTCTTCAACGACACAAATCTGAACAGCACGCGTGTTTTCCTCAAGTTCACCTTGGACCTGACCACCATCTTGGTCTCCACGGCAATGGGTTGCATCACCTTCCTGGGGGTGGTCCTCTTCTGTTTCCTGCTGTTGTTCGTGTGGAGCCGGGGACGCGGCCAACGCAAGAACAACTTCACAGTGGAGTACTCTTTCCGGAAATCTGAACCCGCCACTGGAGGTTCCTCGGGAGGGACCAGGAAGTTCAACATGAAGATGATATGAAACAACGCAGCCAGGGGTCCCTCGGGGGAGGCATGAGCACGTCCCAAAAACGTGTTTGACACACGCAAACGCACACAGCCACTGACTCGCAAAGAAGTGTGAAAGCACAATATCAGTTCCTGTCTATGGCTCTATTCAAAAATTGAGCGCCCACGCATCCAAACTGGAGCCATGTCTCAATTTGGTTTGATTTGTGAATGAAAACAAAACGACCCTGATCTCTCTGTCGCTCATTGGTTTGATTCAGCTTGTGGTGAAAAGCATGCTTGAAAGATCCTGTAAGGATAATTGATAGATTTAAATGAGCTACCGGTCATCCATGATTGATGAGAATATTAGAAATTTATAGGGGATAAGTTTTGAAAATTGGCATGATTATTGAGCTGTCGAATACTAGTCCTGTCGCTCGGTTACATTAATGAGAAAGTAAAACAAATGTCTTTTTTCATTTAAAATTTCCTTTACTGTATTGTGTGCAGTGAAGGATTTTAAAAGAAATGTAACACAGGGAGACCTGGCTAGCATCCATTTATAGACCTTGTAGCTATGCTCTTCTAAAGTCTGCCTTGTTAAGAGACATGCATGTAGAAATGCAGTTGAGAGTTAAGTTGTAAGTTCACACCACTGAATAAAACAAATTGTTTTGAAAGACAGTTTGAATATGTTTTTCTATAGAACCTACAGCAGCCAGGTTTATCGATTCTGACCACGGCTGAACATTGAGGAGGGTTCTGTAGGGTCAAACGCCTCATTAACATGATCGTGTGCCATTTGTTTTAATGAGATAAAGCTTAATGGATGTAAAATATGGTCTGATAATAATATCTGATGAGAACTGATGACGGATTTGGATCAAAGAAACACGATTCGGCCTTTTCTTCTTTGTGGAGATTTTGCGACAACGTTAGCTGTGTGAGTTTGGGACGAGCGCACCGGCCGAGAGCCGCTGTGGCCGCCCGTGGCCCGGAAGGGTTTGGTTAGGAAGTCAAGCCCGCCAGACACGGGCTGCCACAGTAACCATAGCAACCAACACAAGAGAGAGCAAGGTGGACCGGGGGCTGGTGGTCACAGGAGGGTTGCTGGGTAGAATGGGAAGCGAGAGGGGGGGAAAAAGAAGTCAATGTGACCTCTTCCTCCTCTCCCCCTACATCACAAGCCTCCGTCCCTGCCCTCTGCTGCGTTGGTGGACGCCTGACCTTCCCAGCGCTGCCAGGGGGGAGCAGCCTGGAGAGTTTGGTCATACTCAGAGGTAGACAGAGGACACGCAGTGACACTGTAAGGGTCTTCACATAAACATTAACACGCACACACACACACACACACACATCCTAGTAGTGGAAAACACACATAGCAACACATGTAAAGCTCCTTTTCTCAGGAAAAGTGAAATGACTACCCGACAGAGTGAGTGTAAACACACACACTCACTCTGTTTAATAAAATATGACATTCCAGCAATACTGTATGTAGGGCCATAAAGCCAAAATTCATTCTCTAAGAGAGAACTGATGTAAATTTGTGAGTGATGAAAAAAAGCCATAGTATGTGTAGGTTGTTTTTTTTATACAGTAACACGTGCATGATTCTGTTATATAATAACAATTATTGCTACTGCCATCTTACAAGCTGTCGTGATGATCACAAGACCATCTGCTGTCGCTGGGCTTGCATAAAGTTGCACCCCATAACACACTCACAGATACACACACACACACACACACACACACACACACACACACACACACATCAAGGTTATGTGGATTGATAGGAACAACAGTCACAGTTACACATGAATAAACGTACAAATTGATAAACAGTGACGCTGGCTGCTCTCTGTCTGTCTCTGAGACGGTCGGTGTGCGAATGTCTCTGCCCCCCTAGCCCAGTGCATCCCCCCTACTCACCCCCTAACCCCCCCACACACACCCCCACTGGGTCCTCCTTTGGGAGGGGTCCCTGGCTGGAGACCGAGGATTCAAAATGTAAATGAAGTCGTGTTAACCCTACCCACGCCATGTGCATCGTATAGTGGAGAGTAGTACTGTGGTTTTAAAACAACAAAAAAAAACAACAAAAAACTTTCTTTGAAGTGTTCTGTTGATTCTCGTTTGTCCTCCATTTTAATTTCCTCAGTTGTTGTTCCCCGTGACCTTTTGGCTGTTTACTGTTTTAAAGTTCCTCGTCCTCCGTGTGGGACCGTTCTGTTCTCAACACCTAATAACATTCCCAAACACCAGACTGTGTGTGTGTGTGTGCGCCTGTTCATATCTCAGTCTGCATACCAACTGAAAACAGGCACGGAAATATTCTGAAGAAAAGAAAATCTAATGCAGCAAACTGGAGGTATTTCAAGATAGTAAAAAAAAAACACAAGTCTGCTATACGAAATTCTATTATTTTTTCTGAAGTCTAAATTTCTAAAATGTCACTATGATTTGTTAAATGTTGGATTGTTTTATCTAATAAATTAAAACTTTGTAAAACAAAGCCCAGTCAAAGGTAGGGCTGTGTATTGGCAAGAGTCTGATGATACAATATGTACCACGATAAACGGGTTATTACTCAGTATACTGCAATACTGTAAGTAAGGCGATATATTACGATTCTTTAAAAATCTAATTTTAGTACAAAGAACAATGGGGTCTATATTTACTGTATATTTATCAAAGTCCCTGCAACATCCAACATCATAGCGATATTTATTGTGCAATTTCCGCAGTTAACATTTGTGTAAAACACAGTAGCAGCCAGTTGTAACTGTTGCATAGCTAAATGAATCAACTGACAACACTAGCATAATGTTAGTTTGCTAAGATGTGACCCATTCACACTTGAGAATAAAGGAGATACTGGAATATGGTCGACCTGACACTTGATAAAAAAAAAAAAAAAACTTTAACCTATAGCTCTCAAATTGCAAAACATAATGCTCATATTAGGTATTGATATTTGCCAATTATTCAAAACTCCATGAATACTGCTCACTAACCCTGAAACACATTTCTCTGTGTATGCATAAGTCATACCTATATTTACAAAGGACTGGCAGTGAAGTTTGTTATTGTCTGGCCCCTACAACCAGTCATTTTTTAGCTAATTTACAGATATTCCCTCGTAATCAATTTACACATTATTGGTTTCCTTTAGAGCAACCTGATTTACCAAACCACTAGTTTGAAACTAGCTAGTTTCTAAGAACGTGGGACAGATTTTACACACAAACTTAGTTAAGGATCTACCAACAGCTAGCACAGATCACGTTAGCTTGGTAGCATTTGAAGTAATGGAATTGATCTCTCTAACCTGATGCTTAAGACACTTAATCGAAACATTTTCTATTACATTTCACCAAACAACAATAAAAATTCAACTCAAAATGCAAAGTGTAACACAAATCATGTTAAACTAGTCATGCATTCATTGACAAAGAGTTGTCAGTTTATTTTAATATATGGTTTATCAGGTAAACAGTTTTGTTGAGGTAAACTTTACCTCAACAAAACTGTCATACAGCTCATGATGTTGCAGTGACTTCCTGTTTGTTGATCACTGTACAGAATAACAGATATTTCTTGGTAACAGGTTCACACATTACTAAAATCTTTACGAGCTGTGAGACATTCTTACATTTTAATGGTTCAAATCGAGTTACTGAATCTCTGTTTTGAAACTAGGACTATTCACAAAAATTCAACTCATTGACATGTGCAATATGTCATGAGAGATTGCAAGTAGCTTACACATCGCTTCAATTTAAGTGGTCAGACTGTAAAAAGTTAGCAGCCACCTATAGCGGTGTATAAAGGCAAGTAAGTGGTTTGGAAAGAATTTGCCCCAGGTAAGAAAGAACCTCAAACTCTCAAAACTTCTGCAAAATAAATCCTGCAAACTCAATTTCTGTCCCCTGTGAGAGATGATGAAACCGCGGCTTCTGTGTCAGGATGAATAACTGAACAGCTGTTAAAGATTCATGAGGCCGAATGAGAATAGATGAACAAATTGGCCTGGTTTTCATACCGCCTTTATAACAGTGTCAGCGGCCATTTTTGTGCTGAGAACAGGACGCTGCCTTCACGGACGTCTCCTCTCCCTTAGCCTGCCCTTCTGTTTTTCCATTCCCCCGTATTTCTCAGTGGAAATTAGGTTTAGAAGACAGTGAGAATGTCTGTAGTGATTGTCGATGGTGTTATTGTGTACACATCAATCACAAATGTAAGCGTAGATGAGGGTGTGTTTCATTTTATTATCTTCTTCTCCTTCTCCTCGTCTTTACCGTCCTCCTCCCCTCTTCCTGTTCCCTGTCTTCTTCTTAACATTTCCAACCCTTGTTGTCCCTGTTCACAGTATTAGGCTGGAATATGGTTGTGTGGTAGTAGACACGTGTACTGTGTGGTCGGTGAGTCAGTGTTGTCGTGTTATGATTTGTTGCTCCTCGTGATGCCATCGAACACGGAGCAGAGATTGGATCAGTGGAGACAAAAGATGAAAGGGGTGACCCAGGTTCCCTAAAACAAACAAACATTGGTTCCCATTTCACGCCCTGTACTCATTCCTGAAGAACCATTTCTAGAACTTTCCCGCTCTGCACAGTGCCACTCTGGGATCTTTCTCTGGATATGACAACCCATGGACTGTACTGTATGTATTTTCTCTGATGATGATGATGATGATGATATCTTGTCACACTTTAACTTACACATGTAGAAGGGGGGGGGGGGGGTTGTTGTGATACGATGACTATGAGCCTACACTCACTCTCTGCCAACTGTGGTACACTGAGTCATTTTGAGTATTAATGCAGTCCATTCACTGAAAACTGACATTTTCATGTTGGTCAGGGTTGAAAATAAGCTCTTGTATCTATTCAAGCCTCACAGGTCCTTGAAAGCAGGAGGAACTCATTTTGCTTCAAGCTAATTTCTATTAACAGACATCTACATATGAATACAGAATCTGTCGGCAAAGGACGAGATTTTGTTGTCTGGAACATTCTGGTTTTCCATTTGCAGTGCATTTCGGGTCCAAGTAATACGTTGTATTGACCAATCACATCTGAGCGGGCTTTGGTTGCAGGTAAAAAGCCCACATGTAGAGGAAAAGAGGTAGAAAGCATTGGCTGAAATGCGATCTCTGAACCCAACAGCTATTGTCTTACAATTATTTAGTTTTTGAGTAGCTTTTTTCTCATTTATCTGCATTTATCTGCAGATATATTTTTATATAGATTAGGTGGCTGCTGACAAACAAAGTCTCAAGCTACTAATTGGACTTGAAACGGTGCACGGAAGAGGAAGTCTTAGCCTGGATAACCATTGTCTATCTATCTACTATCTACTATCTGGAAGCCCAGGGGCCATTGCCCCCACAGGCAAAAACCTGTATCGCATTTTTTATCAAAAACATGTATAGTAGGTCAGTACTCCTGTCAGTACTCTTGACTAAGGTGTTGGCTTACATCTGAAGCGGGTCCCCGGGCGCTGGACACTGGCTGCCCATTGCTCCTTGTACTAGGATGAGTTAAATGCAGAGACTGAGTCTGACTGTATCATTGAACTCTGTATGATTGTATAATGTTGAAAGTTAGCCTTTAAGTTTACCTTTAAATCACTGAGCTGTTGGGAGAAGTTAGCCCTCAAGACTTTCTGTCAGAGAGTTATTCTTGGGTAGATTTAGGGGGATCATGGTTTGGGTTAAAATATCAAGATTTCTGCCAGAAAGGGCATGAAGGTTAACTTCTTCCATGTGTAGTCATCATCAGATGATAGGTGATGGGTTCTGAGATTGGCTTCAAGCTAAATGCTCTTTGAAAAAATAATTCCTGTTCCTTCTTAGTCTCATGATAACAGACAATTGGAGATCTCGCTGCCTACCAATCACCCAGGGATTTATAAATGTGAGGTAGTTGTTACAACGGTGCAAATACAACCACTAACAAACCAACGCCCCTCACATTTTTTCAGACACACATTCCTAGACATGATGCTCTCTTCCAATTCTTCTCTGTATTAAGCACACAGTGTCACTGCCTGAATACAAAGGGCCAACCTAAAGACTTTAGATTGGTTTGGCAAAAAAAAAAACGTAATTTTCCATTCAGTTTCAGCAACAATTGCTGGGCGATTGTTTTCACTCTCTGACTTGTGACTCCAGCTTAAATTTTCTGCCTATATCAAAGGCTTTAGGAATACGTTAAACATTTTAATTGACAGAAATGACACTTGTTCAGCAGCTCTTTTTTTTTCTTTAAAAAAAGGTGCCAGTACAAACAGCTTTGCAGCCAAGCCGTCGCCTCAGTCTGGCTGACAGACTCTCGGTGTTTGTAGATACCAGTGGAGCTGAGCTTGATTCATCTCCTCTGCTGCGATACATAAGAAAGTAGGCTGAGAGATCCCCCGCTCCCTCCTCCAGTTCGTCCTTGCCTGGGGTTGGTGTACTGTAGTCTAGACGCCCCATTTTACAACAGCAGCAGCAGCAACCTCACTATTAGGATACCTTCCACTGGGGAACCCTGCAAAAGAGGCAGACCAAAATAAGACAAAACCCTGAGACACCAATGATCATGGTGTCATCACCAGCTGAGCCTGAGTTCTTGTTCTGTTTCCATTAAGGGAGACTTTGCTTTCAGTCCTCTTAATATTTGGCCAAGAAAAAGCAATTCCAGCCTTACCTTTACGGCTGCATTTCTGCAGCCTTGGTTTCCTGTCACTGCCGACTGCATATTAACTCTAAATGAATCCATCTCCTACTCCAGATCTTACAGCTGCTGTTGTGATTGGATTAGATTTGAGTTGAATTATCAGAGCTGAGAGGAGCAGTAATGGGATGATGGAGAGGCGAGCTCGGCTGATTGGGTGATTACTTTGCTTATTAGCCCCATTTCCATAACAGACCTCTCAGCAGAGTCTGTCAAACAAATACTATTTTTTAGTTTTTTACATATTTTATAAATAGAAATATTACCTGCAGTGATTTCCGCTGATTGGACAAAGAAAAATTGTTATCATTAACAGATATTCAGGCATAATTTGACATGAATCGGAGCATTACTGAAGGGTTGTTTAAAGCACCTTGGACAGACAACTACTTCATCTTAACCTTGACCAGATATTGCAAGTGCCCCCCTTTCTATGTGACAATACTGACCCCAAGTGGTCCAAGTGCATAACAGCAACAAATGGGACCATACTGCTGATGCTGATGCTCATTCGTGGTGGGAAAATAAATAAAATAACAGCTTTGGGTCTCATACAGTGAAACACTGAAGAGAGCGAATTGACTGTTAGCTTCATAAGTCAGTGCTTTACAGCATTTCTTATAGCCATAGTGTGATCTATCCTCGCCTCGCCTCTGGGTGTTGTCTGGGGCGTTGTTTGAATTATCGGGAGAGGCCTCCATCCGATCGACAGTTCTGACCTGGTTTGCTGGGACTCAGTCTATAGATTAGACAAATACGTTCTGATGCCCCCTCCCAGTCTCACCAACATCACAAGAAACAATAAGAAACCATGATAATAAAAATGTCACAGCATCATTCTTTCTCTGTATATGACTGAGAGCTGATCAGATGCAAAAGATCAGCTCCTCTCTAGAGAAACTTTCTTTCTTGTGGTCTTAGCAGGTTTAATCTATGCATGCCTTTTGTATACAGTGATTGGTCTTGCCAAACTCACCTACACTTGTACGGAGAGCTATGGGTGCCATCGTTGCTGGCCATGGGACTGGTTGAAACAAACAAAGTGTTTTTTAACGTGGTACAAATCCAAGCCAGGGGCGAAATAATCACCTGCTGTATTCCTGAATAATTAAACGGATTGTGCGTCTTACAAAAGAAGCACTTGTTTACTTGGGATGATTGTACTTTTACACATATCTATCCACACACAGATGATCCGCTCGGATGTGTATGCTGTAGATAAAATGATTGATATTCCAAGCAGGATGGTGGGACTGATCAATGCTGTATGGGGATAGGATTATTAATGGCATACTTTTCATTGATCTATCTTGAACCTTGTCACTCTCCCACAATCCCTCTGGAGTAGGAGGAGGCGTACAGAGCTCTCACAGACCTGGTTGGCACTCATTCCTAGGTTTCCACATTACCTTTTTAGACGATTTCCTCTTTCAAGAACGAGATGGTGCCAGATTTCGACTTGTTTTTTATCCAGGTCTGAGCCGATGTAACGCTCTCTTACCTCTCCTACTCCTCAGAGGAAGCTGTCGTTGGTATAGCTCTGTACTTGTTGGAGCCCTCTTAATGGAAAATATTGAAGTTTATGTCTCAAATTTGGCTGGGGTAAACCTATTCTCTCCTCACCCTCTTCCTCTCTGTCTTCTCGCTCTGTCTTCTCTCTCTCTGTCTTCTCTCTCTGTCTCTCTATCAACCTGGCACCGACCTCGTTAAACATTTCAGAACATTTCTCATCGATCACTCTCAGTTTTTGCACTAATGCACAGTTGTTCTTCGTTGACACGGTCGCTACAGACTTATGAAACCTAGGAATGGGTGCAGAGTGCTCCAATTAAATGCAGAGCTAACGTAAAGACAAGTTGTTCAGCATGTCGGATTGAACGGTGTGATCTGATCAATCATTAAAGCATATAACTGGCTCATAATAGAGACTGTTTAACAGTAAGTACCAAAATTGGACTTAAGAAAATCTGTACCTGAGTTATAAAAGTTATATTTTGTGGATCCTTGGATGTGAAGAACAGAAACTGTACATATTAGATCTATTAGCCATATCATGTCATCTAATCTGTAGACCTCCTTGCCATGTCTGACAGAGGACAATGACTGTTGAACTGTAAATAGTGTAGGTATATAGTAATATAGGATTTAACTGCTGCTTCTTTTCTCCAGGGATCACCCATGTTTTGCTCAGTCCCATGGCTGCTTGGTCTCAAAGGGAAGGATGATGAGACAATAATGTACTTGTCTATAAAACACATATGAGTTCTTTTTTTATTTCAATGTCTGTTTTATATACTGTCTGTCTTGTAAATGAACTCCTTTTCGTCATAAAAGCATGATGTGACTCTGTCAAAAGTGTCCTGTGTCTCTTCTCATCGCCCGATGTTCAAATAATTTTACATTCAGAAAATAATGAAACATTCACATGCATGCTACACTAAATGACCAATACGATGTGAAGTTTGACACCCAAAGTGTTCAGTATTAAAGCTACTACAAGGAGTTTTAACTGGCTATGAAACAGCAGATACAGATGCCACCACACACTTCTAATGAGTCATACTCAATGATTGAGAGGGATTAGTTGTATAACAAAATTTACATTTGTAGTCCCTTTATGCTACACACACACAAACAGCAGAGCAAAACATGACAACTATAAATTTTAATGGAGTGGAGGATGAATTTTAGAACTCTCATAGCCTGAGGGAAGAAGCCGTTCTGTAGTCTGGTAATATGGCAGCGGATACTGCTGTATCTCTTGTCAGACAGCAGCAAATTGAACAGGCCGTGGCTGTGAGCTCATTGGTTTGTTTTTTTGCCCAATATTAGTGTTTCAATTGCCAATGTTAAATTGTGTTCTGCTTCTATTTCTATCACTTTTTTCTTTTCTGCCAAAACGTGGGTTTTTTTGCCCTCTGGACAGCGCTACGTCTTCATCCCTTCATGTATGACAGAGGGCAGACTGGACGCTACAGTGACTCACCATCGCCTCTCGAGGTAAAAAGTGGTATCATGAAACAGGACAGACTGGGGGCTAGCTTGTTAGCTTGCTAACTTCAGTAGATATCGCTGCAACACACTACATAAACATCAAAACTGTCATTTATTCACATTCTGTTGATAATTTTAGATAAAGTGGATAAAAGTTTTGAACAAAAGCTCCTTTAATATAACCAAAAAATTGTAAAATCCCTTTTTAATTAGGCTCATTATTATGAAATCTTGATTTATATTATAATGTCTGTTTTTATCACACACCGATAATGATACTCTCATACTGATTCCAAGCAGCATTCATGCTGCAAAAGTGACAAAATAAAGTATACCGAAAGTAAACTATATGCATACTAAATGCAGTTTGTCTTTGAGTGGGTGGTTGATAAATAATGTTCCCCACAATGCACAAAGGAAATGGTAGAGAAGCTCACAGCTGGAAAATTATATAATCTGTGGGTGGTGGAGAGACAGCTCCAAAAAAAAAAAAAAAAAAGAAAAGAAAAGAAAAACATCTGAGGAAAAACGTTTTGATGTCTTGTTGTGAGGTTTAATGGGCTGCAGCTTTTCCTGTCAGTATAAAATGGTAAAGGAGGTTGAAATTTTGTTCTCCTTTGATTAAAAAAAAGGCCTGACTCATTAGTGTTCCAGTTGTCATGAGATGATGCTCTGCGCTGGAGGTTCTTCCACACTGAACTCACCATTTCTTTATAATAAGATTATCAAAAAATAATAAGTAAATTAAAGCTCCTCCCTCAGAAAAAAATCAAAAATATACTGAAAGTATAATTGAACAGTGAAGTAAAATATTTTTAAAACATGACCTCTGGTCAGTTTTTTTCTGAGGCCTGTGTGGGGGTGCGTTTAGGGAACCACAGTGTTTCTAAAATCCTGGATGTGGTCCTGATGCTGTACAGTACAAAGGCGACTGCATGCTTCTGTTTTTCCACCACTAGATGGCAACAGAGCACCACTGTAAGAAACCATCAGACAGGAAATGAAAAGCCAGTCAGCCAATTGCTTGTTTCTTTATTTGTTTTAGTCAAAACACACAATTTACCCATACTGGTTTTCACTTGGTGTATTATTTGTTCCAGTTATTACTTGAGTCTCCCTCCACAGGCTGAAGGCAGACCAACGTGACGGACAGACTCACTGTGGTTACAGGGAGATGAGGATCAGAAGAAAGGCTCTCTGGGTGATGACCGTGTGTGTGTGTGTGTGTGTGTGTGTGTGTGTGTGTGTGTGTGTGTGTGTGTGTGCAGGCATTTGATCAACATCTTCGATTGCATGTCCACTTAACAAGTCAGAACCCCCCTCACCACCTCCATTGTAGCCAGGGGTCCCGTGTGCCTCAGCCCCCACCGTAAAGGTCACTCCACTGAGGTTAAAGGTGACCACACACACACACACACACACACACACACACACACACACACACACACACACACACACACACACACATACACACACACACACTGATCACTCTGAGAGCCATCCTTCCTTCTTCCTCCTCCCATCCCTCCTGTCCAGTCAGTTTCTCTGCCCTCCTCCATCACTCTCTTTCTCTCTCCCTCCTTCTTTTTTTTTTTGTCTCTGCTCTATTTGAAATTGATTGTCTTCTACCATCACAAAGACACTTGGTTCTGATTGATTGATTGGTTGGTAAGGGAAGAGGGAGAGAACATCGACACTGGGGCTTCCAGAGCTCTGAGGTCTGTCTGTCTGAAGGAAAAAGCAAATGACGCCATTTTGATGCACTGGAAGAAACCGTATTTCAGCTGCCCGGCTGTCTGTCTGTTTGTTTATGCCTCGGCCGGCTCCTGAAGCAGACAAACACCCAGGCCGATCGAATTTAGATTAAAAACGGATGAGCTGAAATACAGCAACGAAACAAAGAAACTCACACACAAAGACACACTCGCACCTGTGTGATGAAACAAAGGATAGATACAGATACAGACACGGGAGCGTGGAGACTAAAGGGTTACAACAGGGGGAAAGACACACTGATGAAGCTGATACACGTACAAATATACACATATTTTATACAAATACACAAACAGCACATAAAAGACACAGAGCTAAAAAAGGATGTATAGATTAGTCGGATGGAAACCAAAACCCAGTTGTTTTTTCCCTGTTTCTCCCCCTCTCCTCCACCTGTAGAGGTACAGTTCATCCTGCAGTTTATATACACTTATATATTATCCATGCATAAAAGAATCGCTCATCCCAACCCTAATGACAGAGGTGCTGCGGTTGGTTCTCTTTTTTTTAATATGGGAATCACTTTAACACACATAGGAGACAATCTTCAAACACAAAATAGGCCAAAAACTGATGCAAAACAGAAATTAGTGTCCTTGCTGTGTCATGTTTACCTTGATGTTTAACAACTGACCCTTCCTAAGTCCTGTCACTTTCTGCCCTGTGCTCCAATTACAGTTGGTACCCGGCAGAACCTCGGTCAACTTTCTTCTTCCCAGTTTCCAGCACACAATATTTTTCCCCCAGGATGGCGAAGGGATGATTCGCCTTTCTCTGCCCGTGACTGGTTTGTCCTGATATTCTTACCCTAATGCTGCCCAGTCTCACTCCTCATGCTGAAATCTAACCAACCAAATCGACCACCACCAATGAAGGCAACAAGTACTAGCTAATCAGTCAGAGTAGGGCAGGTAATAACACTCCTGCAAAAAAAAAAAATGCTTCCCGTAAAAGCAACACACATCATCACATCATAAGTTAGTTAGTGTTGGCAAAATGCTGGCTAACTGGCTAGCTAACAATTTATGGAGATTAGCTAGTGTTTTGCTTACATTAGTGATCAGATGTAACTGGCTAGCTAACAATTTATGTAAATTAGCTGGCATTTTGCTAACAAAAGCTAACAGATGTAACTGGCTAGTTAACAATTTATGTAAATTAGCTAGCAGTGTGTTAACTTTAGCTATCAGATGTAGTCTAGATTAGGAGAAAGTTGACTGAGGTTCTGCGGGGTGCCAAGATCAACTGTTAAAAGAGCACAGAGTGAGAAGGGTCAGTTTTTTTCAATTTCTATGTCTTTTTTTGTATTCATAATCTTTCATCAGCGATTTCTTCCTCCCCTTCCACTACACTTTCATATTTTATAACCTTTCCTGCTTGTTCATTCATTTATATGCCATCTTCTTCCCAATTTGTTACTCCTCAATTTTATTCTGTCTATTAACTCCCAAAAAGGACAACGTGCAAACCTACAAACAATAAATTAACCAACTCAAAAGATGTCAAACCATAAGATGGTTTATACTGCACACGCTCCTTTAAATAAATAAAGAAATAAATAAACGGAACAATCATTTTGCTGTGACTTTAATGTCACTCTCATTGCTAAACATTGTCATTATTGTTTCACTACATTAACCTTTACAATAAAGATTTGAGGTATATCAAGATGAATTGTCTACACATGCCTGCCTCGTTGTGATGCTACCCTGGACGGAGGGACCAGTGAAGAGGGTTTGGATGGGCGGGGGTCACCGGCGGCCATCATGAAAGGTCTCATCATTTCTGTACTGACTGATCATTGGTCGTTGTTGCACAGGTTGCGTTTAGATGTGGGCCAATGAGAGAGCGGGATCAGAGGGCTTTGTAAACAGTCAAGAAACACACACACACCTACACTCGGATTACAAATTACACAAAAATATCTCTGGTGGGAGTGTGTGTGCATGTGTGTATCATTGTATGATGTACTCTCACCAGCGTGTAAAAACATATGCAAGAAAAAAACAAAATGGTGGCGGTAAACAATCTTTTTCTCCCTCATTGTGTGAAAAAAGTGCTCTTTGACTGTGTTGCACCAACAAAGATTATTTTAATCTGATCAGTTTAGGAAAACTGGGTTTAAAATGAAGAAATCCATATTTAAAATTCAGCAGATTTCAAAATGACGTTTTTGTAAATCCAAGTTGAGTGATATAAATAAAATCAAATAAGAGTTTAATCAGAATGGATATGCTTCCTTACCCAATTATAAATAAATAAATAAATAAATAAACTTGAGTGCTATCATGACCAAGCAAGTATAAAAGTTATTTGTCTGCTGCTTTATATTCCTTAACAAAATGTTGCATTGTTTGTTAGCTAGCTAAAAAAAACATTACATTTTTTGGTTATGCTAAAAAGCTAATAAAACATAGCACTATTTGCTTGCTTCCTAAAAAGTTAAATAGTCTAGTTAGAATACTCATGATGGCTCAGCAGAGAGGCATTACTCTGTCCTTCTTTGAGAATTAAAGTATGGAGCAAAATGGCCAAATAATAGAAAGTTAAAAAACAGACAGCAGCACAGTCAAGAAAAAAAGAGACTTCGATTGGAATTTCATTCTTTTGCTCAATCCATCTAAAAAATGCAGCCATTTTAAAAGTTAAACCTCCTCAAGTATAAGTTTAAAGTTAATAATGGATCACATTTTAAATTGGAGTTTAAAGTTTTGGTGCAGCAGAATCGAATTCATACAAGTTTAAATTGAATCTTTCTTGTTTTTAAGCTAGTATAAAAGTTCATTGCAGGATAATAATTAATCAGGTTTATAAAATTGAATCCTTGTCGGTGCAACCCAGCCTTTGAATTCAAACAAAAGTGGTATTTTTTAACGTCATGAGGACCTCTCCTGTGTTGCTCCCCCTTCACCCAGTGTGTGCCCCCCTTCACTTTAAACACTGTGTGTTTATGTGAATGTGTGTGTGTGTTGTGTGTGTGTGTGTGTGTGTGTGTGTGTGTGTGTGTGTGTGTGTGTGTGTGTGTGTGTGTGTGTGTGTGTGTGCAGAGCAGTCCAACCCCCTGGTTGAAGGAAAAAGGCACTCAACTCTTCCCACATAACAAACACCTCCATGTGTTTGCCATGCAGCACGACTGCTCTGTGGAAGTGTGTATGTGCACTTAGAAGCATATCTGCATCTGCGTGTGTGTGTGTGTGTGTGTGTGTTTGCAAGGGTGTTTGCGTGTGTGCACGTCCCAGGTCCAGCGTGAACACGGCGGCAGGCTTGAAGTATCTTTGGTATTGTTGGCTGTGTCACAGTCCACTCTATTCTGTGAGGTAGCCACACACACATCTGTTTCCATCACTAACCATCTGCTTTGAATCTGACCTTCAAACATCTGCACTGGGGGGGAAAAAAAACTGCTTTTTTCTCCTGTCTGGACTCTAGAAGAAGTCTTAAAATGACACCTCCAACAGGGAATAGTGCACTACGTAACGACCAGAACCCAAATTATGGAGGAATGTCACTTTTAAATGTTTCCTTCCAGTCTGATGATGATGAGCCTCTGATGCTCCTGCCTCCCCTGCTGCTGCTGCGCCCTTCTTCTTCCTGTCTGCGTCTCCTCTCTAATATGATTATCTCCCGCTAGAAGATGCTACACAACAAGTGGCTTTGCCCACAGAAAATTTACAAAAAAAAAAAAAGAAAACAAGACACAAAGAAATGAGGCGGTTCTCATGGTAACCAAAAAAACACCATCAGCAGAGGAATGCAGTGACAGTCCAGTTCAAAGGGCTCAAAGTTCAGAGATCAAGGAAGAGGTCCATCTGCTCCATCACACAGGTATTCACAAATATGCACAGTTCAACACTTGTGGTACTCCTTCCTGGTCTGTGCATAGGATCAGTCTATGACATGTTGATTCTTCTTTTGTTTTTCATCTTTAAGTTTTTACATTTTGTCGACAAGGTGCTTCTTTACATATAGTCTCAGCACAACATAGCACAATAGTCACGAGAGAGAAACCATGTGTCTATGGTACTAATTATTACCCGCATCAATAGTTAAAGGAGGGAAAAATGAAAGAAAGACACAACAGGTTGGGAGGGGAAGTAGCAAGAGAGTAGATAAATAGAGAATAGATAAGAGACAGAGAGAAAGAGAGATGAAATTAAAGATTATTTACAGTCATTTTCATTGTGTTTCACGTCGATCACATCAATGTTTTTCTGAGGTATGGAATAGGCAAACGTGCCCGTGTAGTGCTCGTTTAGTTTGACGGTTGTAATAATGACACAGGCCAGACACAGCAGGGCGCATGGCGACGGAGCGGAGCTGCACCTGTTCTCTGATTATCATAAAGAGGCAAACATCATTGGCACTCAGGATCCTACTATATATTGTGACATTTGACCTCCGCGTTTGGCCACTAGAACAGAGCAGACCCCCCTCCTCCACCCTCACTCCCTATACACTTGACACTTTTTTTTTTAATCATGGGGAAGCGTCATCCCTGTTTGATTGTTCTCCTTTTGTAACCTGAAAATAACCTCTCACGTGGCGGCTACGCGGTTTACGGCCATGTCGCCATACAACGAGACGAGAGTCTTAAGAAACAAACATTCAAATGCGTATCAAAGGGTTTGTGGGTAATCGTGTTCTATCAGTTTGTTTGGTGTTTGCAGGGCTACACTTATGCTTAAATAGAGTGTCTTTATCCAAATACTAATCTACACTGCAGGCGACACTGTGTTGCTGTATAGTCCAGGTATTTTACCGTGTACACATAAATTGCAACATGAACAAACTCAACAGGTTTTGTGTCCTCAACGTGTTTTGAATGATCCCACTTTTTAGGCTTTTTGTGAGGAAAAAAGGATGAATCTCAAATATAAATCACAACAGAAATTCTGACTAATGTTTATTAATCAAAAAAGTGTCCTCTCTAACCAGGGCTGGGTACCAAACTTCAATACTTACTATCTACTCATTCAATACCAAATTGAATTTTGAGTGGAAAGTGGCAATGCACTGAACCAAAATTTAAGAGCTGGGTTTAACTACATTGTGCTAAACAGGTTTATATTTTTATGTTATGAAACCGCTCAGTGTGTAAAAATCAGCTGATAAATTTAAGTAAAGATTTGAACCAAAATGTGTAATTTAATTTTGTAAAATTGGTTTAGAAATAAATATAATTCAGGAACCATTACTGAAGTCAAGATATCACTACTGGTGCTGATACTGAACATTTTTGAACAATACCATAATAACCATACAGTGGTACCATTTTTTTGCCTCCTAAATTAATAATTTAAATCAGCATCGTTGTATACAAGGAAACACAAAGTGACACTAATCCATTAAAATGGTGGCATTGATCAACATGAATTTAAAATAGCTCTGTGATATTACTTTCAAAATATCAGTGACTGCCAAATGGCACTAATCAACCTCTTGGCAATGATAAACTTAAACATGTTAGCTTTGGTTTAGATTATTTGATGTGGGGTTGTATGAGCTACTTATCGATAGTTAGATGCTGGTTTACACACCCCCAGTTTGGAGAAGCAGAAATAAGCATTAGGACGAAAGCTAAGAAATCAACTGCTGTGGACAGAGTCAACAACAAAAGGGATTTTAGCCACTTAAAAAAGGTCAATTTAAAGAAATCAATACCAGTTTAGGTGTACGCTATATTTTAGGGATGCACTGATACCACTTTTTTTAGACTGAGTAAAGTACAAGTACTTACATTTGGGTACTTGCCAGTATCAAGTACCGATATGAAAACTTAATAATGCCATTAAAGTTCTTACAATAACTTTTAAAATGTATTTTATTTTCATTACATGGTCACTTTCTAAATGTAACAAATCATTGTTACTGTTTCCTGCTACAAGTGTAACCATTTTTACTGTACACATTACATTTTTGGGTTATTTGTAGTAAGTTAGTTTACCAATTTTGTGCTCCTTTTTAAGGTGTTCAGTTTACTGTGTATGTGATATATTTCAATATAATAATTTCACATTATTATGGAATTATGAATTAAATTTACTACTATAAATGGTGTTATATGTGATAATTATTTCATTATCATTTACAGCATTTTAATTAGTATTTTAATTTCAAATTTACATGTGTAATATTTAAGTTTCTTCTTCATGTCCCGCTTGTCGAAGAGCTAATTAGTTCCTACCTGTCGTTGTTTAGGGGGGGACAGGTATGAGTGTGGGGCCATGTGTGTAACAGTTTTGTTTACCCGGCTGTGAACCCCAAACAGTGAAGTTGTGTTTACTGAGCTGTCAGGACGTTTAAGTTAAGATTTAATACAAAAAAAGAAGTTGTAGCAGTTTATTACGAAGAAACGATGGTTACAGTGTTTCTTCTTCGTCTTCGGATTAATTAGTCGAGACATTCAACTAGTTTACACCCGCCAGAATTTACTGAACAGCGGCTGGCTGCGGCCTGCAGGTGGATTTATTTCAGTTTTACATGGACTTACATGGAGTTTTACGGACAGTGTCCAAAGTCTCTGCGGTCATTAGAGGAGGATGTTGAGGACAGCGAGTCTCTGTTGAAGACGACGCGGCCAAAGAAAGAAGGTAAGCATCTGCAAACAACTTGAACTCTGCATCATGGCGGTTCTTTAGATGTTTACTTGCATCGAGCGGCTACTTTCATTGACCTGGTATCTGGTGTGAAGTATTGAGTAGTTTCATGAGTACGGTGCAGGTATCGGTATCGATGCATCCCTGTTATATTTAGAATGTTTCACCACTTTTCCATCGCTTTTTCTGATGGGAAGCTGCTGTTATGTGAGTAAAATATCACTCTGTCCAAACCAACCAAACCCTGTTGGTGAAATCAGACATTCTGCTGATCTGCCTGCGCCTTGATCTGTTAGTCTGTTTGAATAACTGTGTGACTTCAGAATTTTAAAAGGATTGTTCGGATTCACCGAAGTCACACAACGACAAACAAACTAATTGATCAAGGCAGCAGTAGACCGTCGACTCCTGTGTTCTGTGAGGTAAAATCGCCGTTTTTATCTATGGAGTTTGGTTGGTTTGGAGAGAGCGATATTTGGCTTTTATGGCAGCAGTTTCCTGCAAAGTAAAGTAAGAATATACCTTTTGTTGCTGACCTTTGTCCATAGCAATACATTGCTTTGCATCTCTCCTGGTGCCCCTCTCTGCTTCTCCTCACACAACCCCTGATTAAATAATCTGGTCTGTATCCGACTCACTGCCTCATGTAAAACAGTGTCTAGTTGATTGTGGACATCAGAGCCCTTTGTCAATTATAGATTTCATTATTTTTCAACACTTTCCCACACTTGGATTTAACAAGACTTTTGATATGTTATAAATGACATATTTGTGAGACTAGAACAGTTGAGTTTCTGTTGCAATGTGTGTGTGTGTGGTCATGTTGTGTAATGCCTGTACTAGTGGGCCTGCTGGAGATATGAGCTGTGACTACATGCGCTGAACATGTTCAGATGTGGTTTGAATGGACAGCAGGTGGCGCTGTTACACCGACGTGGAGCGGGCCAAATCACTGCAGAGGAATTACACACGCAGCATGTGCAACGTTACGCACATGCACACACGCACGCAGTGACGCAGAGGTGGTCTGTGGTTAGCAGGTCAACAGACACTTGACACACAAACACACCTCTCAATCAGCCTCAGTGTCTGTTAGTGAAATGAGGAGCGGTTGATAACAGCCCAGCACACACCTCTGCTGTCTGATTTCTGGCTGATTTGTGAAGACCGACGCGCGGCCGCTCAAGGTTTCCTGTCTTAAAGCTATCGGTTCCCTGTCATGACTGATTCTTTGGTGTGTTTACATCCTGACAACAGGCGAACCGGCTGAAGCAAAATCCTCCCTCTTCAAGGCTTTGAACACAGACCCACAGTGTGGTTTAGTGTGGATGGATTTTCTTTGGTTTTCAGGTGGATTTACTAAGAGCCACATGTGGTTGTTTGAGGGCAAGCTCTCTTAAAGCTACTGGATCTTTGGTTTGAAGAGTCACGATCTGAAATGCATGTTTGTTAACCCCAAAGAGTAACATTCAGATTGAAAGAAAACACATGGAGCATTGAGAGAAGATCTGATTCATCTGCACAAGTCATCAGCACTTTGAACAGATGAATCAGTCGAGTGGTACGGAGCTACACACCCTGTAGCTCTGCAGGATCACTGCTTTAGTGACAAACACCATCCCCTCCATCCTCCATGCATCTGTTCAACCATCCGCCCTGCCACCATCAGGCCTTAGAGAAAGTGGTCGCAGAGGAGGTACCGGGTTGGATGGGTGAGGCGTTGTTGTTGTTGTTGCTGTTTCTGTGAGGAGTGTGCACGTGACCGTGGCCGTGCACCCCGTGACTGTGCTCCTCTGTGTCCCAGCGGTCCACGCAGCGGCGGCGTGAGTTCATGAAGAAGTTGGAGACGGTGGAGAGCTCCAGGCCCAGCTGCTGGGAGATGGTGACCTGCATCTCTTTGGAGGGGCGGCGGTTCTCTCTGAAGATGGCTACCAGGGTGCGACGCTGCAGGTCTGTGAAGACCAGTCGCTGCTTCTTTGGCACCTGGTTGCGCTCTCGTCCTCTGTCTTCCTCCTTACGTTTACATGCTGGAGAAAAGAAGGAAGAAGGAGAGGACAGATCAAAAGAGAGGCGTTTTATTGCCATCAATATATTTTTCTCTGAAAACAAAATACAAGATTGGGAGGGAACAAACTAATAATGGAATATATGGCTTCAAGATAAGCATAGGATGCCTTAAACACCTAATGATGACATGAAGGGAAAAATTTAAGGCTGACAATTAAAGGGATAGTTTGGATTATTTAAAGTGTGGTTGTACTGATCAATAGTCAGTGTCTTACGAAGCAGAGAGGAGCACCAGCTCAGAAAGTAAGCGATGAACTGTTGTGGACAGGGTCAGCAACAAAAGGTATTTTAGCCACTTAAAAAGGGTCCATCTAAAAAAATCAATATCAGTTTGAGTGTACACTATATTTAGAATATTTTCACCACTTTACCCTGCTGCCAGACAGCCTTTTCTGACGGGAAACCACTGTTATATTAGCCAAACATGACTCCTTCCAAACCAACCAAACTCCATGGGCAAAATCAGTAATTTTGCCTCACAGAAAGCAAGAGCTGCTGGTCTACTGCTGCCTCGATGTGTTAGTTTGTTTGTGTTATTCAGTGGATTTGGTGTTTTTTAAAAGGATAGTTTGGATTCACCAAAGTCACACAATAACATGAACAAACTAACAGATGGAGGCAGTGGTTGACCAGTAACTCCTGTGTTCTGCAAAGTAAAATTACTGATTTCCCCAATGGTGTTTGGTTACACTTCGAGTTTTTTTTACTTTGGCTTTCGTTGCTGACCCTGTCACCATCAGTTCATTGTTTAGTTTCCCAGTTGGTGCCCCTCTCTACTTCTCTTAACTGGGGGTGTGCTGAGCAGCATCTACTGTAACTAATATCCTGGCTATTGATAAGTACCTCATACAATCCCACATCAAGTAATATGAACTATCCCATTAAGCACTGAGTGTGAAAGCAGAAGGTCAAAAAATGACCCACTGTAAGTGTGTGAGTGCCTGCATGAGTGTTTTAGTGTTATGAGCTCACTGTTGAAATGTAAATGTATCATGACTGTGTGGCTCGTATAGGAAGCAACTAATTTGGAGTTCGTAAATTTAGTGAGTGAGACTACAAAGCAACATGTGACAGGGGGTATCCAGGCTACAAAATAGATGATGGGAAAAGTGGAAAGGCATAAAGGATAGCAGTGACTCCAAAAAGACCAAATTAAAATGAGTTTCGGACTGAGATATCTGATCACGATACCATTTTTCAAAAGATCTATCTCACTTAAACAAGTGTTTGCCAACTGGATCACCCATGGCATCCTTTAATTTGCAAGTTTCAGCCTTTAAAATGTCATATATCTCATATTATTCCTGTTTGCTAAAGTATACTTGAAGATGTTCATTTATTTCATTGACAGTTTACAGTTGTCTTCACTTTCAAATGATCAATTTAATAATCATGGTTTTTGTGTGGTAGCCTATTTTCAAAATGGTCCTGTTTTGCTTTGTTTTCCTGCTGGTGTGTTCAAAAACACTTTGAGATTTGAGACTTATTTTTAAACAGATGGTTTTCGTACAGAAGACACAGGAATATTAACATTACACACTTTTTACCACATATGTGTATGATTTTTTATATTAATAATGAGTACCGTAATGACAAAAATTTGGGCGGCAGTTACGGTTACTTAGATTTAAATCCTTACTCGCTTACTTTTGTCTTACCTGAAAATAGTGGTCTTCTTCAACCAAATCCTTCTATCTACATAAGAACACTAGTCCTTACTACCCTCTAGTGGTCGGGAGTTGTAATAACTCATATCAGTGATTCTGTGTGCAGTGATAGATAGAAATTTGCCAGTTGTGTTCAAAATAATAAAACTGTGTGTGCATTAATAAGATAATTAAGCAGACATTTAGAAACAATGCAAAAGTTACTTTCACTGGTAGTTAATTACTTTTATAATAAATATAATATATAATAAATAATTAAATTACTTTGAGAGATGAAACTAGTAAATCTAATTAGTTATAGCATTTCATTAACCTGCACAATGCCATTTATTCTGTAGTTTGTGGATGTACTTTACAGCAGTTCAGCATCAATACCGGGTCTCAAACTGTCTCTGCACAAAGGATAGTATTTTTTAGTGGTCCCTGCAGTAGAACATGACAATAACATGAAAAACAAACATTAAGGAGACTAAGTGTTGATTGGGATGGATTCCCTATTCCCAAGCAGGTTTCAATTCAAGATTCAAAGTGCAGTGAAATGAACTGGAACCAGTGGCTACCTGCTGGAGGATAGGAAATCAATCTAAAAACGAACAGGAGGGTTGGAAAATGGTCATCAGTAATGTAAAGTGGGCTGTGCAGGGCTACAACATGCAAAACCACCAGTGGGGCCTTTAATTGTTATTCTTCTGTGTGGCCAATTTGGTTTAGTTCAAGGTTTAATGCCTTTATTAAAGCAAAAAGAGGTTGTGGTGGATAAATAGTTTTCATTGTGTGTCTGTCTGTGTGAAACTGGAGGAGCGTGATGATGTGAAATGCTGACAAAGAAGCGGTCGGTGTGCCTGCCGTGCCTGGATGCACCGTCAGTAGGCTCTCGGCTCTCGCTGTGGAGACTGAAGGGAGTCTGTTCTGTTCTGCTGCCCTAAAAAGCTGCAATGATCGATTTTCCGCGGTTTTCTCCCGAACACGTGGTCCAGTAATCAGGGCTCCCTTCCCCACCCGATCGATCCCCATCGATCCGCCAGACCGAGGTGTGTGTGTGTGAGTGTGTGTTTGTGTGAGTATGTGTACGTGCGGCGTGCACAGCCTCGCGTTGGGGAGTATGAGCTCGGGAGCGCGCTTTTGTGACAGACAGATGGAGAAGAAATTGTTTATCTGTGGAGGAACAAAGGAGATGTGGCGCAAAAGAGTGGCAGTCATCCAGTCTGAGAGCTCCGGAGGAGGACAAAGGAATGTCTCTCATAATATGCCACTTTAAAAAAATTTAAATAAAGTGTATTTAAGTATATTTGAAGCGTTTGTGCACATGTGTGGGTGAGGATGGGAGGAGAAAAGGTGGGAGGGGGGGGGAGGCTGCAGTGTGGAGGTGGTGTATGCAAATGATTGATGACTTTACAGCAGGTTTAGACAACAGCAGTAAACAGATTTGACTGTGAGGGGTGGGGGGGATCAATATGAATGTGCACATGTGTATGCATGCCTGCGAGTGCGCGTGTGTGCGTGTGTGTGAGCGTGCATGCGTTTGAATCGCCATTGTTCATGCTTTGTTACTGCAAGCAAAGCATAATTAATAAACAAGATATTTTTTCCCTCAGCAGAATGTAGGTTACGTGTGTTGTCCCTTCCTACATTAGAGCCTCCACAGATACATCACTCCAGACCTCCTCCACTTCCTCAACTGTTTTCCCCCTGTTGTTTTTCTCAATTGTTTTAATTTGCCCTCAGATTGATAGCCCCCATATTGATTGATCCGCACTTCAGAACCATTTCATGGAACGTTTATTCAATTGGTTCAGGCCCAGCCATGCCAGAATCTCCTCGCGGCTCTCTAAGTGCTGTCTCAAACCAAACTCAATACTCCCTAATGTAATGACTGAATGCTAGTGCTAATATAGTGATAATTTAATATGTAATGCCTGTTTTCGAACAACTTGTGCTACCGGCCATTTTACAATGCCAACACCACTCTGGTTCTCCTCCATCAGCTCAAAATGCTGCTCCGAGGCCTGCAGAACACTGGATAAATCCAGACTGGAACTGGAGCAGAATCAACTAATCTTTTCTCACTAACTTAACATAAATATACAAGTTTTATTTATTCAAGTTGATCAAACTTAAAATTTCTAGCATTTATTGTAGGACCACTTCAGAACTTACAAACATGAGTTCTTCTAACTTGAATTCTTTTGATGTGAAATGATGAGTTCAATGACTGACTGAAGAGTTCATTCAACTTATAACATGTTTTCTCAACTGAATTAATATATAAAATTTTTGACAAGAAATGTTTATATTATATTTATATTAGAAAGTTACCTGAACTTGTCTTTTCAAATTCAGTCAACTTAGTATCTTTTGCTCCTCTAAAATTTTAAGTTCCAACAAAGTTGATTTTTGCAGACTTTTTTTGTGCAGACTGCAGAGCAACACTGTATAAAATCTCTTTGAGATTTACTGGAATCAACTTATCTTTTCTCATTAACTTAATATAAATACACAAGTTTTATTCACTCAAGCTAATTAAACCTAAAATTTTCTTGTTTTATTGTGGGGCCATTCCAGAACTTGTAAACATGAATTCTTTTGACTTTTCTTTTGACTTACAGTGATGAGTTGAATGAATGTACTGTACAGAGTTCCATCAACTCATTCAATTAAGTTTCAAAGAAATATAATCAGCTTATTAGCAGACTTCCCAGCATGCATTTTTTTAAGTTAAAACACTCCTCAGTCTATGCTGCATTTGTCAACCATTTTTTGATTGATTGATTGATTGATTGATTGATTAGTTATTTGGTCTAAAAGTGTCAGCAAATTGTTAAAAATGTTCAAAACATGTCCCCAAAACCCAAGATGTTTGAGGACTAAAGACACGAGAAAATATTCACAGTTTAGGGACTGGAATAAAAAATGGCTTTCTTTCTTGAAGAATGACTCAAATGATTAATCCATCATGAAACTGGTCGGTGATTAATTTAGTGGTTGACAACTTATCAATTTATTGACTAATCATTACAGCTCTAACTGAGACAAACATATGATGAAAACGTGGTGTGTTGATTGTTTTGACAAAAATTGAAATTTCACTCCAAACCACGATGAAGGTCAGTTTTGGATTCGGTCCCTATAACCTAATGCAACCTAATCCAGTGCTGAAACAAAGAAGAAGCAGCAGCTGCAACTGTGAGTTCTTTGTCTGAAATTAAGAAAATGTAAAACAATTTGTAATGTAATGTTTGTCAGTGTGGTAAGCTGATTAAACACGTTTTCTCAAGTCAAATGAAATATCATCAACTTTATTTGACTAGAAAATTCAGTCAACTTAAAATTTTAAGGCAGCTCAGACACTGACTTTTTAAAAAGTTAAACCAAATAGTTTATTCTAACATTGTATCTTAAGCTTATTGAACTTATTTTCTCAGGTACAACTGAATGAATATCAAGTTTATTTGCTTGTTTGGAATCATTACAAAATTACCTCAGCTTTTCTTTTTAAATTCAGTCAACCTAAAATTTTAAGGCAGCGCATAATAACTCTTTCAAGTTAAAACAAGTATTTTTACAGTGCACAAAGCCGCCATCCTGTGAAACCAAAGGACTTAGGCCTGCGTGGTCAATACATATTTCAGATAATCAATAGATACATTTCAAATGAGACCCCCCCCCCACAGCAATGAATAGGACCACAGGGAAGGTAAAGAGGGAGCTGCTCATTAAAGCGACCTCTCTTGAGACGAGAACCACACCGTCGTAGGCTATCTTTAGTCGCCTCATTACCAAATGGGCTTTTCTGAAGAGACAAGCGGTGACGCTCAGTGGTCTCAAGTGGCACTCGTTCACGTCGTCTCTTTCATATGTCCTGGTGTCAACGATGCAAACTGCCACTTTGCTTAATCTCAACCTCTAGCTGCTGATCCAAAGATTAACTCACTGGCTCCGCAGTATGTTAACTTGTAGCCGTGCATCCTTTAAGAGCAGCATCGGCTTTATCACTTAAGTGCCTGCTGCTTCTCCTTCACGCCACTTTCACTGTCTGTGAGACTGTGCACTTATACATGAAGATGAGAGGGGAAGTAGGTGGATGGTGGTTGACTTTTGTCTGTTTTATTATAGGGTATGTGATGGTCTGGTAAAAGTCTACAGCTAAGAGCGAGCTGGCTGACGAAAACCACTTGGATTGGACAACAATCGATCATAATCAGTCAGTTTCTTTAAAGCCCCACTCGATGCAAAAATATATGTTTATTCTTCTTCCTACAGTTGAATATTTGAGCGTCACTGTGAGAAATAATCTATGTGAAGAGTTTGACGCTAAAAGGTTGTTTTCACATCCACCTGCTGAGAGAGTAAAGTTTCTCTGTGCTCATTCAAAGTCTGATTTTAAGAGGCCAGCCTATGAGCATGATTTGTGACATCACAACTAGTTTGTAAGTCAATATTGGTACAATTTGCAAATTATACAAGTGTGAAGCTGCCAGTGCACACACGACACACTGAGAATGGACGTCACACATCCTCTGTCCTGCAGAATATCTTTAAAAATTATTTAAAAAAAAGAAAGAAAGAAATTATGATTGCAAAAAACAAGCAAGCATGATCCTATCTCATCTTAAAGCATATTAGAGACACAGCAAGTTTTCATCATATGTTTTTTTCAGATTATTAAAAGAAAGGTGTTAGGAGAGTTTAACTCTCAAACAATGCATGCTGGGAAAACTGCTAATATGCAATCGAGTTTCTGTAGAAACTTAATTTAATAATTTGATTGAACTCAGCTTCATTCAGTTCATCATTTCAAGTCAAAAGACTAAAAGTTAGAGGAACTTCTGTTGATAAGTTCTGAAAATAAATGCTGGCTATTTTAAGCTAAAATTCAACGTTAAAATAATGAAAACATCTTGGTTGTTTCCACTAAATTCCTGCATGATTTTTTTTTCAGTGTGGTCCAAGCTGTCTCCTACTTCACTGAAAAGTCAATTTCTAACTTTAGGTGCCCCGGAGGCTTCAAGTTTCCACATCACACTTGTATAAGTTGCATATTGACCCGTGATTGGCTGAGGTGAACTCGACAAAACTTTTATTCCTTCCAGCATGACAAGGAGGAAAATGTCAAACTCTGCACACACATCATCCAACATCTAAGTGAAGTAACAATAAGCAAAACACATTTTGAATAAAGGGGGATTTTAAAATTCCTCCTTAATCACTGACTAATAAAACACAATAGATCAGATGTGTTACAGACTGAATAACAATGACTCCGGACTCCAGTTAACAGCAGGATTTTTGTCCGAAGACATGACATCTGCTGTGTTTTGAAATGTTGAATGTGCAGGAGGAAACATGAGATTCTCAGATGGCAGCTGCCTCCTCAAGATATCACAGTTCGATTAAACAGAGATGAAAGCCAATAAGTGGATGTGAGTCACACTTAAAATGCCATCTATCTACTGTGTATCCTGTGATGTGGTCAAAATGAAAAAGCAGGTTTAATATGACTGTAATCCTCAAAAGGCACAGAAGCACCAATATATACAAAAATCAATGGGTTTATAGCCGTAGGAGTGCATTATGTGTTGTGTTTCTTCACTTTAAGATCTATAAACTTAGGGTAGACTGGGGACGGTTGCAACAAACCCTTTTATCTCCGATCAGAAACATGCTAGTGATGACATTCATAATGCACATGCTCAGTGAGACCAGGATGATAGAAAAGACATCTGCTGTTTTATTGAAAACTGTATTTTTGTCACACTGTCCTGACCTTTCATATGAATTAATCAAAACTTACTTAGCCTGAAGAATTGTTTTGTTGACTTGTAACTGACATGGTTAGCGTGTGTCAAGATCGTTGTTTCTAGCTAGTGCATTATGTTCTGGCATGGCTGATAGGGTGGAGACGGTCATGACAAGTTGTTTCAACTGTCCCCAAGCCATGCAACAGTATCTTTCAACACAGTCATTGCTGCAGTACTGCACAATAAACACATGTTTAATAAAAGTTTGTCGTGTTGCAAATTGAGAGAGATTGAAAAACATCTGTAACATCTGCACATTGACTCAAGGTACACCTACACTGTAAGAAATATGCAGGAATTTAGTGAATCAACTAATCTCCTCTAATTAACTTTAAGTAAATATACTAGTTTTGTTTATTCAAGTTAATTGAACTTAAAAACAATAGTATTTATTTTCAGAACTTATAAACATGAGTTCTTTTAACTTGAAGTATTTTAACAAGCACTGTACAGAGTTCAGTCAATCAAATAATCAGCATACTTGCAGACTTCCCAGGATGCATTGTTCTTTTTTATAGTGTAAAGAAAATATGTGACTTGCTGTGTGTCTCTAATACCCTTCAAGATTAAGTACTGAATGTAGTCCTTTACAAGAGCAGCTGCACCTGTAGGTTCTTTGTGTGAAATGAAGAATGTGTTTTTCTAACTGAGAAAATGTGAAAGAAAATTAAATTTGTTTGTAATGTTCGTCAGTGTGAGTGAAGAGTTCTTGGTTCAACTCAATACCTTAAGCTTATTGAACATGTTTTCTCATGTACAACTGAATTAACTCAACTTGTCTTTTCATACTCAAGCCAGCTTAAAATTTTCAGGCAGCCCAGACACTAACTTTTTACAGTGTAATATACACATAAACAAACACAACTCAAATATTATTAAATGTATATATAATTGTATAATATTATTGTAAAATAATGCAGTTGTGAAATTTAATGTATTTGTATGTTGTAACCATCCCTAGATCTCGATGCAGCTGGCCCCAGGGTTGGGGTCAGTTGCGACATCTGACTTCTTCCATTCAAATAAATATTGTGAATGATATTTAAGTAAGTGGAAAAGCCTAACCAGGGACAGGGTTTGCAAATTAGCCTGGGTGAAAACCCTAAATGCAACATCTGTGTATCTTGCTACTGTAACCTGCAACAATTTATGTTGCATTGTCCCTGATAAATAATAAATAAAATAAATAAACATGTGACTATATTGAAATGGTATGGATAACTAGCAGACAGATGTAAGTTTATGAGACAAAGGTTTGATTGGTGTGGTGCAAATGGTCTCTGGGAGAAAAGCAAAGAGTGTTGCAACCGTCCCCATTCTCCCCTACTTGTGTGTGCGTGTGTGTGCGTGTGTGTGTGTGTGTGTGTGTGTGTGTGTGTGTGTGTGTGTGTGTATGCAGATGGGGGGTGGGGGGGGTAATGAGGGGGGGCAGACGGTGAACTAACCGCACCGTGCTGCTGCTAGTCGACGGCTGGACGGACGGATGAGATCGGGCTTTGTGTCCGCTGAGACGGGCCCTCTCACGCCCTGGACGGACTACTGCAGGCGAGAAACAGTTTGGCGTCAATCACTCTCTGTCACACCTCTCAGATGTACGGTTATTGATTATATTGATCATATTATAGGCCTATTCATTGCTGGGGAAGTAAAAAAAAAAAAAACAAAAAAAAAACAAAACGCCCGAATAGCAAATCACCATCAACCCCGCACCAACACAACACACAGCAGCGGTGAAAACCAAACCGCTCATCCGAAATAAAATACTCTCAATTGATTAGGATTGGATTATTTGAAAGCTTTCGTTTATTTGTCGGTGTAAAGCCTGTGTTGTCCTGTTAAGACGAGTGATCGGTGGATTTACAGCCTGTCACATATTGGCTTGTAGTCTATAAACCTTGTGCGCTAATTTTAAACGTTTTTTTTTTCTTTTAACTAAACCATATCGTGTCCTTTATTTACTGCGAAACTATTCAAAATTAATAGTCCAATTAAACTCCAGAGAGGACAGGCCTGTGTTGGAACAATTTCCGCTGATTTTATGAACCTAAACACGGTGAAAATAAAGAGAATAAAACGAGTTCTCGGTGAAAATGCAACTAAACGAGCCACTGAGGGAAAAATGCGATGAAAAATATAATGTAGCAGTGTTTATTATAAGGCTTATTATAGAATACAACATCCATCTTCTGGTAGTGATACAGACTGATGTAAATATCGTATATAAAGGTCTTTAAATTCGGCGTGTTTGGTTAAGAAGACGGTGTTTTATTGAACTTCGAACAAGGTCTCTTTAAATGTTTTAATTTGCCTTTTATTTATTTATTTAATTCCATTTTAAATTTGAATAATTTTAGCTTTTAATTCGAAAAGAACCAAAACGGCATTTCCCCAAAGTACAAAGAAATATATTGTTATATATTGTTTTGTGAGGAGTGTTGATAGTGTGACGCTGTATACTATAAAAAAAAAAAAAAATAGGAAACGAATTTTTATATTTATTTTATTTAACCTTTATATAATTCTGAAAAAAAAAATACTGCTAGAGTTTAATTGACAATTACCTTTAACTTTATTTATAATAGAAACCAAGTCTGTGTCGGTTTTTCCTGCTGGCCATTTAATAAATAAATTAAATTAAATTAAATAGGCTAAATGGTATGATAGGTGCTGTTATGTACATAGAAAATATACCATAAATCTATTGAAGTTTTATTATTTTAAAATGGTAGCCTGTCAGTTTATGTATATTCTTTATATTTATGTCTTCACAAAAATTAAACAAAGTAGGCTGAATAGGAAATTAGATAACTAAAACTGATTATGTCTCATGAAAATGAGGCTCTGCTAAAATATATACCTCTGAGACACACACACACACACACACACACACACACACACACACACACACACACACACACACACACAGGCCTGCATGTGACACACTCTCTCTCTCTCTCTCTCTCTCTCTCTCTCTCTCTCTCTCTCTCTCACACACACACACACACACACACACACACACACACACACACACACACACACACACACACACACAGAAGGAGCTGTAGAGTCTGGTGCTGAAAGTTTCTGTGTGATGAATTTCTCCTTATGGACAATAAAATTAAAGCTGGAATAGGGGCAATTTAACCCTTACTAATCTAACTTTAATGGTTTTATTTACACCTGCTGTCAGATCAGAGGGAACTGTTCCTTCTGCATCAGGAGGCCTTTTATAAAAGTGCTGAGACAATTCATGAAGGTTTACAAAAGCAAATTCAGACTGTTCTTCACGTTATGAATTGCTGCGAGAGCTCGGATGGAGAGACGCATCAAACCAACAATAGAGATAAACTGATTGATCGATTAATCGGGAAGATTATCTGGCATTTTTAGATACTCAACATTGGCTGATGCCCTTGCTCACGAGGCCAGTAAACAAAAAATGTGTGCAGACAGATCTGCAGGCAGCCTGGTCAGTGTGGTTGCTGTGGAACCCTGTTAGATCTCCTCCTTATTTAGTTTTGGGAAGGTGGTGAAAAAGGTAGTTGCACTATAACTCCCATAAACTTTTGTCTAAATATACTCCATCCAATGTATTTTTCTATTTCATAACTTAATAACAAATCCATTTAAAACAACATGTTATTGACTAAAATAAACAGGTATATTAAGCTGTAATGCAATTGAAATAATAGACTGATGCATTAAGTTTCTTCAGCCATTGGTCACCACCTCTTTAAATATCAGCTTTGGTATTAGGCGTCGAAAAGCCCTTATTGGTCGACCACCACAACAATATTATTGTCTGCCTGTTCACATGTTTATGAGACATTAAGGTAATTTTAATTCAATAGGCAGAGTGAAGGGATGTAATACAACCCTGCCTCAGACCAGACATCCATTTTTGAACTAGATTTTGCATCTGTAAGCCGTGATATTTTCATATAGTTTGGTTAAAGTTAGAATATGCAGGATTTGTCAGTTGCTGTTCATAAACACACAAGAAATTCAGCTGATTGTTGACTCATTTTTGTAAAAATGTCCTGAGCGTCACAAAATAATGAGGGAAAAAAGAGAAATACAGGCAGAGAGCTGCATCTCTGCAGAAACACAGAGCACCACACACTTCCAGTGGAAGTGACGACTGATGTTTATATGAGTCTATACACTGTTTTCTTTTTGTTGCATCTTATGCCTTTAAGTTAAAATAACGAGATATGATTGGTTTGAAACGTGGTTTGGAGGTAAGTGTCACAATTATCTTATAATATCAGTTACATCAGTTTGTTTTAAGATTATTTTTGGAGTTGTTAGCCTTCATTTGGTAGGACAGTGCTAGACAGACAGGAAAAGGGAGAGAGAGAGACGGGAAAAGACTTGCAGCGAAGGGCCACAGGCTCAAAGGAATCAAACCCACGACCACTTCTGAGGACCCCGAGCCCCTGTACATGAGGTGTACGCTGCACCAACCGAGCTACCAGGGCACATTTTATCAGTTTCTATGTCATGAAAGGTAATTTCAAGTATTTGTAATAAGTTCCATAAAGCTTTTCTATACTATGGTATTAGAGCCAAGCCGATATTATTGACCTGATATTGATCGAGCATAGCTATTAATGTTATCGGCATACATGCTGTCTGATTTTTTTTTTTTTTGCAGAACATACCATAATGCAGATTGTTGTTTTTCTGTTTGTTTTATAGGCATTATTTTGTGTATATTTGATCCTTTTTCTTAACTGAAGTTGTTCTATTTGCATTTTTTATTCATAATTATGTAAAACACCAGTGAAAGTCGACTGTTTCTGTGCCCATTTTGGATTTCGAATACACATATACAAATAAAGAATATCAGCCAATTTATTGATATTTGAATTTTTAAACTCCCTAATATAGGAATCTGCCCCAAAAATCTAGTTTTGGTTGGATTGTTTGCTGTATAATAGAGGCTAATTTTCCTATCAGGACACATTCACTCTCATTCACTCCGAGTGTCAAAATACTTCACAGCAGTGTGCCAGTAGTTGTCACGCAAAATGACTTCTGTCTGTTACAGAGAGAGCAGAAATGAAATGAGGGTAGAAAAGCAAAGGATGTGCTTTGCTGATGCTGGTACTGAGCCAGAAGAGAAAGAAGCGGGGAGGAAGGAGGGAGGCAGGGAAGGAGGGAGGGAGGGAAGGAGAGAGGGAGAATGAGAGAGCCGAAGAGAGCAGAAGAGAGGAAATCAATACCGATTCAGAGTGAGTCAGATAAGCCTGAACAATGTATAGTGCAGACACACTCTATAACCCAGTCACACACACACACATACATGTAGAAGCGCTCACACACATGCATGCACACGCACTAGCACAAACACACACGCACACTGGGTGAAATGTGCTTGCATGCCTCCATAAAGATGCATTACAAACCCCATAAAGCATCGCAACCTTTAAAATCAAATGACATCACAACCTTGGATTGCTTTGAGGATTCGCTGACATGAGCAGAAAGCGCTCATTACTACGACTCGATAGGCAGCTGGATGCTCTGATGCTCTTTGTCTACTGTAACATGCTCTTAAGCTCTGATCCCCCCCCACCCACCCTTATGTTTGTGTGCAGATATCAGCCTCCCCGCTCTGATTCCACTGGAAACGTTGCAGCTCTTTTCTTACAAATCGTCAGAAGAGGCCTCATAAATATGATCTGAAGTCTACGCCGCCCTTTGTTGATGTCAGATCCATGTCGAGGATGTTTTTAGTTGTAAACAGTGTTCTTCAAAACCACTTACACACCCTCTGGCGTGCTGTTTAGGCCGTGAGACTGCTGTGTGTGGTCCTCAGCTGTTAACCACAGATTTGACTTTGCTTACCTAAAGATGCTGTTACAAGCGCTAACACTACCGCTCTCTGCTCCTCTCTTCCCCCCCCCCCCCCTCCCCCTCCGTCTCCCTCATACTTATCAATTATTAAGGTCGCTATTGATCCTTTCACTACCCTGTCTCTATCTGGCTGTTCACACAAAGCCCAAACCTGCCTGGCCTCACTCAATCAATGGCATCTCCCTGCTCTCCCACCTCTTTTTCCACATGTCAGTTTTGCTTTTCTCGCTTTGGCTCTTAAATATTTGTACAATTTCGCCCATTTGGATTCTTTAGAAAACATGAGCAAGAGTAGCAGGCTGATATTAATCTTTCATGGCACAAGCAAGTTTTGATGGGCATTAAAAGACGACTCTGGTAAGAGAGCAGGAGGGGAGAGTGGAAAATGGCTGTGTGCATTGTTTGACTTCATCCTCTCCTCGTCCTCCAGTCAATGATTTTTTTTTGTTTTGTTTTGTTTTGTTCCTTGGCGCCGATCTCCCGAAGCCAAACAACCTGCCTGCCTGTTGCCAGGTTAACCAGTGAAAGATTAGTGATATTATTGTCATATGCTTCAGAGACGGGGAGAGAAAGAGAGGAATAGAGAGAGAAGGAGAGCACCAGGGAGTGGGAGAGAAGGGGGTTGGGAAGGGGAAACGGCCTTATTGATCTCCTATGTGCAAAGCCAGGCAAACACTGAAAGGACAGAGCTACACTATTAATGACACTCAGAGCCTCAGCTACTAATCCTCATCTATCTATCTATCTATCTATCTATCTATCTATCTATCTATCTATCTATCTATCTATCTATACAACAATAAAACACAAAAACTTTAACGTTGTCGTCCATAAACTGCGTTCGATTGTGACATCCTTCTGGAAAGACAGATATCAAAGGTATAACTGATGCATTTTAGTCAGGGGCATTCATATGACTAAAATGATTTTTCATGGAGGAATGCTGGGGACAGACGTACAATGGAGGTACAATTTGTTATTAAGCTCTATGTTACATTTTACCCCGTTTCACTCTGTTGTGTTGTGATGGAAAGATTTTTATTGAAAAGATAAATAGTCTACACGAAGTTGCAAAAAAGAAAAAACTTCAGGACACGCCCCTGATTTTACTTCAATACTTCAAGAACTGTAGCTATAGATCTGTGTTACTGTGTGGAAACCATCAGCGGACTTTTATTGTTTGACACGCAGGTGCCATTTTCAGGCAATATAAGGCAGCATTTCCTTTACTATGCTTTTAAGTATCAATCAAAACTCTATGTTCTCTATATGTTCTTGTCTATACTGGTCCCTGTTACCAATCCCCATCCTAGTTTCAATCAATATTTCATCAGAACGGTTCATGCAGCTTTAAGGCTGCCTTGAAATAGATCTGAGGATCATATAGAGGCCAGGTGAGAGGGAGACTTTCCAACAGTGTAATACATGTTTTGTTTTTTACATTAATCATTATAAGAGGGAAATAGAATGAAAGTCAGGGGTTAAGGAATAGTATGATCAGTGTTCTAAAGGGTTTTTACTAAATGATGATGAAATTCATGGTCGCATTTTGCTCTTCTGACTGTGGAAGAAGCATCTGTCTGCCATCCAGTGATGAAAAGTAACTAAGTACATTTATCTAATCGCTTTAGTTAGTAGTTATGTTTCAGATTCGCATGATTGTCCAGAACCAAAAAGTAATTTATATATAGTTAGAGTTAAAAGTAGCTCTACCTCTATCACTTACAACATTAAAAGTAATGTTATAGTGATAATAATTTGATAATACATATGATACAATAAAAATAAAATGACACGGGTCGTTCTGCTTCATAACGAGTACTTTTACTTTTGATAACTTAAGTACTTGTATTGCTAATACTTTTAGACTTTTACTTGAGTAAAATTTCAAATGCACTTTTAATAAAGTATATTTACAGTGTGGTATTAGGGGAGACCGGGGGCAGTTGTACCAGGGGCGATTGTACAACTTAATTCCTCCAATAAGAAACAAGCTACAGTGACAACACTTATTCTGCACATGCTCAGTAGGATTCTCACTTTGCTTGTTGAATAGGAGCATTCTTGTTCTTTCATTCTTGCTTGAAATTTAATATTGTAGTCTTGTCTTTTTCTCTTGATGAAAATAAATCAAATGTATTATTAATTAGTGCACATATGTTTACAATATCAAAAGATGACTTGTGGGTTTTAAGTAGTCTGTGAGTTATGAATGAAAATTTCAAAAATGTTACAGTTGCCCCCATCATCCCTACTTTTTGTTGCTAATACTTTGAGGCTTTGCTGTACCAACATGTTTAAACCTGATTAAATCAGGGTTCAACTTTAAATTAAGTTGCAACAAACTTTTAAACTAGTTTAAAGCTTTTTCTTTCAAATTTTCTTTAGCTAGTTAGCAAACAAAGTAACATTTTGCTAACTCTCTCGCTAGCTACCAAACAATGTGATGTTTTGTTAACTTTTTAGCTGGCTAGCAAAAACTAAAAAAAACAACTCTTGGTTAATGTTTTAACTAGGTAGCAAATTACTCCATTCCGTTAACTTTTAAGCAAACAATGTAATGTTTTGTTAACTTTTTAGCTAGCTAGCAAAAAATAAAAGAACAAAAACAAAAGCATTTTATTAGCTTTTTATCTAGGTAGCAAAAAACATGTTTGGTTAACTTTTTGTCTTGATAGCAAACAGTGTAATATTCTGTTAAAGATTACAGACTAGACAGTTTCCCTCCTTTTCCCATGTATAGGTCCCAACAACACGTTTAATTTGATTTAATTTGATTTAGCAATCTTCACTATATTGGTTAAACTTTGTTTAATTTCAGTTCACATCAGTAAACTCCTTCATTTACTAAAATGACATTAGTTTTTAATTGTGCAATAGAGCTCAGCTTAATTTTAAGGATGTACTCATTTCAAACCTAGTTTTTCTTACTTCTGATTAGAACTAATCCTTAGATTAATAATAATAATCTTTGTTGGTGCAACCCAGTTTAAGTTTTACTGAAATAAAATTTAGAATGCAGGTCTTTTACTTGTGTATCTTTACAGTGTGATATTACTACTTTTACTTCAATAAAACATCTAAATACTTCCTCAATCACTGCCTGTGTTAAACCAGTAAGAAGTCCCAGGGATCATACCTGCCTATATGATCTAAATTTAGAGCTTTTAGTACACAGTGTTAAATGCAAAGCCGGAGAGACCGTGCGGTTATTGCGTCTTTCAGCTCCGATACGAGTATTGATCCGTGTGCCACATTTAAAAGGGAGAGTGGGAACTGGCGTATTGATCAGGCAGCCTGGGGTCACCCCGCTTTCTCCAGCGCAACTAGTTGGCCCAGTAGCCCCACCACCACCTCCAGCACCACCTCCACCACCGCTGTGTGTGTGTTTATAGTCGGACAGAGAGAGGGAGAGAGGGTGAAAAAAAGGCGTCGGGGGGTTGGGGGGTGGCGGTGGGGGTGGGGGGGAGACTATTTCGAGGTTTATTGTGAATCAATGGCGATTTGCTGTGTGCCGATCAAAAATATAGACCTACAAATTTAGTCCACAACAGCCCGCGTAAACGCACACGTACACGCCCAAAGCAGTCATTAATATCTTTGTTTTCCACAGATCTAAATGCACTACAAATTAGACTTGTCTCTTCCTATAAATAATCTATTTTGTGTCAGGTTTTAGGGGATAATAAGGAGGTTTTAGAGATGAAGCCGCGGTGCCTCTGCGCGCTTTGTTGAACTGTCCGTGGTGCTGAATCTTAAAGGCCTGCGCAGGTTGTATCTTAAATTATTTGGAGAATAACGGCGAAAGGTGAGCGGGCTGTTACTTCAGATTGATCAGTTTTAATGTGAATTAATCAAACTGAGAGGACAGAGGCTTACCGGCCAGTCGGAGAGCAGACATCCTCTGAAACTCGGGCTCCTGCAGCCACTTCCACATCCTCCTGAAGGTCTCCCGGCCCGACTTGAGCTTACTCCAGGGTTTTGGGTTCCGTAGCAGGTCTGAGAGGGTTCCCTGCGACCGGCTCAAGATTCTCTGGGCGAAGATGGCCTGCGGGATGGAGTACCGCTTCAACTCGGCCGTTATCCGCTGAGCAACCTCCTTTGTGTTGATCTCCTCCGCCTGGATACCCGACCCTGCTACTCCCTGCCCGCCTCCGTGGCCGTGCCTCTCCCGCTCCCCGAGCATCACCGCGCCGTTCGCCTGCGAGTGGAGGTGACTGTGCGGGTGGTGGTGCATGCCGTTCAGGTTGGAGATCATACCGTGGCCGTGGCCCCCTAAACTCCTCGCCAGGTGCTCCTGGTCGCTTCGGGACAGCATGGAGGCGTGGGACTCGAAGCCTGACACCGGGGAGAGCATCTTGGCATCAGTGGAGAGGTGCGCGCTCGGACCGTATGCTGAGAGGGGCTGCTGGGAGTTGTGCAAAGAGCCAAGTCCGCTGGAGAGCGGGGACAGCGAGCCGTGACCCATCCCGGACACCGACATCTCTTTGGGGTAGTGGCTGTATAGGTTGCTCATGGAGGCGAGCCCCCGGTGGTCGTCCCGCATCAGCGTGAAACTGCCGCTCACGTTCCCGGCGGAGAGTCGCTGATGGGCGGCCACATGGTGGTGAGAGTGCGGGTGGTGGAACTTATCCGACACGGTGGAGATGGGAGGTAGATGCTGCAGAGGGGTCAGGGTGGTGTACGTGTTGCTGAGGCTCATCCCGCTCTCGCACATGCTGATGGACGGGTGCAGGTGTCCGGACAGCGCGGACGGGTCTGTCCTGTAGTCCCCGCCGGAGCCCTCCAGGAGCGAGGCCATGCCGGACACCATGGCTGACCGAGAACCAGGAGCGTGTGAGACCAGATTCCGGGGAGTGGAGCTCGGGGACGGCGACGGCCGAGCGTGCGGGGAGCTCATGAGGTCCCCCGGCTGGGAGTGCGAGGAGACGCTGTGCAGGTTCTCCATGGTGAGCTCCATAGCTGAAAGGATATATGTTGGTCCCCTGTCCCACCCTCCCCACCCGCTCCCCCTGTCTCTCGCTCCTGTCTCTCACCTCTCTCAGGGACGCGCTCTCTCTTACACCCCTCAGCCCTCCTGGAGCGTTAAAATGACCAAACCGTTTGAAAGCCAATCCATTGATTCAAATCCTCAGATCAATCCAGAGAGGCGCAGGTAAGTTCTGATGTTCCGAGGAAGAAGCTGCAGAACCGAGCGTCTCCGCGGCGCCGTGGCGCTGTATGCATTGATGTGGCTGAGAGCTCTCCAGGGTTATATCTCATCTCTGGTCCAACAGCGCTTCCACTAAGAGCAGGCTGAGCGATGGGAGCGCGCATCTCTCCGTGTATTTAAAATGTGGGGCGGGTACGAGCACAGTTTGCTTAATAGTCTTCCTCGGTGGGATGAAGACGCGACTGCTTAACCCTGGTGAAAAATAAATACCCTTTAAATTTTTAGCAAGCTTTAGTTTCCTTGCTGTCAGACTTTATCATCAGTATAGACTCTCTCAAGTTAATTTTAAGTTTGATATTTTGGAATAACTAAGTATATTTTAGTTGTAATTAAATTGTGGAAAAGCACAAGTTTCCGTGTACTTGGTGAACTTTTTTGTGCTGAAGAAGAACAACTTCAAGTATACTAGTTAACTTAAAGTATGTGGCAGAGTATCATGCACATGCTGGATTAATTAAATCAAAGTTTACCCTGTTTGTATTACTTTTTCAAGCTACTTTAAAGTACAGTTTTAGATAAATGCCTATAAACTGTATGGCTGGGTGATTTCACTAATTAATATCTTATTAATATCTTTTTAGGATATTCTACGATATACGATGTATCTCAATATACACATTTTCCTGGAAATATAGGCCTACTTTTACGGCTGGGCAAAATGGAAAAAATCAATTATTGCATTATTTTTTGTCCAAAAACCTCGATATATATCAATATCGCAACATCATTGTAGTGTTGAGATGACTATTTGTGCTTTCACAAAATATTGACACAATGAGATTTTTTTATAAATGATCATCAGTAATGTGGACATAATGACTAAGTGGGTAAAAGGAAATATTAGAACAACTGGTGAGTTCAGAAAAATAAAGGAATTTACAGCCTTTAAAAACAGAAAGAGACAACACTTATGCCACATCATGATATAACAATATCCAAAGACTCTATCTAGTGTCATATCATGATATTGATAAAATATCAATATATGCCCTAACTGAAGTGCAGCTTTTGTAAGCATACTTAAATATACTTATGTTGAAGTAAAATTAAAGTACACTTAAATAAAGCATACTAATAGTGTGTTACAAAGGACTTGCAAATAATTATACTTTTCAAAAGTGAAATCAAATATACTATTCAATATGTACAATTTACAATGCACAACAATAAAGTACACGTTTTGTAAGTAGACTGAAATAACACTTTAAGTGTTACAGAATAAGTGTATTTTTTAATACACTGAAGACGTTTTACAAGTATAATTTAAATATATTTTAAAGGCATAATATGCAAACTTTTCCTGAAAAAAAAGACTGCTCTAAACATAATCCCTTTGAATCATCAATTATGACCCACTAGAAGTGTGTGGTGGTGCCTGTTTCTGCAGAGATCCTGCTCTCTGTCTGTTATTTCCTCATTATTTTGCTGTCCTCAGGACGCTTTACCAAATCAAAACGTCGGTATTTGATGTTCTGGGAATGAGACTCAACAATCAACTCTCTTTCTGCTGTGTTTACAAACAGGAACTGACGAATCCTGCATATTCTTCCTTTAGTCAAACTACATGACATTATGATTATGTAGGCATACACGATGCAGCATTCAGTTTAAAAATATGTTTGTAATTTGGCTATTTGGTGTAAATATATAATTGAATGATGTCCGAAGAATGAGACTCAACAATCAGTTGTCTTTCTGGTGTGTTCACGAACAGCTCGGACAAATCCCGCTGATTCTACCTTAAAATTAAACAAAAAAAAAAAGTCTAAGTATTCTTGTAATAACTTTTGTATTCTTAAATTCACTTTCTTATACACTGAGTATACTACTTTCACCTGGACAAACACGACGTCTCACATCTGATATCTCACAGCTGATCTTGGACATTATTTGAGGTTGTAAATATGTCAGGTTATCTGGTGCGCTGCACCGTTTGTGAGCAAACAGCATGTGTCAGGTATGAGACAGGTGATGTGGCCTGACGTACAGTACGTGTAAAATTCAGTCAGTATCCGTTTCTGAACACAGTCAGGAGTTCCTTACAGATAAACTTTTGTTTTCCCACGGACTGTATGGTTTTGCATTTATGCGCTTAGTGATAAACCTGATCGAAGTATTGATTGACAGAGATTAATGACGTGGCGCAGGCCGGTAACAGGGGGGTTGGGAGGGTGAAGGAGGTCACAAAGTAAGTTAGGATCCCAACGATGCTGCAGAAGACCAATGAGAGAACAGATGGTTTGGCTTCTGCGAAGTTCACCAACAGAAAGGAAGTTCGCTTCTTTTAAATGCTGTGTATTTTTTTTTTCTATGGCTTCTAAAAATGTCATTATCGAAGAGGCCAAAAATTAGTTTAGTTTATTAAGTTTATTTATATCACAGACGGTGTGCAAATTACTAATACTAATTAATCTCAAAATCGAGAAAATATGCTGTACTGAATTTAGTTTAGAAGTCCCTGGACAGGTGAAATAAAACAATAAAACACACAATTTACACACACAAACATACACACACACACACACACACACACACTGACATATTTCATAAGAAATCAGAGAGCAGAATACAAATATTAAAATATTACATACATATATCCAAAGTTATAAAACAGATTGTAATTATGCCAAATTAATTAATTGAATTGAATTAATCAGTATTAAATTAAATAGCATGTATTAAACAGTATTTAACAACATATACAATAATAACCTATAAATGACATATAAATGGATAATTAGATAGATAAATAAACAAATAAATAAATAAATGTCACATAGATTCTTGACTTGTGAAGCAGGTGGGTGTTTGTTGCGATTTTATGTCAAATCGATAATTTGGATCACTGACATGTAGGCTATAGCAGGTTTACGTCACAACAATGTAAACAACCTTTTAATAATTCAAAGAATATAATAATAAATAATCTTAACTGTTATTATTATTATTATTATTATTATTATTATTATTATTATTTTATTATTATCATCATCATACGCGTAAGTGCAGGTCTATTTATTTAATGTTTTATCAAATATAAATTTGTATTTATTTTGCAGACAGTGGTGTGTTCGATGTCTCTAATCTCTTTGCTCACTGACTAACAGAAACAAATGAAGAGTCGGTCAGCGGACTCAGAGCCGCTGATTGATGCGTGTTTGTACCATCTTCTTCTTCACCCACGACAGATACACAGATGCTGCCCGTTTAGCTGACTGTCCGTGTGTGTGTGTGTGTGTCTCTGTGTGTGTGTGTCTCTGTGTGTGTGTGTGTGTGTAACTAAACAGTGAGAAATCTGGTGGCTCAGAGAATTTTAGAAGCTTAAAGAGTTGTGCCAATAATCCATATTTTTAAAAATAGATTTTTATATTGTTCTCAGAGATTCAGTTTGCTGTAAGAGCTAATTAAGATATTATTGAACGAAAAGGAAGATATTTATAGTTTATCCAAAGCGTATTTTTAAGTTTGTTCGTTAATTATTAATAGAATATAATATTGCCAGAAAATGGGGAAGATTCTGCGTTTGAAACACCTGTGAACATGATCAGCCAAAGTACTAAATAAAGTTAAATTAGAATTTCTAAAAATATATATTTTACAATTTATAGCAAATACTTTGATTTAATTTATAGTATAAACAAATTAATTAAATATATACCTTCATATTGGATGTCGAACTGTGCCACAAACACTTCTATATGTTTTTTTTTTCGATTTGTAGATTTTCAACTATAAGATAAAACTAAGATAGAAATTATATTTTTTTCCCGTATAGGACTAATATTATTAATATTATAGTAAAGTTTAATAGGGCTTCTTAATTCTTATTAATTAAAGAAAATAACTGAGAAGAAACGACACACACACACTCACCTTTTTTCTTGAGCTCATATATTTTGCTCTGAGTTCAGGCCTTCTGTCCTACAGCCCAAAATAAACCTAAAATATAAACACTGAACCAAAGATTATTACCGCAGTTGTTCCGGTTTTATTTTACAAACTTAAATCACAAAAACACATTTTTAAGGGCACGGAGGTCAACAATAATTCTTACCAAGGACAGCCTATAAATTATAAACCGGAAAACATCCGTCTGTGCTAACTGTTATTTCTGGAAATCATAAAGCTCCGTGGTTAAGCTGTTTCCCCCCTAAAGTTCAGGAATTGATCGCCGCGTTCGATATATTGATCATCGATCACTTCAATCTCACTCGGCGCTGTTTGCTAAACACGGAGGCATTTGTGTGGGATCGTTTGGGTGGTTGGGATCTGACCTGTAGCGCATGGATGAATGACCGGCACCAAGAATATGTAGGAAAAAAAAATAAATGTCAGCGGTGCTGTTTTTACTATCTATTGAGCAGAGAGCCATTAAAAACTTCAGCTTCCTCCTCCTCTCAATACGGTTAATAATGATGATATCCGTGTCGGCCTCTGATTCAGCTGCTCGCCCTGTGAGCTTCACAGGCAGGAGGATATTTCGATGATGAGAAGGAAAACAAAACAGTTTATTTTATCGGGAAAAAAAATGAAAAATTTCCACTGTTACAACACATACTTTATGACCCTGTTATTTGGGGTTTACATCTTAATTAACACTTTTCTCTGCACTTGTAATATTAACATGGTGAGATCAGACCCAGTGTTTCTGACAAAGGCTAATTCAGCTATTTATTGGGCTTATTAAAGGTAATAAATATCAAATATTAATAGAAGATGTAGATTCAATTTTAAACTTCGAATTGAGTTTTAGGTAAAGCAATTTTCTTATTTATTTATTTATTTATTTACTTACATCTCTGCAGAATGACAAAGCAGTTTTTTGTGTGTGCATCCTCTCTATCCATCAGTCAAATGTTTGTGATTTGTTCAGCATTTTACATAATTCACAGCAACTCTGTCAGCAAATTCATCTCGGAAAAAGACTGATGAGCTGTGGCAGAAAAAGTAACACATATTGGTAAAGAAAAGCAAAGAAAAAAAGAAAAGAAAATCAATTGGAACAGAGCAGAAGAACTCTGATCCAAAAACATTCGAGATGTTTCCTCTTGGTCTCAGAATGTGCTGAAGTGCAGTGAACACCTCATTAGAGGACACTGCAGCTCAGTCAGTTGTTTAACCCACAAACAGTCTTATCTGCTTATCTGTTGTTCAGCTGACACACATGTGATTGATTTCATTTTTTACAAAAACAAAATATTGATTGCATTTTTTTTTTCTTTCTGTGAAATAACTACGCCACAGCTGAAAGGATATTGGAATTTAAAAAATGTTGTATATGTGTCGACCAGAGAGAATTTCTGCAGGTCATTTACTATCGGAGATATTTACTGAGGAATTTCCTGCATTAAGACGATGAAAAACAAATCATTTCCTGCACACTGTCTTAACACTGCTTTTCACACTAAAGTAAACCAGAAAAGTAATCAGCAGACTTTTGGTATTTTTTCCACATTTCCTTTTGTAACTTCAGTAATTCTTCACGTGTTTTTCATCTTTGAATCTTCTGCAGCAGGAAGCAGAATGGGTGTATTTTTAAATCAAAAAATGGCCTAAATGTTGGATACACTGCTGTCAGTCTATGTGAGAGCATTTTCATGTCGCGTGTGCGGGAAATAATGTGAAGTTTAAATGTATAAAAGTGAATTTTGGTTCTCAGAGAGTCATTAAAGCACATGAGACGGGTTGGGTTTTATTGGAGATCAGTCAAACGTATTGGAAGTCCTTTTACTGCAAGGAGTGCATCATCAGGTGTGTTTTGTGAAAATCCTGACACACGAATGAGTGTATAAATTTATTTTATGCTAAAAATTACTGCTATTTTTACATTAAAACAAAAGCAAGACAGAGGTAGCTATGTTAACATACTCTTGATTTCTTGGTCATTATAAGAAATCTAAATAATTACACTGTACATTGTGTTATGTAACCATTTCTTAAGGGCCTCTTTCAACATGTTCTGTGAAGATGTTAAAGATTTATAAAGCAGAATCCGAGTGCAGTATTGAACGTTTAGATCGCCGTAGTCTGGATATTTTCTCCACCTTGCTTCTGTTGCAGGAGTATTGAGTTCATTCTTTGCAGGAATCATGGTGTGTGTCTGTTCCAAAGTGTCTTTTATCAGCATTTTTTAGGAAGAAAGAACGCTAGTTCATCCTTGTTAAAATGTAATATGTCCTAGAAGAAAGGAAATTAAACAATATCATAGAATGTGGAGAACATAACATAAAAACATATTTATGTTTCAACAGTGTCTGTAATTATTAAAGAATAAAAATGCACATAAGACATTAATGCTGGTGATAGTAAAGATGGTTAAATTTGGGCTTCTTTGTCAGTTTTAGCAACACAAAAGCAATTTGTTTTACATGCTGTGATGCAGCTAACAACCGAACAAAAACATATTGATTAAAACAACTCAACAATTTAATCTACTAGCTCAATTTCCACAATACTGAAATAGCAAATTAGGATATTCTTGTCATTGATTATAACTCTCCTGCAGCCGTGGAGTACTTGAAGTCAACAATTCAAGAGACAAGAAAACAAACAAGATCCTTCTGATATTTTGGAGTCTTTTTTTTTTTTCCCGGCATCTCACAACATCGTAACGTTGAAGTTTTCATTAATCATATCTCTTTATCAACTGAAAATGCACAGGAGTACAACTTCTCCAGCATCCATATCCTCTCAGGCACCGGTTGCTAAGTAACAGAAGGAGAGATGTATTGAGACAGAATAGTCAATCAATTCTCCTGCGAGGTGTGTGTGTGTTTGTGCGTGCGTGTGTGTGTGTTTGTTATCACACAGCCATATTGTTTCTGCAGCTGAATGTATGTCTGTAAATAAAGTCTGAGAGAATATGTTTTCAAAGCTATAAGGGAACTGAAATATTTGAAATATCTCTTTATTGTCTGCGAGTATGTCCTCTTGGAAAGTAGATTCTGGTGGCCCATTTCCCACACTTGTCATTTCAACCACTTAATATCGAGAACAACATCGTCATCTTCAACTGTTTCATATCCAAAGTTCATAAGTCACTTCACGTCTCCTCTTCCTCCAGGGATTATCTGCTTTTCATCACATCACTCAGTCGCAGTTTGAGGCTTATAAGGGAAACTCTTATCTGCGCCATACAGAGGCAAAGCAACAGATTATTAGTCAGCTGGACCAGTCGAGGACCTCATGCTGCCTTTACCCAAAAGGGACATCATTGGACATCATTCGCTTGCCCCCTGGATCGAAAACAAACCAAAAAAAAACCAAAAGAAACAACCCTGCATGTCCTCTCTGGACTTTGTTGTTCTTGAACAGTTGAATTATTCAACTGTGAAATTCAAGGAAAACAGATAATTAATAGACACAAATGGATAATTTAATGTGTGTCTTCAGTTTTTTCTCATCCAAATTGAAGGTCTAAAGATAAAAAGCGCCACACATTGTGCAGAGTGTAATGTCTTACGAGATAAATAAGTGATTTTGAGATATTTGCTGGAAATAAATTTGACCTAAGAGGCTCTAAAATGTCTGCACTTAGCTCCTGTGTGTATGGTCCATAAATTGTGAATTGTGTAAACGGCATCATCTCATCTCAGCTTTTCCGACCTCTGCAAGAAATGTAAGATTGTTGCTAATACTGAGCTTCCAATGCTTAAAAAATGATTTTAAGAAAAGTAGAAATGTACAGATTTTAATTAATAGACAAATGGGTAATTTGTGTGTGTGTGTGTGTGTGTGTGTGTGTGTGTCAAGTTTTTTCCTGATTGATTTGGGGGGTATTTAGATAAAATTGATCTGAGGAGCTCAGCATTGTCTGCAAAGTCAAATGAAATCTACCATCTTCCCTCCATATAGTGAGGATGATCTTCGCCTTGGGAGGGATCGTGATTTGGAAATGGCAAAATATTGAGACAAACCACTCTTTATCAGCTTAGTTTTTCTAATTTCTGATTAAAATATGTACAATCTTTGTTCTGAAAGCTTTCACTGCTTAAAATATGATTAGAATCACAAAAATGGCGTTCAAAAGACTTTTCATTTATAGACAAAAATTGTCTTTTTTTGTGTGTGTCAAGTCGAGGGTCTGAGGAGGTAGTGTCATATGATTTACAGATTGTAATGTCCTTTGAGCTAAATAAGTGATTTGGGGTATTTGCTGCAAATAAAATTGACTTGAGAGGCTCTGCAATGTCTATAAATCACATGAACTGTACAATCTTTACGTTGCCATAGCGAGAATGGTCTGTGCCTTGGAAGGCCACAGTTGAACGTGTTGTGCTTGGCTTTTCTAACTTCTGCAGGAAAATATGTAAGATTTTTGCATCAGCTGAGCATCCAACGCTTAAAAATGGACAAGAGAAGAGAAGAAATGTACAGATTTAATTATCAGACAAAAAGGGGTTTACAGTTAGAGACCGTTATATGTTTTATAGATTGTAATGTCTTATGAGAAAAACTTCAGAGGCTCTGCAAGCTCCCATCTTCACTTCGCCATATAGCGAGTACGGTCTCTTGCAAAATACCAAGATAAATCTCTTTCTATCAGCTTAGATGAAAATATGCATGAAAATTTTTAAGATTTTTGTTCTGAGCTTCAGTTGCTTAAAAGGTGATTATAACCCCAAAAGAAGTGTTCAAAGGAGAAGTAGAAATGTACAGAGTTTAATTAATAGAAGAAAATTGTAATTTTTTGTGTGTCGAGTTTTTTGTCATCCAAAGTGAGGGTCTAAGGGTAGAGAGTGTTGTATATTGTACAGATTGTAATGTCCTATGAGCCAAACAAGTGATCTGGGGTGGATTTAAATAAAACTGACTTGAGAGGCTCTGCAAAGTAAAAGGAGCTGTACCACGATAGTGAGTATGGTCTACGCCTTGGAAGGCCAAAGTCAATCGTGATGTGGAAATAGCAAAAATATCAAGACGAACCCCTCTCCATCAGCTTAGATTTACTGACAAAATATGTCAGATTCTTGTTTCTGAAGTCTTCCATGGTAACCAACTGAGCTTCCAGTGCTTAGAAATTGACTATAACCATAAAAAAATGTGTTCAAAAGACAAGCAGAAATGTACAGATTTACTCTAAACCACCTTCTCCATGTCTGCTTCCCTCAGGTCTCCTACAGCAGGAGGCAGAGAAATATGCTGGTTTCATACACTCCATCGATTTTGCCCTCGAACAAAGACAGACAGAGAGAGAGAGATGGAGGCAGGGAGCAGGGAGAAGAGGAGGAGGAGGAGGAGGAGGAGGAGGAGGAGGGAGAAAAGAAAATGAGAGATGGATGAAAAGCAGTGACGGCACTGGTAAATTTTCTTGTTTTATCTAACGCACGGCCGACATAGATTCTATTTGGAGATCAAAAGGAGAAGGAGATATAGAGATGAGCTTTTAATGTTGGGAGCATTTAACGGTGTGTGTGTGTGTGTGTGTGTGTGTGTGTGTGTGTTTACTTCAGAGGGGAAAACACTCATCAAGCTCCAAATATGGAAAAAGATGCTGTTTAGTCTGAGAATGAGTGTGATGGAAACAGAGAGCAACAGGGAAGAAGAAGAGGAGGAGAGAAGGATGGAGAGAGTTGGGCTGGTGTTAAGGTGATTAGTCTGGTGGGTTGGCGATAGAGAGAGTTGATCAATAACCTATCGATCTCCCATTGCGAGTGTCAGGGGGGTAGTGGGAAAGAGAGGGAGGGTGAGAGAAAGGATAGGGAGGGAGTCGGTCCTGGCTTGACTTTTAAAAATCCTTTACTCTGCAGATGACAAATAACCCATTAGATTGCAGGAGAGCTGGAAAATCTGGAAATCCTTCCTGCTGCACACACACACACACACACACACACACACACACACACACACACACACACACACACACACACACACCTGTGCATTTTCTGAATGTTGCAAATATTTCTCACTTTCAAATAAGCGTGGTCCAGGCGATTTTTCAACCACGGCTGCATGCAAAAAGAAAAATCATTTCTGCGAGTAGTGTGGAGGAACTATTGAGCTCAATGCAGTGAAGTTACTTAGCAGACCATTACTTCAAAGAATTCCTCTAGGCTGAAATATTCACTGAAGCAAGTCCCGACTCAATATTCATCCTGAAGCCTTTTAAAATGTTCTGCAATAAGTCTATTAGAAACAAGTGACACATCTGAATGCAAACAAAAGCAGGGAAAGAAACAAAAGCTGCCAATCTCCGCTCACTTTTTTGGGGGGGTGGGGGGGCGATTTTTAGGGCTATAAAAAGACAAATATGTTGCATCCAACAGCCAATATTCTTTGTTTGGAGCATTAAGTAGAAAAATGATATAAGATCTTGTGGAAATAATGCGATGATGACAAACATGGCTATTAACCATCCGGTCCCTCAGGCCTCCTCACGGACCAGAGCGGTGGTTATTAGAGGCTGAAAAATGAATACTGAGAGAAAACTCAAAACACAGCGAGCTAATGAAATCAGTTGACACAGAAAGAACGATGACACTGGCTGGGCTGCACTCAAAAAGGATTCATTTTTAAACCCGATGAAATCACAGTTTAACTTTAAATTATGTTGCATCAACCTTTAAAAGTAGCCTCGAATTAAGAAAGCTTAAAGTTTAACCTCAGTCTAGTTTTTACTCTAAACCGAGATTAAATTTAATTTTGAGCAAAATAACCTTCAAACAAAGTTAAGGGACAGACTCAACCTCACTGAGTTTTATGACGGGTCTCTTTCTTTCTTCCATGATTAATCTTCTTTTATTTGGCCATAATTAGCTTTTCTGCTCAACTACTCTCATGAGTAGGCTAACTAGGCTAACTAACTTTTTAGCTAGCTAGCAAACACTTAGTAGCACTTTAGTACGCTAAAACAGTATGTGAGATTTTTTTTTTTAGTGTGAAACAAATAGTACACAAGGTGCATACTATTTCCTTGGAAACACTACAGTATGCAAGCACTGGAGCCTGCATAAGTATCCCACAATGCAATGCAGCAGTGAAGACAACAACAAAACAGACAAAGGTGGGCAGCGACCAAGGCAGGTCCAGCATAACATCAATAACACTTTAAACATTAGTAAGGTCTCACTTTGCTCGGTGTTATATGTTTCTAAATTCTTTTCAATGAGGTCGTCATCACAAAACTACGTTGAATGATAATAAAGATTTTGCGTATGTAGTGCAAAGTATTCAGTATATTTCAGATGCAGCAAATGTAATGTTTCAACTTTTTAGCTAGCTAGAAAACAGTGTAACTTTTTTTATACGAACAAGTTCCCAACAAGATTTATTTTTTAGTTAATTTCTTTTAATTCGGATAAGCAAACATTTCCATACTACCCAGTGACTGTGTGCATATGTTTGTGTGCAGGTGTCTTTGTTATGTGTGTCACCAGGAGAGAGGTCATGGTGTTACAAGGTTTGTCGCTCCCTGGTGTAATCCGGATCACGCAGGGTGGGGGTCATACTTGAGGGGTGAGAGGTGAGGGGTCACCTGGTCCTTGAAAATACCACAGAGCCCAGAGGATGGATGTCAAGGTAATAGACGAGAGGATGGTTATTGAGTAAGCCATCATTTTTATTGTCAGCTCTCATATACCGGAAGTCTTTCGTTACGGCAGGTGGGGGTTAAAGGATTCGGTGCAGGTGTGTGTTACGTCTGCATCGAAATAAAAACACGGCACTTTTCCCGTCATGAATCACCGCAGGGCTCCGCTTTTTCTTTGCAGAGGCTTGGAGGTCTGAAGGCGGGGAATGATGGATTCTCCTCGCACTGGGGCTCAGCTCTCAAACAGCCATTATCATTACAGATCCTGCTGACTCCAGGGCTCATTTGGACAAATGGAGAGGGCTTTTGATATTTGAAGGAAGCCGTGTATGAGAGTGGTAAATGGACAAAGCACGAGCCTCTTTGTCCGGTCTTCTCTTTCTCACCCACACTCGGCCCTGCCATCCCTCATCCCGCTTCTGTTTCCTCATTTTCCTCTCGTTTCTCCTCCTCCGCCTGCATGGCGCTCTCCTTCTTGTGTCCTTGTCTCTTCTGCGTGCCACTGCTCCCCCACCCCGTGCCTCCCTCTCTACCTGCTCAGAGAGCCCCTCCCCCACCCCCAGTGTCCCCGCTGCCACGCAGTCTCTCAAATTAATGTAGAGATATTGACAAGTGATGGGCCTGCGAGGCATAGATCATCAGGAGGGAGAGGAGAGGAGTTTCCCTATCATCCACCATACAGCAGCTTTCTCTGCCAGCTAACTGTGGCTGCACAGCAAACATCCACCAAAGCTGAATCTCAAAAGTCCTCCATCAGCTGATTTACTTCACTGTAATGTTTACCGTCAAGTTCATCATCCAGTAGTTGATGTATTTCATACCACAGAAAAATTACACTGTAAAGTTTTTAAAATATTTTATTATGAAGTACAACATCAAACTGTTATGAAAATGTACAAGTAATTTATTTTACAGTTTTACTGCAAAAGTTCCTGTATTTATCACAATAAAATACATACACACACATTTAGATTGGTCAAGACACGTTTGTACTTTGTTTACTACATGATCTGTGTTTTTCTGATGTTTTTTTTTAACTGTATTATCCTTTCTGCTTTGGCTATATAGTTTAGGGAACATTCACACCAATAAATCCTGTTGAATTGACTTGGAATTGACTTTCACTCATTCATTCATTCATTCAACCTGTATTTTAACTCAGAAATACACTGAGGTAGAGACCTCATTTACAATGCACCTGAGTAAAACAATAAAAAGATAATAAAATAAAAGCACTTACATAGAGAAAACACCAAAGCCACAATAAAAATTTAAAAATGAGTAAAAACACCAATAATAAATAAAAAAATAAAATCTAGGGCACATTAATCAGCTAAAACAGGAACACCTAGAAGTAAAATATGATATAGTCAAAGATTTAAATTGGCCTGTGGATAAAAATGCAGAAAGCTTTAAATTGTTCTGCATGTCGTTCCACGTTGCAGTTGCACAATATGAAAAACTGGATTTCCCAAGTTCTGTAAAAACAGCCGGCACCTGCAGCGTAATCCAGTCACTAGACCGAGTTTGATCTTCCTCACTTAAATGTTACAAACATCCCAAAACAAACTGAAAGCTCCATTAAATAACAGAAAACTAACTTTAGCCTTCAGCCCCAGTATATAATCTAACAGTCCAAAATCAAATGCGCAGAACAAATATTTTTGTCAGCATTATTTTATTCACTTTCTAACTTACTGACAACCCAGTAGGACAGTTATGTTATGCTAATGATAGCCTAGCTAAGGTAGCTACATTAGCAGTAGATTCTTTATTGTTAAAGTTACAGAATATCGATGTCACGGGCAGTTCTTCAAGAGTAATGTTAACTTTACATTTAAAATGTATATGCAGTTTTTATTTGTATGACAACATTAAAGGGGAAATCTGTAATATATTTAATAAATCATAAAATGACCATAATATGTCATCAGCGATTCAGGAAACATGTTAAGTTGAAATCTTCTTCTCTGGCAACAATGCGCCAGTCAGAAAGATCTTTTTTGAAATTTAAATTCTAGCAGATAATTTGTGCTATTGTTCGCCTGTTTCATGTTTATTGGAGTTACACTTAATGCTGAATGTTTGTCAAATGAGTTAGTGTCTGTTTATGAGTAATAAGAAGTCATAGTAGTCTTTTAGAAAGAGTAGATGTTTATAACAGTTAAATCGAGCAGCCACTGAACTCAAACACAACAGAGTGTGTATTTTTAGAGCAGTTTTCAGGATAACAGGCTTAACTTGACCACTATTAGCAGCTGATCGATTTAAAGTGGAGGACTCGTCATCATATTATAATGATATGCTTGTCTTGTGCTCCTGCAGTGCTCCTGCAGCCTGCCTGAGCTTCCTCAGTAAACAGGACTTCAACCTGTTTAATACACCGTCTATGGCTCCAACTTGCTATTCGGACTGCAGGAGTGGGTTTGTTTGTTGCAGTTGCTACATATTGCTCCTTTAAGATTCTCTGCTCGCCAGATATTAATGATGAAGCAGGTTCCACCTTTACAAAAAAAAAAAATGACCAGGCGCTTAAACTTCTCATGCATCAGCCTCCAACACCTGTCCTATGTAAACTGGATAAGGTGCTGCTAACAACGTACAAAGGGCCAGTTGGTCAATACGCCAATTACATAGATGAGGGTATGGAAAGGGCAAATGATAGCCAATCAGTGAAGTGCTTTTACTGTCTTCCAGCAAGAGCTGACCCTCCGACCCCGTTTGATGACCCTCAGGCCAAAGGTCACCTCTCCCGGGGGTCAGAGGGCATTGCCACGCTGCTGGCCAGAGAGGCGTCGCTATGGTAACGGCACTGGCCGGAGAATGGCAAGGTGTGGCGATCGAGAGGAGAGGGGTCACCGTGGATGTACTGAGCGGTGATGTGATGTGATGTGATGTTACTCGCTGCTTGTTTAAGCTGCGTTCAGAGGCAGCTGGTGATCGTTTTTCTAGGCGGGGCTGCTGTGGCAAACAAGATTCAGTAATCATAAAATCAGTAAATATGATTTCATTCAAACTGCAAGGTTTGAGACAAAGGCAAGAGAGGGATCCATCCTCCGTGCGTCTCCTGAGGTTTCACCTTTTTCTTTTTTTTTGCTGTTAAAAGTTTTTTTTTTGTTTTTTTTTTGAGGGGAGTTTTTCCTTACCTGAATCGAGGATCTAAGGACAGAAGGTTTCGTGTTGAAAAGCCCCTCGAGGCAAATTGTGATTTGTGCATTTGGGCTAAAAATAAAAACTGACTTGATTTGCCTTTGATCACTGCAGTCCAAAAAAAAAAAAAAAAGTCTTTTGGTGTTGGTGATTATTTCATTGGAATTCAAATTTCCATCCCCATTTGAAAATAATCTATAATTTAAAAAATATATATTTAAAATCACCCCTCCATTGTATTGTTTCCCATACAATTATCTTATATGTCACCTTTTTAATAATACCAAATAAATGTTTTCAGGAAAGTATAAAGAATATTAAAAAAAAAACAACAACAACAAAAACTTACATATCAAGAAGCTGAACTCAAACTTATGACTCTTAAGTTTAACATGATCAAAGTTCAGTCTCTTAATGTTGCATTGTTTTATATTTGTGTAAATAAAATACAATTTCATTTAGTGTTGAACATAATAGTAATTATACATTGTTCATTTGATTTTTTTCTGGTTAAACTGCTGCTAACTACAGAAACATCTATATTATTAACAATCTGGTTCAGTCTGTGTTGCGTGTCTTAGTGGACTTGACCACTTTACTAACCTGTAACGGCATCTTTTAACATTTTATCAAGCTCAACAACATAATGGCCGCTGTATTTCATTCATGTCTGCTGTCTTTTGCTGCTTGTCTTCACGTAACTGAAGATGGATGTTTGTGGTCAGCGCCGCTCGGCTGTGTGTTGTCGCTTTGTGTTTGTCCTGAAATGTTGTTTGTTTGTTGTTGCTGTGTTACTGTACTGATGCTCTGCTGCCTCGGGTTTCTCCTCGTGACTTGTGATCTGTCTTGAGAATTTTTGTTTTTTGTTTTGTTGCTGTCTTTATGGCGTCCTGTTGTCTTCTTTTTGTGGATTTTATCATTTTATAGATTTCAAAACATCTTGGCAAAGGACCGTAGCTGAAAAATGGCCAGCTGGCAAACATATTTACAGAAATATTGATTAATGTGTGTTGTCCTTACAAATAAAATAAATGGAATGAAATTACACAATTAAAGGAGTACATTTACTCAAGTATTGTGTGCTACTTTATACTTCACCACATTTCAAAGAGAAATATTGCACTTTTCACTATTTATGTGTTATTTTACAGCTATAGTTGCTTTTTAATTTAATATTTACATATAAAACTATATGATTAGTTTAGAAATTATGATGCATTGTTACAGATTAAACTACTGAAAATACAGGAAGTAGTTAAAGCTCTAACTTGACCGATGACAACATTAAAGAACGGCTTACATTGTAATACATCCATAATAATAATAATGATCCAGTAAAAATAATGTTATGAGCATTTTGTTGCTGATATTTTTTTTTTACTGTGTAGCAGTAAATGGTTTAAATATTTATTCTACTACTGTGCATCAATAGTCTAATAATGTTGCAAATCAGGGGTTTTCAAAGTGGTAGGCAGGCCTCTCTGGGGGGGTCCAAACAGTTTCAAGCGAGGCTCAATGAGAGAAAGTTTTACAAATATTATATTAGTTATTGAAAGAAGGCTACGTATAAAAGACTAAATGTGTATGATTGGGTTAAAGAGAGATTTCAGACACGCTGTTACTGTTTTTTCACTTTCTCAGTCAGAAACTAACAAATAGCTTTAGACAGACCTTTTTTTAAAAAAAAAAAATGTTTTGGAACTAATTTACTTTCTTGGCTCAATTGTTGAGTGTCTCTGGGATCATAAAGGAGGACCTCAGTCTTAGACTCTGAAAATCATTGTTAAATATGATATCAGGAGCCAGTTTTCTACAGAACGAACACTTTTACTGTTGATACTTGTGGTATTGCTTTTTTAACAATATAAGTTGTCTTATAAGAATATAAGACACTTCTGACCTCATTCCTGGCGATGCATACAGAATATCTGGACAGAAGCTTTACCTTTTGTAAGGGCACGTCACTGTTTTGTGTTGTGTTGCACCATCTGGTGGTGGCTGTACACACGGCTAATGAGGAGGGATTTTGTGTCTGTTTTTTCCCACAGATGTTTTCTATCTTCTTCATGCCATCTCTTCTGTCTGTTTCAACTAGTAAACAAATTGCTCTTCAAGGTTGAATCAGGAGTTTCCGGATTTTTGCCAACTTTGCTGAGACATGTTAGTTCTGTTTCTCACCTTTTGTACATACAGTGCCAACTGATGAATATCAGCCACTGAGTCATCACTGGACATTTCACAAAATAAACTTAAGCCAAGATCAGCTTACTGCACTTTTACAGCTTTCAGCTTTTATATGATTTCAGAGGCCAATTGTCTCACAGGCCAAAAGCATCACAGCAAGAGACGGCATAAAGAACAATACAAAGTTAAAAAGACATAATCCAATACAGCAATAATCAGCAAAAAAAAAGATAATATGAAAGTTAAAAGGACATAGTCACAGTCCAAATATAAAAAAGGAAATTGCCACACACTTATCACAGTAAACAACGTAAGACAAAGGATAAAACAGACTGTCAAACACAAAGAAAATGCTGTTAAGAGACTTTGCATTTACATCTGCATGAGTATCCTGGTTATGATCCTGCTTTTGATCTTATTCGGGATTTGGCGTTTACATAGAACATTAGAAACTGGTTGTTCATATCCCAGTGGACATGATTCCAAGTTTCTGATCACGTGTGCAGTTGTATCTTGATCTCTCACCATCTCAACCACTCTGTTCTGTTCCAACAAGGAATATTCAGAAAGCAGGATTAGGTGTTAAGATGCGACAGTATCCTGGTTTTTGGGTCTATCACAGTACTCCTAGTAGCTTATGCAGGTTTGTCCATACCTGCAGTTAGCAACAAAAACATTTAGCTCAGGTTTTTCTTCTCTGTCACTTCTGAACAGCTGACAGACTGTGTCGCTATACTGAGTCTTATCTGAGAAATATTCTGACATAATCCTGTCAGACAGACTCATCATCATCTGGAATTACTCGCTGACTGATAGTTACAGGTTTCTGCGTTGTGCGGTGGAAGCGCATGTGCAGGTTGGGCAGAGAAAGGAACTTTGCGGACATGTGAGACAGGTTAAGCAAGTTTGGAAGCATTTAAATTGCTGGGGTGTTGCCTGAATACTCATTTATCACCGTTCACCTCAACGCAACCTCCCGGTGTGGATGATTTTTGCAGTTAAGTCATGTCAGGTGAAAAAACCAAAGACTACGATGAAATCACGTCTTTTCTGGGCGACTACGGCCTCTTTCAAATTCTAGTGATAGTTCTGCTCGGTTTAAGTGCAGTTCCGTGCGGGTACATGGGGATGATGGTGGTTTTCGTCTCGGACACGCCGGAGCATCGCTGCAGAGCGTCCATCAACTCCACGCGCAACGGCACAGATGTGGAGCAGATGCGCAGCTGGATCGGACCCGACAGCTGCTCCCGATACAAGCGGAGCGCGAACTGGACGGAGACAGGGGGACTCAGCAACGACACAGAGTCGTGTATGGATGGATGGGTGTTCAGCAATGAGACGTATACCGCCACAATTGTGTCTGAGGTGTATAAACATGGCCCAGCAGAAACTGTCCCCTTTCTTTCTTGAGATTTCGTTTAAAACTCAGATTTTTCTGACATTTTTCTTGCTTTAATCTGACTGACTGTCTCCTTCCTCTATCCTGTTAATGACAGTGGGGTCTGGTGTGTGACGATGCATGGAAGGTCCCTTTTTCCACCTCCTTATTCTTTGTGGGGACCCTGATTGGCTCCATCGTTAGCGGTCACCTCTCCGACAAGTAAGCAGAAGTACTCAAATCCTTCACTTGAGTAAAAGTACAAATACCACACTAAAAGTCCTGTATTCAAAAGTATGTAGTTGTAAGCAAATTGTAAAAATATTATCAGCACAATGTAGGCTACTTAAGTATCAAAAATAGGGGAGACCTGGGGCGAATATTAAATTTTTTGTATTTTCCTTAATAACTCACCGACTACTTGAAATACACAAGTCATATTTAGATATAAGAAACATAAATGTGCACCAATTTTCAATAGAGTGTCAAACAGTTGGTCTTTAGCTTTATCTGACAGGTAAGTGGCTCCAACACAATGTGTGGTTTGTGTCAAAAAATCCAGCTTACTCGGATGGGTAAATCAAACAGCCCCCAAACATGAAGGTGTGTTAAAGAGCCAAATACACACATTGACTGTGTCATAGTTCAAGTTAACTCAAACAAGGTGGCTACAACAATCAAACGAACTTGGTTGGCTGCACGGACACAGAGAAAAGGACCTGGCAAACCACTGCCAGACTTTTTATAACCTCCTCCAGTGTTACAACTGCCAATGACATAGAAATAAAATTGATATAACCTTTGCTGTACAGACAAAAAGTAACTTTTGTTTTGTTTGAAACTGAGAAAGCTGGAGCCCGAGAATATTTGACTTTTTTGTTTGCAAAATTAAAAATATTCTCTTGATCAACTTTTTGAAATTGTCAGTGTGAGATGGTGTAGATGGTTTGTTAATGTCATGTGTCTGTGCATCGTCTTACAGGTTTGGCAGAAAGCCAGTGTTTTTCTTCACCATGGTCTTACAGGCAGCGACCGCCTTGATCCAGGCCGCCTCCGTCAGCTGGATCATGTTCTGTGTCTTCAACTGTCTGAGAGGACTCGGCCAGATATCCAATTTCATCACGTCACTGGTGCTGGGTGAGACGGGACGCTTCTGTCTGTCTCAAAACATTCTCTACCTCTGTCTCTTCTCTCACATCTTCCTCAAGTGTTCACTCGTAGAAATGAAGACGCTAATTAGAACCATAAAGGGTTCTCCAGCCTGTCCCCAGAGGAGAACCCTTTTTGGTTCATTGTAGAACTTGGAACTTTTTCAGAGTTACATAAAGAGTTATACCTTAAACCATCTGTGAAAGGTTTCGCCAAGAACCATATGAGAGGTTTTAGAAAGAACCCTTATATGGTGTAATGGTTCCACCCAGAACCCTCTCTGGGGGTGTTTACAAGAACCCACCTAGGAGGGTCTACTGAGAACCTTTTTATATTTCAAGGGTTTTATCTAAAGCACACGTAGGGGGTTCTACTGAAAACTTTTTCATATTCCAAGGGTTTTATCAAGAACCCACCCTGGATGTTCTGACGAGAACCTTTTTATATTCCAAGGGTTTTATCTACAGCCCCCTCAAGGGATTCTACCAAGAACCTTTTTATAATCCAAGGGCTTTCTCTAGAACCCTCCTGGGAGGTTCTAATAAGAACCTTTTTATATTCCAAGGGTTTTATCTAGACCCCACTCAGGGGGTTCTACTGAAAACCCTTTTATATTCCAAGGATTTTATCTATAACCTATCCAGGGGGTTCTAACGAGAACCCTTTTATATTCCAAGGGTTTTATCTAAAGCACACTCATGTGATTCTACTGAGAACCTTTTCATATTTCATTCTACTGAGAATTTTTTTTATATTGCAGTGGCTTTATCTAGAAAACACTCTCGGCGTGACAGTGGCATGTTCTCCCCTCGGTCACAGTCAGTAAACGGCGCTCAGGCTGTTGAGGGAGTAATGAATTCCACAGTTTTAAGAACATGCTCATGTTCTCCCTCATCTTAATGCCGTGTTCCTGGTTCTCCTCTTGGTCAGGGACTGAGATGATGAGCCAGACTGCCAGGGTGAGCTACATTCTGCTGGGCCACGATCTAGGTTTTGCCGTCGGCTACGCCGTGCTGCCGCTCCTGGCCTACTTCATACGAGGCTGGAGGATGCTGCTGGTTGTTTCTGCCGTCCCCGGCCTCCTGCTTGTTCCAATGTGGTGGTACGTTAACAGCCGATGATATTCAATGTGCTTTATGATGATGATGGTCTCGATGCCAAGACTTGTATCTGTTCTAGGTAGCCTGTGCTTTCAGTCAGCTGTAGATGCAGATGTGCAAGTTGACTGCAGTTCACTTCGAACAGAGGTGTGGGGTCTCATTACAGAAAAACTGTTTGTCCTGTCTTAACTTAATTTACCAGGAGCAATCTGCAAACTCCTACCTTGTCTCATAACTCATATCTCATCTTGATGTAGACAATTCTAACTAGAGCGGCAAACTCGATTCTTCAGTCGGTACTCATCCTGTCATGCCTGTATCTGCGTTTACAATATACGTGAGACTGCCTGTTTCCTTGACAACGGCCATCTCACTTCACTTGCAAACAGACAAGATGAGATGGGTGGTCAGTCTTACCTTCAGTGAGTCAAAGACATTATTAATAGGTGATCTGGGAAATTTAAAGCATCATCATACGGTTTGAGCAGCCTATCAAACATAATATTTCTGTGTTGATGTTGTTCCATTTCTATACAGACAATTATTTTGAATTCAGGTCTATGCCATCCCAGTTTAGGATTCCTAACTTAGGAAAACTTTAAATTAGGACTGTTCTGTAATAACTTAATTCTTATCCTAATATAAAATAGGATATTTTCCTCAATGCCGTTTGGAAACAAGTTTCTGTAATACCAAAAATCCTAAATGTCATCCTAAAGTGAGAAAAGATAGTGACTTAGGAAGATTCTGTAATGAGGCCGAAGGATAATAAGACAGACGAATGCAACTGTCACATGACAACAAGAATGATGATATTTGATAGAAAAAAAACAGCTCAAACACCCTTTTATCCATCATTAGTGTACAATCACCTGAAAATAAGAATCATCGTTTCTGTTACTTTAAAATAATCAATTTATGTCTACAGTGGGCGCAGTTCTCTTCCATGGAGTCTGCCATGTTGCACTACCGTGTTTCTAGACCTAGACTAGAGCAGATAAGCCAAACGCTGTGAGGTGAGGTGTTTATAATCTGCAAGCTCACTGCTAGATGTCACTAAATCCCACACACTGGTTCTTTAAATTCTCATGGTTCCGCTCCGAACCAGATGCTGATCTCAGTCTCAACACCGTCCCTTTCTTTGTGTTCAGGGTGATTCCCGAGTCTCCGCGTTGGCTTTTGCAGAAAGGTCGGGTGGAGGAGGCTGAGCTTATCATACGTAATGCAGCCAAAAGGAACGGAGTCCCCGCCCCTGAGGTCATATTTAAGCCTGGCGAGTGCTTGGAGCTAACGGTACTTATTACATTTTTACTCCTCATGCTGTGAAAGCCACTGTGCTTTAGTATGAGCATAGTGGCATGTTTGGCAAACACACAATATGACTGTTCTGTTTATGTCTAATACAGTACAATAAAGGTGAAGAGAAGAAGACGTACACTTATGTGGACCTGATCCGCACCCTTAACATGAGAAATATGACAATTCTGTCTGTTTTCATATAGTAATGTGTCCTCTTTTCTCTGTTTGTAAATGTCCTGAATTCTCTACTTGCGCAATGTGGCGTGACTTACATCTATGTTACAAGCAAAACAAAAATGAATGTCATTATCTACTCACCATCACACCGATTGAAGGGCAGGTTTAGTTTTTTAGTCCACAACAACACTGCTGCAGTTTCACAGGAAAACAGCGTTGCAGAATCTCCTAAACAATGTAATGGGCCTTTTCCACAGCAGCGTCGTGCAAACCGTATCGCACCAAATTGGATTTCCGTTATCACTTTCAGTGTGCCGAGCTGCACTTGACATGGATCGACTCTGGAGTGGGGCCGAAGCGAGCCCAACCCTCCTCCAAGTGGGCTGTGGTTAGGGTTAGTCTCGCTGGCTACAGTTAACCTGCGACGACCCTCCTTTCGAACAAGCGCGTGTTGTGATACTCAGCTCATGTGTGCAGGAAAGCAGAGAGAAAGATGTTTTTTAAAGTCTCTGTATGTTCACCTCTCAGTACTTTTGTAGCTTCTAACAGAATCTTTATGTTTTGAAATGTTGCAGTTTGTACTTTCAGGTATCTGCATTGTTTCACTGTTTCATCTTCGCTTTCAGCTGTGTCAAAGTTGTGTTACTGCTGATTAACTTGATTGTTTTTTACGTTTGGAAACTGGTCACAATTCAGTTAAATCATGTGGGAGATTCTACAACTCCAGCAGGTTTGTGGACTAAAAAAAACAACCTCCATCTTCAATCAGCATGAACGTGAGTAAATAATGACTGAATTTTCATTTGTGGGTGAATTATCTCTTCAATAACTCAGATTTAGTTGTTGCCTGGTGTTAGTCTGAATTCCACCATTACTAACTAAACCAAACAAATTTAAACTTAGCTGCTTTAAAGTGACTTGAATAGATAGTGTCATCATGAGGAAACTGGGCTTCTTCATCTTCATTTTAATCCAGTCTTGATTTCTGTATGTCTGCAGGCTGTCTGTCCCCATGGTCTTCTATGGTCTCTCTCTCAATACTGGTAACCTGCATGGAAATGTCTACCTCAACTGCTTCCTTTCGGCAGCCATTGACATTGTGGTGTGTGTAGCCTCTTGGCTTCTGGTGAACCGTGTGCCTCGCCCCGTTTTCCTCTTCTCCATGCTGATGTTCTGTGGCATCATGCGTGGTCAGGAACATGGGCTTAGGGCTTGGCTCCACAGCTGGACGCATTGGCACCATCATCAGTCCCTATGTGATCTACATAGGCAAGTGTTGTCTTTTTTTTTGGTTCTGTTTTTTGCAGTTGCAGTTGATTCTTGCAGGATAAAACATATAGAAGCATCCAAAAATGCAAAGGGAGAACATTTCACTGAGAAATAAAGGGAATCATTAACAAATTTCTGTATTAGCATGCGCCTTTATGAAAGAAAAGCCTTGTTAGAATATGCACCGGTGGTTAACTGATGAAAGAAGGTGAAACAAGTGTTTGTTAAACAAGTTTCAGTTCTTGTTTTTATCTGTGTCACTGCGCATGGAGTGATGCAACAGCACACCAGGCTATAAAATTTAGAAACCAAGTCTCTAAATCACCACAAACCACAAAGCTAACTGTGATGGAAGCTGAGAAGAATGATAAAAAAATGGAGCACAGGTGACTCGCTGCAGCAGCCACTTCACCAGAGCGCACAGGGCAGGTAACGCTTGCTCGTGCTCGTTTTTGCCACTCACAGCTGTAGTAAGTGGCTGTTGTAAGTAGTGGTATTGTAAGTGGCTGACAACATTATGAAAACAGAGTACAGATGTTGCCAAACTCACCAAGCTGCTTTTGAAACCTTGCTTGTTATAGGCTACATGAACTGAAACAACCCTTAGGCTGTATCCACACACCATCAAATCAGGCAAACAAGTCAGTCTGTGCATCAGCATAAAGTAGTTTAGGACATCCTGAACAGGCTGAGACACAGCAATAACCACTATGAAACAATCAGTAAATAACATTTTATTTCTCTGTCTCACCAGAGTTTGCTTATGTAAACCACCACCAGATGACAGTTCTTGCCGAGACTATTTCCCCATCTCCACATCTCATTTGCATATTCTTATCAAGCTGTTAGACATGAGCCTTTGACTCAATTTCAGAAACATCTTTTGGTGATTAATTTGATCGAAATCTCCTCAGAGGCACAAGAAGCTCCAATAGAGCAGAGGAGGTTTAGGACAACATCGAAGGTATCACAGGGTCAGACTCCTGGTTTCATTTTAGAAGGTAGTTCCATCATCATCAGGCAGGGCTGGGGTCTTTTCTGTGATTGTCACCTTTTAATGCCAAGAAAAAAGTCAAAACTAATTTTACAATTTCTTCAGTCACTAACAAGAATAAATGTTGCTAACCTGTACTTTGATAGGCTTGCTAGCGTCTGCTTCTTTTTCAAACTCAAATAGATCCGGTTCATGGAAACAGCAGACACCATGAAAACTAAACATTAAAGTCTCTCAGGCTAGCATCCGTTGATATGTTTGTGCGGCAACAGAAAATGTACCAAACTGTCCACATAAAGGCACTTCAATAAATATAGAAATGAAAGTATGAAATCTTAAATTACAGCCTGTGCCTTTCAGACCATGTAGAATATGGTTATTTGAGGGCTGTATATTTATCCTCTGCGGCCATATTGGTGCTGACCCATAATTCCACAGGAGTGCCCTTCACTAAACTTAGGTCATGTGACCTGCTACACTCAATATATATATAATATATTTTTAACATTTTATTATTACATTTTTTAACATTTTTTCATGACTGTATGAACTCAAACATGTATGCATTTGTTTAAAAATATGAAATTAACATTGCAATGAAAAATGTCTCTCAGATTCACAGACATTTTTCAAAGCAGGAAAAGCCAAGGTGCAGCTAAAAACACTGACGAGGTCTCTGTTACAATTAATCATGTTATTGATTACACCTCCGTTTGACAAGTCAAAATGTCTGCTGTGGAAATGTCTTTTCAATTTTTGTTTAACTTCATATGTTTTCCCTGTCTTTTAGTATTTTAAACCTGTTTTGCTGAGGGGTTTTTTTTGTTTTGTTTTGTTTTGTAGCCCTTTTTTTCTTGATCTTGCTTTTTCTCTCTTGGTAGAATTTTATTTGTGACTATAAATTAAAAGGCCTTTTTCACAGCAGACATTCTGACTTGTCATAGAAGAGAAAGTGTCAGTTAGCCAGCATGCACAATACCAGGACCCTGACACTGAAGTAGCTAAATGCAGTTAAGCCATTATTAATTATATTATTTACACCAATGCTTTTTCTACTGTGACATGTCTAAAATGTCCACTGTGAAAAGGATTATGATTGGTGTCCGTGGAAATTAACAGAACAGTGACAATTCTAATTAAAGTGTCCATTATGCTGTTTGCAGGTGTGTACAATAAGATCCTGCCATACGTTGTTTTTGGCACAATCACTATCATGGCTGCTGCTGTTGGCATGTTGCTACCAGACACCAGAAACAGCAAACTTCCTGACCTCATCAGCGAGGCCAAACCCATCAGAAGGTATGTTGCTCTGTGTGTGTGTGTGTGTGTGTGTGTGTGTGTGAACAACGATCAACACAAATAAAAAACACTAGTCACAGCAATTCTGTGAAACTGAGGCAATCAAATTTTGTGAAATAAATAGGTTTTTGCACAAGTTTAGTAATATTATTATTACACCAAGCAGGTCTGATTTTGTATTATATATATAACTTTTTTTTTTTTTTATAATTAATTTCTTATATTTTTCATATTTTTTATTTTGTGATCATATGCATTTTAACAGTTTTTCTCCCTCTGTTTCTTTTTGTTTCTTGAAGCTGCTGCTGCCCAAAGGAAACGGCTTCAGCGCAGTCAGATTCAACTCAAGGCTGCAAAGAAATGAACAAGAATGCCCTCTGCTGACCGAAAAATCACACAGCAAGAGCCGAGCAGTCGAGAGAGATGTTAAATAAGCAGTATTTCTGTGTTTTCTGATGTGTTGGGGAGACGTTATTGTTTATGAGACAAGGCCTCTGAGCTTCTCTGGTCTTTTCAAACACAGAATAAGCGACTATATCATTTAAGTTTATGTCTATTTTAAAATATTTATGACAGTGTTTTATACATAAAGAGGCATCAGAGTTACAGTTTCTCAAAACACTGCAGTTTGTCAATGAGAAATATATGTCAGCTAACTAAAATGTTTCTTTACACCTAGTTTTACTTTTTACTTAATTTTAATTGATTATAATAACCTTGGTGGACTCATGGTTACCTGATGGGGAACTTGGATGCAACAGGGCACATAATGCACAGACAGCAATAGGTTGGGTGTCAACAGGGGCCCAACAGCAAATATTACAAACACACCTTGCAGTTATGATGGTTTTTGAATAACTTGGGAAAGGTGAGTTATTACAAAAATGTTTTTTATGTTATATCTCATCGGAATAAAAAAAAAAAAAAAAACCTTTGTCAAACTGTGACTCTTGAAAACAGAAAAAAAAACCAAGTGTAAACATTCAACACAGATTCCAGTTAGTTTATAATTTATAATTTATTTCGGTCTGCAAATAGAAATAAGAATATCATGTATTAATCTACAAATTCATGTAAAAAATACATAGCATCTTACAGAAAATGGCAGATACTTAAATACTACAGTGCACAACATTACAATAAAGTAATTTAACATAACTTGGACACTTAAGCGGTCTGATATAGGTGCAGGCTGAAGCTACAGCTTAAACAACCTACCCTTTTAACGGCACATCATATTTAGCATTCAACAACAAAACAAAACAAAACAGGTGCACATAGTAATCAAATATAATAGCCTATGAAGATTTGAATTAAATATAAAAATAAGGCATCTGAACATAACCTAAATTTACACCAATAAAGTTAATTTATCTTACAGTAAAGAACTCTTCACAGTGTGCATTAACTTTTTTGTCTCTCATGATAGACAATATGTATAATTTAAATTCAACCAAGTTAGAAAATTAAGTAATTATGTATTTAACAATTACAATTATTGGATTTGTCATGAAAATCAAAGGCTTATAATTACATTCAAATGTAGTAATAGTGTATTTAGCCACAATTGTTATAGCATGTCCAGTTTTGTTTTGGGTTATTGCATAATCCCGTTCACATGTCGCTACCATAGGCTGTTTATTAAACTGTCACTACACAGCTGACTGTCAACATCTGAAATATCGCGAGATTGAATCCACAGTTACACCGGGAAGTGTGCGGGTACTGCTGGAGCCCCTGAGCTGGGTCGGGCCTAGAAGGGAACCCCAGAGCCGCGAAAAATCTCGCGAGAGTGATCATTTTAGCGCAAACGCGCGATCTTTGCCTGATCTCAACCAAGCGTTTTGTTGTCTCTAAACCTTATCAGATCTCCACACAATGTTGTAATATTATAAAACACAATTATCTTAAATGACGTGCACAATTAAGAGACAATGCGTACAACTCTCGCGAGATCTTGGGTTTCCTTGTATACGCGACCGCCGCGCCCCCACCTCTGTTGCTGCTGATTCTGGGACCGGTGTCTGGGTGCAGCAGCCTCACACCTGCCAGCGGAAGACGGGGAAAAGATAAACTAAGCGACACTAGCTCCTGGTGTCTCTAACTTAAACAGCTGGCTGGGAAACCGCACTGAAAGCGTTTGTAAAGTAAAACAGTCGCTTGCCATTCGCTAGCGTTAAATGTAGTAACTTATTATCACGCAACAGTGGTACTGTCACGCAACAGCTAGCAGATGAAGTTAGCTAGCTCGCTAACGTGAAGTGTTGCTAGTGATGGCTCTGGTTTTGAACATATTCTGTTTGCCGTTGCGTTGTAGCTAGCTAGGTTAGCGTCTGTTAATTTATAATTTGCATAATTCACGTTAGTGTAGTGATGTTAATTGTCGTGCTAACCAGTTTTAGTACCGTTACGTCTTATCATTTAAAACAACTAATCTAGCTAACGTTAACTTAACGTTAGCCGGCAAGCTAACGTTAGCATTATACTACCCCATTTTCTTGTTATAATTTACCGTTTTGCTCATCGTGTTGTGAATCAGGGAAGGATTATTTCAACAGATTCTGAGGCCAAGTCCGTGTAACCTTTAAAGTGTTGAATCCGGGTCATGTTTGCCTAAGTTAACTGTCCTGACTGTACCTAACAACTGACAGTTAACTGACTGGACGCTCGTAAAATAAAACCTTTTCGCTGTTTAGATACGAAACGTGTGCACCGGAAATATAACTTCTCAGACTGATCACAAATAACCTAGCCTTGTTCGCCAGAAACCTGTACGTGAAGACGGGTTCAGTTGAGTAAATTATAATTTATAGCTCAGAGAAAAGTGTGAGCTCATTTATTCACAAGTGAGTATGGCCCCGAAAAAGAGACCAGTGCCCTTAAACATTGCTCCTACTGGTGATGGGTTATCCACCTCGACCAACTCTGATGTTGCATCTGAGTAAGTTATTCTATTAACCATATCAGTATCCTCATATACTACATAAACAATAATGTCAGTCATGTCTGAGATATTCTTTGTTCCTGTCTTGTATCCTTTTTATCAGGGCTAATTTAGAGGCACTTAAAAAAATATTGGAAGAGTTGGACCTGGATGAACAACAGAAGAAAAGGTTAGAAGCTTTCCTTACCCAGAAGGCCAAAGTGGGCGAGATGAGAGATGATGACTTCCATCGTATCTGTGAGCTGGGCGCAGGCAATGGAGGAGTCGTCAATAAGGAATGCCACAAACCTTCGGGAATAATCATGGCCAGGAAGGTGAGCTACAGATACACTGTTTTGTAGCTGCTGTTACCATGCTCAAAATTTCTAGGCCACATAATCTGTAGACTGTCTTGTTTTGGATTGTGTTCCAGTGAATTAAAATTAGCCTTACATTTACATCTCACTTCAGTCCATTACTGACTTGATGGTCGATTCACTCTTGTGGCACATATATCGATTACATCTTAAGAGTATACACAGTGTCTTAAAAGTATTTAAAAAGTAGTGAATTTCAAAATCGAAAACCTTAAAAGGCCTTAAAAGTATTGAATTTCACTTACAAACATCTTAATTTTTCTTGTCCTTTCGTAGGACTATGTAAATACAATAATGTCATAATTATCTGTCAAATACATATGTTTTGATGTAATTTATTATCATGCTACAGCGTCACCCCGGCTCTGTATCAGGACGGCTCCATCACATACACACACATGGACAAAATTACATGTGCTCAGAGTGAAGCCAGTGAACAGCAGAGCAGAAACAGCACAGTGGAGAGATAGTAAAATGAAAATAAGTCAAAGATGAGCCTATTTCATTTGACAATAACTACGCCTGTTAATGTAAGTAAGTGGCATAAAACTTAAAAAGCCAATAGTGTAACAATACACCTGTTCAAAAAATGTAAACATGGTGGTGGCGACATGTCAGTCTGCTTCGTCCACAGTCCCTCATCCATCCAGTGTGTTTAAAACAGGTACAGCGCACTATGTTGGCTAATATCCAATCCTTAAAACCAACTAAAACGATAGCTGTCTGTATGTACTCTAACTATTTAGCTTAGTTTGCCACAGATCTTGTAGATCCCTGGAGATACCCTGATCTTCTTATCATCACGTGGTCAATAAATTGTATCGATCCATAAGTCCACTGCTTCTTATTACCATCATGTAGCCCAAAATGTTTTGCTCATGTGCACTAAAACTGTATTACAGCAATATTACCTGCTGTGACACTAATTAATATTCAAACTAATTCTCTAAGTATACCTGCCACATGGAATTCTCTATACATCAGGTTTTCACAAGAACATTGATTTTACTTCAGTTTAGCACAAATGATAACAAGAAACCAAATGGTCGTACCATAAAACAAAACCAGTATAACAATTCTCTTTTTCATCAGCTCATTCATCTTGAAATTAAACCGGCTATCAGAAACCAGATCATCCGAGAGCTTCAGGTGCTGCATGAGTGTAACTCTCCCTACATCGTGGGCTTCTATGGAGCATTTTACAGCGATGGAGAGATCAGCATCTGCATGGAACACATGGTGAGAAAACTGAGCTAGTTCAAGTATTAAGGACATTTCTGTATTGATCAATATAGTCCCACAGGGAAATTGTTTTCTTGTGGCCCTTTGCACATTTTTATCTTGTAAATTCATGCAGAAGGACTGTATGCATATGTATCAGCACCATGTTTGGTTTAATTTGTCAGAAGTAAAGTAGGTTATTGTGAAACCACAATCATCATTTGTACATCATTTTAGTCTAAAGCATCTGCCAAATTATTTAATGTAAATTTGGCTTTCCGTAGTGCAGTTTTATGGTAAAATGTAAAGCAAATTCATTGTGGTATTTGTGTCATGAAACTGCACAGTACTGCACCTGACATGCTCTTGAAAAAGAGCCACGGTTGTTCTACAGATTGAGAACCACTGTACGTATTTCGTAAATATACTCAGTGCACATTACAACAGTGGGAAATATATGTTATCTTGTGACATTTTATTTTATACAAAATGCATTGTAGCGATCTTTAGTATGACCTGTTGTATTCTTTGTTGTCTCACTTATTTTTGCAGGATGGGGGATCTTTGGATCAGGTGCTGAAAGAAGCAAAGAGGATCCCTGAAGAGATTCTAGGCAAAGTCAGCATTGCTGTAAGTGTGTGGTTATCTTATATTTCGTAATATAACATGAGATTACATTGCTGCCTTTAATGAAACAGTGGTTAATTTAAATTGTTCTATTTAGATATATTCACTCACCAGATGTAGACTGTGGACATAACCCAGGGTGTAAATCACAAGTTTCATCACAATGTGATATTATTTCAGTTCTTTTGGGAAGGATAAGATATTTGATCATATTTTGATCAAACATTTTTTATCGTTTTTGTGCTTCTACCATTGATATGTAGACAACATGGTTAAATAGTTTTTAGTTTTATGGCTGCGAGTCTGCATGGGGGTCTTATGTCTTGAAAGCTGATTCTCTATGATTTTTCTGTGTCTTCCTGCCTGTTCGAGCTCCTCAGTGCTGCTTGACGCGGCATCTGTCAAAGATAGACTCAGTATGTATTTGTAGTGGAGCAGAGTGAAATCAAGCCATAAGCCTGCCATTGGCCACGTATTTCAGGCGGCCTTCTCCTTCCTCCACGATCTGTGTTATTCTTTTCAAAGTCCCCGTTGCTACGTTGAGCACAAAATAAACCATGGACCTCATATAAGCACACAAGCCAAGTGTCTGGATGGGTTTCATGATTGTTTCTGACTGTGTCCATATTAAGTTTATTTATGATTATTGACTTGTGTACTTTTTCTTCTTTTCTAAACAGGTTTTGAGGGGCCTTGCCTACCTAAGAGAAAAACACCAAATCATGCACAGAGGTACTCGCCTTTTCATCAAGTTAATTACTGATTCTACTTTAAAATATGTAGTTTTATCTCTGTCACATAAGGAACTCTAGTAAGGTGCATTGTATTTTGTTAAAATGCATATAAACCTGTTTATACACATGGTCACAGTCCAGAGATACTTAAAGTCTAATAGTTAAACTTATTGTTGATATCAGGGCTGTACTCCATTTGATGGCATAAAGGTTTCTGAACATACCCCTTTTACCTCCAGACGTCAAGCCTTCAAACATACTGGTGAACTCACGCGGGGAGATCAAGTTGTGTGACTTCGGTGTCAGCGGGCAGCTCATAGACTCTATGGCTAATTCCTTTGTTGGGACAAGATCCTATATGTCGGTATGTTGGTTCTCTCTGAATCATGTCTTTAAAACAATGATTCCCAAAATGTGGACTGTGAAGACCCTGCAGGTGGGCCTTGAGAGGTCATTAAAAACAAATAGATAAATGAGTTTCAGTTTTTATGAGTTTGAAATTACCATGAAATATTGATGATTATTTTTTTAAAGGTAATCAGAACTAATAAAGCAAAGTTGTGGGATTTAAATTATGTGTTGTTATTTATTTATCTACCCTAGTTTAACAAGTGCAGAGTTGTGATGAAATTTTGGAGTGGGCCCAAGAAGATTTTCTGATTTCAAAATGGGTTGTGGCATTTTTAAGTTTGGGAATGTCTGCCATAAAAGATTAACTCAGATTAACTTCCCCTGTAATATTATCAAACCTAACTTCAACCAGTGTCAGAATAAAAAATAAAAAGGATATTTGTAAACTGTTAGAAATGGCCTAATCCACTAACAGTTCAAAACAAATATGACATCAGAGCAGTATCTTAGTCATTTCTTTTCAGTTAATTCAGTGCTTGAGCATTAAGAAACAGTTTCTTAAACTTGTTGATGTAATGTTAATTGTTGTGTGTCGTTTGTGTTTGCTGTGCAGCCTGAGAGACTACAGGGAACCCACTATTCTGTGCAGTCGGATGTGTGGAGTATGGGTTTGTCCCTGGTAGAGCTGTCGATCGGACGCTTCCCCATCCCTCCTCCAGACGCTAAAGAACTGGAGGCCATATTTGGACGTCCCATCATGGATGGTAGTGAGAGAGAGACCCACAGCACTTCACCCAGACCCAGACCACCAGGTAGACCTGTCAGTGGTGAGCAACTCATGCAAATATTATTTCTTTTTAAGAGTATATTTATTGACTTCAGAGGGTCAAACAATTTCAAATGAAAGGACATGATGAAAACAGATACAAAAAACACATTGTCCACACGTACAGAACAAAATAACTAACTAAACAGAGGAACTAACGTATAAATGATAAAACAAAAACAAGACAAAATGACATAATAAATGGCAGAATGAAGAGATAATAACATATTAAACACTAAGACCTACATGCAGATGTAACTCGAGATCTTGATTTTTGCTTGTCTGTAGAGATCAGAGGGCCTGGGCCCCTTCATCTCCAGTATAGTCCAGAAAGCACACACAGTATAACAGTTTTGTTAGATCAAAGGGAGAACTACATTGAAAACTTGTTATACAACCTTGTTGTACATGATAAATAACCACTGCTACTTTGTATTCAGGCAACTCCACATGGCAGCATTAGGAATAATTGGGGATGCACAAGATGGATTTTTTTAATCAGTGCGGATAACTAATAATTACCCTATTTCTAATGGCTGATATCTATAATATAGCTGATAATTTCCTATTTTTACATTGTAAAAGAAGTTCATATAACCTGTAGTTTATGCACACCTGCGGGTAAGAAAGGCAAAGACATATTGAGAAGAGATGGATGATTTAATACTTAATAGCACTGACTGAACCTAATACAAGGGATACATCATTATTTAACATCAAGGTTGTAAAATGAGACTTGGTTGTAGTTCCCTCTTTGACTGACTGACTGACTGAAAGGTAAAACAGAAATAAAAATGTAGAACAAATTATTTAATTGCCTGAGAGAATAAGTCAGTGGATACTTCTGTACCTCTCACTGAGAAACACAAATCTAACTGACATCACTAAAGTACAGTTCTGACTCTTCAGATGTTCAGTTATGTTTTTGTAGTTAAGTACATCAAAAAAAACCTTCAAAAATAAATGTTTTGACAATCTGTCAAATCAGAGATTAGTGCTGCCAATATTTATCAGCTGATACCATTACTGGGGAATTTTGGCTGATAATTTATCAGCGCTGATATTTATTGTGCATCTGCAGAAATAATGTCACCTGGTGTAAATATACGGTGTACAAACTTGGCCAGTCTGTGACCGTTAAATGCCACAAGGCAGTGTTTACTGTTTGTGATTCAAGTTTCTTGTCTCTCTTGAGTTCTCACTGTCTGGTGTTGTGGACAGTTTTTTTTAATGTTTTGATTCATCAGTTCTTTCTGGTAGAAAACTATAATGCTGCCACTGAAATCTAATTAAAGGCAAAATAAGATAAATCTTCCGTGTTGCTAATAAAAGTGCTGTTTTACTTTGGCTCCTTTTCCAGGTCACGGTCCTGCAATGGCCATCTTTGAACTACTAGACTACATAGTAAATGAGGTAAGACTCCAAGAACGTGTTAAAAGAACAACTTAAAATTGTATTTACTGTCATCCTTGCACAATCAGGAAGGCATCCGTCTCTGCTATGATCTCATGTTCATTCAACGTCCTTTCTGTATTTCAGCCCCCTCCCAAACTACCACACGGCGTCTTCACCCCTGATTTCCAGGACTTTGTGACGAAGTGGTGAGACATTTTAGCCTGAAAACATAACTCAGTGGTCCCTTTTCACATCTTTTCTGAGTGTGTGCTTGGCTGTAAGAAATTATCATGAATATATAGTCCAGTGTTTTTTGATGAAGCTCTCTCTCGAGGACTGATCTCTCTTCTATTATTTTCAGTCTCATCAAAAATCCAGCAGACAGAGCGGACTTGAAAATGTTGATGGTGAGTATCCTCAATTAGACTACAGCCTAAGTTTGAATTTAAGCTCCCACTTTTCTGTTTGGTCCCATTTTCACTGGGAGCATGTGCAATATCTGACAGGTTGATTACATAAGATAAGAGAAGAGAGGACAATCCTTTATTAGTCCTACATCTGGGAAAATTTTCACTGATGCAGCAGCAAGTGAATAGCTAAAATGGAAATGAAACACTAAATAAATGAGTAAACAGGGAATATTAACAGAGGAATTATATTTAAAAAAACAGAAATAATAATTAAGAGTTAACAGGTCTAGATAACAAAAAAGTTTCTATTCATTTAAACTATTGAATTATTTAATGTCCATTGTCTTATTTGTACATGATTGTGCTTGTTTTGTTGCAGAACCATACATTTATCAAGCGGTCTGAGGCGGAGGAGGTGGACTTTGCTGGCTGGCTTTGTAAAACCATGGGGCTGAACCAACCTAGAACTCCCACGCGCACTGCAGACTGAACACACACACTCACACATACAGACACACACACACACACACACACACATATACAGTATGTACATGTAAAAACGTGGAGAAGCTGCTGCCTAAACATACACACCTTGTTTGCCACATCTTCCCTCAGGTGACCCTCTGAAGTCTCATCTATCAGATGAACCCTACTGACATGTAAACCAGGTGATCACACATTAGGAAAGATACTGTACCTACAGTTTGCACCTTTTGTGGAAAGTCGGTACAAAGTTTCCTCTTAAATAATTACAATATAATTTCTCTGAATGTGTCATGGCAACATAGAGAACATTGGTCATCACTAATTTGTGTTCAGTTCAGTTCAGGATTTTGGGCCATTAAATATCTTATTTTTTAACCTATAGCCGCTAGATTGGAGTCCTGTTAAAAATGCTAGACTTTGCATTTGAATTTGTCACTGTTATTGCAACCATGCTGAGGGTTCAGCACTGCTGCATTACTTTTTGCTTGTCTGGCCAACGAATGCCATTATCATTTTGTTTAGCTCTCACCCAACATCCTTCAGTCATGTGTACAAAACTGGATAAAGATATCCCTTATAAGCAAATTAAAATGTGTACATCAGACCGGCATCATATCATCAAGGACCAATGCCCTGCTTTTGGGGGAAAGAGAAGCACTTTGACATATGTTAACCTGAGGGACCTAGAGTGAAACTAGGAACAACCATCCTAATAACCAATGCTTCTGCAGTTAAATTTGAGGCACATAAGATACAAGAAACAGACAGTGTTTCAGCCTCTTTAGCTTTTGCAAGCGGTATTATTGTTGGGCCACTGTGTTGTGTCACAGTCTGTTAATATCACCTTAATGTAACATGATTGCTTTGCACAAACAAGCAGGGGTTGATGTTGAGGTGGACGGAGAGGAACGCTAGAATGTAACATTAGGAGAAATTCATTCATTCATTCATTCATTACTAAATTCATTAATTTAGTCTAACAGCGACACAGTGTCCTGTGGCAGACCAAAGAAAACCCAGTTTGTTGTGACTGTGCAGACCTGTCCATGTGGCCACTGCAGACTCCGTTTGGAGTCCATGATTCACACATGCCCAATAGATCAGACTCCATAAAGTAGAAGAAACAAAACCAATCGGCATCTGTGGTGTCACAGGTGTGTCACAGGTGTGCGTGTATGCATCCGTTAGGAAGTGTAGCCCGCCTCCTTATAGGGAATCAGTTTAAACACAGATGGTGTCATTGTTCTGTAGCCGTTATGCTGTGTGTAGCAACCACTAATGTAATAACTACCAAAATAAGTGTCTTAACTGGTGACATAATAACTTTTTCATATAATCTAATGAGTTATTTCATTGTTGTCTAGTTATTACATTATCAGTTGGATTAAAATAACAATAATAATAGTAATTGGAGCCGCTGATGTAATATTATACTGTTCTTATATCACTTTAAGTTTTGTTTATTGGTTATAAAGTGTCAGACTTCCATGACACTTACCCTTACTGTTGCTCAAACACCTGAGCTACTTTTGACATTGACAAGTTACTCAGAGTTGCAACTAAGATTCAGGGGTCAGGATTGGTCAGGTTTTTTAGCAGCTATTTGAAAGAAGCAACAGTAAAGGTAAGTGTAAGGGAAGTCTGACATTTGATAATAAATAATAACATTATGTGCAAAAAATTATTGCGTTATTGCTTCAGAAATTATATTACATTATTGGCCATTTAGTACATTTTCAACTTTTATTGCATTAGGACTGGAAAAACAGTTCCTCCCTCAGGTTCAGGGAAGGTCACAAACTAATTATTAGACGTGTCTATAAATTAGCAGTTTGCTTAATACAAAGGGAATATATACAAACTTGTCAAGTGTGATCCAAACACATCTCAGGTTGCATTAACATTTGTCGAATCTTTAGTTTTCTTTCCCCCTAAAAGAGGAGTGGCTGTGATGAGCATACATGCTGGTCTGATGTAAATAATAGCTGTGTAATTTTCTATTATTTTTAAATTCTGCTTTTCAGTTTTCTTGTCTGAATTTCTCACACATTTTCCAAGGCTTACAGCACGAGTGTGTCAATCCCAGTTGTTACAATCATGGTCAAGCATCTGTACATGTGTACAGGCAGATACATAGTATATGAATTTGTTTTTATATGTGTTATGCAAGCACATTGAGAAATGTTAGAATAAGTTTATTTTACTAAACAGGTCGGGGTTATGTGTGTCTGTGTTAGCAAGAGATGATTGAGTCTAGGAAGGTTTTTTTTTTTTGTTGCATTTGTCGATGTGACTGATTTCTACAAATTTCGAGATGTCTTGAGGTGAAGCACAATGTTTAAAACATTTTAGCATGACCCTCATGTCAAAGCCAAAAATAATAAAAAGATACAACCTTAAATGCACCCTCTGTCTGTTGGGGTTGTTGATTTAAAGCACCGTCCTCCTTGCTCTTGTACCATTAGCTTTACATTAACCACACTGGGGCTGCCTTTAGAAACAGTAGAAATTCATCCCTGGATATTACCTGCTTTAACAAGACTGCTTTTGTCTCTTGAGCGAGCTGCATCACAACTCACTGAGCAGTCCCTGCGGAAACAAATGGTTATTACTTTGTATTCGCTGTAATGTAAACAACAGGACATGGATTTGCCATTGAAGTGCATCCTGTGTTGTCGCAGGATTACGGCATTTCGCTCCTTTTGTTTTGTTCTACTTGTGCACTTCCTCCTTTAAGCAACGGTTTAATGATATACATGTTTTTATGGTTAAGTCATTTAAAATTTTGTCTTAATAAAGTCATAATTGTCAATAAATGGTTATGTATTGTAACAGCGGACATGATGTCTTGATTTGCCAGAATACCACTTCACTGTCTTACCCCCATTTCACCAGAAGGGGGAAGCACATCAGATGCAATGCACTGAGGACTTGTGATAACATTTCAAAATCAAGTATGCTGCCAAACAGGAACATCAAAATATACTTGGTGCTGTGTGTGTGGTGTATACATCACTGCAGCTAAGTCAAGTCGTGCATACACAGACTGAAAGCAAGAGCTGGACAGTGAGTTGAAGCCCTGCTGAAATACATGAGTCCTCCATTTAAATCACAAGCACAATGATTCATCTGTTTGGCTCATGTGTGGAGTGATAATGAAATGTCTTCCCTTGAATGTCTGTCAACTTCAGGCTGAAAGTGTCAGGCCTTGAGCTCGGTGAAAGGCGTAGTGTTGCAGCATGTAGGGAGGCAAAGAAGTCTGAGCAATGTTGATGATGGGAGGGGGACTACTGCAGCAGAAAAACAGCAAAGTCTGCAGTCATTAATATGCAAATATGCAAATGAGAGGGTAATTAAGATTGGGCGTTTGTCAGTGGCTCTTTGATTGCTAATGAATTCAAATCTGCAAGAAAGGGGGAGGGGATGATGAGCTAAAAATGAGGAAAAAGAACAGGATGGCATTGTGCTTTTTCTTGCAAAAAAACAAGAAAAATAGTGAGTGATCTGTCGAATATAGACTGTATTAAACAGAAGAAATACTGAACATTTCTGCTTTTAATATAAAAAAAAAGTTGACACCCACCCACCCACAACTGATAAAAGGAATCAAATGCGCTAAACGCGTTTGTTAAAATTCAGAAGCAGCAGCATAAAAGAGGAGAAAATGGGGCTATGAGTTTGTGCCAAGACAATTAACCGTGTACACCATCACTGAGCATTCAGCATGGCAGGCTAGAGCCACCGCAGGAAAGCAGAGAGATTTCTGCTCATTAAGAGTGATGTGGCTGACCCCTGTTGAGAGAGATGCTCAGGTATCTTGGCAGGACGTGTGTGTGTGGAGGGGGGCTGGCAGCATGCTGTGTGTCACAAACTGTGTTATTTTCATTTTTTTATTTTTTTTTTTTGTCAAACGGGGGCCTACAGTTCACACACGAGCACACACTGCTGTTATTGCTGTTTCAGTGGTCCCCTGACACTTGTACATCTTCCTCTCTGGCATGTGAAATGAGGATATGTATACAAGGAATAAAAACAAATTAAATGCTGTGAAAAATGGGGGGAAAACAGCTGTTCTTGTCACCTTATAGCATAATGACTTTCTCACAATGCCGCAGTGTATTTCACAGGGCAGGACGCTGACCACAACAGCGTCACTGTGTGTGACACCCAGTCGAAAATACACTAAAAAATTAGATCGTTGGAAATAATCTAAAACACTGAAAAAATAGATCTGAGTGGATTAAATCTGTAACATAAAAAAAAGTTAGTATCTTTACATGAATAAATATAGATTTTAATTGAATTAGCATTATGCATTTTCCCTTAAGATGTATTTATGTTATCCTAGCAACTCTTTTTAGGTACACCCAAACAACAAACATTGATATAATTGACCCTTCCTAAGCCCCACCCCTTTTAAAACCTCTGTCAACTTTCTGCACCAATATATTCCATGCGCTGCCTCGTCTGTTAAAAACAAGAAAAAATTTCTAACAAGGCTAAAAAATGTTGCTGAGGGACCTGTGAAGTCAACATATATATTCATATAATCACATCTTAAGTCAGCTAATGTTAACAAAAAGCTAGCCAGCTAATCTAGGTATTGTTAGCTAGCTAGTTATGTAGTATTTTGTTTTGTAGCAGAGCATTTGCTAACTAATTAGCTAATATTTATCAATTGTTGTTTAAGTAGTTACATGTTACAGCGAATGTTAGCAAAGCACTTCCTAGCTAGGTAGCTAATATACATCAATTGTTTGCTAGCTAGTTAACAAGGTGGTAATTTCAATACAAGAAACAGGAAAGAAGAAAGATTTAGTTAAAGCAAGAATAGTCTGGCTAAACTAGCCAAACCACAGTTTAGTGACTGGCTGTGTTTTGAGGCAATGGATGATGGGATTTGTAGGTGACTTCGCGTCTAATGTTTTCACATGCACAGTATTGGACCTTTGGGTTTACTTAGATTAACCTGAATTATGTGAAAGTGGCTGCTATTTTAAGTAAGATTCACTTAAAAATATACAGTAGTTTAAACAAAGACTAGACATGCTTGATCTACATAATAATGTGATGATTTAACCAGATCAAGCAGGAAGTTTTTCAGTGAAAAAGAGCATGGCACCATATTTTTAACTGAATCCAAGTGGCAGTAGTTTGATATTTATACTGAACACAGTCCCAAATGCTTAAGCCAGGATTGTAAGAGCAAACACTCAAACTAATATATTTGGAAATGGGGTGTTAGCAGCTGATCCCATGCAGCCCTGCTCTGTGCGGTGTGTGCCGCTGAGCGGTGGAGTTCATGAGTGTGTTTGTGTGTGAGGGGGGTGGGGGTGGGGGGCTGTATTTTTCACAGGAAACAGGAAACCAGAAGTCATAACAGGATGCCCCAGGTCTTCATACTGTACCTGATGCGTGGGTGGCTGCATGGGGGTAACCCATTTACAAACAGTGCTTGTCTAGAAGAAATAGAAGAGAGAGCCCAGGAAAGAGTGGGTGGAGAGGAGGGTACACACTTGGGGGTTAGGAAAATGGAGTTCCACTCTAAATATAGATTTTTCTTTGTGTCTTGCGCCTTACCGTACAACCTTGATGTTGTTTTGCCTCCATGCCGCTCGTCCTACTTTTGAAAAGGCAACAAACCAAACATTGTTTGATGTTTTGTGTAGAGCTGTGATATGATCACTTCCATGGCAAATACATGCGCCTTCTTTCCCCAGGTGTACTGTAGGAGCTTCACGAGTCAATCTGTGACATGAGGCCTGTTTTGTCATAATGAGGTTGATCTGCTCACACTGACTGAATGCAAAAAATATAAAGCTGAGGTGTACAGTCTTAGAAATAAGGGTTCAGAAAGGGATCTTCCTCACCTGATATCAGACTGAATTGTCAACTCGTTACACCTCATTTCAACTCAGTGGGGTGGGCGGATTTCCAAGTCTGGACCCAGGCAAAGCACTTCCTGTAGGACTGAGGTTCTGCCCAGAACCATTTGCTCCTGAAAAATTCCTTAAGCCTTCTTTGTAAGACTAAGGGTTCCATTAAGAATCTTTTTCCTCCAAAGAACCCTTTTTGAAAGGAGTTCTTAGAGGATTGTTGAAACCCTTTAAGAAGTCTTGTGTCAAGGGTTTCTATAGGGTTAGTCAAGGGTTCTTGGCAGAAGAAGTTAGAAGGTGGAAAGGTTCTGGCTAGATCCCCATGATAGGCCTTTTCCACCAACATGGAACCAGCCCCATTCTAGTTCAAGCATCTAATTTTGAACTGTTGTAAGCATTTCCACATACGTAATTTGGCTCAGTACCTGAAAAGTTGTATTAAGACCCCTTTTCATCCAGGGAAGGAAGACTAGGAACTCTTTCATCAAGAGTTCTTTGTACCATAATTTAAAAGGGGTATTAGCAGAACCCTGAGTGGGTTCTAGATAAGACCCTTGGAATATAAAATGGTTTTCAGCTCTGGCTTTCACCCTTAGAAGGTGGAAATGTTCTAGATAAAACTAGCTCTGGTTCCATTTAAAATTCTTGGAACCTCTGTGCTATCTAGCGACCCAGCCTGCGAACTAATTCATGTTTGGTGGAAATGTTCACAATGTTTCAAAAGTAGTTGCTTGAACCGGAATAGGGTCAGTTCCATGTTAGTGGAAAAGACCTGTTTTAGGAACCAGTGTGGGCTACAGGTTGTTAATTCCACAGGTTCCACTCAAAACTGCTGGAAATACAGTTGGTTCACTAAGTAGCACCAAAGTTCCAAGAATCTTGAACAGTACCGGTTCAAGAACCAGAGCTTATTTGGTGGAAAAAGGCCCAGGTTCTGGGTGGACTCATTACGCCACAGAAGGGTTCTCTGTAGAACCTCTCATAGGGGGGGGGTTCTGGGTGAAACCTTTCATAGATGGTTCTAGGTATAACTCTTTATGTTGAGTTCAAAGTAGGACTCTCTGAGAGGGTTCCAAGTACAGCCTCAAAGGTTCAACCAGGAACTAAAAAGGGTTCTGTAGTGACATGTTGCATAACCCTTTATGGTTCTACATAGCACCTTTATTTCTAAAAGTATATCTTTACACCTATTTAATTGCATCTGTCTATAACAGTGCAATTGTGTGCATGAATTGTCTGCTTCTTTGGTACATTTAATTTATTTATTTAGTTCTAAAATGACGACATCATAACCAGACGTTAGTCCCTTTGTTAGCAGCATACAGGTTCGTGTCTGGGTTGCATGTGTGCAATGCATGCTGAGCATATGTGTGTGTGTGTTTTGCCAACCACAAAGTGGATGGCTGAGTTTTCTCGTAAAGGCCAGCACAGATGTTATTTGGGTTTTTTTTCCCCTTGAACCAGTTGAGGTTTTCTTTAGAAAGACTGAAAACAAACAGTCACATTAAGTGCAGCCTTGTTTACATAACCACCAAGGTACAGCTCATGAAAAACAGCAGCCGGACTCTGTATGTGAGTTAGTTAGATGCTGTCTCATGCTCTAAACTCAAGTCTTTTGATTCTGGTTGACAAAAGGAAGTAGCTGTGCCATTACTCTTTTTCTTTCTACCACTTTCTGTCTCTCTTCCACACACACGTTCACACGCACTCGCCCATGCTTTCACTCTACTAGTCTATAAAGCACTCATTGGTTTGGTTCCGCAGTCTCTGACTTGCCCACAGATTATATTCTGATCATGCCTCTCAGATCATCATGTGGAGGTCTTCTAGCTGTGCCCAGAATTGGATCCAAGTCTGGTGAGGATGCCTTCAGCTACTGTGGTTCTGCTCTGTGGAACAAGCCGCCTGCTCACTGGAGGTCCATCACAACTGTGTCCCCATTCAAAAGGGAACTCAAAATGCTCCTGTTCTCCCAGGCTATTTGTTGATTACTCTGTGTGTGGGTGTGTGTTTCTATGGAAGCGCTTGTTTATTGTACAGTTTGTAACATGTACAGCTATGTGACTGGGCAGGGTTTTTTAATTTGATCATTCTGATATTTTCGATTTTTATCGTGTGGTATGTTTGTGTATATGCTTCATTGATTCAGCTTCTGTATTTTTTTCATGCTTCTCTTTTTAGATTTATATTTCTTGTGTTACCTATTTTTATATTTTGTTTTTCAGTGTAAAGCACGTTGAGCGTTTATAAATAGATTATATAAATAAAACTGCCATTGCCATTACTGCTTTTGTTTCTTTCCTCCCTAAACACTAAGCTAAAACTATTGACCGCTTATGAATGCGTAATTATATATCACAGGATGTTTTTCCTCTCAAAAACAAATGATGATAGTTGATATTGTAAGACTGCAAATATCATTGTGAACACAGGGCACTGTAATTATAATCATTATTTGTGAGGATGTTTTCATAGCATTTTCAAATTACACGTTTTTCTCTCTTGACGGCAAACTAAACTAAAACTATTGGACAAAAATAGCATTATGAATGAGATAAGGAATAAGTCGTGTAGGAACTATTTTCTTTCTACTGTCCACCAACTGTAAAACTACGCAGAAGGAAGCGAGCATCTGTTCATGGATGAGAGGCTTGTACTCTTGACTGCACGGGAAATAAATATTAAAGGCGTCCTCCTCGGCTGAGCTGTAACTTCTCGTCCATGAGCCGATGCACGCTTCCTTCTGTGCAGTGATTCGGTTGGTGGGTGTAGTTTGGTTAAAAAGAAAATAGTTCCTTCATGAAACTGCTTACAACAGGATCTGTGGATTATTTTGAGTAACCAGGTCATGATTTATGGAAAGAGAGGCCGTTGTTGAGTTTTGTAAAAGTATGTTTTTGGTGCTAGTTCCATTATATTTGAGACAAGACAGACATCTCTACGCCAGACAGCTCAAAAACTTGCCAATTCACACCAAAACAATCCGGATGGATTAATAACACTACAGGTAAAGGCGCATTTCGGCCTTCTTTATACATAAAAGTAGATGCATCTGTTTCAAAAGGTGTAACTGTCACTGCTCACGTACTTCCATGCGTCCTTTATGTTGGCATGGATGTTGAGCAATACGTCCACTAGAGGGCGCCACTCAGAGTCAAAAGTTACCCTAAAAAAAGTAGATGTCAAAAGTTTCTGATTACAACAAATATGGCAACACTGGAGGAGGTTGCAAAAGTGTTCTTGCAGCTATTAAATACATCTTGACATGTGGATGGAATTTTTTTTTCCACTAATTAATTCAGTGGTTCCGAAACTGGGGGGCGCAGTGCCACTGCAGCGGGGGCACGGAAGACCAGGGGAGAAAAATAGAATGAAACAAAGTTTAATGAATATGTCTTATATCGGGGAAATAAACAAGCGAACAAGTTTGCTTCAACTTGAATCCTTTTTTAAAAAACAGTTTCTTCCCCGATTATTGTTAATGATTATAATACATTATAATGCGGGCGGGCGTGAACTGTTTTTGGGCTTCAGAAGGGGGGCATGCTAAATAAAGTTTGGGATCCAGTGAGCTAACTGAAGACGAACGTCATTTCCAGTACTTTTTGATTTTTAAAATTTGTCGTGTCTTGCTTGATCTATATCCATAAGCTTTCAAAAATGAACACGGAGTACAGAAAGAAGGGTTCGTCCGTATCTGTATCTAACTTTCAGCATAAATGAACCTTTCAGAAAAATATGGATTTTTAATTTTGGGTTGAACTATCCCTTTAATACTGGAATAGTGCGCATGTTATTATACTGCACAGGTCGGTATGATTAGTGTGGTTTTTCAGGGATTTATTCACAGCAAGGTCAACGCATGAGCTGCCATCTTTGACCATAAATTTAGACAACATGGCAAATTACAATTCACCGTAAAAGAAACTTTGTTACCCACGTTTGGCATAACCGTCTGAGCATGGTGGACTCCCACCTCTTTCCCACACACACACACGAACATTTCTTATAGCACAAGCACTGTTCGAGAGCAAAACTAAAGTGTAAAAAAAACCCGTAGGCTAGATGACACTGCCCTAAAGGTTGATGATGAAACATATTTGGGCGCCCCAGTTGCCAATCAAATGTTGGTCGTATCCAATTGGTCCTCCCTCTGATATTATCATTCCATCTGTAGTGTGTTGGGCTTTCCGCTGTCCTCATCCGCCAGTCGACATAGACCCCCGCGAATCCGATCGTTTTGCGTCTCGTTCATCGCCACAACCCCGTGACATTTGTGGTATTTGAGATAACCGCCGCGTCGACGCGAAAACAGCTGAAACCTGCTTCGTTCGGCCACTTCGTTTCAGTTCAGATGGGAGACCGTTGATGTTTCAGCGTCCATGTCCTCCCGTAGGCTGCTGTGCTGCTCGCGGATTGATACTCGGAGTGAACCGACAATGTGGAGGCTGTTAAAATGTCTACTTGGAAAATGAAATGGTTACAATTTCTCTAACAATAAGCAAACGGCTGTAACACAAGAGTTATGGTTTGTGTTAGAGACGTGTTTTTACTTTCGTGACGGAAGACAACAAAAGGAGACGAAGGCGGACGGAGGACTGGTTCATATTGTCTTTCCTCATTTTCATCAAGCCCACAGTCCGGACCACGGGGGGAAGGATCCTATCCCTAACTTTGTTTTTCTCTCCACTCCAGCCGCTGATTTCTCCCTGTTGGATGCCACATAATTGAATCCAGGTAACTACGCGGATAAATACGAATTCATAACAAGCATATGCATATCAAACTGAAGTTGTCTGCCACGTTGTTAACCAGAGTAATAAGCAAGTTTTTAAGCGCATCGTTCAAGTTGTACCGAGTGCCACAGCCGGGAAAAGCGGGGGTCCCTTCGGCCTGCGCGAGCTCGCCGTGTTACTATTGACTATTACAATCTTATATGTGGTGGAAAAGACTTCTTTGTTCACTTCAATTGGTTATAACGTTACATGGCATTAACATATTACTAGTTAGACCCCTTGGATTGTGCTGTCTGACTCTGTATGTTGGTTTTCGTGGTGCAAATGCAACATTAGCCGTGAAACATTAACATACAACTATAACACTCTTGTGTTTAGCTAACATTGCAGTCTTATCCACATGTTATAGATGCTAATGTAGCTTTGGTCACTGTGTTAACATATGTAAAATCCACATATTGTGCAATGTGCAAAAATTCTACTTCAAAGTATAACTCTGGGGTGTTATTTTTACCCCCTCCACCTCTTAATAACAACACCACCACTATACAAGCAACATGAATGCATCCAAAGCTTTATTTATTGCATCCTGCATGGTGAAAAATACATTTGAAGGATTCTTTACATAAATTTGGACTTTTATTCTCATTTTGTTGCGTTTTGACCACTAAACTGAAACTTTGCTGGCCCGAGTCTTTGTGTTCATCAGTGTCCCAGACTCCTGCACGACGTGAGGGAGGGCAGGCAACAGGTTTTTTAGGTCCTTTTAAACATCCCGCAGGGCTTTTTAAACCCTACACACGAGCCCTGAAACACACAGGCTATCGATAACTGATCGTGTCTCATTTGATGCCGGGTACGAGATGTTGTGTGGGGATTAGTGCCGTAAAAGTTGACGCCAAATGGTCAGGCCGAAGGTGGGGGTGCTCAAGACAAGCGTAATGCAACTTCCATTTGTTAGGAGGGGCTAAAACACTTATCCCCCATTTTGACCTCAGCTCAAACAGAGACTGAAATTTCTAGATTAGGGTAGTGCCAGAACATTTTGGCTTGGTTTCATGTAATAACATTTATCATTAGTTACTCTTTATTTGTGTGATTATTACTTGTTTACGTTGCTTTTCACCCGTTTTCCTTCATCTTGTGGTTGCATCCTTTCATGCAGGGTTGCAACTAATGTTTATTTTCATTGTTGATTAATCTTTTAGTTGTTTATTCAATTAATGGATTACTTGCTTGTTCTATAAAATGTCAGAAAATGTTGATACGTGTTTCCCAAAAGCCTAAAGTGACACCCTCAAATGTCTTGTTTGTCCACAACTAAATATATTCAGTTTACTGTCATAGAGCGACCAAAGAGACCAGAAAATATTCATATTTAAGAAGCTGCGATCGGAGAAATCTGACTTTTTTTTTAATAAAAAAAAAAAAAAAATCACTAAAACTGATTAATCGATTAGCAAAATAAATGGCAATTAATTCAACAGTTGACAGCTAATTGATTAATTGTTTCAGCTCTGCTTTCGTGCCTTTAAAATCAGAAACAGTTGATATTTTGTTATGAGCTTTAACTGTAAACAAATTGTTGATTTTGGGTGTTGTCTCTGTTATGGTTTAACTTGATTACAAACAAATAAAGTAGTGAGATTACTCACAATATTTCAAGGAGTATCACAGGTAGGCTAATAGTAGCACTCTTGTAATGCATACAACACTGGTAGAGCTGCAACGGTTAGTCGATTGATTATCAACCATTAAATTAATAGCTAACTATTTTTCTAATTATTTAATCAGTTTGATTTATTTTTTAAGAGAAAAAACTCATAATTCTCTGATTCCAGTGTCTTAAATTAGACCCTTTATCTGGCTTCTGTAGTATTCAGTGACAATAAATTGAATATCTGTGTGTTGTGGACAAAACAAGATATTTCAGGATGTGATCTTGGGCTTTGAGAAGCAGTGACTGACATTTTTCACTATTTTCTGATATTTTGTAGACCAAACAACAAATCGATTAATTAAGAAAATAATAAACAGATTAATAAACAATGACAATAATTTCTAGCTGCAGTCCTAAACATTGGTATAAAAATTAGATATGTTTTAATTTGATTGATAAAGATTTTTGCAGTTGATAACTCAAGTAGCTGAAACTATTTGTCTTTCTTTGTTTCTAGTGTGCTATTTTAGATCGAAAGTGAATCTTCAGTCACGCCTTGAAAATGATACTGAGTTATTCAAGTGGTTTGATTGAAATCATCTCAGTTACAGTAACATCTTGTAAATGTACTTGAGGTCATGAAACATCCCGGATCCCTCAGAATTGTTTAAATGGTCAAAGATACTGAAAGGGTTGTTTGCTTGTAACAAAACAATTGACAAAATAAGAAAAAATACCACAATCCAGTAGATTATATAATTTAGAAGTTGGTCATCTTTTGTTGATTGACTGTCAGAGTCGTTAATTCCATCTTATTGACATTTTAAGTTTTAATTTGCAGTGTTGTTAATGGAGTATCACTTCAAGTGACTTTATGTCTCATTTGGCATCACAGTTATTCAGTGTTTTCAGTTTTTTACATTGCAAATTATTTTGCAGTATTAACAACTGATGCACCAGCAGTTATGGCTGCCTTTGCTTGCATAATAAATTGAATACCGTGCGTCAACATCAGTAGATGTTTGGTGAAACATACCAACAGATTAAGTCAGTTTTTAACACAATGCACAGATGTACACAGGGTCCACATCACACACAGCACAGTTATTTAAAGTGGCAAAGTCTCGACAACATATTCTAAAGTCAGGAAAAGTAGGCATTCATTAGGTCAGAGGAACAGTCGACACAAGCAAACCATCAATATCACTAACTGATAGACACTTAATTGTATATCAGCTTGACAGCATCACAAATTCTGAATTTAATCAACACCCTTGACTACCAACAAAATCACAACATTATGATTTGCCCCAGATGATATTTAAAAATTATAGTTATTTAGATGTTTTATACACATGGCCTGCATTTGCTTTGATACAGGCTGGTCATACAGTACACTGCTTATTTGAGAGTCCAGCATGCCGTGTTATTACTCTGTAAGTTTTTCTGAAGAGCTGTTAGAGCAGGTTGGTTTTTGAGGTTGAGGAAGCAGCCTGAGTCCAGGGTCTGACTAACAACGAGTGCAGTGTGGCCTGTGGCTGAACCATGGTCACCAATGTAAGATGTGGGCAACCAGGGAAATTCTTAGAACTGGCTGGATTTTTCATTACTTGGTCGATACTGTGATGGTCCTGCACGAAAGTACCACTACCATGCAAGCATTAGATTTTCTGGTTTAACTGTATCATTGTCTCATCTCTAAGTATAATCTCTAACTGTTGTATTGAGTGCCTTTTAATCATCCATCTGAATCATTATGTAAACCCTGGAGAAACTGGTGACAGATTTATATTGTGATGTGAGTCTAGACATCGTCTGGAGTTGTTTTCATTGTAATATTTCCTGTTCATAATGCAAGATTTTTACAATCTTAGTCTTACTTCCTAATAATTTCCCCATAATTCCTATTGGTCATGACAACATTTTATTTTTTAACTTTATTGTTGACATACAGGGACAGAAAAACGCCACTGGACACAACTTTACAGTGGAAGAGGCAACGACATAGACACTCAGGCAGGTTTAAACAAGTCTCCAGTTTAACTTTATTATCTGAACCACTTCTCTGTAAGTGAAAAGGAAGACACCTCAAACTATAACTGCTCACCTGCACCTCTACCATAAACACAGTAGACCAAATCAGCACTTCTGCATCTACTGGGTGTTTTTGAGTGGACAGATTTGGTAATAATTTCAATTTTAGCCCTAATTTTAATTGTAGATAGTATGTAGATAGTATGGTTAGTGGGTTGGGTAATATGTTAAATGGAACTTTAAAACCTGTCTGATTGCTTGTGTAGTCGTCTCACGTCAGCAGTCAGTGAGTAATATGCTGTCATAGTCGATAGTAATGATACAATGAAAACAATAAAAATAAAATCTGATTATAAAACGTAAGAATTACGGAGATGCATTGGAAGAATGTGTCAGAAATGGGAATATAATATTCATAAGTATGTTTTCATTAGTGTACAATCACCTGAAAATAGCAATCAATAGGTTTTCGGTTTTGTTTCGTTTTGTTTGGAGTCTGCCATGTTCCTCTACCATGTTTCTACAGTAGCCCAGAATGGACAAACCCAACACATGCGCCTGATAGGGCCTTTAATTTTTTTTTTCGTGAGTTTTGTGGTCAGCAATTTGCAGGCTTACTGCTATATGCCACAAAATCATACAAACTGGTCCTTTTAAAGGCTGTAGCTACAATTTCCTACACTTTAAGTAGGCTCTGCCCGCTGAGTGAGATAAACAGTGAATGCATCGTACTGCCATATTTTGCTCCAAACTCATGTCACCCTCTCTTTGTTTTGATTATATTTTGTAGAAAGCACTAATAGTCATACCCATAATACTATCACACTTGATTTTGCTAATAATTAGCAGAATAGTTAACCATCTTACAAATGAGGAACATATACTCATATTCCCCTTACCTCTGCTTGTAGTCGCTTGCTGAGACTGAAAGGGCCAAGTGAAGAGCAGCAGAGAATGGCTGCAGTGGAAACAGACAAGGAGCTCAACGACTTGCTGGATTTTAGCGCGGTAAGATCTCTCTGAAGATTGCTTGAGTTTGTCGAGTAGGCATCCTACACAGTTCATTCTTTGCTCACAATACAAGATTACTGTAACTGCCATAGTTTTTCCTGAACAGCTGTCATGTGGGTAGAAATGTGAATGAAAATCAGGGCATCAGTGAACGGGTCAGTCGGTCAGGGTTTGAAGGATTTCAGTGTGATTACATCAGCCAACTTTTTACGAGAGAGTTGTTGTGTCATTTTAATTTTAGCAGTCTCTCAGCCCAAGCTGGAATGTGTACATTGTTTCGTGCCCAGTGAAGCTGTTGGCGAGATAGGATGGGAAGCGGGATAGGATAGCTTAAATAACGGCCGAATCAACCTTTGCACCAGTAAATAGAATACACAGGGTGTTTACATGTATCTGGAAGTGTCTAATGATTCAATTAAATTTAAGGCCAATTTTGCAGTAAAATGTAAAACATCTAATGTGAAAATATAGGTGTTGTCTTCTGAGTAAATACATATTGTCAGTTCAAAATTAGAAGTAAGACAAAAATGACAAACGGGTGAAGTTAAAGAACATTTGTCCAAATATGTTTATGAGCAAAAACCTAAAAGACTGACAGGAAAACAAAGGTATTCAAAATAAACTCCTGCACCACCATTACAGCACTCAATAAATTAATATTTAAGTCTTTAAAACTATTCAATACTTCTTAAGGCCTTTTATTAGTTTGTGTGAATTTTAGACATTTTAAGACTGTTAAGGACCTGTAGTCACCCTGTTACAGCTCAGTACAGTCTTAGATGGACTTGGACTGGTGTGTTTACAGTATCGTTTCTCTCATTTCAGATGTTTGAGCTTCCAGTTTCAAATGGCAAGAACCGGCCAACTACTCTTGCCAGCAGTCAGTTTGGAGGGTCAGGTAAGACAAAAACATTTTATTTACTCTTTATGTCATGATCTCCTCTCTTTCTGACTTTCTCCTCTTTAATACAATAATCAGTCTTATTTTCTTGATTTTAAAAAAAGAAATGTTTCACTTTCTGTTCCTTCCTCTCGCCTAAAGCTTGTGTTGAAATGTCCTTATTGGTGTGTAACGCTCCCTAGTGCATCTCCTGACAGAAAAGCATGGCAGTAATGTGCTGTTAGAGCTTCTTGTCTTCTCGCTGCTCCACCCCCATTCATTCATGGTGTTTTGAATGGGGATAGAAAAGGAAAGTGGTCCCGTTCTGTGTTTCAGATCACAGATTATTGTAAGAAACCTCAGTTAAGATTGCCAGGTTATTTAATGTTATGTAGATCAAGCGCCATCTCCTTTACACTTCCTCACCCTCCTCGCCTTGCAGGTGTCCCTTCCCTCACCTTCTCAGCTGTTGCCATTCAATCACCTAAGGACAAAGGCAGAGGGTGGGGGTTTGTGGGAACAGCACAATTAATCTCCTCTGCTTACCTTTTGAGTGTGTATTCCCTTGTCCTGCAATCTCACACCCTATTTTTTGCCTTCACATAACTCATTTCCACATCCTCAACATTACCAGCCTTGTAATCATTTGTATGCAGCCTCAGAGATAATCAAGATCTGTTTCCTTCTATTCTGTAGCATTTCTGGACCCTTTTGAATTACTCTTAAACATAAAAAGTAATAAGCTTTTAAAGGTGTCTTCTTGTCCATCTGTATTCCTGCTGCTGCAGACCGTCTTGCCCAACATGAACCTTTCTCTGTCACCCTCGCAGAAGTGCAGTAGGTCTTTCGGCTGGCAATAGAAATGAAACAGGATATTGAGGCTAAGATGAAAGACAAGGCAAGCGGTGGCAGGGTGGAGTATAGGGGGCTCTATTTCTTTCTATTCACTTGAGGGCCACTTACATGTTCTTTTGTCACGGCAAGGTGTGCGCTTACAAGAGACACACTGATGTTATCTATCCAACGGCTGCTTATGGCATTGTCCCTCAACCTTGAATTCATCCTCCTACTAAAATCTATCCCCTGAGTGTCACACACTCAACCGCTATGGCTGTAAAAATGTTGTAATTTGCTTCTTCACAAAACAGTGAAATAGTGCTATTCACTTTAATCAATGTTTCTTACAGGAGATTCTCATTCTGAAAAGTTTTCCCGGCAGGAAAAAGGTGTCACGGTGTCCATAGAAACGTGCAGCACCTGAGTATTTTGCCATACTTGGACAAAAAAGTGATTATTTGGAACAGACTGAGCATTTGGATAAACAGTAGAGAAGTAGATAATGATAAAAGAAGTATCTTTGGATGTTCAATACTTTTTCTATGGCTGCAACTAATGATTATGTTCATTAGCGATTAATCAATTAGTTGTGTGGCTCATAAAATGACATGGTGAAAAATGTCTTGTTTTGTCTACAGCCACTATCACAGAGGAGTAAAGAAACCAGAAAACATTAATTTGAGAAGCTAAAATCTGAAAATTTGGACACTTAAAAAAAGAGTCAAGCAGATTATCAATTATAAGAATAGTTGGCAAATATTAGTCAACAATTATTCGTTGCAGCTCTACTCGTTAACCCTGATACGAAAACCCATCACTTTAAAGAAATAGTTACACCTTTATTTGTGTTATTTCCAGTGTCATATCAAATACAAAGTAAGAGCCAGAAAGCAATTAGCTTAGCATCAAGATTGGCAGCAGGAATTTTTTTTTACTAAATTCAAAAACCAACATTTATAAAGCTTACTATTTAACAATTTTACCTTGTTTGTTTTATCTGTATACAAACAGAAATGGTGAGAAATATATATTTTGTTGAGTTGTGTACTTAAATTATCCAAAGTGTTTCCAGCTATGTTCAAACACAGAGAAATAGGTAATTTATTTAAGGTAATGGTGCATTTCCTGTTTCTGTTGCTTGCTTGTTGCTATAACGTATGAGAAAACACATGATGCGTTGATACGTCAGAGTGTGAGGAAGGAAGTCGGCGCATGTGACTAAATGTAACTTTAATGAAAATATAATACTGTATCATTCATGAACTTGATATCTGCCTGAGTTGTGTCTGATAGCTTTTCATCAGCTCTGATGGCTCTTTAAAAGTGAAAATAACAACTCCGATGATCCTATGCAACTTAACAATATCATCAAATATGTCTTCTGTTATTGTTTTAATGTGAGAGAGACTTCTATTTGTAGAATTTACATATTGTGCCTTTAAAGGTAGTTGCATGCTGAAGCTATTTCTTGGTCATTAGCTGCAGGATACATTGACTTCCTGAAGTCTTGTTGTCACAATAAGGTTGCCAGGTTTGGTTCTGTAAAACCTGCGTAGAGACCTGTTCCAAAACATGGGCTCATTAAACACATTTGGCAGTCCATTCTAAAGCCAGATGAATAAACTATTGTTCATCAAGAAATAGCATCTAACTCTCTATTTCTTGTCGTTTATTTCTGTGTGGTTAAATGTCAGAAAGGAAGTCTTATCTCCTAAAATGTCAAACTATTCCATCTACAAGACCAAACATTTGCCTAAAGCACTTTGACAGTGGGATAGGTCATAGCAGTCCTGCTGGATATTCATGTAGCATATGTGGCTACAGAGTTAAAAAGTCACCTCCACCATGATTCACATCTGTCTGTTTGTAGTGAAGTTGACCCTGTAAATTCTTTCTGTTTTTCTGGTTACTTAAATCTTTGCTGTCACATGATTAGTTCCAAAAAACCTGACTTGGTCAAACTGTGTTCCTGCTTTTTGTGGAGCAGCTGCCACGTGTTTTCCTTATAGAGTCGGTTAGATGCCTTTTTTTCCCCAGTATGGTTAAGGTTTGGGATGTGTGGAGGTTTAACATGTGCGGGTATGTGGAACCTCCCTTTTAGAGCCTTCAGTGATGGTAATATCTCTGCTCTGGTCTTATGTGCCTGTTCAGTCCCTTTCACTAGTCAGTTAAAGTAATTTTCAGTGCACTTTCATTTTTTGGTGTCTGGAAACTGAGACTCTAGAAATGTATTTTTAAAGTTTGGTACGGGCTGAAATGCAGAAGGACATGGGTGTAATATTTGCATGAAATGTTTCATTTTCAATCAGATGTGTGTTGGTAAATTACAAAGACTGAAAGATGTTAAAGACACAAGTAGATTTGCTGTTTACTATTTGAATTCCTGACACATATTGCTATTGAAATATACTGTTTTTAATTTCACTCGGGGTCACGACTGGGGCATTCAAAGCTGTATATGTTGGTGGTTAAGAGCGCACTTGTGTATGAGAAGTCTCTGGTGACTCACAGGTTAAAACAGCCCGGCCGGTGTTATTGTACATTGTTCAGTATTTCATTAACAGTGTTCACTCTCTTGAGATTTGATCTGACATCATGCTTTGTGTCTGTGTGACTCACTTTGCCAAGGGAAGGAAGAAGGTGTGTGTAGACAAAACGGCACACACTCAGTTATAGGTGCCTGGGGCAGTGTGCCTGTAAAAACCAAGACATGTCTGCAAGTTTGGTCAATGTATGTGCTGGAGTTTTGCTCATGAAGCCTATGACTCAGGCTGGCTGTCTGTTCCCAGTATCTCTTCCTGTGTAATTATAGACTAGCCATGCTTAAAGGGGCGTTGCATGCTGGGAGGAGAAGTGCATTGGGGTTCACCAGAGAATTTGTCTGATGTTACTCACCCTTTTCTTCATTTTTCTTTTTCTAGTCCTGCGAGTCTGTCTGAGTATGCACTACTCATGGTTTCCACTTGGTTAGCACTTCAGTGCTAATGGGAATCTGTAGAAATGACACAGGATTCACATTATTTTGTCATTAAAAAGATGATTTAATTTCATAAGAAATCTCATTCATACATACTGATTCTTGCTGCGACAACAGTGCGATCTGTTGTATCTGTTCAAGTTCTCCCAGGTTCTCGCCAGAACTGCGTAACACCACATTATGAAGTGCACACAGGCCAAGGAGGCTGAGACAAAAACTAAAAGCATGTGAATAACACAAAGGAGTAATGTTATCAGGGTTTCTGCAGCTTTCAACAAGTTAAAGTCAATGCTTTTTAAGACCATTAAGAATTAAATTTAAGACCCATTTCATGCCCTTATTGGGAAAAAAAGTGTGTTAATCAATCTCTTATTACTTTTAATATAATCTGCCAATTGAAATAGCACAATGTAAGATCTTTTCACACTTCCACATGCAAGGCTGAAGTTAATGAATTGTTAACTTCATGATCCAGCCATTTTTAAGACCTGCCAAGATTGTATTTAAGACATTTTAAGGCCTATAATTCAGATTATTGGATTTTGACTTTTTAAGGACCTGCAGAAACCTTGGTGATGAAAGAAAAAGCAACATATTATAAACTGAAAAAGCTTCAAAGGAAAAACAATAGCAAGAACAATATTAGTCTGACTCAGGGAAACAAACAAGAAAAGAAAACAAACGTGTCAAACCCCTGAGAACATGAAAATCATGTGTTTCAAACATGTTTCATGAATAATTCGATATTGCTTTCATCATAGGTAGGAATAGAGAGGGATAAGAAAAAGGATATTTTAAAGACCAAAGACGGAGATGTTGATAGATCTAGTCTGCATTATTAATGGGATTATACGCAGAGTCTGTGATCTTTGTCTCGTAAGTGCTTTCTTCTGTGTTGTTTTCCTGTACCATCACCAAACTACGTGGGGAAATTAAATTAAAAAGCTGGTCACAAGAAAAACACCATTGTTCTTGTATTGGAAAAAAGGGTCACATTCTGTGGTCTGTTTTATGTTTAAAGATGATGACTCTTAAAAACCACAACAAGGATCACACACACGGAAGGCTCGAAAAACGGAGACATGTTGGAATTCAGAGGAAAAAATCAGTCGTGCCACATTGATAAGTTTGACTCAGTTACCAAAACAAGTGAACTAGGCCATTTTCACATATGCTCTCACATGAATACGTTGCAGGCAGTTTGTTATCTCTTTCAATCTTGCTAATGCGCCGTCAACTGAAATGTCTCCTCTCTACTAATCAATGTGAAATGAAGACACGAAAGCAGGACTGTAAAGTGCGACATGTATGTCACACATGTCAAGAAAAAAACAGATTGTGCGACGTTTGAAATTACCACCGTAGCACCCGTTTTATACACCTTTGCAGCGTGTGTGAGACAGCTGCTTGTTTGTGAGTGAGGTGAATCGATGTGCATCTCCCAGACGTTACTTAACTTTACTAGGGCGGGCCGTCCAGGTATATAAATGGTTGCCCAACTATATGTGGTGACCCATTTTAACATTTTTTATTCTTTTTTTTTTTAATCCATCTGAGAGGATGATGCATCTGCAATCGATTAACTAGTGGATAGTCTGCCCTCACTCAACCCCTCCTCTATCTGTTTGTTCTGCTATGTGAGAAGCCAGTAATAGTTACTGACAATCACACAAGCTCTGCAGAGAAACGCAGAGAGAGAGCATCTTCTCTTTATTATTACAGCCTTGCCGTTTTGTAAAAATCTTGTAAGTGAATTTGTACAAATGTAACAATTAGTCGATCAAAAGAAAATTAGTTGCCTTCTATTTTGATAATCGATTCATCATCTCAGTCATTTTTCAAGCCGAAATGTCAAACATTTGCTGGTTCTGGCATCTAAAATGTGTGGATTTGCTGCTTTTTCTTGTCATTTATGGTAGTGAATGATGAGTCTTTGAGTTTTTGGTTGGACAAAAGAAGCAATTTGAAGACGTCACTTTAGGCTCTGGGAGTGATTTTCACAGTTTTTGTCATTTTGAAAACTAAACAGTTAATTTGGAAAATAATTTGCAGATTAATCAGTTAGTTAGTTGTAGCCCTGTGCATGTGATTGGTGCCGATGTCATTCTGCACCACGTTGGGTTCAACTGGTTAGATAGGCTACATCATTAACAACAAGCCTCCTCCTCACACAGCTCACCCGCTGTGAAGACCCCATGAAAATGCGCATCGTATTTTTTGGCAACTTTATGAAACATACTGATGACCAGCAGAGTCAACAGATCATATACACACTGTACAGGAGGAGAGAGAAACAGAAAGAGGCACAGCGGGGCAAGCTGGAGTGTTTGCAGTAAGAGAGGTGTAAGTGTGTGTGGTTGTGTGGGGGGAAAAAAGAGAGGTGAGCATGAGGCAAGTTGAACTGCACTACTTGTGGTGTTTTTTTGGAGAGGGTGACAGACATTTTGATGTTTATGCTGTAATTTTGTGGCCTGTACTACAAAACTTTAAACCTCTGTAGCACCAGTTATATGCGCAAAAAAGGTCAACGTAAAGCCCATAAAGGAGGCTTAAAAGTCACCAAAACAACACAATCGCTAAGATGACAACACTGAAGTGATGTCCCATTGAAACTGGAGCAAATTATTCATATTGTGGCACGTAACATATAAACCTACATTATAACACTGTAGTGTATATAGTGGATTACACTTAGTATGTCGGGATGATCCATATCTATTATATTCATACACATATACTGTATGTGTGTAAGTTTTCTATTGTTTTACTCCTGTGTTTGAAGCCACAATAGATTGGTGTGTAGAGGGAATCGGTTAATCCAAGACATTAGAAAATACACAGTACAGAGACCAGAATAATAGAAACACCTGTATAATCTACCAAGTGTTTTTTACTGTCTTCATTTGATAGACTTGTCAGGATTCATGGAAGCAGATCAAAATCAGCTTAGTTTTGCTCATCTGCTTATCATCAGATCAGTTAATTAGAATATGTGGGTTAATTTACATTAGTTTAGATGACTCTTTAATGGCTCTCAGTTCATCTTATGTCCACTCTCCCATGTCTTAAACATTAATCCCATAATTACATTTCTTCAGGTGTGAATATTCATGTTAATTCTCCCATTATTTCCTCCACACAATCCATTGATTCCATTAAATTTGTTTACCGTTTCGTACACAACACCTGTTAACCCTACAGTTGAGTGCCTTGAACAAAGTATTATTTTACCAGTGGGGTTGTGGAGTTCGTTTAGTGCTATATACATCCTGCTGTTTGTGGCGTGAATGGTGGCAGTTCACATTTTTCCTTCTTCATCCTCAGTCCTGCTAAAGAGGCGGAAAATGCCACATGTTTGTGTCTCGCTAATTAGCTTCGAATCTGACTGTTCTGATATGCTACATGGTTCTGAATACATGATAATAATGTCGGTGTGTGGCAGATGAAATGTGACCACTTTGTTACAGTAGTCCCCAAAATTAAAGCTTGTTCCACTTGTCTGTAAACTTAAATTGTACTGCACTGATCAGAGCTTAACAATAAGGGTTGTCTGCTTGCATGGGGCAAATAAAATGCCATGGCAGTCATTAAATTGATTTAAAAAAGAAACAAACTACGTTAAAGTAATATTTTTAATGCAAAAATGGCAGGAAATGCTGTTTTCAGCCCCTGGTATATGGAAATTTCCTGCTTTTTTCAGTTTAATATCATATTAAACTGGGAGGGATGGACTATTTCCTGACATTTTATAGAGGTAGATTAAACATGACAGTTAACTGTAGTCTTTGTTGTTATTTGATAGTTGGAAGTGGAAAAAAAAAAACCCTGACTGATGGTGCAGCAGTTTGTTTGACACGGTAACTGGCTTATTTAAATTAAGTATGAATAGCAGATGAAGTAAAATAGACCCCATGAATATACAGTTTATTATTAACTTTTTCATTTTGCATTTAGGCAGTCAGGAACAGAGAATATTGAATTGAAGTCTTGTCTTGTCTGGAGCTTCTGTGCTGACGACTTACAGCGGAAACGAACGGTTCATGCATTTTCTTTATCATCTTTGATTGACGTGGAGAGTGACAGTCAGCCATAGAGAGGGGACAAGACATTGTCTCCTTCATCTCTTATTCTGCTGGTGTCGTGCGTATAGATCACAGTTGTCACGGCAATCTAGCAGCTCTCAGCGCTGTGGACCCATCATTCTGTTCTACTGCTGATCCTGTCATGATTCTAGCCCGCCTCTACCCCCCCCCTTCCCTCGCCCCTCTCCGCTTTTTAATTAGACAACAAAACAAAAATATGAATATTCATAGAGCCTAGCTTCATTAATATGCACAATTATGCAAATCAGTACACAATTAAGCTTCAGCTTTCCCCCAGAGATGCTGTGTTGCAGTACGAGAGGAGATTGAGAGAAAAGGGGACGGGCAGGAATTTCTGCTTCACCAATCTTTAAAATCACTCCTTTCAAACACGTTCACCTCTCTGAAAGCTGCCACGCTCTGGCCTTGGATAACGCGTGTCAACTGTGTAAGATTGAGACCTTGCGTCTGTGTTAAGGCGAAGGTGTAGGCCAAATGTGAGAGAACGGATAGGGCATGAATGACTGTTGCCATGGAAAATGTAAAGGAGTGGAGTGGGAGAATGAAGAATGTCGAGGATGATTCTGGGAGCCTCATACTGGGTGTTAATTATTCAAACTTCCTACAGCTCATATCCACGCTATGTGACAGCGCTGTCACTATGCTGTCTCTGTGTGAGCTGTGAAGTGAAGCTCTTCAATGGAGGTTACTTTGAGCAGCCTCAGAAACCTGTATCAAAGCAGGTCAACTTCGTCATTCTCTGAAGTTAGACTTAGTTTTGCAAATCCTAAAGTGCAAATCCCCGTTAAGAACGTGTCTGACTTTTTAGTGGTTAACAGGCCTAACCCCGTTCTTTGTCTTGCAGGTATAGATGAGAGAAGCGGGTCCAGTCCCTGGGGGCCGGGACAACAGAACAGTCCATCATTCAACCAGGGAAGGGTACGTTTTATCTTCACTTAAGTGACACAGTGAATGGTATGGGATGATAATGTTTCAACCTGCATTTGACTGGTGACACTACACAAGTCATGGCATTACCTTACTTGCATTTGTTTTGATAAAAGAAAAATGTGTGACAGAACAGCATTATAATTAAATACTGCAGTGCTGCAGAGATGCCCTGGCCTAAAACTCTTGTTCCTCAGATGAAAAGAAAACATGTTTGTTGGGTAGAGACTTTAACAAATGCCACATCATCATGATTTTAATATTTAAAATCGAAAATTGTGATGCAGAAATGATCGTTACGCAATCCGTGACTCATGTCACAAAATCTGTCACAGTAGTTGCAACATGATTTTATTTTTGTGCCGCGTTAGTCATAGGTGAATACACGGCTAAAACGAGGTTCAGACTGTAGGAGTTTACTAGAAAACAAGATGGATAGGACACATAAGGAGACATTTTACACGTGATCTATGAACAACAGCATGAACGTATTCACACTGAAAGATAAATTAATGGCAGTGTCACACATTACACAGTATAATGAAGACTGTCTTTCCAGAGGGAGCCGTGCACATCACAAACATTAGTCTGTCTCATTAATCTCATAGATACTTGGTTTGTATCCAACTGCGTATCTTGAGTCCACTTGTTCAGCTCAAAAAGTCGTGTTTCTGTCCAGATTCTTACTAATATCAAAAAGATTACCATCAATTTAGAGGGGTTAAACCAACTCACGTTACTAGGGATGGACATTTCAAGCAAAAATGCTATTAAATCACTTGGAACTATTTGACCATTTGTTGAAGGTAGTTGTGCTTGATATACACTGATGGATACAACAAGGAATCGTTCCTTCTGTGTCCCTATATTGTCCCATGCGTTTAGGTTGAAATTGGTCAACATGATGCCAAATAAAAATGATCATTAATTATCCTCAAATGCATAAAGTAACAAATCTGTTTTGAAAATGTAAAGAGTTGAAAATACAGATATTTGTGTTAAAGCAGGCCTAAGCAAAAAATAAAAACTGAAGTAAAGTACAGATACCTGAAAACTCTTAAGCGCTCACAGTAACAAGTATTTGTACTTATATGTTACTTCCCACCTCTGGTTACTGCAAGGTGCCAAGAAAAACAAGGGAAAATATATTTTTAAGACAAGACAACGGTTGCCTACACAATTGGACTTTTTATGAAAAAAAAAAGAAAAAAAGAAAATTTGAAAATCATGACCCATCCCTACAAATAACCAGACCATATTTCTTCCCAGATATCTAGAACAGGGTGGGTATCAGAGGCAGTGTGAGATGATTAGACATTATGGATGGCGCAGACTAATTTATTTGCTTCGTTTGTACACCTTAATGCAATCCCATATCCACTGTTGTGTTTTAATAAAAGGCTTTATTTATTTTAATTTAGTGGTTTTCTATCCCTAATGCCTGTGCTGTGTTTCCCTCAGGGTTATGGAGAAGAAGGTCTGTACAGCGAGCAGGAGGGCATCGCCCCGGCCCCCATGTTTGGACCAGGGATTGTTGGTGAGAAGGTTTAAATTGAACTAAGCTGTCGAAGTATAGCAAACACAACTTTCACATGGTCTTTTTTTTTTTTTTAAATCAAAGAGAACCAGGAAACTTTGGAGCCAGCATTTCTAATAATAGGGCCTTGTACAGAAGAATGTACCGATTGAAATACACAAGTTGTTTTTTTATGAATGATCCTGTGTGACCAAACCAAAAGAATGAGCTGTTTGTTTGAGAGAGCAACCGTTCGCATGTTAGACCCTAATGTGCCACTTTAGGGCAAACCATATTTATGCTTAGGTGGCAATGGATGAGAGGAGCAGGGTAATCGGGGAGGATGTGGAGGAGGGGTTTGTTCGTGTGTTGTAGTGTGTGTGTGTGTTCAGGGCAGGAGGGGGTTGGGGGGATGTAAAGGGCGCCCATGCACAAACAAGGCTCTCCCTCGGGACTACGGTAGCCTATAGCTCTCCTCTGTTTAACTGTCAGGGGAGGGGACAGAGGTTGGGCACAATTGCCCCTGAACCATTTATAATGGGCCAATTTGTTGTTGTTTTGCTGTCCACAGCCATAAATACCACACATCATCATATACACTCACACAGCAGATGGGAGGCACCCAAATGGAGAAGGGGGAATGGCCAGATTGTGATTTAATATTGACATAACAGCCCAATTTTCACGATCATGACCTGATTTTATATTCCTTTCTTCTCACAGGGAAGGCTGAGCGAGGGCCATACTCATCATTTGCAACACAGGTAAATCTGTCAGAAAGCAAAGTCCTCTACTGTATCACTCTTTCTCTCCTCAAGCTCTTTTGAAGAAAATGTTCTCCTCAGTCACTTCTCTTTTTCTTATGTTTCCATAGGTCCTTTAAAAGTCTAAAATCTAATAAACTGAAATTTAGGCCTTAACATGTCTTGAAATGTCTTTATTACAATTTTGACAGGTCTTAAAAGTTGAATGGATTATGAAGTTAGCACCACTTTTTAGGGGTGGAAGGAAAAAAATTATTCTCTTAAGTATTGTGATTGATTTTTTCCAATTCCTGAGATGATTTTTTGATTACTGCATTGATTTTTTTTTTAATATATAAATAAATAACTATTCCAAGTCCATTAGATTGATGCTAACACATAATGGGAATTCCTTTTAACCCGCTAACTTAAATTAGCATCCTTATTTTTGGTTAATGGTTGAAAATAACAAATTTGAAAGCCGCTGAACCTTGTACAAGAAAACTCAAATTAGGAACTTATGACACGAAGGCTTTAGAGTCACATGAGAACCATAAACTGTCAGAGAACCATAAATCCACTGTAACAATCCACCAGCAAACTCCTGCCATCACCCAGTATAGTTCTGTATTCATACTGGAAGCATTACCAAAGTCTGACCCCCACGCTGAATGTGACTAAATTTATATACCTTAGCAAGTAATTCTGGGACTCAGATTTTCCTTCATATCCTTAGTATTTCTTTTGCCAGCAAGCATATGAAATGGGTCTTAAATTGCATCTATAATGGTCTTAAAAAGTCTTAAATTAAACTTGTTGAAATGTGCTGAATAATTACTTCTGTGTCTTTTTCCATTACACGAGCTTGTACTTTCTTTTATAATTTCTATAGCAGGGCTTCATGCCCAGTGAGATACCCATGCCCAGTCCCAATGCCCTCTCCCCGTCTGGCCTGAAGTCCAACTCCCAGTTTTACTCTTCTTATGATGGAAGCAACCATCGCAGGAGACCCTCACAGGACCCAATTGGTAAGATTGTCAAGGATTATTTCAAGCACAGTGCTGAACAGAGTCACAGTCGTCAGAAATTCCGGTTCAAAAAACATTCTCTTTGTTCTGATTTATATTTAGGTCTGTGTGTATCATCACTTCTCCTGCTGAGGTTTTAAAAAGTGTTTGAGAAATTTCACTTCTGCTTATTTTAAGAGAGTGAATCCACCACGAGAGCTCAATGAGAAAAGTCAGACTAAAATACCTTTTGATTAGACATTAATGAGTCGTCACAAGACAGATGGATAGATCGGTTCAGCAGGACTTCAGAAGGAATGGGGCTGCATAAATGAATCCCTTCATTGGTTGGTTGTGTTCTGCAATAAGTTAAGATCTTGTGTGTGTGTGTTAGCATGCTTATGTGATTTCACTCCTCTCCTTCCTCCCCTCAGAGTCGCAGCCAAAAAAGATCAGGAAGGTGCCCCCTGGCCTGCCCTCCTCGGTGAGTGTTAGCATCCAGAAACGTTGCAAAACCTGAACTGTATCTCAGCCCTGGCAGTCAGTCCATGGGAGCCCATGTTTTTGTGTTTTACGCCCCGTTTTCACATTCCATTTGGCATCTTAAGCCTCCCCTTGGCTCGCAAAGCAGCAGAATAGCTGCAATACAGGACATCCAGCTCTTACAGCTGTGTATCTGCACCACCGAAGTAAAAAAAAAAAAATGGAAAGAGGGGGGAAAAAAGCCACTCATTCACCCAGTCACTCATTTGCAGCATGTATTTATAGTGTGTTGTATTTGTGGGCCCTTTACTTTATGGCCACATTTCTTCCCCTCTGCCAAGTATACTCGTTAGATCACTGGAGGGAATTCATACTGGGGTTTGATGGTTCTTACTCCACCTCATTTTTTTCCCTCCCACTCTCCGCTCTCTGGGCACCCTATTTCCTCCTCTTCTCTGTTTCTTCCCCCCCCCTCCTCCTCTCCTCTCTACCCGACACCCACCCGCCTCCTCCTCCTCCTCCCTCTCCTTCCCGCCGCCTCCCTCCCCTTTCTCTCTCTTTCTCCCTCCCCCATCCCTCTATCCCAGCTGCCAGTGGAGTTGGCTGCCGTCCAGGATTCGGCAGATGGTTCAGTAATTAGGAGTGCATCTCTCCGTTCCCTCTTCTCCTCTCCCCTCTTTTTTCCCTCTCCTTTTTCTCTCTGTTTAATCAAATTACAGAAGAAAACTTCAGTCCGTTTGGATTTGAGTTCTGCAGACACAGTTTGATACTTGCTTTTTCGTCTAGAATAGTCTTGATTGAGAGTGATAGGCTGGTTCAGAACATGGGTTTCTTTTATACCCATGATACCGTGCACCAAATCCAACTGCATCTGCCATTGTGTGGCCACATCTTGCTGTGGTAAAGAGTGTGAATTATGTATCTGTAAACCACTCTCAGTGTGTTTCTGTTTAAAAGGGTGATATGTAAAAGCCCTACAGAGATGGAAGAGCAATAAAATCACTGACATTGCACATTCAATACATTATGCTCTGTGCTCCAGCCTGCAGAAATCTTGCAACAGCCTGTTTATTGAATTAAGTTGTAAAACCGCATTGTAAAAATAGATTCTAGCCTTGGAAGGAACACATACTTTTAAGAGCTGTGTTAAATCAGGTATTTGGTGCATAAATCTCATTTGTTTTATTTGAAAATTTTATTCAGATTATAATATTAAGTTATAGGAAAATGAATTTGTGGTCACCCTTCTAGCTAAGCACAAGGAAGCTTTCAGGAAACTTTCTTTTGAGAATGTCAAAATGAAACTGTCATGTGTCTGTGCTGTGTGTCATTCATGCAACAAGTTACATACACCATATAGCAAACCTATTCAATAAGGGCCAGATTTGAACAAATTAAAGAGTTAGGGGGACGGTTATTTACATTTCCTATGTCTGTGTGACCTGTAAAGTTAGGAATTTAAATGTGTAAGACAATGCATATTATTTTTCTTCACTTAAACAGAAAAAATGTGCCTTTATAATCCTGGATTTTAATTAGCTTGTTGTTTTAATAAAGACAGTGTTGCATTTAACATCTTTTTTCACCTAGTTTGACTCAGTCTGAGGGAAAACTTTTTTTAATAATATAATAATAATAAATTTAATAAAATGTCTCTCTGCTTAACAACAGACATAACCAATAAATGGCTAACTAGCCTCTCTATCATTTGAAGAAATTATTTATTTGCACTATATTTATGAATGATTAAGGGGCCCCCAGTTGAATAGGTCTGCCATATAGTTTGTTTACAGTATTGTAGTGATTTGTGAGGACGTTTAGGAGCACCAACATTTCACTCCTTTTGTCCTCTTTAGGTTTATGCAACAGCCTCAGGAGAGGATTTTAACAGGGACAATGCCGGCTACCCGGCCTCCAAGGCAGGAAACGTCTACCCGCCACCATTCTACATGCAAGGTCAGTGAGTTGAAACAAGATTTGCCTTCGGTACCTGCCTGTGTTCTTTGTCTTGGGTTGAAAAGTTCAGCCTGATCGAGAAACTTGTGGTTGTTAAATGCAGTTAAATGTTTCACACACCTTCAGAGATAATAATGACCTGGAATAGGGCAAAAATGAATCACAATAAAATGTTTAAGTTCAGATAGTATTCATAATTATTGAAAATTTTAATTACCTTTTTTTATTTAAGACAAAAAGAAAAAAAGATTGAGTTGACCAACTTTAATTTGAACTTAAGCACTTCTTTTTTCAGTGAGGACCATTTATAGACTCAATAAACTTAAAAAAGCACAAATACTTCACTGGCGACGTGATCTGGCGTCTCTTGCTGTTTCTGGTGTTGTGTCACACGTCGATGGTGCAGCCGAACAACAAACTTGTTAAAAGGTTGGGTGTTTGTGTGTCACTCTTTGAACGCTCCGTCGTCAAGCGATATAATGGATTTGTTATGTGTGTCCGTAACATTGAACAATTTTTTTATTACTTATTTTCAACGTTTAGTTGTTTGGTCCATAAAATGTGAGAAAATGCTGAAACAAATGTTAATTGCACCTCATACGTCTTTTTTTTGTCCACAACTCAAAGATATTCAGTTTACTGTCATTGAGGACTAAAGAAACCAGAGAATATTAACATCTGAAGCCCTAAAATCAGAGAATTTAGACATGTTTCTTTAAAATGAGCTAAAACGGTTAATCAATTATCAAAAAAGTTGCAGATTAAGTTGATAGTTGACAACTTTTCTACTCTTGATATCACCATTGTTTTACTGCCCAGGACTAACATGGAATATTCTTTTAGTGTCAGTATAGTTGTGAAATTAGCTCCCAGTAATATCCTTATTGAAGTCTGGATGGATGTAGGTGCTGTAGCCGTATGCCAGTGAACACCCCGTGGTGCCTGGGTGCTGAATAGTGCATCACAGTTGAATGAAGTCGTCACAGTAATGTGACATGGCTCATATGTGGCCTTCATTGTCTTCTCATCTCCTGTGGCTGGTTATCCCTCGCCCCCTCCTCCGCTGGATGCCCCCTGACAGAAGGCCTCCACCCGCCCTCCGATCCATGGGGCTCTGCTAGGTCGATGGTTCAGCCCGGTTATTCTGCCATGCTGGGCAACTCCCCCCATCTGAGCCAGCATGGTCCCTTCACTGCCATCAACCCCCAAGACAGACTGGTGAGCTCTGCCTTCACACTCTGGACTTGTTTTTCTATGAAGACATAATGAGGTCTTTGACACTTTTTGACTAATGCATCATTGAGGGCTTCTGTGTGTTTGTGCATTTAAATCATTGGCTGCCTTTGCTTCCCAGAAACGGCAGCCGCTGCCCCTGTCTCCCCAAAACTACCCCCTGCATGGCAGCGAGGTGAATGGAGCTCATCCTGCTGGCTTTCACTCTGGCTCCAGCAGCTTCGGAGTCCCCAGCCACACACCCCCCATCGCTGGCACTGACACCATTATGGGTAAACCCTTTATTGTGTGCTCTTATTTTTGTGAAAGAAAATCATAGCATAACAGAATTGTTTTTGAGCATAGGATCTAATTGAAATGTTTTTTTTTCCCTCCCCAAAAGCCAATCGTGGCGCAGTACCTGAAAGTTCAGGTGATGAGATTGGAAAAGCCCTGGCATCTGTAAGTAAAATACATGACTCTAAATGTTACAAATCATGTTTCTGTGACATAATACATGTAAAGGATTAAGCTGTGTTTGATTTAAATTAAAAACAAAACTCCTCCGTGTGCAGATCTATCCTTCAGACCCCAACAGTAACGCCTTCCCTCCGTCCCCGTCCACTCCCTCTGGCTCTCCCCAGGCTGTATCAGGTGAGGGAACAGCTCGAGTCATTTTTTCCTTCAAGCCTTCAAGGTCAACTGGTTGTTCTGTAGTTTTGTTTGTCCAAGTTGGGGTCTTTCCTGTTGTGTAAGGGGATGATTAAAATCTTCTGACTGAGCCTCAGTGGTGCATGGTGACAGTGTAGCTCCATCTATTGGGTTAAAAGTGGAAGTAAAATATTATGTTATATTAAAATTCTTAATTTTTGTGCATTGAAGGATTTTGACCGTCAAATTCCATCATGATATAGATCAATATTGTTAGTGAAACATATTACTTAAAATATATTAGATGAATGGCTGTATACAAGCGTGTATTTACCTTGTCATCAGTTGAACTTTCAAACATCAATTCAAGTTACAAAATGTTAAAATTGATTTAAGATACAAAGAAAGTGTCTCCACAATAAGACAATGGCTGAGCCTTTCACAGGTTCAGGGTCACCCTTGCTAAATTTGATTGGTTTGCAAATTGTTTTTTTTTTTCACCTGTGTCACTGAGTTCAGTCGGGCCTTTTTCTTGTGCTGGCACTGAACAAACATAGAACGAAGATAAGTTTGGCGCACAGGACTATCTTGACATTTAGGTCATCTGATTTAGCTGCAAGCTAGTTGTAAGAAACGTCTCACCTTTTCACTGAACTCTATCCAAGAGTCAAGGGGTACTTGTGTTGATGTTATGCAGATTTCTTGTTTTTTGTACTGAAATAAATTTTGTTTAACTCATTGTACCACATCCACAGCTTAACCTTCACTTGATCTTTTAGACACTCACATATATATACACACACACACACACACCATCCAAATATAACTCATGAGAGAGGAAGGGAAAATACAGTAAAAATAAAAAGAGGGTGGGGTCACTTCCCCATTTGTCTCTTCACTCCAGTCCACGAATGAGCTCATCACACGCTTCATACATCAAATACTGCTGCTGACACATGGTGAGAGAAAATAAAAAAAGGGGAGATGATCATGAATCTAGTAAGGAATTACATGAGGAAATACCTTGCTTTAAAATTGTGGATTAAATTCATATTTAGTATATGATATATATGATATGGATGACGGGTTCATATTTTTTATCTACAGCGTTTCACATTTGTTTCATATCCTCATCACTTCAGTTTCACATCTTGAAAATGTAGAATCAAAAGGCAATTTCTTTCACTTAGTTCTGAATCATCATCACACAATAATGTGAGAAACGCACATTTTGGAAACAATAAAAACTTCCAATTTGTCAAAGTACAGATACGTCTTCTACATGCGGTTGGGCTCAAAACAGCGAAAACGTAGGCGTTTACTTTATAGTGTCTTTGATTGAGCGTGCTTCATGCACTGTACAGCTTTCGACCAAAATGACTCACAGAATACGACAGGAAAAGGAGGCCCAAGCTCAAGCCCCAGTTGCATCAATCATCTGCTCTGTATGTTTGTGAGTAAGACATGAAAAGCTCATTTCCAGGAGTGCTTCTCATTGACTAACCCCGCACACTCACATCTCGCTGTGAGCACAGAGGGCAAACAACAAAAAAAAAAAGGAATATAGCATTTGGAGGCAGATGTAGTATTGTAAATCCATTTGATTCGGTAAACATCAGCAAATGTTACCTGTGATCTTCTGTTTTTTAGGCTCTGCATCCCAGTGGACTCGGTCCTCTGGCCAGGCCACACCTTCACCCAACTTCGAGGGTGTAAATCAGTCCATCGTAAGTCAACATGCTGTTTTATTCTTTTTCATGTGAGATTCAAGATTAAACAACAAAAGATTGAAGTCGATTAAAGAGGTTAAAACTGAGGCTGCCCCAGACTTAAACATTTTCTATCTTTTCTATATTTTTGGGGCACAAAAGGGAGCGAGTTAGTGGTAATGACTGAATACAGTATACCCTCAACAAGTCTCATTGTTCAAATCACAGGAATAAATAACTTCCAACTTGACAAAAACAAATACTTCTTCATTCTCCGTAGCCGAGTAAAATGGAGGACCATCTGGACGAAGCCATCAATGTTCTTCAGCGTCACGCCAGTGGACAAGGAGGACCAGGCCTGGCTGAAATGCACAGTCTGCTCTCGTCCGGTTTAGGGTTACCTCCGGCCTTCACCAGCGCAGCACTTGGACTGGCGAGCCGTGTGCCAGGACTGGTGAGATGAAATGACGCACAAATTACAAAATGAAGTCTGACATTTTAAATTAAATAAAATGATACAGTAATAGTTTTGTTCTGTTGCTCTTATGTCAGATAATTGAATCACTGATCATGTTTAAATTCTTGTCTTGAAGATGTCCAGCCACCACGAGGACTCTGGTCTGCCCTCTAGTGGAGGAATCCTGCATGGTCACCACAGCCCTGCATCTGTCCAGCCTGGTTCCCAGGCCTCTGGTGAGACTTTCTGTTGCTTTGTGCTCCTCTACTTATTTTTCATGTCAGAAAGGATGATAATCCTCTGCCATCATTGGACTGTTAAGTCATATGTTTTGGTGTCTTATTCTCTGTCTTCGTCTCTGATCTCTCTGTGCAGGCCTGCCCGGCAGCCTAAGTCGTCCCAGTGGTGCTAATATCAAACGAGAGGAAAAGGAGGACGACGAGAACTGCTCCATCACAGACAGGTCAGAGGATGAGAAAAAAGACGTGAAGGCCCGCCTTGGAACAAGGTGTCTAAAACCTCTTTTTTTTCTTTCCTATTTAACATTTATAAACGAATGCATGAGATTACATGATATGTAATTCTGCAGTATAATAAGATAATATGTGGAAATAGTCTTTTCTACATATGAGTCTTAATAGTCATGTTTTTTTGTTATTTAATTCCAAAGTAGATTTCTGGGCACTATTAAGATCTAAACATTTCTAATTATTGTTCTTCAGAGGCAGATCATTAAATTGGCAAAATAAAATGACAAAAAAACAACTGCCGATGGACTCTATTGCAATTCTATTCATCCAATCACCCAAACCTGTTCTGTTCCTGACTTAAGTTCCTGAGAATCTGTTATTCCTGGTACTATTTGGTCAAAAACTTACAAACTCTAATGTGACCCATGTTTGTAGCAGTGTCTGTAATTGTCATTGAGTTACTCCTCTCCATGTGGTTTTGACATTATCAGAAAAATTTATTGCACACCACAATTGGCAAGTAATGTCCAGTGAACTGTACCCATGTTGTTGTTTCCTTCCCTCCTCATCTGCCGTTGGCTCTTCGCTAGTCTGGATGATGTGGATGACGACGAAGATCTGCCAGTGGAGATTAAGGCTGAGCGGGAGAAAGTGCGGAGGTTGGCAAACAACACCCGCGAGCGGCTACGTGTGCGGGACATCAACGAGGCTTTTAAGGAGCTGGGCCGCATGTGTCAGCTCCATCTGAGCAATGAGAAACCGCAGACCAAATTGATCATACTGCAACAGGCCGTTAACGTTATTCTCAACCTGGAGCAGCAAGTTCGAGGTCAGTGGGTGTCCAGGGAGGAAGGAAGAGGAGGGGAAGGGCCTCTTTACAAAATAAAACTCCCACACGGCTTCAATTCCCGGCTCCTGACATGTCCTTCACACCATGTAAAATCTTTTTTAAAGCACTTTAGGTAGTTTTACTTCACTTTGGGTAGCAAAGGATTTATGCAAGGCTGAAACTAATGGTTATTTTCATTGTTGATTAATAATCTTAAAAATGATCAGCGAGATGAGGACATGGGATAAGGAAATGAAGCTGTGTGACTGTTTTTAAGACATGCCCATCCTCCAGTTCATCTTCTCAGGTTTTCGTCCTCTGGTAACACATACAGGACTGCTGTTTGTTCTGATTCAGTATGTGTTGCATTGTCTTAAAAGTGGCTGTCTGTGAAAATGCTTACACGTCTCTCCGCCTCACTCTTTGACTGGATTAACACATCTTTTTTTTGTGTGCTCACTTGCTTTTTTCTTCCCACTGTTGCCTCATTATGCTTTTATTAAACTATGACGTCATTTTAATTTCAAATATTTCAGCATTGCGACGTCTTCTACGGGTTAGCATGAAAGCAGGGTTGTCTGTTGTCATGCGTATTAACCCGTCTTCAGCTTTGTTGCAGTGTCTCTATGCTGCTGCATGCTCCCAGCCTTTCAAGCATTAACCTTTTTTTAATTTTGCCGCTGTTTTGTGAGACAAAACTTTCCATCTGTCCATTCACTCCCACTGTCCTCTGTCAGTTTCTTTTTACAGATGGCAACAGTGACCTCCTCTTCCTCACACTCAGATAAATACATCTCCTTCTGCTGATGTATTTAACACGATGCCCTCAGTCCTCTCCTCCTGGCTTTTTTTTTTTTTCTCTGTTGCTCTTTTCTACTGTCAGCAGAGGGTGTTGCTTCCTCTCTTTCTCCCTTTCTCTCTTCTTCCTCCTCATTACTTCTCTCATTCTGCTGGACAGTCACCATATCCCCCCTACGACTTCCATCCTGGACCCCAATGACCAAAAAAAAAAAAAGAAAAAAAAAAAGATATTTGTTGGTTGGATAGACTTCAAGACAGATCCTATTTGTTCTTGGATTGAAATCATTTAGTGTTGCGTTTGCTCAACCCACAACACTTAAAGTTGTGTCCGACTGAGAATATGCTCATTCATTTTTACTGGGGCTGCAACTAAGGATTATTTTCCATTATCGATTAATCTGTTAATTTCTCAATTAATTGATTAGTTGTTTGATTCATAATGTCAGAAAATCTTTATCACTGTCTACTAAAATCAAAGGGGACTTCTTTAAATATCTTGTTTTGTTCACAACCCAAAGAGGATTAAAGAAACCAGAACAAGAAGTTGAGATCAGATAAGTTGAACTTTTTTTCCTAAAGCATTTCCTCAAACAATTAATTAACAAGGTGATGTCCTCAAATCTCTTTTTTCTTGCACAACCCAAAGATGTTCAGTTAACTGTCATAGAGGACTAAAGAAAAAATAACATTTGAGAAGCTGAAATCAGAGAATTTGGACTTTTGTTTTCTTATAAAATGACTCAAAATAATGTAGTTGCAAATTCATTTAACAGTTGACAACTAATCAATTAATTGTCTTATCATTGCAGCTCCAATTTTCACAAAGATGTTTTATTTATCATCTACTTTCTCAAGATCTAAGAAAAAAAAAAAGCACCTCTCCGCTCACTCCCCTGCAGCACAGCCCAACTCCACTGGGATCTTCTTCAGCAATTCCACTGGTTTCATCTTGAGCGAACAGCTTGACGTTACCATCATACATGGACGTACATAAAAGATCAAATATTTCCCAGTAACAGAACAAAGATTCTGAGTAAACGTACTGCTTTATAATAAGTTAAACTCAGTAGTATGGGTTTAAACCAGTATAACTGGTTTACTGAGAATATCTAGCTTAGTTTCAGTGAGGGTTGTGATTTGGGTTTGTTAACCAGCCCCTCAACCCCTCCCTTCTCCTCCTGGCCTGCAGCGTTGTCTCGGTGACTGATGAGAACCTGACTGCCGAGGAGAAGGAGCAGAGGGAGCGTGAGCGCCGCCTAGCTAACAACGCTAGGGAGAGGGTGCGCGTGCGCGACATTAACGAAGCCTTCAGAGAGCTGGGCAGGATGTGTCAGGTCCACCTGCAGAGCGACAAGGCCCAGACCAAGCTTATCATCCTGCAACAGGCTGTCCAGGTCATCCTGGGTCTGGAGAAGCAGGTGCGAGGTAGGTCAGCCGGTACAGGAAGGTCTGATCCACGTAGACAACCAACCATCTCTTATCAGAGCTGGACAAACGCTGCCAGTCACTCACCTGTAGGAAAAGCTCCTCTTCGACTTTGTTCTCACTGACTGTGAAGCATCCACTTTGGCTTTCTCTTCGCTATTTGCCTGCATCGCTTAGAGAAATGAAGAAAAGGGGTTGAAAGGGAGAATTTGTGAGGAAGTATATCCCTGCTTTTCTGCCTGCAGTTCTCATCCTACTCTTCATTTTCCTGCTATCCTTGCTTTCCCTCCCTGTCTATTATTGACCTTTTGTATGTTCAAAACTCTGCTTTAATGTCTTTAAAGATTTCTGAAGATGGAACGTAATGAGCTTATCTTAATAATTTCCTCACTTACTGATTTTAATCTATGAATGTGTCCTTTTTTTCCCAAAGAGCGTAATTTGAACCCAAAGGCTGCCTGCCTCAAGAGGAGAGAGGAGGAGAAAGTCTCAGGCGTGGACCCCCAGATGCAGCTCGGCGGGGGTCACCCTGGTCTAGGAGGAGATGGACATATGTAATTCTCAGGTCCGTCTACAGAGTCTGTTTGTGTTGCCTGCAAGATTATATAATGGGTTTATTTGAAGGGGTGTTCATAAGACATCATAACTGTGTCACGTCACCTGTCATGAACACTAAGGAGTCTTTCTGAATGTTTTGACATGACATTAGCAAGACAAATATCTTTGTATTGACCAAATGTAACAGCAGACAGCAGTTAGCCTACTTTAGCAACAAGTAAACTAGCTAACAGCTAACTGTCCATCAGCTAACTTTGTAAGCTAATTCACCTTGGTACTGTACTCTGTCATCAAAATGGCCTTATGACATTTAATGACATGTTTATGACAAGTCCAAATGGCAGCACTTTAGTTGAAGTGAAGGGAGGGAATTATTCATGACGGTGTTATAAAACCACTTGACAGTGCAATAAACCTTAATGACAGGTTTATGAGACATTCAAAATATACAACTTTACTTGAGTCAACACATTTGACAGTGTAATAAAACTTCATGACATCTTTATGACAAAGTCCAACATGCGTCACTTAACTTGAGTCAAAACATTCATGACACACAAAGTTGTCATAAAGAAGGCATCTCAAACAACATCAGCTTAACATGAAACATGGCATGCATGACCAAATAAAACCTAATGACAACAGTTAAACAGTCATAAAGGCGTCCCTCATGTTCAAGGCAGGCGTCATGACAGGGTTATGACAGTGTAATGCCAGTCTTATGCACACCCCCTCAAATAAGGTGTTACCATGTTAAGAATATGTGTTTGAAGCTTGTTTTGTGCAAATATATTAATTAATTTTTGTCTCTTTTCTCTTGCAGTTCCTGTTGATTGTACAGCCCTTAGAACACGTGGCCTTAATCTATCATTGTCATGCATCTCAGTGTGTGTTAATCAACTTTTGGAAAGCACACACGCACACACACCTCATTACTGACAAGGCAGGTGGCCACATTCCTGACGATGAATACAAAAGTAACAAGCACACTCTTGCAGAAAGAGGAAACATTTATTAATCTTTACGTGACAATACCTTTGAACCGAGGACACTGGTTTGGAGACAGTGGAAATTGGACATAAGGACGTTCTTATGATCGTGTTTTTGTAAGACATTTTGGAAAAAATTTGCTTTACGCGTTGGGAGCAAAAACTTGTTTGGATCAAATCAAACTTTTTGGATCAATTTGCTCGTGTGAGCAGAGTTAGGATTTGTATTGTTGGATGATTATTGGCATTCCCATCTGAAAAGGAGGTCTTACATTCTTCACAAGCACAGAGGGACACCCGGGTTTAAATCTTATGGTTGAACAATACCTGTTTAAGCATGTGCCTGAGAGAGGCCTAATGCATAGTGTTTGATTATGATAAAAAAAATAGCCATCTTTATTATCCTTTCATGTGATGACTGAATTACAGGTTTGGAGACATCAGCCACTGACTGGCCAATCAGAGAGCTCGACTCTCTTTTTGATATGCTGGTAACTCTGGCTGTATTTTTTTAATTTCTTGCTTTGGCTGCAAAGGTGCCACAGTCGTCGACTCACACACGAGTGGTGGGTTATTTTTTGTTTATTTTGTAACTGTGGATCTCCGAGTCTTATCTCTTTAAGTCGTGCGCATCTGTTATTGTCACGGCCGTGCGAGTGGATAAGAAAGACCGCCGGAGAGAGAGACACAAACACGAGAAAAGACTCGATACAAATCCAGGATCCACGCTGACGTAGAATCAAATCCCATCCTGAACCTTCCCTCCATGAGGCTGCCGTCGGACTCGAGAACACAGATGTCGCCCTCGCTGCTCGCGTCCTTCGCCATCGTGAGGTCAGCCGCTCTCAGCCTCAGTCTGACTCAAATACAGCCAGTGTCACATCAGCCTGCCCCACCTAAAGACACTGTTACAGCACGATGAAGAGCAATTTGTGTTGTGCTAAGTGACTTTTTGCTAAAAGACAGAACTAATTGAGTATTGAAAGGGATCATGAGTGTTACTGCTACCTTGTGGAGAATTTACTCAAATCGCCATTGACTGACTTGTTGTGGTTGTTGCTCTTTGTCGAGCATTTTGGTGTTTTGTTTTTTTGTTTAATTTTTTCCCTTTTGAACAATTTGCAAAACCTGTTGTAAGGATCTTCCTTTTGTAGAATTGATTTATCATTGTTTTTTATGTTATTTTTTACTTTGTAAGATAGTTGTATGAGTTTTATCATTTGGAATGCTCTTTTCTTTTTTTGTTTTGTTTACATTGTTTAAATGTAAGACGGCTCTCAATTTAGATTCCAGGAACAAAGTGAGGTGTTTTTCTTTTTGTGCCAGGTGCTTAGAAATGTTAGAAATGACAAAATTATCTGGCTGTAACATCACATGTTGTGATATTGCTCTTTTTGTTATCTTTGAATGCCTATTTCAGCCATCGGCATAAATAGTATATGTGTCAGTGGTTTCAACACAAACCTGTCAGGCCAGTTGTAATTGGATTTTTCTGGTGTTTGTGACAGTTTTTCTTAAAATGAAACACACACACACACACACACATGCCCCTCCTCTCCTCTCCCTGATGTCCAGCTGTCTGGTCATGAGCTTGTTGATTAGTTTGAGGAAGGGGCAGCAGGGGACGGTGGTCTGCACAATCTACAACATAATTCACTGTTTCATTACGACGTGAAGCATAAAATGAATCAAAAAGGGTGGCCTTAGTCATTTTCCTGACTTTGGGAGTTTTGATAATGGTTACTCACCAGTGCCTGAATACTTCTCTGCTACATGGTGGATGATGTTGAGGATTTTTTGGTTGTACCTTTTTATAATACAGATGTATAAAAGCATATATACTTCAGTAACATCTGACAACATCTAAATGAAGAGACGCTGACCACTTCAGTGTCAGAAAGTGTAAGATGACTAATAACCTGGTCTGAAAACTGTACTTAAAATTTCTCATCTTTTACAAACTGATTTTCTTAAATATAATTTTGTCCTTGACTGGCATGTGCATTGATATGTATGTACAGCTGTATGATACGTCCTCATCAGCTTTATCATTGTAAGCTGGTACTGATATGTTAACAGTATTTGGTTTACCTGTAATTTTGTCACAAACCATGCCCTATGGACTGGCCCCAAGCATTATTTTCTTTGTCAGTTACTCTAGCCTTCCTGCAGAAGAACGTGGTGTTGTTGTGACATGAGAAGTTGTTACTGAAGACTTTTATTTCTTTAACACGAACAATGTGTCTGCAGTATCCAAGTATCAAAACATGCACCTGATATTCTTTGTTAACAGACCCTTTTCTGTCCGCCACAACAGATGAACTGCTACAGATCTCTCTGTCTTCACTCATGTTTGGGGACAATATCTATGTAGGCTATGTCCTCAAAGTGCCTCCTGTTTCCTATTTTTTATATATAAAGTAGATATCGAGAACTGTTGTGTATATAACAGTAATGTAGCAATAAATGTGCCATTTTTAATAACAAAACTCGTGTTTATCCAATGTCCTTTTTTAAAACAACTTTCAGATATGTTTTAATTAGCCAATTATACATACATAAGGAAATAAACTGACAAAAATAAAATAATGTGTATATAATAAATAAAAGAGACTACATTAATCTGTACTGAGAATAGGAACATGACTCAGATTAGGTATTCTAGGAGCGCATCTTTCTTTTTTAAAAACCCATAAATAATTTCCATTCTGCAATGCAATGTAGTGAAGTAGGTAGTGGTTAATCTTTTCAATAATTTATTAAGGTAAATTGAATTTACCCAACTGAGACAGATCAAGCAGTTGGTGATGATTTCATAGACTGAGCAGCAGAAATGTACCATAGCTCAATTAATCCACTATGCGGCAGAAATGAGCTACACTGCCACCTCCTACAGCCCGTAAAGCACACTGCACGCAGCTAAATACACATTGCAGAGCCATTATACTGTATTTTGATCAGAGCCATAGAAACAAATCATTACTCCTGTGCTGCAATAATATTTCACTTCAATTTTATAATGCTACAGATTGTTAGTCCGGTTTTTATTCTTATTATTTTCTTTTTGAAAACACATGTAGATGAACAGTATCTTCACAAAAACTGTTTATACAAAGGGTGTATATACAAAGTTAGAAGAGGGGAACAAATGCGAAAAATTAATACAAATTCAATCTATTTTGTTTTTATTGTTAGGGACTTTTATTTTTCAAGTAAACGGAAGTACTCTGCGCACATGCGCAGTAAGTATAGTCAGTGAACTCGAAGCGGAAGTTCTTCATTGCTTTTAAAGTGGCACGTCCCTTGATAGGAGGACAAATTTCAGCCAAAATGATCAATAAGTTGATCGGTCAGAAATATGTGGCCATTGCCAAATCATGGTAAGTTGTTTTTTTAATCATACGAGTTGTAGAAAAAGCGGAAAGGAGTCGGAATTTTGGTTAACAGTATCTTGGTGTGTCCTTTGCTAACATTAGCTGTTAGCCTAGCCGAGGTCATTGCTCTGCTGTGGGGACATGCTGACTTTAGCTAACTGTCAGCTACAAAAACGAACATTTTGAAGTAATAAACAAAGTAAGCGTTACCTTTTCCTCAACTACTGTTGTTTTCCCAGTGGTCACATGTAGAAAAAGTGATTTCATACATACCTCATTATCTAGTTTTAATACGTTTAACCAACCAGCTAGCTGACCGACTGATCTCACTTGAAGGGCTGGAGCTATTGTTGACGTTATGTTTATCAGAAAGACAATTATTAGTCCATTAATCATTTAGTCTACAAGAGTCATGGATAATGTCAAATCAGTGTCCTTAGATGTTTAATATTGTCTGAAAGTTAACTGATGAGGAATAGAACAAAGTGAGCAACTTAACACGTTTGTAAATGAAGCAGTAACATCTAAATCTATAGATTTTAACTCTACAGATGTTTGAGCACTTCTTTCTTGTGCTAGTCAATTGTTGCTTAATGTTTCTTGCTTAGGTGTTTTGTATTTATTGTACAAAGAACAATTTTCCAGTTACAGACAAGAAAACAGATCCCTAATACAACGACAACAACTTGACAGCTGACAAGCTTGACCTCTAGTAATCTTAGGATTTGTGTTTCGATTTCTAAATATACTGACCTTAGAATGAATGAAATTGTGAATTGAAGTAGTTTCTGTTATCATTTTCATTAAGGGTATATCCACTCTAAAAATAAGAAAATCTTGACGTTGTCTTCTACTCCACAGGGTCCCAACTCTGGCAGTCTGGGGGACAGCCGGGGGTGTAGCTCTGGTCCACTTCACAGATTGGCGAGTGTTTTTAGATTATGTTCCCTACATCAATGGCAAATTCAAGAAGGACGAGTAGTGGCACTCAGGTCAGTCTGAGGAATGACAAAGACTAACTGCAGTAATAAGATCGGATGCGATGTCACATTAATTTCTTGTTTTGCCACAGTCATCACAGTCAACTTCATCATTCTACATTCTACATCTACTGCTAACAAAAACCAGACACTGCTGTCTATTGTATTAATGGGCCTCAGTTCCAACTTTTACATCTAAATTTGCTTTAGACTGTCTTCTAAAACTGTTCAGACTTGCATTTTTTTTTACATATTGTGGTATTGATTAATTATTATTCAAATTAATTCAAAGGGGCAGATCTCCATTCGGAGATCACAGACAGAATTGGGTGGCGGTTTTGCCAATTTGATTGACAGTTGATATAACTGCTCTGTTGTACAAACACTATTCCTTTAGTTCAGTGAACACAGACAGTGTTTTTCATTCAGAAACAACCCTTGAGACTGTAAACATCACCACATGCACAGGGGTGCAGTTTGTTGTTTGCATGTTTTGCTAGTTGACAAGCTGAGAGTTAAAGAAAAAAGTAACCTTGTGCATGCTTTGTACGTTTCTGCTCTTGTTCACGTTGGATCTGTTGTGAAGAATAAATGCAAATGCTACTTTGTTCCAAGAAGGAAAAATCCCACAGACATTTTTGCAGTTAAAGTACACATACAGTAATTTAAGTAAATGTAAAACAAGTTATACAGACTATAATCTCATGATCATGTGATTCTTTTTTCAAAATTATAGTGTGATACCCTCACACAGGTTGAGACATCCTGCGGCGAGGTGAATAAATGATCAGTCTTACACCTTTTCCCACAAATAAACTGGTATTTATTAAAGACTGTGTGCAGCTCATACATACTTCAGACCAGGTGTACACACAGTTTAAGAGATAGCTGTGGCTGAGATGACAAGGTCCATGTGAAGAATAGGCTGAGAAGTGTAACCTTGTAGTAAAACATTGTTTAGGTTGTTTGCTAAATTATTATTTTAACAGGGGCCACAGCATTCTGTATTCTTTTTATTTACACTGGAACTGTCATTTTCCTGTTAATGATCTTTTCATTTGATCCTGAAAGGCAAAGCACTTTGTAAATTCTTTGTAAAAGTCTTTGGAAAGTTATTTTAATATGAGCTCTGCATATTAATCACTGAGCAATCTTCTGATGTTTAATAATGATTGAGATATCTCCACGATGTTGTTTACAGGTACATGTGATGAATTAGTGCAGTGGGTGCTATAAATAGCCACAGCCCGACATAACAGCCGCGTGTAATGACAGCTGTTCTGTACTGATGCGATTCAATCAGTTAAACTGTGTTTTCTTCTCAGCCGTTCTTCTCATTTACAGGTCTAATGAGTAGTGGAGCGGGCACAAGTATCGATAGACAAACTGATGTTTACGAGCTTTTTCTCATCCATTAATGGATAGTTCTAAGAGCGGAAATCAAGCTCATAGACATGTGACAGAATCAGACATATATACAGCTATACATAATTGTTTATAACAAAAAACAGTGCTTCTGCATATTCTTAGTGTGTACATTGATACTGTTTAAGCTAAAACAATCGATTATCAAAATGGTTGCAACTAATTCTAATTTGATAAACTAACTGATTTATTGACTAATCATTGCAGCTCTAGTTCTTAGTTTAATGTGTAGAAATGTGTCCTTGTCTTAGTTTTTCTTATACAGTATGTTTATCATGCATCTATTCAGTCTGCAAAGTAAGTACAAATAAAATTTCTGGGTTAAAAGTACCAATATTCCTCTCAAGAAGAGAGAATTTTGCTGGAAGATTTTTAAGTAATAAAAAAGCATTTGTTCAGAGGATTTTAAATGCTGGAGACAATGTGGTTTCGTAACTGCTAATTATTATTTTTTGGGACTGCAATGTAGTACATTCCTTTTGGAAGGACATACACAAGGTTATAGAGACTATACTTGATACTAAGATTCCATTTATGTTTGATCTGGTGTACTTTTATTTTGGCTGCAAGTACGAAAACCATAATAAGGGAATAGTGAGAATTTTAGTCATGAATCTAAGTACAGTTTTATGCATCTGGCCCCCTGATCCATGTATGTGAAGCTGCACTATATTAGTAACTCTGCTCACTCTGGTGGACAAAAAAGTTAAGTGCCTTTGCCTAAATATCAGGTGCTCTGTCTGGTATAAATAGGTTAATAATATCACCTGCCTAACACCTTTCCTTTGTTGAAACTCGGTGGTGGTAACACACAGCAGGGACTGGGAAACTGCCAGGACTGTAGAAACAATGAGTGAAATTCAGAGACATTGTGCCAGGTAGTTTAGAGGTGTCAGGAGACCTGAATCCAGGACAGCGGCCTATTTTAAGACCATATGATGCAACTTCTAATGGACAGGGACGCCTGAAAAACCTTCGACCACTGCAGTTTGCAGTTTGGCAGGGAGAAATAAAAAATTGAGTGTTTAGGATAATGCTTTTAAATAAAACAAAAAAAAACAATTTGTACAAATTTATGAACAAAAAGACAAACGTGCTTTCAAGTGAATTGTTCATATCATGTCGGTTTCATCCAGATTTGATTTATCCATCACAGCAAAACCTCGTTTCTACTGTACACCCTAATGACTTTGTTTTTCTTCTGTCAGGTCGCTGCTGTTTTTTACACAAAGAACAAGAACTGCTGCAGCCGGTTCCTTGCACTCCGGTCCAATTCCATGCCAGGCCGCCAGATGTTAACATCTTCATCCTGCAGCTCAAGTCAATGCTGAACTGTTCACCATCAACATCCTCATAAAGACGCTGCTTGAGTTTGGCAATTTAATGTCCCTCACTCCACCAGTGATTTAAAAAAAAACGTGAACGGAAGGAATATGAAAACAGAGATGATACGTGGACTTTGGTTTTCTTTTCTTTCTCAGTTTGGGGTCAGATATTTATTGTAAACAACAGTCTCCTGTCCTGTGTGCTGTGGATCAAACCTGATTCACAAATGAAAAAAACTCTGTCTTTGATGTCATGCTGTAATTGTTTGAAAGAGAAGAAGTAAAGTATGTGCGATTTATCCTATGTTGTGGTTGTGTTCAATTATTTCCCTTGCAGTTATGTAAATTAAAGTTTGGCTTCAGTTTGCTGAGACTTTGCACTGAGTCAAATCACTGAAGGACAGAATTAATAATCCTGACTTGTTCTTCTGCTTTGTTGGTACATTCGGAAAGAATGTAACTGATCCCGCTTCGTTTCAGACCTTCAAAACCACCGCGTTGACTTATTCTGTAAATAGTAATTATTACAGTTACAATTAATGCTCTCTGAATATGAATATAAGCTGTTTGACTTCTGTGATGTCAGCGAGGAAAATGAACCTTTAAAACCATCAGAACACAGTGTATGTATTACAAGAGCAGTCAAACAAGTCAGGAAAGGTGATCGTTACTATGCTAAAGATTTTTTGGATCGTGTATCTGTATGAAGATATTTCTGTGTGTACAAGTCATATACCTGTTCAGGTGTAACTCAAGATTGTCATGGAGTAACAGAAACCTCATACTTAGTATAAATAAAGTATATTATAACAAGCAGCAAATGTAAATTTAAGTAAAAGTACTCGTACAGGACGGCCATCTGAGGGTGGCCAGTCCACACCAGGCTTCTCGGTCACAATTGATCGTTTTAGTCTATAAAATGTCATAAGATTGAAAAAAAAGTTCACCACAATTTTCCAGAGCCCAAAGTGACGTCTTCAAATTGACTCATCATTTACTTTAAAAAATGACAAAGAAATGCAGCAAATCCTCACAGTGAAGAGGCTGAAACCAATCAAATGTTTGACTTTTTTTGCTTGAAAAAATGACAACTAATCAATTGATTGACTAACTGTTGAAACTTGAATCCAGAGTTATTATAGTTTCCTGTTTTTCATTTTTGTTTTTTTTAAACCTGATTTTTTGATTTTTGTCTTCAGTTTATTTTTGTTAGTTTCCAGAGTGGATTTGCTTGTTTCAGTTTAGTTTTCATTGCTTTCATTTTTTAAAATTACATTACAAGGCTCATTTGACACGGGCAAGATGTAAGAAATTAAGAATAGATATTACAAGATAAACACAACACTTTGAATTGACTCTCATGTCTCAGTAAACGTGCAACAATGCTTCCTCATGCTTGTGTATATGTTTATTTTAGGTAGTTTTGTAAATACACAGTTTCAGCTTTTTCTTCTAGTCTCTTTTCTTTTGTTGTTTGTTTTATTTCAGTTGACTGTTTTTTTTTTTTTCAAATCTAGTTTTGTTTTGTTTTAAACTTGGTTTAATGAGTAGAAATGTCACTGAGTTTTTCAAACAATATTTTTTCATGCACCTTTTCAACCTGCAAAGTAACTACATTTTCCTCTAAAATGTTTACTCCACAGTTCCTACACCTTCTCTTTTCAAACTTTTCCAGAACCTTACAGTTGTGGTAAATGACATATTTATGTTCATATACATACTCAAAAATCTTTTAATCACGTTATTGTGCTATAAATGACCAAAATTATGTTTTATGACAGAATTCTACAGAGAGGTGACAAATTCAAGAAAAACTAAGTGACACCTGTCTAGACTTGATTAATTTTTGCAGCTATAATAGGATGTCAGTTGATTTTTACTAATCAATAAATTAATTACCAACCATTTTGATAATTGATTAGTCATGTGAATAACATTTTTTTACTCCTCCTTGACAACTGAATATCTTTGAGATGTGGACGAAAACAAGACATTTGGACTTTGGGAAACACTGATCAACATTTATCACAATTTTCTGACATTTTTATGGACCATACAACAAATTAATTAACTGAGAAAATCATCGACAGATTAATCAACAAAACTTGAAAAGCCTGCACCTATTTTTTTTTTTTTTTTTTTGAGTGAAAAAATGTAAGATTAATTGATTAACTGCTTTGAGTCATTTTTAAATGACAAATGAAATTATTATTTCAGCCATTGTGAATATACACTTACAATTTCAAGCAATTAAACACTTTTCAACCCTTGAAAACACATGATTTAAATTCAAGCGTCAGCACCCGTAAAAACAGTTTCTCTGTCTTTTAGTTCAGTTAACTGCGTGCAGTGCACAGACCACGTCATTTACGGACTAGTTTACTGGAGCGTGTGGCGGATGTCTCCGGCTCATTATGTAGGCTGGTGGCGGAGTGATCTACAGCGGAGGTCCTGACTGGAGACAGACAGACAGAGGAGATCGATAACAAACCACACTCATCGAAATATTATGACTGCAATAATACACCCATATCTGGCTTCTTACCTTCTATAAGCCAGAACCAGGGGCAAGAAAATCACAACGACCGAGAGGATGGACAGGAAAAGGTGGGACTTCTGAACGTATTGTCGAAGGAGTTGTTAAATAAAAGTTTTTCTGCAGGAAATGCACGCATGCATACGAGCGTTGTGCAGTTGAGAACAACACTTAGCTAATGAACATGTCTTGGTTATTTAAACTTTTGTTATAATGGCCAGTTGTGTGCTTTAGTTAGTTTTGAGTTCATTGCGTTAGGAAGCAGGTAGTATTGAACAACTGTAATTGATACTCTGGTTGCTGTTACATTGACGTTTGTCAGCGCTGCTAGCTTGATTAGCTAGCTAAGTTTCATTGTTTACACACGCTTGACTTGCGGTCCGTCGGGCCCCGGCACAGTTTACCGCAAACAAGTGTTTAAAAAAACGGAATAAAAGCTCAACTTTTGCACAGTAATTTCATGAAAACTTGCTCTTGAATACTATGATGCCTCGGGTGTCTCTCATCGCTGATTTATCCGCTTACAAGTCTCTTAAACGAGCAGCTGCATCGCTCTCTACACGTGAAAATGCAGTTGTGAAGGAAGTGAGTAAGTTGTATTACAATCACAAAGCTGCTGCTCCTCCTACACAACTAAATATCAGCCTCACAGGTGTTTTAACTGACTTTGGCTCATTACACCTCCTTGTTAAGACCGTGTGGGCGTGTACAGATGGGCTTTATTGACATGTCCTGATGCAGTGTCATTACACCTGTTCGGGGCAAGTTGCACCTTTTAATCATGTTTTAATGTTATATGCAGTCAGATAACGAAGCCCAACTTCAGCCTGTGCAGAGATCAAATCATTTAATAAGACTGAGAAAGCATGTATGGGTGTCCAGAGTGGGGCTGGGCAGTCTATTGATAATATATCAGTTAGGCAATACCATATGTATCGTGACAAAGGAGTTACAGCTCAATGTATTGCTATTTTTTAAAGGGATAATTAAACCAAAAGTGAAATTTCCGTCATTATCTACTCACCTTCATGCTGATGTAAGTTCAGGTTTATTACGTTGGTCCACAAAACACTGCTGGAGCTTCACATGTAAACAGTGTTGCAGAATCTCCAAAACAATGTAATTGATTATTTATCAAAACTCTCATTGTTATATTTCATGAAAGCACCATGAGTCATCCCTATAATATTGTCACAATATCAGTATTGAGGTATTTGGTCAAAAATATTGTGATGTTTGATTTTGTCTGTATCGCTCAGCTCTAGTCCAGAGCCATAATTGCTTTAATGCCTCAGTCACTGATGAGGTCCGTCTTGTGATCATGAGTTTTCTGTTTGTCTCTCTAGTTTACCTGTGAAGCGCATCCTCAACAAGCCTCAGATAGTCCGCAGTCTGGGCAGCAACCTTCACACAAATGTGAATCCCAGCCACGCCATGGCCGGACGGCCGCTGCTGACCAAAGTGCAGCGCAACAGACACAAGCATCTCTATGACATCAACCATCAAGTCAGGGTGAGTCTGCGTTTGATTTTAGCATTTATAAAGGCATACGTGACTGCAGTGCTACTTGAAGGAGGAAAAAAAACCAAAATGAAACAAAACAGAATGAATATATTGCTGTTTTAGTGATTTCTGGACAACAGGAGACTTAAAGACACAGTGCTTGTAAAACATTAACTTTCCTTGGACATTTTCATGTTTTTGTTGAATCACATGGGTTAATAAATTCTGACCTGATTTAGGTAATCCTGGATTCACCCACAGTGTTGTTTTGAACTCAAAACAACATTTACTGCAATTAGTACATCAAAAAAAGCTCAGTTAGGTCTCATTAGACTGGGAATCTCGTGAGAACTGACACTGAAGCGCACACAGCAGCGCATTCAGTGCGCTCTGTCAGCTCAGCTGATCGGTGCCCAAAGCACGACAAAATAGGTTAAATCTTGAAACAGTGGACTTTGTTCTTTTTCCTCACAGTGCAGCCAAACACCAGGCTAAAATGTACAGTATAGACCTGCAAATGTGCACTGTTCTGTTAAAACTAACTGTTAAAATATAAAGGGGAAAAGAGGAAGAGAATGAGAGGAAAAAGCAACAGACATAACGTCTGAGCAGAAACATTACATTACATTGCATTATTTTCCAGACATGAGAACATGTTCTCCTGACAGTGATTTGTGGCAGGCTCAGTAAATCTCCCCCTCAATCTTTTGTCCCAAAACCTCAGAAGAGGTTTTTATTTTGGGAGGCAAAGAAAAACAACACTGGCAGAATTTTATTCTCGTTCTTCTCTTTTACTGTGGCATCAAATTAGGTATCGAGAATCATGGAAATTCACTGACTACTAAATTTCTGGTGTTGTGACATTCCTATATTAGACCATAAAGCCTTCTTCCACTTTGTTTCTGAGTCTCCCACATGGCTTCTGGCAAACACTAGTTGATATGTCATGAGACTTGTTGGCTTTCTTTCCCGCTCTGTCATAAAGCTGCAACTCATAAATTGTTATGTCTGAAATCACTATGACCTTTTTAATAATAAATATTTCATCGTTTGCTCCAGTGAGATGAAATTTAGATTTCCGACACTAGTACATGCAAATATTTTACAGTTCATATTCTGATACTAAATATAAAACACTACTGTAGGTGGCAAATGAGTGATTTTGAACACAACGAGACTCTTAAATCTTGGCAATAAAACCCTGTAGCTACTGAAGAGTTGCCATAGACCGCTTTGTTCTTTGCTGGTAAACCTCTCCCACAGACATTGTTTTATGATTGACTGGTGACTGTGCTGCAAGGGGATTTTTAGTGCCTTATAAAATTGACATCGTCACAGACTTTTATCTCTGCTGTTCAGCCTAAGGAAGAATTTTAATTCTAAACTATTTTTGGATCATGATAATCATTCCAGCTTATTCTAGTGTTCATGTTATCCATTCACAGGCCATAGAACTACATACAAAAACACTCATACAGCTCCACAGGCTTGTAAAGTAACTTCCCACAATTGTATTATTAAAATAGAAAATTGGTCAAAGCTGGTTATCACACTTTTAACCAGTGAGTCTCATCATTTCTCTGTTAAAGGCCAAGCCTGATTTGAACACAACACTACCAGTACGTCAGACGGCGTCCATCTTCAAACAACCAGTGACCAAGGTGACAAATCATCCCAACAACAAGGTGAAGACAGACCCGCAGAAGGCCGTGGACCAACCTAAACAAGTAAGTCAGAGGATAGAAAACGTCCACATTTCACTTCTTTGAACTTTCTTTGTTTTTTAGTGTTTTCAGGAAACCGCAGTATTATCATTGATAGAGACGAATGAGTCAAAAGCAATTTCTCCTGCAAGTAGTTGTAATTTTTTTAAAGAACTTGGTGTCCTGGTTTCTCTTTGCTATTGTTTAGAACGAGTTGAAGGATTCATTTAACCTCGTAGTTCAAGATCCTCATAATTTAGATAATGATGGACATATTCAGTTTGGTGCTCAATACCTAACAAGGATTTTCTTTGTTTTTTGGTTTGCCTCAACCTTCAGCTGTTCTGGGAGAGGAAGTTGAGCGGGTTAAATGCGTTTGACATCGCAGAAGAGCTGGTGAAAACTATGGATCTTCCTAAAGGCTTACAGGGTGAGGATAACCCCCCCCCCACCCCCAATATGACAACATTGTCTGATTCAATGCTGCAATTTTTATAGCAGCTTGACTCGAGCCTCCCTGTTGTCCTCTGTTTAGGTGTTGGGCCTGCATGCTCAGATAAAACACTGCTGTCTGCCATCGCCAGCGCCCTGCACACCAGCCCTGCTCCTGTCACCGGACAGCTCACCGCTGCGGTCGAGAAAAATCCTGGAGTCTGGCTCAACACAACACAACCTCTCTGCAAGGCTTTCGTAGTGACTGACGATGACATCAGGTAAAATGTCCACACAGCTGTAATTTCCTCACAGTAGGATTAATCGATCAATCAGCATCATTGTATATTTCTTTAAAGCAGATGTTTTTGTCAGATGTAGGGCTCTGTTTAAGGTGGCCAATCAAAGTGTCAAATGTGAATCAAATAAACTGTTGAGGGCTGCGTCCACCAAACTGTTTTTACCCAGCAAAACGGCCAGGTGCTCTCCTGTAAACACCCAGCTGGGAGTAACTGTTGATTTGTGTTGCAAGTACCTAATTTTGCAGATAGTTTGTGTTATCAACAAATATTCAATGTAAAAATATCAGCACAAGGTATTAGAGTATTTCCTCTGGCTCGTGCTCTCATAGGCTGGACCACACAGAGGAGGAAAGACTGGTCTGTGTGGGTTCATGAGACTTTGTGGGCAGGGAAACGCGTCAGCAGGCGACATCATTTGGTCGGAGACTGATTCAAGGAGCGCTGTATGAGCAGGACATAGTTTTTTGTGTTTGTCCCACCCCTCCTCCCCTGTGATTGGACAGCTGAGGAAAAAGAGCAAGCGCATCCTTCAAGCCAAAGTTGAACCGCCTAAACACCAAGTGTTTAGTGCTAATCTCAGGAAAGATGCTCAGAACCTCATCACGCTGCTGGCATTTGTAGCAGAGTGTAAAAATGTGTCAAGCTGGACACAGCCCCTTAAAGTGCAGTCGATTGTGACACATACACCCAATAACAAGGTAGTGTAACACGTTCGGCCTGTTGTTAGCTTTGGGTAATCATTTCTGAACAAGTGAAAACAAGTGTACATGTGTCCCCTGCCTGAGAACGAGCACCAGCCTTAAAATGTCAACTTAAAAAGCTGCAAAGCTGATAATGTATTTTTATCACAGCTTCTACTGTAATTCTAGCACTGCACTTTGTGCATCTCAATGCTTGTTCCTCTTTTATGTTAATATGTAGAGTATTTCTTCACAGTTATTTTGAGATGCTTTGAAAACAAACCTGCTTTGTTTCACCTACATGTCAGCCATATGATATACTGTAAACGCATTGACAATAATCTTAAAATAATCTAATAGTGATGTGTTTCTTTCATGCTTTGTTTGATTATATATCCACTGCTGTGGAATTACTTGTTACGACAGGGAGATAGAGTCTTTGGTTAAAACAGTCAAACTGTTGTTCACAACATGCGATGCTGAATAATTTTGTAGTTAACTCACACCAGTGCACATAGTCAAACTAAATGAGAGGTAGATTCTGACACGTCACACCATCCTACTGTACTAAGGCTCTCCTGTGCTGTTGCTAAGAACCTGTGTAGCTCAGGGGGATGATGAGCACAGACACTCTGCCAAGATCAGGGGAACAGTCCCTCACTTGGGCCAAAAACTGTGCAGGCTTAAATCGCACCTGCACGGTGCTTTAGTGGCCGTCAGATGACAACAACAGAACTTGAAATCACTCTACACTTTCCACTACTTGTGGATGTTGAAACTAAATCCCTTTCATCATCATTAAGCTGTCTTCACGAAAGGTTTGTTTTCATTACTGCCACCTTTATTTTCTTCCTGTCTGCGTCCGTCAGGAAGCAGGAGGACCTGGTGCAGAATGTGAGGAGGCGTCTGGAGGAAGCCCTCACAGCTGACATGTTGGCTCATATAGAGGACACCGCCGCAGACGCAGCAGCCAGCAAAGCAGAGGAGACGGTTGACCCAGTGGACAAGGAGGAATTATAGCCAAGGTACAAAGAACCACATGACTGGTTCAAGTCTTCTCCTACTGGTGCATCCATTGCCACTTGGGATTAATATTTTTCCCGAAAATGAGACAACTCTGGAAAAGAAGCACCTTATCCCAGGATTCCTGGGAAGTGCACTTGTTAAGTTATGACTACAGTCAGAATGCTTTGCTTCTATTTTAGGAAACGCTAAATGCAACATGGAGAAATGCGAGCTCCCAAACTGACCGCTTTAGTTTATTATTTGGTAGTATTAATATTTATTAACGCAAAAGATCACCGTTTATCTTAATCACCATTAGAACAAATAAAAGATAAACTGTGCTTGAACTTCCACAGCTGCAAGGATGAGATGCCAAATTTATTGATGTTTTAATTCAGTGTTCTCGCTCGCTTTGGGCTTTCACTGGAAAGTTTGTCTGAGATTTTAAATGTTACAGCAAACCGCTAGCTGGACCTCCGTCTGGTGTATTTGATCCCTCCTTCACAGGGTTCACACGTAGCCTAACTTAGATGGCACAGCCTGCAAGTTACCACACTAACTTAACAGTCTGGTGCGCACACACAGCTCTTGGACATGTTTTAAACAGGAAACTAGGTTTACATATTTTCTAAATAAAACAGGAAATGGTTTGGAATCTTTTTTTACGTTGGATCAAACCTTAATTGCCTCTCTTTGACCATTTCACTCTGTTATGATCTGCAGGACACCTCCTAACATGTGACATCTCTCTTTCTCGTCTCTCCCACAGGTTTGTTTGACATGAAGTCTGCTGGTAAACTCCTTTCATTCTCAAATAATTGACACCATGAATATTTTTATACACTTGTAACTGACCCTAAACACAGACATTCTGCAGATTTTGTTAACCTAAGCAAAGACTGCTTTCTTTATTTTTATTCTTGTTTTACATGTGACAGTGTAATCCTGAAAGGGTGCTTTGAGTTTCAGTTCATGTTTACCTCTTTTACTAATGAATGGCAGTTATGGATGATGGTCTATATAATGCAGTGTTACACTTAGTTAACAGCTGTCAAAGCTCAGAGTTGAAAACACAAACCTGATGTGTGAGACTGATGAGTGTGTGAGTGTTTGAATGTATCAGTTCACGTTGAGAACTTCTTTTTAACTGTTCTACCAGAACATGTTGCTCTTTTATATTTTACTCTGGAACTGTAGGTAGTATGTTTATGTCTGGAAACATAGAAAAAATTGCAGTATGTTTACATGAAAATTAAAATTTAGCTTGTCTGATTCAAGGTGTTACAGTTCGAAGTAGTATTACTTCACACAATAACCTGAGTTTACATGGTTTTGAAGTTTATAGTCATGGTATTTTTTATTGACAAAAGAACGATCAGTATTGTTTTGTCACATTTGATTTTAGACAGTAAAAGAAAACAAGTGTGTACCCTCCAAAAAAAAAACAACAACAACAACAATGCTGATGTACCTCATAACAAGATGTACTGTACCTCATTACAAGATTCATTATGTGTCTCTGTACCGCCGTGTCACTGTCAAATAAATGCAGCTTTTTTGTGACAGGCCTATAGTGTCATTTATTTGTCTTTATTATGTGTAAATTTATGAAGTTGTGGAAGGTGGACATGGTTTTAAATTGTTGTGTATTTCTTAAAACAACACTCAAAAGCCCAAATGTGTATTATAGGCATTATTGGTTGCTTTGATAATTCCTCCTTTCCAAAAATCCACAGTCCTTGTTGAGCTGAAGTACAGTGGGGATCCTCCAAAGTTTACAAGCTTTTTAGAGCTAAATTTTCTCTTTGTGTCACTAAACCTTCACCTCAGCTCAGCAATGAAAGACAAAGAAGATTTAGGAGTTTTAGGAGGGAATCTCCTCACCCCCAAAATCAAAATTTCATATTTTTCTTACCTGTAGGATTGTTTTGGTGTGAGCTGCTGGGTTTTGGTGATACCATCTATACAGATGTCTGCCTTCTCTTGAATATCATGGAACTAGATGACACTCAGGTTGTGGTGCTCAAAGTGTCCATAAGTAAATGCACGCTTCCCTCTGCACGGCGATACACTTGGCGGACAATAGAGAATAGTTCCTACATGCAACTGCTCACAGAAAAGTCTGTGGATCATCTTAAGTAACTGGGTCATGATGTCTTAAAGGAGACACTGGTGTGAGGTTTTTTTGTGTGTATTTCTTACCACCAGCCAAGTACCATCTTGTTTTATTATATTCTAGAGTTTTGGAGGTACTGGCTCCAATTCACACCAAAACTAGTTAGATCAGTGGTTCCCAAACAGTGTGCTCTGAGGCATTTATAGGTGTGTCTTTGGATATTTTTGACAACCACATGATTTCATAAAGGAAGAAGGAAGGGCTGCATGCCCAACAGTTGCTCTTTTAGTAAAGCAGGTAAAACTACAAAAGGACAACATAAACACACAGGAAGTCTTGCTTGTTATAATGTTAGGCAGATAATTGTGCAAAAAAAATCTAAAGTACTCTGCCTTCTGGAGAAATAATGCTATAAATGTACTCTTCAAGCACAGGAAAACAAACAGACTTATGTGTATCAACTCTAGGTCTTCAGGGTCATTGTTACTGCAACATACAGTCACAGCAAAAGTTTGAAATTAATTTTTACGATGTTGATTACGATTGTGCATACTAGTCTCCCAATACTAATTCTATATGCTAAAAACCATCCTTTAAAGTGAACCCCAGCTTTTATGTGCAGTTACCAGATTGTGGGAATTATTAATGTCCATCTTTCCCTCTTTTCCTCTTTTCTTTGACCTCATTTGTAATTTTGTGACCTCTCTCCTTTAAATGGGTGTGTTGCTGCTTTGAATTGAATTCTTGAATTATTTCGTTAATAAATATTTAATGAGTAATATAGCTGTTTGTCATTTTTTATGTGGCATTTGTAAATAAAGATAAATGTTTACAAAGTGTTTTCATAGAGGCTATTTTGCACAGATATCAATATAGATGGATAAATAGCACTGCAGGTAGGAGGATTTTTGGGTGAATTGTCCCTTTAACTCTTTCTGTGTCCATATGGGTGTGTGAGGGTTGTTTTAAGATACACTGAAAAAAAAAACTGAACATATTCTGTATTTATTTCAGGTTATGGTACAATAAAACGAGGTGCCTTATTACACATTACACATGATTTGAACTCATTGACCCTCCATGTGTCTATTTATTATTCATTTTTATTACCTAGAAAGCACAAATAAATGCAGGCACACACGCGCACTGCATGAGCATCATCATTCAGTGCTGTTATTGGACCACCCAAAACACCTCATTGGTAGCCATGATGAACACACCCAACCAAGAGCACATTTTTTAAAGCCATGTATCAATGCAGTCAGGATGCATTAAAGAGAGGTGGTTAAAACAGTGCCCTGCAGACTGACTGACAAACACAATGGCAGTGACAGCAGCAGTAGTAGTAGATGCTCTCCTCTCCTCTCCTGCTGCTGCTGCATGTGGCCTTTGAACCCATTGTTGTGTCGCGGGTGACGTCAGTGCCGTGTGCGGGAGACGGAGCGGCGCGGCGTGCGCCTGGCGAGACAAAGGCGGCGGACCGACCGGGGTCAGTCAGCAGCAGCAGCACAGAGAGCCGAGAATCACTGTTTTTTTTAACTAAAAGGTAACTGCTAACCTTGGATTTCAGCTACGGTGTCCCTGGCGGTTCACAGCATGAAGACCCAGTGACCCACCCAGGAATATGTTTTGACTCTCCGGACAGTTAAAAAACAACAGTGGCCTCTTTTCGCTTTTTAACGTTTTTCTCCTACGCCCCCCCGTTTAGCGTGCTAGCTTAGCTAGCTAGCCCGCTGCTAGCTCCTACTAGCTCCTGCACAGCACAGCACAGCACAGCACAGGTCTCCTCCTCCTCCTCCTCCTTCTCCTCCTGCCTGGCTGCTTCTCATCTTTTCCTGAAGAAACTGGGCGACAAGCGAGGAGAGGATCTCAAAGGCAAAGATAAAGTAAGTTCACGCTGTTTTCGAACTTGTCTAATTTTAAAAAACAACCTTTGCGAATGGAGTTGGACTGTCAGAGAGCAGAGCTAACAGCAAGCTAGCCGCGGTGCTCCCAAACAAAGGGGTCGACAACGTGACTGAGTGAGCCGACTGTGTGGGACTAGCCTGTTAGCTTGGCTGTTGGGGCTAACAACAGCTTATTTCACTATTTTATCCACATTTTTTAAATTCAGCCAAAGCGTGTAAGAGTGTCCGGGGTTAGTGCCACGTTGGTTTTTAATGTGTGAGCGGAGAAATAGTTTGTTCTGTGGCAAAACAAGCAGCCTCCTCCTGGATGGCTTCAGTTGTCAGACAAGGAGCAACAACAGACAAAGCAAGGCGCCCAAATCAACACTCCTAACGCATGCTGTTGTTTATGAATGATAGAAATAACCAGAAAGATGCATCACTTGTAATATTTATTATTACCTTTTTGCAGGAACGACAAGGTAACTTATTTTGTGTCATTGCATGTGGCTGCATTTTCATTAAATTCAGGAAAGTGAGCCCCCACTTTTGAACGTTTTGTCCTGTCATCTGTTTATGTAACATTACAGAAATACTGATAGCAGTGTCGTTTGTTCAGGAGCTTATTTTGGTACTTACTAGTCAGGATCCCTAGCTATATGGCTCTTTATAAGGTGGCATCATTGACATATATTTATTTATGTCAAAAGTAGGCGTTCAAGGTGTCTGATGTGAACCAAATAAGCTGTTGAACTGCCGTTCATTATAATAACAAAGTAGTCCAACATATTAGAGATATGGCACACAAATAGCACCAGCCATCAGCCCAAAATACTCTCAAAATAAGAAAAAATTGGTAGCTTTGTTTTACTCGACAGCCAAGAAACACAATGATAATCTATTATGTGGCTGGTTAAAATGTGAGCATCCGCTGTGCCCATCTCCAGGCTTTCTTTGTGTGTTTCATGATAAACAAATACTTGACTTTTGTGTTGTTTTTTTTCTTTCAGGAGAGGGTGAGCTCACTCCCAACACACAGGCATCCGTGATCTGATGTGAGATCCACGGAGAGAGACTATGCCTAGCCCTTTATTCCACCCCGAGATTATGGACCACGACGTGGTGATCAGCAGCCAGCACAGCGGGGTCGGTCTGCCCCGGGAAACAGACCAGGAGTCCCGGGAAGAGGACCACCAAGAGGCGCTCCGCTTCGCCCTGGACCAGCTGTCACTCATGGCCCTGGAGAAGGTGGACTGTGGGGGCGGCGGCGGTGGTACCGGAGTGGTCGACTCTCTGGATGGGACCCAGGGTCCCGGCTCTGAGGGCTGCAACGGCGTGGGCGGAGGAGGGGGCTACGTGGATCTACAGATGCTGGAGCATCCCAACGGGTCGCGGGACTCGCCGACGTCCTGCTCTCCGTCCCCGGAGTACTACGGCTCGGGCGGGTACCACATGGCCGGCTCGCACTCCATGCTCCACGGGGAACAAAGCTCCGTCCTCTGCAGCAGGAAAAGAAGTGTCAACATGACTGAATGTGTGCCTGTGCCCAGCTCTGAACATGTGGCAGAAATAGTAGGGAGACAAGGTAAGCGCATGGCTGCTAAATAATGTGGTGTTGATGTTTGTTGGACAGCTTGTTCAGCCTGGTTGTTCTTTGTTTGGGTGGCTGCCTGGTGAGAGGAGGGTCTCTGAACTTTTTACAGCCTCAGCCTGGTGCTCTGCTCGGGGCTGCACCCACTGTTTGGGTCGTTAATGCCAAAATAATGCGGGCGCCCCATTAAAAACCCATACCTGCCCCATTTACATGTGCTTTTTTAAACAGTATTTAGACAATGCCTTGACAAGAGTGTGGTTGAGAGTGTGGTTGATGAGCAGGAGGGAGGGGGAGGGGTGGGAGAGGGTCAGACAAAGCGGCAGATTGTCGGGAGTCTGGACATGTCTAGCAGCCTGCACCAAACAAAGGAAATACACCGAAATGTGCTGCTTTTGTGTATCACAGATGTTGGGCGGCGGGTTTTAACACCGGGCTCACATTTTTAACTCGTGTACACGTTCGCGGTAGATTATTTTTGGCTTTGCGGAGCAGATTTTAGGCTGAAACGGGGCAGCAGGCGCACAAACACGGGACTGGGCGGTGTTACGCCCTGCACCCAGCTCTGTCTGCCGAGGCTGTGCTCGCTCGCCTCCGAGCCGCCACATCTGACACATTTTTTTTTATTTTTCTCTCTCGTTTTCGCCGCCGTACGTGTTAGACTTTAATTAGACAGATGTTGACGGTTTGGTCGGCCCGTCGCAGCCGCGGTATCGTTACGGCATTGTTCTCTTTGTTTGAAAAAGCCATGCTTTCTGCTTCCCAGAATGACATCACACTCTGTGCGCCCTATTGGTCGCCGGGAACCAGGCGTCCATATTTAAAGAAACAGCAGCACGCACACACGGTTGATGCTGCTGGAGGAGCATGAGTTGACACAAGCAGTGCAGCAGCTACTGACTCAATGTTTGTCTGGCAGACAGGCTCTTATATCCTGCATACCTGCTGCTCCTGCTTCTATATGTTATGTTATTGTTAAAGGGCTGGTTGCTATGTTAAAAAAAAACAACAGTGCATAAATGAACAGCTTAGGCTGGAGTGCTGTGTTTTGTTTTGTTTTTTTTGAATGTTTGTTTTTGAGGATTCAGTACCCAGCTAATCTGTTTTTTTGTTTTTTTTGCTTTTGTTTTTTGAGTAGGGGCAGATTTAGGAAATAAAAACGTATGACCTCTTGGCACATTACTTTTTCCTTGACCGGTGAAGTCAGGGATTCAAAGGTGTAAAACAATGCAGCTTTCACTTTTTTCTCCCTCCACTTTCTTAGTTTTCACATTGGCAAAGAAACACAACACTACAGGGGAAAAAAATATCATCCTAGATTAACTTGCTTGTTTTAATGAACACATTTAATATAATTCTTTTCATTCAGTTTGACTCTTCTAAATTCCCTCTGCTTAAACAACCCGAGTTAAAGCTTTTTAAAATAGTGTCTCTGTGCTTAACAAACATAACCAAAGAATGGGCTAATTAATCCCTCACTCATGTGAAGTAATTACTCATTTATAATTTAAGTTTTTCATATTTATAAATGAGCAAAGGGCCTGATTGAGGCCATTAAAATTTGGCCCTCAGTCTGCCAGTTAAATATGCTTGTGGCCTAAGAAAGCAACCCCAGAATCTATTTAACAGGGAAAATAATCTAAGAAACGTCAAGAAGATCCACAGAGGAGAGAAACCTCTCCCATGATGGACAGACATGTAATAGATGTTGCATGTACAGATAAAAAAAAACGATTTTTAAAAAATAACATTACATAACAAATCTATTGTGTGTTGGAACTATTAATAATTAACTATATCTTTGTGTATATATTTGCCAGATAGTCGGGTAAACTTACTGTATTTTTGTCATCTGATACTGAAGCCCTGCAATAAATCAAACCTTCAAGAAGGTTTAAACTGGCGTTGATTCAATTTTATGAACATTTTGGAGACTGCAGTTTCTGCCGCTGTTGCATTTCACTACGAGGTGTTTCTAATATTTTGTCCAACTTATTTAAGTCAGTTTGGGCCACTAAATTGTAGAAACAACACCACCGCAAACTACAATGTTCAAAATAGAGCTGAAACTAACAATTATTTGTCTTCTTGATTAATCACGGTTAATCACTTTGTGATCAGTCGTGAAAAATGTGCATTGTGGCATCACAGAACTCAAAATCTGAGTCTCCAAAGTCTTCAGATTACTTTTCTTTTCTGTCCAAAACCTGAAGACTCAATATTCACTTTCATAAATGTCAAAGGAAAGCAGCAAATTCTCACATTTAAGAAGCTGGTACCAGCAAATGTTTAACGTCTTTTCTTGTAAAATGGCTGAAACAATTAATCGATGGTCAAAATAGATGGCATCTGATTTTCTTTCGATTAATTCGCAGACTAATTGTTGCAGCTCTAATTCAGCTGGAACTTTTTCAATTGACTGTCTGAAACAGTTGCTGGTCAGTTAAGTCCTACTGTTGTAGTTGATTGATGCCATCTGACACAAAAGCTTTGCAATACATGAAACCATGAAGGTTGTAACGTTTAGTTTGTTGCAGTTTGCGGTGCTGTTGAATCGCATTATACTGACAGGTGTTTGTAATCTTTTCTCCACCTAATTTACATCTATTAGGGAAACTAAATTATTTTGTTATATAGCATATTTATTATTATTAAAACACCTGAAGCAGTTCCCTATTCTGTAAAACTTGAAGCTTTTGCACTTCTAATAAAAAATAAGCATAAATACTAGAAACAACTGCACCACAAGCCACCTTTAAAGTTGAATGAACATCTCTGAATTAATGAGCAGGTAACAGAATAACCTTCATGAAGGTAGGATTTATTATAGAGCTGCTGTATCAGACTGCGTTAGTTTTAACAAGGTGAACTAAAAATGCTAACTGAGTGTCGATTGGCACTGTTCTCATTAGACTATGTGTTTGTGTATGACATAATCACTCTTATGTATGGCTATAAATAAATGTGTTTATATACGTGTGGGTGCATATGAAGTGTTTTGGTATTTGTCCTAAAATTGATATTTATGTGCTTCTGCTTCATCTTCAGGTTGCAAGATCAAGGCTTTACGTGCCAAAACAAATACCTACATAAAGACTCCAGTCAGAGGCGAAGAGCCGGTGTTCATCGTGACGGGGCGCAGGGAGGACGTGGAGATGGCCAAACGTGAAATTGTCTCCGCAGCAGAACACTTCTCTATGATCCGGGCGTCCCGCTGCAAAGCTGGAGCGCCAGGAGGAGGAGGAGGTTCTCTTCCTGGACCACCACACTTACCTGGACAGACCACCATACAGGTACACAAATCTTAAGTGATCGTTCTGTATGACTGGATGTTTGATATATCTGTATCCCTGCTCTTTCAGATATTAAAACGTGTTTTTTGTCTGTGCTGCAGGTGCGGGTGCCCTACAGAGTGGTCGGTTTAGTTGTGGGACCAAAGGGAGCAACGATCAAACGCATCCAGCAGCAGACTCACACCTACATTGTGACGCCCAGTCGAGAGAAGGACCCGGTGTTCGAGGTGACTGGCATGCCAGAGAACGTTGACCGTGCGCGGGAAGAGATCGAGACCCACATCACCCTGCGGACTGGAACCTTTGTGGACCTGCAGGGGGACAATGACTTCCACTCCAACGGCACTGATGTCAGTCTAGAGGGCCTGGGCTCGCTCAGCGGCGGGCTGGGGGCATCGCTGTGGTCCAGAGCTACGGGCCACCACTCAGCACCCCCTCCTCCTCCACCCTCCCCACCTCCTCCTATACCCATGTCCATGCACCACTCCTCTGGCCGGAAGATGTCCTCGTCAGTCGCCTATCACACGCACAACGGCGGGATGAGCTCAGACAGCTTTAGCACCGCCCGCAAGACCAACGAGGGCGGCAGCCCCACCAGCCCTTTTAGCACAGGCTCCAGCAGCGCTGGAGGAGGATTCACTTTCGGGGGCGACTCCACCCCGGGGCTGCCCTCCTCAGAGGAACTGGGCTTCGAGTTCAGCGCTTCCAACATCTGGGCACCTTTCGTCAATGGTGGGACAGGCAATAAGACAGCCGGCTCCTCCCAGCAGCAGCCTCTCCGTCGCAACAGCAGTGGCCTCAGTGGCGGCGCCATTACTCCAAGATTGTCTCCAACTCTGCCTCAGGATACGGGCGTGGGTCCCCTGGATCACCCGTTAGCCCGCCGTGCGCAGAGCGACCCCCTCAGCACTCTCTCCTGGCTGCAGTCCGGTAGCGCGGGCGGCGGCTCCTTCTCTGGAGCGTCCAGCTCCAGTTCTGGCGGTTCATCAACCGGCTACTCCTCCTGCTCGGCCTCCTCCCTGCCCGGCGGCTCACCCACCGACTCCGAGGGAGGCAGCAGCGGCGTGGGCCTCAGCTCTGGGATGCTGAGCCGGCTGAAAGGCAGCTCGGGCCCCGGGGTGGCGGGCCTGGTGGGCGTCAGCCCCGGGATCAACAGGGACTGCTTCGTGTGTTATGAGAGCGAGGTGACGGCAGCCCTGGTGCCTTGTGGCCACAACCTGTTCTGCATGGAGTGCGCCGGGCAGATCTGCCAGTCAGCGGAGCCTGAGTGCCCCGTGTGCCACACCCCCACCACACAGTGCATCCGCATCTTCTCCTAATGCCCTGCAGGGGGCCGGGCTCGGGGTGGGGGGTAAATATGATGAGGGGACAGGAAGAAGACTGGAGTGGGGCACCAGCTGTGGCGGAGGCGATGATGGAAGGATTCACACTAATAACCTTCAAACACACACATGATGGACCATAATAAATGCATTAATAGAGATGATGATACTATACGGATGTTGATTTATTGCTGATAACTGTCCAGATGAATAATAACAATAATAATAATAATAACAGTGACTTATTTTCAGAGTGAAGTTAATGTAAACGTGGGGCTCAGACAGTCTCTCTCGGTGGTGAACTTATGGAAGGAAACTAGTGTCTTATCTCTCTTCAGGCCTTCATTTTGACCCGGAGCGGCGTGCACCGCTGCTGGCCCGGTCTGTCTCTCAACATCTCTTCATTCTGGCTTCTTCTTCTTCAGATCTCTGCCTGCTTTCTCTCTCACAGCCTTTCCTTTTGACACTTTTGTACTTAACAGATATTTTTCGATGAAGCTGTCAATGAGGCCTGCACTTTTCTACTCCTTATTTTAATGTTCTCGACAGAACTGTTCCAGCAGATCCCCCTCGCCCCCTCCGCTCCTCTGCTCTCACTCATGCTGTTGTTGTTTGTGACACGAAGAAGAAGCGGCGGCGGGGTTGCTATTTTTCTGTAAGCGTGGAACTTTTTTAAAAAGGTCGGCATATAGTCAGGCACCAGGCGGAACAACAACGCACCCGAGGGACCTCTTAAAGGATGAATTCCTGTTTTTTCTTTCTCGTTGCCACACAAAAATTAGCCATCAGTGATGCCAAATGAATGCTATTAATAGACGTCTCTTAATTCTCGATCAGATTCAATAATGTGTTGGATGAATTTGGATGAGTCTGCCCCACATTTCAAATGTGGCATTGATTGACATTAATTCTCCTTCAATAAGTGAGAAATGTAAGTGATCCTGTAGGAGTGTGAGATCAGTTTTCTGTACGTTTGGGCTGCCTGACAATCCCTTTACATCTCTCTCTGGTGTATATGTGTGTGTGTGCGTGTGTGTGTGTGTGTGTGTGAGTGTTATGCCCACTCATGCTGTTTGTTACATAGGCGTCAACATATGTCCTCCTCACCACGAGAAGGTCTGCTTTCTGTCCTGCTGCCCCTCTCCTCCACGTTACTCTCACAGTCTTAGAGATCCATCCTCACGCCCTCTCTCTCTCTCTCGTCTGTTACACTTAGATCGGCTCGTTTAGCGTTTTCTACTAGTTTTTGACTCTTGACTGTCAAAGTGTGTGGCTACCAGACGTATTTTAGGAAAAGATAGGGCTTTTCTGCTGTCACACGTGAATGTTTTGTCCAATAAAGGAGAGATGGCTGCTCCTCCCACACAAAACAATAACTAATAAGGGGCTTTGATTGAACCATTTATATTTTTTCGTGCACTGTAACCCCCGGCCCCTCTAAAAACGGAAAAAAAAAGAAGAAACAACAGCTCTTACTGTTTTAGTTTTGGTCTTCCACCCCCCTCTCACAGCAAAGCTGTATGGCACTCTCTCAGATGACACACATACCGCTTTACTCCTGGCTAAATTCAGTGCACTATATGGTTAGTCGTTTGAGATCTGTCCGATTTTTCTTAGGTGGGTGCATCCTGTTAAGTGTTTTATTTTTGTTTTTAAATCCAGTGTGAGTTTGCAGTAACTGCCTCCTATAGTGTTATAATACTGTCCGTATGATTTGGGCGATGTCTGCGGTGCGATGATGGTACACGGTTGCCATTAAGTGGCCCCTTGTCGAACATACATGGAATCAGCTCATAGAATGAGACAAGCCATGAGTTAAAACAACGACACAGCTAATTCTCAAAGGGCTTCCTCTTGACTGCACAGACACACGATCACATTTTCAGGCTCACACACCGTACCGTACGTAGAATCAACTTATCCTTTATGGCAGCTAGTAGCTAGGTCATCCAGGGCTTCCAGACACTCTTTGTGTTCAAATCCCAGCAGCTGCAGAATGTTTTGCTTGTTGTTTTTTTTCGATTTCTTTTAAATTATTCTTTTCTAATCGTCCCTACACGGTCATCACATGCGGATCCTGTTGGTTGAGAGTGTAGGGCATTGGAGCTGCAGTGTGTCCCTCCGTGGACGTAGTCGCAGATTGTACGGTTTTAATATCAAGGAAAAAAGGGTAACTCTACTTGAGTAAATAGGCAGTTACTGCTGTGCTTTGGTGCTCCAGCCAGTTTAATGCAAGGACGCTAAAAAAAGCAGAAGGAAGTGTCATTACATCCCTAATGAACATTGTGTGCCCCTGACTTTGATGCACGTTCAATTGAAGCTTATAGGAGATGCATGGAGAAGCAAAACCCAACATGTTTACATTGTATGACCTCTGATGCAGAAATGCCTTTGACAAATCAAAGAACACACTTCAGAGAAAAGCATACTGACTGACTTTTTTCCCCCAAAATATGCTCATTCTTTTATTTGCTGTTGGTCTCCAAACAGCACGATCGACAGGGCAAGTAACATCGCATATTGACATGAAACTTTTAGACTTTCTCTGATCATTAATTGCTCTTTGGCAGGCTATAATCAAACCCTTGCTGTATATTATATTTACTACACAGCTTTGTTAAATACTCTATTCCGATTGGTCAGGTTACAACATTGTAAGGTCTGTTATTTCTGAAAAGAGGAGGCTGTTGCTATGAAGAACAGAGCGTTGCTATGGACGCGGTTATGATCATGGGCTCTGGAGGAGCAGCATTTTATCAACAGAATCAGATTTAAATCTGTGTTTGGTGTCAAATTATTGATTTTTTTGGTAAGTAGCCGTGTAACGAGGGGTGTAGACTGAGCAGGGCATCATTGTGAAATAAACGCCTTCAGGATGATTCAGAACCCCTCTGTTCAGTGAACTGCTATTAGCTATTATTAGTTCTGTCAATTATGTTTAAGCAGCCTCTGGATTGAAGTTAAACGAAGAGAGAAGAAATAATACAGACTGTCTTAATGATATTTATTTATCCTGAACTTCTTTACGTCTGTAATCATCTTTGGACACTATTTGGAGACCCAACAGCAAAAAAACAGTTGCACATAAGTGTATTCTTTTGTTGGAAGCATTTCTTCATCAAAGGTCGTGTAACGTTGATATGTTGGCTTTTCTTCTCCACGCGTCTCCCATAAGCATTAATAGAACCGTCACCGAGCAGAACATGTAATGTTCATTAGTGATGTATTGACCCTTCCTTCTTTTTCAGTTTCCTTGGTTTATTGTTGAACTTATTTGCTGTCTGACTGTTCGTTTGCTACTTCAGGTGACGAGGGCAGTCGCTCCACAGAGGAATCTTAATAAGCCGCTGTCCTGGTTGAGCGCAGCAGTGCACTAATTCATGTGTCCACACGTGTAGGAAAAAAAAAAATAACCTGAACCGGTAGTCTTTGTGAAGGCTATCCCATGGTGCTTTGGTGCAACTCCCTACTGAAAACACAGTGATGAACAAACCCAATCGGCAGTGGGGAAGCCTCTGTTCTCATTGTGGTTGGAAAAAAAAAAAAAAAAACGGGCAGCCCGTCCTCGTCGTCAGGGCCCCCGGTGTCAAACATTTTGTCTCGTGCTCGTGCAGAACAGACGCAGGGCTGCTGCGAGTGTGTCTGAATGAACAGATCAGCCGTGACTGTTGTGTGAGTCTGTTGAGGCCAATCTTTAAAGCCCTCCTTCAAACTGTCCCAAGTCGACGTGTTCAAGGAATAAAATGTGTTGTTTTGGGGTTTTTTTTTTTGCCAGATGGGTCTAATGTAAACCCCCGGACGTTGCACCGGGATGTTTTCTGGCCATTGAGAGAATGTTAGGGTTTAATGTACAGTAGTTTAATTGTTTAAAAAAAAAAAAAGGTACAAATTTTTTCAGATCGACTGCTGATTTTTATTTTTTTTAGCCAAACTTCTCCCCCTCCCCCATTTCCTTCCTTAAAGGTTTGAAAACAGGGTTTCCTGAGGCATGCTAGCCAGTGACCTCTGACCTTTTTTGTGATTAGAGGGGGGGGATGCGAAGAGAGCCTCGCCAGTAAAGGGGTGACAGACACCCCTCAAGCCTCCGCTCTCTCCTATTTTTTGCTTTAATTCTCTTTGTATGCAGAACCAAAATGTAAAACAATGTCAGCAAACTAGGTTTCAGGCCTGACCTGTGTGTGTAAATACCCTGAATACAATCATTGGGATCTTGTTTTCAAAAGCAAAATGACTTAATTGAAGATAAGTGTAGTTTCTAAAGAACATGTATCATTATTTGTAAGTTAACCATCTGCATGTCTTCAAGCCACCTGGCATTAGCTAATAATTTTTAAGATAAAAAAAAAACTTTTTACACATTTTATTTTTTACAATTTATTTGCTTACCTAAATATCCCAGACAATAATGTGACCCTTTTTATTACTTCAAATTTATTTTTATTTTCCATTTTTTTATTTTCCTTATTTCCTGTGTACTACATATAGGCAATTTATAACAAAATGAGAAAATTATTGAAGAAATTTTAAAATTGAAATATATTTTATTTGAAAGTTTATGGACCTTTTAACCGTGAGCCGGACAAAATTGTATAATCATATAATTTGAGCTGACTTGACGGTTATGAGAAATGTATCAAGAGTTTTATTTTTTATGCTTCTTTAATAAAGTCTTGTTTTTGGTTTCATTTTTTTACTGTAAAATAAGAACCTGCGTGCTGTGTCTTCATTTCTGTTTTGTGCAGCAGACTGGACCTGCTGCGTCTCCACCACATGGTGGCAGTACACACACACACACACACACACACACAGGCTGCAGCAGATAAAACATGAATAATCGTGGGGCGTGAGATCTGCAGTTCAGACATGTTTGTCTATGAATCTGCGATCACAGACAGTCAGTTCTTTAGAAAATTGACAGAATATTAGCTTTAATCTAACATTTATATATTTAAATACATCATGTGCTGAAATGATTAGTCAACAGGAAATAAATTCATGTGTTTTAAGTCCCTTATCAATAAAAGAAAGTGCCTTTTTCAACAAGTTAAAGCTTCTGTAATGTGAGGATTTGCTTTGTTCTCTCTCTGATATCAGTCTGAATTAAATACATTTAGGTTAAATACTGCTGTACTGCAAAACAAGCAAATTAAGACTCAGTTTGGATTCTGACATTTAATAAACTGAAATAGTCCTGAAGCTAAATGATAATAATGTACATGTAATTTTCAAGGGAAAATGCCAGATGCTTAAATTAGGATTCACTGTTTCCTCGTCTAACATTATAGTGAACTACATATTTTGAGGTTTTGGACTGTTAGTCGGTTATTTAAAGAGCAATTTAAAGGCATACTTTGCATATTTTTGCTAAAAAAAAAAAAAAAAAGATAAGACCCTTACAAACACAATCCCTCTATATTATCATATCATAGGAATGCAGCTTAATTATAAACACTTTTCAGCAACTGACAAATCTTGCATATTCTACCTTTAAGTATATAGAGTGTGTTAAAATGCTTGGATTTTCTTTTTCCTGTTTTTAAATATCAAGGTGAGATCTAGGAATATGTAAAACACATTTTCACTCCTCTAACATTTTATGGTCCAAATGTTTAATAGAGTAATAAAGAAAATAACTGCTAATTGGTAGATACTGAAAATAAAGCATTAACTGGAGCCCTAAATTAAAAGTATGATCATCAGCAGCATGTTTAGTACACAATATAACATGTGGACATATTATACTGTTTTCCAAGTTCATACTTTGATTTCGGGTTTCTACTTGAATAGATGTTTAGACATGTTTTCATTGTCAAAAAAATACACACTCAGTTTTATTTCAATCATCAGAGTAAAACATGATAATTACTGTTATGGTAATGTGTACAATAGTATGAAAGAGAAGTGTCTTACTGATTATTTATGTGGACTAATTAAAAGAGAGTTTTCTCTCTCTCTTTCTCCCCCGACTGTCGAGAAGGAGCTAAAACATCTGGTTCGACTTTGGTAAAGTGGTGTTGGGTGATGCTCCCCTCCCCTCCTCCACGGAGAGGTCAGAGGTCACGCTGAGAACAGACCGAGCGCTCGCTGGAGTGGAAGCTGAGTTGTTCCAGCTGAAGGCTTGGAGTCGATATAACACCCCGCTGCCTCCGTCTGAGAGGAAACAGCATCTGTTCGCACACTTTTTATGAGGGAGGGGATTAAAAAGTTTAAACGTAATATTTTTAATAACTTGTTGCTTTATAGACTCCTGTTATTAGACGTCTGCTCTGCGACTGAATAAATAGATCCTTTTTTTCACGTTTGACATGAAACAGAGTAAACACAGGTGTTACCAGTGACACTAATTAAGGTTCAGGTCAAACAGAGTCAGGGTGCTGCTGTTGTGCATGTTGGCTCACTGCTACACGAAGGACCATAACTTATTTTATTTTATTTGTTTATTTGTTTATTTAAAAAGGAACAACGTACATTAGTCTGAGTTTGCTAGTTTTCATCAGCAGTCCCTTTGTCAGATGTTGTTTAGTAATAGTTGGCATCTTTGGTGACTAGAGCCTGACGAATATATTGATTGACCGATATTATTAGCCTGATATTGGCCATTATTGTTCGATATGCACCTGTATTAAAACTTTTTAAACAGAATACAATGCAGATAGTTTTTTTTATTTGTTAGTGTTACAGGCGGCATTTTACATATAATATTAATTCAGGTTTAATATATACATGTGTTACATGGCTTTGCTAAGTACTCGATTCTGATCCATTTAAAGAATAATATTTTGTGTCAAATTATTGATTTTTTTTTTGGCAAGTAACCACTGTACACCATGATAATGTACAGTGAGCAGTCTGTCGAAGTTTATTTTGCAATAATGACCTGCTCACTGTACGTTATCCCATTCATTATGACCTGTATATCATATATCCTGTACAAAGAAAATTAGACAAGATATCAAAATTTACGCTTTTTTTCCCTGCCTAATATCTGTATCGACATTGACCCCAAAAATCCAGTATCGGTCGGCCGTGCTGGTAACATCTCTGTTTACTCTGCTATTCCATATCAATATGGCTGTCGTGAAAAAGGTCAACTAAACTGCAGAAATGTGATCGTCAGGTACCACGGGAGGAGGAGGAATAATCAAGCAGGCGTTTAGATTGTGACACAAATGTCCTTTTAATAGGAAGCAGATCACAATCAGGCTGCATTCCAGTTCCACTTCATCCTCATTAAAGAACGATCAATAATGATAAGAAACAAATTAGAAACATCCTTAGTAGAAAATAATTCTCTCATGCGAGTTCTGTGTTCACACTACATTCATATTGGTTACAGATGACGTATTCACAAGCCGTTTTTAAAAAACAAAAAACATTGATGACTTATCGTTACATAGCTTAAATAAAAATAACGAGAAAACAAACAAAAAGGAACATCAAAGAGACACGTGCTGGCACGATAAAGTTTCCCATCATGCAATTTGTAAGTTGATTCTATTCACAGGGTGGGCATCATTGGTCTCCACAGAGTTGTGTCGGCGTGCATGCATGCATGTGTGTCATCTTACATGTGCCCTTTTGTGCTTGAGCAGAGATCGGTGTGTAGACGTGTGTGTGTGTAGGTGTCGTCAGTGTGAGTGTGTGTGCAGTAGGTGTGTCTGTGTGTGCGTACATACATGAAGCAGGCAACCAACGAGCCCCAAACTGGATGATCTTAATATTTTTTTTGTTGCTTTTTCAGCTACAACCTGACATGTCAAGTTTTGTCTTGAGCCCTGGGATTACTTACAGACAACGTAACTGCACTGTGTGTTAAATGTGGTGGAAAAAAAAAGCTCTTTTTAAAGGCTAGTTCACCCAAAAATCAAGCAAGACTGAACTCTTGATCCTTTTATTTAAAGGGATAGTTCAGATTATTTGAAGACGCAGAGAGGAGCACCAGCACTGAAACTAAGCAACGTACTTCTGTGAACAAACAGCAACAAAACATAAAAAAGGTCCACCTAAAAAATCAGTATCAGTTTAAATGTACAATATATTTAGAATGTTTTCACCACTTTACCTTTCTGTAACCTTTTCTGATGAGAAGTCACTGTTATATGAGCCACATGTCGCTCTCTCCAAACCAACCAAACTTCATTGGCAAAATCAGCAATTTTGTGTCACAGAACACAGGGGTTGATTTAATTGATTTAATTATGTGGCTAAAAAAAAAGCTCCTCCTGGCCGCCGTCCACAGCAGTACATCGCTCAGCCTCCAACACCAGAACTCCTGCTGCTTCTCCTGACTGAGGGTGTGCGAACCGCCATCTACCGTAGGCAAAACACTGACTATTGATAAGTCACTCGTACAGCCTCGCTTCAAATAATCCAAACCATCTCTTTTAGTGAAATTTGGACGCCTAAATTAAAAGGCATGAGTTGGTGTCCCCAAGCTAGTTGCGGTTTTGGATTCATCCCTTTTTTGATCGTAGAAAGAAGGCTCTGCTGAAGGCTAAGAATAACATTCAGAAGCTTTGTGTGTGTGTTTTTTTTTTTTTTTTTTGGTAGAATTCAACAGTTTTCAGTAAAGACAACATGTGACAGGCCAGCAGTGACGTCTGGTGTAGCTCCACACAGCGACAGGGAAACCTACTGCAGCGTTTACTCACTGTCACTGACATCATTTAAGTTTTCACAAAGAGACCAAGACCAGAAAGACGAGCCGGACCGTGAGTGTCTGCTCACGAGAGATTCATTTACGCACATGACAGGACTGAAACTAATACGTGAACGACATGTAGTAAATGCTTGGCGGTGACTCCGATGGCTTCTTTCTTTAATTCTTTGAAGTAAATAAATAAATACACTTGAGATCTCGTGCAAATTTGGTCCTACTAAAGGCAAAACACTTCCCCTCTCTCTTATCCAAAATATGTGTGAAAAAGCTTGCACACTTCCAACAGGAATGGGGATTTTATGAGTCCATAAATAAAATATCTTTGTGATTTTTTTTACACAAACAAACAAACAAACAAACGAAAAAAAGAATCATAAGTTTCCCATTCCTTGGATCTGGATATTGCAGTTGGTGCTGCTGTAGTTATATTGACAGCGCATTACATTTTGGGTATGTAGGTACAATATATTGCTCACAATCTCAGAGCCCATTTTGCGGGTGTGACAGTCACACTCACACACACCTTCACACACACATGCACACACACACACACACACACACACACACACACACACACACACACACACTAACAAAAGACAGAGCAGTGTTCACAGAGTTCTTCATATAAAGGTTCAGTGAACACACAAACAAACAAACCACTATTGCCTTAAAGAGATGGGTGTAGATACGTCGTGTGCAGGCGGTCAGGAGGAGCTGTCGTGTGTCCTTCAGGCTCCATGTTGATTTTTTTTTTTTTCTTTTTTCTTTTCAAGTTCCTCCACAGAGACTTTTTCTGAACCGGAGCGTGTCTGCAGTGTGGCAGGTGGACATGGAGGGGCACGTGGGTAAAACCTTGCGGTTCAGTTTGCCAACAGAAGCGTGGACAGCATGTATTAGTGCGTAAACTTGACGTCCCAGTCCACTGATCCCGTAGCCCTTTTGTTTTTTTGTTTTTTTTTTTTGGAGTTAATGTGCACTCTAGGGGTGTGGATGTGTTCGACTCTGGGGTATTGCTCCGTTTTGTTGTGATGTGAAGCAAGAAAAGTAAAAAAAAAAAAGAAAAAAAAAAAGCACACTGTGGCCACAACTTTCGCTTCTATCGACACGTCACACGTCAGGCTCAGCGTTTCTCCACCGTCCACCACCATGAAGGTTAGTCAGGTCATAACTATAAAACCTTATTGTACCAGGGTTATACTTATATGCACCATGCTCACACCGGTAAAATATTGGAGGCACCCATCTTTTTATGTTGGGGAGGGGAGCGGTTGCCATGGTTACAGCAAAGTGAAATCACAGTGTTCCTGGGGGGGTCAACATGCAGGACGTTAGTACATTACAGGACAGACTAGCAGTGATGTTGCCCCTGGACGGACATCTAAGGTCAGTTTGTTGTGAGTGTTTTTTCTCTATTTTTGGATTTTTGGGGCAAAAAGGAAGCTGGGGCCTCATTACAGAAAAAAAAACCCTAACTGCCTGTCTTATCCTAACTTTCACAGATAGGAAAAATCCTGTCTTTCTATTACAAAGGTGATTTCTATACTCATGGTTGTGTCCTATCCTATCTCGTATCTTCTCTTAAAGGAGAAATTTGAAAATATATTTACTGTACAAAATCATAAAATGACCATGATATCTCATCAGAGATGAAGGAAACACGTTGAGTGGAAATACTCGCTTCTCTGAGAACATCGTGATAGCAGTGGTGTCCTCTTTTGAATGTCCTGTTCCAGGCTGGAATAACTGTTTTTGTTTACCCGTTTCATGTTTATTAGAGTTCAAATTAATGCAGAATGTTTGCCAAATAAGTAAGTGTCTTTTTATGAGTCATAAGAAATCATTAATTATCTTTTATAAAGAGTGGATACATATAACGGTTAAATTGAGCAATTTGTGAATGGAGTCTGGCAGGCAGAGAGCCAGACAGCCACTGAACTCCAACTCGTGTGTATTTTCAGAGAAGTGAGCTTTTGTTTTGGTGATAACAGGTTTAACGTTACATTACCAGACAATTGACAATTATTGAACAGCTGATCCACGACAAGCTGCCTGAGTTTCCAGTCTGGGGAGGAGGGAAATTTAAAGCATCATAATTTCATCATAATACTGTATTTTAATCTTCATGTTGTTTTTCCACCTTCATTGTCATTTCCATACAGATCTAACAACAGTGATGCTGCTATTTTGACTTTAGACTAGGGTCTATTCCATCCTAACTTAGGAAAATTCTTCAGTTACGACAGTTCTATAGAACTAAATTACTATCCTAGAATAAGACAGGATTTTTTTTCCTAAATGCGTTGAGGAAACATATTTCTGTGATACCAAAAAGTGTCATCCTAAACTGACTTAAGACAGGACAGTGGTTCTCAACCTTTTCGAGTCACGACCCCTCGTCCCCCTTTGCCTGAGAGACTCAAACACGACCAACGAGACCATTACTTTGACTCTCAGAAACACACTGTACACAGTACACTGTATATGCTAAGGCAAAATATATCACTGGTAGGCGATGTAATGTCTAAACCATTCCCGAGTCTAAAATACAGTCTCATTTCCCATCATGCTTAGTGCTGGACTGAGTAGACTGTTTACTGTTTGTTACTGTTTGTGATTGTTCAGAGGATGGTGGTTTATGTTGGTGACTGATAATTTTGTGCTGGTTTATAGTTTTAACCATCAGTGAAGTGGCTGTTACATTTTTTGACACCAGCTGTATTTTGCATATTTTTGAGTGCTTGTCTCTTGTGTTTAATGTCTTTAGGGAGCTGCTTCCTACTCTCATTCTGTGCTACTTGCCACAATATTTTACTTTATTTTTTTCTCCACAACAATCTGGCGATCCCCAGAAATGATCTTGCAGCCCGTAGGTTGAGAACCACTGAGACAAGATTTCAGACTCAGGAAGTTTCTGTAATGAGGCCCCCTGATCTTAGATCTGTACCTGAACTCCAACTTACACAACACATCACACCGCTGGGGTGGGGTGGGGGGGGACTACGCAGAGCAAACAACAGGGGGAAGGAGGGGGGAGAAAGGACGACGGACTGGAAGAACGACACACAGTCAGGCAGGCAAGCGGACAGACAGACGGACGGACAGACAGAGCATAGCTAGGCAAGGACTGCTCTCCTGAAGACACTGAGAAGCAAAAGTGCAAAGTGGTCGTTCTCAATCTATTCACATGGTTCTGTTGATGTTCTGCGCTGCAGTTAATCACATGACAGCGTATAAAAGGTGTGATGTGGTCGAGGAAAGACTGAGTGAGGGAGGTGCTTGCTAACGAGAGGCTAACTCTAAACTGAGTGTTGAAATATTCAAAATTAAATATGACTTTTTATAAACATATTCCTCCGTGTTTGCATTGATAACATTGCAATGTTAATGTTGCATAATGTATGCAGATATATGTACAATAGAGCATCTTCGTGTGTGCTTGTGTATTGCACATGGTTGTCTATCTATGTAGGTGTGAGTACTATATGTGTGCATAATACTATGTCTATCAGGTACGTCTCTGGTGTTCTTGTGCACACGCATGTGTCCTCGCTCCCTCACCCTCCCCGCCCCCCCCTCAGCTGCGGCCCTCCTCGGCTGAGCGCTGGTCCGACTTGAGCTTGACGAACTCCTTCGCCACGTCGTCGTTGTTGCGCTGGGAGAGGATGCGCAGCACCGTCAGGCCCGTCTCGTCCATGTGGACGCGTCTGCCCAGCGGCATCCAGCAGGTGACGCTGCCCTTGCTGGCTATGTCCTTCACCTGCAGCACGCCCATGCCCACGGTGCGGTCCTCTCTGGCGAAGCAGTAGTCCTTCACACACACCTGCAGCTCGTAGCTCTCTGGACCCACCTCAGTGCCCAACGAGCTGAAATAAGACAGAACCATATCCATGTTTTAATTCACACCTGTGTGTATTCTTAAGTGGATTTTTTTTTTACTAATATTAAAGAAAAGAGCATTTCAAACTCTTTCAAACTTCTAGTACAATCAAGTCAACCACTGTCAAAAGGTATTTTGCAACCTGGACCCTATTCTCCCATGTTTTTGAAATTGGTCCAGTATTATTTACTTCTGACAGACTCAGATTGTGCCTGACAACATTATGGAAAGGGTCGTGACAGACAGACCTTTTTTAAAGAGCAAGATCCTTTTGTTTAATCACAAAAAGCTGTTTTATTGCTCTCACCAAACTAACCAAACTCCATTTACAAAATCTGTAATTTTAACAATGTCACTGTTATCTTCATTCAAACTTGACAGAAACAAAATAAAACTCACTGAAACCATCTTGGTTCGTCTTTGTACTTTTCCAACAATCACCAACTCTGGTTTGGTCGAGTGTGAAGGAGCATGAAAAAACAGCATGTAAGGCCAGAATATTTTCACACCTAAGTCAGTGAATTAAGGGTTTATTTCAACCAAATCTGAGATGGTGATTGTTGGAATTGTGGAAAGACAAGCCAAGATGTTTTTGGTGAGTTATATTTTGTTTTTCTCAAGTTTAAATGAAGATGACTATGACAATGTTAAAATGATTTTGCAAAGGGAATTTGGCGAGAGCAATGAAACAGCTGTTTCTGGTTAAACAAAATGAATCTTAATATTTAAATAAAAGTCTATCGATGTAGTGACCCTTTTCATAATGTTGTCAGACACTCACGATAACAATCTGAGCCTGTCAGTGGTGAAACAAGCTCTTTTAGTGGACGTACTTTGATAGTGTGCAGCTGCAGTGCTCTCCCTCAATACTGGACCAATTTAAAAAATATATTGTCTCCAGTGGTCACTTACACACAAAAACATTGGAAAATAAGGTTCAGGTTGAAAAATACACATGTTACCCTTTAACCATGATGCAGATAAACAGATCCAGCAGAAACGATAGATACTCACTACTGGAAGCTTTCACCAAACTTGGGCGACCAGGTGTTGTTCTTGGACTTGGTAGCAAATTTCCTCTTCTTGTCGCTGAGGTGAGGGCCGATGATGTAGACCTCCACGAAGGGCCTGAAGCCCTGCGCTTTCCATTTCAGGTCATTAGCAGCCACCACTGGAGGATCAAAGTAGGTTGAGTTAAAGAGGGAAGGAAAGAGGAGACGATAAGAAGTACAGAATAATAACTGAGAGATCTCAGAAAAGTGGGACAGTGGTGCAGTCTGCTCTGCGTTCTCACCTTTCACACTGATCTTGTGTTCTCCGTTAGGCTGGGGTAAAATGTCCACACACATGACCACCTCGCCAACAGCATCCACTCCAGATGCTGTGAAGACAGTAAGTTCAGGGCTGATTTTAGATATACTGATGTCATTAGCTTCCCCTTTTTGACCAAAAAAGAAGCAAAAAGGTTCCTGATTATGATAAATTCTTTCACCTATTAACTAATTTGAAGTGCCAGGATTTGAGATTTAGTGGCATCTAGTGGTTAGCTTGTAGATTTCAAATACTTTGCCACCCCTTCACCTCCAAAGTGTATAGAACCCATGAAAGGTAAAAAAACATGAAAGGCCAGTATTTGATTAACTTTGATAAACTTTTCTCAATAATTTTCCAAAGATTTGTGTATGTATCTTAAAGAAAGATTGGATAATTAATGCAAGTTGTTGCAGTAGAGACAAGAAAAAAATCACTTGACTTTAGAAAATACTTGAAACAAGTTCATTTTAAATACATAAGCTATCAAACTAGCAGTTTTTATGTTAATAGGACTAAAAAAAAGTATAAGAATATTAAATTGAATTACACTCAGTCTAAAATACCAGAACCAGCCTTAAAAAGACACCAGTTATAGTTTGTGTGCAGTTGTACAATATAAACAACTATTTATGTGGTTTAGGTGGTGTGTGTAGGAACAACACTGAGGACATGAAGTCAGACCTGAGTAAGTGGTTGATTGTGTGTGTGTGTGTGTGTGTGTGTTTGCTGTGTGGCCATTTGTCTCTCTATTGTCATAACTGGTGTGTTTTGCAGCCCACAAAGTAGCACAGCTGAGATATATGACTTGAAGAAGTGGGATGCATCAGCAGATTGTGAACTAAATTTAAACCACACACACACACACACACACACACACACACACACACACAGATACACACAAATACACACAGGTTCTCTGTGATAATCAGATGAGCAGGACTTGGCTGGGTAAAGCAGCTTTTGTGCCAGCTCTAATGCTGAGCAAATGGCAAACTGTAATGCAGCAATGGCTGGTAATTCGTTCTTAACACTCACTTGACGCTCAAGGGAAAAAATGAAACTGAAAAAATCCCAAACTGCAACAAAAGTTTCCTGAAGAAAAGCTACTTTTCATCAGTGCACACAAACTGTGCACGACTCCTTCTTTTATTCATCGTGTCTCGCACATCCCACGCTCTCCTTGATCTTAAGTTCCTGTGGTTATTACATCCGAACTCTCACCTGGTCAGCTGTGCGTCTTTCTACATATATAATAAGCTTCATCTACCACCACAAGCCCTATGCATAAGTCATGCTTCTTCTCAACCAGCTGATAAAAAGGAGTTCAAACAGGAGAATAAAAGGGAGGAAAAACAAGAAGCGAGTCGGGGCTGTGCCGAGGGCTAACACGGCTCGCTGTCTCGGGTTATCTTTGGTCGATGACAGTTTGATCACACAGATGTCTGAGCTGCTCTGGGTTGCTCTGGGGGACACGCAGGTTTTTACATAACACTGCTGACACGTACGTTTCTCTGGTGGTGTGTCTTCGTTCGCCGTGCACCTGATCCCTTTCCCTCCGTGGACTGAGAGGAGACAAAAGAAAGTCAGCATCAGAAGAAGGCAAAGAAAGTGTTCATTAGTACAGCAGAAGGAAAACATGCATATGAACTTTTAAATACGGCAAATTAAAGAGTTGTGGCTGATGGTTTTACGGATATACTATGCAAAATATAGATTATAAAAAATAATGAATAGATTATAAAAACAATCCCTCTCAATCATCTTATAACCCACAAGAAGCGTGTGTGTGATTTTCTCATTATTTTGCTGCATTTGGGAGACTTTACCAACCTAAAATATTTGCACCAAGAGCAACTGACAAATGCATGTTCTACCTTTAAATACCTCAATAATATGTCCTTGATATTAGAGAAAAGATATTTAAAACTATTTATCATTCTCATTTTCTGCTCATCTAAAGTCCGTCTGTGGGTATTTCAGGTTCTACTGTTTCTAGAGTCTGCATTTGCATTTACTGGTGTTGCTACTGAAAATTCACTGAAGCAATGAATTAAACATTTTCTTCCAACACTGTAAGCAAGTTATTCTGTTTAATCTCATAATCCCATTTAATTCCATAAGCCATAGTAACAGTAAGAATAAGCAGTGGAGCTCTTTTGTGTGAAATTGTTTGAACCTGCTGCACGACAGTGTGTGTGTATGTGTGTGTGTGTGTGTGTGTGTGTGTGTGTGTGTGTGTGTGTGTGTGTGTTTTGCTGCCGTTTGAAGTCGCACCCTGAGCGTTCTGCGAGAGGACAAACTTCCTGATGAGTTTGTCCGTGGCCTGGGTGTACAGAGACAGGGCGTAGCGCAGAGACTGCAGGTCTGGACTCTTTTCTAAGAACGTCTTCTTCAGGCCCACACCACCGGCGTGGAAGTATTGCTGCGTAAACAGATGTGACACGACATGTATTGTAGATGGTTAGACAACAAGTAGGCAGGCAGACAGAGACAGACAGAGGGTGGAAAACAGAGACCTCGAAGTGGAAAAATGTTGTGTGGCAAAAGTGTTTAGTCTCGTGGAACAACCTTGTCAGTGTTGGTGCTATAAATGATAAATAAATAAATGATTTATACATATGCTGCATTCAAGTGCTCATTGGATGGTTATTCCAACTTGTGTGTCTTCATGAGTTTTGTAGTTGTATATGGAAAAAACATGGATTCTACAAAGGGTAGAGTAGCGTTGCTGTTGTTGTTGTGCTTGTTGTGGGCAGTGGGTAGGCTGAGACTAATACCATAATAGATGTGAACAAAAAATTGATATACAATGCATGAATTAATAAAAAGTTGTTAAGCAAACATTTACTTTTGTTTGCCATGTTACTATGTATATGACGTCCACAGACAATAACTAAGCAGTTATTCTGACTTTCCAAGTTATTCTAATTTGTTTATGTGAATTTTTCACAGCTGGAAACTAATTTTTCCTCTTATTTCAACACCAAATTACACCATTTATTACACTTTAGTGAAGTCCAGTGAAGTCAAAGTCTGATATGTCCATTTGTCAGTTGTTTTTTTAGGGAAAGCTCAAACATATTTTAATATTTCCACACCCAAACTATAATACTTTAAAGTAAGAATCAAAAGCACAAATTTCCTTGTCAGCTGCTCTGCTTGTGTAACACATCCTACAATACCTTAATAGTGTCCAGTGCCAGTTCTATTACTGCACACTGCTTAGGCGTCAGAGCTTTGGCCTCCTCTCGTCCCATGTGCTCCTGCAGGACAGATCAAACAAAAAAGTCAGTCCACATTTGAGATATATTCCATTTGTTGCGAATTTTAATGCTGTCGTCCTGTTTTCATCACCTTGAGTTTGGACAGCTGGCCCAACTCCTTCGCTGCGTTGAAGATCATCTGAGTTCCCTGTCATGGAGAGACGTGAGAAAAGTGAGAACGGTGCAGAGAGAAATAAAGGAGTGGTGTTTGAGACGTATGCAGTTGAGGAATATTTGCAGAGTGAGAGGTGAGTTCAGGAGGTTCAGTGAGGACACGCAGCTGCAGATACAAGAGTTTGAAGAGTGGGATTCTATAATAATTTTAATAAACATTCACAATAATCAAGCTTCACACTGGTAGAGAAAGACAGTCTGAGTGCTTTGGTGTACAGTCAGTCAGTACTTTGGGGACTCATAGGCAGGTAATGTTCTCTCTGGCGCACCGTGCTGCCATTTAGATCAAGTTTTGATGCACTGATATTCACAGAGAGGAGGAAAGAATTGAAAAGAAAAGGCTGACAAATGCTACAGATGGTGATGTTGAAGCTCCTGTTATAAATAGAGTGTTTCTTCATGCTTACAGAGGCTGCACACACATACATACTTACAATAACCTAAGAAAGGGAGGAAGGCAGAGAGAATGGGGTAATGGTAGGATAGATGAGTTAATGTACAATCACAATGGAAGCCAGCAATGAAAAGCAATGAAATTCAGAAGCAGAGAAAAAAAAAAAGGTGACGAAAATGGGAGTGAATGTCTTCTTTTAACGTACCGTCTGGTCAGTAAGTGTTGGGAGCACAATAGTTTTTTCCATTGTGTTCATCACCAGTTTCCACAGCTCCTTCAGCACTCTCTTCAGGACTGTCTTCTCACAGATCTTGGCAAACAGCGACAGGCTGAGACACAAAAACACACAATCTGTCAGCATGGAGGCAAAACTCACATATTCATTTATTTATGGAATGTGTGTGTCTGTTGGGGCCATGGTAACTTGAGAGTTTGAGCAAGTTCATTCATGAAGTTACAAAAAACTTCTAAACATATTCGGTGTTTGAAGGTTTTAGATACTAGTGCCAGAGCAATGCTTGCATTTCAAAAGCGAAACAAAACTTTTTTTCAGTTGCTTAGTTTAAAGCTCCTCAAGAACTGAATTTCCCCCAATGGGAATTAATAAAATATGTCTTCTTCTTCTCTGCAAGAAGCCTTAAAAAGTGTAAATTCAGACATTTTTTAGGATTTAGATGAAGAAATATCTGATAAGAGTAACCAACATGGGGCCCTGCTGACAGCCATGAACTATAGCTAAAACACTGACTATAGATAAATACCTCATACAACCCCATTTCAAATGAGCCAAACTTTCCCTTTAAACGCCATTGATATTTGATATCCAGTCATATTTACTTGCTGTCAAGGAAGTCCATGATTGGCTGCAGCACGTTGTCAGCCTCCTGAACCACACTGCCGTTGGCCGGCACGGTCTGACCTTTGACCTGGGCTAGGATGTCTCCCATTTGCCTCACGTTGTCCTCGATCTGGGGCTGGAAACTGCATCAACACACAGAAGGAAGGACATGAAAACAGACTGAAAAATTAGCTGGATAAACCAGTTACAGCACCTCTTCGTTCCATGCAGGAATCAAACGGACACACCCACCTGACAGCAAAGATATGGCTGAGGTCGTCCATGACGTTGTTGAGTTTGTTCTGCAGCTCCTTGAGGAAGTCACTCGCCTCCACGTTGAGCTGGTAGAAGACAAAATGGGGTGATTACAGGAGCCGTGACATGTTAGCACAATCACAACAATAAGAGCATGTATGGAAACTCACGTCTTTGCCTCCCATGGCCTCAAACATCTTCTCCAATTGAACTCTGAGCTGCTGGATGTTATTGATGATGATACATGGCTGAGGGGAGAAAAAGAAAAATCGTTACACTCACTTCTCTCTTCCTTTTCCTCTGTCTGCTCCCAGCGTTTTATTGTAATCAATCAAGGTTAGTCCTCCTAACTTTTTTTATTGCTTCTTTGGCGAAAACACTCTCGGTGATGCGGGGAAGGAGAAGCAGGAGTTTTCAGTAATTACTGCTCCTCCGGGGGCTCCTGGTCTCTCTGGGAGAGCAGCCCACTTTTCCCCAAGCCTACACCACATTCAGCTAATTACACAGCCCTAATTCACTTTGAAGCACTGCAACCTGGGCTCGGCTATTACACTGAAGAGTGGTTTATTGTGCTGAAATGAATCAGCCTGACCACATACACCAAACTGCATATATATATCCTAAAACCAAGTCTTGATGGAGCTCAAATTAAACAGTTAAATCAGTCATTGCTGCTTACACTGCTGACACAAATTTCCATCTGGTACCTTGTTGTGACAAACTTTTCTTTTATTTCTTATCCATAGTCAGTGCATTAGCTACAGTAGAGGGCTGCTGGCACGACCCCAGTTAGGAGAAGCAGAGATGAGTACCGGCACGGAAGCGAAGCAATCAACTGCTGCGCACTGGGTCAGCAACAAAAGGTACTTTAGCCACTTACAAAAGGTCGACCTAATAAAAAAATCAATATCAGTTTAAGTGTATGTTATATTGAGAATATTTTCACCACTTTACTTTGACGTCACACAGCATTTTGCAATGGAAATGATCGATCTCTCTAAACCAATTTTACTTTGCACAACATGCATCTACTACTGCCTTGAACAGTTAGTTTGTGTTATTGTGTGACTTCTGTGTTAGCGTGTAAGTTTAGTTTGGATTCACTAAAGTCACACAATAACACAAACAAACTAACAGATCGAGGCAGGTGTAGACCAGAAACTCCTGTTTTTTTAGGTGGACTGTTTTAAAGTGGCTAAAATACCTTTTGTTGCTGACCCTGTTCATTGCTTAGCTTATGTGCTGGTACTCCTCTCTGCTTCTCCAAGCTGGGGGTGTGCCGTCCAGAATCTACTGTAGCTAATACACTGACTATTATATACCTCATATAACCCTACGTCAGATAATCCGAACTATCCCTTTAAAACAAACACCTACCACTTTCTCCTTCTTGACATGATTTGGAAAGTCCTTGGCGATGATATCAGCGTAAGACAGCAGGACGTTGCCGATGGTCTAAGAGAAAAAGACAGAATCATGGAATGAACACACAGTTCCAGTGACAACTAATATTACACTCAGGTGAAGACATTCTGTGACAGCGTTAGCAGGTGAGAATCACCTTGGCGAATCTCTTCATGTAGTTGCCAACGATCTGAGGGTCGGGACACTCCAGCTTGCGGATGATTTCAAAGCTCTGATTGAGCTGAGAGAACACGTCCACCACGGAGCAGGAGAACAAAGCGTGCTCTGATGTGACCTGGAACTGGAGAGCGGGAAGAAAGAACAGGACCAGAGGGAGAAGAAAAGTATGAGAAGCTGTTCTGCGGCGGCGGCGGCGGTGCTGATGCTGCAGCACAAGTGATTTGATGAACATTTAAAGTGAAGAGTTTGATTCCTTCGGGGGGGGCGCCCTCGGGAGAAGTTCACAGCGCTGTTACGTATCACAGAGAATGAAACTGACGCTCTTCAGCTGCATGTGACTGCAATCAAATGATTTGCCAAAGTGATTCCTCTGAAAGGGGTTTGGAGAAGAGCCACGGAGGCGATCAGAGGGTTATGATGGGGAGCAGGGCCCTCATTAACAGCTCGGCCATTAGTGAACAGTGTTATGGTATGTGACTGGGAGTGGGGACCGCTGTTTTCGCTGACGTAGGGAAGCAGAAGCTGCCTCTGGCGACAGTAATTGGACCCAAAGGACTTCTGACATATGAGCAGAGAGAGTCTTCAGCTGCTTTGTATCGACTCTCTTGCTGTGTGGATATTTAGGTGTGAGTATGAGTCGCTGCGTGGTGTGTGTCTGCTCTTCTCCGCAGTGAAGTTTTTTTTTTTTCTTTTGGTATTGAGTCATTATTGATTGCCTTGAGGCCTTCAACTTGCTCTTCTCGGCCTGGAATGTGCTGAGTCAGGAGAAATGATGTGAATTGCCTGAATTTGCATGAGAAATGCATGAATACATTTTTTGGTGGGGAAAATGCTGCAGGTAGGAGGTCAGAGTTAAGCTTTCATGCTGTATTTTCTAACTGTCTCAGCAGAATTTGATTGGATTTTAGTCAAACTTCAGTTTCACATGACCGCCTGTTTCTTTTCTTGTATTTCAGGAGACTTTTCCTGCACACTTTGTTGGAGAAACATGACTCTGTTTGTTTAAGGATTAGTTTGACATTTTGAGAAATATGCGTAATTCCTTTTGTGGCGAGTGTTACATAAAAAGGTCGATACCACTTTCATGTCTGTGTGGTAAATATTAAGGTACCACTGGCAGCCTGTTAGCTTAGCTTTATATAAGATGTGAGATGGTATGAAACTTCTCAACTGACTCTTGGCCAGAAAGCAATTAAATGCATTTCTCAAAATATCAAACAAGTCATTTAAATAAGAGTTGGGGCAGGAATACAACTGAAATCACACATCCAAATTAAAACATTTCACATCATGTAGTGAACTACATGTAATTTAACAAATAATTTAAGTACATTTTGCAGTTGCTTGCTGGTAGTTGAACTACATTCATATTTGCATGGTGACTCCAGTTGTTGTGTAGTTAACTACTGAAACTCAAAACTAACAAGCCATAGAAGAAAGTTTTCTGTTTTTTTTTTTTAACTTTACCACTGTCTCTATACTGACTGATGAACATTACATACAAAACCAAAGCTGCACTTTCGTCACATGTAAATTATCAATTTGATCTTCTTTTTTTTTTTTTGCAAAGCAGGTTGAACTACTTTTCCTGAGTAGCTCCAGTTAACCAGAGTAAATTTTGCCCTTGGTTGGCTTTGCTGTAGTTCAACTTCTTTCAGTGTGAAGTAATTGGTAGCCTTCCCAACACTGAATTCTAGCAACAGATTGTGGTGAAGATGGGTTGCAGATGGGTTACAGATGAGAGCAGTTACCCCGTCTTTTTTGTCCCTCTCCAGGGCTCCATGTAGAAAATCTCTGGACACTTCCTCATTCTCGTCCAACCACATGATGACAAATGGTTCAAACCAGCTGCAGAACGAGAAATGAGCAGAGCCAACATGAGTCTCTGTGCCACAGTGGCAAATGTCGGAGGAAAGGTGCGGATGCTGTTTGTGAGACACTCACGCTGGATATTCAGGTACGTGCTTCTGGAAAGTGGGCAGCTCCTTGCAGTACTCGTTGTAGAGCCACTTCACCTTGAAGTGCAAGTTCATGTAATCTGCGCTTTTACACAGACGGTGCTTCTCATGCTCTGAATATCAAAGAGAAAGGCAGAATGAGGAAAGCCCCACTTCACCACACTTATAAACTAATGACATCCCAATAACACACACACACACACACACACACATAAAAACTTACCCTCCATGGCGTATTTCATATCTTGTGCAAACATATTCCACATGACTTCGGCGCTGATCTTGCCCACATTCAGTTCCTGGGGAAACCTATAAGAGGCAGAACTCAGATTTAAATCCAGCTGCACTAATGGCCCTCCATTATTTAACAAGGTAACCCTGATTCATTTTTATGTAACTCCATCAGTGTTTCCTCTGTATATTTTTAGTTCACACAGACAGCAAAATGCACCAGAGATGTATGAAACACCATATGTATATATATATATATATATATATATATATATATATATATATATATATATATATATATATATATATATATATATATAATACATCATAGGTATTTCATTGACAGTTTTAAAACGTAACCTGAATCCAAATCCAAACTACTGCCAACCACCAAAGACGAATGGCTGGTCTGTAAACACAGACTAAAGCTTTACTGTGACTGTGCATATCAAGTACAAATACATACAACATTATAATACAGAAAGATATTGTGGTCAGTATTGTCCTGTTGGATTTTAGGGCTGCAACAAACAATTATTTTCATTATTGATTAATATATTGATCATTTTCTGAATTAATGGAATAGTTTGTCCACAACCCAAAGATATCCAGCTTACTATCATAAAATGGTAAAGAAACTGAAAAATATTTATATTTGAGATGCTGAAATCAGAGAATTTTGACATTTCTTCTTGAAAAATGTCTCAAAACAATCAATTAGCTATCAAAATAGTTTGTGACTCAACCAATTGTTGCAACTCTAGTTGGATTATTTTGTTTGTTCATTTTTTTTTACAGCAGTTGTAAGTGCATCTTCTTTATTTTTCCAGTTCAGAACTGACAGGACAGACCTTGTGGCTTCAAACAAACAAAAGCTGTTTTGTTTTTGGCTGTTTCTCTTTCTGTTAAAGGGACAGTTCTGTTCCAGTTCCAAAATCAAAAAATGCATATTGCTCCTCTGGCCTGAAGTGCTATTTATCCATCTAGAGATTTTTTGGTGTGAGTTGCAGAGTTTTGGAGATATCGGCCATAGAGATGTCTGCCCTGACCAAAAATCATTACCCAGTAACTCAAGATAATCCACACACCTTGTTCTGTGCTGTTTAATTCTTTCTGGTTTGTAATTTTTCAAACATATTTTTCTGTTGCTTTGAGCCCCACAAGCCGAGTGCCGCTTAGTCCCATTATATTGGAGTGAGGACAGACATCTCTACAGCGGATATCTCCAAAACTCTGCAACTCACACGAAAAAATTTAGATGGATAAATAGCACTACAGGCGAGGGGAAAAATATGTATTTTTTATTTTAGGGTGAACTATCCCTTTAATGCTCCGACACATTCTATTGCTTTACTTTTTTCCTTAACACAAATCCCAAACAGCTTTTATCTAATGAAGCTGATGTTATGAATGGAGACTCACTGGTTAAGGCAAGGAGTGTAGGAGTTTTTGTCCTCCTCTATGATGGAGACGATGAGGGTGATGAGTTTGGACCAGAAGTCCAGGTTTTTGATGCTGGGACCCTGCTCATCTGGAGGGACGGCCTTTGACTGGAGACAGAAAGAGGTTATAAATCTTAGCAGCTGCATAGATTATGACTTTCTCTGTAGTGAGAGCATAGTAGTGACACTAAAGAGGAATTCTCTAATGGCCTCATCTGGACACACACAGACTTACAGGGTCTGTCTGATATTCCCTGTTGTAGAGGTCATGGCAGTTGTTGAAGATGTACTCGTAGGTGGAGTTGAGACAGGCTTTTACGCAGTCCTTCACCACCTGGCTCGCCCGGGGGGGACTCTGCAGCTCCTGGACCTGAACACAAACGTTACACAACATATGGTTGAATCCAATTCACTTCAAAGAGCTGTCAGAAACACAAACAGTCCCAGCAGGTGGTTATCTCAGTGGGAATTTAACCATAAACTCACTGAGCTGCACAAATCGCACCAGCATACATTAACACTCTGAAACACACACACACATGCACACACACAGTTTCATGATAATAGCTTCAGTTTGGATAGGGTAATGTTAAGTTTACGCCTCAGGCTACTTTACAGAAAGTGCTAGAAATTTGTAACATGTTTATTTTAGTGCTACTGTGAAAAGAAAAGAAAAGAAAAGAAAAGAAAAGAAAAGAAAAGAAAGATCTGTCTATCCTTCATCTTTACCTTCATCCTGAAGAATGTGATGCTAGTCAAGAGATCAACTGTGGACTTCAGGTCTTGTAGTCGTTCAGGACTGCTGGCAGGAAAGTTATTCTGAAAGTATATTCATAAGCACAGGGACAATTAGTAGCAGTAGTAAGATAAAGGAAACTATTAATGTGGCCTAATCTTTATCTGCAACTGTGCTGAAATTTTGGGTTTGAACATACTCAAAGGTTGTAGAATTTGAATGTCAGCGCTGTGAGCAAAGCTTCAAAGCTTCAGACTATTTAATATAGCTCTAATTAGCACTGACCACATCAAGACAACATCATTTTCACCTCAGTTCCAAAACAGAGAACAGGCATTCCCATACATGTATACACAGAGTGTTATGATAGAGAGAAGCAGTCAGTACCCGGTACATGGAAAGATCGATCCTCAGCGAGTTGTGCAGTTGATCCAGCAGTTTGACAAACCTCTCCTTCTGCAGGAAAACAGAACAAACCAGTGAGAAACACACCACAGCTTAAGATAACTTGTTACCATGTGAGTACACAAACCCGAGGCCAGATCTAACAAGGCTCAGCTGATTGGACGTTTACACATTATCCTGACTTTCATCTACAGCCCCGGAGGGACAGAACTAGTCTTTTCTAACAGTACTAGTCATTTTAAAGGAGTTTTTAAAAGCAATATTCAGTTAGAACATAAGGACTCTTGAAGTATGCAGTCACATATAAAGAAAGGACAAAACAGTACAAATATAACTCAGGAACTCACGCCAAAGTTTGATGCAGCAAATCTGTCCGAGGCAGAAACATTGTTGGAGGACTGGGTGGTGTGGGCGTAGTAAGCGTTGATGTTGGCGAGCAGGGTGCTCATCACAGCGGGCACTCCAGGACACATGTACTTAGATGACAAGCAGGCAAAGTGGCTGTGGGGTGGAAGAGGCAAAAAGAACATTTAGTGCATTTAAAAATGATTAACTACACTCTTTATCTACCTGCACTTGTCAAAAAACTAAATATATTGTGGTGGTAAGTGGAATAAAATGGGATTTGAAGGGATTTGATCATTTGAAGTAATGGCTGAAGGACTGACGTCATGGCCTGATAGATGGACTCCACTCCGTATCTCATGGCAAACTCGTCCACTATCTCCTGAGCCGTCTCCTCAAAATACACCTTCCAGGCATCATCCCCTTTGGCATCAGGGATCTTCACTACGCCGCCATTCTGCTCCTCAGTGGTGTACTGGAACAGATGCTGAACAAAGACAAAGGACAGGGACATATTTTTTATGCCTCAGGTTATTATTAGCAGTAGTATTATTTGAAGCAGTCGAAGGACTTGGAGAAAAAACACAACAATGATTTGCAGATTATAAAAAGAACTCAAATACATACTTCTAATCAGCCAGATAAAAAGATGAGTTCAGACACACGTGCACCAAACCAGTGATACAGTTCAAGTTTTTAGGGCATCTCAAGGTTAAAAATCACAAAAGGATGCAGACCGGGTTTGACCCACACCAGGTCTATTTCCTCATTAAGACCTGGATATACCAAAGCATCAAATTTAAAAATCCAGTAGGTCTGTGTGAAGTAATTGATTAAGTTGATCACCACCTCTGAAGGATTGCTCCACAGACTCAATCACCTCTACTCTTAAAAGACTATCATTACTATTATGACATTTATGGAAATGAAGTGCCATACGGTAATCAACATTGTTCATTTTTATGACATATTTATATTCTGACACTTTATATTTCAGATGCCTCTTAGTGCAGTAAAAACATTTACATGGGCAGATGAGGCGATATACAACAAATGTTGACTTAAACTTGATAAAAATGTTTATTTTTATGTATCTTCAGATCTACAGATTCCTTCTGTTGTATATTGTTTGTAATGTGATGGGAAGACTTTAAAATACACATCCAGCTGGGACACAAGCAGGGGGAATATGTGAAAGATACATTTGATTCAAGTCATCAGCAGGTGTCAGTTCTGGACTAATTGAAGCTGACTGATTTTTGAATGGTTAGGACTAAAACTTTTGTACTTTGTGTCTTTGATACAGGACGTATATATAGAACAATGTCAAACTAAAAATATGCCTAAATCCAGCTTGATTTTGAAGTTCATCATCCGAACACAGCTGATGTTTTCCCACTGCTTCACTAATCACAGGATAGTGACTCATCCTCTTCTTACAAGCCTGCAGAGAAACGGGAGTATATATAAAACTGTGAAATAGTGTATAGGACTTCATGAGTGTCTCATATGTAAGACTGTGTCCAGTTGATGTCTGTCTTATATCCAGGAATCCAAACCTCCCTACACTGGTGAAAATGATTTCCCAGGGTATAAAGGCAGAAACAGAGAATTTACAAGGTGATTGATTGTGTTAATGTGAAACCCAGAATTTAATTGACTGGAACTAATGAACTCAGCAGGTTCTTCTTGAATATTTAATGTTTTATTTAAAGTGCAAATAATCTCAACCACATTTCTACCAGATGTCCACTCAGACTGACCTCATGCAGACAGGTGTACTGGACATGGTAAGGAGCAACCGTCTCCTCTCCTTTGATCTCCACACTTATGTGCATCCGGATGGCTCCCGACACAGCAGACTTATCAGTTCTCTTGTCTGTCAAATGAAAGTAAGATATACACGCCTCCTTAGTTGGCTGCAATCTGTTCCATCTACGAGAGACAAGCGCTTCAATTATCTGTTTCTTGTTCTGTTATCTCTGCGCGACTTGCTGCTCCTCTCATCCGTCTCTAATTCTCCAGTGCCTTTTTCTCTTATCTTGAAAACTCACCCAGGTTGTACCAAACGTCCATCTCTCCGCTGAGAGTCCGGACTTCGATGATGGTTTGACCCAGGAAGTCGTCGCTCTCGCGCTTGAACCTCTGTTTCACGCGTGACTTGATGTCGTCATCCTCGTCCCACACGCGAACCTTGATGCGGTCAGACGAGTTGTGGCATTCACTGGATGAGGCAAACAGAGGAAGTCAACAACTGTGATGCAGAGGAACAAACTGTGATGGTATCCAAACACAGTCTCAAATTCATGTTTCTGATATATAACCATAGATATACTTAATTTCTTTATTTATTCCTGAATTTATCTATGAATTTGAGTCCTTTTAAGCATTTTTGCCACGTACTTGAGGGTATTACCCATGTTAATGAGTATTTGCCAGTGAGTTTGTGTGTTAAATGTAGTATATTAGCCATTCAAAATACCAAAGACAGTTTTTACTTATTAAGTTCAACTAAATTGAAAAAATAAAACTATTGCCTGCAATATAAATGCACAATTGAGACATTATCATCTCATCTCATAACTGAAAGCACAATTTTTGAGCTATGAGAATCAAAATGTTGCCTAATTCTTTGTCTTTTGGTTTAATCTAGACAGACATAATTGTCTTACAGTCATTACTTGGAGTGAAAAAACTGAATTATTGTATTGGTAGACATGGTAGGATTATAAAGATAGCCTAAGCTTTTCCATCACAGCAAGTTTAAAACTGGTCCCAGTTAATTTGGCTGCTATATGGTCCCATCCCAGAATGACAAGTCATTACTGGAACATATAGTTTTTTATATCTGTAGATATAACCCTAAATGAGTAATTATAGTGACATAACATTACATCAGCCAATAAAACTGTTATAGATAAGTTTCGACTCACAAGTGGAAGTTTTCTTCCCAGACAGGGTTGAGGTTGCCGTAGATGGTCTTGGTTCTCTTCTTGGTCTTCCCAACTTGAACCGTTACATAAGGGTCACTGGAGCCTGTTTTGTCTTTAGCCTGCAGGCCCTGAGCACACACCACTGAAGAAGAGATAAGAGACATTTAAACAAAAACCTAGACAGCTGTCCGACAACATACATTTTACTGTACAAGTAAAGTCTTTAAAAAAAAAAAAATTTTTAGGGATGAAACGATTACCACTTTCATGATAAACCAGGATGAAATTCCTGACGTTTACTATTATCGTTTCAAAATTTAATCATCATTAAAACTGTGTTTGATTACCACACTTTGAAAAACTGTCAGGCATAAACCAAAGTTTGAAACAGTCTCCCAGACGCTGGCACAGAATGCAACGTGGGTTTGTTTTGCGTCAATGTATACATAACAGAAGGCAGTGGCAGTGCTCTGGAGATTTTCCAGCCTTCTAAGAGGACTGAGTCTGAAATGTGGTTGCTTTTTGGTTTTTATAAAAGTGCTGAGGGAAACTTGACCGAAGATTCTCACCCTGAATGCAGAGCTTGTATTTATGCATTACACTACTATTATTAGGATAATGTTAATGCATATTTGGCTGGTTTGTTTATGCAAAAAAAGTGCATAGTGCTGTTGATAAAGTTTTCGATATAAAACATGGCACAGTAGTGTATCAGTACATTTTTTAACAATAGCATGATAACTGTGATAATTTTGATCACTATAATTGCAGTATGAAATTTTTATGCCATTTGCTTACATTTTACTAGAAAATCTTTTTACATCAACGGTAGGAAAAGAAAACAACAACATTATTGCCAGGAATCATGACATCTATTCCACAAACAAGCAGATAAATAACAGATCACAAATTTACATTAACTGGATTTTTAATCTGTACAACGCAGCTCCTTCTGTCCTGAAACCCTCAATTGAAATAATACTCACCTGTGATGCTGATCTTCGCTGACCATTTGGAGGTACCATCAAGCACACTCTGCTTGATTTGTTTCATTTGCACGCTGTGTGCTGTTTTGTCAAGGCCAAACACTTCCTGGATCTGCTCAAAGATTTCTGGTTTGTTCCTCTCTCTGATCTTCATGCGGTCCTTCAGGACCATGATGATGTTCTGGGTTCGGTCCTCCGCTCCGTGCTTGGAGCTCTTCTCTGCAGCTCCTGAAGAGACAGATGAATGAAGAGGTGGACGTAGGAAGAATATTTTATGGGTGCAAAATATATTCAGTATGGCCCATAGGCTAGCAGCTTATCTCCGGTTTCCCTCCACTACATGTCTTTAAAGCCACGGGCCAAGTTAAGATACCATCGGATCAATTTTGAATTGCTTTGACATTTCCTGGCCAGGGATCAAACCCCAAACTTCCTGATATTATGGCAGAAACTGTATCCACTTAGCCACTGATCCGGTGGAGAAAAGGGAGATAGTTGGAGAGTAAAAGACCAACAGATGTTTGTGGCATCAAGATCTTATAAGACTCTTTGGAGACAGCAGAGCGATGAATTATGCATTGCAAAGATTGACTCCAAAATCAGTCTGGGAATTGGATAAGTCACCCCTTGTGGAGCGGAATTAGACAAAGCAGTATGGATGCAAAGGCTATGGGTAGAAGAGAGGAGAGGAGAGAGGCAGGGCTATGACAGCACATTACTCAGGAGATAAATTGGAAAGGAAGAGGGAGGAGAATGTGAGAGTGGATAGAGGACAAGAATAATGGGATGTCAATCGGGCAGAAGGATACAGAGGAGGAGCTAAAATGGGTTTTTTGGTTTGTGTGGATGGCTGTGTGTGTATATATCTAAAAAAAAATAAATGCAGATTTTTAAAAGTGAGTTTTTTTCTGTGATCCTTACTCTGCAGACAGTCGGCATTGAGCAGATCCTGGCACTTCTCGTGGCATTTGACGCCACACTCAGAACAGCGCATGCCCTGCCGGGCGATACCCCAAAGCAGCCCCTCGCATTCGTAGCAGTAGGTGGGGGTGGTGGCCGTCCACACCTCGAAGTTGTGTGGAGTAGTGGAAGAGATGGGGTAGATCAGAGCCTGCAGGGTCTTTTTATAAACGTGACTTTTCTGTAAAACGGCATGGAGAAGAGAAATGTAAGTTTGATTGTGTGTCAAAGGCTGAACGATCCTGAACCGAGGTGAGAAAACCCACCAGCTCTTCATTGCCGAGGGTGGTGGAAGCCATGGCGGAGGTGATTCCGGCCTTACGGGAGTTCTGCACCAAAGACTGGGAACAAGACGGCAAACAGAAAAGTGTTAATGTTTGAGTGTGAACAACACCGTGGACTTCAGATTTATATTTACATTCTGTAAGTGATAGACTAGTGCTCACCATTGCCTGATGACGGCGGGCAGTGATGAAACAGAGCAGGAAAAAGGCAAAAGCATAAAAGATTCAGACGTGAACACATTTTAGGAATTTCATGTCTTTATAATGCATTCATTGTGTGTGTATGTGTGAGCCACTACTGCTATCTGATCTGACAGGTATGCCCTAACCTCTAGGAGAGAACAGAGTAACTACATTGATTAATGACTGTAATTACATTAACACCACAGATATGCAAGCATTTAATTTGTCAACTAGTCAAGCATGTGACACAGCTGTGTAGGGGCAAACAGTCAGAAATCGACACCCCTGGAATAATTTTTGTCCGCAACACAAAACTGATCCTAGGACAGCCCACAAAATTGGTGTGTATTAGGCTTGTACTGTATTTGTACCCATGTTTTTCTCTTACCAGATCTCTGACAAGAGGAATGGCTTTCCTCTTACGAAGGTCCGGCATGCTGTCAATACTGTAGAGGGCACCTCCCATTCTGTAACAGAAACGTATATGAACCATAATACTTTCATATATGTATAAACTGTATATGCATAAATAAGCCGAAAAAAGTTCACACACCACCCACTCCACAATTTTTTTTATCAATCATTATGAAACTAATGAAAAAAGGATCCAAGTTGAATTTTAGTGAAATAACATAAATTGTAATACAATTTTAAAAAATCATCACATTCAGCCAACTTTATTTCACTCCATATTTTTCCTCTGGTCATCCACGTCCCACCTGCAGAAGCTCTGTGCCCCACCAGTGGGCCACGGTTTGAGAACCACTGCCTTATAGTAAGGTTACGTGAATTATCATACACTTTATGAACAGTATCTAATGCATGATGTAATGTAAGAACAATATATTAATTAATGTAACAAAGATTTCAATCATCGTGATTTCTGAGTTATTAAGTTTTTTCATGTCTTCTTCGTTGGTGGGTCTGCAGTTAAAACAACAGGCCAAAAAAAATTATCAGTCACAGCAGTGTCCATGTGATGAATTTGTAATTAAGTATTGTAATCATGATTAACTAAACATTAATTCTTCATTACTTCATCATTTGCGCTGGTTCAAATTTTATTAACCATTTATTAACCATTTGTTGCTTATGCATACATGATACATAAAAATATTTTCCTAACTAAATAACTGATAATGGAAATGGAATCCAAAATTATGATCTAAATTGCATTTGTATTTTTTTTTTTAAATACATGATGTACAAATGTATACTATATTCTATCCATTATTTGTTTATCCTTTGCAGGATCACAGGAGCCTGGATCCTATCCCAGCTGACAGTGGGTGAGAGGCGGGCTACACCCTGGACAGGTTGCCAGTTCATCACAGGGTTGACACATAGAGACAAACAACCGTTCATTCTCACATTAACACCTAACCTGCTATACTGTATATTATATACTGTAGAATAAATATAATATGCAGTGTGTTATAAACAGACAGAAGGACTGACTTTTTATGCGTGAAGTCATTCATGATAAAATGTCATCAAGTGTTTTACTATGAAATCATGTTTTGTTACTATGCGGGTGATATAATTCCCTCCATCACTGCTTCTAATGCCACTCCAGTCAAGGACGTTACTGGAGAGTTTAATTACGCAGACCGCCTCATCTCAGACAGTGGCAATGACACTCCACACACCTGGCTATAATTGCTGGGTTTCTATCTGGCTAACTTAGCACTTCTTCAGTATGCAGCTTCAGTCCCACTCTGAGGTTTGCCTCATCTACAAATGACCTGCCAGCTAAGTCAGGGCAGCCCACCGCCGTTCAATACTCGCTGGCCAAATGCCATGAGCTGAATGAGCCTGTGGATCAGAATGAAAAAGAACGGAGGATTCCCGGACTAAAGAAGGGCATTTTCAATCTAAAGCAGCCGTGGCAGGTTTTCACAATGATCTGAGGATAATTTAAATTGAGTTTAAATTGTGGAGTTATTGCATTAGCTTGACTAATACACCGTGTGATATATAACGTGTTTCATGTAAGAGAGAGTATATTAATGGAGGAACCGACAGCAGACACTCACCCTCCTTTACCGAACCACAGAGAGTTGGAGGTTTCTCCACGAGCCTGAGAGAGACAAAGAAGGAATATAAGAGGAAGAAACAATCTGAAGTTTATCCCTGTAGCCTTTTATAGCATTCATATACTGTAGGAATGCTACATCATTAGACCTTCTGATCATGAAACTGCTTTATCAGGCTCTTCACATCTAAAATCCCATCCCATTTATGTTTTATTGCATTAGTGGTTAAAGTAGGCTGGGTCAGTAAAACCTCTTATATAGAACTGTTGCTCAAAAATCTCTGAGATGCTTCACACAATTTGTACAACAGGGAAATAAAGCTGAAGGAATCTGCCAAGACATTCATCCATCCATAGACAATCATCATAACCAGTTATACAGTGAATGTTACCCTTATTATTGTCATTAAAGAATACATAAACTGGTTATGTAACTATGCAAAAAAGCAAATTTAAATCAAATATGGGTCGCACTTTACATTACAGTGCACTAACAAGATGTAACAAGCTGTTAACTAGAAATAAAATGTTCAACAGATAGTAGTTATACCCTAATTAGACACTGTACTCTGTATTAAATAACATGAAAACTACAAATAATATGTTCCTTATTTAACAGTCTTAGACTCAATATTAGACCCTTATAAGACTATACTAGATAATTTCATTTGGGACACAACAGAAGTGTACTGTAAACTTAAGTGTATTGTTTCCAACTGTTTACCATGACAAAATAAAATCTATTATTTCAACAAAAGTGAATAAAACATAGATCATTGCATTACACTACATTCCCACCACACAAATGTTCATTCAGTTTTTAGCAACAATAGCTACACAGATTCACACTGTCTATACACAGAATTTTCCTTAACTGATTAGCTTAGCTGATTAGCTAGCTCGTACAAAGTGGATCTGCAGACATGGGCTAATTAGCTTTTAAGTCACCGTACTACTGTCTAGAGCTTGAGATCATTACCTGAACCTGACAGGACCCATCGGGTTTGGGTCAGGCCTTATTACTCACATATTTCACAGACTCACATCGGGCTCAGGATATATTAATATTAATTCTTTTTTTTTTTCATTTGCCTCCCCAGTTTAGTCATTGCCAATCCCAGTTCCCTCCATGTGTTGTGCCTGTCACTGCCAGCTCCATACTGGTGCATAGAGGGAAGCTTCTCAAGAAAAACACTGAGCTATAATCAGATTCAGGCTGAAATAAGCTAATGATGGTCAGAATTTTATCTGGCTTAGGCCTTGTTCGGCTGAACTTTTCGGGCTGGATTAAAGCACTATTCCTATCCTGCTTTAGACAACCACAATCACATGTATGTTCCTTTAATTAGCCTCTAAGAAAGTCTCATAAGGTTCTAATAAGGGGTCTAATACTAAATGTTTACCTCAACGCATACAGTGTCTAATTAGGGTGTCTCTTAATAAAGAACATTTCATTTCTAGTTTTTGTGCAATTTGGTACAAAGTACAGCTTGTTACGTCTAATTATTGTACTACAAAATAAAGTGTGACCTAAATATGTTTTTGGACAATCTGATGCTGGAAGATCCATAATCAGACTGGATGACAGCTCTTATAACAGAAAAGCTCAAATTGTTGTGAGGATGAATGAGTGGAGTGACGGTGCCTGTTTACAGACAGTGAGGAGCACAACAAGACATCAGTTGCACGCATTTCCTTCTTCCTCTCAAGCTACCAATCAGGTTGTACCTACCTGTCAGCATGCTCCAATGATGGCCGAGCAAAGTGCATGCGAGTGTCACTATGGCAATGACATGAAACTGGAAAGAAAACAAAGTGGGTCGGCACAAACAAACAAAAAAAAGACAAACGAAGGGAAGCCAAATGTACAAAAAAAAAAAAAACTCAACGCGACATACATCAACATAAACATCAAAGCAAGTGATTAATTCTCTGCACAACTGAATTCAAACGTAATGAATAGCAACATAATATGTGAATAAAATATGCAAGTGAAAACCGATCAAGCAAAACTTAATGTGTACAATTAAATCAAGCAATTTTGTCAAGAAGTGGTGTGGTGCTGCACCCAAACTAAAATAAAACATTTGCCATCTGTCGAGCCATCAGTATTTTTAAATGAAAAGGAGCAATCATAGAATATGAAACACATTAGGTCTGCCTGCTGGTGTCTAGCAAAAAGCACCATCAAAATAGAACTGCATGTACTCTGTCGTTGCACATGAATAATGCACTGCACATACATATTTCAAAGACTTGGTAGACACTTTTAGAGACTCTTGAACTCAGGTATATCTTTTAGATTGCAGGGTGGAGCTGAATCAGGCCATCAGCTCCGGGACTTGGACTGGACTTTTGTGGAGGACTGGACTGGAATTTCAAACCACAGTCGGGATGAACTGGTGATCTTACCTCCCGTAGCTGTTCTAAGACTTTATTGTAGAGCCGTAGCCAGTTCTCTTTGGCTCGGACTGCTGGATCCACTGGCTCTTTGGGCTCCTCTGTGACTGGAGGACTAAAATAGAAACAGTATTTCATTCTTCTGCTGATACATTTCTAGGATTGGCGGTAAATGTGTTGTTTGTCTTCTGGTCTATTTTTGCTACTTGGTTTATTGATCTGATTCCCTTTCAACCCTGCTTCCTACCTCTCAGGCGGCATCTCTTTTTCCTCTTCTGGCGTCGGCGGCCTGCTCTCTTCAAAACGCTCCTCTGTCTCCTCCACTGGGAGCTTCTCCTCTGGCTGAGGTGGGGGCGTTCTGGCCTCTTTCTCCATCATTTGATCCTCTTCTAGCCATGGCTCTTCCTCCAGCTGGAGAGCCTGGTCTTCAGGGGCAGCTGACTGTGTGGTGGCAGGACCATTGAGTTGGGTCTGAGGCTGCCCAGAGGATGGGGTCTGTTGGGAGGACGGGCCTGTGGCAGTGGAAGGGGGTTGGGAGGTTGCGTTAGCCATGGTGGCTGGGTGGGATGGAGGGACGGCGTTGGCTGCAGCAGACTGGTGTGGTTGAGGTGCGGCTGAGGATGGAGGCTGAGACTGGGCGGGCTGGGCGGTGGGAACAGAAGACAGGAAAGTTGAGGCCAAACCTGTGACTGCAGCTGTTAGAGGTTTGGCCATCGAGAAGAAGGAGGTGGCAGACGGGGCTGGCTGGGGCTGAGGCTGTGTTTGGGGCGGATGCTGTTTAGGTGGCTGGGCTGTAGCTTGACCAGACGGGGGCTGTGCTGATGGGGCCATGCCAGGAGGATGAGACTGGTTGGATGTCTGGTTAGGGGGCTGAGCAGGCGGCTGCTGTTGGTGTAAAGAGGGCTGTTTCTCTAGAGGAGGTCTGGAGCTGGGTACATCTAGAGTTGGGGCTGTTGATGTTGGGGTGGGGGTGAAAGGAGGCTCCATGTCCTCACTGAGCGTCCCGTCCAAATTGTACAAATCCTCGTCATCATACATCATCTCCTCGTCTTCGTAGAGACCCTCCTCTTCTCCCTCATACAGTCCTCCGTCATCCTCTTCGTACAGCGCCGCCTCCTCTCCTCCATCTTTGCTATAGCCTCCCTCGTCGCTGTACGCCCCCTGCGTCTCATCAGGGTCCCAGTCTGGAGAGCCTTTACTATAGCTAACGGAGGAGTGGCAGGAGTGGTAGGAGTCGTTCTCGTCATATGGGTCCCTCTCCCCATACTCGCCGCCATAGTCCTCCTCGCTCAGCTGACTGCTGCACCGACTCAGCTCTGCAGACGAGGCGTAGCTCCCCGAGGGACTGGAGGAAAGGAGAGGAGAGGAAAGGAGAGGAAAGAAAACAGAAACAGAGTTAAGTTACAAAACAGGGCTGTAACTAGCAATTATTTTCATCATCAATAATCAGTTGTTTATTTTCCCAATATATTGATTAATTGTTTAGGCCAGGTTGCACCAACAAAAACTAATTTTTAAACCTGATTAAATCATTGTGGTGGCTTTTTTAGATGGTCTGAGCAAAATAAATCTCTGCTGAGCCATTATCATGAGTAAGCTAAGTAGGTTAACCAACTTTTTAGCCAGCTAACAAGCAATGAAATGCAAATTTTGTTAAGGTATCCAGAGCAGGGGAATGTTACTGGTTTCCTTTTTCTTGCATACTTTCTAGTCCCAATGTACTTATTTATTTTAATTTGGGTACGAAACCATCTTCATATTGATTACATTACACCTGATTCCGGTTTCCATCACTAAACTAATCAACTAATCGTTGTAGCTCTATTGCAAAACAGCACCATGCCCAGACTGTTTAAGTACAGAGGGGTACAGTTTTATAATAAACATAAGGATACTTTCATTCAGGTTATTATTGCATATATACATGTACATTTATATAACAATTGGTTTACCCTCCCATTATGAACCATAATATCAAAAATGCTGACAAAGCACTTTATTAAAGCACATTAAGGCCTGTACACATTGTACTCTATCAGGCAGCCCTACTTAAAACCTTTTCTACATGTCGTGGGGTGGCCGGGAATAATGCTGATGGCTAATCGATGAAAAGCACTGGGGATACAAGAGAACCAGACAAGCAGTGAGAAATAGAGCAGAACAGAAAGGTGAGAGGCCTCCAGAAAGCTGACAGAAGAAAAAGAACAAGCATCCAGAAAATGCAACAAACAGGGAAAAAGTATTTATACTCGTTGATGAATGGGGCTATTAAAACCAGAATAGAGGCACAGAGAGGGAAGCAGGATGGATGAGGGAGCGAGGGAGATAGTGAAGACAGGAAGGGAGTGGTGAGCGCGGAGACAAAATAGAAGGAGAGAGCACGCAGGGAGGGAGCGAGTGTGTGGAGAGCTGAGAAGGAGGAGATGAAGAAGAATGGGCGGGGGTGTGGGGAGGTTGCCCTGTCCAATACACTCACGCAAGCAGCTAATCTTATGTGCAGTATTGACCATTAGATTGCCAGTTGAATAATTCATAAAGCCAGGGGTAAGGGATGCAAAGTTTCATTCCCAGTCTGTGAGAAATATGTCAATAAAAATGGAGAAATGTAGAAGTATTGTAAAACAATACTGAAAGAGAAACAGGACTTGTATGCATAATTTCAATGACTATATGTGATAGGCTCTTATTCAGCTGCACAGTACACTGAGCCAGAGGACAACTGAGAGTAAAACAGCCTGTACAGCCAGATTATTTTCACATCTAACATAGTGAATTAAAGGTTAAGCTGGTAATTTCTATAAAAATAACTTTCTGACGAACTGAAATTGTCACTACAGTGTGACAGTAGTACAATAACAGGAATCTACTGCACCTGAACAAAAAAACAACCTATCAGAGCCTAGATGAGTCTCTGATGCAGGTGACTTGGATCAAGCTTCCAGAGCGAGAGATTCAACAATCAACCCGACCCAAAAAGACCCAAAACATTGGAATTTGTCAGGACACACATACACAATATGTCTGCAGTTGCCGGTTCAGAGGATGACAGTAGCTGGTTGGAAGATTTTAACACATCTAATCTAACTCTGCTGATTATACCAGACCAAGAAAGGCTAAAGCAGCAAAACCCCTAAATATTTTGAATTAGGCTGTGGTGCATTTAATTACTTATGAATTAAAGATTTAAATTGTAAAAGGAAGATCGTGTTATTTCTTCTTTTATATGTTAAGCAGTCAAATGTTCAATCAAGTGTGAGCGTTTGCTTTGTTTTTTTATATTTTAAATAATTATTAGCTGAATGGAACTGGCTGTTAATCAAACAAAAAATCAATCTGAAGTCACCTTGTGCATTAATAAAAAATTAATCGATAATGAAAATAATTATTACTTCCTAATTACAGTGAAGCGGGCACACACCTGACAGTCCTCTGATGGTGGTACTCGAGGTCGTGGCTGTTGCCCGAGCGCGGGTAAGAGAAGCTTCTGGAGCTGCGGTGCTGGTGGCTGATGGGATACTGGTGGACAGAGGCGTTGGGCTGGGATGTGCTGTAATAGGGAGGGGGGATGCTATTACTGGTTTCACTGCGATAGTCGCTGTCCCTGTCGTCCACAGCGCTGTCTGGGTCTTCATCTACACAGAGGCACATGGCGAGAGAAGAAATTCATTAGTCTTTCTGGTGATGTCCTCATGGGGTACAGTAACAGGAGGAAAGAAAAAGTTCTAGAGCTTTATAAAATAAAAAAGAGGAAAGAACATCATGAAAGCGATGATCCCAATCTATGACTTGTCATGAGGTACAGAGAGATAAGGGGCTCTAATCAGCACTGAACCAGCCTTTTAGTGCTACGTTAATTACAGATAATATAGATGAGATGGCAGCCTTCCACTACTGAGCGCCTGTCAGACCCATATAGGTCAACCAGAGTGCATCCATACATGAAGCACATGATGAACATCATCCGCAGCTTCATTCTCATTCTCATCATCATAACTGAACATAAATCCATTGCTGCTCGCTAAAGAGATGCTTTATTTTTCTGTGGTGTCCATAGATCAGAGATTAACATCCTGCAGGGAAGTGATGAGAGACTTTAACAGTGCTGAATCAGTCAAAACCGAAACCGGCATCTATTAATCATTCATCACTATCCATCATCGTATCTCGCGCTCTGACGTAGGCGGCCGCTGCACCGCTTACACCTTCATCTTCATCTGTCTGGGCGTGTAAACACTAATTAAAGGCATCGAACTTTGTTTCTCACTTCAATCGTGTCCCCACATGTCTCCCTCTCTCTTGCTCACTTCATCGGCTCTCCATCTATCATTACCCCCCTGCTCTTTCCTTTTTCCTGAGTGCACAGAGATGAGATGAATCGCTGCAGTCGTGTGGGTGAGTCTGACAGACACTTATATAAGACCATCTGCTAATCACAGCAAGAGAGAAAGAGACAGACACAGAGGGACACAGATGTTTTTTTTTTGCATATATGCATATATCTAATATATGTACATATCCATGTCTATGTACAGTATGGACACTGCAGTCCATAGGTATTTGGACAGTGGTATATTTCTCACTGTTGTAACTCTACTGCAGGACACTGGATTTAAAATGATACAATGACTGATGTTAAAGTCTCAGTTCAACCAAATTACTGCTACAAATTAAGCTGCTAGTGAGGTCTCTTCATTATCTAGAGTAACAAGGACACTGTATCCGGAAAGACATGTTGCTGTTTAATTTTCTGAATGTCATTTTTTAAGGCTTTTAAGCACCACAAATGAAATTTAAAGTCTGACGTCATCCATGTTCTTTTCTGTGTTTTTTCGAATGAAAACACCCACTCAGCTGTTTAAGCTTGTGTAAAGCATTAATAAATATGTGTTCTGAGTGGGTCACACCACAGAAACGTGTTGTTAACCACTCAGCCAAATATGACTGATTTAAAAAATAGTAGTATATAAAAAAGTATATAAAATTAGGCCTTAAAATCATGAACAAATTAGCAGTTTTCTCTGCCCACGAAACCCTGGAGGCGCATCTGCTCCACTGTCTCAGTGTCAAACACCACTATGACCTGAAAACGACCTGAAAATGACCACAAACATTGACGCTCTGTCTAGCAGCTTTATTGGACAAAAATGTCTGACCCACCAGAGGACGGTGACAGGATGGTAAGTCAGCTAAACTGAGCTGCTGGATGATTTGGACTGAGAAAACATTCAACAAAACCAAAACTCTTTGTATGACTAGATACTTTTAAAGATAAAAGGGAAAATGGGGGGATTTTTTGGTCGTTTGGATGAAGAGACCCTTTAAACTTTTGACATTCAGCTTTAACCATGGCCATCTTGCCTTGGTGACATCTTTTGAAGCCAGAGTCTGTCAAGTGGTGATCTGGGTTGCACTTTCAAGATCTGGCCCATATGCCCGGCCGACTCAAGTGCAAGCAGAGCTCAGCTGTCAATCATGATGGAAAACCGCTTTTACAGCATGAGACAACTAATTAAAATCACGCTGATCAGAAAAATGGACACATGAAAATTAATTCACTTGTACTTTGATGTTTCAGTTTGGGCCATGTCCTATCTGACAACACAAAGGGGGTGGGATTTGTTATGTATGCTGCAGCCAGCCACCAGTGGGCTGTGTGCAGATGTTTGGCTTCACTTTTGGAGAGCTGTCATGTTGTCTATCTTCGTATACAGTCAGTGACCAAAACAATGTCTCTCTACAAACTTCTGGACTGCACCGTATGTACAGTATGTATTGTTTGTACGCTTACTTTGTTGGTCTCCCCATAGACTCCAGTTACCTGCAATAAAAACAGGAGGGTGTCAGTATTGATTATGAATTACATTTGAGTCCAAACATGAACATGCATTCACGGCATTAATGCTTCAAAGTTCCCAGATGGAGTCGCTGAATGGAAAGAGAGCACAGAGGGAGTGCTGAGCCTCGGAGTCTTTCCACCTGCACCAGACAGCTGGCTCAGCAGGCTCGACAGACTGGGCCAATAGTCGAAGCGCAGCAGCAGCAGCATCCTGGAGGAGCTTGCTCGCCTCCGGACATCTGATACCGCTATCGATCCTTTACAGAGCAGCGATCCAGACCCCTTTTTCCCCCTCTAACACACAGCAACCCATGTGTGGTTACACGCATAATGCACACGCTGAGCTAAAGCAATCTAATTACATCTCAACAGCTGAACACATCATTCTCTTGTTCAACAGAAACAAATGGCTGGTTTAAACAAACAGTGATTGGTCACTTACAGCATTGGGTCCCTGGTACACGGAGAGGGCGTTCCTGCTCCTCCTGGTAGGAATACTGGAGTCAAACAAATGAAAAATGTCAGTTAATGAAAGAGTTTAACTGGTAATTAACAGGGAAGACTTGAAACTGTAAAGCTGGATTTCATCTTGTTATGTGTAACAGAGTTATTTCCCCAATTAATCATCTTGGCATGTTCCTAAAATGTGAGGGTATGCTGGGGTTTTAAATAAAATGGGGTGACGGCTTACATCTTGGTCCCTCATGGCATTGAGCTGCTCCAGTTTTTTGGCCCAGTATCGTGCCTCATCCTCAGGGATATCTGAAAACAACAAGCCAGACAAACTCAGGTGACACAATCAACCTTAATGGAGCTCCACCTACGTAGGCTATTAAAATAGTTATTCACAAAACTTTTTGTTCTATGTTACCAACTCCAGTGAGCTAAAACAACCCGTTTGCAAACCTTATTTGACCCAGATCTGATTGTCTGCAGATACTTTGTCCTGCTCAGAGCACAGTGACATTGAACATTGGCTTTTTCACTTACAGCCCTAAAGCCAAACACCTATAAATAGGTCACATCCACAAACTGAGGAGTCAGGTGAACAATATCGACTGGAGGAAGAGGGGAAACAGTATGAAAATGACACCTAATCAATGCTAAGAGGAAGCCTGATCACTGAGAGGGAAAGGACACAAACACTGGCCCTGACAAACATACAGCCTTGAATACATATCATGGAAAAGTAGGTCAGGTTAATTAATCAGTTGGAAAGATTATTGGTGTTCATATATCACTGTTTGCTGCGAAAATACACACAGACATCATTTATTCAAGTCAGCTCCTCCTTCCCTCGAGGGGATGATGATTTCCTCTAATTTCAAATTCCCACTTTCTCCCACACATTGACAGTTTTTGATTTTGACGCAAGGATTGATTTCTCACCGAGAGGCAGTTCGAAGCGTGTGTCGAGCAGCACCAGGTGGAGAGTTGGGTCTTTGGTGCCACAGATCTCATTATCAGTCATGATGACCTGAGAGTCCAGTGTGAGCCACTCGCCTGGACCCTCCTGCACAGAGACAGAGAGAGAGAGAGAGAGACATGTCGCAGCTGACACACAAACAACACACTGTACGAATGAATGAGCAGGATGAAAAGGAGTCAGATCCTGAGTGAGTGAATCCCTTAAGAATAGCTGAGTACAGAGTGTTCAACTGCAGTGTTTCTCAAGTGGTGGCGGTGGTTAGTGGCAAACCTCATTGGACTGTCGGATGCTACGGAGGGGAATCCACACAGTGCCGACCATGGTGTCCCAGATTAACCCTTTGTTCCACACCTCTACTGTCAGACCCAGGTCCAGGCGGTTGATTTCGCTGGGTAGAAAGAGAAAGGGGGAGAGGAAAGTTCAAAATCAAGAGAAAAAGTAGCTGACTTAGTAAGACTGATCTCCCCTTTAAACTTCTCAGATGGTTTCAATCAATTGTTCAAGGTAAAAAGAGTGACATTATCCAATATTTCACAAAACAGCAAAGATTAAAGTCTAAAAGATGAATGCAACTTTTGTATCAGGACTTTTTTCTTTCTGTCTGCATTTTCTGTTTTTTTGATTTTCCCCTTCATATTTATCTTGTGACTGGTGGTGGAAAATAATACATTTTTTCAGTAGAAATTTGAGATACTTGTAGGGACGTTAACAATTAATCATGAATCAATTAATCGACTTAAAGAATTCAACAGATTGAAAATGTATGTACAGATAATGGATATTTTGTGCACCCTTTCTCTTCAGTATATAGCAGTTATTTCTCCCTATTTGACAATGTTTTAAACATTTGTTGAATACAGAAAGACAAGAGAAGCCATTTTGAGCAAAAGCCTTGTTGTTTTATTATTCTGTTCATTTCAGTTGTTTGGCCTTCATAAATTAATGTTTCACAAAAATAATGCGTGACTGGAATTGTTGAAATAAAGCTTAAACATAGAAAAAGACGTGCATTTTACATCTTATTAATCATTAATGATAAATCGATTATTGATTGTTAATTTGTTCAACGAGTTTCACAAAATTTGTAACTCAAACTTGTACTTTACTTGATAATTTTTATTTTCTGTTACTTAATACTTCTACTCAACTCAGAAGACAAATATTCTAGTTTTTACTCCACTACATTTGTTTGACAGCTTTAGTTACTAGTTACTTTTTTAGATTTTTGTACAGATGAACTTGAGAAAATTCTCCTACTTCTTAATCTAAGTAAACTCTTTAAAAATCCTCTTGGATTAGCTGGAAACTGCCTTGTCATAAAACTGACAATAGGGCTGTTTTGTTCTCAGCTCATGAAAAATTGACATTTCACAGATACATGGTTCTCACAGGACAGCAACACTACAAACATGATGATCTTATAGAATATGATGCATTGCTGTGTAGATTAACCTAGGCAGTATATAACAGTATATAAATGAGTTAAATTCAGCTCAAGTTTAAACACCTACAGCAGCAGAATGCAACGTACACATGAATGCAGGCGTAATATTAATCTAGAAGCATCAGTCATAGTAGTAAAACACTGACAGAGACCATTTTACAGCAGAATGACTATAACTCTTCATACTTTATATTTTGCTGATAATACTTTCATACTTTTACTTAAGTAAGGTTTTGAATGCAGGAGTAGTGGAGTATTTTCAGAGTCTGGTATTAGTACTTTTACAGCAGTAAAGGATCTGAAAATTTCTTCCACCATTGCCTGTGACCATGTGGAGGGGTCTGACCTTTAGTTTTGAACCACTGAACTAAAGGAGTTAAAACTGTTTCCACCATGAACAGTGACACTTACACACTGTTGCATCAGTATTAACAAACTAATAATGTCATGTATAATAAAATATCATTCATAGGGGTCAGTCTTCTTCAATTTGAGTAGTTTTATTTTGAAACTTTAAGTATATTTTGCTGCTAATACTTTTACTTATGTAAGAGTTTGAATAAGTAAAGCATCAAAATACTTCTTCCACTACTGTTTAAAGATAAATGCTAAACACACACACGGGCACTCATACACACACAAAATGCACGGTAATTACTTGTGGGCTTCACTGTGACAAATATAAGACACGTCTCTGTGGGAGAAAGCCTGAGAGAATCTAACATAAAACATTTACAAGACAGCAGGAAGCAGGACAGAAAGAAAAAAGAGAGAAAGAGAGGGAGAGTGGGATGGATGAATAAGTGGAGGGAGGAGAAGAGGAGGAGTGTGATGAAGGCAGTGGAGGAGGTGATTGTATCGCATGCCTGGAGGGAGAAAGTGGGAACTTTAATTAAGAAACAGGGGGGACTGGATTTCCCGTCTCAGTGGTGACTCCTTTTAAGAAACGTGCCTGTTTGATTCATGGCGGTGACTGAGGGGGCACAGTCATTTAGAGGCAGTTTGAAAGAGGAGGATGAGGCTCTTCTCTCTGCAGTCCAAACATTACATAACACGGCTTCACTGATGCAACCCCGGTACAATGCTCCGACGCCTCCGAACATCATACAAATGCACAGGACTCCGCAGTCGGCCCGCCTGCTGCATCCCACATGCTAAATGATTCTCGCCATTCATCGCCCATATGCTGCTACAGTGCCAATAGCACGCCGGATCTCCCTGCATGTCAAATTCTCGGTGTTGTGTAATGTTTTAGTGATTGTATTCCAATATTTACCGAAACACGAGCTCATACAAACTAATTGAGCGCTGCTAATGCTGCCTAGAGAGCAGAGATAGGAGGAGGAGAGGGAAGCAGGAATATAGGGGCGAAAGTAAGGTAGAAATGGGGAGAGAAGGAGGAGGAGGAGGAGGAGGAGGGGCTGAGTAGATGAAGATCAAGGAGCTGCGTTTAGAAGAAGTGACAGAGGAGAGAGGAAAGAGAGGGGCTGGGAGGGAGCCAAGGTTGAGAAGGAGGATGAGAGGGGCAGAGGTGTCGAGGGAGAGCAGATGAAAAAGAGGAGTTGGAGGCGGATGTGCGGATGCAGAGAGGAAGAGCTATGTGAAACAATACAGGGATAAAGGGCACTTGGGATGGATGGAGGAGTTGAAAAAAGAGGGGAGGAGAGAGGAAGGTTGATAGAAAGCAAGAAGAGATGAAAAAAAAACACAAAAGCACTCAAGCAGTTGAAGTGGAGAGTTGATGTAGAGGATAAAAGCAAAGGAAAGAGTGAAGTACAGAAGGAGAGGAGAGAGTTTTGTCTGAAGATGATGAAGGACTCACAACATGAAGTCTTGCTCCCAGCTGGGCAAGTTGCCCCTGACAGCAATGGTTGTGCTCTTCACATTTTGTACCTTTAGAGTCACATAAGTGTTGAACTTCTCTGTGGAGGAGAGAGGAATGAAGAAAGAGATGCATTACAATGAAACACCTCTGCATTAAATAATAATGATATAGTTCCTGTGAGTTCTGGATGTTATAACTTCCCACCCCTTCAGACCCACACATGGCTGCAGCATGTAATGTGCCTGCAGTCTGGTTAAAGATTTATGTCACATAACAGCGAGTCTCTCTCTCCGCCATGTGTGATCTACCTCTTTCTATTTTCAGGATCCCAGTCCTTACCTTGGGGTCCATCCAGCTTGGCTTTCTTCACTGTGGAAACACAGAGAGGGACAGAGTCACACACAGGAACGCCATCTGTTTTCACTTCTGAACGCTCCTGAATCCTCTGTTCAGGCGACAAGAGGATGGCTAATGATAAATTAAATCACAGTCTGTGAATTTTAATAAAAACAAATACTACAGGAAATCTGTGAAAATTACTGGAAAAACACTACCTAGATTAAATATATTTAGACATTTGAAACATATTTACTGATGCACACTAACCATTGGAGGATATACAGTCCACATTCACATACTACATGGGTGTTGATGCAGAAGACAAAAATTGCAACTATGCAGATTTGGACGAAGTGCTCAGCCTTTTTGGCCATAAGGTCCAGACATGTTGACACTGAGTGTGGTGGCAAAAAACACAGCGTATGAAAAACATGGGCCGATTTCCCGCTGCGCTTCATCAGTGTGGGAAACAGAAAGTACAGTAAACCTACATGCAAAGAACAAGAACCACATAGCACAGATGACTCAAAGATGAGGCATAAAATCAAGCATAAAACCATGTCATTTTTTAGAATTTTATTATTAAACACATCGACATGCAAGGTTCAAATCATATCTGTATTGGAAGGTGTTTTGTGTACAAGCATTTAAAGGGAAAATTCCCACCTTTATCAAACTCGTGTCTGAGGATGTTATATAATTGTACAGTTAAAGGTGCAGTATGCAATTTTGGAGAAAAATAGTCGGATGTTGAGTCTCATTCCCAGGTCATCAAATTACCAACACTTTGGATTGGTGGCTTAAACACGGTTGAATTTTGAGCCTCATTCCCAGGTCGGAAATGCTGAGGTTTTTGAAATGAGACTCAACAATCAACTATCTTCTTGACCTGTGATTGGCCAAAGTCTCCCGTCAAGGGGTAGATTTTCTAAAGCCTGAAAATGGAGCCAAGAGGAGGAGCAGAAGTCAAGTTTTCTATCAGTCCACTTAAATTACATTATGCATGAAGGTTGTACTGACTATCCCAGCTTTAAAGGGAACAATCACCACTTTTTATGTGGATGTCCATCAGCGTTGATGGTATATGTAGTCAACTGAAGTAATAAATTCCTCAGTGCATGCTACATTGATCAAGAAAGCTGAATTCTCCTGCTTGCACAGCTGTGCATAGCCGTGTACCTACATGCTTGGGCGGAAGTATCACCACCCTAGCCTATAGCCTAGACCAAAATTAACACCAGCCAAATGGTAATCTATTGAGCGGTTGGTAGGACTTGAACACTCATTGCCATTTGGCTTGTGGACAAAAAGGTTCATTTAAGAGCGTATTTGCTATTATTTTGTCGGCCAAATCATAGTGTTAGGTGATGAAAATACTCATCTAGCACCTCTGCTGGCTACCCAGAGGAGGACACTAGAAATCCACGCTGAAAGAGGCTGTGGTTCTTCCTCAACACCAGCTACATCACTGTGACAGCGCCGGTGCTGGAAGAACAGCGCAGGAGAGCTCAGCTTTCTCTATCAATGTGGCATTCACTGAGGAATTTATTACTTCAACTGACTACATATACCATCAACACTGATGGACATCCACATAAAAACTGGTGATTGTTCTCTTTAAAGCCATGGGCTCTCTCTCTGCAGCACCCTTTTTTACCAGCTTTGACGTAACTCACACATACATTTTTAATGCTGAACTACCCACTGCTCTCCACCACTCACACACACACACACACACACACACACACACACACACACACACACACACACACACGCTCCAGAAGATCCCCACAGCACCCTGCAGGTGTGTGTGCACATCACACACCCAGGTTTGTGTATTAATAAAATGCAAATGCAAGCTCAATACGCTATGTAAGCAAACCTGCACCTTTATCGCCCCCCGAGAAACACGACGTGAAAACCAATTCATGGCTTATCTCACAATATTCTCCATGGACCATCCACACCAGAACCAGTCGCCATAGTAACCATCACAAAATGAAAAGTTGATGGAAAATTGCCCTGAGTCAGCATGACACTTTTTTGTTTCTATTTCTCACTACTTTTACTTTCATATTTCTTTTATGCAACACATACACACTCAAGCCAAATCTCCAGCTTAAGTGCCGCGCTGTTACATCAGCACACACACTCATACACACTCAGCTGCAGTGACTCACTCACATACACCTGCAGCAATGATAAAACATTATTAATCTCTGCTTCCATTCATACCTCAGCAACCTTAAAGGGATTTTTTTTTTTTAATGGGGTCGTATGAGGTACTTATGTGTCTGTATATAGTGTGTGTATTACCTACAGTGGATGGCAGCTGCCACGTCCCCAGTTTGGAAAACCAGCAGGAGTACTGGTGTAGTGTGTTGGTTTATATATTGGTGATTTTTTTGTCAGAAAAGGCTGTGTAATGACAAGGTAAAGCAAATATTACACATAGCAAACACTTATATTTTTTTAGGTGCCTAAAATATGTTTTGTTGCTGCCCCTGTCCACAGCAGTGCATTGCTTAGCTTCCTACATTGGTACTCCTGCTGCTTCTCCAAACTGGGGGCTTGTCATCTGCCATTTACTGTAGGTAATACACTGACTACCTTAAACAATCCCACTTCAAAAAATCAACACCACCCCTTTAATGTCAACTCAACATGTGCAACATACATCTGCATGTTTGCAAGGTCGGGTTCGGTTTTCAAAACAGCTAAATGTTAAAAAGAAAATGGAATAATTCACTACAACACAGAGAAGACAAGAAAAGACACCAAACTATGTTCTCACCAGTCCTTTACATTGTTTAGGCAGACCAAATCAGAGCTCGTTCTTTGCTGTGTTTTAGCGTCAACACTAAAATAGCCCTGGAAAATATATCAGTACATGAGGAGGATCAATAAAAAAGGAATTGGATTTTCGACAGTGGAAAGCTGAAGCTAAATAATACCACACAGTCATAAATCTCACTGACAGGGTGAGTTATGGTGAGAAATGTCCACAAGCTCCACAAACAATACATTTTGTCACAATTGCATGTATCTAAGCAGACAGGACGACCCCCAACACACACATACAAATGCGTGTACCTATAACTCATCAACAATAAGGGCTGTAACTTTGGATCGACTGGGTGAAATGTAGGTTAGGGGTGAGTAGCCCAGATTCAGAAAACGAGGTCAAAGATATAACTATTTATCACCCTCTGATTAAATGACTTAAAGGACATAACAAATCACAGTGTGTTTGTTTTTTTATTCTTTAATCAGAGGATGCACAGGCCCAGCACTAAATTTTGTGCAACCCTATTTTTTTGAGCAGATACTTCATTCAGGAAGTACCTCTGACACAGCAGACTCTGACTTATGGGAACTAAGCCGATTGCCAAGAAAACAGAGAGTCGACAGGGAATCAAGCAAACCCTTCAACTTGAACTGTCAGGGAATGTAAAATAGGGAGCGGGTGAGCTGAGTTCAGCCATCCAGTGACAAAATGAGGGTTGACATGATTCAGATAGACAGCGCTTTATTCTGAAGCATCATACATACACACGCAGACCTGCAGTAGTTCTTGCAACTGCTGACAGAGACATTACACTCTCAGATTTAGTGTCCAAATCAAGGCAGGGAGAAAACTGGACTTGAAAGTATGTGAAATATCTGCAGGAAAAAGAAGCCAAGTTTTTCAGAGTTAATCTGTATCTGTGTCTGAAATTCTGCTTTGTCGGCAGATGCTCCAAAGAAATGCTGCCTATTCAAGAGGCACAAAGTGCTGTGGAGGAGGCCAGAAATAGCTCCAGTCAGGTAAGCATGAATGATGTAACAGGAACAGAAAGAGGGCTCTCTGCCAAGTCTCGTAGTCTACGACACTGACAGCCGCAGCCAGTGTTTATGAATGAATAACGCTTGGGGTCTTAATGACACCTGGGACTGAGTCAGTGCAGGGACAGTCAGTGGGTGGACCTGGCAGGATGGGATGAGGTGGGGTAGCATCCGTAATGGGCCTGACGTATAAAAGGTGACTTTGAAAACCGTCTTAATTTTCCTTTTGTAGCCATGTTGCCATTATTCCATGAATGACAAATGTCCTGAGCTCAAACAAACCTCTACTCACTAATTTACTGACCAGTGCTTGATCAGATAGAGCTTAAAGGATTAGATTAATTGATGAGTTGATCTCCAGGAAAATAATCTGCTGTTGATATGTTTTGATAGTCGATATAAAAGTCATTTTTCAAACACAAATGACAAATAGTCTGTGCAACTACTCCAATCTGAAGGGTTGTTGTAGTCTTATGTGATCACAAACTAAATATCTTTTAGGTTTTGGACTGCTGATCTGACAAAATGAGCAATTTTAAGACTTTTGAGCCCTCATGCAGTTGTGATTGGAACTGGGCTGAACTGATGGATTATTATTAATAAATTAATTAGCCATTTGGTTTTGACAATGGTTAAAACTTTTCATCACAATAAATTGAAGCCCAAGGTTGCATCTTTAAACGTGCTGGTTTGATGAACCAACCATCAAAACTGAAAGATGTGTCAAGTTACTGTCAGACAAAATGGCAGCAAATCCTCAAAACTGAAAAGTTGGCATTTGTGCTTCAAAAAATGAATCAAGTAATTCTCTTTGGATGACTCACTGACTAATTATCTGTAGTGCTATTTTTCCATCTTTGTTGGTGTGAGTTGCCAAGTTTTGGAGATATCAGCCATAGAGATGTTTGCCTTCTCTAGAGTAACAAGAGTAACTACATAGCACTCGGCTCGTGGTGCTAAAATTTTTAAACGCATCAGTAATGTCTCTTTCCAGAAATCGTGAACCGGTTACTCAAGATTGTGAGCAGTTTCATGTAGGAACAACTTTCTTTCTACCGTACTACATGTGCCAACTGTATCACCATGTGGACAGAGGTGTGCATCTACTCATGGATGAAAGGCTCAAGTTCATGACAGCGAGGGATGTGAACATTAATGGCATCCTCCTCAGCTGTGGGTCATGTCTAGAAGACAAACCTAGATTTGTGAAACTCTCACAGTATTTGCATGGTTTCATCTTTGTGCATGTTGTAAAAACAAATTAGGTTTTATAATGAGAAAATGCTGTGGCTAAGATCTGGGTAGGTTTAGGGGCAGAAAACACTTGATTAGGGTTAGTGTTAGGGAAAGATCATGGTTTGGGTTACTCTCACAAAAAAATTTGTGGGTCTGGGTTTCCTTCTAGACATGACCTAAGTCAAGTTGTAACCTCTCCTCCATGACTATATGCACGCTTCCTTCTACGCAGTGTTACAATTAGCGGGTGTAGTTCAGTAGAAAGAAAATAGTTCCTACATGAAACTGTTTACAACAAGGTCTGTGGATGATCTTGAGTAGCCGGTTTATGAGTTCTGACATCATTGTTGAGTTTTTCAGATGTATTTTTTGGTGCGTTGAGCACCACAAGCCGAGTACCATCTGGTTTCATTATATACGAGAGAAGGCAGACATCTCTATGGCTGATAACTCCAAAACCTGGCAACTCACACCCAAACTATTTAGATGGATACAGGGGTGGACTTACCATCAGGCAAAGGTCAGCGATTGCCTTAGGCACCAAGCTATCAAGGACCCTATAAAAATGCCTAATAAGCTTAAAAAGTTTTTTAATTCTTTTTGCTAATTAATTGTGTTTCTAGAAATCCACACAGTAAAATGTCATCAGAATACGCAATTCTGAGTTTCTCAGGGTATCCCCACTAACTTGACCATTCAGCGATCCAACAGTTGCCAACTCGAGGAAATAAATGGCACAGAAGGGTGTACAGACTGTTGGGAAATTAAATGAAGCTATCCCAGTTGTGCAGAAATACAAAGGGAGCATGAGGATACTGAAAAGTCAGTACCCACCCAGTCACAGCCTGTTCACCCTGCTGCCATCTGGCAAGAGATACAGAAGTATCCCCTGTTGTACCACCAGGCTAAGGAACAGCCTCTTTCCTGAGGCTGTGACACTCTTCAGTTCATCCTCCGCACTCCACCAAGAATAAAAGTTCATTTTTGTGACTTATTATTTATTCAAGGATAGAAAAGGGGTTGAGAACATGTGGATGGCCTCACATCTGTGTTTGCCTCAAAATGACTAAAAATTGATAAATAACACTACAGGCAAGATTTGAGTTTTTTGGGTGAACCCTCCCTTTAAAACCAAGTCAAGTGAGGACAAGCTGCACAGCAAACCTGTGCTGATTGTCATTCCTCTTCGTTCCTGCTCGAATTAACACAACACTATCACAAAAGCTGTTTATGCAGTTATGATGATTCAACCCCTATCTGTCCATCAAGGGACCACAAAATGCTTTTTTCCTTTTTTTTTTTTTTTTTTTTTTCTTACAGGGGTCTCCCCTCTTTTCTGGCTCGAGCTGTATTCCCCTGATTGTATCGCCTCTACTGCATCCTGGATGGGAAGCTGGAAGCGGTGTTACTTTATGAGCAATCACAGCAGATGCTTATTCATCGCACTGAAAGGCAACAGTGTCAGCAGCATCAGGTGCTTTCAGGAAGTCTGGTAGGAGGAGGTGACGCATCGCTTCGGGGAAAAACGCTGAGAAGAGTGACGAGCGAGAGCACCTCTCGACTACGAGTATTCCCTCACGACTACAGCAGAGCGGCAGCGCGGAGGCGGCAGCGGCGGTGCGGCAGCGGCAGGCAGGGGCTTTTCCTCGTCCACCTCCTCCTCCTCTGACTGCCCACGCATGAATGAACAGAGTGGATGACACACACACACACACACACCGCAACAGCACTCACCATGGGAGGAAACAGCGGTTCTCCTCCTCCATGTAGACATTTATAGAAACTCAAAGAGCCTGTGAATGTTTGCTGGTGTTAACAGTCACGACTGGGCTAGCCTGTAACAATGTTGTCTCTCTTTTTGTAGCTGTCAGGTAACTCATTCATACATGCAAGGCACCAAACGGTGAATTAAGCAAATTCAGAAACAGAGCCGTTAAAAGTATCCCAGTGGATGGTGTCCCCCCCCACTATATATATAAACGTGTTGTGTGTGATTTAATGACTGCTCAGCACAAATCATCCACTGCTGCTCGGGCTACACAGACTTTTCTACGGAGCTGAGAGCCCGCAGGCTCTGTCAGACAACTGCAGTTAAACCGTGAGCAAGTGATACTTCAATAACATCAAACACAGAGGGTTTAAATGTGTCCTTTCTTACCTCCCACACATAGCAGGGACATCTCTGATAGCGGCGTGAGCGTCCCCGGCTGTCCTCTACTGAGTGCTCCGTGATTTGTTTGGTCAGTCCGTCCGTTTGTCTCTTGGTTACACACACAAAAAAAATACGGCTACTCTAACCGCCAAACCGTTAACTACCCTAAATGGTTCCGTAAACGCAGCAGCATCCTCTCAGAAGCGCCTCGTGTGTTTCTCTGTGGAGCTGTTGCTCTTTTGGCAGGACAAGAAGACACACACAGGAGTGAATTCCTCGCCCCCCTCTCCTTTCTCCTCTGCATTGCCTCAGCTCTCCTCCGCTGCTCCTCCTGCGCGCACAGCCATCTTGTTTCAGCAGCAGTAGCACCCTCCGCGCGAGGACAGCTCCCCCGCGCCGCGCCGCGCCGCTCTTACGTCACGGCTGATGAGTAGCAGGCAGAGAGGGAGAGAGAGAGAGGGAGGCTCGAGGTGGGGTGAGTGGAGGAGAAAGAGACAGGATGGGGCTGAATAAAAACTAATGCACTCAATGATTCATTCATTGTTTTCCAAGTTACCATGCATATTAAAAAAAAAACTTGTCATTTTCTTGTATTTTTAATCACGCACCTGATGTAATATACCCAGCTTTGTAAACAACATTTGGAAATGTATTTTTAATTATTCTATATGGTCAGGTTAATAGGGAATTCAAAATGGGACAAGGTTTTACATCCTGGCAATCTCCTAAGGTGAATCACTGACTTACTGGTAATGGGGCATCAAGGGAGAGGTCAACTGAGGGCGATTTAAAGACCTCATCATTTGGCTAAATAAGAGGTCTGGAACCTTGGTGGAAGCGGGACACCGATGTCCCCTCCTGGAGTCAGACCTAGGATGGGAGCTGGAAGGGAAGCATAGGATGGCTGGGCCCTGGGGCTACATGGGCCTCGCCCAGGTTCAGTCAGGCTCAGCCTGAAAGGACAACATGAAGCTGCTGCCCCGCAGGCTCACCATGCACAGGGACAAACATGGAGGTCGGGTGGCATGTAGCTAGGTGTGCCAACACCTGTGGAGTGTCAGCTCTCTGGAGCGAAAGGATCCAAAGCTGGTGTGGGAAGTGGAGTGATACCAACTAGATATAGTTGGACTCACCTCTGTGCAAAACAGTGGCTCTGGAACAAAACTCCTGAGAAGGGATGGACTCTCTACTTTTTTCTGGATTTGCTCAGGGTGGGAAGCCCCAGACTGGGGTGTGGATACTCACAAGCACCCAGCTGAGTGCTGCTATGTTGGAGTTGGAGAACTGTTAACTGATCATTACCTGGTGTTGGGTTCGATCAGATGGCAAGGGAGGCTGCCAGACAGACTGGGTAAACTGAAATGGGCAGTGAGGGTGAAATGGGAATGTCTGGGAGAGGCCCCTGTCTGGGAAGTCTTGGAAGTGTTTTCTCATGCATCCCAAAGGTGGCTGTGGACATGGAATTTCGAGTGGGTCATATTCAAAGCCTCCATTGCAGAGGTAGCCTTTAGGACTTGTGGTCAGAAGGTCATTGGTGCCTGTCATGGCAGCATCCTCAGTGTCACTGGTGGACACCAGCGGTGAAGAAAGCTGTCAAGCTGAAGAAGTCCCCTTGAAACAGTACACATGCTCTGGGAGGCCAGAATGGCTGCAGCTTTGGCAGTCACTGAAGCAAAAACCTAGGTGTAGGAGGAGTTCAGGGAATCTATGGAAAAGGACTTGGTCTCAAGGAAGTTAGGAAAGAAGGAGAAGAAGAAGGAAAATAATTTACATTTATCAGCTTCAACATGACCACATTAATGTGCCAATAATTATGATCCAAAAACATTATTATATAATATTCTGAAATGGGCCATTCTGCATAACGAGCAACTTTACCTTTGCTACTTAAAGTATATTTTGATGCTAATAATTCTGTACTTACTTAAGTGACATTTTCAGTGTATGGTCTTTATTTGCAACAGAGTATTTCTACAGTGTCGTATTACTACTTTTACTTAGTAAGATCTGATTACTTTTTCCACTGCAGTTTATAAATAGGAGTGTGTTTGCTATATAAAATAAATTAGGGATGTTGATAATACCAGGGTTGACGAATCGGCTAATATTGGTCTGTCACAGCTTTATCAGTATATTGGTATCGGTGTATATTAGCCAATAAATATTGACCATAAAAGTATCTGATTTAGCAGATTGTGTCTGTCAGATTGTGCCTGTCTTATCCTCAGGTGTGCATAAAGGAGGAGTTATATTAACTTATTTTTGAAACACAAAGATGTGAAATTCACAGTTATGTTATTGGTATCAGACATGACAAGCAGGTAATTACTGTGGGTGAAAAAAATCCACATTGTATATTCCTTGCTGTGAGAGGAAAATGGACCTCCTGTGCGGATGAGAGCAGCTTGTAGTACCAGAAACAAGCGCCAAGGGGCGGCAACAAGCCTTATGACACTTACACTACTGGAAATACACAAAGCGATGAAGTGTGTTGTTTACGCCTACACTAGGTTCAAGATGGCTGCTGGAGACAACAGCGGCAGGCCTCCTTGCCTTAATTTCTCCGGTCCAGGTCCTTTGGGAAACAGCCAGCCCAGCAACAGCGTTTTCTCCATGCCAGCATCCAACGGCGGAGCGGTCGGTGCGGCGGGGGGAGCGCAGGGAGCGGCGAGGCGTCCCAACCCGCAGCTGGGGCCTGGCGGCGGAGACAGCAACGGTGTTTCGAGCGGAGCCCAGCCGACTGCGCAGAACTCCCTGCAGCAGTCCGCTGCGGCAGGTGCTGCGGCAGCCGGAGCCATGGCCACCCCGGCGTCCAACATGGCAACCACCGCAGCGTCAAACGCGTCCCAGGCGGCTGCACCGACCGCCACTCCCGCCGCAGCTGCGTCCGTGCTGGTGTACCGAGAGCCAGTGTACAACTGGCAGGCGACGAAGAGCACCGTGAAGGAGAGGTTTGCTTTCCTCTTCAACAACGAAGTGCTCAGCGATGTTCATTTTTTAGTGGGCAAAGGGATGGGGGTTCAGAGGATACCTGCGCACAGGTGAGCTAGGATGATTAACGGAAACATGAGCGTCAAAAACGTTAGCTAGCTAACTCTGAATCTGCAGAGTGAAAAGACTGAACCTCTCCGTTGTTCTTTGTTGATGTTATCAGGTTTGTTCTGGCTGTGGGCAGCGCAGTGTTTGATGCCATGTTCAACGGTGGGATGGCGACGACCTCAACGGAAATCGAGCTTCCAGATGTGGAGCCAGCTGCTTTTCTGGCCCTGCTGAAGTAAGCTGTGTGTGTGTCTGTGTGTGTGTGTGTGTGTGTGTGTGTGTGTGTGTGTGTGTGTGTGAGAGAGAGAGAGAGAGAGAGAGGGAGAGAGAGACAGGAGGAAGAGAAGATGTCATTAAAACTGGTGATTTGTATGTCCTCGAAGGCGGCGTGTATTTCCATTTGGGAAATAGCATGAATTTACAGATAAGATTAATCTCACATCATGCAACATAAAATACAATTATTTATAATTATGCTAAGCACACAGTTTTATAAATTGTGTGCCACAATACAATTAGAATGCCTTGTAGGGCTGCATGATATGGTAAAACAAATCATATTGCCATTTTACAGATATTGCAGTGTGATTCATGATAAGTGGGAATGATCATTTATGTGTGCAATTTTCACTTTCACTATTAAAAACTATTCATGATCATGCTGATGTGACATTTGCTGTGGACTGTACCATCTGGAAAAGATTTGTGGGTCTGACCATCTATACAGCACAACAGTATCTCATTATAAGGCCTTTTTTTTCCTTTTACCAAATCAGTATTTGGTATTGGCAGATACACAAAGTTCAAGTATCGGAATCTGTATCTGGAATGAAAAATTGGTATTGGAACATCTCGGATTAATTGAGCAGCCCTAATCCATCAGAATTGTATGCCTCCAAGTTTATCAGTTCCTTTTATCAATGCTGGAATGCTTTTTTGTCAGTTGTTCCTTGCAAAACAATGACATTATATGCTACTGGAAACAAGCAGCAGGTATGACGGAGAGCCTTTTTTCTGCTCTGTTCCTGTCATTGTGTTCAAACTTAGAGAAGAAACATTGATAAGGATTTAAAAACGGAATCAATAGAGAAATGGACTGATAAGCAGAATTGATAGTAGTAGATAAATGCATAACAAAACAGCCTTATAATGAAGTACTGCAGAGATATCCTGGTCTACAAATCTTGTTTGCCAGATTGTTTGGTACAGACCCCTTAAACTTTTTTTTCAGCGATGTAAAAATGATCATTTTAACTAATCGCAAATCACACTGCAATCACAATATCTGTCAAAATAATCACAATTTGATGTTGTTTTGTTTTACTATATCATGCAGACCTAGAATCAATGAAATCTTATCAATTCCCACTCCTTAATTAATTGTATAACGTGTTGGTGTTCCTGCAGGTTTCTCTACTCTGATGAGGTTCAGATCGGGCCTGAGACGGTGATGACCACGTTATATACAGCTAAGAAGTATGCAGTGCCGGCACTGGAGGCTCACTGTGTGGAGTTCCTCAAGAAGAATCTGAGAGCAGACAACGCTTTCATGCTGCTCACACAGGTCAGCTTCCTCCAACTATGAATGCTGACCAGCCGCTCTATGAGACTTCATGTATCTCAACATGCATCTGTCCACCTGCAGAGTTTCAATATGATTACCAAAACAATACTCTTTACAATAACTTATTTTAAATTTCTAAATATAATATATGTATACATATATATATATATATATATATATATATATATATATATATATATATATATATTTATATGTATATGTATATATATATATATGTGTGCGTGTATGTATATGTATTTTTTTTTTTAAATACTTTAACTTTTTTAATTTAACCAAAGAAGCCAACGTTCTCACATATTATGTATTGCCTAAACACAAGCAGCAAAGTTCATGTTTGTTTAAGTGCACTTGTAAATTCTGAATTTCTAACTTTGCTGTTAAAAAATATGTTCTTTAATAAATTGTGGCATACTTTTTGTTTCAGGCACGGTTGTTTGATGAGCCTCAGCTCGCCAGCCTTTGTCTAGAAAACATTGATAAGAACACTGGAGATGCTCTCGCCGCCGAAGGCTTCACAGACATAGATTTGGGTAATGTTTTGTAAAAGTTGGCATTATTGTCACGTGTTAGCTGATATGAATAAAAGCCTAACTGACTTTGATTTTTCATCCGTCCTTCCCTTAGATACATTGGTGGCAGTGTTGGAGAGGGATACTCTTGGGGTGAGGGAAGTGCGTTTGTTCGGCGCTGCGGTGCGTTGGGCGGAGGCGGAGGCTCACAGGCAGCAGCTGCAGCCCACACCTGAGAACAAGCGCAAAGTCCTGGGCAAAGCTCTCACACTCATCCGCTTCCCTCTAATGACCATTGAGGAGTTCGCTGCAGGTGAACAGACGCACAGTAAAACCAACACTGTAGCTTCACTGTCATGTGTTTTTCCCGCTCTCGCTCTTTGTCGACTGTCTCTCGATTGAGGGTCATTGTCTTGTCCTCGCCCCTTCAGGTCCAGCCCAGTCCAGTATTCTGACTGACAGGGAGGTGGTGAGTCTCTTCCTCCACTTCACAGTAAACCCAAAGCCTCGTGTAGACTTCATCGACCGGCCTCGCTGCTGCCTCCGCGGGAAGGAGTGCAGCATCACGCGTTTCGGGCAGGTGGAGAGCCGCTGGGGTTACAGCGGAACAAGTGACCGCATACGGTAAGTGAGGAGCAGAGCGTTTTAAAGTTTCATTTGACCCCAAAATCTGAACTTAACTCTACCCACTGCATTATTTTAAAAAAATGCTTAAAAGCGGGGCGGGGAGGGGAGTGGGTGGGTGATGTGTGAGGCAGAAGGTGCTCAGTCAGGTGGGCCGTCCACCTCTGATTACAGGTCATCAACATAAGTTTCATGACATAAATTAGTCCCAAAGGTATGAGAACAACCACAGGTCACGTCCCTGTCTTGAGAACGACCGTGCCCCTCCTTTGGGAGAGAACAAGTGCTGTAAAAGTGGCCTGTCAGTCTGTGCGTCTGTGACAAACTCTTCATCACAGGTTAGTTCGTGATGTTACTGAGTAAATGAAAAATTTTCGTGATGGTGGGACTTACTGTGAAAAATTATAGTTCTACCATAAAACACCTGCTTTCAGAATGGAGTTTGGTTCAACAACACCAAGACAACAAAATAAAGTGTCTTAATGATATAAAAGGTGACAGATGTCTAAAAAAAACATTACCTGAAGGTAGTTGTCAGGTTTGACCACTTTGACTGAAAGGACCCATATTTTGTTTAATTTTTTCCATGTAACAATAACGATCGCTGATGAGCAAAGACATTGTATAATTGTTCACCTGACTGATCAGTGGACTTTGGCTCCTATCAGCTAAATAGCAAAATGGTTTTCTTATTTATGCGTTTAAATTGGCAGAGACCTCAGAGTTTGTATTTACCACCAGTCAAATTAGTTTGTTTTCACACAGAATGAGGCAGGAGTGTGACGCAGGAGCCGAATGGGCTGCTACTCATCCATGGCTCATTCTGTGTCAGCATTGGCTTTGCAAAGTTCACGGCTGATTTAAAAATAGTAGATGGCATGTTGAGTCATTTTCAATCCATGAAATGCAGATTTTTCATTTATTTATTTATTTATTTATTTTTATTATAAACTTGGTGTGAAATGTCGACAGCATTACAGCCAGCATTAAAGTGTTTCATGAAAGTACAGTCATTATTATTTATTTTACAGCTCAAAAAACAAGTTCAAGTGTGCAGTATCTCTTTAATAATTTAATTACAGCCTTACTCTTTGTACAAAAATAGAGTCGGTGCATATTAATTTAATGCAATAAATTATTAAATATTCTTTAGTTATTTATTAACTAAAAATGGCATATGATTTAACTCAGCTAAGAAAATTACAGTAGAATCAGAGAAAGACCACTTCCAGAGTTTGCCGTTTTAGTGTAGATTATATTGGCTGCATTTGCACATTTCTCTGCTTCACTCAAACTTAAACTAAGAGATTAATGACAAATCTTCCATAAGTCAATAATAACAGACAAAAACACGGATAATGTGATCATGTACCTACTACGCTGTGTAATATAAAGAGCGGGACTGTCTTAACGGGAACACAAACTTTACAGGACAGACTATTGACTCATCAAAGTCTTGGTCACCGTGTATTAGCACTATAGTCATAGTCACTATAGTCTAGACAAGCACAGGGGTAACTAATAACATTAACGATGGCTCAGTTCCAGTGTCCCAGTATTCTGCATGCTGGCTCACTGAGACTGAGCCATCATTAATGTTATTAGTTACACCTGAGCTCTGCTGTGAAAAATGGGTCTGGTTTATGACTAGAAAATTACTAAGCAGGGTTCCTACGCAGTATGGAATTTTAGTAACTCCCAGCTCTGAATAAGGATGGAAATCATGGGGAAAAATATTAAGTTTCCAGACTACTGCCCCTGTTCTGTTTTCTAAAATTTAAAATCTCTTATTTATTATTTTTATTCTATTCTAAAATGTTGACCATACAAGCAGAGTGTTTCTCATGGATTTTGGAGCAGTCAGCCAGAACACCACAAGTGTTTACTGCTGTGTGAGAGAGCGCGGGCCGGAGTGAGCATGTTGTTGTCGAAAGCACTGCGAGTATGATGTGTGACTGAACACACACTCCTACGCAGAGCTGCCTGTACATCACAGCTCTGCTTCAAGTGACTTATGACTGTATCAAATCTGCAACCAAATTATCTTGATAATCCGCAGCAATATTGCTTTCATAGCATCACATATAACCAGATATTATTATTATGATATTATGTCTGATTATTGAGTTACACAGAGATGTAGTTATCAGAAAAGTAAACAGACTGTCTGTTATTTGAACTCAAGTGTCAAATATAGTCTGAAAAATATACAGAGAAGTCTGGAACTTTAAATCTTGAATAGTACACTGTGCACACTGTTAACTTTCATACCTTCTCATTTCTTAATAAGTTTCCCTTGTGTTTTTCTTCTCAGGTTCTCAGTAAACAGAAGGATATTTGTGGTCGGGTTCGGTCTCTACGGTTCTATACACGGACCCACAGACTACCAAGTTAACATACAGGTGTGGACCCGCAATCATTTCAGAAATTCTGTACCCGGTCTCACTGTTGTGTAACATATTTTGGATGTTTGTGTCCGCTCTCTGTGTCGATGCAGATCATCCACACAGACAGTAACACGGTGCTGGGTCAGAACGATACAGGCTTCAGCTGTGACGGCTCTGCCAACACCTTCAGAGTCATGTTCAAAGAACCAGTGGAGATCTTACCCAACGTCAACTACACTGCCTGTGCTACACTGAAGGTCTGTGGTGGTATAACACCGGATAAACATGCAGCACCACTGTGTTTAGGAATGCATTCCAGTCCAGGAAATGTGTGTTTGTCAGCTTCTCATGGCCAATATTGAAAAGATAATTCCACATTTTTGTATTTTAAATAGTTCATGTAGCCTGTAGTTTAAAGGCTAACACAATGCCAAGCCATTAGATGTATTGTCGTTGCACGGTCCACCTGTAACAATACCTACTGTGATATTACATGGTAATTAATTTATTTTGTTTTGTTTTGATTTTATAAAAGGACTGGCTGTCTACTTATACTTTATTTCCTTTAAGAGGGAAAGAAGAAGCTCTTGAAGTTAAGAGGGAGAACAAATCTTATACAACAAAATATGCTGTACACATCAGATTTATTATTTACTAAAGGACTTCTCATCCTGGTGTAGTACCTGGAGTTTTTGGTATCGTTAATCCCTACTGACCAATAGTCCAGAGTTTAATACAATAATATCTACTTTGTCACCATGCAGCAGTTTATTCACCCTCTCTATCTGACTGTCTTACAGGGTCCAGACTCTCATTATGGTACTAAAGGAATGCGAAAGGTAACACACGAGTCATCGTCCACTGGCACAAAGACGTGTTTCACCTTCTGCTACGCAGCGGGCAACAACAACGGCACTTCTGTAGAGGACGGACAGATTCCCGAGGTCATCTTCTACACATAGTCACCTGTGACACAGCAGCAACCTTCCATCAAATGTGACAACCTGACACCAGCGCGGGGCCACACCTCAGCAGCCGTACTGGGGACTAATCTCTCTGACATCGTACTGTTCCCTCCATATAGTGCACTACAGCTGACCGCGTTGGAGGGGGGGGGGGGTCAAGTAGCCGTGAAAGCGATGTAGGTCACTACATGGGGCGTAGCTTGTCATTTGAGATGCTGTCTCTCTTCCTTCATCCCCTTGTGTTGTATTGATGCGAGCCTCTGAATCAGACGTGACTGTAACCGACTCCGCAAAGGGGAAGGAGCGCAGGAGGGAGGAGCCTCTCAGATCATTCACAGTATCGATGTCACTGCTGCGGAGCGACGGCATAAAGCTTGACACTGAATTCTACTTAAGCTGTACAATTCCCCTTCCCGTACTCCGCAGCGTTAGTGCGAAGGAGAGTCGCAACTGTATGAATGTACAGTTAATCAGATTTGCCAAGACGAGTTCCTCTCATCACCGTTCAGTACAGACCAGCATTTCAGCTGTAACTTCCATAGACTCCTAGATCTCATAGGCTTTATGAACTCTTGGCGAATTTGAACCAAACTTCATATTAATCTTAACAATGTCATTATAGTAAGCAGATTTTCGGGTTTCTACATACAGTACAATCTGTGATATCTTGTGTCCTTGCTTGGTAGTTGCCTATACCCAAGATACCTTGCACTTCTCGGCCTTGCATATGTTCATTTGGTTGTTCTATGGATGCACACTAACTCTGTTTCTTTTTAGCTTTGTTTTAAAAAGTGTGGGCAGGAGAGCTTTCCCACTTGGTGCGGAAGTTAAAGGGTTGTATATTAAAGTGGCATTTATTAACATTATATATGTAACTTGAAATGATTATTGATTAAAGAGTGAGAAAAATGCATTGTGGTGCATGCTTCTTTGGAAGAGTGACACTTTGCTTTCTTGCAGAGATTTAGAGTTAGATGAGAAGATTGATATGTGTAAGGTAAAGCTGCAACTGATGATTCTTTTCATTAACTGATTGATTAACCTGCCAATTATTTTCACAATTGTTTAGTCTATAAAATGTCAAACAAAAAGTGAAAAATGGTCATCAGAATTTCCCGGAGAGTCCAAAGTGGCGTCCTCAGATAGCTTATTTTGTCCAAATGTTTGACAGCTTTGCTTGAAAACTGAAACAATATATTTAAAATCAAAATAACTGGCAACTAATTTTCTTCTGATTGACTAATCGGCTAATCGTTCTAGCTCTACTGTTGAGTCTGGCTGTTGAACATAAAGTGAGGCTGGATCCAGAAGCCGGTTAGCTTATCTCGGCATACAGAGTGGAAACAGACAGACAGTCTGGCTCTGTCCAACCCAAACAAAAGGTACCTACGACCAACTCTGAACCTCACTAATTAACGGGTTATATTGTGGAGTATTTATTTATTTTCCACTTCTGACTTAATTAAGTAAAATGCTGACAGCAAAAAGCCATGGGGAAGTTCACAGTAAAATAATAAGAATATTAATTAAATTATAATAAAACTGACAGACATTAAAACAACAGGCTTATTTCTGTCTAAATAGATTTATTATCTGTGAAATATTTTAATTGTTTCTAGTGCTTTCTCTTAATTGACACTAAAGAGAGGCTTTCTGTTGGCAAATTTATATTTATGTATATGAAACATAGCTAAGATAACACTGATGATGCTTGTTTTTCATTATTTTCTTTCAGAAACAGAACAGTTCATCGTGCTCCTAAGTATTTAATTTCTCATGTTAGCTCTGTGTTGTAACCTCCTGAAATATCTGCTGGTTGAGGCGTAGAGGTGCTGGTCAAAAGCAGCTAGCTGGCTCTGCATTTGTTATTTTCACTCCCATGAAATATTATAAAAAATATACATTATTGATTTAAATTAATTGTACCTACTGTGAAATATCAGATATTCTGTGCATATTATGTATCTAAAACTCAGAAGCATATGCACATGCAACTCTCGAGCAATTATATCAGGATGACTGGGGGGCACCACTGGCTGCTAAGGAAGATTATTAAATGACATTTTCCCTGTTTTCAGCCTTTGAGCTAAGCTAAGCTAACTGTCGACTTGCTGCAGCTGTACTGACCATACAGATGAGAGTGTTATGATCTCCTCATCTAACTTAAAATGTCAAACCATTCCTTTAAAGGACCAGTGTGCAGGATTTAGTGGCATCAAGTGGACAAGTTGCATTGCAGCAAACTCGCCTCACCCTCCCCTTCCATGCACGTGGCAGAACCTACAGTAGCTGTGACATGGCGGCCTCTGTGGAAGAGGGTCTGTACCCTCCGTAGATACGAACGGCTCATTCTAAGGTAACAAAAACACAAGAATCCTTATTTTCAGGTGATTATACGCTAATTAAAATACACTTTGAATATTCCATTTGTGCCAATAAATCCACATTCACCATACACACTGGACTTTTAAGGCCACCAGAGAAATAACAGAATTTTAGGAGTCACATTTTCATCATGAGTTGAACATTTTTATTAATTACATCCACTGAACAAAGGTCCAATCCAGGGAGTTTGACTTCTGTAACACTTTATTGTGATTTCCATGGTTTTATCTGGCCATGATCCATTTAATATGCATTATTGCAGCAGTATCACAGTGCACTGTACAGGCCCATCCTGGCAGATGAGAGGGAAGGGAAGGGCAAGATGTGGAGGAATAGAAGAAACAAGAGATACAACTGCTTTGATCGAATTGTTCCCCAAAACCCTCGCCCTAGGCACTTGGTGTACTGTAGCTGTGAAATGAGAAAAGCATTGCTGCTTCCACTAGCCTACAACAAAAGCTTCAGCTTTGTTTCTGCTCCGGACTCAAAGTCAAAACAATTTGTGCGATGTATCTTTAAGCCTGTGCAAAGATTTTAAAGTGCCCACGGGGTAGGGTTTAGAGATCGATTTGGTATTTTCTAATCCAGGGTCAGTGTTTACAGTTTGTCCAAGTAGTTGTCGAGAGCGGGAATGCCCTCTTTCAGACCTTTGCGTTTCCTAATTTCAGCGACAACCTCGTGGGGTCTGCTGTTGGGTTCGTGGGGGTCTCCCTGGAGGATCTGCCAGTGATCAAACACACACTGAGGGAAGGCCTGGCCGCCGGTGTTGCTGCGCAGGTCAGCTGTGAACCCTGGAGGGAATAAAGAATAAGGACATTCATAGTCTAACCCCCTGTGACCCTCATCCTCATTGCTTATCTATGGAATTAGTACACGTATTTTTAAATTTTCCTTTAGTTCCTGCTGTAAAATTCCCAAAAGACATACTCTAATTTTCAGACATGCCTTTTAAAATCTTAATTTTAAAGAGATGGCTGAGTTGTCGGAGAGCTTCACAACATTTTCAACATTTCCAAATTAAAAACACTTGCACACACTGTTTTAAAAAAAAACAATTAAAAGGTTGAGGAAACTCATAATTTCAATCCAAAATCTAGACGATTCATACGACATTTATCACACAAACTCACCAAAGGACTCGTTGACAGGGAGGTAGGCTTTCACCACAAACATGGGAGTGCCCATCACTTGGGATTCCTCAAACACGTGACCTCGTTTCCTGTTCAACACGCCGTAGATCCCGCCGACCACCTGCTCCGGGCACTGCACGGATGAGAGGCACAGCAGTCAGACATGAAGCGTGAGCTGACATCAGAGAGATGCCAACCGTAATACTGATGATGAGCGGTATTTTGTTAAAATGGATTTTACAATTGGCATCAAATAAAGTATCGTTCGAGTACAACAACTCCGCTTTCATTCCTGTCGACGCACATAGCAGCCATCTTGGATTTTGAGGTCAGGGTTGGTGAGGTTCTTCCGACTTTCTGAATTAGAAATCAGGCGGCGTTTCAGTTAAAATTTCCAGCTGGAGACTTGGAAATCCCAATTTCCCGGGCCAAATGGAACAGACCATAGTGTTCATTGTGATGACTTTTAATGTACCCAACATGCCTTTTTTCAGCACACAAAACCTTCATAATTCTTGAGTGGGGTATTTACAGACGTAATATATATCATGGAACAGAATGTAAGCTTGTGTTAACCACAGACCTTATTTTGGACATCTAACCAAAAACCTACAGACTTTGAGACAAGGGAACCGGAGTAACAAAACTGCTGATTAATTTTCATGTTTTAGAATTTATTCCTGCAGCACTGTGTGCAACTGTGTCACAGATTTGTTTTGGAGGTAATAAGCCTTCACACATACCTGGATCTCCACCAGGTACACAGGCTCCATGAGTCGTGGCTGAGCAGTGAGCTGGCAGGCGTACAGGACCCTGCGAGCTGTGGGAATAATCTGTCCACCACCACGGTGGATGGCGTCTGCATGCAGTGTCACATCATGGATGTCAAAGCGAATTGCACGCATATTCTCCTCACACAGCGCACCCTGCAGGATGAAGACAGAAATACGTGCTATAATATCACAAATGCATGTCAAATAATCTGAACAATGATTACACTGAGCTAATTAGAATATACTTGTGATCACAGTTAACTGCTGCTCACCTCTTTGGTCGCCCACTGGAAACCAGCCACCACGCTGTCCTTGATCTCGTTGAGGTACTGAACCCCCTTCGTCATGTCTATCAGCAGGTTGGCCCCGGTTCCGTCTGGACCGAAGCACCAGATCTTCCTGGCTTCTGTCGTCTCCCACTCGTACTTCTCGGCGAGGTAACGCGCACGAGCCTTGAGCTCCTGCCGAGCGGTGACCTCCCCCTTCTCGATGTCTTCAGCCAGCCCATCGGGGAAGGGACGGGCCTTCATGAAGAGACGATTGTGCTTGTTGGGGGACTTGGACAGACACATCTGGTCTGATTCTTCCATCACCGTCTCTCTGTAAGACACGACTGGGTCTGATTTCTGGAGAGAGATTAAAGAAGACAGAGAGTTTTTTGCAGCTTTGCTTTGAATTTAGCTAACCGATACATGTCCAGCATCTTATAGAAAAAAAGGTCTCATCCTCTGTTCTCCTTGTCTCACCTTCAGTGGAATGCAGGCGTGGTCCTCCTCCAGGTCCTTCAGGCAGATCTCCAGGTGCAGCTCTCCCGCTCCAGCGATGATGTGCTCCCCGGACTCCTCAATGATACACTGCACCATGGGGTCAGACTTGGCCAAACGCTTCAGTCCCTCCACCAGCTTGGGGAGGTCAGCGGGGTTCTTGGCCTCCACGGCAACCCTGACCACAGGGCTCACACTGAACTTCATCACCCTCATGTTGTGGGCCTGCGGACAGAGCAGAGTCACATAATTAAAAGACAGCAGCAGTAAGTCTCATTCAACTCATTTGTCCACTGTGTGGTGCACCAGTATTTGAACAACAGAAAAAAGCAGTACGCTACTTGTTCATAGGTGGTGATGGTCCCCGTCTTCACCAGGAACTGGTCTACTCCAACGAGACCCACGATGTTGCCACATGGGACATCTTCAATAGGCTCCACATACCGGCCCATCATCAGAATGGTCCTGGATGGAGGGACAGAAGGACACGGTCAGGACTGCCGCTGGTCATTTTGGTGCTTTGTGATGTCACCTCTCTGCTATGGGCACTAACATCATCACACATGAATACAACTGCAGTCTTTAAATTCACAAAGGTCTCAGTCACAATCTCCGATACTCCAACACAGTTTAGTATGCCGAAATATTAAAATATCTTTTCAAAAACCTGCACGTTTTTTGCCCATAACTGCACGTTATCTGCATGTTAGCATGTTTGTAAAAGGGACACTCCCATAGAATCCATTTTCATTCATTCAGATATCTTGAAGAAAAAGGAAAAGCTCACCTCTTCAGATAAATCAGAAGCCATTATCATAAGTTGAGAATCCAAATCTCATTTTACTTAGACTTGCTAACAAGCTGAACCAAAACTCTGGGTGTTATTTTTGATAATCAACTTATCTTTGATCAATCATTCTTCCTACAACTTCAAAATATTTCAGAACTTTTTTATCCACTAAGAATCTGGAAATCATCCACACTTTCACTGCATCCTGGTTATATTATTGTAACCTCTCCAAGACTGCTGACAAAAACATAGTGGTGGTGCTGCTTATAAATGCAACAAATACATGCAAAAAAAAGGGTGAGAAGAGAAGAGAGGCATCTTTGTTCTTCTATCATCGTTTCTGATCTGTGGTTTGTCCATAAACATGTTCACCTCTGGATGGGCTTGATGTAAAGGTCCTCCTTCTTGCCAGGGGTGAAGTTTGGCCCCATGATGCGCACCTTCAGGCCAGTGGACACACAGCCAGAGAACACACGACCGAAGGCGTAGAAACGACCCTTGTCGCTGGTTGGGACCATCTTGGAAATGTACATCATCAGAGGAGCCTTTGGATCGCAGTTCTTAATACCTGAGAAGACAGCAGAGATGGTGAGCCCTGAATACAGTGGATCCAAAATAAATCTTCTGAATTAAGTTTTATCTTATGAAACCACATTATAAAAATGTCTCATATCCAACAATGTCTTCTCCAGATTCTCCATCTTGCACATTGCAAACATTCTTTATATTTCCTACTCTGAATTTTACCAAAAATTCTGTTTTGTATTTATGCTTCTTGACAATACATTCCTTGTATGTGAAAACCTCCTTGCAAATAAACCCAGATTCTGACTCTGATTCTGATCAGAGAGGTGAAAGTGTGTGGTGCTGTGAAAGTGTGCCACTGACCCATGGCGGCCTCGTCGTCTCCGGGCCCCTCATACAGCAGCTCACAGCGGTATTTCTGTGCAGTGACGGGGGAGGGCAGGTGGATGGTGATCATCTGGAGCAGGGCCTCTCCGGCAGGCAGCCAGCGACGCATCACAGCCTTCAGCAGGGGCTTCCCCTCCTTCTCCTTGTCCTCTGAGTCGAGTTTGACGTCCAGCTTCTCAATTAGTTTGGCTGTCTCATCCTTCTTGAAATTCATGATGGCATCAAACACCTGGGAGGACGGTCAGAGAGGGCAAACAGAACTCAAACGCCAGCCCCTAAAGGCATCCTTAACTTGTTAAAGCACCTATGGGTGCAGTCTGCATGTTATTATTCCTCTTTGTGTCCTCCAGGCTGGATATATCTACACATCTATGATGCACCACAAGCCTCAGCACTGTAAATACATTTTTAACAATACAGACATGACAAAAATTAATTATTGACATATAAATTGTAAGCTTATGTCACTTTTTTCTCCATTCACCTTAAAGATGGGGTCCAGAACGAGCTGGCAGAAGGTGCGGGGAAACTTCTGGCCATCAGGACCGACGGCAGTCTTACTGAACTTGCCAGCACTTGGGTCAAAATATCTGTGCATATATAAATTATTGCATCAGCATCAAGGCACTGAAATGATTGACTTCTAGCTCATAGTCTGGTTTGACTGACCCTTCCTTTCTGTGCTTCAGTAACAGCAAGCTTGGTACCCTGGCAGAACCTCGATCAACTCTCTCCTTTCCTGTTTCCTCTACTTAGCCTTGCGATAAGCTTGGCTCGTATGTTGAAAGCAAAACCAAATTTTGGTTACAAATAGAAAGATCATGAAAGAGGTAAGGTATTAAAGTTTTATTCTCATTATGTTTAGTCACCATGCACCAATTTCCTTCCTCACTCACTAACGTACCAGACACATCGAGTGTTTTCCTGTAAGCAGGACAAGCACCATAAGCAACCGATTTCTCTGTGCTTGAACATTTTTGGAAATGTGGGATAATGTAGCGGCACAGCTTAACAAAATATATCAAATTACGTCTCGCGTTGTTTGTTTTTTATAGCTTTAAGTCAGCTAATCTACATCAATCATTAGCTAGCCAGTTAGCTAGCATTTTGCTAACATTAGCTATCCTAAGATGTGAATATATATATATATGCCATTTTTAGGTTCCTCAAAAAGAATAAAGTTGACTGAGGTTCCACAAGGGGCCGAACTTGGAGAGGGTCAATTGTGCAATATTAAAAATTACAAAACTTGTTTGTGAGTACAAGAACATTTTTTCTAAAAGCAACTTAACACCAGCTGACACATTTTGTAGTGGTTTTTCTGCAGTGATGTAGACGTGTACTGTACACGGTGACATCACTGTCAGGTGTGGTTACAGGTGAAACAGCAGATGCTACTTAAAACTTTCAACCAGAGGGGGCAGTGAAACGCTGCTTTCAGCCTTGTGTTAAGTTACTCTTGTACAAAACATGAAACATATCTCTGTCTGGACATGGCATCATGTTTACCTGTCTCCCCACAGTTTCTTCATCATGTCCTCCACTTTCTTACACCTCTCTGCTGGTCCAAGCTTGGCATCGCCTTTTGTGAACTTAGCCACATACATTTCAGCGAACTGCTTCAGGGTGAAAGCCCAGCCGTGGAGGCCAGAGCCAAACCCGACTGTACCAATAACAGGGTCAATCTGAGGGAGGGAAAAAAAGTCCACTTTTCTTTTAAATCACAACTACAGCAACAAACGTTTTCTAACATTTAAAGCAAGTGTTTGTGTTCTCACCATGATGTTCCCCATGGGGCCGCCCTCATCCTCTCCATAGGTGGAGATAATGACGTTGACGTTCTCCACGATACGCTGGAAGGTCTGGTAGAGCTCATCTGTCTCCAGCTGCAGCTCAAGTAGGGCCCGGTCCATCTTGTTCATCATCAGCACAGGCTTGATGCGCTCAGCGATGGCCTGTCGCAGCACGGTCTCAGTCTGCACGCACACGCCTGTCAGAGGAAACAAACAGGTGAGCCTGGGTGAAGAGCAACAGTATGTGTGTGTGTGTGTCTGTGTGTGTCTGTGTGTGTGTCAGCCATTACGTCATTACCTGAGACACAGTCCACCACCACCAGGGCTCCATCAGTTACCCTGAGGGCGGCGGTGACCTCAGAGGAGAAGTCAACGTGACCCGGAGAATCAATCAGGTTGATGAGGAATCCGTTTCCATCTTTACTCTGCTTGATAAACGCCAGGTCGTTTTCTCCGAGCTCATAGTACATCGAGATGGCCCTGAATGGCAGAGAGAGAGCAGAGAGAGGCTGGGCAAACTGTTCACTGCTCACCTGTCACTTCCGCTTCATGATTAAAGGGACAGTTCACCCCAAAATCAAAAACACGCACATTTCCTCTTACCTGTAGTGCTATTAATCCATCTAGATTGTCTGGGTGTGAGTTGCCGAGTTTTAGAGATGTCTGCCTTCTCTCTCCTGTGGTGCTCAAAGTGCCAAAAAATTTGAAATTTGAAAAACTCAACGGCAATGTCTCTTTCCAGAAATCATGGCCCGGTTACTCAAGTTAATCCACAGACCCCTTTAGGGTTGGCCATCATTCCGATTCTGTTTATCAAGTTCGGTTTTTGAGTTAATTTTTGAGTTTCCTGCAATCGTCACAGCAGAGTTGTGTGAAACATCAATCACCACAGATAAATGTTACAACCAGAAACTCAAAGCTAAGTTAACATTAGCGAGATAACCAGAACAACCGTGGTCTATTTTCTGGTTCCTTGAATATTTGGGGGTTTACTTTACTGTAACAATAGAGCAGTATCCTGTCTTTGTAAAGCATTTTGTAGCATAGCATTCACTATATTGAGGTGACTGTTACAAGAGTCGCACAATTTCTGATATTCACTTGCCAGTAAAGCAATTTAGCAACGGCTGAGTAAGTTAACTGAGATTAATGCCAGACTCATAATTCAATAAGACAAACACATTAGGAGACAGTAAGTCACGCATGCATTCAACTCAGATAACCAGATCAATATATGACAGGTATTTGCAGTACATCGTTTAATTCAAAACTAACTAACTAATCGATTTTCGATGCCCAACCCTAAAGCCCAGTGTCATCTAGTTTCATTACAACTGAAACCTCTTTAGAATCTACTACAACTACTTTCTTTCTTTCTACTAGAAAGAAAATAAAGACACAGTTTTTTCAAATGTATTTTTTGGTGCTTTGATCATCACAAGCGAGTGCCATTTAGTCCCATTATATTCGAGAGAAGGCAGACATCTCTATGACTGATAACTCCAAAACTCAGCAACTCACGCCAAAATAATCTGGATGGATAAACGGCACTATAGGTGAGAGGTGGAAGAAGTATTTTTGATTTAAAATCCATGCAAAAGTAGAAGATGAACAACAAGTTATCACAGCCCTGGATTCCAATAAACCAGACACTCCTGTAACTGACATGCTGGGTGGAGACTTTCAAGTTCAGATGCTACAAACTAGTTTGACTGCATTGAATCAAAAGCTCACTATTATATTGCTTGCGCAGGCCTGTTGTTAATTTCTCTTACCATCCTGCCAATCCCTCCTCTCATGCATGATGACTCATAATTAAACAGCTGTCATTGTCTGGGCCTCTCAATTATGATATCAGCTGCTCTCATCAGCTGATCACTTACAGCGACACATCTTCAGTTTATCTCATGGTCTGAGATGATGACATAATTTTAACTAAATCACACACATTTGTATTTAATTTTCGAGTAAACTCAGATAAGTGGTACTCTGCATTAGAGACAGAGGGTAAGTGCCTGTGGTTGCATTAGAAAACATTACATTTTCTAATGCAACTACAGGCATTAAAACATTAGATTTCAGCATGCAGAAGTTTATTTTAGCATCTGATGTTGACCAGAGAGGAAAAGTTAAGCTGACAAACTCAATATTGCCTGTAAATCTCAGCGTCCCCTTTTCTTTTCTCAGAGAAATGATCCCACTGAATGATCAGAAGTTGAAATATATACAACTATTTGATCAAATCACCAGGCAAGATCATTATTTTATCTAACAAAGATCAAAACCAGGCCTTTCATAGCTTAGTTAGCTTCAATCTCTACTGTTTATCTGGACAAATTTAATACAGGCATAATATTACTGAATGCCTGGATCTCAAAGTTTTCCCATTCATCCTGCTGATGCCTCATGTCTGCATCCAACTGAAATGAGTTTTTCAGTTCAGCAGCTTATAAGAACTTGTCGGTTCTTCCACTTGTTGGTGATGCATCCCAGTTTACAGCAGCTTTAAGACGTTTTTCTGTTGTTTGCCAGCAAACAGAAAATAACAAGAGACACTTTCATGCGATGCAAAGTCAATGAAGAGCCATGAATTGTTGTCTCCTCCGGTGTGGGCGGGGCTTAAATGCGCTCTGTCTCTACAGAGGCGGACATTTTTGGGGGGAATCCTCTGAGAAACGGGATTCCTGTGGGATTCCCGGGGGATGGGAGTGAATCTCTCTATCCACCATGGAGAGAGATAATACATATGACTATGCAGTTCAAATATGCATAAACACTATTTTCTTTATTTTGAACATAATGCAACTCATTCTTCTGTCGTTTTATTCGTTTTATTCACTCGTGTCTGATGTGGTGGCTGACTGCAGCCACCTGATCCGTAAATGGTATGTGTGGACTGTGGATTGAAGGAGAATGCGATGAGTCATTCTTCTGGGATTGGGACTGAACAAGATTTTTTTTTTAGTTTTAGTTTTTGCCCTGTCATGGGAGTGGGATGGGACAGGACTGAAAATCCACTCCTGTGTCACCATTTACTCTAAACTGAGTGGAACAAAATAACAGGAAGATCTGAAATTTAAAGGCCCTGCAAACATTTTTGAAAGGTTTCTGCCTGTGCTGTTTTCTCTGAGCTGTTTGCACTTGTTTGACATGGGTGGAGCTAAACTGGAAAAATGCAATGTCATTTCCATCCATCAGCTAAGATTTGGAGCCATTTGAATCAAAATCAGAGAGAGTAGAGTAAACAGAGTAGAGTTTTCACCTTATGTGTCAGTCAATCTGACCAAACTCCACCTTCAAAGTCCTGATGAAGCAGATTAGACACTAGAGTTTTGTCAAATAAATATTAAATAATACCTAAGTATGTATCTTCCACCATATTTGTATGCTTATTTACTGTAACAGAGTAATACACGAGTTTTGCACAGAGGTTTCTCTGCACCACATACGTTGACTTGATGGTGATGCAGCGCTCCTGCTCGTCTTTGCGCGTGTCTGTGAAGCGGGTCTCTCCGGCACGGGACGAAGCAATGATCCCCGCTTTGGACACCAGGGAGTCGGTCAGCGTGGATTTCCCATGATCCACGTGGGCGATCACAGACATGTTCCGGATGTTGGACTTCTTGTCCATGATGGCCCGGATCTGATCCACAGTGAAGTTCACCTGGTGGTGGAGGTTATAAGGAGTTTGAGGGGAGGGGGGTTGCATTTGTCGATTTCACAACCAGCAGGAGGTTCATTTTATTCAACGTATGCGTCTATTTATTTATGTCCACTACCACATCTCCTTCCAAGTAGAGTTAAAAAAAGAAAGACATGCTGGAAACCGAATCCATCAGGCTGACTAGTGCCGGCACAGCGTGAAGACTTTACCTTCTGCTTTCTAACTGAGCAACAGATCAGGAGTTACCAGCGATTACTGAGTCACTGGTCATGCTGCAGCTGAATGGGCCAAGCCGAGCCATTTCACGGTCACGAGGGAACAAAAATGACTTAATTTCACACCTTAAACTCTTGATATTAAGGTGAAATCTATAAGCAAAAGATCAGGAATTGCCAGTCATCACTGAGTCACTGGTCATGCTGCAGCTGAATGAGCCAAGCCGAGCCATTTCACAATCACGAGGGAACAGGATGTCTTAATTTCACACCTTAAAGTCTTGATATTAGGGCGAAATGCACAACAAAACAACAAGAACCGTGCAGGCTGCCCTTATTTTAATGTCTATTTTAGGGGGCAATCCTCTATGATTACAAAAACTATACAAGCGAGGCCCATAACTCAGTAATAAAGGCCCCTGTTTTTAGAAGATGATGGCATTTTAAGAGATGTTTGTCCCATTTGAGGGGATGAAAATGTCGCTATTTTCACTGTAAACAAGGATCCAGCACTATTTAAGACAGTTACTATACTAAGGAACAGCAATTTCACACTTAAATTCCCCTTAAACCTTGTGTAATGAGTATAATGCTGAGTTTAATCTTTGACAGACAAATAAGAAGCACTCTGTCTGCCCTTATGTTAATGTTAAAGCTATAACCACTGAGTTTAAGGAATATTACAGGGAGAAATCAACTAAGATCGCAAATTAGATACAAGTCAAGTCTAGGGTTACTACCTAGGGAACAAAATGTCTGAATTTCACTCCTAAAATTCAACTTATACTCTTGATATTTATGTGAAATGTACATGTATAGAGCAAAATGTTAAATTTAATCTTCTGATTTAATGTTTAAGTAATAAACACTTAATTTAAGGAATATTTCAGGTGGCAATTCATCACAAATAAGCTACAAGTGAGGCATATATGTAGTAATAAAAAAAATATATTAATAAAAAATACCTTTTTTTAGAAGATGAAGGCATTTTGAAAGATGTTTGTCCTTTTTTTCTTTATTTTTTATTTTTATAGGGGTTGCTATAAAAATTATAATAAATATTATTTTAAATATATTTTATTATTTTACTAACTTGAATTATTTTTTTCTATTTCCTGTTTCTATTTGATTAAATTATAGATTTTTTACTTTTTATTTTATATTTAGCAATATATTTAATATTTTATATTTTACTGGAAGAATGTGATCAGTCTGATTGATATATTTATATTTATCTAGTTTGTTATTTGTTTGTTTGTTTGGCTGGTTTTTGTTTTTTAAATTTAATTTTTAATTATCTCCACAACAAAATCTCACACTCCAGCCTTGTTGTAAATGATAAATAAACAAAATAAATTAAAAACTTTACTGTTTCAGTGCCCTGATGTAATTTTTGGGCAATAAATCATTTCTGGTTACACTGTAAGACATCCTGTCTGTGTTATATATCTGTTTCAGTGTTTGATAACCTAATTTTAGGGGTCACTGCTATATCAGCTGATATACTGATATCTGAACTTTTTTTTCACTCCCTTACATCAGCATCGCCCCAAAAAATTCAAGCATCAGTCAGGTCCTACATAGTGTGACAGGCGAGTATAACCATGTTCACTGTAGGCCTATGTGGGCCTCAATAATATGAATTTACTTATTAATATGACAAAAACACATTTACTGAAATGTTAAATGGATTCAGTCCTCATAATAATAATAGAAATATCATATGTGGCAGGTCCACACATTCACTGAGACAATCACAGCTTCTTATAACACACCAATAACTCATTATAAGCCGTTATGCATCACCATCCACCTCTGCTGAGCATTAAAATGACATGCAGCTCTCTATATCGGTGACACACAGTGGCAGGCCGATATGTAATCATATATTTTTGTCGCCTGTTACATGAATGGTTATGACGCAATCTGCTGAAATCTGACCTAAATCTTGACTTTAATAAAAAATGGAGCAGAGCACGTTAGTGTTACACATGTCAGGAGCATGTGTGCGGCATATGAACATGATATGTGTGCAGTCCTGCGACACAAGCAGCCTGATATTAAAGGCTTTGCTATGAACGTCACAGGGAGGCAGAGCGGAGCGGAGCGGGCCGTGCAGTCAAGGCCACAGCCCTGCAGCTTTATGTCAGCCGGCTGCTGCGTATGTTATAACCGCTCACACGCAGAGCCTCCGGCTGGCCGCATAACGCCACCAAGCACCGGCATCCATCTCACACACACCTGACATGACAGCGTGTAGCGCTGAAACCCCTCTATAACAGCACACGAAGGTTAATAATGCGGATCTGACAGGACTTTTCACCTGCTGCAAAAAATGGATTAAACACACCATCATGTGAGCACGTAATCCCGGTTCCGACTCACCATTTTGTCTGCGGATCGTTGGTCTTTGTGTGCGACGGTTTATTGCTGTGAACGCTGCCTCTGAGGACAGGCAGTCCCGGTGGTGACAGGAGAGACGCTGCTGCTGCTGCGGCTGCTGCTGCTGCTGCTGCTGCGGCTGTGTGGCTGCCGAGTGGAGCTGCAGGACACGGGCTGCTGCAGCAGGGGGCGCTGCTGCAGCCGCTGCCGCTGCCGGTGTCACATTTCCATGGATGTGCGCCCGCTCATGGACTGTGGATCAGCTGCCGGGGGTGTTTACGGTCATTCAGTGGCGGACTCAGGCTATCTGAGGGGCAGGAGGGTGAAAAAAAAAACAACAACTATAAAGGTGGGGCAGCAGCTGCAAGCAAGAGGTGCGGCAACAGCACATGGGAAGTCACGAGGCATTTACAAAACTCAAAACATAATGCAATGATATGCAATTCCATTTTAACCAATATTCAATTGAATACAGTACAAGGACAAGATATTTAATGCTAACTGATCAACTTTATTGTGTGTTTTTTTTTTTTTTTGTAAATATGCAGCCATTCTGAATTTGAAGTTAGGACGTGGGCATGTTTACATCAGTGTTACATCATTCAACAACACTCAGTGAGTGTTTGGTAACTGAGGACACTATTCTGTTGAAGTTTTGAAAGTGAAACAGTCTGGGGTCATTGCTTCATAATGCACACCATGGACACAGACTGACCAACACAAAGTCATCACCTTCATTTAACTGAGCAGATAGTTAAGATCCTTCCACTGGATAATTACTGCAGTCAAGTTATTTAACCCGAACTGTTGCAGTGAGGAGCTTCTCATTTCTTAAACAACCATGACAGAAGACGTATCCTGTGGTCGTGGAAAAGATGTTTCTCTGTTTCAGAAGGGTCAAATTATTGACCTGCATCAAGAAAAGAAAACAACTGAGGAGTTTGATGAAGCTACTAAAACTGGGTTAAGAACTGTCCAACGAGTTATTAAAACCTGGAAGGATAGAAGTGAACCATCATCTTCAAGGAAGAAATGTGGTCTTGAATGATCATGAACGGAGACCACTTAAATGTTTGGTGAAATCAAATTGTAAAAAATCAACAGTAGAACTCATGGCTGTTTAATAGTGAAAGAAAGAACATTTCCACACAAACAATGTGAAGAGAACTCAGGGGATTGGGACTTAACAGCTGTGTAGCCTTAAGAAAACCACTTATCAGTGAAGCTGATCAGAAAAAGGGCTTCAGTTTGCTAGGGAGCATAAAGATTGGACTCTGCCGTAATCAAAACTAAAGGTGGTCCAATGAAATATTAGAGTGTGACTTTTTTTTGGGGGGGGGGGGGGGGGGTGCAGGCAATGTATTTTCAATGGGAAACAGGTCTGGACTGCAGGAAGGTACCCCTTTACTACAAAGTCATGTGCAGAATGTGTCTTGGCATTGTCTTGCTGAAATTCAACAGGGACATACCTGAAAAAGTGGCAGCATATGTTGCACTAAAACCTGTATGTGCCTTTCAGCATCCACGGTGCTGACACAAGATGTTGTTACCCATGATGCCATGGGCTCTAACAGACCCCCATACCATCACAGATGCTGGCTTTTGACCTTTGCACTGGAAACAATCTGGATGGCCTTTTTCCTCTTCAGCCCAGACGTCCCAACATCATGATTTCTGAATACAATCCAATAAGTGAACTAATTTTCCACTTTGCGTCAGTCCATCTCAGATTAGCTTGGGCCCAGAGAAGTCTGCAGCGTTTCTAAATGTTGTTGATTAATGGCTTTCTCTTTGCATGGCAGTCTTTACTTGTATTTGCACACATGCATGAGAATGTTTCAAACACCTTGTCCAAAAATTGTCCCATCCCTATAGGCTCTCCCAAAATCAACAAAAAACGGTTGCTGGTTCTTGGTCCATCTTTGACAGGTTGGATCAGGTTCTGTGTAGAATCTGGAAACCACGCTCCTGAACAGATGGAGTCTGTGAAATATTTTAAATTGAATCAAACCATGTCTGACACATATGAAGGTTGTATGAATCACTGCAATGGACAGTTTCCAGGTTTCATCCAAGATCCTCTCACCAAAGTCATCCTCCCATTCTATATAATAAATAAAATAAAATACATCCCCACCTGTGCTTCTTCATAGTTAAATTTAAGCTTCATTACTGGCTTTCTCTGTGCCAGACACTCATCTAACTTAAATTTGGCAGAGACATGCTGGGTGGAGATCTTCATGTGCACATGCTGCAAACTGGCTCGACTCGATTGAAGCGCTATCAAATGTTCAGTTAGAGCACTGTTGTTTTGCAGTTTAATTTCTCTTACCATCCTGCCTTTCACTCCTCTCACACTAACTCACACATCATTTCCTTACTGCTGTCATTGTGTCAAGATAGCCTTCAAGGGTTTCTGCCAGAAAGCCCTTCTTGGTTAGGTTTAGGTGGGGAGAAAATCATGTTTTTGGTTAAAATACCAAGATTTCTTTCAGAAAAGGCTTTCTAGCAAGTACAATGAAAAAGGATTCGGGTCTCTTGCATTAGCTGTGTGTCCTGAAATTATACAGATATACAGATTCTGGTGTTAACTAAGTTTTACCTAAATACTGCATTTTGACTTTGTAGATCAGCACATGTTTTGCAAATTCCTTGGCATATATTTTCATTGTATTGGGGTTTTTTTTATCACCAATGTAAACAATAGTATAATACTATTGGTATTATTTTGTGTCAGCTGTGGATGTGTGCAGTAACCCACAAGTCTGTTTGGTTTCTCTGTACTTGACAAAGAGGCAGTGTTGACTGAAACAGAACTGCAGAATACACTGTGGAATAGACAAGTAGTAGTATGTTAGAATACTTGGAGGCTGGGTTGCACCAACAAGCACTGATTTTTAGAATTTGATTAGTTTAACTTTAAATTATGTTGCACCAAAGTTTTTCAAATAGTTTAAAATCAAATTTAAATCTCTCTTCAAAGCCCAGTTTCTTTCTTTTTTTTTTTGTTAATCCTGAACCTAGATTAAATTTAATTATGTTGCATCAAAACTCCAATTTAAATTGTGATCTAGTATTAACTCTAAATTTACACTTTTGAGGAGGTTCAGCTTTTAAAATGGCTGCAGTTTTGAGTTGGATTGAGCAAAATAATCAAGTAGAAAGAAAGTAAAGGGACAGACTCAACCCAGCTGAGTTTTATGATGCTTCTCTTCTTTCTCTGCTTCTCTTAACTTTTTAGCTAGCTATCAAACAGTTTGTTAAGGAATACATGGCAGCCATAAGTTAACAGTTTCCCCCATCTTCTAATACTTACTAGGTCCCGAAAGCACTCCAATTAGCTTTTTCATTTATTTATTTATTTATTTATTTTAATTTGGGTATGCAAGCATGTTCACACTGAAACTCTATTTTAGTTTGGCTTACATCATTAAATTTGAATGTACTAAACTGAGATTAGTTTTTAATTGTACAACAGAGTTCTGCTCGATTTTAAATCTGGATTTACTCATTTTAAAAGTTTTGTTAGTCAGAATAACTCATCTTATATTACATTAGACTTTGTTGTTGCAACCCAAAACATTATTTTTACTTAATTTTTAAAGAAGTTATTTCCACAGGAGCAGATGATGGTGTTATAAGTCCTTTGTGAGATGAAACCATCATAGATGCTACATGCACACTCTGAAATTGCATGCCTATGAAAGAAACTGTCTTAGTTTAGAATATATTAGTGATGGGACAAAGTTTCAACCAGTTACTTGATCATTTGAAAAGAGGTTGAAGTATCAAAGCAGTATGAGACGATTCATGCAGTTGAAAGACGGTATCAGTCTTTCAAAGTTTGTTTTAACAGGATCTATTGATCTGCTTTCTAGACTCGTTCTGAAGACCTGGGCCAACAGGAGACTGGACAGGAAATGGAAACTGTTCTCTGACCCGCCTGAGAGCAGCAACTCAGCGGTGATCTTGATCAGTGGGAAGCAGACAAACTGCGAGGATGCCCGAAGTCTTATCTTGGTCGAGCAGCTGGTAAGTGTTCAAACACATTCTGCCCCGTCTCTTCAGCAGATGGGTATAAATCTAGTAGGCCTGCACCTGCCTGTGTCTCAGTGTTCAGTCAAACATCACAGAGCTATCCAGAGGGAACTTCTCCTTCCAAGTACACAACTCCTTCATCAGGTTTGTGTGATTAAATCAAAGAGAAAATGGAAAGACAAGCTGGCTTTTAAAGTTCCTCACCGCCTCTGCTGCAAAATATTTTGGAGCCAGAGGAGAATCCACATTGTCACCTAAATTGAAATGATCACATTCTGTATAGTGGCTATTTTAGTAGGTGTCTGATTCAGCTCAGACTCTACTCATCTTTCATCTATCTGTCAGGCTCAGTTTAAACTTTATGCAAACACGACCACGTTCTGAAATACGTTGTAAGGCCCAGTGGCTCTCGACCTGGGGCGTGGGGATACTTAAGGGGGTGCAAGATCGTTTTTGATATAATTTGCCTCAGATTAGATTTTATTCAGGTTGTTGGCACTTTTGTCATACTAACTATCACACGAAACGACTAATATGGAGTGATGGTTTCTCAAGACTCAGGCCAACAGGAGACTGGACAGGAAATGGTGCGTCACCTGAAAATCCAACAGCAGCACCAGCAGTTTTAATGTTATTTGGTTGTATTTGCAACTTGTTCCTTGCGTTGTATCACTGCCTATCTTATGAAAAAGGTCTTGACTTGTAGACACAGCAAAGCAGAGGCTGCACTGTTCCAGGATGTCGTGGCGCTTCTCCTCCAGCTGAGGGCAGAGCAGGACCAAACAACTCACAGTGGCTGAGAGACTCTGAAATGGGACATTGAAATGTGAATGGAGTGACGAAATGCAGAAGAAAAAACATAGAATGAAACAGACTTAGTATCTGTGCTTTTGTGAATGTGTTAAGAACATGCACACATGTGTACACGGAGGATAATGGGATGTTTCCTATTACCCCAGTGGACTCAATTCAACACGCTCAGAGAAGAAATGCACCCCTCCGCTGAAAAATACATTCCTCACAATGTACCATAGCAGGCACATAATGGGCCCTCATGAGAGAAGATGCGTACCTGACACTGTGGTTTATTGTTGCTCTTCTTCACAACAATAGACACGACTTTATGAAACCTAAGGGAGAATTTCAGTTCCAAAAATTGTGAATGACTAATTTTTAATGGATTTTATCTCTTTCAACACATGACAACAAACGCTCTTCAGTTATCTTTAAGAAGGTAATAAATAATCTAGAGGAAAATAAAATAGAAAAACATGCTAGGCTGGGGGGAATATACACTAGCAATGTGTATTTCTCATAACTTGGCAACCTCAAATATGCTCTGAAACAACCACTGTGTAGGATTTAGTGGTATTTTGTGGTGAGTTTGTAGATTGTAAACACTGCACCTCACCCTCCCTTTCAAAGCATGTACATGGCTGCAAAACTTGCACAAAACACATCGATTCTTATTTTCAGGTGATTATACGCTAATGAAGACACACACATGACTATTATATTCCATTTCTGCCAATAAATTCTCATAAATCTTACATGCTGGACCTTTAATGCTCACTTATAACTGATCCATGAAGCGTTTAGCTACGAAAAACTCATTTTCATGTCACCCTCTGCCTTATAAGACAGTGGCTCTGTCTTTTTTTTGTCCACAAATTTCAACAAGATCACACAAACTAAATTAAAATTTAGACAGAAAAACCGAAAGGCAGTAAAAAAGTTTATTAATCTCTACAACCTTTACAAACACAAGGGAGCCAAGATATTAAAGCTCCTGGTGAGAGCCACAAACCAGTCATTTTCATGGTCATTTCAACTGGTATTTTTTTTTTTTTTTCATTTCTTACAGTAGCACCGTGCACTCTGTGTCACGTTTTCATCTGAAGAGTTGACCTACTAAGACGGTGATGCAGTCTGTTTCCAGGCGTCTGCAGTCTCTCAAGCAGATGAGTGCAGATTACTTCCCATCAAAACTAGTGTCTAGTTTTATAGCATCACATTTCCTATATTTTTTTGTGCAGCTGGTGCCTCCTTGAAGCTCGTCCCTGTAGGATGTTCACTGTCACGCTGGTGCTTCAAGTGAAAACAGGCTTTTGTTAACATCAAGAGAGGAGAAATCTGCTCCTTCACTCATCACAAAAAGGTTTTATGAATGCGTAGAATTATAGGCTCCTAAACAGAAGAAGATGAGATGACTAGATTAAAGTTTTTAAAATCAATCAAAACTACATGATAATATATGTTTAAACCCCTATACATTGCACATAATTTTAATATTGGTTGCTATACTGATAACATATTTATAAGCAATAAACATGATATATATTGCACTCCTTCTCTGGTGAACACTGCAGAAACTGACCTGAATTTAGAATTAAAATGAGTAATGAGGTCACCAAAGGCCAAGCTAAGTGACTGAAAAAAAAATCATAGTTGTATCTTTATATTCTAAGTAAGTCCTCAAGACACCATTTATGTGAGGTTACAGGCAGACGTCTGCACAGGGAGGTCATTAATGCAATGCTTATGATGTTAAAGGTGCATAATGTAAGAATTTCAGTTTAAAATATACAATAATTGACTAAAAATATCAACAGAATGTAAAGGAATAACGGTTTTAACGTGATGTCAAAGACTAGTCAAAGTCCGTGCATCGTGTTGCAGAGCCTCCCCTCTGTAGTTTCAGCTGGGACATGTTTGCAAAAGCCAAGTTTGCTACATTACACAGGCTCTCTTAGCCTTTTTAAGTCAAATAAATACAAAAAAGAAACTCACAAAATGTCAAGAAAGGAAATTTTGTAACAACTGTTTGTTAAACAGAGGAACTTCTGAATTGTTTCTCGCCTTTACCGACTAGATGACTTTCCTTGTTTGCTCATCATAAAATATTTAATTCAAGCTTGAAAGAAACTAAATAAACTCACCAAAACCATCTTGATTTGTCTTTCCACTGTTCCAACAATCCCCAACTCTGGTTTGGTCAAAATAAATCTTTAATTCACCTAGTTAGATGTGAAAATATTCTGGCTGTACATGTTGGTTTTCCCGACCGTCAATGCCCGACCTCCCTCTCATCCCTGCCTGCCGTGTCTTTGTCGTCCCCAGAATCAAGAGTCCTGGTCACAGCTGCTGTAAATCACCTTAGTACAGTGTTCCCTGTCGTAAAAAAAAAAAGGGTAAGTCTCTGAGGATTTGTTTGATCCCGGTCTGGCCTTGTTCACTGGGAGGCTGCTGAGCCTGGTTCTGTTGCCTGCTCACTAATTGTTTTTACTGTATAAAGCAGCACAGAAAATATAATTACCAGCATAAATCACCACGTTCTGAGCAGAGACACTACAAACGAAAAAGTAACATTTGCATTTTAGAACATAAAACAGCAAATTTAACATACTACTCAGTCCAGACAAGGCCTGATGGGAAATGTGAGCCAACAATACTTTAACCTTCATTACAAACCAGCCGGCAGCACACTCTGCTGCACCTTGGGTGCAAAATATATATTGATCCAGGTCTTTTTTTTTATTAGGCATCTCACTTCATTTATGCACATATTGTTGTTCAGATGGCTGCTAGGGCCATGAGACACAGTGGGTCTCAGCTGAGATGCCTGCCTGCATGGAGCTGCGAACAGGAATGAGTGAAACATCCTTTTACTGTAAGCGTTGCAGTATGAGGACATTTGCAGGGGCACCACTGTGAAACAACATAACCCGCTTCCATTTTATTATGTGGCTGTAATTATCCGGTTATTTTCATCAAAGTAACTCAAAAGTAATTTAACAAATTTATCTACACAGATAGTAACATTGTAAGGAAACATATTACTTTGAAATGACAGTAACTATTAATATGTAATATATTACATGTTGAAAGTAACCTCTAAGCACTGTGGTGGTTACATTCTGTGCTCCAAGCTCAGGCAGACTCATGTCAGCTAATCCACTAACTAGATGTACAGCTAACTGAACTAGCAGCTACAGTTAGCGGTTGCTCAGGTGATATCTTGGCCCACATTTGTTTGGCGTATGAATTCAACAGGTGGCCATTTCTTACACATTGAACCTTTAGATTTACTGGAAATGAAAACAGCTGCTACCACACTGTGCTGGCATGTGTTCAGTCTTCATCTGCCTGAATTAAGGGATTTGCCGCTTAAGAAGTGCTCCAAACCTGAGCAACCAGCTTTCTTTTCTCTTATTTGTGACACACCGGGAATTTCCTACAAGCTGCAGGTATCAAATAATTATGTGCACATCAGAGTTATTACCGAGCCCCAGATAAGAGACATCCGACATGCATGTCACGGCTGGTGGAGTGATAACGCCGCGCGCTCAGAGCACGCTCTCTGCTTTTTAATCTGTCCCGCGAATCTGAAAAACAGGTCTATCTGGGTTCACCTCAGTAGCTCTAACTTTTCTTCACCCACCGGGCCCCTTTTTCACAGCTCCAACCTCGCATTTTCAACACGTGCCTTTTCAATTTCATACCTCATTGTCAAGGAAATGAGACTGTGTGAGCTGGGAGATCATTTTCGGTGGGCTTGAGTTGCACACACGCATGTGTGGGGGTAATAAAGTCATTGAAGGAGAACTCAGCAGCTTCACTGTGATTTCATGCTATATTTCATGTTACTTGGTGAATCACTTCCAGGGATGTCAAATATATATATATATATATATATATATATCCTCTCCTGTATTCCTCACAAAATGAGTAGATACTCCTTTTGACCCTCAGTTACATGCATTCAAACGGACATGACGGTATGAAGTCACAGTATGATATCCAACGCAATAACACAGCAATTATCTATGCTGAGCTGCAACTTATTCTTGGTATCCAGAGATGTGCTTAAAAATGTCCTAGTTAGATCATATCTGTATGTACTTTGAAACTCTCTAATCTGAAGATAGAACAACAATAAAGATAGCGATGCAATTAGGCTTATTACAGCACAGATAATAATGGGCTGTCTGCCATAGATATATTTACTTAATGCAACAAATACACTTAAGAGGCTTGGAAGACTGAGGGGTGGTGATCAGATAGGGTTCATGCAGGGGCCACGCTGTATGAATTATTTTTATTTTATGAAATAGCAATGAATCCATTGGGCCGGGTCCTTCATGAATCAGTGAAACCAAAACTCAGACCGACACCTCAAGAATTCATTTAAATAACCTTAAACCTTTCCCTGACATCATATAACCCTTATATACGAGGACGAACATTAGAAAGTCTTGAACTGTATTCTTAAAGGCCGACTCGTGCTGTAAAATTAATGTCTTTCTTCAGCAAGTGTTGAAATCAAACCCTTAAGAGCTGCTTCAGAGAGTTTGGTTTATTCACGTTATGTGCCGTAACTCACAGTTCACACATAATCAAGAAAAGATGAGAAACAAATGGGTCCCTCCTATCTTTATAGTTTATACAAAAAAAATGATTCAGCCGTGCGCCGTATAAAACCTTGCTCAGAGTCTGACCTGGGACGTCTGTGTCAGGAGAGTCTCCTTTTCTTTCTTCCCACACATTCATGCCCCATTCCACTTTGAAAGTCTGGTAACACTTGAAGGGATGTGCGCCAGACAGTTCAAAGAAGACAGTGATGTAACATATTTTCTTTTGATTTTCTTTTAAAGTTGTTTTCTTTGGAACAATGTTGCTTTTACTAAGCCATTCAAAAGTTTCAGTAACACTTTTCTTTGAAGTTGTGTGTGTAAGACTGTCATTACACTGTCAGAATCCATTTTCACCTTGTTTGCTGATGATCTCTCAAAGCTCTACCAATGTAATAACAGCTGTACGTGACGACGTAGCCAGAAGCAACATGATAATGGAAGCAACATAAGCAGAGAATGGAGAGACTGATGGTCTTGAAGTCAGTGTCTTTGTACTGTACTCTGTTGTCAAACTGGCTTCATAACAGTTAATGACATCTTTATGGCAAGTCCAAATGGGCCCACTTTACATAAAGTCCATGCAATTATTCGCAAGACGGTTACAAAAGCATGTGACAGTGTCATAAAACTTAATGACATCTTCATGACAAGCCCAAAATTTACCATGTTACTTGAGGTCAAGGAAAATTCATTCATTCATTCATGACACACTTATAATGGTCTTATGAAGGCTAGTGTCAAAACCAACCACATATAACAGTATAATGTAATGTTAAAACACAAAATAAAGAGTTCCATTAAATTTGTTAATGTCAAGTTGTCATAGCAAACTTGATTCATGTCAAGTTGTCACAATTTGTCATCATTTTTGCCTTGGATAATGTCAAGTTATCATAATAGAGACATTGCAAACTATGTAAACATTGCATTAAAACTGACATAACTGAACAAACGACACTTAATGACAACAGTCATAAACAAACATTCATGTTCATGACAGGTGTCATGACATGGTTACGACAGTGTAATGGCAGTTTTATGCACACAGATTCAAATAAAGTGGTCCTGAGACTTTTGAACGGTTTAGTTAAGGCAACAACATTCCAGAGAAAATAACTTTAAAAGAAAATCAAAAGAAAATATATCACATCACTCTTTACTTTGAACTGTCTGGTGAAGGTAAAAAAAAATGTCCAAAAAAATCATCTGAGAAGAAAAGAAAATGGCTTTCAATTATTTGAGCTACCAGACCCATATACGAGGCTGAGTCTCTCTCCTCAGAGGTGTAACAATACTTTGAAGTTAAGGCAGTGATGGAGGGATTGTGTTGAAGATATTCAATCTGGAAACTTAAGGACAGACTGTTGATTCTACTGTTTCTGTAAAGAAGAGCAGTAAAATAGCTCTGCCACTGAAAGAACCCCACTGTGATAATAGTTAGATACGTCTTTGCAAGCGAGCATGTTTCTCTTGTGCAACTGCAGAACATATTACGTAATTTCTCCGCTTTATGGTGTGTATGCTTAGAAATAGAACGAAACAGATGCTCCTTATTATGGCAATAAAGATAAGAGACGATGAGGCGCGGTGAGGTCGTCCTGCCATAGAAAAGCAAGAAAGCATTATTGTTAAAGTTGGGTAATACAAGCAGTGTCTAATCGATTGACACAAAGAAACTCAGGAAAAGTTTTCAATGACTCGGTGTGTGTGTGTGTGTGTGTGTGTGGGGGGGGGTTAACCCAACTCATGTTAAACAAAAACAAAGCAAAACAAAACAAAATAAATAGTATTCACAATCTAATGAGGTAAGAAAATCAATTGCAGTAAATTTCACACCAGCACTTTTGCAGGTACAGCTATCAAAAGAGTCTCATAATATTAATATCTAGGCATCTAGACTGAAGATAAATTCACTTTCAAAGTTCATGTTAACAATCTGGTTAAACAACTGCGGACAAAACTTCTCTAAAGGAACAGATCTCGCTGTATTACTCTGTTTTGGATTACAGTGGTATCATTTATAGACATGCAGCTTCAACACCTCCTAACAGTCGGCTTCAATCTTATTTTATGCAGAGATTTTAATACAGTTACGTCAGAAAATGACAATAATTTGTTTTTGATTGCATTTCTATGCTGAAGTTTTTATAGTGTTTCTATAAGCTTTGTGTATCAGAGTGGTTCTGCAAGCAGGTCAGTGCATCATTAGGAGGTTTCAGAGAGTTACAACGTTCAGTAAATGCATCGTGAAAACAATACAGCAATGTATATATATGCAATGATATTAGAAAATGTACTTTATTTACTCTTGTACTTTTGAATAGCTAAGTATTTTTAAAAGCTGTGCTCAAGTAATTTTTTTACTGTGCAACTTTCACTTGTAGTTGAGTAATATTTGACCAGGAGTCTCTATACTTCGACTCAAGAATTGGGGTTGAGTACTTTGTCCACATTACATTACCTCACCATTACACTTCAGGACAGGAGCTTATCAAACCTGCTCTCAGCACTGGATTACACTTCATGTTACTTGTGTCAGCTCTGAACTCGGAAAGACTGATTTTAGGTTTTGCGCTCCTAAATCATGAAATAACCGACAATGAGTCCCTGATAACTTTGGGAGATTTTAAAACATATGCTTAGACATCTTAACATTTTTATATGTAACTGCTTTAACTTGGAATGACCTTATCACCTCTCTTATTGTTATGATTTTTCTTTTGTTTTCTTATTTTATTTCTATGGTAATTTCTGCCTCATTGAAAATGAGGGCCGCTCCTCCAGGTATCCCTGAGAAGTAAATAAAGGTTGAACGACTGAATGAATGAATGTCCTTAGCTTAGGAACCACTGTGATAGGGGGACTGAGTGAAAAATAGAAAGAAATGTCTGTTTACTCTTTGATATTCATAATAATTATGAAATATATGCATTTGGTTTGATTTGATTTGCAGTGAGTTTTTGTTTGTATCACTCTGAGTGAAGGATCAGGCAAAAATCCATTAAAATAAAACTTAAGCTTTCTACCGACAGTGACAGATGAAGTTAAAAGCATGACTCTCTCCACCTTCTGCCTCGCAAAGAATTAAAATAAGGGCTCTGTATCAACCCTGTCCAACATAAAATGAATGTGAAACCACTCAGGCAATCAATCCTGCCTTATCATGATGACATCAAAGGTCACTGAGGGCTCCCTGCGAGTGATCAATCCATCAGTGACTCTTCCTTTTGTGCCGATTGGCTCTCTCAGATGCCTGCTAAACGCTGGATTGGACGGTGATCAGATGGGTTTGCGGCTGTGTGATATGACATTTCAACTTTGTCCCTTTAACAGACTCAAGCAGTCTTACAAGACGTCAAAGCTGTGAAGAGGAGCGTATTGATCTGATTGCGTGTTTTCATTCCTGCTGGAGAGTTTCACTGTAATTTCATCAGCTGCTGCTTTAATGTTGGAATTATGACGCTGACGACAGACAAGGTAAGACACGTTTGGAAAAGGATCACTGGGAGCAATTACTATTAGTTTGTATGTAAGAGAATGATTCAGGCTGTGGGACAGTTCAAAACACACATTTTTCTTCTTACCAAGTGTTATTTATCCATCTAGATTGTTTTGATCTGAGTTACAGAGTCATAGAGACGTCTGCCTGTTATGGAACTAGAAGGCACTTGTGGTGTTCAAAGCCCCAGGAAATACATCTGAATAATAATGCACACACAGTGTTGTGAGCAGTTTCATGTAGGAACTAGTTTCTTTCTACCAAACTTCACCTGCACAGAGGGAAGTGTGCATCTACTCACAGAGGAGAGGCTCGTGCTCATGAGGTGCAATTTACACTGGGGACACTGGAGACACTTTTTGAGAGTATAATTTGTTTTAAATGTTCTGATTAATAGCTAATACCCAACACAGGCAACGCCTTTAAAAATTGTTTATTTGCACAACAAGAAAATATAAAATGAGTCATGATTGGTCAAACATGACTCATGAACTCTTGTGAACTCTCTTTATCTAATTATAAAGTAGCAGCATTGACAAAACAAGGCAGTTTAATAAGGTAAGGTTGATTTATTAACTTTACCTACTGTTGTTGTATTTCAGGGCAGTGATATATTGTTATCACTGGGCTGACTGACATGCTCTGCTGCTCTCTACAGTACATGTGATATAAGCCTTGTTCCATTGATTGACGTGGTGTTGCAGCTGTGGATGAGATGGATGACTCTTGCTTGTGCTGTTTTGTGTTTTATTCTGGGTATTTTCTTCCAACATGCTGCAATTATGTACTCTGACCTCACACCATTGCATTACCTAAAATCACATATGTGGAGGACCGTTTAAATAAATGTTTTTTTCCTCTGAGCCTTTACGTTCCCACCACTTCTCCAAACAAACTGACAACACTGGCTGTAAAATTAGCACCACTGAGCTAGCTAGCATGGTGAAACGGTTAGTCGGAGTAGTTCACACGACAAGGTGTGTGGATTATCTTTAGTAACCTGGTCATGATTTCTGGAAAAAAAGACATTGCTGTTGAGATTTTCAAACATGTTTATTTGGTACTTTGTCCACCATAGGACTAATATCATCTAGTTCTTTTACATTCAAGAGAAGGCTGATATTTCCAAAACTCGGAAACTAACACCAAAACAATCTTGATGGATGAGTAGTATGACAGGTAAGAGGAAAAAATTTTGCAACCTTTATTTATTTATTTGGAGCTCGCATCCCTAGCTAGCCTAGAGAGTTGAGGAACGTAAGAGTTGCTTTAAGCAATAAAGAAAAAAGTTTTTTGTTTTTTTTGTCAAAGCCAGAAGGAGTCACTGGAGAAGGGCGAAAAAACTGCAGGTTGCTGACCCCTGTTTTAAATAAACATCATGGTTTTTAAAGAAGAGTTTGTAAAAAAGTGTTTTGATTTAAGGGGTCTTTGTCAGGGGCAAGTTTGGGATTGAGCAACCCGAACTAACAACACCCCAACTGAAGATATTAGTCACATTACTCATAAACAGCTTTTCCTCTGAGAAACCGAGGAGCACCTCCACTTTTTAACCCATCACTCAGTGCAGTTCTTTGTTTCAGGTGCATTGTGAGATAGACCTCGCTGACCTCCTTCTCAGGAACACAGAGGAAACCACAGGTTGCCACAGCAACCAAGCATGGACTATCTCAATTCATGATGTGAGTATACCGGTGATCATTCGGTACAGTTTGCCCCTGAGCAGACTCACTCAGGGGACGGCATTATCTCAACCGCAAATACATTGAATCTCATTAAAAATGAGATTCTGACTGCTGAGTGTGATCTGAGTTCTCAACAAGGGTCATGTGTTACTGAGCTGAATCTGAGGAGACATAGGAGCTCATTTACAGTTTCATTGTTTTCTGCTGTACGGCTGCAACTGTGACCGACAGCAATGAGGCCACGGGCAAATGAGCTCAAGGAATTGAATGACCGGTGTGTTTATGCTCTCGTCTGTGCTCGTGTGCGGGAATGTTATTATCTGATTAGGGGACGGGATGATGTACATACACCCTCCTCTCCCAACAGACCCTGAGCCCTGAGGGAAGTACTGCTGATGACTTCCTGGACGCCCTGCTGGGTGGCAGCGACTCCTCCTCGGCTACAGCGTCCCCCCTGTGGTCACCCTGCACCACCGACAGCGGCATCATCGAGGACCCCCCGGCAGATCCCGCAGAGAGCCTCAACCCGCCCTCCAGCACGACTTTTCCAGCCTTCGACATACCTTCCTTCCCTCAGCCTCCACCTCTCGAGAATCAGACATCATCAAACGAAAAAACATCTCATGTTTCCATAGATCTAGGTAAGACTAGAGTCACAGTAAAAAGGAAAATTATAATATGAAAGACTGGCACGAAAACATCTGAGAAACTTGAGCCTTTGAACAGTAGACTGCTTCAATAACACTTTATTTGAAGGGGTGTTCATAAGACTGCCATTACACTGTCATAACCATGTAATGGCACCTGTCATGAACATGAATGCGGTAATTTAGTGTCATTCAGTAATGTCATTTTTAATGCTAAGGTCACATTGTTAGGGGTGTCTTTGTAATGTCAACTTGACATCAAGCAAGACAACATAACCTGTCTGTGTCTTTGTTATAACAACTCGACTTTACCAAACTTATGGAAACAGTTTAGCTTTATGTTTTAACATTATATTATACTGTCATATGTGGTTGGCTTTAACACTGGCCATCATGAGACCACGCACGTAAGTGTTTAATGAACATTTTCCTTTATCTCAAGTAAAGTGGTACGTTTTGACTTGTCATAAAGATGTCATTAAGTGTTGTAAGGCCAGTTTGACAGTACTGCCAGTACAGAACCAAGGTGATTTAGCTTATAGAGTTACCTGATGGACAGAGAATAGTTAGCTCAATATTAGCTAGTTAGCTCATTAGGCAGCTAGCTCCATTTCATTGCAGTTTAATGTAATGTTTAAACATAAAGCTAAACAGGTGCTTTAAGTTTAATTAAACCGAAGTTTAATGAAAATCCCAAGCTGTCGTGACAAAGACATTTTTGTCTTGGTTAATGTCAAGTTGTCATAACAAAGACACCTCAGACAATGTGAACACAACAGGTGTCACGGCATAGTTATGACAGGGTTATGACAGTCTTATGCACACCTTGCACACCTTTTCAAATAAAGTGTTACCATTTTTTCAGTAGTGAGCACAAGTGTCCTGGTAAGACACATGAAAAACTAGATGTGAGCATCTAGGTGAAAGAAAAATGAAGACCTTGGAGTGAGATTTATCTGTTTGTGCTTTCTGTTACAGAATAAAGAGAGCTATTGACTGAGCGTTTTTGACTGGGGCCCTTCCAAAGAGCAAATAATTTGGCTTCCCCGCTTCTGTGCATTTATAAAGAGTAAAAGGCAGTGCAATTGTTGTTCATCACATATTTGAATAATGCCCCCCTTTCACTTGGTTGATTATTGATGCTTCAGTGCTAAAAATACTGAATAAACCAGTACTGCAACAACACAGAGATGACAAACACAAAGAAGTGTGTGACATATATTTGCAGAGTGTTTTCTAAAGGACAGCAGGGTGCTGCAGCCACAAGTCACAAGTCCAATTTAAGAGCCAGGCAGAAACCTAAACCATTTTGTCATTTTTTTGTTTGAAAGGTGATTTTGTGAATCATCACCTGCTGTGTTGCTGGTTCAATCTGCAGGCTTTGAGTCCAGTGACCTCCAAGAGCAGTTTGGCATCGCTTACTACCTCACTACAAACCAAACGTCCCCTCTGTCGTCCTCTCAGACTCTCACAGTGAAGGACCTGCTGCTGTCCAACCTGGGAAACACAGTAAGGAGAAAAGAATTGAGTATTTCTTTGAAAGGATGACATTTTGAGCTCTCTAACCCAGAGATTCTCAGTGTTTTCTCAGCCAAGAACCCTTTACAAGATAGAAAATATATCGGGGAGCCTTTATGTATGGAATAATGGAATAATTTGCCTTTTCTCTATTTCTATGTAGAGAAAGGTATAATTACCTAAAAAAAAAAACCCACACATATCAATAGAGTGTATCTGACTCTTCGTGCATACATAAAATGATGTGCAGATTCTGATAATTTCACATAATATGCAAATAAAAACAAATAAAAATAAATAGACCTACTAAAAGTCATAAAAATAATAATAATAAGCCTAGAATAATAAAATAATTGAATAGTTTGTGAAAAGGAAATGGTTTGTGTAACTAAGTAACAACTGCCTAAAGTTTAATCATCAAATAAATGCAGGCTACAATGACACCTTTTTGTGAAAAAATTAATTAAAAATTCATTAAGATTAAGACTAAAAAAAAAAAGTCTGCATCCAGAAAACATTAAAATAGTTTTATAGTTTTTAAGTGTTGATCTTGCTTCTCTCTCATCTGTGTTGAGACGACATGCCAAACATTTTTTTAATATCATGATCATTTGAATTAATGAATATGACTGGTTTTAACTAACCTCCTGGCAAGGTACTGCAGATCCCTACTGGAGGACCACTGTTCTGACCAGTGGAGAGTATTAAATAAAACAAGACTTAAGTCTCGATGTGTCTCTGTACAGTCCGCTGCTTTTCTGTATAATTCACCCAGGCAGAGACCTTTCTGTGGTGACCCGTCCCGCTCTGACAGCGCCAGATAAACAGAATTTTATTAATTTTATGAACCGCTCCACTCCAGTGCCGTCTTTTGGGTAAACTGCGCAGTGAGTCACTTTAACTGTAATATTCTGTCCATCTGGTTCACAGGCGCAGCAAATCCCCCAGAATTCCCTGCAGGAGCTTGTGCTTAATGAGGATGAGAAGAAGCTCCTGGCTAAAGAAGGGGTGAAGTTACCCAGCAAACTGCCCCTGTCCAAGGTACATGAGCAAGACACACATGTGCGCGTATGTAGGGCAGATGTCACACACCGTTGCTGTCATGCACATACACACGCATGCATCTAAATCTGTATCCCCAGTTACAAAATCACTGCCAGCTGCACCCCCTCCACCCTCCATGCAACCCAGTTTCCTCTCACTTAGCCTTCTTCTTCATTCTTTCTTGACCCTGTTCTCCCATGTGTTTCATCTCCCTGACAAGTTTGAAGAGAGGGTTTTGAAGAAGATCCGGCGGAAAATCCGCAACAAGCACTCGGCTCAAGAAAGTCGTAAGAAGAAGAGGGAGTACGTCGACAGTCTGGAGGGAAGGTAGGAGCTCAGCATCCTCACTCAACACATTATCTCTGCACACCATGGTGTAGAAAATTAAACTTTTATCTGTAGTAACTTGTCGTGCTTTGAAGCTCCTCCTAATGAGCCTGTTGTGTCATACACTTAATTATCTCAATAATAAACAGTTGGATGGGATGCGATGGGAACATTTTTCAAGAAAATCTCCATTTTACTCTTTCATCATCGTTGATAAAGAAGAGTTCTTTAAAGCTTTTTTACTCGCTGATACCTGGTGTTTATCAGTTCCTCCTTGAAAAGGCGCCTCAGGCTCACAGGATATTCACAGCAGCAGAAGAGGTTTGTTTGTAATGAAAAGACAAAGAGCTGAGTGGTATCTGTCATGCCTGACCAAACAAAGAAATTCTTTCAGAACTTTTTCAAGAGAAGAAGGCTTCATAGAGCTGGACACAAAGGGATCCATCATCAAAACACCACAGAAATAGCAGCTATCACTGATGTTGCTGAAATCAGAACACAAGGACCCTGCAGATTTTTACCTCCACTGTTTTGGTTCATCATGATTCAGGAATGCTGAAAATTTTAACCAGACTGATCCATGTGAGAACGTGGCTGAAAGGAAGGTGGAATAGAGAATTAGTAGCTCCAAAAAAAACCCTTACTAGAACAAAAGCTGTTTTTGTTTTTCAGGCGTAAACAATAAGGAATAAAGATCCCCCTCTCACACTGTTTCTTCATATGTTTATGTCCCCTAAAAAAGTCTGACCTTGACTTGTATCTGCGCAAAGTTTGTTGCTAGTGAGGCGTTGAGAGAGAGAAGTCGTGAGCTCGTGAGCTTTTACTTTTTATGTTGGAAAACCATGTTGCACAAAATCTTAATCATAGCAGATTATTTTTTACATACTTTTCACATCTGGGGGTGAAATCTAAGATGGTAAATGAAACTACTATGAGAGTATGAATAGTTAAGTCACTTGTGTGTGTCCACAGAGGGCCTTGCATTCACACATAGCCCACACAAGCACAAGACTTCCACTAAACATAAAGTGCAGCAGACACTGATGGGAATATCATTAGTTTTTACACATTGGAGAAATTAGGCTTGAAGTCTTTCTGCCAGAAAGGGTTTTCTAGCATGTGGTTACAGGTCTGTTTGAACCCAAACCATGAGCTCTTCCTGAACAAACTGCAGCAGAAAGCAGAAAATAATAAAAACAAAGAAAAAATGAACATAATAAGTCAACAATAACCTTCACATGGGAGAAATCCCAGTCCCACTCATTCACAACAGCCTGCTCCTGTGGATGTGGATTTTGTCACTCTTACTTCTCATACTGTCCCGAACAACTAAAGCTTTTCTGGCAGGAAGCCCTGGCAGGCAGATTTCTGGGCTTTCTTACAGAAAGATTTTTGCTTTTGCTTTTGCTTTTGGGCAGAAAGTCCCACAGCCTAACTGTAGTTTTGCAGGTACTGACATTTCTAAAAATTACACTTTCCTATTCATACTTACATACATACATACAGAAACTCAAACTATAGACAAACTATTGTTTATGCAACATAAAGCAGATCAGGATATAAACATTACGGTCCACAACACCAGAGGGAGGAGCTCTATGCACACAAACCACTGTAATGACCCTGATTGTAAACAGAACATATTGTGGCTTGTGACGTCGTGTACAGACAAATAGAAGAAGATGATCCAGTCACGTCTAGCCAAACAAACAATACTACTATAGATGAAAAAAAAATAGGTATCAAAGGATTGCCATTTAATGAATGAAAAGTATTTTAACAGTATTCCAGCACAATCAGAGCATTTCTACATAAACCATGAAGCTGTGAGCTGTCTTTGTCTGATTTGGGGTCAGTTGGACAGAAAACACTGTATAATGTGACAGCCAGCGGCACAAAAGGGGAGCTAAACCGCTCTGCGCTGCAGCTGGAGGGGGTTTAAGTGGAAGCTAAAGATGCCGTATAATGCACATGCAGCATCTCAATACAGAGGAGCTGGAGGTTTTTGCCAAGATGGAGCTAAGTTTAGGCCTCCTCCTCCTCCTCCTCATCTCCGTTTCTTCCAGGCTGTGCAGAATGTGCCCTGCCGCACAGCCAGCCTTTGTCACCAAATTTTTTAATCCCGCCTGCCTCCCCCGTGTTGGCTCTTCCGCCTTATCACACCTCCGCAAACAACGTGGACTGGTAGAGCTTGTGGTTTGAGTCATATATGGAGATACTCCTCAAAAAGAGGGCCATGATGCCCCCCCATGACTCTGTGTGTGTCAGACACTTGCGGGTTTATTGTTCTTCGGCCTCTCTTAGGGTATTTGTGGAACTGCTTGATCTTACTGACGCTGAGCTTTAGATTATTCTCCTTGCACCACTGGGGCCGTATTACAGAAACTTCCTATCTAAAGTCAGAAAGAGTATTTATGCTAATTTGGTATTACAGAAGCAAATCCTACCTAACTTTAGGAATCTTATTTTATCTCATCTCATCCTTTGCTGCTTGCTGCAGACTCTGGTCTGCACTCCATTTTAATTCTCCTTGAGCTCAGTTCAGGCCGTGACACAGCAGACTATTATATCTTAATCAGACACCCGAGCAACATTGTTGGCATCAGTGATGTGGTTCTGGATATGTCTGTCAAAGAGGTCATTCTCTGTAATGCTTGGAGATTCCTCTGCCTTCTGTGTGCCTCTTCTTTGCGAGGTGCCCCAGGGGTCTGTGTTGGGTCCCCTGCTATTCACTGTTTACATGCTACACCCCGCATCAAATCCTGCTTAGACAACTTTGTGTCCCGTTAAGGCCTGATAGTTAGTTAGATGCTTAGTTAGTAAGCTACTACAGGTGGTAAAGTGAAAGTTCAATCAACTTAAAGGGATGGTTCACCCAATAATGAAAATTCTGTTATTATCTACTTACCCTTATGCCAAATGAAGGTCAGGTTTAGTTCTTTAGTCCACAAAACACTGCTGGAGTTTTACAGAAAAACAGTGTTGCAGCAGCATCGAATCTCCAAAACTATATATGTGAACAGTGACCAGTTTTCAAATGGAAAAAATCATCTGGTGTAATCCAAGTCTCTTAAAGCCCTGACATGCCGTTCACTTGCGCAAATACAGTCACACCACACAGACCCAGTTCAGACAGTGTGCAAGTGCACATTAAGTTGGCTCCAAGTGAAGATTTGGGCTAAAAACATGGTGTAAATGACGTCTTTCAAGTCAAATTAGCATTTTGGGGCTGGACGCATTTTCCTGTGAATCTCCAGCAGTGTTTTGTGGACTAAAAAACTAAACCCGACCTTCAATCATCATGAGGATGAATAGATAATGACTGAATTTTCATTTGTGGGTGCACTATCACTATAATGGTTTATTTAAGATTTTGTTGAGTTAGGATGTTTGTGTAATGCATTTTCTATCTTAAGATAAGCAAAGTGAGAGTAGAGGGTTTGGAGTTCAAAGATGGCCAAGCTGTGAACAGTGTGTGGTAATCTATAAACACAGAAACCACTGTACTTTCCACCTGAATCAATAACAACATATTTTAATTCTGAGAACACCGTCTCCTCCCGATTCCTGTCAAAAATTAATGCAAAATTGACTGTTGTGCTTACAACAGGGCCTCAAAAATTCCAAACAATACTTTGTGCATTAGCCATACTTCTTAAAAATCCTTAATTATTGAATGGGACCTTTAAATATCAAACAGTGTGCTATCGATATCTCATTCAGGCTTGTGCTCCGTCGCCTCTGGACAACAAAAGTTTGATGATGGGGCGAGATTGTCTGCAGAGAGCAGAGTCAGCGTTTGTTGGCAATTAAGTCAGCTGCAAGCGGAGCATATCAACCGGGTATCATTATCAGTGGCTGTTCAGTTCAGTCAGAGGGCCATAATGGAGGGTGACTCATAGTGACTAAAAGGAACAAGAAAAAAGGGGTTGGGGGGGGCGGAGACACTGGATGACAGAATGGGGTGCGAGATAACGCTCCGCGGACGGATATTGGCAAAGACAGAAACGAAGCAGAGACAATGCAAGATCATAAGACAGTGTTATTTGATATACTTCTCTCCCAATTTAATCTATATCCTCATTTCTCCTTCTCTGGATTCTTTCCTCTCTCTGTCTGTAGGATGTCTGCATGTGCTGCGAACAACCTCGAGCTGCAGAGGAAGATCCAGAAGCTGGAGGAGACCAACAAGTGAGTCATCAAATGAACCAACAAGGGCTGCAACTAATTTTTGATTTATTTACATATTTATTTCTATTTTTATATATAAAAATGACAGTAGTGGCAAAATTCTCAACACAGTTTCACAAAAGATGATGTATTCAAAAAGCTTGTTTTGTCTCAACAGCAGTCCAAAAATACTCTATTTAAACTGATTTATAGCAGAGAAAAGCTGAAAACTATCACACTTCAGTGGCTTGAATCATTGAAATACATCATTTTAACAGTTAATAATGACTTTAAGCCTGCTGATCAACTAATCAATTAATCAGCTCACTGTTCGCTAAGCAATGCCTCCCTTGGTTACTAATGCTACGACTTTCAAGCTTCCTGTCGAGGGATTTCCCATTGTTCTGACGAACACTGATTCCAAAATCCCTCTAGTCAGAAAAATGTCTCATAGGACTAAAACCCCATTTGTTCGACAGCCCGTTACCCAAAAACATGTTCCGTTGTGCCAAAGGCCCATTGTTACAAAAATACACACTCTCCCTGCAGTTTTCCATTGTGCTGAATCAGCTTGAATCCCTTAATAGTCTATCCTTCTGGCATCACACAAGCCAACATTTAAAAATGACTGTACTAACACAAAGAAAATTCCATTGTCAGAAAAAAAAAAGAGTCAGTGCAGTGTTTCCCAATCCTGGTCCTCGGGGCCCACCACCCTGCAATATTTTAGATGTTTCCCTGCTCCAACACACCTGATTCAAGTGTTATCAGGTGTCTGCAGAGGCTTGATGATGATCTGATCATTTGAATCAGGCGGTGTTGGAGCAGGGAAACATCTAAAACGTGCAGGGCGAGGGCCACAAGGACCGGGATGGGGAAACGCTGGGTTAGGGTTTGATGTAAGGCCAGAAAGACGGCCAGTTGACCCTTCGCTAAGCCCCACCTCCAACAGCAACTGTCCAGTCCAGTGCTTTTGTTTACATCTCTAAGGATTCAAAAACCTCATGTTTCAACCGTTACACCCAATTTCAATGTTATATCTACCACTGTTATCACTGTAAACTGCATACATTCGGTGCAAGTATGGAAAGTTTGGCAGGCTTAGCACCAGTACCTAAGGAAGGCGGGGCTTAGTGAAGAGTCAATTAAGGGCAAAACCCCCTCTGATTCAGCACCATGGACCGGGCCGGCAGTCACTGAAGAATTTCTGCCACTGTCATTGTAAATGTGCCGTACGAGAATGGATGGTGCCGTGCAATTGTTCTGACAGCTCATTATTCCAATGATTTCTGGTCTTACACTAGTGATTACCCTTTTATGACAACATTAGAAATATCTCCTTCAACAGAAAAATTGGTTAAAATGTTGTTTTTTGTAAGGTCAGGAAGATAGACCATTAAGGGCAAAACCCCCTGCCAATTCAGCTCCATGGAGAGGACCATTAGTCGCTGAGCCGCAGGGAGAGTGTATATTTTTGGAGCAATGGGCATTTGTTTCCAGAATAACAGGCTGTCAGCCAAATGGGCTTTCAGTCCAATGGGACATTATTTGGACTATTGGGGTTTCTAAATAGGCTAATGGGCCGTCAGAACAATGGCATGACACCGTCCATCCTCGTACAGCACATACTATATGCAGTTTACAAGGACAGCAGATTTACCACTTAGAATTCTCTGATTTATTTTTTTTTTTTTAACAACTGGTCCTTGATTTCAGATAAAAGCAGGTTTCTCATTTTCAGCCTACGACTGCTGATTATTCCGTCTGAAATGATGAATTACCACAGGCATGTTTTATCAGCTCTAGCTCGTTAATTATAAAGAATTTTAAAAGGAGTTATAAATATGCTCTTGGCGGTTACATATGTAATGTAGACTAAAACTAGGCTCAAGCTGATTGTCTTGGACAAAAAGTTAGCATCCTCACCAGACCAAACTCTGACAGCATTTGAGGATTAGCTTCAAACAGTGTTAAATGCTAGCTATGCCTAACCAGTACATGTGCTAGTTGTGAACAGTCCTTTATTTATTGTAATCTGTAACCCCACAAACTAACTTAAACTAGTTAATTAATGACCTGCTCTTTGGCTTTGAAATTCAATATTTAGTTGCTACTGTAGGACACCCAGTTAGCTGGACATGCTAACTATTGCAGTTTAAATTTGGTTTAATCCATTTGTTAAAATTTTGCTCTGTGTTTATGATTTTGGCAAGGATAAGAAAGACAAATTCAGCTCAGCATCATCTCTTTTAATCTTTATAATTCCTGTTGTGGGCATAATGTAAAAAAAAAAAAAAAAATGTAGGAAACAACCTAACAAAAAATCATTTAAAGTAGTGCCCTGAATATTTGCTGCTGCTTCAGTTTTGTTCTTTTTATTTTATCTCCCACTTGGATTTGTTTTCGTGAGGCTAACTTGTTTGTGTGAGTCATGCCTTGTTATCTGTTTTGTGCCTTTGCTGTGTTTTGGATTAAGTCAGTTGGCGTTTCATTGATCCTGATTATTGATTTTGCCCCCCTGCCCCACTCTCCTTTCCAGATGCTTACAATGTAGTCAAGAAAAGTTGAACTTGTTTAAAAATCAGGAACACAGGCTCAGTGTAAAATTATCAAAATACAAAGCCCATCCGATTTTAAAAACTTCACACTGCGTTTTCTGACTTTGCTTCCCCGTCATCCTGCAATCTCATTACGCTGCTTTCTGGCAGAGTGCTGCAGTGAGTTGAAATTAAGCGTGGGAAGAAGAGGGTTTTGTGTGCATACACTTCCCCACCGCGTGCTGCCCTTCTCTTCGTTGTTTTAGTTGCCAGTGATCACAGACGCTGAAAAAATGATGTGATTCAAACAACCGGTGGCCCCTCATGTGAAGATTTTACAGTCTGTTTCATCCTGCCGTCTGTATTTGTGTTGCAGTGCTCTACTGGAGCAGCTAAGCCGGCTGCAGGCTCTCCTTTCTAACAGCTCCAGCAAAACAACACACAGAGGGACGTGCATCCTGGTGAGATATATAACGCATTACATTAATTTACACCACTGAGAATTTGCTCAGACGGCATAACCTGAAACAGCTAAATGATGGATGGAGGTCAGAGCCCGAACACATCATTAAAAACCACTGCCTGTGCTCCACTGTTGACTGCAGCTGTGTTTACCTATAAGATTTTAATCGAGTCAAATTTTTGAGCAGCACCTGCACTCATCTTTTGAGCAAAACTGTATGTGGGTTATACCAAATGACTCCTTTACTTCTGTTCCCCAGTGCTTTGACCTGTTTGTCCTCCTGTATTTCTGTCCAGGTTTTGCTCCTTTCCTTCACCCTGCTAATTTCCTCAAATCTTCAGCCAGAACCGTACAGCCAGCTCAGCCAGGGAGAGTACACACACGCCAAAGGTCTGTGGACACACACACACACACACACACACACACACACACACACACACATACAGACTTTATCTCTCTCTCCAGCCAGGGTTGGGAGTGTTACTTGAAAAATGTGTTCCAATATCTACTAATTAAAAAATGCGGTCAATGCCTGATCCAAGTACCACAATATTAAAGTAATGTAACCTGATTACTTTCAATCACTTTTGGATTACCTCACTACCAAATATATTGAAATAGTTCAGCCTAAAATAATGTTTAATGCTTATTGTAGGCTTATTGATTGTTTTTCCAGCTATATCTTCCTGTGCTATGTGTGAATACATGTTTAGATTAATGCTATAATTATGCACTTTTACAGTATGTAAGACTTCCCACTCAAACTTAAAGTAAACTGACAGAAACACACTACAGTTTTTCAGTAGTATTTAGGCTACTGTCAGGTTAGGTAGCTAACTGGATTTCTGCGTAGCTAATGTTAGCAGTTGATTTGTGCAGCTAACTTTAGTGGTTGGTCTGTTAACTTAATGTTAGCTGCAGACGGGATTTGCTGGAGATGGGAAGACGGTCAGGGATGGTAGGAGTCGAAAAGAGGGATGTAGGGGTTGAGAAGAGGGATGAGGGGTGTGAGGGAAGAGGGATGGGGGTTTGATGGATGAGGGGGTCAAGGTGAGGGATGAGGGAGTTGAGGTGAGGGATGAGGGATGAAGGGTTTGAAGGAGGAAGGGTCAAGGTAAGGGATGAAGTGGCTGAGGAAACGGATGAAGGGGTTGAGGGATGTAGGGGTCGAGGAGGGGGATGAAGGGTGTTGGTTCGTCATGGAGCTGCAGGGCCAGGAACCTGAAGGGCGACACTCAGGGTGGGGACATGTCTCGATGAGCTTTGGTCCTTTGTCCCCCAAGGTTCCTGGCAGAGACCCAAGTGGTTGCAGGGAAGATGAATGGATTCCCCGTGGAGGAAAACTAGAATGGATGAGACTGAACCTGGGACGTTTTTGTCAAGGGACCACCGTGACAATCACTGAGCTGAATGATGCCTGCAGGAAAAACTGAAACCGGGTTCTTGGCTTGGGAGGGGTCATGAGAACTGAGATGAATGAGAGAGGGTTAGACGTCCTTATGTAGGTATGGACAGGTGATTGGAGTAGAGAGGTGCAGGTGACTAATGAGACACAGGTGATTTGGGTTTGTAGAAGGCGCAGGTGGTTTAATTAGCGAGATGCAGGTGATAAAGTTTGGGAGAATCCTGAATCTAGTTATAAAACTTCATTAGCACTGTCACTGCACTGTGATGTCCCTCTATTCTGATTTAAAGACAAAATAATCTTGAAATTTCCATCCAGTGAAGCATTTTTCACTGGAGGACATGATAATAAACTGACTGTAAGATTAGCTGGTTTCACTGAGACCACTTTAAAATCATAATCCTGCTAATAATCCTGATTTTTACTAAATGTATTTGTAATCTGATTACAAACTTTTCCTGTAAATGTATAGTTACCTTTTTTGTGTTCTAATTATGCGATACATGTAACCTGTTTCTCCCAAAGTGTGTCTCTAACACACACACACACAAGCACACATACTCACTCCTCTCTGCCACCTCTCTGCCCCACAGTGCCATCCCGCTCTCTGCAGTCAGTGGATGAAGCGCAAGATGTCCCTCCTCTTCCTCTGCTCTCTGTCTCCAGGGGATTTGAGGACCTGTGCAGCCTGACAGAGAAGCTCTGGCCCCGGATCAGATGATCTCCCCCCCCACCACGGTAGATTTCCCCGTTCTCTCACCACCAGGATGAAAGGCAACCGGGACAATCACTGATCTCCTCGGTGGCCCCCAGGAGAAAAGATGTAGCAAAGGAGCGCAGGCTTGCTTGCAAGCGCAGCATCCAAATGAGAAGTTTGATTGCTTTTCACCCTGTGTTTATCGCTGCAGAGACTGAGTGAGGTGTGTTTGCTATCCGCTATGACAGACAAACAGCCAGTTAAAAGATTTTCTTGAACAGAAAGTCATTCACTCAGATGGAGGTCGGTGAGGAGGTCATCCAAACAGATGTAATTTTTGTTTCTGCTTTGGAAAACAGAGCTTCAGGGACTCAGGGTGGAGTATGTATCATAATGCTGATGTACAACTGCAAGATGCATGTTTGATCTGTAAAATTACACAAATGTATATTCACTGCTGTATTGTATTATTTACTTTAAAAATGTAATGTGTAACATTTCTGCATTAAAATGTCTAAAAATGCTGAACATGTTATATATTTTATTGAGTTGTATAATAACATTATCCCAAATGCTTCAAACAATATTCAAGTGCAAAGTAATCTGTAATTTATTCAAGGTAACGGTGAGTTTCCTGCTAGTCTTTAGATAGATAGATAGATAGATAGATAGATAGATAGATAGATAGATAGATAGATAGATAGATAGATAGATTTTCATCCACAATTATGGATGTTTAAAAGGAAAAGAGAACAATATCATCGAACTACATCGTTTGTTATTGTTTTAATGTCTGAGAAATGCCTCGCAGCAGAGTTTGCATATTATTCGTTTAATTTACGTGTTTAAAAACTTGAACTTAAAAATGACTTCAGTTGCATTTTTTAACAGTTCGGTGAAAAACTGACAAAGCACAAGAGAACTGAAACGTTTACTCCAATGAATTTTGGAAACATCAAAGGGTTTTTTTCTTTCTGCCGTGCGTCTACTTACGAAGACATTTGCATCACAAAAATAATGAGGCAATGTTTTAACTTACTTCAAAAGTTGCTGGATGACTTCTCACTTCAATAAAAAAACTCATAATCCTTTTATGCCTGCTGCCAACATGGGATCATGGGCTTCAATTATTTAAAGCTAAGATATATAAGATTTCCAAAATAAAATGTCTAAACGTTTGATGAGTTGTGTGCTTATATTATCCCAAATGTTTCAAACACCGTTTAAAAACAGAGAAATATACAGTTTATTCAAAGTAACAGTGTGTTACCTGTTAGCTGTTGCTGGTTTCTGCCTGAGTCATGTCAGATATATTTTCATCGGCTGTGTCGGTTGTTTAAACGAGAAGAAAACAGCTCCCATGATCCCACACTACTTCACAGCATCATCAAACTACGTCTTTTGTTACTGTTTGACCCCTAGTTGAGAAGAGAATGAAAACATTTACCCCAATGTATTTTGGAAACACAAAAAGGGTTTTGTGTCTTTCAGTAACGCCATGTGTCCAGATTGGAAGAGATTTACATCCCAAAAGTAATGAGCCAATGAATGACTTCTCATCTCAATAAAAACTTATAATAAGCTTGACTTTTTTGCCAGTTGACAACATGGGCATCCATTTTTTAAAGCACACTTTTCATGAGTTAAAGCTGTAATATATAACATTTCTGCATTAAAATGTTTAAAATTGCTGACCCTGTTATTTTATGTATTAAATTAAGTCAGGCCTGCAGTCTGAGGGGCTGAAACCACCAAAAATTAAAAATCTAGCAAAGACAGTCATTTTGCTTACAATGAAAACATTATCAAACCTTCATTTTCTTATATTAAACTGTAACTTTTTTCACTCAGTAACTTCTGTGAAAACAAAATACGTCTGAACATGTCAAAGAGTGATGGAGGAAGTGACTTATAACATAAATAAAACTTAAATATTGGCTCGTCCATGAACATGATTTCTGCCTGAGTCATGTCAGATAGATTTGTATCAGCTGTGGTGGTTATTTAGAAGAAAAGAGAACAACTCCCATGATCCCACACTCCTGATGATGACACAGTGTCATCAAACTATGCCTTTTTAAAAATTCTTTTTATATGACAGAGACCTCTAGCAGCAGAGTTAACGTATTGTGCGTGTGATGTTAAGGTTGAAAAATGCAATCAAAAATGGTTTGAGCTCAATTTGAAATAATTCGGTGTAAAACTGCAACAGTGAATTAAAACATTTACTCCAGTGAATTTTGGAATCATCAGTGGTATTTCATTTCTTTCAGAAATGCCATGAGAGATTTTCATGCCAAAAATAATGAGCCAATATTTGAACTTGCTTCAAAAGTCACTGGACGTCTTCTGACTTCAATAAAAACACCCTTCATAAGCTTCACTTTTATGCCAGCTGTCAATAAAGCTTTTGAAAATAGTGGATATCTTATCTCAGTTTTAGAGCACAAGTCTTGTTTATACAGACGTATGTCTGTATACTTAGGTATGTTTTTGTGGAGTGCCTTTATTTCCATGTGGAGTCAAGAGGAAAATGTAGGAAAACATGCTTTTATGTAACCTATTTGACGGATAATGACTGTACCTGCCATGCGTTGATGGGAATCCATCCATTAAACACTTGACTGGTAAGACTTGTCTCTGTTTTGATGCTGCAGTACATAATGTTCTTCACAGAAGAAAAAACATCCACTCATCTCTGCTTCTACTGCAGCACAATTTAGACAGCTTGTCTATTTCACAGGCTTTTAGCTGTTAATCTATGGCAAGATGTGTACAAACACAAAGCGAAGAGGCAGTGATCTGTGTCTGTGTTCACCGGCACACACACGGTACATGTAGTGCACTATATTTTATTAGATCAGTAAGTTCCCAGCTGAAGACTGAGGACAACATCACGGTCACATGTGGATTTATTTTTGAGTGAAGCAGCCCCACTAGGCCTATAGCCTATCCTATATACTTAAAACTTGCATTTATTCAGGGGAGTTTCACAGAACTTCCACTCATTCACAACCACAAGCTGCCCTGCACAACCACAGTCTTATCCGCCGGACACTGAGCGGCTCCATCGGAGTGGGCGAGGTTAAAGGGAAAGTTCACCCGAAATTGAAAATTCAGTCCTTATCTACTCACCCTCATGCTGATTGAAGGTTGGGTTTAGTTTTGTTAGTCTGCAATTCACTGCTGGAGTTTCACAGGAAAACAGCGTTGCAGAATCTCCCGAACATTTTAAGTGAATGGCGACCAGTTTTCACACATAAAAAAACAATGCCTCCATGCTGCTGGTGTGGTGTGATCCAAGCCCTGACATGCCAAGGTGACTTGACGCCATTTACATTATGTTTTTGGTCGCCTTGTGACGGTGTGCGCGCACAAGTGAATGGTTGAGGCTTTAGGAGACTTGGATTACACCAGACGCAGCATGGAGGCATTTTAGTTAGTTGGGTTCTTTGGTTGTTTTGTCTGTTTGAAAACTGGTCACCGCTCACTTAAATTGAGATTCTGCAACGCTGTTTTCCTGTGAAACTCCAGCATTGTTTTGTGGACTAAAAAAAACTAACCCCGGCCTTCAATCAGGGATAGTGACTGAGTTTTCATTCACAGTAATAAAAATGTGTTGAACTTCACGGTTGAATGAGTTTCTTATGGCAGTTTTATTGGTAGAGAGGTCAAACCGTGGACAGCGCTGCAACGGTCAGAGTCAGTGATCCAAAATGAGACTCGACATCGGACAACGTCAGCACACATATCAGCAAGTAATCATCCCTGCATATCTGTGTGTGACAAAAAATACCAAAGAAAATAGTATAATGATAATTTTATTTCACATTAATTAAACCTATAGTATTTATTTTCAGAACACTTCAGAACTTATAAACATGAGTTCTTCTAACTTGAAGTCTTTTGAGTTGAACTCATGAGTTGAATGAATGTACTGTACAAAGTTCAATCAACTCATTAAATTAAGAAACAAGATCATCATATCAGCAAACTTCCAGCAAAAACTCTCCTTTTTTATAGTCTGAAGACAACATTTATTATGACACTTGATGTGTGTCTCTAATGCACTTTAATGTAGCCTTTTTGCTTTTCTCAATAATGACAAGGTTAGTATAATTCAGTCTCTCAGACCTCCTTAAAATGTAATAAATTCAGTGGGAGCAGTTTAACACATCATCTTTGTGCCGATGCTGGAACAAAGTAGCTCCAACAGGTGCAGAAAATATCAGAGGAAATCAAATTTGTTTATCGTGTCCGTCAGTGTGACCGGACAGGTGTTGGTTTAATCCTAAGCTTATTGAACATGTTTTCTCAAGTACGACTGAATTAATATCAAGTTTATTTGACTATAAAGGAAGAAGAAAATCACACTTTTGAGTTGAAGGGTACTTTGACAATCCTCTCTGCGTGCTTTTTGTCCAAGCCGTTACAGGATCTGAAAAGAGTGGGCAAAACTTAACAATTAAAAAAACCCAAAATGATTTCGGTGAACCCAAGCCAGCAGTGCTCTATCCACACTGGGAGTCAGAAATGAATTTTTGATCAGACTGCTGGCGTGAGAGAGAGAGTTAGAAGTAGAAACTCTGAGTATCAGAATATCAATCATGTCAGAGTCGAGCAGAGGTGCTTTTCACCTGAAGGGGGGGAAACAGTTCACACGAGGAGAAGATCATTCATCAGATATTCTCACGAGTTGAGCAGAAAAATATTTGCTGATGAAATAAACTGTGAGACACTTTGCAAAAATCAATACCATCCTTTTTAAATGGTAGCAGCAGCGCGCAGCCTTGGGTGGAGGCATTGGTCAAACTTTTGTTCACAAGATTCTGGATATTTGAGATATTTAATGTTTTTTTTCCCTTTTGGAAAGCAGGCCTTTCTTAATATTAATAATATATCAGATTTGTAATGAGATCTTAACTTCACGGATGCTTTATTTTATGTATTGCAGTGATGTGGTGGGAAATGTGAATTCAATTCGCTTTGCCTGCGAGACATCAGACACGATCAATATCGCTATTCCCCTTTGTTTTCTAAAACAAAGACAAACTGATGGAAATGGAATTAGACATTTTTAAGTGTCTCGGAAAGCTTCAACAGAATGTAAACGAGCAGCGGCCTCACAGAGGGCTTCAGGGTCGGACTCCATCTGCATTTCCATCCATCTCAATATTGGTAAAATGAAAGAAAAACAAATGTCGACAAATTAGCGGTGTTTTCATCTGATTCCCCCCCCTGAAACCAGACAAAGAAAAGGGACCTTAAATCAGACCCTGGTGCAGCATTTTAGAGGGAAACAATCACTTATTTGTGTCACTTGTGGCAAACTGGTGAAGCATTGCAGCTCCGGGACGGGATGTCAGATTTTCAGCTGTTGGGAAAATTCTGCAAACTTCACATGAAAGTGAAAGATTTGTCAAAATGGTCTGATAAGTCACAGATTTGTCCGAGCATGACAATCTGGACTGCTTGAGAAAATGACTGACTGTTTTTTTTTTTTTGCCGGCACCTCCCCCTTTCTTTTCCCTCTAATGCTCACACAGCTGGTCAAAATGCTGCATTGTGTGAATACCAACAGTGACCTATAAGAAATGCAAATCAAAAACACACACACTCGCACATCTATCTCTGTCTCTCTCTCTCTCTCTCTCGCTCTCTGGCTCCCTCACAAAGACTGAAAGCTGTTTGAAATTTAATTTATCATTCCTCTGATGTGCATCACTTCCCATGGGTGTGAACAAACCCTCGTGTGATAAGGAAACCTTTCTGAAAATACCATCATGTATAATTTAGCCTCGCGTCATATGCAGGAATATTAAAGGTGATATTTGGATATAGGAGCAGAGGTCGTGGTGAGCAGGCTCCATTAAAAACAGAAAGTCTGCGACACAGTTTTAATGTAAAGCAGAACACAGCCTGAAATATATGGAAGCCCTTTTCTGTCATTGAGATAAAAAAAATTAAGATTCTGTGAGTCATTTCTCATCATAATGACTCGCATATTTCAAAATAATGAAAATCTTTCTCAAAATAATGACTTATTAATCCAAAATAATTATTTAATATACTGAGGAAATTTCTCAAAAATAATGATTTGTCTTGAAACACTGAAAAGCTTTCTTATAAAAAATGACATATCTCAAAATAATGAGAAACTTTTATATGACTTAGCATCAAAACATGAAAATATTTCTCAAAAAATGATAAACATTATTAACAATGAATTAGAATCTCAAAATAAAGAAAATCTTTCTCATAAAAATGGCTCATTTATCCAAAAGACTGATTTAGTATCTCAAAATAATGAGAACATCTCTAAATAATGATGAGGAAACTTCTCCAAATTAATGAGAAACTTCCCTAAAATAATGAGAAACGTTTTCAAAATTCTAACATAATAATCCAAAATAATGGTTTAGTATCTCAAAATACTGAGAAAATTTCTCAAAAACAATGACTTTCAGAAAATAATATAATATTCTCATAACAATGACTTAGTATTTCAAAATGATGAGAAACTTTTTCTTATCAATGATTTAAAATCTTATAATTAAAACCTTTTTTAAATAATAGGAAACTTTCTCAACAATGACTTAGAATTTCAAAATAAAGAAAATCTCTCAAAATAATGACTGAGCCTGCTTATCTGAAATAATGCCTTAGTGTCTCGAAATAATGAGAAACTTTTATTAAAATAATTAATTGTTTTGAGAACATTTCTCATTGTAATGATTTACTATGTCCTTTATTCGCGCGTCCACACATGATTTTATGAGTTATCTTTAGAAAAAGGCCAATAATCCATTCACCCAAGAGGAAAGACAATTCAGAAAAATATATTCTCACGCAGAGGATCAGACCATTAAATGTTTGTTTATCCATCAGTCATACACGCACCTTCAAACACATCGGATTGTCTCTTTTGATGGAAAGGAAAAGTCAGTGGAGCGTCATTCCTCCCCAGTAATAATCCTACCAGTAAAGTGAAATACTGCACATACTGAAGGCTGAGTTTGCGCGCCCCGGCAGCGCGCCATCAGGCGGTGGAGCAGAGCATCGGCGACTATAAAAGCCTCCAGTTTGAGGATGCTGTCAGCGTCACTGACAGAAGAGGCGGCTGCATCACTACAGACTTCAGCCTGGACCCTCTTAACTAAACTGACATGGATTAATCAGCTGTTTTACTTCATAGATTATTTTTTTCTCTCGTTTGTAAAAAACAGTGACATGTGAGCAGAGTCACGTTTAAGTTTTTAAATCACTCGGATGAATCATGCAGCTCTGATCTCCCGCTGAGACTTTGAGCAAGACTGAAGACAGGACGAGGACGATGGGGGGTTTTGCATCCACACCTGCGCACCAATACACTGGAAGTTAGCCTGAGAGAAGAGGAACTTATTTACAAAAGAAAGTGCTGTTTTTATTTTATTTTATTTTATTTTATTTTATCTGTTCCTCTGCAGAGTCATGCAGAGCAGCAACAGCAGCGGCTCCGGACCCCTGAGCGCTCTGAGTGTGTGCGGAGGAGAAGAGGATGAACACGAAATCTTCAAACTTGTCAGCCCGACAGGAGCAGGAGCCTCCAACCTGGCGGCTTTTAACCTTTCGCTCAACTGCTGGCTCCACATCCTCTCCAAGGAGTCCTCACTGGACCTGCACGGAGACAGCGCAAACCTGGCAGTAGGTTTTATTCAAGGATTTTCCTTTTTCTGTTCTCAAATTCACCAAAGTCAGAGGGGAAAAAATGGATGATTGTTTAATTCTGCATGAATCACCTCAACATGTGCTAAAAGAAAGTGCTTGAAGGTGTTTTTTTTTTTCTTTCATGCATGCTGTATTAAGACTTTAAAGATGCAGCAGGTGATTTTGGAGAAAATTAATGTCTCTTTCCAAAAATCATGACCTGATTACTTAAACTAATCCTCCTCATTGTGAGCAATTCTATGTAGGAACTACTTTCTTTTCTACCAGAAAGAAAGTGCCATGTAGTCCCATTATATTCAAGACAAGACAGACATCTCTATGGGCTGATATCTCTGAAATTCTGCAACTCAAACACCCCCCAAAAATCTAGTTGGCTAAATAGCACTACAGGTCAGAGGAGATCCTTTAAAAAAGCTAGTGACTGTCGTGACATTTAATGTCATCACACCGTTCACTGTCACTTACTAAGGGTGACACTGAGTCAAGCAGCTGTGGTGTAGGGGTACCTTGGACTGGTCACATTAAAATGCTGCTCTAAAATGTGCAGTTTGATTTTGAAATAGGACATTAGATTAGATACTGAGTTATGGCTATTTCACACGGGGCTATAAATCCAGATTTACAGATTGCAGATCTTTTTTTTTCCCAGGAGGGCAAAGTGATGACCTGCCTTACTCTGTGGTTAGGTTTAGGCATGAAGAGGTAAGGTGACCAGGGTAAGCCAGTCAGAAGCAGAGCAGGGCAAGTCATGACATGAAAAAAAGATGAAACTGCACATTTCAGAGTGACCTTTCAGAGTGACCTGTCCAGTCGATCCCGAGTTGATGCTGTTTTAATCAGCATCTCCATGCTGCTGCATCGCCACACAGATTCTACCAAATTTCTGAACAAAACTTGAGAGAAATAAACGTTTTGTCTGCACAGAAAATTGCGCTGATATTTTTGTTGTGTGCTTTGGGAATGAAACTCAACAATCAGCTGTCTTACTGAACTGTGATTGGCAAAGATCTCCCATCAGGGATTAGATCTTATAAAGTGTAAAAACAGCCAAGAGGAGAATCAGATGTCTAGTTTTCTCTCAGACCACTTGAATTACTTTATGCTTAAAAGTTATTAAGGACCTTTTGCCCAATGAGGCCTAAAATGTGTCTGACTATTTAGCAGCTCGTTTACCACAAAACACCAAATTAAAATGTTACCGCATGTGTTTGACAGGTGCGAGTTCTCATTGCCCTGGTCTACCTGGTGGTGTGCGTTTTGGGGCTTGTGGGTAACTTTCTGGCGCTCTTCCTGCTCCACTCACGGCGCCGCGGCCACCACCACTCTTCCATCGACTGCTTCGTGATGAGCCTGGCACTGACGGACCTCCAGTTTGTCCTCACGTTGCCTTTCTGGGCCGTGGACACGGTGCTGGACTTCCGCTGGCCCTTCGGGCGGGTCATGTGCAAGATCGTGAGCTCGGTCACCACCCTGAACATGTACGCCAGCGTCTTCTTCCTCACCGCCATGAGCGTGACCCGCTACCGCTCCCTGGTTACCTCTCTGAAGATGGACAGTCCTCGGATCGCCACCACTCGTGCAAAATGGGCCAGTTTAGCCATTTGGGTGGTGTCTCTGGTGGCTACGCTGCCTCATGCTTTCTACTCCACCACAGTCCAGGTATGTTAACCTCAGACTGTCCGCTGATCTGATTTGTTTACAGTACATGCTTTAGCTGACACAGTTGTTGTCGCTGTGTTTACAGGTGTCTGCAGATGACGAGCTGTGCTTAGTGCGGTTCTCCGACTCTGATTCAGACCACTGGGATCCTCAAGTCCTGCTTGGACTCTATCAAACACAAAAAGTCCTCCTGGGATTTGTAGTTCCCTTGATTGTCATCTCTGTGTGCTACCTCCTCCTCCTGAGGTTCATTCTGAGCCGACGCGTCGTGGGCAGCGTGGTCAGCGCGGGTGTCACAGAGAGGTCAGAGGCTGAGAGAGGACGCCACCGCCGCCGCTCCAAAGTCACCCGCTCTGTCACCATCGTAGTCCTGTCCTTTTTCATCTGCTGGCTGCCCAACCAGGCTCTCACCCTGTGGGGGGTGCTGATCAAATTTGACTTGGTGCCCTTCAGCAAAGCCTTCTACAACGCTCAGGCCTACGCCTTCCCCCTGACTGTGTGTTTAGCTCACGCTAACAGCTGCCTCAACCCGGTGCTCTACTGCCTGATCCGAAAAGAATACAGAGCTGGACTGAAGGCGCTTCTGCTGAGAGTGTCTCACTCCATCCAAAATGTTGTCACTCTGGCTCTGAGAGGAAGGAGGGTGGAGGAAGCACCACCCAGCCTGGTTATGATACACAAAGACATCAATGTGTGATTCACAATGTGAAAGGAAAACATCTGACATTTTGGGAAATACAATGATTCGCTTTCTTTCAGAGAGTTAGATGAGATACCACCCTCATGTTTGGATGTATGGAGCTACGGCCACTTTTGTTGACACCACCTTTATGACATGAACATGAAGGCAAGAAACAGACACAAGATCTGCACGCTATACTGTTAGCTCCCGGCAATTTTAACTAACATTTTGTTCCAACAAAGATTTGGCAACGTTTTGATCTAAGATAGATCTAACAAGGGGTGTGTATCTCACTGACTGATTCAATACGTATCTCAATACATGTTCAACGATACAATATATCTTAACATTTTTAAATGGCCAACGATTCGGTTCGATTCGGTTCAGCTCTGTCACGATATGATACAATACGATACGATATGATGCAATACAAGACAATGCAAAGTGTGAATCTTTACATTTTGATTCAACTAATGCTGCATTTGTAGAGTGCTATTAGTTGCAAAAAGAAATCTTTATAGTTTTACTAAATATAGTAACAGTAGAGACAGAGAGAAGGAGACACTACATCTTATTATGAGTCTCAAGTGTAATGAGATCCTGTAGCCTAAATGAGAATCTGTGAACAAACTTCAAAACTGTTTAAAATATTAGTATTTTTGCAGTAAGATGATCTGCTGCTGATTCATATGAAGAGTCCTGTGGTTTTGGTTAGTGTGGAGGAACAGCGATGCTCCGTGTTACCTGCTCTCACAGTGACATGACGTCTCCGTGGGTCAGACTCGTGTCTCTGTACTCCGCTGTCCGACACGTTTTGCATAAATGATCTGCAGCAGCGTTTCTCATATTTCTCTTATAAAACTTATTCCATACTTGCGCATTATGAAAGTTTGGTGGTGCGACGCGGTACAGCGTCACTTCTGTCTGTCTGTTTTGAGTAAATCAAGAGGAGACACAGGAGAGGGAGGAGGGAGCGCTTGTTTTGTGTGAGCGCGGCAGCGGGCGTCCAGCGAGAGCGGTGCAGGCAGAGGCAGGAGGAGAGAGAAAACGGAGGAAAGTTACAGCGGCAGCTCCCTGGTGCCAAAACTGAAACGGGTGCGCATCCTAATGAGATGTATTGATACTCTAGAGCTGCATCGATGTGTTTCCGTTTCATGTTCAGCTTTTAGCCGATATGGGCCGTCTGAATGGATGCACTTGTATCTAACGCATTAAAGTCTGAGGCATCGGATGTATGAGTGACTCGTTACACCCCTAGATCTAACGTTTTGATCTAACAGAGATTTGAAAAGGTTGTGATCCAACAGAGATCTAACATTTTGGTTTAACAGAGATTTGACAAGGTTTTGATCTAAAGAAGATCTGACGACATCTTGATTTAGCAGAGATTTAATAATGTTTTGACTCAACAGAGATTTCACAAAGTCCTGGTCCAATGGAGACGTGAGGTCTCAGTTTAACAGAGATCTGACATCGTTTCAGTTTAACACAGATTTGACAACTTTTTGATCCAACAGAGATGTGACAATGTTTCGATTTGAGGGAGATTTGACAATGTTTTGATCAAACAGAGATCTAATGACATCTCGATTTAAAAGAGATTTTACAACGTCTTGATCTAGTCCTGACGATGTTTTGATTCGACAATGCCTGACGAAGATCTCTGTTTGATTGAAAGGTCGCTCATTTAAAATTGCTAGGCACTATTAATGCAGTGTGGGGATCTTTTGTCTGATTATTGATTTTTGATCCAGCACCTGTAGACATTTTTTGAATGTGCGTTCCTTACACCTTCTGGTTTGGGTCACTTAGCTTGAAAAGCAAATCTAAAGGACAAAGTCAGCGCCACAAAGAGGGGTCAGTCCATCCTTCCTGACCATAGTCACAATAGATTTAAGAACTCATTGGTCCCTGTTGCTATTGGTCCTTTGGTCTTTTGTGTGCTGATTGGTGTGATGTTTGTCTTACTTCTGCTTGAGCAACAAATCACCCCTCAGGGATAAAAAAAAAAAAAAGATTAAACTGATATTGATCTTGACAGGCTGGTCAACTTGTCTTAGCACAACGACTGAAGACAGGGAAACAGCTAGTTTGACTCTGACCAAAGGTAATTAAATATCCCTAATCTGCCTTGGTAGTTTCTTTTCTTACAGATTCAAGAAACAAGACCCACAGTGTGCATTAGTAAGCTTCTAGGCAGATTTTGTTTTCTTTGGAGACAGCAAAGCTATCTGATTTCCCCAGCTAAGTTAGCTTCATATCTAGCGTACAGACATGAGAGTGATATCAATCATCTCAAGCATGTTTCCCCAAATGTCAATGTTCCTTTAATAATGCTAAAAAAAAATGCTCCTTTAGGAGTTAACTTTGTATGCCATATTTTCTCCGGTGCCATTTTTTATTAAATGAAATAGATTTCCTTCAAAAATCTATTTCAGCCTTCAAATTGGACACACACATACACACACTAGAGAAGCCTCACATGTTTCAGACAAACCTGAACACCAATGTTTCAGCGTTATTATGCACTTTCAAAATAATCTCCCAGATATTCTTGAAAATGAGCTACAGTGTAGGCTTTTTTCCCTTTTTTTTTTGCACAGTCAAGGAAAATACAGTGTGATGTTTGAATAGTTCAACCTGTAAAGTGATTTTTGTAGCCTCCTCAAACACCCACACAAGCAATCATGAGCACTATGAGACTGTAACATTTTCATTAGAGTTGATGTTTTAAATATTTATTTGTGTTAATGCTGCTACCACAGTGAAATTTCAAGAGTCATATGCAGTAAAACTTAACTTCAGGATATTTGTCTGCTGTCAGCATCGGCAGTGCTCGATGCTAGCATGAAACCGTCGGCCATTTTCGTGTCTCTCTGTGTCTGCCTTGCCGTGCCGCTGTGAATTGTTATGTGACTACACGTATGTAATGTGACATTAAATAAAACGAGAGGACAAAAGAGTTGAGTGACGTCTCTGGGAAGTTAATCTCGTCTGTAGTCGCAGCAGCCGCAAAACCGCGAAGACGAGGAGAATGAGTCACCGAAGCTGCCTCACGTTTTTACCCTTTTGCAACCTTTAAAGTTTGGACATGGATAACCATCGTCAGCTGCACATAGATACGGGCTGACATGCAAATACCACACACACATCATGCACACACAGGCCACAGGGCATCTATTGTGTGCCACTCCGCTAGTAATTACTTCTCCAATCAGAATCACGGATTCATTCTGCAGGTCTCTGTGTTGCGACTGCGGGTCGTCTTTCAGCGGTGAAAAGCAAACAATCAGAAGTGGGATTTCAAAGTGGGATTTCTCTGAAAATTCGGCCCAGTCCTCTTTTTCAGATTGCTGCCCGACACTTTGTTGTTCACTGTTATCAAAAGAAAGTCTTCTGCTGCTGCCATCTGTTATGGTTTTGTCCGATTTAATGTCTTTCCTTGCATCAAGTGCTCAAAATTTGACAGGGCGACTGCAGCACATCCACTCACACCCTGCCTGCCCTTTTCTATTTCATGAATGAGCAACATCTGACAGGTACAAGCGTTTCAATCTCATGTGTGCACAGCTTTTCATCTTCAAGAACAGTGCAATTTCACAGAGTCCCACTGATGAAAACCACTTGAGGAAATTCATCTGTGGGTGTAATCCCTGTCCACCCACATATGTCCAGCATGGATCACTGATTTGAAGCAATTACAGGCCTAAGATGTATAGAAATGGGTCACACTCAATCACATTCGAAGGCGATGTGTCAAGCACGCAGTGAAGTAGTGATGCATCTTTACATGTCAGCAAGCAGCGCCATTTGGAAAACAGTCTTTTTGAATACAACATTTTTCGTGCACGGATTTATAAATGGTACTAGAAATTTTTCATCTCTTTGAGACGACCTGAAGACAATTTGTGCGCGTTCACATGTTCACATCCTGGAACACAATCAGGAGGCTGGTTCACCTGAAAGGAGCGCTGCCAGCTTATTCTCCAGCATCCGTTAATGTGCTACGAGATGTAATAAATGTACTCTAACTCGAGGACCATTTATTGGGTTAGTCAGGGCTTTCAACCACGTCTCAGTCATCAGAATAAATATAGTAGTGAGAGCTCCACTGGAAAGATTACAGACTTTATTATGAAGAGTTTTCAGCTGTCTCAAGCTTGGGTGCAGATCCTGCAGGGGTCGGAGGGGACAAATCATCCCCTAACTTCCGACTGCATGCAATTTCCCCTTAAAAAAATGTTTCTAAATAATTGGGAAATATAGATTTGATAGAAGCTAGACTCCACTTTTGAAATAATTCCCACATAAGCACAAACTTTTTGAAGCTTTCCGTCCACTCATGTATCTTGCTCAGTGGTTTGAACAGTTGCTCGTACTGATCTGAGGGGAAATTTGGGAAAAGAAGGTAACGGATTACTTCACCCTCACACCTTTGAGGATAATTCCAGTATTTTTTTTTAACATATTTTGGCATCTAAATGAGTAATAGGTACAAAAAGTTTTGGACTGTGTTGGTCCAGATTGCCTCAACCAGCAGCTGTGAAACGTAATCCCTCTTTGCTCGTCAAAGTACGTCGACTAAAAGGCCTTGTTTTTGCCAATGACAGGCTTAGATTGTTATTCTAAGTAGTTTTCAATATTACAGAACAGACTGCATCGAAGACAGACTTTTTTGTTTGAGAGTAAGATCATTTTGTTTAACCAGAAACAGCCGGTATATCGCTCTCTTCAAAGCTGCCGAACTTAATTTATAAAAAGGTAATTTTAGCAGCTGGTTTCCCACTGCCTCAGTCTGTTAGTTTGCGTTATTGTGTGACTGGATCCTGGATGTATGATGTTTATGTGGTGTCATTTTAACATGAACCACAATGTTTCTCTAAACCAAACCAAGTTTCTTTTTGTGCCTAAACCCACAGGCGTATATTTCAGGGGGGGACAATGGACAGTCATTAGAGACTTTTGCACCAGGGAATATAATAGAAACCGAAGCAGCCGCTCTGTAGCTGAACTTTTTTGCTGACTTTTTTTTTCCAGTATGTGTGGACATCTTCTGCCCAGATATTGAGCAGAGCCCTAATATCCTTGTTTGACCAGAGATGCTGGTTTTTGTCCATTTTTCATTTTTCCATTACTCTTCAGCAATGAAACCCGGTGGATGAGAATTGAGCTGCAGCGTCTAAATCTCCACTTAACCATCCTGCGCCCGTCTCTCTGCCCAAAGCCAGATAAGCCCTGCCTATCACAGTTGACTGAAATGAAATGTGTGGTGCTCAAAATTTCCTGGGGGGAAGGACTCCTGCTTAATAGCCGTGTTGCTGCCCTCCCTCCCCAAGCGCTGAAAACAAACCTACACCCTCGCCTAAATCGCCCGACAGTGATTTGTACCAGGCACAGACAAATGGTATCACCCTGTACTTTCTAAAGGGCCTGGGCATGTTCATCGTCCTTTCATTCGGAGGGTTTGTTGGACAGCCAACCTTTGCTCTGGAGTTTTCAAAAGCGTCTCACAGCTGAAAGCTCCAGTTGACAGCTCAGCGCCACGTCTTCATGAGTCTTCATCATAGAGAGTTTTCAACCACGTATACCTGAAAACCACGACAAGCTCACGGTCACTCTTCACTCAAGCTTGAATTACTGCTTTTTCAAGTTAGCACGGTCATCGTGAAGTGCTTTCAACCACCTCTCATGGTCTTCCAAGAAGAAATTTCAGTATTTCAGTATTCTTTGTTATGAAGAAGGTTTTCTGACTAAATTCAGATTCTTATTTCACAGCAGTGTCACTGAGGATGAGGTCAGATTCTCAGACTAGTTTTAAAAGTTTTCACTTTTGTGAAGAGCCTTTTATGCAGTTTAAGACCTTAATAATGTGCAGGCATTGCTCTTCAATTTAACCCACATGATCGATTGAAGTCTGCGTCTCTTGATGACATTATGTTAGCACCCATAACTTTAATGCATATGGAAGAATTAACTCTTCAGGGCAGAAATCTTGCCATTTTAACCCAAAGCATGATTATTTTAATCCCCTAAAAACAACCAAAAGTGCTTTCTGACAGAAAGCGTTGAAGGTTAACTTCTTCTAACAGCTAATTGAACAATAATCCTTTCCCTTTAGTTTTTTGTGACCACAGTTGCTGCTTTATTTTTCGTGTTCTGAGATGAGATAATTGTAATCCATGTCTTAATGCACATTACAGCTAAATATATGCAATGTCCTTTGCTATTATCATTAACCAGCAGCAATTAAAGATAAATGTTTTGAGCATTTACGTTTCACTGTAATGCACATTGTGTCACAGCACAAGGAGGGAGGACAAAAACACGCCGCTCTCGAGAGAATGATCTGCATCAAGAACTGTGGTGATGAATGTGAATGCAGCTGTTAGCGATGTTTCAGAGCCTGTGAGACACTCATAACTCAAAATCAAAACGCGAGCAAAGGCAAGGTCAGGTTTGTCTTTCAGGGATTTCTGAGATAATGCTCAAAATGATTGACATTAGCCAGTTAATTTATTCCAAAATGAGGATGAAGACGTTCTCTCAGTTTGAACCAGTTGTAGTCCATCATCAATCAGGACAAAGAGTCCAGCCTCTGCTCCACTTAGCCGTAAATGCTCAATTTAGAGTCTTTTTGCACATTCTGCCTCCCACTTAGAAGGAAATTGCAGCAAATTAGTAATTATATTTCTCTGTTCCTAAACATAGCATAAGAGTACAAAATGGTGTCTTCTTCATGCTAACGTTCTGACGTTCTGAACACATCTAAAGTCTGGAAATATACAGATGACTCTACAAAATTAAAGTAATCAGGAAATTTGTTGATAACAGATATTTTTTAAGGGGCTCAACATTGAGACATCATTTTAAGTAAGAACTATTTTTATTTTATTTTATTTTCTGTCTCTTCCTCCTTCTGCTCTTCATCTTATCACATTAGCAGCACCACACCTTTAACACTGATTACATCTTCATCTCTGTTCCTCAGAGACGAGCTCAAGCTGAATGGGGAGCATCTGTAAACAAACAGCCGTCATGTAATTCCACACATTTCTTTAATGAGATTCAAGGACTCCTGATTCACTGAACGATTTCCACGTAAGGCTTTTGTGCGACAGCCATGCTGGAGCATAAACTCATCTCATCTCGGTCTTTGACGCTCTGTAGCAGGTTGGTCTGACCTTGTTAGCTCCCTTCATTGTTCTTAAAAGCATCCCAGTAACTGCCAGTGAAAGTCTCTCACGCAGCGTGGAGCTGCCATCCTGGTGCTTCGCAGCGGGGCTCATGTTTAATGCTTAATGAGCTGCGTCTGCTTTCCTCCAGACGTAACACTTTGAATTACAACTGAGGAGTTTGATTCTGGCTTCATCACAACACAAAATCTGATGCACAGCCTTCAGCACTCTATGTGCCAAGGCATGCTGTCACCGCCCCGCTCCTTATGGCCATATTGCCGTGCAGCACAGGCTCATGATGCGCTGCGCCGACTGTTGTCCTTCCAGACAGATCTGCCGTCACGGCCAACAAAGATTCTTCGACCGAGGCCTTTCTTACTGAGCTCAGGAGGACGAGCAGCTGCAGGAGGAGTCTGTCTGATGCTATATAAAGTTTCCAGTGTCTAACGACGGAGTCTGTGAAACACTGGCACATTGGAAGTCGTTTGATGCTGTTCATCATTTCTGTGGCTCCTCACTGTTCTGGATGTTACACAGCTCCTCAGAGCATATAGCTCTGAACTGCACTGTCTGTAGAGAGACATGAGAGTCATGAGAGTCATGAGAGACCAGTTCCTACTGTTTGAACCGGTCAGCTAGGCACACATCAATTTTTCAGGGTTGCAGTGGACACTTTATTAAAGGCATAATATAAAGAAATTTCCTACAATGTATAGACTCATACAAAAATAATCCCTCACTCATGACCCTCTAGAAGTGTGTGTCTGTCGAGACTCTGCTCCCTGCTTCTATTGTCTTACTTTGCTGTATTCAGGATGTTTCTGGGCGTCAACCTTTGGGCACTGATGTGTAGCCAATAAGAAAATTGAGCTAATAAAAAGCTTGCACACTGCAGAGCTCCTCAGTCTCCTGTAACCCACCACTCAACATGATGAAGAGTCAGAAATGTTCTTCTCTATAGCACCATTGTAACACATGGTTATTTAATAAAAGGCCCTGTCCCTTTTAGTTTTCAGCCAAGCCTGTGGAACAGACAAAACACCTCTGCCCGAGGATCTCAAGGTACGTCCTGGTGTGGAAGGTACTAATAGGTCAGTGATATATGAGGCCATTAAGAGCTTTAAAAGTGATTAGTAAAATCTTAAAATGTATTCTAAAACGTACTGGAAGGCAGTGTAAAGACGCTAAAACAGGAGTGATATGATCATAGTTGTGGTTAAAAGCCTGGCAGTTGAGTTCTGTACATTCTGAAGTCTGTTAACAGATTTTTGATCCAGCCAAGTAAAAAAGGCTGTTGCAGAAATCCAGGCGTGATGAGATGAAAGCATGTAAACTGGTCTTTGTTTCTTTGAAAGACTGTACAGAGCGTATTTTTGAAATACTTCTCTAATGATATAAACATGATTGCACAAGCTTTGTTGTGTGATGCTCAAATCTTTTTTGATTTTCATCAAACCGCACTCCCAGATTCCTCGTGACAGGCTTGATGTGATCTCTCAGGCAACCAGTGAATGGTAGGATTGTTTTGGTCATTTGCTGGGGCCTAATGAGCACCATCTCTGTTTTATTGGAGTTCAGCTGAAGAAAACTGTTTGACGTCCACTTTTTTAACTTCAGACAGGCAAGTCATTAAGTGAATCCAGCTTATCAGGGTCTGTGGACGTCAGGGGGAGCGTACAGCTGTGAATCATCCACATAAAAATGATAAGACACACCGTGTCTTTGGATAATGTGCCCAAGAGGAAGCATATATAAAGAAAATAAGATGAGACCCAAAACTTATTCCTGAGGCACACCATGCTTTACACGTGCAAATGAAGAGACAACTTTTTACTCTGAGTTCCTGTCACCTTGAACGGGTCGGGCAACTCTCCTCTGAAGTCTCTTTTTAACAAGCCACATGATTGGCTGATTAGATATTTGCATTTGCACGTGTCACAAGTAGTTATACTGTGTGAAAACAGTTATGTCTGCAGGGTCATTCTGTTTTGATGGAAGACCAAAGTTCCAAAGTGGGGGCAGACTGTGAAAGATGCGGTCCTTGAGCCACACAACAGACTAAGGACTGCAGCTTTATAGTTGTGGTGTGGACATCCTAATTTGGTCTATAAGAAAATTCTCAAAATCTCAGTTGAGAAATAGTTGAATAAAAAATAAAGCAGTCTGTTTTTGGTAAATCCAGAAAATTAAATACCTCACACATCAAGACACTTAATCACGATGGTGCATCATGCAAACATTAATTTTCAACATTGCCCACAATGCTCTAAAAAAGGTTTATTAAAGGGATGTGCTGTTTTTCTCGTTAAATATTGGATTCTTTCACCTCTTGTAAAAAATCCTTTAAATGAAACTCTTCACTGCAAAAAAGAAAAATCCCTCTGGTCACAGCTTGTCTCTAAAATATAAAAGAATAAAGAATGTGCTTTGATTAATTTCAAGGTTTCATGAGGCAAAAAGGTTGTGAATAACTGGCTTAAAAGATGCAATATATCTTTGTATCCACTGACCTGAGGTGCTGAGAACATTCAAAGGGCAGACGGAGAACATTTAGCTCATTAGCGTCGTCATAAGTCCCCATTAAGAGGTCACATGATCACACCCAAGGCCAGGAGAACAGCAAGAGGCTGTATACAGCAGACAGCCTTTGCTCTTTCTTTGACCTCATACTACAAGTGAATTTCCTCGTTTTACTTTAATTATCGCACACAGTTGCTTTGAAATGAACAAATGAAACTGCTCTGCCTCATCTGTGCACCTCTCACACACACTTCTGAGTTTAGACTTTAATGGGCACTACAGAGCAGACACAATAAAAAACAAATTGACATATAGATGGAGACTGGAACAGCGGTAATGAGGATTGTGTAATGACCCATTCACAGAGCACGCTGCTGGGACTCTATGCATGTGTTTGAGTTGCAGCTGTTATATCAGTGGCTTATACATCTGGAGAGACAAAGAGCCCTAATGGACTGAAGCATATTCAACATCAGACACGCAGCGTAATGTTCGCTGCAGTAATCATCTCCAAACACCTGTGACACATTGTACAGTCTTACCATCTGATATTAATGTCCCTGCTTTAAAAAAAAAAAGAAAACTCAAGAGCAGCTAAGATACAGAGCCTGGTTACGTAAACCACCTTAAGATTCAAATTTAAATGAGTCCTTTAAGCAAAATATTTACCTTAACTGAGGCATTCACATGCGTGGCATAAAGCCTCTTAGGTTTTCTCCTTGCCTAAAAGGCTGGGTTGCACCCACAAGGATTAAATCAGGTGAGGTTAAACTGTGATCCGGATGTAACTTTAAACTTACACTTGAGAAGGTTTAACTTTAACTGAATTTTGGGGCACGTTGAGCAAAATAATCAAAGAAAGTTAAGGGACAAATGGTTAATGGTTAATTTGACCAACAAGTTGTCAAAAAAAAGTCATTTTGTGTTAACTTTTTAGCTAACTAGCAAACCAGTGCAATCGTTTGTAGTATCAGTAGGATTTTTCAGAGCAGTCCATAAATGCATCACAATGACAAAAACCAGCATTTTTGGTTGGTGAAACAGCAAAACAATGAGAAAAAACAGGGAAATACATACAGCAGGTAGGGTTTCTGCAGATACAGCCGCCACCACACACTTCTATACATCATAAGTGATGAATGATTGACAGGGATGATGTTTTTAATTTTTTTTAAAGGAATGATGATTGTGAAGTGTGCATTCGGCGATTCAACTGTAAAATAGCTCCATATACCACATAGTCACTGCATATTTGTTTTTGTTTTTTTACATCACTGACTTTAGTGTGATATTTTAGCTTTGACACATTTGAATCTGTAGCCATTTTGAGTGACATCAGAGATTCCTCTGACATCATGTTCCAGAATGTTTAGTGATCTCTGATGTGTTATGTTCTAGGGGCACATATCTAAACTGTGTCAGCAGGTCTGTGTCAACACTTTCACGAAGGGAAACTGCAGGAGACAAACGTTTATTACAGTGTGTTAGACATAGCTTTCACTGGACTGTTAGTGGAGACACATTTTTAGTGACAAAACTAAAAATATCAGAAAATGGAGAACTTGAAGAGCCACAGTCACACTATGGACCTCTTCGAGATGTGCAAGGAGTTTAAGGTCCTTTGCAGCGACCACAACGCCCTCCAGCTGGAGAACGTGGAGATTAAGCTGCACTACGAGAACAAGCTCGCAGCAGAGAGGAAGAAGACCACGGGCCTGAGTCAAGAAATTGACGAACTGAGGAAAAAACTTCAGAGAGCCAACTCCATGAGCGCACACAAGCCAACCAGTGTTTCCTCCTCAGTCATGGAGGCACCCGGTCCAAACCTGGATGTCAAGCAGTCTGCTGAGTACCAGATGCTTGCAGCCGAGCTAGAAATGGAGAAAAAGAAACATGAAGCTCTCTCTCAGGACATCACAGAGCTCAACCTCCAGCTCCAGACAGAGAGAGACCTGAGGGCCGAGGCCAGAGCTGACGAGGCTGTTGACATCGCAGACCAACTGATGCAGGAACTGGAGGAGATGCACGACAGCTCACGGAGGCCTTCACCTACAGCCCAGACGCTCGATTCTGAGGTGAAAGCAAAGGTGGAAGATCTCCAGGTGGAAATTCAGGAGCTGAACCAGACTCTTCAAAAAGAAAAAGAATTAAGGGTCCAGGCAGAGGCTGAGACAGACGCTGTTAAAAGGTGCTCTGACAACGCCCTGCAGAGCCTCAACACACTGCAGAAGATCCTGGAAGATGCAGACAACAGGTACCTGTCAGAGAAGAAGAAGAATGATGATCTCCGACAGGAAATCGTGGAGCTGCTCCAGAGACAGAGCGACCTGAGGGACCAGCACGAGACCGACAGCCTGAGGGACTTCGAGACCCTGGAAGCTCTTTGCTAAGAACTGTCAGAGGTGAAAAGGGTCTCCGAGAACCAATCGGCTGAAAGACAAAGTCTCATCAACAGGCTGGAAAGTGAGGGAAAAGAAGCAGAAAGATCTCTGTCAGGACATACTGTGGCTCATTCAAGAACTGGAGAAGGAGACGGAGGCGAGGGCCCGAGCAGAAGCTGATAGACGAGAGGCTGCTGAAGTTGGGGAGGCACTTTGCCAAAAAATGGAGAAATGCAAAGTGTCCTCATCTGTGACCTGAGTATTGATCCCCTTCATTCTTCAGTTTACTTTTACTCTTTTTCTTTTTGTTTTTCTCAATAAAAAATGAATGTGAAGCTCATCGCTGTTTGGCGTGATCCATAATCTTAAAATAAGAAAATATGTAGCAGAGCCACTTAGAATAAAGACTGTAACACCCGGGGCCTGGGGCTGTAACCATACTAATTAGGGTTAGGACCCGATTTAGGGAAAAAGGCACTGCAGATCAACAGTTTCTAAGTCTATGTTCCTATCCTATGATAGGAGAAGTGTATTACACAAGCATCTGTACTTCCTTAAACTTTAAATAAACTTTAGGATGACAGTTTATCTGTCCTGACTGTCACCTTTTCACCCACAGTAGTAGTTAACTTACTAACTAGCTAACAGTAGCTAATACAGTGGTAGTGTTAGCTAACTTGTTTATTGCTTTTACACAGTAGAGTTGTCATGATACCAGAATTTTAAACTTTGACACAATACTAGTATAAAAAACAATACTCTTGTGATAACACAGCAAAAAGAAAGAAAGTCCTAGGCACACAAAAGACGACCACTTTTTCCTTTTTAAAAGAATGAACCTGCATGCAGTGCTGGTACAGAAATGTCAAAGTCAAATTTCAGACAGGACCATAAAAACTGAACTGCTTTTGTAATTTTGATGCTAGCACTGAACCTTCGTTGCTAGTGTTAATGTTAAGCTGGGCATCGCTCATAGTATCCAGTAGGTTTTCTCTGTCCTCAAAAATGTGTTTTGGTACCTCCTCCTCCTCCTCACCAGTTATTATAAATTCAATTATTGTCTGTATGGGCTATTTTCTGAGACGCAGACAGACGTTGGCCTAAGTGGTTTTATGCAACTGACACTGGATTTTGTTCTGTTGGTATTAAGAGTGAATGAACAACAGGAGTCGTCTCTTTGGTTCTCCTCCTGTTGTTCTTCGGAGAAAGTAGGTTTGATTTTCATGTTTAGTCACAATGCAGTGATGCATAATGACATCTGAAATATAATGTTGATTACAGAGATGATAATGAAGGTAAACACAAAGAATCATAGCATTATCATAATCACATTCACAACTAGGCCGCTGCTGTTTGACACAACACACAGGAGGTCCTACCAGCATATTGTGTTTATTGCTAAAACATATGTATATTTATATATATATAAAAAAACAAAAACAGTGTAGAGTACAATGCTTTTTCCTGAGATGAAAAACATTTTTCTGCAAATTTACAGTGTAATTATGGTCCTTTTACAACCAATCAGCAGCAGGTGCGCCATTCATACACAGAAATCAGGGGAATTACACGTCACGTCAGAGGAAGAGCAGTTTTCTTTTTGTACAATGACAGAAGTGGTTTCATAATTCGGGAGAAAATTTGCATTTGGGAATTAAAAAAAAAAAAAAAAAAAACATTTCTCTGTGTGGCATTGTTTTAAAGTGCAACATAACAACCCAGAGAGAACTGCGTGTTTAGAAAACACAATTAAAATAAGAATAATAATATAAAATTCCCCCCAGTCATACAAAACTACGAGTCAATCAAGAATATATCCATGATAAGGATGATGATTGGGGGGTGATTTTTGTCGCGATTTTGCTGATTTAATGGTCTGAATGAATCAGAGCCGCTGCTCAGGACTCAAAATTAACTTTTTTTCCCCTCAATGTCCCACAACTCTCCTTTTTTACTGACGTTCTTCTGAAACTACTGCTCACGAAACCTTTCCTTAACAATTGCAGCAGGTTGTACACAACATGAGTGACCAAGGATGATTGAATGACCTAACAGCTCTTTACTTTCACTGCAGGAATGTTAGTCCTGTTTGTTTTGTTTTTTTCCAGGCGAAAGTGACCATTCAGAGTCAAATATGCAGTCGGTTTATCCAAATAATGTCTATTTGGAAATTTGCTTAAGCTTTTTTGTAAAGATTAGTTTCTCTGCTGTCCCAGACACTATATCCTTCTGTCCCAGCTACTACTTTTACAAAACTCCTTAATTTCGAGCACTGAACAGGTGAAAGAATATTTGCTTTCTTCACATATTGTGAGTTTATTCACTGGACACAGCGTAAGATGGCAAACTTTCTTTAGTAGCCGGTAGCCGGTTTGAATATTTTATTATATCGCACAACCCTAATAAGAAACCAAGGTGTCTTTAAAGGCTACACCTGTAGGGATGAAATCTGGAGCACACGGTTATAAATAAAGCATTTAATAAAGGTGCAGTAACCTTACACTGCTTATTAAAAGTTTTATTTATAGCCATATGCTCCAGATCTCATCTTCTTGACTTTTCTGTTTAAGACTGGATGTCCAGATGATATGCAAAATTGTTTGAGTTAAGAAAACTTTCTCAATCAAACATCCACCCAATGCAGCGGCGTGTTCTTACCCTGGACACGCTCATTTCACAAATTTTGCTTAATGAGGTCCACTTCCAGCTGTGGAGTCAGTTTCATATCAGAGTTAATTGTGGCTGTGAGGGGAGTGTAAGAGATCTGGGATTAAGAAACCCTCTACAGTACTAGAAGAATCTTTGAGGGCAGAAGATGAGAGGAGTGTCTGTCCTCTGTGGGTCTGATCAAACCGAGCACCTCAGTTTTAAAGTTTGTTTCAGGACGGAGAAAAAAATAACACCTAAGGCTATTTCTCTTCGTTTAACTCCTCTGGGCGGTCTGCTCTCTCCCTCTTCACCGAAACCGCCTCCTCCTTAACGCTCCCATCGTCTGTTATTGCTGTCGCTTCTCTTTTCCTCTCCTCCTTAACGAGCTCCGTCTTCACCTTCTTTTCCTTCGCACGTGGTCGTTTGACATCGTCGGTGGACTCGGAGGCGGCTGTCGAGCTCTCGCAGACGGTCGGACCCTCCCACTTCGGGATGTCCAATCCCAGCGAGTCCATCAGCTGTTTCATGACCTCATCCACGTAACCATGGATACGCAAGTGCGCATGCTTGTCCTGTGAGACAGCAATTTACAAATATTTTAACCACAAGTGCCCGAATTTATTCACAGTGTTCCGTGTGTTAGGCGGCGGCGTGTGAATGAGACTCACGTGTTTCGTGGGCTGCAGGTTGACAATGGCCACTTTGCCGCCTTTACGCTTGGTGAGGAGAGGAAGGTCTCCGCTGGGTTTGATCTGCATGGACGTGCCGAGCGTCAGTGCCAGGTCTGCTCGTCTGGGCGCAGACAGGACAGAAATATAACACAGATAACAGTCACAGTCATGTGCAGCTGCTGGTGACTGTCTGGTACAGACTGTTCTCTCACATCTGACTCACGGCACTCAGGGTCTGTTTCTTTGAAAAATGATTACTTGGTGATTATTGAAAAACCCAGAGGATCATTTAAGAACACTTACGGCTGTGCTGACGGCAGCCACAGACTCCACACAGACTCTTCTGATGAACAAAATATGCCTTTGTTACACTGCATAACTTTCAGAGTTGTCAGATTGCTGTACTGTTCACAACACGCAACTTTCTGCCTTGTACACAGGAATCTTGAGGTTTGCACACTACTGTGACTAATCAGTGACGGGGGGGGTCACACATCCCAAGATCTTTCACCTGAGACCATGATCTGTCTGCTCTTCAAACTCTATTTTGTCACAAAAATACACTAGAAGTGATTTAGATGATTAATTAAGAATGAGTGCAGCGGTTCAATATATATTCAGGCTTTTCTGGCTGCTGTTTCGGTGCTCTTCTGTCTCTATCTCTCTGTTATTCCTTCTCAACTCCTCTCCTCCCACAGCTGATGTCTCCTCTAATTGGCTGCAGCTCCGTCCCCAACACAATCAGATAATAAACCTCCTTGATAGCTTTCAGGTGTGTGAGAGGCATCGGTGAGCTCTGTACGGTTCACACAGAGCAATCATCACCAACGGGAGCGTGCACCTGTTTGCTTCTGATCTCGAGGCTTTTGACAACAATCTCCAAAACCTGACGGCCGAGAGCGAGGAGGGCTCAGACCCTGTCGTGTCAACTGAAAAAGTTCAAGATAATAAAATACTACATTAGAAGCCAGCCCAGTTTGAAATCTGAAAATCTTCTGTGGCCCACCAAAATCTTTAATTACAACTCTGATCAACACACAAGATTAATCGTACAAATGAGGAGATATAAGAATCTTTCCACTGTTAACGTGACTCGTCACCGAATACGATGTAACATCTGTCAAACAAGGTCACAAAAATTAAGAACAACATATAATTTAAATGCCATTGTTTTGTCTCTGTTCTGATTACTTTTTAAATAAAATAATCAGAAATATTTCATGGCAATTTCAAACTTAATTGAAACTTTAAATCATTTTATTTATTTCTGTTTTATGACCTCTAAAGGACCACACTTTGAGAATCACTGTTCTAAGCTGTATACAGAGGAAAAATAACAGAACACTTCTGTCTGTAGTGTCTGAAACACTACAGTTCAATCATCCACACTGTGTACATTTGCAGTATGGACTATTTTGTAGAAGAATGCTTTTAGCCCTGGGCTAAGTGCAGAGTGAAAAGCCCTTTATGTTGAGTTGAGAAAAGTGGTGCAACTTGGGGAAAAAGGTAAAAAAAAAAAATCTCTTCTTATTTTCAACAAACACAATTTATTTATCCAGATGGATGGAAAAGTCTTTGCGGATTCTGGACCTTCAGAAGAGCCACAAGTGTTATAAACGCCCTGCTGGGTTTTCCAAAGACTGAAGATTTTTATTATTTTTTTATTTTTTCCATGAAACGCACGTTTACTGCCGTCACTCAAATGTAATGTTTATACATGAGAAGCACAAACTGTCCTCAGCTGCTTTTCAGTAACATACATCAAACAAAGTCATCTCCACTTCAAACCATCCAATCGCTGCGTCCCGCCGTAATGAATGAACGAGCGGAAACACAGCGATTCTGCTGGAATAGCCTCCTGTTCGGTTACGAGACAAGGCGAAATTGAAGTTTTCTGAATGTAAAATTAGTCCTGCAACTCCCTGCACAGGCCACCATCTCTCCCTATCCATACAAATAGGGCAAATGAGTCGTCTTGTACATTTGTTTCAACATAAATATGTCTTTTAAGAGATCTAAATATCTACAAATTATAAAATAAACAAAGAAAATAATACACGCTGTAAAACTTCATTGTCATGTCAACTTAATTTGTCGATGTTTGGTGTTGGTTAGCCGGCACCAACCCAAGAGTCTTAATGTTCATGTTCACAATCTCAAATTTCTGTTTTGTTTTTCTTTTTAACGATTCGATTAATATTTGTTGACTATCGCAATTCAGATTTTTGCTGCAACAAATAAACCCTCTTGCCATCAAACTCAAACAAATAACTCAAGTGTTCAGTGGTCTGACCTTCAAATCTTTGTGACTGAAATTATGATTATGTATCATTTATGGTCACTGACAGAAGCCACCAAGGTGGAAACATCCCATTCATCCTGCTGCTCTGTAAAATACACAATAAAATCTTTTTGTGGCTGAACGGAAACGCCGACACACATGAGCCGAATGGAAACATTAGAGCAGACTGTGGTGCCCTCAAAACCCTAAAAAGCTTTTCAAATGGAGGCTTATTTACATAACAGGACGCTGATCTAACATAATTTCAGTTTCCAGTTCACAGGACTCATTTGATCACCCACAGATATTATCTTTTTGCATTTTTCATTAGTTTTTCATTTCTGTTTTCAATTTGGTTTCCAGAGTGGGTGTGCTCATTTTAGTTTAGTTTGTTTTAAAAGTTTCACTTTTGTTGAATTTTTAGTTGTTTTAGTTTTTAGTTTAGCTTCAGTTAAGAATAATAACCTTGGTTTTGAGCTAGTGTGTGCCATTTTGTACTATTTTTGCCAGAGACGAAATAAGTACGTTAATTCTAAATAGACAGATGTGTGTACTGTGTGTGCTGAATCAAAAACTGAATAGCCAATAGTTTAGCCAATAGAAAAACGAAACAATGGAGCACAAACTGCTGCAGTTTTGTCTCACTTACCTGCTGGCATCGTCTGCTTTGTTCAGGTCCCGGTCAGGGAGAGCGTCCTCCCAGTCCAGTATCGTGCTGATCAGCTTCCCTCTGTTTGAGTAAAGAATCCACAGTCACACTCAAGAACGAATCGTGACAGTTTACTTCAAATTGTGGTGAGAGCGTGTCTTCACCTGCAGGCTCTGAGTCCTCTGGATCGAACCACCTCGCAGTAACGTCCTGTCGGCTTCAGCCCCATCACGCCGATCACTTTGTCTCTCACGTACTGCCTGGAAAAACAAAGACTCCTTGGTCTCCGTCCAAATACATCAGCTTTTGTTTAATTAAAGAGCTGCTTACAAGCTAATAAGTTCCTTTTATACACATGAATTAATGCACAAAACGTGATAACACAGACTCTGTGGCCACTTCTTTAGATAAACTTGACAACTTTTACCTCCAGACAGCCAATTTTTCCAAGACATGGACTCTACAAGATAGTGGAAAATCCTCTTTAAAGATATCAGGGACCCATGTAGCTGCTGCACACTTGCTTAAACATATATTTATGCCTTTGGTCGACTTCATCCCAAAGGTAATCTGCTTGGATGAGATCCGGAGACTGTGCAGGTGTCTGGAGTTAAATGAAGTTAGTGACATGCTGGTGGAACATTTTGAGATAATGAGCGCTTCGTGAAAGAGTACATTATCCTGCAGGAATAAAGAAAGAGGACCCACAGTTTGCATTTAAGTGCATACTCGACCTTTGACACAAGGCAGGATGCATCAGGGATTCACACTGTTTTCTTTGGTCCAAATTCTGCCTCAGATGATTGTGGAAAAACTTGTTTCAAATGTACAGATCACATCTGTTGTACCTTCATCCTCTTGTCCTTATGGGATGGAAGACAGCATGTTTCTTTCCTGCTGCAGCCAGTCGTTTATGTCAATACGTGTACGAGTTTTCTGTGGGTTTTTTTTTTCTGGATGTCTGAGCCATTACTTGCAGACTTCTGGCTTTACTGTGAACTTGAGGTCTGGTAAAATGGGTCAAGTCTGGCCTTTTTCTTCTGACCTCTGCTACTGCTACCACTGACTGCCTATTTTTCACCGTCTGTAGAATCTGCAGCTTGAAATTAACAATTTTCCTCAGTGTGCTGCAACAGTCCTGGATTCTGCTTTCATCTGTTTCTGACTTTACAAACTTTGTCCCAAATCAAAGTTCTTTTTTTCTCCATTCATTGCTGCTTATTGAACCTTAATAGGTTTCACATAATTACATGTATCTTAACAATGCAATTAATATTTACACACTTAACACATTAGATGACATGTAAGTGAACACATGTACTGACAGTGACCAATATGGTGCAGCACATGTAACTTTTCTGGCACTGATATAAGTATAAAACAACCTTGAATAACCCTGCATATTAACATTTTTACCGTGTTCAGTGTTTGTGGCCATTTACACATTGAGCCAAATGTTACACACCTCACTCTGCTTAACCGAGGGTGCAACGTGTGCGGAAAATACTAATCTCTATAAACAGATATCTGCATATGAATGTAGAATCTGTCAACATATGGGGATGCATATGAATGCTAAATTGTCGTGAGAAAAAAGCCGACAGGAAAACACAGACTCAGATCCTGTCAGGTCTACTGCTGCTAGGTTGATGGATGTACCTCTGAGCTAAAAAAAAAAAAACCCCACAGAGGTGTAAAGAAATGCATCACTGAACATTTTTCAATAACTTAATACTAATGCAGACATGTACACATGCAGCCTGAGCAACTAACATTACATTTATTCACCATATGATGTTAACTTACATGTTACACAGATGTTTTGCGAGACGAGCGCTCTGAATTTTATGAAAAAAAGAAATCAGTAGGTGGTAGAGCTTTCTCTTACCAAGCCCCTTGTCTTTGAAACAGCGTTCCTTTTCAAATCAGAGACTCCAGCAGTCAACTCATTCAAAAGCAAACTCAAAACACATCTTTTCCATCAACTTTCAACCTCTTCCAGTCTGCCTTAAACACTGAACTACGGTTAGTCTTGCTACATTTTCGTGTGTTTATTGGTGTTTGTAATATGTACAGCCATATGAAGCATGTTTTATGATATCATTTTATAATAAACTTTGATATGAGTCATATGTTCAGCTATACAGTTTCCCACCACCGCATCAGAACAATACCTCTACATGAGCGACTGACAATGAATGACTGAATGAGCAGGCGGTCATCTGCACTCGCTGTACGACTGTTAATATGTCCCTTTATTAAGTTTTTAACCTCTAACACCATTTGCATTATATTTGATACAGGAGTTTTTGAGACCTTTACATCATCAACATGATCAATACTATGAAATCTGAGACGTGTCGACCAAGCTGTTTTTGCTTACCAAAAAGCAAAACAAAAATGTTCCTGTTTGAAAAAATTGTGATCAAGGAAATTTCATAAATGCCTGATGTATCAAATAGAATTCAAACAACACATCCTATATGTAAATGATATATATTTTTTTTATTTTGATAAAAGGTACAAAATGCTTTTCAATTAAAAAAAAAAGAAGAATTTTCTGGCAATTATTTCAGGCGTGAGGCTTTACAGGGTTAATATTTTTTCAGGTGAGAAAGTATTTCCTAATATGTCGTCAATTTATCCAAATGACGCCTATTTAGAAATTTGCTCTGATATTTTTATAGTAAGTGCCTCTAATGCCCCAGAATTATCCCAGGCTTTGTGTCCTGGGTAGAGATGTCAAGATACCAGAGTTTTAAACTTTGATATTAGTATGAGACGATTTAAAATGATACTCATTCAGTACCACGGCAAAAAGAACGTCCTGGGAAATTATTCTCTGTTTCCCGCCCAGGGACTACAGATGAAAATTAGCTTAAAGTTAACTCTGGTGTGGCTAAGTAGCTGTGGACTGTCCCTGTTAAATAAATACATAAATACAAAGCAGGATTTTTTTTTCAGTGGCAACCTGCACACTCTGCTTTACATTTGATACTATTAAATATTAGAATTGTATTGTTTTTAAATGTGTGACATCGGAACAAAGGAACACTTTGAACACAAGTTGCAAAAGGACTAACGCACGATGCCTAACTTGCAATATAACATTTATTTGTGACGTTTCGGTACTGGATCTTCATCAGACAAACACGTGACATTGAAAAAGACTCGACACTTCCGATAGTTTTGACAACCTTCATCCCTGGTGCTCTTTTTATTGTCCCTGGGACAACCTAAAATTTTAAATGCCGTCTGCAGTGTGTGAAAATCCCAGGAGGGCGCCAGTTTCCGAGATGCTAGAAAGACAACAACAACAACATCTGGTGCACATCTGATACTGTGCATGCTAATGTTAGGTCGACAGTTTACCGAACCTCCTGTCATGGATGTTTTTTTTCATATCGTGTTGCCACATGATTCTCTGTCTGGTTTTACCAAACAGGTGCACCTCATAAAATGGCCTGACAGTGATTCGCTTTTAGAGATGAGAATTATTTTCTGAAAGCTTTTCAAGATGAAAATGTGTGTGTTTGGTGCTTGTGTGTGTGTGTGAACATACCTGCCACACTTCTCACATTCCTCCACAAACATGTTTCCATGCAGCTCTGATAGCAGATCCCTAATAGAGCAAGAGGGAGGAAAGTCAACGCAGGCACAAAGATCATAAAGATGATATTCACTTAGATCAACGTCTCTAAAGTTAATGTCAGGACTCTTTAACACAACTTTTTCCTCAGTCCTTCTTTGCAGCTCGCACCCTGATAAACACTCTGATAAATATTCTGAGGGCAGATTCACGTCTGAGCTCCAGCTGGCACCTGAGCAGATTAGTACCAACTGGTTTACTTTACCAGTTCGTCTGCTGTCCCACTGATTTCCTCAGAGAACCACCACTTCGCTATCTACCCTCGTCTGGAAAAAAAAAAAAGGACCTGACTGATGGAGAGTGGAGGGAGAGCTAAGACATGGCTTCCAGGGAGAGCAAGTCTTCCAATATGCGTAAAAGCTGGATGTACATACTGAATGAAAAATTGGATTCGTGGCCCTGGGTTAGTCCAATATGATTGGATAATCCAGAGTCAGACTAAACATTTTCCATTCCACTGAACATTATTTGAAGTTATTTGAGCCGTATTTAAAGAGTGGCTCATTTCTGGCGCCGTTACAGCTGTTATCACAAAGCGGCAGATTCATACTTTAAAACAATGAGTCACAACCCAACAAGTAACAAACTGGCGTGACACAATATGGTCTCAGAGCTTAAACTGCTGCAAGACTTGTGTTTGTAAAATATCAGAAATGATGAAAAATATATAAAACTATAAAGTGTGTTTGTTTTATCATAAGGAATTCACTGCGGTGCCTGAACAAGTTAACTTTTCCTCTAAGTAAGAGCCTCACGTCCACTTCTCACTTATTCATTCCCTCTCCTCACCTCGCTTTGCTTCGAGCAGAGCAACGTCCCTAAAATGTTCTCTGATTAGCATACGGAGAACATTTTCATCTACATTTGGATCATTTGGCGAAAACGAGGCTGTAATTGGTCAAACAGTATCTGATGATACATCTTTAAAGCTGCACTAATAAAACCTAGAGCTGCAACAAGTAATTGATTATTAAACTAATCGCCTACTATTTCGATAATAGAAAGGTCAAAATTCTTTTAATCAAGCTTCTTAAATGTGAATATATTCTGTTTTCTTTGCCTTGCTTGCTTGTAAAATGCATATTTTTGGGTTGTGGAGAATACAAGACATTTTAGGATGTCATGTTGGGCTTTGGGAAACACTCACTGTCATTTTTCACCATTTTCTGACATTTTATAGACAATATAAATAAAAATAAAATATTTTTAGATAAATAATAGGTGAACTGACTACATGCAATTCAAAGGTTGGGACTCACAGTGACGAACCCACAGAGAATTATCAACCGACTCTGCAGTTCACCCTCAACTCCATTAAGTGTTTTAGCATCTTTCAGCTTATCATTGTAGTTTTATGACAACTTTAATGTTTTGGTTCACTCTCAACACACTTATAAACTTTGTTTCCACCAACAGCAAGCAGCTGTTTTCAGAAAAAAAAATGAGACAATGAGCAACAACCCTAATTCCCAAAACTTTGGGATGCTGTGTACGGTGTAAATAAAAACAGAATGCAATAGTTTGCCACCCAACTGTGTTTACAGACAGTAGGTTTACAAAGTGTTCCTGAGCTCGTGTAGTAATATCCCCATCCTCGCTTGCGACGCCTTTAGAAGATGCCCTTAAAGACCCAATCATGATGCTGTCACCTCTTATCGTTTTCTTTTAACTTGTAATTTTTTTGAAGATTATTTAACATATGCAGAGACCAAAAAAGATAAGGTAAAAAGTTGGAGGATACATTACATAACAACTGGCTAGATCATAGGTACACAAGAATATATACACACACACACGATACCCACATACCTATTTGTGTGTTCGCACGCATGAGTGTTTGTGTCACCTCTCATCAGTTAACCTGTTTACCTTTTGAATGCTTCAAACAGCTGCTTTTGATCATTCTTCAACTTTCTCACTCATTTGTCGTCCCGTTGCAACTTGGTTGTTGGCATTAAATTCAAAATTAGCATAAAATTACAGTCTGTTTTATGTTTTCCACAATGTCTCAGCTTTTTTTTGGAATCAGGGTTGTACCTCGTCAGCACCGAATGGCACAAAGTTAGTGACTAGCTGGTGAACACAGTGGAGCATTTAGCAGCTAAAGAGCAAAACACTTCCCTGAGGAGTTGTTAAAGACCAAAAACAGAGCTAAAGGAGAATGAATATTGGATTTAAATTCATCAGGTGCACACAAACATGACTCAAACTGAATGCTAATGTTGCTCTTTGTCTGCTGGGTGTGTAAAGTGTTTAATATGCTCATCATAACAACTTCCTGGGTGATAATACGTCAGTGTTGTAGGTGATTAATCAAATAGTCAATCAAAATAGGCAACTATTTTGACAATGAATTAATCATTTAAGTTTTTTTTTTTTCAAATAAATGTGATAAAATTTGACTGTTGTGGGTTCTTTTCTTGTCTTAACATGACAGTAAAGTTTGTTTTGGACTGTTACAGAAAACAAGACGTGATGACAGCTTGCATAGGACACTGTGATGGGCAATTTCACTGCTTTCTGAAGTTTTATGAAAACAAAATTATTCATTGCTGAAAGGAAAAAATATTCAGCAGATTAATCGATAGTGCAAATAATTGTTGCAGCCCTTCAGTGTTGTATTTGCAGCCTGTTCCACTGCACCCATGCGGAACAAAAAACAAACAAAACAACTCAGATTTAAGTTAAGTTAGCCACTGAGTGCTTAAAATGCTTAAAAGGCAGGGCAGAGTTTACCTGGGGAAGCCTGATCGGACATGCAGGCCGTCCACATTCTGACTGATGAGATACTTGAGGTACCCGGCCCTCTGCAGTCCCAGGAGGGCCATGTGAGTCAAGCTGGGTTTGGCATCTTCAAATGTCGTGTCAAAGTGAGGTGACTCACCCTTTTCCTCTAACGTCCACACACCCTTTGGACCCCTGAAAGAGAAGATAATGATGAATGAACTGGTAGCAGTTGTAATCAGGTACGGACAGGTTGTGATACCATTTTATGCCATTACAGGACAGCTGAATATTCGACAGGAAAGCGGGAGACAGAGCTGGGGACTGACATGCAGCAAAGGGCCTTAGATGGGAGCTGAACTCATGGCTGCTGCTGCAGCGGACTCAAGGCCACAAGACATGGGGCTATCGTTCGACCAACTGATCTACAAAGGACTGTGAAAAATTATGCAGCCCTAAAAGAAACCAGAAAACATCCACATTTAGGAAGCTGGGAAGATTTCTGCAAAGGAGGTCTGCAAAGTTTGTGAACCAAATTTACAATACGTTGTCAAATGCTGCAAGTCTGAGCCCACAGAAAATAATAAAAGATTGTTCCACAACTGAAATCTACATATAAAAAAAATTATGAGCATTTCACAAAAACAAACTGTCCAATCTGGCAGAAATATTTCTGTACAGTCAGTGACTAAAATGCATAAAAATCTGTTGCCCAGTCTGGGCTCATTCTGTCTATGTCTCTTTGATTAGCCAGTCAGTTTTTGGGTGTCTGAATGAGGGATGAACACAGCTGTCTTGTCAGCACTGGCGCAGTCTAACATCCTCACAGTTGCCGAGTTACTTCAGGGACGTGCGACTTATCTTTATGCATTCAATGAGGGGCCACATCTTGTGAATCCTCAAACGCAGCCACAACAGTCTCATCTTTCTATTTGAACTTGAACAGCCGAATCTCTCACCATCAACATGATTCACAGCCTGCTCAGCCAAGACCAGTTCAAAGACGCAGCAGCATTAAAGGGGAGGTGTTTACGTCACTTATTAAATGCTTACAGCACCCTGAGAAAGATGCTGCAGGACATGAAAGCCACACAGGATTTGTAAAGCTGGTGTGTTCACATGTGTCGGTGACGTCAATAACACACAATCAATCTGAGCGGCTGAGTTTGTTGCTCTGAGCTGCAGCGTTTCGTGAGTGTGTGTGTGTGTGTGCGGGGCATCACTGAGAATATAAACTATGTTAGTGGGCCTGATGTGTAGCCTATATACAAGCCACGGTTTTAATGATATTTCCGTCCAAGGTCGACTCTACATGACTGACAGGCAGGGCAATCAAATATTAACTGACCAGGTTTCCAGAGCTAAAGCCTCCAGACATGTATATATGAATCACACAGGCAAACATCTGTCATTCAAACCAGAATGAACTCTCCCTGAGAAAAAAAACATAGGCTAAATTCTTTATCTCATGTGCCACCGCTCAGCTATTAGGGCCAAATATATCTCTGTATGTCTCAGTATCAAATGAAAACAAAAGGAACCGGGATTGATTTCAGTGTGGGTTATTGATTTACAAAGGGCTCGATCTGACAGATAATGAGCGAGTAGTGCCCTCCTCTGCTCATACAGTGATACTACAAGAGAAAGCAGGAGGCTAAGCCAAGAAGCCGTCATTATGTCGACCAGAAATATATATTAAAAAAAGTTTTTTTTAAAGCAAAATGGTAATTCATGGTCTGCATTCACTGATTATGCAGCTTATCTACTAACAGTATTAGCATTTTGTACAGTGGCATAAAGTTACTGTCCACAAATGTAATCCCTCACAATGCTATAAAGTCCATTTGCCAGCTAATCCATTCAGAAAAAAAATTCATTTTAATTTAAAAAAAAGATGTTGTTAAAGAGTTAGGACTCATCAGTTGACTCACTACAATCTGTTCAGTAACTTTTCTGAGTGAAGCAATTCAAGAACTCCCACAATCAACACTTCCCTTATTATTATAATATACTCTGATTTGTTCAAGCCTGTTTACAAACTGTACAAATGGTTTTTATCCTGATTCAATGTAAAGTTAAAGGCAGGATTTTACCAAATGGCAACGCATAGATCAGTGGTTCTCAAACTGTGGGGCACAGAGTGACTGCAGGTGAATGACCAGGGGAAGAAATGGCGTGAAACTAAGTTTAACGAATATGATTTAGGTAGGAAAAATTCTTCTTCTTCTGACGCTATCATGCTAACCTTCATTTCAGTAAAATTCAAATCGTATCTTTTTTGGGGCTCTGATGTGGGGCATGCCAGAAAAAGTCTGACAACTACTGGCATAGACTTGTTCAGAAATAATCACCCTCAACCCACCAGAAATGTGTTGCGGTGCCCGCTGAGATTGTGCCCTCTTATTTTCTCATTATTTTGCTGTGGTTGGGACACTTTATCAACACAAAACATCAGTATCTGCCGTCCCGGGGAGACTGGAGACTCAGCAATCAGATATCTTACAAACAACAATGGACAATTCTACTTATTCTAATTTTACCTTCTTTGGGACCTGTAAAGATATGAGCTCTCAGGAGAAGCAACATCTTGTGACAAATGGATAGTTCAACAAGTGAAAATAGTATATCCACTCTAACACAATTTATCATATGATCGTTACATAAACTGTTAAAGTGACATGTAAGGCTTTGAACTGTAGTACTGAAGTTTTTGATGAAACATCCAAACATCAAATCCTTTTTTTCAGTTGGTTCCTGAAATACTGGTAATGACTGCTAATAATTGTGTATTTGCTTCAGAAGGGGGGCAAGGAAAAAAGGGGTGCAAGGAAAGGCAGGTTTGAAGAGTAACTTTTCAGATTTTTTTTTCTTCCCAAATTTCTGATTAGTCTTCAGCCTCAGCTTTTACAGCGACAGGACTATTTCCAGAATTGCTGCAATAATCTTCAACTGTCTGCCCTGCAGACTGTCAATTTCATCAGTTTACCCTGCTGACTCACCACCACTGTGCCAATCAAACAACTCTGAGATTTCAGATTTGCACAAACAATTAACATTGAATTATGTGGAACACAAACAATAAAATTCATGCTTGGAATACTACATTAAGTTCATTTGAAATCAATCAAAACAGGTGACAATATATACACACATAATATAATATACACAAAAACAAATCACTTCTGGTTTCCCAAGACAGTGTTGTAAAAGTTACCGAGGAGTATTTTTGAAAATAGAATATATTAGTTATGGATTAAATACAAATCAATCTGCCTCCTGGAGGTTTTTAATAGTGTGTAACGGTCAGACTGTATATGTTTGGGGTGCCAGTTAGATCAGCGCCTAGCAATACCTCGTCAGGGTGTGAGTCAGTATTACTATTTTTTTTTAGTTGTCAACCGCACATAAGGTCAAGAAAATAAGAGCAGAAACTCTTTTTCTGGTGGTAGCACTAGCTGATCGCTACAAGTGAAGACTCACAGGTCTGGTGAGAGCACTGTCTATTTGGCTCACCTTTAAACAGACTTTAATTTCAAAGCTTAGGTCACTGTAGGAAAAGGACATGATAATTCAGTTTCCTGTGCACCGTTTAAACTTTAACATCTTGTAAATGGGCAACAATCAGGAGATGCTGAAACAAGCTAAGCTGTGTTTTTGACGAGTGTACTTGAAATCTTAATTGTAATTTGCCCAACAATGTCTTAAGTTTTAGTTCCATAGCAAATTTTGTTTTTTAATTAGTTAAGATATATTGCTTCTTTCCCCATCATTATATTGCTCTTGATATCATTCTCTTTATCTTCACATGGGGCAGAAATTTGAGAAGTCAGTGTTGTCTCGCTAATCATGTTCATGACCATTAATGGTGGGGAGAGAGAGAAAAGCAGCTTATGTTGAAAGAGAAAAGTTATAGTTGTACTTGTGTTTTACCTGAAGTCTGGGATGCCGGCTGAGGTGCTGATTCCTGCTCCGGAGTGAACGACCAAGTACTGAGACTCTTTTATCAACTGAGCGAGAGTCTCCACCTTCGCCTTTAGCTCCTCAGGACCATCAAACTTCTGCAAAAAAACCCCAGAAAATATCAGGTTTAAAAACAGCTGGCCAGTGCTGGTACAATCAAATATCAATTTTAAATTTTCAAATTTTAATGGTCTTTCTTGTGCACACCTCACACATTCTGCTTTTGTTTTTTTAATGTTGCATATTTATTACTATTGTAACAGAACAGAGCTTTTGCTGAACATATTACAGCTAGAATTGCAACGGTATGAGATTTTCATGGTATGATGACCATCTCAGAAAATATCACAGCTTCCCGGGATATGATATTACACAATTATTAGTATTCCTATCAATTAGAATAATTGGTTGAACAAACGCTTTGTCCTAATTTAACAAAATATTATGTCCTCACAGACATGAAATTTAATATGAACTTGAAACAATATATTTTTTTAAATAACACTAATATGGTAGGAGACTCTCACATAGCTGAGCAAATGTACATGTTATAACTGACAGTTTTCATACCAAAAAAAAAATCAAGTTGCAAGTTTGGGGGCAGAACTGTAAAGTCTCTAACAAAGCCTTGTCAGAGATGGTGACATTATAGTTATCATATCTCAACAGAGATGGAAAGTAAAGTATATTCACTCCATCAGTGTTGATGTACTGGTACTTTTCCATTTCATGCAACTTAATACTTGTGCCTTTTTTTTTTTTTACATTTAAAAGTAATACATGGTACTTGTTATCTCTTTATTTTTTCTCCTTTATTGGATTTCTGGAGTTACTGGTTTTAGCCCTGGTTTGTGCTTCTCATGTAGTCTAATTATCAATTTAAGTTCTACATGTAAAACCTGTAATTAAAACACAAACTGAAGACAGTGACAGACAGACAGATTAAATACAGATGTAAAATTAATGTACAACTCTGAATGGAGCCATTCTAAACAAAGACTTATAACGTTACTTCAGTACTTTCTGTTGTTAGCTAACATTTCAGCACTTTTTCTTCAATGCGTTTTAGAGAGCAGAATATTTACTTGTCATGGAGTATTTTTAAACTGAAGCATTTAGGCTCATTTTCCACCAAAACATCATTATGACCGAACATAATCCAGCCAACCTCGGCTAACATGCTAGCAACTGATGAGATGCTAACTACCTACAACCCACAGTAGCTTATCTTTTACCTCAGGAAGTCCACAAACACCTTTGTCTGCGTACGGAGAGAGACCGGCTGCATAATTTACAGACATGCCTGTTGTTGGTCTCGTATCTTTATTATTTCTGTTTAGAAAGCTGTTCGTGTTTGTTGTAAAGCAGAAAGATCTCCCAGGCGGGTTTTTAACTGTGTTGTTTGAATGACGTCATCTCTTGGAGACGAGTCGACGGATGCTGCATTCAGAGACGGGAGGAAATGGAATGCCCACAAATATTGTTTGTTTCGGTGACGAGTGTCTATGTTTTTACATACATTTAGACTTACAAATAAAAGGTTAATGTGCCCAGCAAATTGTAGGGTATCTTTTTTTCTGGAAAAACCTACACTTGTTAATTTCTAATCAAACATACCAAATGAATGTTATTTTGCAGGATTTTACAGACCTTATTAACTTCTAAACGTTTGATATTGTGTGACTAAAACGTAAATGAACTGATATTACCTTCTCAATTTATTAATAAGTGGTGTAGAGCTTCTACACGTTAACAAGGCCGCCCCACTCCTCATGCAATGCGTCACTCTTTCTGCTTTTGAACCCTCTTAGTGAACTCGATTAAAGTCTGTGAAGCGTCTGTACTTATGGTGGATATTTATATTAAGCAAAATAACCAAAATGTATTAAAGATTTTGGTCCTGACGTCTTCAGGACGTGAAAAATGGCTGTTCAGCTGTGATGATTCCCAAAATTCCTGCATTAAGTGAATGCAGCACAGTCTCAATTAATTAAATCTTTTCCTCTGCATTATCAGTGGTTTCCTACATTATAAATACAAATAACAACAAATGACAGGACAAATAGTTATATCTAAGATCAGACAGATATAGTAATACTAATACAGACAAAAGGGTCCATTATCATATATAGTCATGCACTGAAAATAATGACTTCCATATTAGAGAAGCAACATTGCTGTAAAACATGGACTTTGTAGGGTAAATAATTTTAAAGACAAAGGAACAGAACAGATCTATGTGCACAGTTGAATATATTTTAAGACTTTTTTAATATGCATCTTCTACCTGTAAATATTAAAAGTGCAGCCTTTTATACCATGTCATAGCTAAGAGGCAAATTAAGAGAAAGTGTGAAATAAATTAGTCCAGGCATTTTTTCCCCCAATAAATCTTTATTTTTAAGTTTTAAATAGCCGAAAATAAAAAATAACAACAGGTGAATAGAACAACACGGTGATCATCCATACAGCTACATGTGCATATCAGTTATGGTTCCTGTTAAAGCTGTAAACCAACGCTGAAGACCACCTAAAAGAGGAAAATAGTTGCTTGTCTTAATTGTTTTGTCATATGTAATTCATAATCCTGAGAATATCTGTATGAAGTGCCAATTTGAGTAACTGAAACAATCAATATTGCTGATGTCAAAAATACACAAAGAGGACACCCATGCACTCTAAAAATTATATCAAAACCCCTCCAAATGAAAATTAAACACGGCGGCCTTGTTCTCTTTCTTCTCCATAATCCTGGCTGATACTGCAACAACACCTTTTGACAGACACTTGTCCTACAGAAGCTTTTTTTCACCAATCAAACCTAATAATCTCATCACATAAGTCATTCTCAAGCAAATATTGCAGGCAGGTCTAACCAAATAAAGAGTCTAAAATAACAAAGCTCGCAAGGGAGCAAACAAAGACAAGAATACAACAAACAGTCATAAAATATTTTGGGCTTTCTTTTACACCATTTCAGGTCTTAGGCTCCGTTCGGCCTCTCAGAGAGAAAACCTGTGGAGAAACACAAATCTGACCTTTAATTAGTTCTGCCTCCTTCCGTCCCTCCCCGAAAAAACTTACACGAGTCTTTAAATCTGAGCTACTTCAAATATAACACAAGCCCCACGCTCGAAATGACAGAGAAACACATCCAACAGTAACCAGAAGAAACACAGCAAAGATCAATTTCATGTTAAAAATGTCCACATGAGGGTTTGACCCACTGACTCAGCTCGCCAGCCGAGACGGTCCTCCAGACGCAAAGTTCTCTAAGGTCTCCATCCACGCGAGTCTTTCTTATCAAACAGATCATGATGAAGGTAAACAGCCCACCAGTAAAAGAGACAAAAAGCTTCCGATGATGCTCTGGCATGCACAAAAACATCGTCCTGTGACATCCCATTCTATCAAAGCGAGACAGCAAACTTGGAAATGTCTGATGTATTTGCGGTAGACTGTTCGACACTAACAGGCTGCTTGAAGTCCTCAATCTTCTGTCAGTCACTGGTGAGCAACACCCAGGTACAATTAGGGAAATAAAGATACTGTATGCAAGAGAGATGCTGAGCAAAGTCTGGAAGTGTTTGCACCAGTGCAAATGTTGCTATTGTTAACAGTGGTATTAACCCCACAATACCTTATACTGTACAGGGAACTCAGTAGGATAAAGTAATAGTTGACATTATTCTCTCAAAGTAAGGTTTTATGTGATAATGAAGAATTAAATAACTGGTGACTTTTGTGCTGGTGCAAATCTTACCAGGTCTGACCTTTCTTTCCAAATCGGCGCATCGATTTTGCCTCTGAAAAAGAATTTCAGGAAAAACAGCTCATTTCATCGGTTTAGAAGTGTGAAGCTTCGAATCTTTCTTGGTTGTCGACCTTGAATTTCTGGCGACCCAGACGGAAAAAGAGGGGTAGCATGTGTCAGCTAGATAGGAGTTGAAAAGCACGTCACGACTCCTCGTTGCCTGAGTCGTCCTCGTCGTAGCAGCAGTCGCCGTCACCGTCCTCCACATCGTCGTCGTCATAGTAGTAGTCGTAGAAGAGGTCGGAGACTTCGTCGGGGGCTGGGGCGCGTGTGCGGACGCAGTACTCGGCCAGCGTGGTGGGCACCTTCACGCCGTCGCGCTCGGCTTCTGCCTTGGTGGCCAACACTTGCTTCCTGAAGGAGATATGACAAAATAATTTCTTACAACTTATAAACATTCAGCATTAATTTGAACTCTAATTAAAGTGAAACGTGCAAAAAGAAGTTATTCTGATAATAAAGCGTGCTTGCTTACCTGATGATTTCTACATATTCCCGGTCCTTGCCCTTGCTGTCCCTCCATTTGCGGTACATGACGGAGGCGTCCACATTGGCAGGAGAGAAGGTGTTGGGCTCATTCAGCAGCGAGATCACACTCAACAAAATGGTCCTGGAAGCAAACATGAAGGTGAGCGGCAAGTGTTGAACCTAACGTCACAAAAATATCCTCCAAAAATTAAATAAACGGGATATAAACACATAAACACTGATCAACAAATGTGCCATATTAAATCTACCCTCTCATGTCGATTTAGCTGCCAATTATTTGCCCAATTAATTTCATCAGTTGTTAGTCTGTAACAGTGATTACAAAAGTGTGGGCTGCAGCCTGCTGTGAAGGGCTGCAACAAAACAAAACAAATCCTTGATAATTTTGTTCATAAAATGCAAACTTATTCCACTGTTCCTCACACTATAGGCTGCTAGATATTATAATAGAATACATTTTTAAATTTAAATTCCCATTTCAACATTAGCTTATAAAGATTAGCTTTCTTTGTGACTGAGTATTAAGTAGCTTCAGTTAAGGTGAGGCTTTTATTTTTAGCACTAGAGGAGAACTTCCTAATGTAGTGGCCCTTAATAAATTATGGCTTAATAAATTATATATTTGGAAGAAAAAAAAATCAACAATAAAGCACTTACGTTTAAGATAAAACAGTTGAAATATTTTACTTTTTACAGTGAGTGGTATAGTCTTTACATTGTGTAGGTCTATAACCACAGCACTGGCCTATAAACAGATCGAGTTACACATCTGGTGCTGATGTTTCTGGGAACTTCTGAAGGGAGTCCGGTGAAGACAAACGTCATGTGATAAGGGTTCGAGTCAGGTCAGTTGCTGAAAGGGTTAAGAGGAGACAAAGAAAGGAGAGGTAATGATGGAGGGGGTACTGACCGGACGTTCTGGGTGGGATTCCATCTCTCTGAAGGCAGCTCTCCACTCTGCGGGTCGTCCACTGGTGGGTGCAAAATAGAAATACACACGTCTCCATTCTGAAAACAAGAGGAAATAAACTCATGTTACTACAGTATGGGATGCTTCATACAACAACCAAAACATGTCTAAATAAATATAATGATCAGACAGAAAAAGTTTAATATTATAAAATAGAGTGACAGTGTGATACTTCACCTCATAGATATTGGGGTGCCACATCTTGGTGAGGAACCTGAAGGCAGGTGGGGAGTATGGGTAGTCTATAGGGAACTTGATCCGAGCCTGGGGCAAGAAAAAAAAAAAAAAAAAACAGGTCATGTTTACATTTACGTTTGGCTGTGGACTATGTTCTCTTCAATATACTGTATGACATATTTTTACCCGTTTCTCACGTTATGTTTTTAAGAAACAGATGCAATGCTTCCATCTGTTCAAAAAGCTTAGTAGCTTTAAAGTAACCACACAAGTACAATCAGGTATGTACAATCATACGATATCACTGTATGGTGCAGGCCAGGGCAATATATCAAATTATAATGATATTATGTTATTGGATATTGTGATTTGATGTGTTATCACAGCTATAACGGTGCATATGGATATCGGTATATATGCTGTCAGATATGCATTGATATGAAAACTTTATTTTTACAGAACATAATGCAGATTGTTTTATTTTTTAGCTTTACAGGCAGCATTCTGTGTATATCTGATCCTTAAAGGAGTTTCTAACTGGTTATGAAACCTGCTAAAGCTTAATTCTGTTGCCTCCATATGACCTACACATAAGCAAACAAGACCACTGGCTTCAGGCAGCAGACTGGCTAGATCTATATAGGTGTTCTTTATGCCTGCCATCAGGTCAGATTCTCCTTCAAATCACTTGAGAAAAAGCCTGTTTTGCATTTTACCAGCCAATGTTTACAGTGAATAGTGCGTTAGCAAGTGAAACAGAAGAAAGAGGAGATTTTTATGTAGAGAAATTTATTTTTGGCATAATATTTTGTGGCTATGGAGGAGGAAAGACTAGCACTTTTGTCCTCGGGGCCTCAAAAATCAACACAATGTGAAGCTCCTTGTAGCAGTTTTATTTAGCCTATATTTTGTTTGATTTTTTTTTTTTTTGTTTTTTATAATTATTGTCATTTATAACAATTAAAAACTACCAGTGACAGTTTTCTGTTCAGTGCCCTGATATCATTTTTGGACAACAATAACAAGCATTTGCAAAAAAAAAAAAAAATCTGTGGTTGGGTATGTGTCCTACATTCTGTGTAATTAATACTGGCTGATATATTGACACTGGGAAATTTTTACTCCCTAATATCAGCATGGACCACAAAAATCAAGTTTTGGTCAGAAGAAAAGACAATTATCACCCGGATGGATCTACTTCTTACTAGGGCCCTGCCAATATATCATCTGGCCATTATTTTCAGTTCAGTTCAGTCCTATCACAGCTATATTGTCTATTGTTTTTTATCATTTTTATTTTTAAGGCAGTTATGCACTTTAATATATACATTTTTTTTTCTATTTGTGTGTGTTTTTTTATTTATAGTAATTTAGAATGATTTAAAATGTCAGTGTCATTTTCTTTATACAGTGAAATATCCTGTCTCCAGCATGTATATTTGGCACAAGTGTTTGACAAATACATTTGAGGGATAACTGATCGTCAATATTTTACTCCCCAATGTCGTTATCAGCATCATCCCCACAAGCAAACAGATTAGGTGCTAGTTTTGTCATAAAAATCACTGTTTAATGTATTGTATTTTATTATTTGAAGAATTCATAATGTCAGTGTTGTTATGATGTGGTGTGTGTGTGTGTGTGTGTTTGAATGATCTGCCGTGTGTGCTTAATACAATTTTCTACTTTGATGGTTCTATTCTATTCTTACCTTAAAATACCCTCCTTCATAGTGAGTGTTTGGGGGTCCGAAAATGGCCACTTCCCAGTTGTACATATCAGCCTCGTCCACCAGTGTTATTTTGAACCCCTCGACTGGCTGCTCCTGGAGGCTCTTCATCTCCAACATGAGTGCTTTCTGTGAACTGGCTACGTGAGAGTGGTCGTGCTGCGCCATACTGATACTGGACCAGGTAGCTTTAAGATTATCTGAGACCGACAGCTGAGCCTCACCAGCCAAACAACCTTACTGACAGTGAAAAACAACTTGTGTGTTTTCGATGTTCGGAGACAATGAAACAGGCCAAACCAGCCAGGCTGCGCACCAGTCAGACAAAGGTTGCGTTGAATTGTCCCCAAATTAGATGAATAATTCACCAATGTCAACACTCATAAACTGGTCAACTGACACAACCATAGTGGCTGAGCAGCGCCTCGGGCTTTAGTTGATCTACCTGCCAGGGCAGACACGGATATAACCCGTAATCTACTGATAGCTGCTGCTGGCTAAAGTAAGCTAGCTAACAAGCTCTACCTTACCGACCTGAAGCCGAGCTCACCGCGCCGCGAATAGTTTCTGTTTCCGTACAGGAGCCAGATTAGGCAAGAAATTAAAACTGTTGGTCTGAGAAACTGTCAAACGGACACTCTAACGATATTAGTCAGGAACGCAGCTGATATCGCCCTAACTGAAAACTGGGTAAAGAAGAATGTTGGTGAAAGGAGTCCCCTCTCCCCTCAACACAGGCAATGGCGACTTGTGGTGTCTGGGATTTGTAGTCCTATTTTCACCTGTAAACATTACGTTTAACCTTGAAAATAACAACGACGCCCCACAATAACACACAGAATTACTTTGCTATATAGAAGCGCAACACACAAAAGAAAATTTGTGGAGCGGTGTCGTTATTTAATAAAACTATTTATTTAAAAGTGAATTCAGCCAACTACATTTGCCGCTTGCCTGACGTCACGAAACCACGAATGTTGTTTGTGTTTCTCAGAAGCGACTCTGACCTATTTTCACTCTCAAATTATTTGAACACAATAACAAATCTCTACGATGTTAATTTGATTTAGGCTGTTCTGTGTACTATAAAAACGGGAGTTAAACAAAAGGTATTTATTTGTATTTTTCTCAATCATAATGTAGACGTAGGGAATATGCGCCATTTTATCTAGAAAGCCCCTTCAAGCTGACTTTCTGCTGCCTGAACAATTTCGAAACCAGACGTCTTTTGATAAGGGCAAACTTTTTATATATACTAGATATTATTTGTAAATCTTTATTTCAAAAAACAAACAATATCATTTATTTCAAACGCGTCTGAAGTCCAAGCAGCATAAAGAAAAGCACAAAAGGGAAATACAAATTCTAAACAACAACAATTGATCAATCGAACAATCAAATATGAAAATAATTAGATACAAAAATGAACAAATCATAAGGACGAAAAAGGACGACAAACAGCTTTCTTCGTTACGTCGTATTTACGCGACAGAGTGCACTTCGGACCCCGCAGTGACAGAGAGTTCGTCATGGGTTCGAAATCACGACGGCGGTCCCGTTCCAAGTCCAGAAGTCGGAGCCGGGACCGGCGGAATAGGTCCAGAGTGAGCAGGTCTCGGTCCCCGGAGGACAGGAGAGGCCGCAGTCGGTCTGCGGACAAGAAAAGAGCCGCCCGTGGACGGGGACGGTCGGGAAGCAGGGACTCCAGCGATGGGTCTCCTGGCCGCCGTCGGAATCAACACGGGGACCGCTCGGGCTCCAGGAGCGGCTCAGAGGACAGGAGGCGAGGACCACAGCGTCCCAGGAGCAAGTCGAGGGGTCGATCATCAAGGTAACTGTCTCTGCTGTCCTCTGCTAACTGGCTGGTGCGGGTGTTAAAATGTTGCACAAGTTTAACGGCTCGATTCGGCCTTGTATAATGTCATAAGTAAACCATGAGTTTGTATACAGAAAAGTATCCGGTGCATTTAATTGTCCACGTGGCAATTAAAATAAACCTGACCACATGTGTTTCACTGTTGTCTTGGAACAAACAGTTGCTGTCTCTGTATCTTTCGTATGCTCTCTGTCTGTGAGAGCTGCGGAAAGAGTTTTACAAACACATACAGGCAGAGCAGACTGAGGCTCTCACCCTGTCTCTGTTAGCTGAGGAGAGACCAACTTTGAATGGTGCGTTTACAAACATTACCGCATATTTTACCTTTAAGAAGACATTTTTTTGTCTGCAAGGATATCCAGGAGATGTGGCTCCCACTGCCACAGCTTTTCACAACACAGTAGTGTGAAGACTCAGGCTGTTCCACAGTAATCCACATGAGTAAGGAGAAAAGCATCATACACAGTCATCATTAGAGATGTTCAAATACCATTTTACAATTGCCAATACCAAAAACAAAACAATAAAAACAAAAAAAACAAAAACAAAAATAAAATAGGGATAAATGATGTGGATTTTTTTAACCAATACGAATAACGGCTCATCACTAGGGGTGTAAATCACAAGTCTCATCTTGATATGATATTATATTGATTATTTGAATTGTGATACGATATTTTCTGATATCACAAAGTCTGCCATGGTTGGATTTTGATTCGATTTAGTTCAGAGGCCTGCAATCAATATCAGATGACATCAAAAATCAGTTGAACACATTCAGTAACATTTAAGTTATAGTTTTAAAAAGCAACTAAGTTATACTTCAATCACTTTTATGATTGAACTCTTCTAGACATTTGTGACACAAACATGCAATGGGAATTTCAAAATAAAGGCGTATCTCAATGTAGAAGAGGCCTGATGACATATGGAGGCTGGGCGCTCCTCTGTTTAAAGGACTTGTGATTTGTGGCTGTGTTTGTTTGTTTGATATTTGTTAGGTGTATATTTTTACGTTGTTTGGGCAGGGTTTTCACAGATCCTGAAATGTCTTAAAAAGTCTAAAGTCAAATAATCAGGGCTTTAAGATTTTTAAAGGTCTTAAAAACAGTAAAGTTAAGTAATAGACGTGTATTTGATTTTGTTCATATCCACCAGCCCTACTTTATAAACTGTTGGGTTGTTTAATCCACAGCAGTTTGTTATATTCTATAAGATTATCACTGTTTGAGAATTTATGGTATGTTATTTTAGAGAAAATGTGTATATTGATATATATATTGTATTATCGTGGCATAGCATAAGTCACATTGCCGAGCCCTAACATGAAATAGGTTTCAAATTGCATTTATAATGGTCTAAAAAATTAAAGTCTTAAATTTAACTTGTTGAAACCTGTGGAAACCCCACTGTAAGTCCCAAAACCAAGACATTTTTCTATTACTATGTGACAGTACCTGCTTGTTGGTATTAACCCTATTAATAATTGAGGTTTTTCTGGTGTATCTGGATTTAGGTTTTAGAGGGTGGATGGATGTATGGAAAATCTTCCCCATTACAGTCTGTTGATGCTGAAGAGGAAAGAATAATATATATTTGGTGATGGTTGCCTATCCAGGAGCAAAAGTGTACTGAATCACCTTTTCTGTCTCAGTTCTGATTCAGATGATGGCAAAATGAGGAGGAGGAGAAAGGAGACGGAAAACCGGCAAGGAACATCCCGAGAGTGGAGAAGGGGACGGTCCCATCACAGCTCTGACTCCCGTGATGGAAGCAGTGACAGAGAGAGGAGAAGGCAGAGAAGTCCTGACAGAGGGAGTCCAGTCAGAGACAGACAGAGGAGGGAACGAGACAGGGACAGAGACAGGGACAGAGACAGAGACAGAGACAGGTGGAGGAGCAACAGCAGAGACAGGGAAAGAAAAAGGGACAAAAGCCGGGAACGACAGAAGAGGAGCGAAGACAGGGGCAGAGACAGAGGGAGGCAGCGCTCCAGCTCCGCAGAGTCGTCCGACAGCTCCGGGTCTGATCATGTGGTCCACGCAGCCAAAGAAAAGGAGGACAAGAAGAAACAGAAAGACATGATGAAAGCTCTGGAGACGCCAGAGGAGAAGAGGGCCAGGAGGCTGGCAAAGAAGGAAGCGAAGGAGAAGAAAAGGAGAGAGAAGATGGGCTGGAGTGACGAGTACATGGGATACACCAACGCAGACAATCCATTTGGTGACAACAACTTATTAGGCACATTCAAATGGCAGAAGGTGAGTTGGAAAGCAGTATTTGATGAGTTTTTATTAAAGACCATATTCACAATTTGTTTTTTGGAAAGTTGCCCGGCCTTAAATATCATAAATCATCCAAAATTCCTTTTGACTGTGTATTTTTTCAGGCATTGGATAAGAAAGGCATTGGCCATCTTGGAGAAAAGGAGCTCAAAGAACGGAACAAACGTATTCAGGAGGAGAACCGCAGAGAGCTGCAGAAGGTATGAGCTGTGGGATAGGTTTTCTTTGTCGCTGCACAATGTTTGTGTTAGCAGCGACAGCCTCTTCATTAATCATACTAACTTTGTGTATGAAGGTCAAACAGCTGCGTCTGGAGAGGGAGCGAGAGAAGGCGATGAGAGAGACGGAGCTGGAGATGCTGCAGAGGGAGAAAGAGGCGGAGCATTTCAAGACCTGGGCTGAACAGGAGGACAACTTCCATCTGCATCAGGCCAAACTAAGGCGAGTGAAAAGTGCTTTACGAACAGATTGGTTCTTAAGTGGTGTGTACGAGTGATTTAAGAGAACTTCTAGCATTCACCAGTTTTTTCGTATTTTAAGTTTTCTTTCAGATGCACATGACTGGTCCAGACCTGTCACAGAGTCGTGTAGTCAATCTGCTGTTATCCACACCGATTTTTTTCACTAATGACTGTATATTTCATTCATTTGAAAACATTATGAGTTTGAAAACTAAATTACACTTCATAATTATGTCACCATTATCCTGTTTGACTGTATTTGAAATTAAAACATAATTGTAAATTTATACATAAAGTCTATCATCATTCATTCAGTGATCTATTATTACCTGCTGTCAGGTGTATTGGCCTTATATCATGCAGGTTTGTGATGTCTCTGTCTAGGTGAACATCCTCACTTATTTTGTCATCTCCTGATGAAAACTTCCCCTAAACTCTCTCCTCCTGCTGCAGTCTTAGATCGTCCCTTAGTGTGGCGAGTCGTTTTTTTTTTCTCTTAAGTAATTTTCATATCGAGACATTTCTTCTTTATTTCAGTGACAGTCCAAACCTCCGGTAACAGCATTAACAGCATTCGCTTTTTCCGTTTCTTTGCTTTAGCAGGTCTTTTGATTCCACTGCTGACACTGTTAAAATGACATAACTTCTTTTATGGATTTCTTAAAGCAGAACGTCAAACTCCAAACTCGTAACATTCTTTTTTTTTTTGCTCTTTGATGCCATTTTCATGAATGAACACTTTCTGACATATGGAGCAGAAAGCGTTATTATCAGGGCGTTAATTATGTTGATTTACAAGTCTCATGCCCTTGCAGTCAAATATGCACAGGTGGATAATTTACACGGTTTTCTTAAAATATGAGCGTTTGTTGAATCTGACATGGCGTGTTTGTATGAACCCTTCATATGAAAAAGAGTTAGAGAAATTTGAGACAAGAATACGAAAATGTTCTTGCATGAGGCCCATTGTCTTTTTCAGAATAAGAGCAAAAATTTGTGTATGTTTTTTGCATGTAGTCAGTTACTGCACATGTCCATTAGCAGCTTCCCCTTTTCGTGTCACAGAGGATTTCTCTTGCTGTTTTATTTCATCTGTTTGTTTGCACATTTGCAGTTACGCTCGAGGCTCCTACATCTGCTCCTTAATATGTCTATGCCCTGTCTGACAATAATGTGTGTGCTGTGTGTGCAGATCTAAGATTAGAATACGTGATGGTCGTGCCAAGCCTATTGACCTGTTGGCCAAGTACATCAGTGCAGAAGATGACGATCTCGCTGTGGAGATGCATGAGCCGTATACGTTTCTCAACGGGCTAACGGTCACCGACATGGACGACCTGCTGGAGGACATTAAGGTGTGTGGCTCTGTTCCATTCAGATGTAAAATTAGAACAGCTCAAATCACACATGGCTATAAGAACTGCTATAAACACTGCAGCCTCTTTTAACTCTTGTAAAATATCCAGTAAATATGCTTCCACACTGTAAAAGCCGCACCACCAACATATGTATTTACTTAACGCCTATGTTGTTACCACAGCAACCCATGCAGATAGGTAGGTGACGTCGGGACACACAAATCAGATCTGATCATGTTCAATTAACAGTGGAGACAGTCTGTCTTAAAGACCTGACGTAGAGAAAAATCTGATTTCCCTCAAGTCTGAACAAAGCCTCTGTGTCTGAGTCACATCTGTCTGCCATTGTCTTTTTCTGTCACTGAGGGGCGCCAAATCTCAAAACTAAGATGTGTACAATATAACTTGGACATGAAACCTGTGAACAGTGATGCCTCAAGCCCAAAATGTAAACTGATTATAAATGTTTTATCTCCTGCAGATTGATCCTAAACATGAGTGAGGCCTTGTGTTAAAATGAACTCCATCTGTTTATGGTTTACTGTATGAGTGTTGTTGTGCTGGCAGGTGTACATGGAGCTGGAGCAAGGGAAGAACGTGGACTTCTGGAGAGACATGACGACCATCACCGAGGACGAGATCAGCAAACTGAGAAAACTGGAGGCCTCTGGGAAAGGACCAGGTACGGAATTTTCCTGTTAAACAGTTTGTGTTGACGTTTTTTTTTTGTTTTTTTTTTACATACGAGTCATGCAACAATTTGTCTCACACTTATCTCTGTACATGCAAACTTTTTAATTCTCAGGTGATCGCCGTGAGGGCATCAACACAGCCGTGAGCACTGATGTACAGACGGTGTTCAAAGGAAAGACATACAGCCAGTTGCAGGCGCTACACGTGAACATCGAGTCGAAGATTCGGGCCGGAGGGTCCAATCTGGACATCGGTTACTGGGAGAGTTTGTTGCAGCAAGTCAGAGTCTACATGGCCAGAGCAAGGTATTAAAGTGGGAACCCTTACTGTGTTTCTGCTGTTGTAATAATATAAAGGGATAGTTCCTACAGTAGATGGCTGTTGAAACAGTCCCAGTTTGGAGAAGAAGAGCATGGAAGCTGAGCAATAAACTGCTGTGGACAGGGTCAGCAACAAAATATATTTTAGCCACTTAAAATATTCCACCTAAAAAAAAAAAAACACAATTAATATCAGTATCAGTCAGTTATCAGCACTATATTTAGAATACTTTGACGGGAGACTGCTGTTATAAAAGCCAAATATCACTCTCTTCAAATCAACCAAACTCCATAGGCAGAATCGGTCATTTTACCTCGCAGAACACAGGAGCTGCCTGTCTGCTTCTGCCTTGATTGGTTTGTTTGTTTCTGTTATTGAGTGACTGTGATGTTGTAAAATGATAGTTTGGATTAACTGAAGTCACACAATAACACAAATGAAGTGATTGTGGACCAGAAACTCTGGTGTTCTGCGACGTAAAATTATTTATTTCGCCTATAGAGTTTGGTTGGTTGGAGGCTGATATTTTGCTTTGATAACCGCAGTTTTGCATCAGAAAAGGCTGTCTGACAGCAAAGTAAAGCAGTGAAAATATAAATGTAGCGTACACTTCCACTGATATTGTTTCTTAGGTGGCTAAAACACCTTTTGTTGCTGAACCTGTCCACAGCAGGACATTGCTTAGCTTCTGTGCTGAAGGCCATCTACTGTAGCTAATACTCTATGAATAAAATACCTCATACAATCACACATTAAATAATCCAAATTATCCCTTTAAATTCCATAAATATAAAGTTTGAAGTTACATGGATAGACACTAGAAATGTGTGTTAAACTACAATTTTCTGTTCCAGGCTGAGAGAGCGACACCAGGACGTGCTGCGTCAGAAGCTGTTTAAGCTGAAACAGGAACAAGGAGTCCCAAATGACCCCTTGTTCCCCATCATCAAAGAGGAGCAAACAAGTGACGAAGATGTGTAAGTTACCTAGAAACCACATACATCCTGAAAATGTGGGGAAATGGTGGCTCAGTCTGTTTACATCCATATTTTCAGTAGCAGTGACTTGGGGTTCAAATTTCACATCACACTATGTCAATTCTCACTTCTGTGTTTCTTTTGAGGATGTGTATTATAGTACAGTGGGTCAATATTTGCATCAGCTTGTCCCTCCAAGAAAATTTTAACCCAAATGTTTCTGCACCATCAGGGAGAGAGCAGAAGAGCAAACGAGGGCGACAGTAACCGAAGAGCCTGGTCCATCTTCATCCTTCTCCGCAAAACAGAAGAGCAGAGAAACAGAAGAGGACGAAGAGGAGGCCGGTCCGTCAACATCAGCAGCAGGAGACCAAGATGAGCATGGAGGAGAAGAGGGTGATAAGAAGGATGAGGAGGAGAAGGGCGAGGTGGTGGAAGCTGTGTTGACGGAGGAGGACTTGATCCAGCAGAGCCAGGCGGAGTACGACTCCGGTCGCTACAGCCCCACGTTGCTCACGTCCTCCGAGCTGCCGCTGGACTCGCACACGATCACGCCGGAGGAGGACCTGCACAGGCTGCAGTTAGCACGCAGACAGCTACAAGTCACCGGTAAGAGACCACACACAGACACGAGGAGCCTCTCGATCAGAATCACAAAATTATCAGGAAAAATAACCTGTAATAGTTACAGTTTGGTTACATTTAGCCAGCAAAATGACACAAAAATATTTTGGTAGGTTTGTTTAGTGTTTGGAACCAAGAAATACTGGAATAGGGTTAGGAGCAAGAAATACTTGGGTAGATTTAGGTTCAAATACATACATTAATCCATTAAGGTGGGTGTATCTTATACATTGAGGACAGATAGACCCTTCTCCACTTTTCCACGTACTTTAACTCTACATGTTGTTACAACCATACATAATGTAGCCTATACTACTAATTTCTGACACCTAGCTTACTTTACTCACTCCAAAACAGCTGACTGAAACATGTCTATTTTGCTTTTTTTGACATTTCAAAAATTTGCTTCAAACTCACCAATGAGATGAAAACATGGCGTATGATGTATGAAATATGTTGATTTATACATATGTGTATTTTTCCTCAAGACGCTCACTCTTGCTTCTTTGACATCTGTGTCAGGTGATGCCAACGAGAGCGCCGAGGATGCTTTCGTTCGTCGTGCCAGAGAGGGCATGGGCAACGACGAGGCCCAGTTCAGCGTGGAGTTTCCCGTCACGGGGAAGATGTACTTGTGGGCGGACAAATACCGTCCCAGGAAGCCCCGCTTCTTCAACAGGGTCCACACAGGATTCGAGTGGAACAAGTACAACCAGACGCATTACGACTTCGACAACCCTCCGCCCAAGATCGTCCAGGGTTACAAGTTCAACATCTTTTATCCAGACCTGATCGACAAGCGCTCCACCCCGCAGTACTTCCTCGAGCCCAGTCCCGACAACAAGGACTTTGGGATTTTAAGGTTCCACGCGGGCCCTCCGTACGAGGACATCGCCTTTAAGATTGTGAACAGGGAGTGGGAGTACTCGCACCGACACGGCTTCCGCTGTCAGTTCGCCAACGGAATCTTCCAGCTGTGGTTCCACTTCAAGAGGTACCGCTACAGGAGATAGAGGCCACATACCAGGATGGACCAAGAGCCCAGTCACTGGGTTTTAACCATATACAGCATATTAGACATGCGGTCAGTGTGCTTGTTGCATTATTTTTAGCTGCTCTCACAGCAAAAAACTGTTTCTTAAAGCTACAAATCACTCTGTACTGTTGTCTGAAAAAGTAAATTGTAATTTAGTTTGAAAATTACACATTAAAGGTTTTTGTCCCATTTTTACTATTTGCCTCTGGTTGATGTTTTTCTGTTGTCAACTCCTATTTAAAACATGTAATTTTAGAGTTTAAACACTGAAAATCTGAAACTTAGTCTGCAGAAAGAGACGATAAGACACAAGAGACAGTATCTTCAAAACCTGGGCTGTCAAATGCAAAGAACAAAGCTGATTCATAACGGCACCTGACTTCCACATTTGTTCTTCACATTCTTTGCAAGTCCAATCTTGCTGAAAAGTAGTAAACCCTGTTCGATGTATTTGGAAACCTCTGAAAATGAAGACAGGCACGAAGACCAAGATTATCTTTGTGGTGGTTTAATAGAGCTTTGCAAAGGATCAGTACACAGTAACACAGAAAGCATAAAAGGAGCTAATGATGAGTCAAGAATGTAACTCTGTCTTATAGGGTTAGGAGACGAAGGAGGTTGGGTCAGGATGGACCTGAAGTGCTTATTGGGAGAGTCAGGATTTGATTGTGTTATCAGAAGTTGTTGCTCCAAAGGGAGAACAGCTGTGTGTTCAAGGACAAGTAACCAGTTAGTGCCTGACAATACATGAGAAGTAACTGTGAGGAACAACAGTGACCAGTTCAGGATATAATTTTCCCACTACAGTCCCCCCTTTTGATCATACGTGATCACATAAAAAGGAAAGTAAAGGAAAATTATAAAAGACCATAAAAGATCACACCTTCACTACAAATAATAATCCTCACATTTGATAACATAATAGTAAAGTATAAGAGAGTGAAAAAAAGAACATCTGCAACGCTACGTCAATTCTGATTTTAAAACATTACTTCATAAAATACTACCCCTGGAAAAAGCAAGATGCTGTTGTTACAGGTGGGAGAATTCAGTATAACAAATGCAAGCAACTTAGGTAGGAAAGTTACATATATATTAACACATAAATGTCAAAATCCGGATTGTCAACAGGATCAGGAGTGTCTTCAACATTCCCTGGTGGGAGCCAATCAGTCTGATGGAAAACAGTTTTTTTTTTCTCTGTAGGGCATGAACTCGTGAAAAGAAAACACTGAACCTCACAGGCCACACCATCCAGGGTGTCTGAATGCATGTCATGGCTGCTGTTGGAGTTCCATCTCTGATCCCACGACGGTGACACCGAGGTTCACTCAGCACGCCACTTAGTTGGAGCCGTGAAAGTTCTCGTTGGGCAGTATGCCAATACTGTTACCTCTTCTCCTTCGTCCTCGCGATGTGATGACCTGTTCTGTCATAGGTGTCTCTGGTGGAGGTGGAACCTTTTTGCAGTGGCTGGCGTGGATTCAGGTGACCCTTTCGGCAAATTTTACTGCCGTCTGTGTGGTCAGCAGCACCTGGAATGGACGCGTCCGCTGCGTCGAGCGCCAGAGTTTGGTTGGTTTAGAAGGTGAAATTTTGCTTTGATAACTGCAGTTTTGCATCAGAAAAGGCTGTCTGACAGCAAAGTAAAGCAGTGAAAATATAAATGTAGCGTACACTTCCACTGATATTGTGTTGCTGAACCTGTCCACAGCAGGACATTGCTTAGCTTCTGTGCTGAAGGCCATCTACTGTAGCTAATACACTATGAATAAAACCCCTCATACAATCACACATTAAATAATCCAAATTATCCCTTTAAATTCCTGTTTTGAACACATGTACCCAACATAAATATAAAGTTTGAAGTTACATGGATAGACACTAGAAATGTGTGTTAAACTACAATTTTCTGTTCCAGGCTGAGAGAGCGACACCAGTACGTGCTGCGTCAGAAGCTGTTTAAGCTGAAACAGGAACAGGGAGGAGCAAACAAGTGACGATGATGTGTAAGTTACCTAGAAACCACATACATCCTGAAAATGTGGGGAAATGGTGGCTCAGTCTGTTTACATCCATCTTTTCAGTAGCAGTGACCTGGGGTTCGTCCTCAACGTACTGCTGACTATCAAAAAACCAAAAGGCTTAGAATGCATAAAAATACAAGGATCTAGATCAGAAAAGTAGAGTGTCTGATCAGAAAGACAGTCAAGTACAGTTATTTTGACTGATGTTTATAGATGTGGTCTGTGTGTGTACATGGTCGTGTTTGTAAATGAAAAAAAAAAGAAATAAAGTTGTTTTTTTTAAAGTTCAGTTCCATTCTAGAACGTTGTCGCGCTGGTGCTATGACGTCATAGTGACGTCAGAGCGGCAGGGCTTTGATTGCGTCACTCCGTCTCTCTATATAAGCCTTAAAGAGCTCTAAGTACATTTTTTCGTCAAATTGTGTAGGAAACAGTACAAATTCATTTGTGAAGTCACATTAAAAACAGCAACAGACATTTTTTAATTTTTAATTTAATTTAAACTTCCAATTCAGACACTAACAGCATCATGTTTGCGTTTGGTTTCATTCTCGGAGCTGTAGTAACAAAAGGTGTTAGAAAACTCGTGGAGACATACTTGTCTTCCGAAGAAACGGCCAAAGTTGCAGATGGAGAATCCACATCAGAGTCCAGAGAGGACCAGTGCGTTGAGACAAATGAGCAAATGCTGCCAGCGCAGTGCAGTGCTGACACAGCAGATAAAAAGAGAGCAGAATATTTCAACAGAATGTGTAAATCCATTTGCAGGTTTCCCAGCGGATATAACAACTGTTGGATGAACGCAACATTGCAGGCGACGATAAAACTGAAAGCTGTGCAGGACAAACTCGCGCACCAGCCCTCAGAGTCCCTGACACAGCTGTCTGCTACACCAAGGTTTGCTGAGCTGTTTCTAACAGCCCTCAAGAACCCAGGAAGGATTTTCACACTCGCAGAAATACACGCACCTTTAGTAGAATTAAGTGAGGTAATACCATCATTACCTCTGACGCAGTGTAATGACCCAGTGGATCTACTGAAGCCTTTATTGGACTGGTTTAATGCGTGTGGAGTGAAAACGACCATGGAGATAACACGAAACTACAGATGTGAAACATGTCATGTGACCATATCTAAAACTTCAATGCATGACCTTTACTTGTTATACCAATGTGAAGACTACTACGCCAACATAAATTTGCTTCTTTGGCACTCCATCACTGAGGACGACTGCGTCGTACACGCGAGATGCGGATCCAGACTCCGGGGGGTAGAAGTGTGGAACAGTCCGGACATGTTAATTTTTCACCTGGCTCGACCTGCCGTAGATGGTCGGCTGCCCGTACGTCCGTCTGAGTTTGTGGAAATTCCGGTGGCTGAGGACAGAATGCTGTTCTACAGACTGTCCTCTGCTATTTGTCACAGTCACGGTCCAGTCGGTGGACACATCTGGTCGTACCTGTTTTTGGATAATGGCACTATCATCAGAGTGGACGGCTTGTCAGCGTCAGTCATTGAACACGTTACAGAGGAGCTATTAGAAAATGGGATCATTTACTTCTATGAGAAGGTTCAGTGCGATGAGATCAACGGTGTTAAAGAACTCGTGGAGACACACTTGTCTTCCGAAGACACGGACAAAGTTGCAGATGGAGAATCCACAACAGAGCCCGGACAGGATCAGTACGATGAGACCAAAGGTGTTAAAGAACTCGTGGAGACACACTTGTCTTCTGAAGAAATGGACAAAGTTGCAGATGGAGAATCCACAACAGGGCCCGGACAGGATCAGTACGATGAGACCAAAGGTGTTAAAGAACTTGTGGAGACACACTTGTCTTCCGAAGCAACGGACAAAGTTGCAGATGAAGAATCCACATCAGAGCCCAGAGAGGATCAGTACGATGAGACCAAAGGTGTTAAAGAACTTGTGGAGACACACTTGTCTTCCGAAGCAACGGACAAAGTTGCAGATGAAGAATCCACATCAGAGCCCAGAGAGGATCAGTATGATGAGACCAAAGGTGTTAAAGAACTTGTGGAGACACACTTGTCTTCCGAAGAAATGGACAAAGTTGCAGATGAAGAATCCACATCAGAGCCCAGAGAGGATCAGTACGATGAGACCAAAGGTGTTAAAGAACTTGTGGAGACACACTTGTCTTCCGAAGCAACGGACAAAGTTGCAGATGGAGAATCCACAACAGAGTCTGGAGAGGATCAGTGCAATGAGAAAAAAGGTGTTAAACTCGTGGAGTCATGCTGTCCTCCCAAAGACACAGACGAATGCGAACTTTCAGAAAACACTCCAAAACCTGCACAGAACAAAAACGATTGTTTTTATCCAACAAAGAGAGTCAGATTATTGATCCCCCCACGCATGACAACAGGAATGAGCGAAGAAATCGAGCAAATGCTGCCAGCGCAGTGCAGTGCTGACACAACAGACAAAATAAGAACAGAATATTTCAACAGAATGTGTAAATCCATTTGCAGGTTTCCCAGCGGATATAACAACTGTTGGATGAACGCAACATTGCAGGCGACGATAAAACTGAAAGCTGTGCGAGACAAACTCACGCACCAGCCCTCAGAGTCCCTGACACAGCTGTCTGCTACACCAAGGTTTGCTGAGCTGTTTCTAACAGCCCTCAAGAACCCAGGAAGGATTTTCACACTCGCAGAAATACACACACCTTTAGTAGAATTAAGTGAGGTAATACCATCATTACTTCTGAAGCAGTGTAATGACCCAGTGGATCTACTGAAGCCTTTATTGGACTGGTTTAATGCGTGTGGAGTGAAAACGACCATGGAGATAACACGAAACTACACTTGTGAAATATGTTATGAGTCCATGTCTACCACTTCAGTGCATGACCTTTACTTGTTATACCAATGTGAAGACTACTACGACAGCATAAATTTGCTTGTTTGGCTCTCCATCACTGAGGACCACTGCGTCATACACGCGAGATGCGGATCCAGATTCCAGAGGACAGAAGTGTGGAACAGTCCAGACGTGTTAATTTTTCACCTGGCTCGACCTGCCGTAGATGGTCGGCTGCCCGTACGTCCGTCTGAGTTTGTGGAAATTCCGGTGGCTGAGGACAGAATGCTGTTCTACAGACTGTCCTCTGCTATTTGTCACAGTCACGGTCCAGTCGGTGGACACATCTGGTCGTACCTGTTTTTGGATAATGGCACTATCATCAGAGCGGACGGCTTGTCAGCGTCAGTCATTGAACACGTTACAGAGGAGCTATTAGAAAATGGGATCATTTACTTCTATGAGAAGGTTCAGTGCGATGAGACCAACGGTGTTAAAGAACTCGTGGAGACACACTTGTCTTCCGAAGACACGGACAAAGTTGCAGATGGAGAATCCACAACAGAGCCCGGACAGGATCAGTACGATGAGACCAAAGGTGTTAAACTCGTGGAGTCATGCTGTCCTCCCCAAGATACAGACGAACGCGAACTTTCAGAAAACACTCCAGAACCTGCACAGAACAAAAACGATTGTTTTATCCAACAAAGAGAATCAGATTATTGATCCCCCCACGCATGACAACAGGAATGAGTGAAGAAATCGAGCAAATGCTGCCAGCGCAGTGCAGTGCTGACACAACAGACTCCATATTTCCTCTGAGCCACAAACACCATTAATTTCATCCAGGTATTACAGCCCAAACATTCCCTGACATGCTGATTGTGCAGCTTTCACCTGCCTCTCTTGTTCAGCATGTCCTCCCCTTTTCTAAGTGGGTTTTCTCTGGGTGCTCCAGTTTTCCCCACCGCCCCAAAAAGACAACAATAATAATCATATTATAATGTACTTAATCTACATTATAGTATACTTTTAAATGAAAACATTGTATCAACTGAAAACTGATGAAAAGATGGGATCATTTACTTCTATGAGAAGATCATCCCCTCCTTACTTGACAATCTTTAAACCCAAAAGGCCAGAGGCAGCTCCAGTCCAGAGGATGCAGCATTTCACACTCCATATTTCCTCTGAGCCACAAACACCATTAATTTCATCCAGGTATTACAGCCCAAACATTCCCTGACATGCTGATTGTGCAGCTTTCACCTGCCTCTCTTGTTCAGCATGTCCTCCCCGTTTTTAAGTGGGTTTTCTCTGAACAAAAACGATTGTTTTTATCCAACAAAGAGAATCAAAAGATTATTGACCCCCCCACGCATGACAACAGGAATGAGCGAAGAAATCGAGCAAATGCTGCCAGCGCAGTGCAGTGCTGACACAACAGACAAAATAAGAACAGAATATTTCAACAGAATGTGTAAATCCATTTGCAGGTTTCCCAGCGGATATAACAACTGTTGGATGAACGCAACATTGCAGGCGACGATAAAACTGAAAGCTGTGCGAGACAAACTCGCGCACCAGCCCTCAGAGTCTCTGACACAGCTGTCTGCTACACCAAGGTTTGCTGAGCTGTTTCTAACAGCCCTCAAGAACCCAGGAAGGATTTTCACACTTGCAGAAATACACGCACCTTTAGTAGAATTAAGTGAGGTAATACCATCATTACTTCTGAAGCAGTGTAATGACCCAGTGGATCTACTGAAGCCTTTATTGGACTGGTTTAATGCGTGTGGAGTGAAAACGACCATGGAGATAACACGAAACTACAGATGTGAAACATGTCATGTGACCATATCTAAAACTTCAATGCATGACCTTTACTTGTTATACCAATGTGAAGACATCATCATTTACTTCTATGAGAAGATCATCCCCTCCTTACTTGACAATCAATAAACCCAAAAGGCCAGAGGCAGCTCCAGTCCAGAGGATGCAGCATTTCACACTCCATATTTCCTCTGAGCCACAAACACCATTAATTTCATCCAGGTATTACAGCCCAAACATTCCCTGACATGCTGATTGTGCAGCTTTCACCTGCCTCTCTTGTTCAGCATGTCCTCCCCTTTTCTAAGTGGGTTTTCTCTGGGTGCTCCAGTTTTCCCCACCACCCCAAAAAGACAATAACAACAATAATAATCATATTATAATGTACTTAATGTACATTATAGTATACTTTTAAATGAAAACATTGTATCAACTGAAAACTGATGAAAAGATGGGATCATTTACTTCTATGAGAAGATCATCCCCTCCTTACTTGACAATCTGTAAACCCAAAAGGCCAGAGGCAGCTCCGGTCCAGAGGATGCAGCATTTCACACTCCATATTTCCTCTGAGCCACAAACACCATTAATTTCATCCAGGTATTACAGCCCAAACATTCCCTGACATGCTGATTGTGCAGCTTTCACCTGCCTCTCTTGTTCAGCATGTCCTCCTCGTTTTTAAGTGGGTTTTCTCTGAACAAAAACGATTGTTTTTATCCAACAAAGAGAATCACAAGATTATTGACCCCCCCCCCCCCCCCCCCCCCACGCATGACAACAGGAATGAGCGAAGAAATCGAGCAAATGCTGCCAGCGCAGTGCAGTGCTGACACAACAGACAAAATAAGAACAGAATATTTCAACAGAATGTGTAAATCCATTTGCAGGTTTCCCAGCGGATATAACAACTGTTGGATGAACGCAACATTGCAGGCGACGATAAAACTGAAAGCTGTGCGAGACAAACTCGCGCACCAGCCCTCAGAGTCTCTGACACAGCTGTCTGCTACACCAAGGTTTGCTGAGCTGTTTCTAACAGCCCTCAAGAACCCAGGAAGGATTTTCACACTCGCAGAAATACACGCACCTTTAGTGAATTAAGTGAGGTAATACCATCATTACTTCTGAAGCAGTGTAATGACCCAGTGGATCTACTGAAGCCTTTATTGGACTGGTTTAATGCGTGTGGAGTGAAAACGACCATGGAGATAACACAAAACTACAGATGTGAAACATGTTATGTGTCCACATCTAAAACTTCAATGCATGACCTTTACTTGTTATACCAATGTGAAGACATCATCATTTACTTCTATGAGAAGATCATCCCCTCCTTACTTGACAATCAATAAACCCAAAAGGCCAGAGGCAGCTCCAGTCCAGAGGATGCAGCATTTCACACTCCATATTTCCTCTGAGCCACAAACACCATTAATTTCATCCAGGTATTACAGCCCAAACATTCCCTGACATGCTGATTGTGCAGCTTTCACCTGCCTCTCTTGTTCAGCATGTCCTCCCCTTTTCTAAGTGGGTTTTCTCTGGGTGCTCCAGTTTTCCCCACCGCCCCAAAAAGACAACAACAATAATAATCATATTATAATGTACATATTACAGCCCAAACATTCCCTGACATGCTGATTGTGCAGCTTTCACCTGCCTCTCTTGTTCAGCATGTTCTCCCCTTTTTTAAGTGGGTTTTCTCTGGGTGCTCCAGTTTTCCCCACCGCCCCCCAAAAAAGACAACAATAATAATCTTATTATAATGTACTTAATGTACATTATAGTATATTTGTAAATAAAAACATTGAATCAACTGAAAAAATAACATTAATTTGTGTGTGTGTGTTTTTTGACAGCTTTTCTGCTTTAACTGTAAGAAATTATACTGAATGATGTGAATAAACTTCACCAGTCAAAGGTGTCCTTATCATTTTGGCTGTGGTCAAACAAACAAAACATTTGCAATTTATGAAACAAAAAGTCACAATAAATTCTGACAAAGGTAGATAGAAAAGGTTAAGTCATTGTGCAGAACGGCACAATTCAGTGTAGTGAAATATTATTCATGTATGTAAACACAAGCATAACCCTGGTGGGGGGAAAGTGATCTGTGGTGCCGACCCCTTGTGGTTATTTAATTAAACCTAAAATTAACTAGACTATACACCATTTAAACTTTGGCACAGGTAGCCAAGATGGGCAGTAATGCCTAATCTTTGTTGAACCTGAGAGCCCTTTATCTCTCTCTTTCTCTCTCTTGTGTGATTTGGGGATGCACATCCTAAAGTCTTTTGCAATTTATCAAATTACAGCTGACCAGTGGATACGCCATAAATTTCAGGCCAGAGATCCAAATTAAGTTTTGTTTTTTTTTCCTGCACAATATTAGCATTTTAAGTAAAGTATTTTATTTAAATGTTCCCTTCTATTCAATTTTTATGGCACTGCAGCGGTAACTTCAGATGTGGCCTTTGTTTTGTGCATATAAAGATGATGCAATCATTCCTGAATACTGAAAATTAAAAAAAATATATTTATATATTTTATAGATTTAAAAATGCTTTTTTTTGCTTATCCGGAGGTTATGATCAGAACTGTGTTCATATCAACAGCCTGTTATTCATGACAGTGGTCTGCTATCCAGAAATAACAGACCTTAGAATGCTTTAATTGACCAATCAGAATTGAGTATTTAATAAAGTTGTGTAATAAACAGAAATGGTCTTCACAAGTAATATAAATTACTGATGATGAAAACCTGAAAATACTGAATGATGATGATATTAACTTTTACACAGTGGAATAGTTTTGCATTGCATAAAAAAAAATTATAACTCGGTTTTGTATTCTGAGCGCGAGTCATGCACCACGTGACTCATGCACCACGTGACCACCAATAAAGATGGCGGCGCCCTGCTCTGCTGGATTCGCTACAAGATCAGGTACAGTGCTAAGACACTGCTCGGTCTCCTGTAAGCAGGTATCCTTAGCGGCTGCTCCGACCACCGGTGCTCCTGCGTAACAAACGACTTATTTAGCAAATACATTAAAACATGGCAGCAGTCTTGATATTTTCTAAATAAAGGGTCGGTGTTTTTGCTAACACATGCTAGCTGCTAGCCTCCCGGCGTTCGTTTATGGACTGATCTCACATCTAGCAGTTGGTGGTGGACAGACTCAGGTGTGATTCACAACCGTAGCTCAGTCCACTTTGACAACACGTGTGACTTAAGTTTAGTCTATTCTGAGGTCATACTAAAAGTGGTGTTGAATCGGACTACGTTCTTTTGAGGTGTTTCTATTTTTATGTCCCCCTTATTTACTGGCATAAGGGAGTCAGAAACAGCCCTGAATATAATGCAGTCCAATATAACCCCACTTACAACGACCTCGCTGCTAAAACACAACATTTAATTAGCAGCATCAACAAAAACTAAACATTATATGCATTACAAAAGTAGACTTGATGGTAGAAAAGTTGTTTTAGGTTGTACAGATGTGCTTATTAAGGTGTATGTTGCACATGACTTCACCCAAACCTTGTGAACTGGTTATGCCTCCAGTTCCCAGCGCACACAACAGACTGTGCACTGGAGATTCATTATTTACCCAGACACCGACCAGCACGCCTGTGCTGGAATAAAAATACTTTCCCCAGGTTTTATAAAATGAATTAAAGTCTTAAAACTAGATTTTATCAAGGGTTCCTTATAATCACATCACAAACATTTGAATATGTTTTCCAGTTTAAATGAGAGTAATGATGTAAAAAGTATCATTCTGTCTAATATCACAAATCATAATCATTTAGCCCGAACTGCTAGTGACACACACTGAGTCCTCTTACCAAATGCAGCTCTTCTTGGTGAAGCTTGAGCTCATCTGTAGTCTTCAATGTGGCTCACACTATACATAGAATAAAATAAAATACACATTGTTGTGAGTCATTGTTGAACAATTGTCTAAAAAGAGAGCACTGGTTAGGGGTAACAGTAAGAAGCATTGCCTCTTTGCCACTTATTCTTAATAGAAAAGCGTGTCATAGAGAGCATTTTCTTCTTCATTGTGCTGCTTTCTTTTTCCCCAGGACTGGGTGCATTCCTGCAGAGACTGTGTTGTCCAGGAAGCCGTGGCCCCCCCACAGCGCTGCCGTGTCAGCAACATCGGCACTTCTTCTGGAGGAAGTGGAAAAGTTCTCACAATGTAGTTCGCCCGGCTACTGTTCGGCCTGCGTACGCAGTACCTGAGGTACAGTACCTCATGACCCCATAATGCCTCAGTCCTGAGCAGTATTCTGATTGGAAAGGGCAGAAGATAGACATTTTATTTAAGGATACTTGTAGCTGGAAGTTTTACTTGCTTAATTGAAATTACCACTATACAGGGAACCCTGATATAATAGAAAACTGCCTAAAATGACCCTCAAATTACTTGAAGCAACAAAGGTTTAAGGTATATAATTTAGTTTTTTAAGGCTAATTTAGATAAGAATTATTAGTACTTTACTGTAAGATGAAAATGTTTAAAATGGAAAATTGTGATGAGATTAGCTACCATAATTGGAAGTTAATCTTCTACCATTATAATTGTGTTTTGTTGAAGAAAATTCTTAAAGTAATAGTTTGAATTGTTTGAAGTGGTTTTGTATGATGTACTTATTGGTCATCATTATAGATAGTAGACACATCCCCAGTTTGGAGAAGCAGAGACGGCTACCAGAACAGAAGCTAAATAATGTACTGATGTTAATGAGGTGAGCAACAAAAAGCATATTAGCCACCTAAAAAAATAAACATCAGTGTGCGGTATATTTAGAATATTTTCACTGCTTTACCCTGCTGCCAGACCAGCTTTTCTGATGGGAAACTGCCGTTATATAGGCCAAATGTCGCTGTCTCTCCAAAGCCACCAGGCGGCTTTGGAAAAATGTTTGTGTTATTGTGTGATTGAGTGAATCTGAACTAATCTTTGTTTTTGGCAGTAGACTTTGGTTGGTTTGGTGAGAGCAATATCTTATATATAATGTTGGTCTCCTGTCAGAAAAGGCTGCCTGACAGCAAGGTAAAGTGGTGAAAATATTCTAAATATAGCGTACACTGATATTTTTAAGAGCCCCTTTTAAGTGGCTAAAGTACATTTTGTTGCTGATCCTGTCCACAGCAGTTTATTGTTTAGCTTTCTGCAGCAGCACCCCTGCTGCTTCCCTGAACTGGGGGCGTGGCAACTGCCATCTACTGTCGGTAAAACACTGATTATGGATAAGTCTGTCATAGAACCCCGCTTTAAAGCATTGCGACTGACTCAAGTCTTCCATTCTTTACTATCACACTCTATCACACAACTGAGAGATACGCACTTTAAAATTTCATAACCCATCTTTCCTCTCCTCCCTGACTGTAGCACATTGTGCGGCCTGATTATGTAAAGTCTAGACTGGTCCCAGAATGGCCAGACTACATAGAGATCAAAGACCAAGAGCAGATCGAAGGCCTGGCCAGAGCGTGTCAGCTAGCCAGACATGTACTGCTTCTAGCTGGACGCAGCCTGAAGGTGAACGCTTACTCACTACAAGTAATATCTCCATTTCTATGTCATGAAAAACAACAAAAACAACTTAACAATTTTGACCTATGGCTTCCAGGTGGGTATGACAACAGATGAGATCGACTTCATCGTGCACCAGGAGACAATCAAGCACAACGCCTACCCATCCCCTCTCAGATACGGGGGCTTCCCCAAGTCAGTGTGTACATCTGTGAACAATGTGGTCTGTCATGGTATACCTGACAGGTAAATGGGCAGGATATTCATTCACAACATGAATTAGAGAATATCACTCCTATGGGAAACAGTGATGCTGAGAAAGTCTGCCACAGAGAGAGCACTGAGGCGATCAGTACATGTAGTGACACCCAGTGTCCACAATCGAAACTGCATTTTATTATCCACAGCAGGCCAAATGCAATTTTTAAATATATTTTTGGCCATAGGACAGCTGAAGCTATGACAGGAAAGGGGGAGAGAGAGTTGGAGGGGCAGCAATGGGCTGTAGGCTGGAGCTGAACCCACGACTGCTGCAGGGGACTCGCAGTAAATGAGGCAGATGCTCCACCAACTGAGCTACCAGGCCACCAACCAAATACAATTTCAACTTTAAAATTACTCTCGAACCATATGAAATCAGGTGTCCAAATGACAGGCGCCCAGTGACACAAAAACTGCATTGTTGTGAAAATGTTCATGGTATTCAGAACTCATGATTGGACAGTTGGTTCTCTTTTAGACAAGTGTAATAAATACAAATTATAGATATACAGTAGATTTAGAAGATGATGCACTATGAAAACATCTGGTAGAATCATATTGTGATTATTCTAACATATTGCAATATGATTTATTCATTAATGGGAATGATCATTTTTGCATCACAGTTTTTATTTTCACTGAAAAATTTATCATGATGAGACATTTGTTGGAGTCTGTACCAAACAAAGATGTTTCCTTTCATCTGGAGAGCAAGATTTGTAGGTCTGGTCTTCTCTGCGGCACTATGGTACTTCATGATCGTGCTTTTTTGTCACTTCTTCAATTTGGATATTGCACTTGGCTATATTACGATTTTGATAATATTTGATTAATTGTGCAGCTCTAGTTGGACATCATAAAAAATGTTAAGAATTCCCTCTATGCCTGTTTGCACCATTCATTTTTTTTTTATATCCCCGTTTCCTGCAGTCGACAACTTCAGGGTGGAGATATCATCAACATTGACGTCACTGTGAGTTGATGCCTTAACAGACACGCACTCAAACTCAAACACCGTACTCATCACGCCAGAGCAACACTGATCCCATCGATGACCTATTCGTGACAGGTGTATTTGGATGGTTACCACGGTGACACCTCAGAAACCTTCCTGATTGGCGAGGTGGATGAGGTTGGGCGGCAACTGGTGGAAACCGCCAGGCGTTGCCGAGATGAGGCCATCGCTGCCTGCAAGCCGGGTGCACAGCTCTGCGTTATAGGAAACACTATCAGGTACACACACATACACACACAACATACACACACAGTGAATATATACATACTGTAGAGTCACATTTATTTTTTTCTAATATGCCAACTAATTCTTCTTTTTGCTTTGCCGGCAGTGAAATCGCCCACGCTAGTGGATTCCAAGTGTGTCCTTATTTCATTGGTCATGGAATAGGCTCGTACTTTCACTGCCATCCTGAGATCTGGCACCATGGTGAGTTCACCAGGATGTGTGTGTTTGTGTGTGTATGTATACTATGTGTTTGTTGAAAATGACGTCTGAAGGATTGGATGGTTTCTTATACAGTGATTAAGTCTTTTTTTAAGTTTGTTAGGTAAGGATTTTGAAAATTGTAAAGGGAAAACAAAAAGTAATATTGAAACTGATTTGTTCATCAGCTTTTATTTCCTATTGTGGTTAATGCTGATACTAGAACACCTCTGAAACACCTGAGATGGTGCATCTCAGGGGGTTTATCTTTTCCATTTTGAAAGGAAATAAATGAAAACCTTCCCATGTTGCCAGAAGGTCTTTGTAATTGATAAAGAATCTTCTTTTTCTCCTTATTTTCAGCTAATGACAATGACATGACAATGGATGAAGGGATGGCTTTCACGATAGGCAAGTTACCTTTTACAGTTTTTGCATGCACATTAAAGGGACAGTTCACCCCAGATTCAGAGAAAACACATTTTACATCCAGCCTGTAGTGCTATTTATCCATGTAGATGGTTTTGGTGTGAGTTGCCGAGCATTAGAGAAGAGATATCAGCTGTAGAGATGTCTGCCCTCTCTCGCTTAAAGTGCTAAAAATACATTTGAAAAACTCAACAGCAGTGTCTCTTTCCAGAAATCATGACCCAGTTTCTTAAGACAATCCACACAACTTGTTATGAGCAGTTTCATGTAGGAACTACTTTCTTTCTACCAAGCTACTGGGATGTACCGGGACATGAACATTAATGGTGTCCTCCTCGTTTCATTATATTAGAGAGAAGGCAGACATCTCCAAAACTCACACCAAAACACTCTATGTGGATAAACAGCGCTACAAGTAAGAGGAAAAAAATATTTATGATTGATATTGGGTTGTCCTGCTCCTTTAAGATGTGACCGTGTTTGAGTGAGCTGATATTGTCTGTTGATTTGTAGAGCCCATATTGATGGAGGGGTCTGTAGAGTTTAAAATACTGAAGGACAAGTGGACAGCAGTGTCTGCAGATGATAAAAGGTAGGTGATGGAAAACCAGAACTATCTTGGCTCTCTGTTTGTAGCTGTGATGTTAGAAAAACACTTTTCATAACTGGCATAATTAAAATCATGTTAAAATATATACATACAAGTGTTTTTAAAAAATACTGTTTGTGTAGATTTTAGCCAAATGCGATAAGTGTGTTAATTAGTGAGCTTTAGATGTGCTAAGAGTCCTGTTTTTAAACTTTAGAAAGACCTAAGCTAGCGGTTTCCCCCTGCTGCCAGTCTTTATGCTAAGCTAAGCTAATCACCTCCTAGCTCCAGCTCCATACTTACACCCAGACACGAGGGGAGCATCAATTTTCTCATCTCACTCTCAGAAAACTCTTTCAAAAAAGCACATTTCCCCAAATGTTAAACTATTCCTTTAGAATCACATGTGCATCGTGTGTGTGCGTGGGTGTTTTTAAATTGCCATTCCTGCAGGTCAGCTCAGTTTGAACACACGGTGGTCGTCACATCTGACGGAGTGGATATTCTCACCAAACTGCCAGAGGAGGGCAGTCTGTGACCTGGAGGAGGGATCAAACTGCTGACTGCACATCGACTGTTAGAGATCTTGTTACATCAGACAGATGTAAACTGTAAAATGACTAAACTACCTTTGTGATAATAAAACACTGCTAAAATAGATTTATTTTAAATGAGCGTTCCCTTTCTACCTGTAAGGTGTATAAAAATAAACAACGTCAACTTTTACTATTTTGCTTTTTATTATTAATCAAAGATTGCACACACAGTAGCTTTATTCTATTTGAGTAAGGTGTTCTTTTTAACCTTGACTGGACCATACACTATGCTGGCGCATCTCATTACTGAAGTTGAGATTTATATGTGTCTGAGTGTTTATCGTCAGTTCCCAGAGATCCCAGTCTTTTTCCAAATTTCGGTCTGATCTTTTGCCAGCCCATTAGCAGCTGAACAGTTAAGCCCTGTTTGATTTGTATGCCTCTGTTCTGGCTGCAGTCCTGGCATGATGACAGCACTACGTTTTCGGGTTGTCCATCCATCCTGCTCTCTAAGAAGGCGTTGTCTCAGGAATGCTTGGAGGGAACTTCTTCAAGTTTGGCAGAAACATTGACTAATTTAAGGACGAACCAATCAGAAGCTGGTAGTCAGAGGTCGCCGTGACCTGTGACTCAAGAATTCATATGCCAATTATGACAACATTACACACAAACCTATAATAGGATAAAATGATGACATTTTGCATCCCTAAGGTCAACTTCATTGTGACATCATAATGTTCAGATCTCTAAATAGTCTCCAAGTGAAGACAGCATGTTTGTCACTGGAATAAGACATGTACTTGTTATTAACACTCATTTTAAAGAAGCTACTCGTACTTTGAGGTCGAAAAAGCTGCCAAACTCAGTGTGCTTGAGTTTGGTTCACTTAAACAAACCAAGTTATGCTTTTTTCAGTGTTGAGATGTAACTAAGTACATTACTCTTGTACTTAAGTATCCCACAAATTAGAGGCACTTTACATAAGTGAGAATGAAAAATGCCTCTAAATCAAATTGTCTCAAACCATCCAGTTACTGAAAGTAAAAAACAGACTCATCTGGTCTCTGTAGAGCCTGTTAGTCTTCATTTAGATCAGGGCTGCTCAAACTGGGGCGCCCGGACCAAAATTGTCTCACTATAATGTTTGATTCGGCCCACCAGACGTTTCTAGCCTTAATTAAGAATGAATATATAAATTGTTATTTATGCTGTTTTATTTTTGTCTTTCGTCTCCTTTGTCTCCCTCACCTTTCCAGTCTTCCTTCATCTGTCTTGTTCAAGAGGCAAAAGTCCCCAAAATAATATAAAAAATTCAACAGGATCCTTTATTATTAATTATTTTTCATAATCAGAGCAGACGGACAGAGCGACTCTTTGCACAGGAAGTTAATGGAACTTGGGATCTTAGTATCATTTTGTATCTGTACAACACATCGGGTTTGTGCTTTTGGCTCATGGGCCAACAGTAAGTTTAAGTTTTGGCTCTTGAAGGGAAAAAGTTTGTCCACTCCTGATTTAGATTTTACAAACAGTCCATGTTCCCTCACAAACAGCAGTGAGCTCAAGTTAAAGCTGCCTGTTGGACGTCCTGGAGCAGCTTAAATCCTCCATCATAAAATAAAACTGTGCGAGTCATTTTGAATTAAAACAGTGTTTTAGTTTAGAACTAGTTATGGGCCTTTTAATGTTTATCTTGTGCAAAGCATTGTTTATTCATAGAAAATGTGTTTTTCCTTTTAACTCAAAGTGCTTCTGATTTCCTTCTTCAATAAAATAAAATAAAAGAAGCCAGTCATAACCCAAGCATGTGCTAAAAAACAAAAAGGCATGAATTATATTCGTGCAATTGCCAAACAAAACATATGCAGCAGCCTTTTTATGAAATAAAATAATTAACCATGTAATATCCCAGTAGATAATATTGCAGTTCAGTACAGTATTGAGACATTTTATTTTTGCGATATTTGATATATTGTTACATCCTTAATTAAATGGGAGCAACACAAGCAGGGCCTTTTGTACCACCACCAACCAAACACTGTAAATTTTTCTGATTATTAAATAAAATCACAAAACTTCACATTTTAATGTATCTATTTGCCTGTTTAGTGATATTTCCATTAATATTTACCTCACTTTGCCACTGGCTAAGTGTTATTTCAAAGCTTTCTCTACACTGCAAAGGAAAGCCTTTTTATTTTCATTATTTTTTGCTTTTATTTTATGTTTTTATTTTAATTTTAAAATGTTAGTCTAAAATAATATCAGCTTCAACCTTTAAAACCCAAGAACTAATATTAATGTAATTTAAGAATGTAATCTTCTTTGTGTCATTAACTCCCCACATTTTAAGAAATGTCACAGAGGACTCAGCTTGACCTCAGTGAGAGTTACAGTGATGTGATCAAGACATTTTGTGCACCTTTCTGAATCATCATCAAACATAAAACTGCATGTCAGATGTCACAGCCAGCAGGTGGCAGCACACACTGTAATAAATTGTACTTGCAGTACAGCACAGGCTTCTCATCCTCCTCCTGTTCACTCAAATAACCCTGAATTTGTTTGCGGCACATGACTAAAAAACCTCAGTATTTTTAAGCCTCTGACAATAAGATTAATCTAAATTAAGTGTCAATAATTAATTGTTGTTGAAAGTCTGTTCTCAGGGACTTGCATATGTTTAAAAGCTACACAACATGACGTGTTTTTTTAAGTATGACCACACTTAGTTTCTGAAGTCTGAATGATTGATTGAACATGTCAAAGAAAAAAATCTGGGCACAAAAGCTGCTTGGTGGTTTTTAAATTCCAGGCATAGCAACACCCCTTTGTGCTATTTTTCCAGTTCCCATCTACTATCTATATCTTTTTTTTTTATTTTTCCTACAGGTGGATTTAATAAAGTAAAGCTCAAGAAATCAAATATCTCACAAGGCCCTGTTCTCTCTTCATCCATTTAAGCTCTTTTTATGGGAACCCTGGCATGAAATCTCTCACACTTCTCACTGTGATTAGAGCACAAATTACAGGTTTGTTAATTTACACAGAAGCTGCAGTTTGCGAGTGATTAAAAGCTTCTCCTACAACCTCATCAAGTTCTCAAAGAGTCTGTCTGGATCATTCAAATTGGATGTTTTTGTAGTGACACTTAGATATGGCGAAGTGAAGATGCTTCAGACCAAAAAACATAGGAGAAGAAATTGGATTCTAGCCCACTGGGTGTGTTTTCACTTCCTGCCAATGTTCTCTGCAGTGTGTGTGTGTAACTGTGTGTGTGTGTGTGTGTTCATGTGCTCATGCCAGTGCCAGTTTGTGGGTGCGGCAGGAAGGATTAGACAAATAAGGTGGGTCAGCTAATCAGGAGTCTGGTCATGTCCAGCCAGGAAATGATTCACATATTATAATTTTATTTGATGCAAGACATATGATTATAAAGATTGCACGTGTATATTTATTTAGCTTTTGCTAAACTGTGGTGAGAAAATCAGAATCTCAAACCTGAAATATCCTCCTGAAACGCACTTTCTTTATTGCGTCTTTGGTTATTTGTTGAAGCAGACCTCTACTCATTAGAATTTTTTTTTTTTTAGGGCAGGGTGTGTTGCTTGTGAGTGTGAGCTTCCTGTGAATCGAATCAGGACAGGAGTCAACAATCCTCAATGGCCTCCCACCAGCACATGATTCATGAGGTTAAAGCATCTGATAAAAAAGAAATAAGAGCTGTGACAGCAAGAATGAGAGAAAGTGAAGGCAACAGAGCCAGAGGTTGAAATTAGGGGAGGAGGAGGGGGAGTGGAGGAGGTGGGTAAGAGGGTAGGATTTAGGGAGGAGCAGGGAGTGTCGGGGTGAGGTGTGGTCATGAATTCTGTCTCCTGTTTCTCATTCTTTTCCTGCATGTTGGGACTCATTCCTCTCCTCCCCGCTCGCTCTGCAGACCTCCTCGCCTGTTTGTGTGAAGGATCCTCCTTGGCGTTAAAATATTGCGTTGCTTACAAGTGAAACATTGCGAGTCATCATCACCTCTGCAGAGATTATGATTTCTTTCTTGTTCCTAATCTTAAAATCTATTCCAGTGAAGTTTGGTGCAAGTTAGGTCATGAGCTGAGGGAAAACATGGAAAAACAGTTTTATGGCACAGAAAGTGTCATAATGTGGCCACCTATTAAGTACTTTTCATATCCACACAGGGTTTTTTTTTTATGTTTTTAGGTATTTTTAAAATTTTTCTTACAATTTCAATATAATCGGAACTGGATTTGGTTTGGATGAGCCCAGAAAAGCTTCTTTTTTTATACCCTTTACTGTGTTTCCACGATTGGATGCCAAATTCTTGTGTGCATAATGTGATGTAGCCACAGTTTAAAGTTTGTGTGAAATAATTGAGTCTGACACAAAATAAATCTTCCTAAAGAGATTCAAGTCATTATCTACTCACTCTCCTACCAACTGGAGATCAGGTTTAGTTTTTCAGTCCACAAAACACTGCTGGAGTTTCACAGAAAAACAGTGTTGCAGAGTCTCACGAACAATTTAAGTGGACGGTGACCAGTTTTCAAACCTAAAAAAATATTATCTGGTTGCTTTTTTCCTTTTTTTTAAAGGTCATGGTCATGAGTCTCACACAGATTTAGTGAAGTTCATGACTGACAGACATGGATGTAAACTGCAACTGATTTAATAAAGTCAAGGTCAAGAATATTGTACAAAGTAAATATTTCCCAGCAGGACTTAGGCATCCTCTTAAACTTCATCATCAGCAGCCAATCAGCAGCGGTGTCTGTCACGACGTGTATTTTTAATGCTCATGCAGATTAAAGACTTCTGAACATTTTCTTTTATTCAAATTGTTCAACGAGTGGCGCAACATCCTCTGAAATGGCAAATATCTTGTTTTTCAAAAGTGGAATCCTGCATCAAACTCGATTTTCTTTTAAATTAAATTTAAATTTTTGACTTGATTTTCCGCTTTGATCTTGAGGGAGTGTTGGTTCCTCTCAGATCAGCCGTTTCTTCGGCCTGCATCTCCTCCAGATGTTGTTTCTGGTTTGTTACTGCTGACCAGTTGTGCAGCCTTGGTACAGGTGTTTGTTTCGTTAGTGCTAAGTACAGATATTACTGCATTCACAGTGGATGCCATTAATCATTATAAACACTTATGCAGAAGACACGGACACGTGAGAACACCTCTCTGTGTTAACGTAGTAACATCTTCTGTGCTAAGTTGTTCTGTACCTACTGCATGAGTACACTAATGTGTTATGTTTCTCCCCTCTTCTCACATTCCAGGTGTGCATGCCTACATCCCTGTATGTGAGTGAGACTCAGACTGTGATATATCACACTGACCTGGGATCTCGCCGAGGAGCACCGCAGGAATTCTTGGTTTCCTTGGCGACCTGTAAAACTGTGGCATTAACAAAGTGAGTTATCATTTTCAGACTTGTGGAAGCAGATCTCTCTGACACATGCACAGATGGCACATACTCAGTTTGACTAACCCTCTCGGTGGGGGGGGGGGTTTAGTCAGAGCACCTGAAGGCCGAGCGAAAAACAGCTGAGTCTGTTCGTTGGAATCGAATCTGCTCTGTGCCAGGACATGCAGCGACAGGGCGAGGCCGAGTGAGTTAACGCCTTTGGTGTGACGGGGTTTCTTAGCTCTGAGACTGTAGGACAGTTGGGGGGAAAAAAAGAAAAGAACAGTTTTACTCTACACACCATTTCTGATTTGGTTGAGACAGGAATCTGAACCCAGCTTGGAGGTGTTAAATTCACAGAGCCACACCTTCTCCTTGCTCACTGTGTCTTAAGTTATGCAATCAGGCTGTTATTTAACATCTTTGTTGTGGGCTTTTAGTCTCATCGCCTTTATTTGTTGTAACTTATGTCCCGTACCTTTTCCCCTTCATGTTGTGTGTTATTTCATCCTCCACCTCTTTTTGGATTTGTCAAACTGTGAGTGTCTGCAAACAGGCACATCTCCGAGGCTGTAGGAGCCAAGGTTATTACAGTTAACTGAGACTAAAACATTTTGCTTTATTGAAATTAAAATATAAATGGGACTTTATACAAAAAGAAAAGAAAACTAACTACGGATACTATGTATTTACAAAACAAAACTAAAATAAAGATATACAGAAAATGTCTTAAGTTTTATTCTTTGCCAATTTGGTCAAATTTCTTGAGACTGAGATGTCTACATGACTGTCAGTTAGACTCACAAAGCATTTTTGACAAATTCTGACAAATACCCCCCATATTCATGGTGCAATTATCCATCATAGACAAGTGTACAGTGTATATCTTATATTTTATATTATCTGTAAAATGAGTTGCTGTAACAAGTAACTTTCAGCAATGTGGCATCAGTAAAGTTTATCTTATGTTGGCATATTTAAGTGCAGGACCAGCCGACCATCTACCGGATGTTGCCATCTCTAGTAGAGCCACTCTGCTTTGCATGGCCACAAATAATCTGATCTCATGCAGTATGAGAATATGAGTCCCCTGAGAGACTGGATTCATTCTTTCAGATGGACAATGTGGTACCAAGAATGACCTGGAGCAGACGACACTGATGATGAGACTGTAATCAACCCACGAGTTTATGATCTGAGTCTAAGACGCCAAGCACGTTTATGTGAGGAGAGTTTTTGGAGTCAAATGAGGCAATGCAGAATATATGTGTGTCACAAGTTATAGTTAATCTGCAAGAATTGCATTTGTGTGTGTGTGTGTGTGTGTGTGTGTGTGTGTGTGTGTGTGTGTGTGTGTGACAGAGGAAGATGGTTGTAAACTCAAGTCACCGGACTGGCGCAGGGAGGGTCCTCTCTTGATTGACACTTACAAGGTGGAAAACTTTCTCTTTTGACCTCTTGACTCTTTCTCTTTTTTGTCTTTTACGCGCTGTGGAAATATTTTTGGAGGAGTGATCTGGATGCTCCCAGACCACAGATAAGAGTCCACACATCCCAGTGTGAATGGCCTTGATTCCTGGGTGTATCTGTTTGGCTTCTGTTTGTCTCTTTGTTCCTCTGACACCCTTCCTGTGTCTAAACAACCAAAGCAGACTGTCAAAATAAGAGTGTGAGTGCAGCTTGTGTGTGTGTGTGTGCGTGTGTTTGTGTAGATGGTATGCATGGCCTGAGGCAGCCCTGAAAGGTCTCTGATAAATGGTAACTGTCTGCCTCTGTTGTTTTCTGAGATTCACACTCACACACACACACACACACACACACACACACACACACACACACACACACACACACACACACACTCACACACACACACACACACACACACACACACACACACACACACACACATTCTCATAAACACACGCTGGAGCTCACTGCCCTGCACAATGGCCTCTCTTGATGTCTTTGGACCACAGGAAAACCGGTTTTGCAGCTCAGAGCAATACCCTTTTAGCTGTGTGTGTGTGTGTGTGTGTGTGTGTGTGTGTGTGTGTGTGTGTGTGTGTGCGCATGGGCCTCGCTGGGAGGTGTGGAGACATTTGGGTGGGATCAGATAAGCTTGAAAGGAGAACAAGTGTTTTATTTCTTTATTCCTCAGAAAAAGTCCCCTTTGTTTTCTTTGATCTGTTTCAAAGAATTTTCACCAAGACAAAGACCCACTGAGACACACGGTACCAATAATACTGATATCACTGGGCGAAATGTGTCAAAATACCATTTTGAATGAAGTATCGTCACGGTGCAGAGATGCTCTGGCCGACACTTTGTATTCTACAGACCTGAGAAAACGTCTTTGGTGGCAGAAAGCTGTCTGACTAAAGATTTCATCCTGAAGCCAAACTTCTTCCCCGTGTGATGAGCGACAGACAGTAAGACATTTAGATTTCCTGCTTTGACTGTGCTCCTTCCTACAGTCCATAGATATTTTCAACAATAGTAACTGAGCTGCGTGTGTTTGAACACAGAGCAGTGGACAAATACAGAAGGAAGGAAGTTCTCTCTGAGGTGCCAAAAGAAATAATGGAATGGTGGATTTTCCTAAACAATCCTCACAAGTTCGAAGGTCCTCACCAGAATCCTCAAACTGCCATTAAAACAGCTCAGAGCGGGTGTGTGTGTGTGTGTGTGTGTGTGTGTGTGTGTACATGGGTGTCTTGTGTGTGGTTCTGAATTAACAAGTTGTTCCACCCAATAATGTATAGCTCTCTCCCAGAGCGAGGCATTCATTATGGTGGAAACTCTTTTGTCGTGCTGTCAGCTTTGAGTTATGGGCAATTTGGATGCGCTGGTGTGTCAGAGTGTGTGTGTGTGTGTGTGTGTCAGTGTGTGTGCGTGTATGTGTGTGTGTGTCTATGGTTGAAGCGGTAGATTTACAGCAAGGAACATTTTTCCTTGTATCATAGACATAATGATATGATTTTTGGGTTTATTTTAATGATAATATTCTGCATATTTTATGTTTGATTCACTCTATTATTTTATGAAATAACTAGTGCTGCAAAATACAGTAAAAACAAACTCATATTGTCATTATTTTTGACAGATATTGTGATTGCGATGTGCGATGAAAACACAACCACTCTCAGGTGATTATACATTAATGAAAACATACTTATGAATATTAGATTTTCTGTTTGCCATATTCTGACAATCAAACCATGTGAATTTTGCGCACTGGACCTTTAAGTGGTGGACACAGCTATTATGAGATTATAAAATAAATAAAAACACTGAAACACTGAAATACTTCTTGTATTTGTTGGCATTCCGGTTGTTTCAGCTCCTCCTTGTTTTATTTTCCAGCTCTACACCCACACAGTACAGTCAATCTTTCACTGTTTACCACTGAGCCGCTTTACTGGAGCAATTTGGATTTAACTGTCTTTATGAAATGGGGTGTCTTTATGGGGAGGGTGATATTTACAACCCTAACCATATTTTCCCAGCCAGTCCAGGGATCATGCCCTCAACTTTTGTTTTTTATTGCCTGGCCAACGTTCGACCAGGCAATGAAAACATTTTTGAAACATCTGTCATCAAATATACTTTATAATCTTACTGTCAGAGAAAGATAACGAGGTCGTGTGAGGTGGAAGTTATGACTTTCTTTTGTTACAGAGTATGACAGATTAAGGGTTGAAGACACAAAAATCCAAAATGCACACAGCGCATCTGAGTCCACTGGAACTCTAAACATAATCTTATCAGCGGCAGACAGTGACTAGAATGATGATTCATAAGCTGAGACAGGCTCCCGCCGCCAACCTGAATCTGTCAGGAGAAAACTGAACTCTTCTCGCTCTGCACCTCCCTCGGGTGAGCTGACATCTTTTTGAAGCACACCTGCACGCACAGACACCGGGACCCCTTTGTACGACTCATATTACATCCTCTGGCCATGCAGGGCTGGGACACACACCCACACACACACACAAAGGAGGAGGGGTTGCAATTGTCCCGAGGGTGTTACAGCACTGCCAGACAACAAGAGACATCAATTACTCCTTATTGACTGTAATCAATACACTCATCAATGAGAATAAAGGATCTGTTACAGCCTGCACTGTGTGTCTTTATGTTTTAACCATGAGTTCTACTACGAAATAGGATCAATAACTGTGAATAAGAGATACCACATGGGGGAATGTAAATTAGACGTTTGTCCCCACAATGTCACTTAATGCTAACTGATAGCTTTGCTAGCTTCACTTACTGTATGTTCTCAGTGTCAGCAACCTCTGAGCTGGAGCCTCGTGTCTCATAAAGGACTGTTCTTCTCAAATAAAACCATTAAAATCACAATTTTTATATATACAGGTATTAGATTTTCTTGTGGTGTTAAAAATGCATTAAAATGCGTTAGATCAGGACAGTTCTTTGTTTGAATTATGATGTAATTGATATGCAGAACTTTCTATTTAATTGAGAAAAAATGCTCAAATATGAATGCTTTATAGTTGTTATAATTTAATTTATTTAGAAAATAACTCAATGGACAAAGAGATCATCTTTTTAGTCCAACTGTTTATGATTTTTTTGGCAAGTTTCATACACATAAAGTGAAATGGATCAACAGAAGACCAAATTTTATCTTACATCTAACTGGTACAACAAACAAAGACCCAAACAATATTTTAAACAAACAAAATTGTCAACCAATGTAACTCATGTATTAATCTGCTTTCTGTTATTTATTTTTTTTCTCCTAATATGTATTATTTTACTTTTACTGAATTTCAATCCCTTTACTGTTTTTTTATGTCATAAATGATTTCCCTCCTTTTATTCCTTAAAAATGTTTATATGTTACTGTTGGTAACAATAAAGTTGGAGGGGAAAAGATTCAGTTGCCTTGTCATGAGCACTTCGGCTTTAGTAATTAGAAAAGTACTTTCTGTCAGCTCTGAGTTCAGGTATGTAATGCTATATAATTTACTGGCCTGATAAAAAAAAATCCTCTGACCAGCACCTCTAAAGCTCAATAATTAACGCGTTTTGTTTCATTTGTTTGATCTGAACAAACCTTAATGTGAAACAACCTGGGGATTAAAAGATTAGGGAGCTGTAGAGTGTCTGGTAGGTGGATATTTTAAGCTTTGGACAGAACCAGGCCAGTTGTTTCCTCCTGTTTCCAGTCTTTGTGCTAAACTGAGCTAATTACTGTAGTGTACGGATGTGAGAGTGGTTTCAGTCTTTTCGTCTAAACTCCTTGCAAAAAAAGAAAACGTCAGTAGACGCGTGACGCGCCCTCAGTTTGGAGAAGCAGACAGGAGTACGGCTCTGGGACAGGATCAGCAGCAAAAACGTTTTTTTTACCCATCTGAAAAAAGATCTACCTAAAAAATCAACATCAGTTCATGTGTAAGCTATACTTAGAATATTTTCTCTTCTTAATGTTGCAGTCAGACTGCTGTTATATAAACCAAATACCACTCTTCCCAAAGAAACCAGACTCCTTAGCAGACTCTCCCTCTCCTGTCTGCTCTTCAGGTGTCACTGTCAAATAAGGGCGAAAAAGAACATGGTCGTTGTTGGTCTATCGCTGCCTCAGTGTAGTTTGTTTGTGTCTTTATGCAACTTCTAATAATCTGATCTTTTAAAATGCTAAAGCCACACAATAAGACAAACTGACCAACTGATCAAGGCAGCGGTAGATCAGCAACTTTGGTGGCTTTGGAGAGAGCGATGTTTGTCTTATATAACAGCTGCTTCCTGTCAGAACCTTTAACCTTCAGTCTGTCCCGTGTTTTTGTTAAAGGTATTCTGAGTTTACACCTGACAAAATGTTTCCTCCATGTCTCTGATCTCGAATCAGAACCAGCCATAAATCCACTGTGAGATAATCTGCTGTCAACATATTTACTGGCTCACATCATCGGTGCTGCTCAGAGAAAGTGCGTTAATGTGTTGCAGTTGTGAAAGACCTCGGGTTTGGAGTTCACTGTGATTGTGAAACTGTGTGTGTGTGTGTGTGCGTGTATCAGTATCCCAGGGCTACGTGTTTCTACAGTGTCATAAAGTCACACCCAGACCACTCAGCTCGCCGCGCCCCACCCTCAGGTGAGTGTGCGTTTGTTTTCCCTGAGTGTACCTGGAGCTGCAGCTTTAAGAACAAATACAGGGCTGCGGCTCGGGCGAGTCGAGGCGCTGCATTTTTACTGTGTGTGTATGTGTGTGTGTGTGTATGTGTGTGTGGGTGTGTGTGTGTATGTGTCAGAGAACATTGCTCTACTTTAGCACCCAAGGCAACGTTTCTTCCCCTCTGCTGTCGTAATACTGAACAAGCTGTACACAGAGCACACACACATGACTCAGGAGATAATTAAAATAATGTGTTTATCAGGATTTTTTTTTTTCCTGAATATTGAGTTAAATCAATAAATTAAACAGTATAGTTAACATTTATTTTAAAGAGTATTTATGCAACTAATGATTAATTGTGGTTAGGTGTCATTTGGCTCCTGACTCAGAGTTATTCAGAGATGATTGATTCAAAAATTAAGTGATCAGGAAGTCAACTCAGAGATATTAATCACTTGATACGGCTTCAGTCTGTTCTCAAGTATCTTATTAATATTTTAAACTTCTCTGTGTGTGGGAACTACTTATTTACTTTTTGTTATTCACCGTTAATTCATATGAAAGCCCATTTCTGCCAGTTCTGCCAATGCAAGTCATTATGAGAAACTTATTACTTACTTCATTGACTTTGAAAGTTTCTCAAAATAATGACAAGTCATTATTTTGAGAAACTTTCTCATTATTTTGAAAAACTTTGAGAACGTTTCTCATTATTTTGTATATTAACTAATTATTTTCAGATATTAAGTCATTATTTTGAAAATGTGTCTCATTATTTTTAGGTAATAAGTCATTATCTTGAAATAATAAGTCATTATTTTGAGAAACTTTCTCATTATTTGTATATTAACTCATTATTTTAAGGTAAAAAGTCATTATTTTGAGATCATAAGTCATTATTTTAAGAAAGTTTCTCATTATTTTGAGGTGATAGGCCATTAGTTTTAGAAAGGTTCTCATCATAATGACAGGATAATCTTTTCTTCTCACATTGACAGAAATGGGTTTCCATGAATTCCCGATCTGTGTCTTGGTAACTACTGAGGATTTTGTGTGGCTTTTCTTATTACGTGTCACCCTGAATGTCAATAGATCAATGCTCAGCTGTAGCCACAGTGGCCTTTCAGTCTGTTCATGTGTTGACAAGATGTGTGACCTTTATTTCCCCGGAGGAGAATAGAGGAGAAGAAGAACGGGGAGGAGGAGGGGGATAATGATGTTGACAGGCTGCGGTATGTTCAGGTTAGACAGTTACAGTGAAGAATATTTTTTCGCAGGAAAGGAGAACACCAGAGAAAGAATTGGTTTCCTTCTGTTGTCACTGACACACACACACACACACACACACACACACACACACACACACACGCACGCACGCACACACACGCACACACACACACACACACTTTGGACAGGGAGGTTTACTGTGAAAGGCCTCCATGAGCCAAGGTCGATCCAAGCGAACTCACCTCAGCTCACTTCACACGCTGCTCTTCTGTTCTTATCAGTGATAAGACTGATTCCTGTTTCTGACTTTCTGCAGACAGACCGTAAATCACTGCCGATCATCAACGCCGGACCAAACCGCACAGGAAAAACAACAACAGCGATGCAAAACACAGAGTCAACAGGCAGACGGTCACATGATTCATGGATTCCACTTCTTTCAAGAAGGGAGGTTTGTATAAAATAGAGTGATTATCAGGACAGAAAAAGAAAGTTTTGAAACTCTGATTCAAGGAGACTGTTTAAATAAAATTAACCCCCACTATAAAAATAAGTTTGTTTTGTGTCCAGGCTGCCTTAAAATTTTAAGTTGACTGAATTTTAAAAAGACATGTTGAGATAATTCAAAACAAATTTTTAGTAGCTTTTTTAGTACAATAAACTTCACATTAACTCAGCTGTACTTGAGAAAACGTTCAATACACTGAACATTGCAAACAAATTTGATTATGTCTGATTGTGAAAACAAACAACTATGAATTCTCCATCATATATGACAATGCATGATGGGACATCTCTTAATATGTTGATCTTGTTTCCTTAGAAACTTAATTTAATGAGTTCAAGTTGGAAGAACTCATGTTTATGTTTAAGTTCTGACATGTTTTGAAAATTCTTAAGTTTTATTAACTAAATAAATTAATAAATCAAACTTGTATATTAATGTTGAGTTAATGAGAAAAAGATTAGTTGATTCCACCAGATTCCTGTATGATTTTCTGCGGTGTTATTTTCCTTTCTGTTAAAAGTTAAACATCTATTGAAACCTGGAACAAACTTTTGTTTTTATCCAGATCCAAGTCTTGTTGAATCACAGAACTGATCCTCATGAACACTTCAGTAGATACCAGACCTGCACAGGGGCCACATTCCTCCTCTGCCCTTTTCCCCGTCCTCGCTCCCCTCTTCCACCATTATTTGTGCCTTTTATACTGTATGTGGGCAGTTTCTTTCTTTCTCCCTCTCCCTCTCTGTCTGCCCTCTTTCTCAACGTGCAGACAAAGCCCGCGTTGTCTGCCGAAATGCTGCGTTGCGAGGACAGGCTTTGGGTCAGCGTCTCGTGGAATGCCTTGAAAACCATCTAGTGAGGGAGTGCGTTAATGCGCCGGCTCGTGCCCAGTCTGGTCTCCGGCTCCTTCGGGCCCTGTGACTCATCTAATGAGTCATTACAGAAGACACGGGCCGCTGTGGTGATAACATGAAATGATCTGAGGGAGAGTGCAGAAAGGATTGTAGCTCTAAATTCTGACTAATTTCTGGCTTTGGATTTCTAGGCTGTGGTTTGTAGAGACCAGCTACTGTCCAAAGTCCAAGTTAAGATTTTATTTCAAATAAAATCACCCTTATCTCTTCCCCTTAAAGTTTCCTTAAATGTTTACTTGAAGCTACAACAAGGAACTTTGATATTGTGTTTACTTTGGAGGACAAATCTGCAGTTTTTCATCTGCAACCTCAGGTACCTCTGTCTCTACCTTAACTGCAACATGGCCGAGTTTAAATGACGTCTTTAATAGTCAAAATGAGAAGGCTAGTCATTAAGCCTGCATCATGTTAACTAGCTAGGCTGTAACATTACTTAAAGTTGCCGTCACTGTCCAGATTATAGCTATAACTGCAATACTATAATAATTAAGAAGATGTCCCAGGAAGTCTGGTTTGGTGTAGCCCTGTTGTCTGCGTGGAAACAAGACTTTTAAAGTTGCATGGCTTATATAGGCTGCACAGTGTCAGTCAGAAACTAATGAAAAGGACAAAAGGTGTGAAAATTTCTCCGAAACTGGGAGAAACACAGAAGAATTGTGATCCCAGGAGGAATGAAAAGCAGGAGTCTCCTGCAGGTTGGTAAACATGAGTCATGTACTGCTATGGACTGGATCAGCAGCAAAACATATTTTAGCCACCTGAGGAAGCGCCACCAAATAAAAATCAATATAAATGTAAGTGTACACTATATTTGGAATATTTAACTGCTTTATTATAAAGAACTTCTGCACAGAGATTTCTTTCACTGTCAGCTACCAAACAGGCCAGTAGTTACTCTGACCTCAACAGTTTCTTCAAGTATAATATGCCTTAACTTAAAGTTATTCTTACTAGTCTTGTTGGATTGCTTCTTTTTTGGCCACAGCAGACCAGGTATCGTAGTTCTTTAGGACCTCGTGGATGGAGGCAATAACAGGTTTTGACCCGTATTAAATCCTGCCCCTTTTAAACTCTGTGCTCCAAAAACATTTGAGCAAACTTGGTGCCTTCGTCAAACTTTTTCCTTTCCTGTAAAAGTGACATATGTTCACGTGATGCTTGCTAGTGAGCTAGCTAAAAATAGATGTGGTTTGGCTAGGTAGTTAGCGAGCGTTTTACTAACATTGGCTAACTTAAGATGTGAGCATATCACTTTTGCTGGTCCCCCAGAAAAGTCTACAAAGTTTGGTTTTCTTTTCAACATAGACAAGATAGCACATAGTATAACTACATACAGGAAACAGGAAAGGAGAAAGTTGACCGAGGTTTGGTCAACTGTCATTGGAGCACAGAGCGAAAAGGGGCGGGACTTAGGAAGGGTTAATTACAAGCACCATTGCAAGTAACAACAACAACAAAACAGTCTCCATGAAAACTCTAGAATTTTAAAACCACATGTAAAATCACTTTCACTGCAGTAAATGCCTTAAAGTTTCTCCTTAAGTGAGAAAACCTTTTAAGGGAATCTGTGCAACACCTGAAATAAAATTCTGAGCTAAGGAGCAGAAATTAAGCCTTAAGTTCCTTATTTACAGATAAAACCGGCCGGCTGCAGGTCTTTATCTCAGTCTATGTTTTTCCGTTTCCATCTGTCTCTCTCACCAAAAGCGAATATTGTTATTTTGTGCAATTTTTGTGCCATCATTCCTCTCTCCCTCTTCTCTCTCCCAGCCCATTGTCTCTGCTCCGCCTTGTTAACTGCAAGGATGTCAGTAAACACAATTTACTGTGTGTGTGCAGATTGCGCTCTCATGTCACTGGGTATTTTGCCAATATTTTCCCTCTTGTGGTGCTCAGGATATGTTTGTTTATGCCTGTTTCCAAGGGAGTTGAACTAAAGTCTTTATTATAGTGTTTGTGCTGAGAGATCTACTGTCAGGAGCTGCCAGTGTCGCCTGAAGCACCACTTTATTGCTGCTAATGTGTTTTAACAAGGCCTCCGGCGTCTCGACACTGAGCTGCTTAGATTACAGAATTGATCTGCTGCAAACTAGCAACAGACTAACAAGGTATTGATCTGTTATAATTAAAATCAATGGTGGAAAGAATCTAAGTACATTTATTAAAGTAATGTAGTTAAGTACGAGTTAGAGGTATAAGTTCTCTACTTGGTCACTATAATTTCAGATGTCTTGTTATCCACCAAATTTATTTAACATTTTATTTTAAATAAATGATCAAATGATCCAAAATCTCACTGCAAATCAAAGGTTAGAGGAAAAACTTAAAAAAAATGAAAGGACTTGTGTATCAGAACTTTGTTTTTTGTTTGTTTTTTTTCTCTCTCATCAATCATCTCACAAAACCTTATTTATCTTGTGACACTTTTTTCTTTTACTTCAATTCCTCTGTTTCATTACATCACAGTCGCTCATTTTCCATATTAGATTAAATGACAGATTATTGTGCTCTAATAAATCCTCGTAAGACTTTTCCCATTAACTTTAATATGGAATTATAAATGGTTAAGTACAGAATGTGCATTTGTGACAAGTTGCCCCATCACTGGGTAAGTTGCCACACTGTGTGGGTTAAATTGTCAAATCACATTTTTCAACAAAACTCAGAAAACTGCACTTATTTTTGCAGTTAGAAGTCTAATTTATTGAGGCAGATGTTTCAAATATTACTAATATTTTCCAGCTTATCCTGCTTCACCACCATTAGCATTATGTCGGGTGTTATTATCGTTGGTCTTTCATCTATAATTTCAATCCATTTTAACACGTGTCCATTTGTCCTTCCTTTCATCTTTATTTTCTTCTTTCTATTTGCATATTGTTGCAAAATGATCATTATCATTTTTCTAATTAAATGCTTATTATTCACCCTCGTGTGTTTTTGGAGGTCACATCATTAATAACAATTTCATTGTACTTCTAATACTGTGTGAAGCAGCATATCAACACACATACTCTTGTTTACATGTTGCATAGCAACCACAAACTTCAGCAGCTAGCTAAGGCCGCTTCTGCAGGGCTGCAGCTGGATAATGAATATCAGGGCAAATTGTCACGTGACGTGTGTGCTATTGCTTGCTAAACCAGAAGCTAGCTTTGGTACAGGACTTTGGTTTAGGTATCAGAATAGGCTCACTTCTGTTCTGTGGCAAAATAAACATGGAACTGTTGACTTTCTTACCGGTTGATTCCACCAAGCACGGCACGTCTGCGCCACGGTTCTGATCTGTCCTCCGCACGGCTGCAGCGCCCACCAGCATCATTTCAGAAGCATTTCAGAAGCAGAGCGTTTTAACCTCCTGATTATGTTTACTTGCTCAGATTTTGTTGATGAGGTCCTCTTTCCTTGCTCTTTCTGCTTCAACATGGATGAGCAGGCTGCGTGGTTAGTTTCTTTTCTGTCTGTCTTTATAATTGTGGGTCTGCACCGGGTCTTTTATTCTGAAAATTAACCGAATTCTCCCTGCCTTTTCTGTGTCTGACTTCCTGCCCTTTCAAAATGCTCTGTGCTAAGTGACATGGCATCCATCAGAAATAGACTCGGCGCGTATTTGAAGCGGAGAGCTGCTTCTGGGATGCGCCGAGGCGCTGCTGGTGGAACCACAAGCATTGTGTAGAATGGCCGCAATCAGTTCAGGTTAACATGGCACAGCCGTAACACGACGCAGGAATTTAGCCATTAGATCGCGCCATTCAGAGTTGGAGATATTACCATTAGCAGTGGCAACTTATCCATGTGACAAGCTGCCCTGGTCTCCCCTACATTTACTTACTAAGTACAGCATTTTCACATTGCTGTAGCCTTTTTGAACTTTTTCTTAAATAAATGATCAGAATTCATATTTCATCACTGATTAACTGCACTTTACTATGTAAGTTAGATTCCCATGAAATTTAAGGTGTGGTAGGGTGGTGTGTGTGTGTGTGTGTGTGTGTGTGTGTGTGTGTGTGTGCCAGGGGAGGCCAGTGGGCGGGGCTTGAAGCAAAGTGGACAACATTCAACCCTCCAGCAGTTTAATACAGTTCATTTCCAGTCTGCTCCTCTGTCAGTGAGGACTCACCTCTCAGCAGGGACTTTTGTGTTTGACTGCGTGTCTCATGGAGGGCAGGATCACCTGTGGACTGTGGCTGCTCGTCTTTCTCTCGGGATGTGGACGACTCTCCGCCTTCAACCTGGACAGCGACAATGTGCTGCGGAGGAGCGGAGATCCGGGCTCCCTGTTCGGCTTCTCTCTCGCCATGCACCGGCAGGTTGATCCGGATAAGAGAATGTAAGAGCCGCGCTTTGTGTTTGTGTTGAAGGGCAGCGAGTGTGGAGACAGCCTCAGAAAACACTGTACATATCATTAAAATAACTTCTGCAACCTTGTAATTAAAATGTCACAGCAAGTAGACGACTCTGAGTTTATTTTAGGTCGTTTGAGCTGCGAGAAGAGATGAAAAATCCCCTTTAAAGCGACTTTTTTAGACCTAAAGACAGCCTTTAAGTTAAGGTAGAAACCCCAGTAGAGTGTGAACATTTGAGCTCAGGTATGTCGCAGGTAGTTTCAAAGCTGCAGACTCAAAGTTTTTCACTAAATCATTAAATTCAGCCTTTCAAAATACCTTACAGCAAGCACCTGTTGTAAATTAAACCTCAGGCCTAGTTAATCTTTGTCCAGATTTTCCTTCCAGGTTACTTATTTGTGAGTTTTTGTTGGAGTTTTTTTTGTCCTCTCTCTCTCTCCCTCTCTGTTTTTCTGCAAACTTTCCCCCTCAAAGTAGTTTTGAAGGTGAGACCGAGCCTGGGCATTTAGGGGCAAAACATCTCATTGAATCATTGTTGGCATGTTTATGGGCATTGTTTCAGAGGGATTTGTCACTCTGCATAAAGGATAACTGCCATCAAGTGGTCACTGGTTTGAATAGCCTTAATATTAACTGACCTGAGATCACAGCAGTCAGATTCTTTAATCTGGGAGTCTGTTGGACTAAAAGGGGCCTGCCGGAGTTAAACATGTAGCCTGTGTTTGTGATTAAAAAACTACATTTTCTGTTTGTCCATAATCAGTGGTGGAGGAAGTATTCAAGTACTCTCAAAGTAACAGCACCACTCTGTTACATAAGGAAAAGAAAGCAACTACCTAATGTATTTAAAAAGCACTCAATGCAGAAAATAAGTGTTATATTATCATGTATTATATCACTGGATTGTTATTACGAGTGCATTGACATGTAAGTAGCATTTGTCATGGTTGGTTGAGGTGAAGCTGTTTTATGGCTGGTAGTTTAATTTGCTATTGCAAACTCATCTTATATTTTGTATATAAAAACCTATGAAGTAAAGTTACTAGTTACTGTAGCTGTTAAATAAATATAGTGTAGTAAAAAGTGCATTATATCCCTCTGAGCTGTAGGGGAGTAGAAGTATGAAGTAAGGTTATGGTCGACTAATATGTTTTTTCGGGTCGATATCAACAGGCTTACGGATTATTAGTTATTAGGAACATGTGCCATAAAAAAAATACAATGTAGGTGTCAAAAATTAGAATTATACAACACAAAACAGCTATTCTAAAGTTAGTACATTTTTAACAAATTAATAAACAAAATAGTTCCCCAAAGAAAAAAACAAAAAAAAAACAACAGACTCCTTTAATCTTAAAAATCCAGAATTTCGGATCTGATAATCATCCAGGTCGATAATCGAAGGAGCCCCTGAAGTAAATTACCGTAGAATAAAAATATTCAGGTATAGTACAAGTTCCTCAAGTACTTAATTAAGTACAGAGCTTGAGTAAATGTACATGTGTGTAAATGTGTTATATTATATGACTGTCCCTAATACAGCGTAAGATGCCATTTTGTAGATTATGTAATTTAAAGTACTGTACAGTATCAGCAGTGCAAACAGAATAATTGCCTCTAGCGGGGATTAAAATCGAGTGTAAACTACTTGCATTGCTATTAACTGGCTTTTTACACAGAAATGATCAATTTTCTTTCTTGTAATTGGTCAACAGATGGGGTGAAACTGCTCTCCAACTACAGGTGTAGTAGTAGTATTTGTATAACTAATGCACAGGGGTCACACAGTGTGTTTACCCACTGCAAGATATCCTGAACTATTAAACGGCTCAGAGTTGTTAAGCATCCCCGAGACTTTAACCTTTTCCACTGAGGTTAAACACTGTTCTTGAACTTATTTACACACGGCCACTACTACTGCCGCTGCACATTCACACACACACACACACACACACACACACACACACACACACACACACACACAGTGGCAGTTTGTGTCCTAGTTTTAGGCTGTGTCTAAATGAGAGACACATGGTGATTAGCACGAGACCAGAGCCACCGCAAAGTCCCACTGCTTCAGGTTGTAAAGTCAAATACAGGAACACAGAGCGCAGCTGGATTCTGTGAACTTAAAAACAACACATACCAGTGGAGATAATGTAGGCTGAGCTGCTAGTGGAGGTGTCACCCACTGAAACAATATGAGGATTAATCGAGAATTAGATTGATAGAAAATTAATCTGCATGTTTCATCACACCTTAATTATCCCTAAAGTCATTTTTAAGTAAAAACAAACCAACAGTTGCTTGTTCCAGCCTTTTAAATGTGAAGATATGCTGGTCTTCCTCGTCGTTTCTGATAGTAAACGATGAGTAAAAAAATAGTTTTGGACTGATTTGTTGCAGTTTTAAAATGTTAACTGTTGCTCAGGGGAATTTAGATGGGCATTTACCACTAATGACATTTTATTTACTAAACAATTTGTTGATTAATGGACAGAGTAATAGGAAGATTACTTTATAATAAAAAAAAAAAAAATAAAGATGGACAACATGACAGCTCCTAAAAGGTGAAGCCAAAACATCCTGCTCGCCCCCTGGTGGCTGGCTGCAGTATAGGTCATAAACCCCGCCCCCTCCACTTTAGTTGATAGGACATGGGCCAAACAAAAACAGTAGTACACATCAGATACATTTTTCTCACACTGATGTGCGTTCAAGTGATCCTTTATCTGGACAGTGTGGTTTTCATTAGTTATTGGATGCGATAAAAACTGGTTTTCGTGTCGTGATTGACAGCTGAGCTCATGATTAAATCAGCTGGATGTATGGGCGGGACCATGATACTCCAAATCATGTCGTGTCGGCAGCATGTGGGGAACAAGTGGAGACGTGTCATCCACCTTTATTCACAGTCATATGTTTGCAGCTCTAACCCTTATTTTGAAAGGTGTTATTTCAGGCATGTTTTCAGCAGGTTTATTTTGTGTGATGCAGAGCTGTTTAGCCTCATCTCTTGTCAAAACAGTAGTAATATAATAATATTAATGTCCCGCTGTCATAGCTTGTTGAACACAAGTAAAATATCCTGACAGTAATCAGTGTAGAAGCAGATGAACTTGAACTCGAATTACGCTGCAGGTTTGAATGTGTGTGTGCATGTTGGAGCTGGAGGCCATGTTTGTATAGCGAGTGACGGTGCTCGTGCTGCTGTTCCAGAGGTGGAATGTGTTCTCACTGTGTATTTGTGTGTATGCACGTGTATTCATGCCCTGCCTGTGGATGCATGTGTGTGTGTGAGTGTGTGTGTTTGGTGTGTTTTAATGGTGCTGATGCATGCTGTGGCTGAGCACTGAGGCGTTGCCATGTTGTCAGTCACTTGGAACAGTGTCAGAGAGCTGCTTGATACATTCCTAACCTGAGGCAACACAAAGAAGAGACAGATGAGCAGTGAACATGATTTGTCATTATGTCAGTCCTTTAAAAGTGCAAATGAAATTTTTTTTGAGTTTATCAAGTTTATCTAAAGATGAAAAGTAAATTATCTCAACAAAACATCATTAGTTGGTAAAACTTTTTCAAAACGTAAGAGTCTGAGTTGGGCTGAAGTTTTCTCGATGTTTTCACAGTGCATATTTTTGTGCTGTTGTCCTGTGTTGAAAAGGTTTTGGGGAGGCGGTTCAGGGGACAAACACTGCCACAAACATTTTTAATTTAAAGAAGGCACTCCAACCATCCAATATTGTTTTCAGTATCATTCCTTGAGAAATAGAGAGGGAAAGAGAGGAGGTTTAACCCGTTCATCCACCACAGCCTCCTTTCAACAGTTAATTTCTTGCTGTTTATAGCTGAAATAAGGCGGTTGTGTGAATAGCCAGATAGCTAATTAGTAATTAAAAAAACAATATGAAAAAAACCCAACAAACTAACCTTACATGTGTCAACATGTTGCACATGTGTGCTTGTGTTTCCCCAGTGTGTGTCTCCTCCTCACTGCTGGGTGTGCACAGTCCACTGTCAGCAAATGCATTCCAGTTTTTACTTAATCTTCCAGTATCTGTCATGCCCTGCAGGGAGGAGTGTTTCATGTACCTGCAGGACAAGGCAGGAGCTGATGGGATTGTGTAGATGCATGTGTGTGTGTGTGTGTATGTCTGTGTGTCTGTGTGTCTGTGTGTCAGAGCATTCCACGGTTGGTCATAATTACCAGATGGAGGAGCTGTCTATATAATAAAATCAAGAGGGAAAGCTCAAAATGCATGAAGAGAAGAGGGAGGAGTGAGAGCTGAATGAAGTTTAAGGGCTAGGATCGAGTGTGAGAAATATGTGGGAGAAAGTAAATGCATGGAAATGGATGTAGCACAAAGAGTAAAGGATATATAGAGGCCTGCTGTGAGAAAGAGGAAAGCAACGCATGGCGGCATGTTAAATAGTGATGTCAATGTCATGCTGTGTCTAGATTTCCAGAAATGATAGAGGAGATGGGAAGACCGAAGTTGAGTATTAAAGCCAACTTTATGTGCGAGTCTACTGTGTATGGTCTTTGTATGAGAGTCAGATTTTCTTCAGGTTAGTTGAGGTTATCCAACATCAAAGCGAAAGAGAAAAAGAAAGAAGGTGATGTCTGAAAGAATGCGAGAGGAACATAAATCGGTTTTACATCTGGGCACCAAGTTTAAGCCGTTATTCAGCCAGTCAGAGTCAGCGGGCTCGATCCTGGCGGACAGATGGAGGCAGAAGTTGGGTAATACATGACAAGAACCTCTGGATCTGCAAACCATTTGGAGGTGAACGCCTCTAGCTGATAGGGCGCCACTGGCTGTTGCCAAGCAACCAGCTGTGCCCCGGCTGGGCAGCCAGTTTTGCTGCCATAAGAAAAAAATGGCAACTCTTTATAATAACTATCATTAATTAATGGTAAATTGATAGTTAATTAAGCATCAGTCAATAGTTTTTTCACTGTTAACAAACAATATTAAACATATAATATAAGTTCTGCCATTAGGGGTCTCTCTCACGTTAAAACAATAACAAAAGACGTAGTTTGATGATGATCTGAAGTGGCGTGAGATCATGGGAGTTGTTTTCTTCACCACCATAGCTGATGAAAATCCATCTGCAATGACTCAGGCAGAAATCTGGAACCAAAGTCAAATCAAAGTTTTGTTCATGCTGTGTTCATGCTACGTTGAGTCACATGCGTTAGCAACTAGATAGTAACAGCCAGCAGGAAACGAACCGTTACCTTTAATAAATGACTGAGCGTTGTTGTAAACATTTTGGATAATGTAAGTGAACAAGTCGACAAAATATGTAACATATGTTTATTGTTTTTAGACATTTTACTACAGATATGTTACAGATTGTAGCTTTAAGTATTTGTTTACATCACCAAATGATTTGTAAAACTTTACAAAATCATTACAGAGACAGATAACACAGATATTTGTATCATTTAATAGTTAAAAATTAGCTTACAAAACGTCTATAAACATTATTTCTATGGTTATTATGAAGTTGCAGCTGATGAGAATAGTAACTTACTTACTTATTTGCCAAATAGATGCTAGAGGGCTACGTCGAGCGTCACAGTTTGAAGTGTAGGGCCGCTGACCGAACTGTCTTTTTTGAAAAGCTGGGAGTGGAAACCTGTTGTGTCTAAACATTATCTGGATGCTTATTGTAAAGTTGCAACTGATGTTTATGAAACTTGATCATTGCTTAAACTGAATTGACTATTAATTTACCAGTCCGACTGTTGTTGCCAGTACGTGTGTGTTTGTTTTGGGAGTCAATGAACACTTGTATCCAAACACACACACATGCTTTCTCTGTCTGTTTGTCTTTGTCCTTCCTGCAGACTAAGCCTGTGTGTTGGGGTTTCCTCTGCTGGTGGCCAATGATTAGATAAACAGCTGGCTCTCCGTCAGTGGGCCAGCGGGTCAGCCTTATCTCGGCGTTAACTCCCCGACACATCGTGTCAGCGCTTCACTCTTCACTTGCAAAAAATCATGATAATGTGTGGCAATAAAGATAATGTGTCTGCTGGGATTCATCTCCAGGTTAGATTGCTGGGGATGTATTACAGAAACTTCCTAAAATAGGATTTTTCCCAGTTCAGCACAACAGCAAATATGACTTTAGGAATACTGTCTTGTCGTGCTTCATCTGTTATCAGATGAGGAACTCCTAAATACTCAATCCAACACCGTTTATCAACTCTTATGTCTGTTAACAAGCAATCGACACTACCTTTGTCATCATGCTGAGCTAAACAACTTTCTAACTGTTGTTTTTTTTTTATCATTGAGACATACTGAAACATACATTTAAACATAGAAAGAAATTTAATGAAATCAACAATCTGACTTCACACAGTCTCCACTGTACCCTACAGATTAAACATTTAGCCAATGCTGCTGTTACTCACATTGTGCATTTGATCAAGCTGCATGTGTGTTAACAGATTCACTTGTGTGTGTGTGTGTGTGTGTGTGTGTGTGTGTGTGTGTGTGTTTCAGGCTGCTGGTTGGTGCCCTGAAAGCAAAAGCCTTAAGCAAAACCATTAGCTGCTGTTAGCGAACACTACGGTTTGTTGGAAGTTTCTGTAATACAGCCCCTGAGCAGGACTTTGATCATTTGGATCTATAAGTAACCACTCAACTTTCTGCTCTCTTAATTATTTAATTGTTCAGTTCATTTTTATCCCAAGGGAAACTTTACAAAAAAAAACAAAAAATGTATTTCCTGGAAACACACTGAAGTATAAATAATGTTCAGACAAGTGATGGTGGTTGTGTGATATGTGGTATTAAATAAGTGCTGCATGTGTCTCTTTAACAAAATCAAACAAACAAATCACAAAAATATTATATTGGATATACAATATACATTCCTTCACTTGCAGAAAAAAACCTACGTTTGACCCCAGACAAAAAACAGTATAGCAACATCATAAAATCTGAAGAACTCAGGTGTATTCCTGCAGATTTTACGCTTCGTGCACTATTGTTGGTTGCATTTACCCCAAAAGAAACAGCCGACCAAGAGTCTGAATGAGTGCCACAGTTCGTAGAACTACAGTACCCATGCAGCAGAGACCCCAGGCCCAGTGACCCCATTTCCCAGAGTCCATGTGTGTCTTGGCAGAGCACTTTCCGTCCATTCATCCTGCTTTCCTGCATCTCGGATGATGATGGCAGCCCACCTGGGATTCACTGGGATGACTCATCTTTGATTGACGAGCTTGTGCCCCGGCAATTTTCACTGGGTGTGAAAATATGTTTTTGTCTTTTGGGTTAGTGCACAAAGAGGCGAGGGGTTGACTTCACACTGTGTGGTATCAAATGTCAAGTGTCACTGGATTGGACACTTGATGGGTGGGATAACTGCACAAATTATAGAGCTGTGGTTTATAAATCAAGGCCAAACCACTACAGTGGTTAAAATGGGATAAACAGTGTACACTTGTCTGTCAGTACAGAAGGAGTGCGCTTCTATTCTGATAACTTAATGCATTTTATTTTAGAGAAATGCTTCATATTTCCTGCAGATCCTGTTTAAAATGGCAGCGTAAGGCTGTCGACAACTTTGTGAGCAGTTTTGCCATATATTTGAGTGACGTACAAATAGATTTATTGTCCTTTGCTAATCCGCATCACGCCGGCTGAAGTCTGTATTCCTGATAATTTACGCTTGTCTGAAAAAGTTAGCTTTATAGTTTGAAATGTCCTCCCACATGCCGTTAATGTTGACTAGCGAGTTCTACACTGCAGACATGCTGATCACATTAGGCCTCAGTTCCTCACTCTGACTATATGTCTCTGTAAATTCCCTCCCAGATGATGCATGTGTGTGTGTGTGTGTGTGTGTGTGTGTGTGTGTGTGTGTGTGTGAGAGAGCATCTGAGAAGGCTTTGTGTTCCAGCTAAAAATGGCTTTGCTTAATCTCATCTGGTGAAGACAGTGTTCTGTACAACATTAACTCTGGAGGTCATGGAAATCTGGACAGACAAAATGAGCCATAGAGACGTACAGGGAGACAGTGCTGGCAAGGTTACTTTAGTTAATGTTGTAGGTTACAACAGGGGGATTTTGACACAAGCTTGCCACTTTCATCAGGGGTATTAATGACAAATTTGAAGTGACAGAGTGTCTGACTTTGTGTCCAATGCACAGCTAACTAATGCATACAAAAAATGTATAGAAACTGTTTTTTTTCGTTAAGTAAGACAAAAAAAAGTAAATTTTCAGAAATTTTGCACTTTCTTGCAGTATTTAAACATTGAAATGCCTCCCTATGAGATGACAAGACCATCAGTGGCCCTGAACTAATTTAACCCTGTTAAAAATGTAATAAGTAAATATTGTAATTTCTCATCAAAGTAATTAAACTTATTACATTTTTGATTTAAAGAAATGGGCTATAATGCTGAAAAGTCCTAAAAACACAACTTTGAACCAGTAAAGTAAACCTAACAACTTTATTCTGTGTGACCTGGACATTACATTACATTAAGCATTTCAAACAAGAGAACCGATCTAAAACAACGCTCTAAATTGGAGCACGTACTGCCCAGTGAAAGAAGCCGGTCGAGGTGTGGAGACAGCTCCTTGAAAGCCGTCTTACCTTTCATGGTGTTGCACTCAAATTTGCTCACCAGCGTTGTCTGCAAACAAAGCCATTCCTGTGTGGTGAAAAGATGCAAAGCAGTAACTGCACTAATTGCAATTAGATTTATTTTGTCATTTAATTACGTGCACCTGGTTTACCTGCAACTAGTAACTCACCCACACTGCAGAGAGAGAGAGAGAGATTGGTGTATTGTCAGTGTGTATGTTGCCCTACATTTCGCTGTAAATCTCCACAAAGCGTCTGTTTGAAGGAAGACATCCTTGACTTGTTTGATTTACTCCGTAGGAAACCCTGGGAACTGGTTGCCAATCGGCAGGACACGGGTGTGGCATTTGCCCTTGTCCTTTCCTCACAAAGGCAGCCTCTGTGTGTGTATGGAGAGAGATAGAAAGCCCGGTTCAATCAACCACAGCAGGCGTTTGAAAGGGGTCTTTGACTCAGTCAGACCGTGAGGACATGGAACATCAGTTTGGTGGCGGATGTGTGTGTTTGTGTGTGTGACACAGTAGACTGGAATGTGTGATAATATAATGTATGAGTGGAAGAAATGCCACAATGCTCGATTTGCGGATGAGTTTTACTGCTTCACAATGTGCGTCTGATTGAGCTGCATACTGTATGTGTTAACAGATTCATCTGTGTGTGTGTGTGTGTGTGTGTGTTTCAGGCTGTTGGTTGGTGCCCCGAAGGCAAGAGCCTTGAGTGGTCAAAAGGCTAAAGTGACAGGAGGACTGTACAGCTGTGACATGAGCACAGACGCCTGCACCAGAGTTAACTTTGATGATGACGGTGAGAAATCTGCTGACACCTGTCAATTTCATCTTATATGTTTTGGCCTATTTTTTCCAGTATTTGAGTCACAATATTCTCTTTGTGTGTATTTCTGTCCCTGTCTCTGTGTAGAGGACCCAACCAAAGAGAGCAAAGAGAACCAGTGGATGGGAGTGACAGTCAACAGTCAGGGGCCTGGAGGCAAGATTGTGGTAAGACTGTGTGTCTTTGCATCTGACCGTGAACTTGAACCTGAACAACTTCAATTTAATATCGTTAACTCAGCTGTAGACTTGAAACAATAAGTAGATTAATTGATTAGCCAATCAACCAGAAGTTAATAAGCAAAAATGCAAAAAATAAAACAAACAAAACGGTGGTTGCAGCTCCTCCAACGTTAGGATTTACTGCTTGTCTCTGTTTTACATTGCTGTAAAATAAATATCTTTGGGTTCTGGATTGCAACAGGTATTTTTCACTATTTTATAATATTTCATAGACTAAACTATTGGCAAATCAATTGATAATGACAATAATTATCAGTGTCAGCTCTCCATGTCACTCCATGTCAATATTAATATTCTTAATATCTAAAATATTAATATATATTTTAATATATATTAAGTTTTTAAGAGTATTAGACATGCCCTGCTGGATTACAAGGAAATGTATAAAATTGTCCTAAATCAAACTGATAAAGAATTTTAGAGCTGCAATGAATGATTTCTTTCCTCTTTCTTTTAGATTAATCACTAATTCATTTGGTTTCTAAATTGCCAGAAAACCATTTTTGACATCTTCACAGTGCTTGTTTTGTTTGAGCAGCCGTCCGAAATCCAAAGAAATTCAATTTACAGTTAAATGAAACAGAGAAAAGCAACAAATCCTCACATTTAAAAGCTGAAAGTTTTGCATGTTTGCTTGAAAGCGGCTCAAACTGAAACTGGCTTAAGCGATGGTGATCAAGTAAAGTTTCAGCACTGCAGAATAGATAATGGTCCGTCTGGCTTTGAAGCTACTCAAGGTGAAGTTTAAAGGTAAAATTGGACCTCATTTGGTTACTCGCTGTGGCATCTATACTCCGAGCCTTTTTCTGTTCACAACATCTATGATTTTAACCAACGTCACGTCAACTCGTCTCTCTGTGTCCCCGGTAGACCTGCGCCCATCGCTACCAGCGCCGGACCAACGTGAACACGGCCATCGAGTCTCGTGACATCATCGGCCGCTGCTACGTGCTGAGTCAGGATCTGACTATCGACCCCGTATCGAGCGATGACGGAGGCAGCTGGCATTTCTGCGAGAGCCGACCCAGAGGCCACGAGATGTTTGGCTCCTGTCAGCAGGGCCTCTCCGCCACGTTCGACAAGCAGTACCACTACCTCATCTTTGGGGCTCCCGGGGCTTACAACTGGAAAGGTACTCTAGTGTGTGTGTGTGTGTGTGTGTGTGTGTGTGTAATAACAAGCAATGAAAGAAGAACTTCGGTGCACATGTGCGTCATAATCAATTTAATGTATATGATTTATGATGTTCACTTTTCATTCTAAAGGAATTTGCCAGCGATGCTTTTTCTAGTCATGTGTTCAACATTACTGCGAACTGGAATATTGCATTATGGGTTTTTCATCCTTTTATTGCAACCCAGATGTCTGCCGTCTTATCCCGTCTCGTGTCGTCTCCTCTCCTCCAGGTGTGGTGCGCGTGGAACAAAAGAACGACACCCTCTTAGAGATGGGCATCTATGACGACGGCCCTTTCGAAGCGGGAGACGAGAACGAAAAGAACCCAGATCTGGTCCCCGCTCCTGCCAACAGCTACCTGGGTAAATCACGGTCCAGTCTCTTCATCCGTTCATTGATGAATTATTCATTATCCACCATCACCCAGACATGGGCAGAATTTCAGTTTACAACAAGTATGTAATTATTTTTGAGATGATCTGGTGTTTAGTGCAAATTTCTCCTAAGATAAAAGTATATAATCAAAATGTGATCATTTACAACTCAAATAGACACTGACTCATGCGGCGAACATTCAGGATTAATTTGAGCTCTACTTAACATGAAACAGGCAAACAAAAACTCCTGCCCAGAATATAATTTCAAAGGGGGACACCACAGCTGCAGAGGCTTCCTCACTCTTCATGCTGCTCCCATCATAAATAATATGGCCACTAGAGGTTGCCATCTAACAACTTAAATAAGCTGCTTGCATACGGCTGTTTTTCTGGTGCTGATGACCTGAAACCACCAAGAATTCACCCCTGAATTCGTCTCCTCCCGCCTCCATAATATCCTGATTGGCCCCTTTAAATCTATGATGTGGGAATTTAGCAGAGCTCACCTTTTCAAACTAGGTGGTTTCAGGTCAGACCCATATTTAGGATGCCTTAAATGTGATGATATCAGTTTGAATATGCTTTATTTTTGTGCATTATGTGCATTTTAATTATCTTGACTTCATTCATTTTAATCACATTTTACATTTGTTACAAGATACTTTTTGTCACTGGTGTCACTTCAGTTGCTCTGCTCCTTTCCAGGCTTCTCTCTGGACTCCGGGATGAGTCTGACCAAGCAGGGCCAGCTGACGGTGGTGGCGGGAGCCCCCAGGGCGAACCACAGCGGAGCGGTGGTCATGCTGAAGAAAGGCGGGGAAACATCCAACATCCTGTTAGAGGAGTACACGCTGGAAGGGGAAGGGCTGGCCTCGTCTTTCGGCTACGACCTGGCCGTGCTGGATCTGAATAAGGACGGGTGAGTGATGCACAACGCCTGTGACTTCTGCTTTGAAAAGTGCGCTCGCTGTTACCGTACACTCACAAACAAAGTTACGCTCCTGTTTGTCAGATGGCAGGACATAGTGGTGGGAGCGCCTCAGTACTTTGAGAAGGACGGAGAAATTGGTGGAGCCGTCTACGTCTACGTCAACAAAGCCGGAAAGTGGAAAGACGTCAAGCCCATCAGAATAGACGGACATAAGGACTCCATGTTTGGCCTGGCTGTGGAAAACCTGGGAGACATCAATCAAGATGGTTACCATGGTGAGGGGGAAATGTTTGCATATGAACTGTCAGCTGGTCATTCTTGATCCAACTCAACTCAACTCAGCTTTATTTACATACCGCCTTTCATACACACATGCAGCCCAAAGTGCTTCACTTAATAAAATTAAAACAACACAGACAGGAAACAAATAAAAACAATAAATGAAAAAATTGTAAGAATAAAAGTTACAGGAATATAAATAGACATAAAATAAAAATCAGCGGAATGGGAACAGAAACACCAGGGATAAAAATAATGTAAAAACGAGTGACTGATGATTAAAAAACTAAAGTTATAGTGTTACTCTCAATTAGAAATTAAAAACCAGATTAAAAAGATAGGTCTTTACTTTCCTTTTCCTAAGATCCAGAATCAGTGAGTTCCGTCTCTCTCTCAGGTGTGTTTATGGGACACATAATAAAGACCTTAATGACCTGGCTGGTCATTCAAGATCATTCAAGCCTTTTAAACAAGTAAAACAACGTTTAAATCAGCTGTAAAACATAAGGTAGCCAGTGTAATGTCTGTGACAGTGAGGTAATGTGATCCTGGCTGGCGAGAAAGGTCTGACTTTTAGGCTACCAACGATTGAGTGCAGTTGTTCTCTTCCTGTTTTAGGTGCCATTAAAAGAATTTCTTTTTTTTTCCTCATTTAGCTTTAAAAAGTGTTTACCCATCCAAACATTAATGCCAGCGAGACAGGCAATAAAAGCATGCAAGCGCTGAGTGTATTGGGGTCTTAGGTGAGACAGAAATGTACAGTTGTGTGTCATCTCGACCCTCCTTGAACATAACCACATTGTAAGTCACTGTTGTCTTTCTTGCTATCAGATTTTGCAGTGGGAGCTCCTTATGAGGAAAACGGTGCAGGGGCTGTTTACATCTACCACGGAGCAGCCAAGGGTCTCAGCTCTATGAAAGCTGCACAGGTATGCAGTAAACTTGTGGAGTAACTAACTGCACTTTTTCCAACTCTTAACTCTGCTGCAGCCTTTTGTTCTGTGTGATAGGAAGGCTGTCAGGCCTGTAAGAGCCTGCTCAGACCTGGTATTAACATGCGTCCTGGGTGATCTGATCCCAAGTGGACAGTACATGTGTGAACGTACCCAGGACGCACTGAGGACGTATTTCTCAGACTGCAGTTGGCCACATTCTTTCAGTGGCGTAAACGCAATGTGTCCTGGGCTACAATAAAGACATGAAACCCATGTACTGTAAGTCGATCATTTGGTTAACCACAATATCCACAGACTCCCTTTAAAAAAATTAGCAATTTTAGTGTTGCTGGGTGAGGAGTAACTTTATGAACTTTATAAACCTTGTGAAACTGTCTGTGACAATGTTTTTTGGCTTTCTTGTAAATTCGACATATGTTAAACACTGAGTTATGTCTTTCCTTGGTGAAAAACCTCAAAGCTAATTTCGGTGAAATAAAAATCTTTCTTTAGATTCTGTCCGGCCAGCCTTTGGGAGTCAGGCTGTTTGGCTACTCTCTGGCAGGCAACATGGACCTGGACAAGAACTCCTACCCCGACATGGCTGTCGGATCCCTCTCTGACGCTGTCTTTGTCTTCAGGTGAGTGGACTGCTACGTTTTTGTCACTACACGTCTCTGATCGTGGCTATAGAGTCGTTCACTGTGTTCTGTCCCCCCCAGAGCCCGACCAGTTATTAACATCAAGAAGGAGATCAAGTTCTCACCGAAGGAAATCGACCTCACCAAGAAGAACTGCGGCAACACCTTCTGGTATGTGTGTCAAATATGAATCATTTTATTCATGGAAAGATCCAGCATGAAATATCTTTAATCATTAAGCGGAACCATAATACGATTTAACCACCCATTAATACGATTTCTGGACTTTCCATCAAACTTATGTAGAAAAAAAAGGTTATTTTTCAACTCTATATTTGAAAATGGTCCAATAAGTGTCTGACAATTTTATGGAAAGGATCCCAACAGAGATAAATTTTTTTTAAAAAGTCAACGCTCTCGCCAAAGCCACCAGACTCCATTTCACAGAAACAGTAATTTTATCATCACAAAACACTGACAGCCGACAAAATCCACCGTCGTCAGCCAGAAATGAGAAGCTGCTTTTGTTTACGTCTCTAAGGATTCAAAGGCCTCGTGTTTCAACACTTACGCTCAGTTTCGATGTTGTATCTATCTCTTCATTTTCTCTTAGACACAAAAACATGGGGAAATAGGTTGAAAAATACCAAATTCACATTTAAACACTGTGACAGTGCTGTTTCTGACTGTGGATTAACTGCATTGTGTCCCCAGCTTGGACGTTGAGGCCTGCTTCTCCTACAGCGCCAACCCCGCGAGCTACGCTCCCAGTCTGAGTAAGCTGAGCCAATGTTTTCTTCATTAGAGCAGACAGAGAGTTAACATCAACCAAGTATATTAATTATATTGACACACAGTGGAAAGATGAAGTCTCATTCTCCTCTTTATGTCCCCGTCTTCATCTTATCTAGCGGTGGCGTACGCCCTGGAGGCCGACGCCGACCACAGGAAGAATGGTCTCATTCCCAGGGCGACCTTCGTAGACGCTACTGACCACAACTACGAATACAAAGGGACCATCACCATGGCCAGCAAAGGAAAGAAACAGTGCATCAAACGTCGGCTCGCCATACAGGTAGTGAAATTCCCCTCTCTTTATCTTTTTTCTGTTATATCTGATTATTTATTTTCTTGTAATTTACATTTTTTCACTTTTTACATCTTGTGTTTCCTGGTGAAAAGTTAAAAAATCAGACTATATGAGACAATAAAGGCTTTGGCTTGACTAATGTTGCGTGATGACATCGTTTGGCAGGAAAATATCAAAGACAAGCTGCGTGGGATTCCCATCGACGTGTCTGTGGAGATCCAGGATGCCAAACGTAAACGCAGACAGAGCGCTAATCAGCTGTCACCCGTCCTGGACACCAATACACCGAAGACAACTCGATCAGAGGTGTGTACATACGAGGAATAGTTTGTGTTATTGTATGAGGTACTTAATGATAGTCAGTGTATTAGCTACAGTAGATTGGAGAAGCGGTCGTCAGACAGTCTTTCAAATATCGCTCTCTGTCGCTGAACCAAACTCCAGTAGTGAAATGAGTAATTTTACCTCCCAGAACACGAGAGCTGCTGTTCTACCTGCTGCCTCAATCTGTTTGTTTGTTTGTGTTATTGTGTGACTTTTGTGAATTCAAACTAACATTTTAAAACACAAAAAGACCAACAAATGTACAGATTGAAGCAGCAGTAGATCAGAAACTCCTGTGTTCTGTGAGGTAAAATGACTGTTTTTTCCAAAGGAGTCTGGTTAAGCAGGAGAGATTGATATTTGGCTTACATAATGGTGGTTTCCTGTCAGAAAATGGTAAAACGTTACATGGTGCACGCTGAAAGTGATATAAATTAAATACGTTTTGTTGCTGACCCTGTTCGCTGCAGTTGATCGATCAGTTTCTGTGCCGGTGCCCCTCTCTGCTTCTCTATATTGGAGATGTTTCGACTTTATGGACATGCAGAAGATTTGTTGATGTTCCCACTGTATATAGGTCATCTTGTGTGTGTGTGACTTTGGTTGTAGGTGAATTTCCTGAAAGAGGGTTGTGGCAGCGACAACGTTTGTCAGAGCAACTTGCAGGTGAAATATCGCTACGGCTACAGGACGACCAACGAAGAAACGTTTAAGCCGTTAAAACTGTAAGAGCACACACACCTTTTTTTTTCCATAGGAGTGTGATTTTGTTGTTACATTTATCAGCACTCGGGCTCATAACTTGTGTCTGTCTAAAGGGAGAACGGTGTGCCGGTGATCTCGCTCAGCGACCAGAAGGAAATCGCCTTGGAGGTCACCGTGACCAATCAGGGTGGAGACGATGCGTACGAAGCCTCTGTGAACGCCACCTTCCCACGCACCCTAACCTACTCTGCTTTCCGCACCCCAAATGATGTGAGCCTCACTTTCTCTGTCAGTCACACACTCACACACACACACACACACACCGATCTGCGGTCCTGATCGGAACTTTTATTAATTTCAGGACCGGCGGGTGAACTGTATAGCCAATAAAGAAGGTTCTCAGGCCAATTGTGAGCTTGGAAACCCCTTCAAACGTGACTCAGAGGTGAGTGAAAGTTAACTTTTGGAAACATTGTCTACCTCCTCTGCACAAGTGGGACTGTTAATACTTAAATAATGTTTCTGTGTTCGTGCAAACAGGCGACATTCTACATTATTCTGGGCACAGCAGGCATCTCTTCCAACACCAGTGCTGTGGAGATTGAGCTTAAGCTGGAAACGTAAGTATATAATTAGCTATTTGCATTGATTTGCACTTTTAAATAATTAGAGGGTGACTGATTTTTAAAGGGATAGTTAAGCTTAAGTATTTTAACCATCTAAAAAAGTCCATATTAGTTGAGGTGTATGCTATATTTTGAATATTTTTGCTGCTTTACCTTGCTGTCAGACAACCTCTTCCAATGAGATACTGCTGTTGTATAAGCCAGATATCACTCTCTCCAAATCAAGCAAACTCCACTGCCAAAACCAACAATTTTACCTCCACTACTACCACCTGCCTCCATCTGTTGGTCGGTTCAGATTCAACGAAATAAAACTAATAATACTAATAATAACTTTATTTATATAGCAACTTTAAAAAGTGAGTTTACAAAGTGCTTTGACAGACAAAGCAAACGAGCAGGATGCTGCAGAAGGCCAAACAGGAGCAAGACAAAATTAAGCTATAATTGGAGTAAAGTAAAGGCACTCAAACAGTTAAACAATACAAAACAGTAAAACAAGAAAAACATGACAATAAGAATAAATTAAAATATAGTGGGAGGAGATCACAGAAGCATAACATGATGATGATGGATGAAATAAGATAACATCATGTATGCCAATATAAATAAGTACAAATAAGTACAAAATAAAATTCAATATATTAAAAAGAGACAATGACATCACATAAAAGCAAGTCCATAAAAAAAAAAAGATGTCACTGATTCTGCAGCCTTGTCTCCTCGGGCAGGTCGTTCCAAAGTCGAGGGGCCCTGATGGAAATAGAGCGGTCACCTTTAGATTTTAAGCCTCGACTTTAGAACAGCCTGAGGATCTGAGGCTGCGTGCTGGCTCATGAGGGGTTAACATTTCAGCTATGTAGCTAGGATCCAGACCCAGACGGCCTTTAAAAGTGATCAGTAAAATCTTAGAATCAATTCTGAAACGCACAGGAAGCCAGTGGATTGAAGCCAGGATTGGGATGATGTGATGTCGTCTGTTAAAACCAGTGAGAGGCCGAGCTGCTGCCTTTTGGACCAGTCGGAGGCGGGAGAGTGACGCCACAGAGGAGTGAATTACTGTAGTCGAGTCTGGAGAATATATATGATATTGATTTTTTTAGGTTGGCATTTTTAGGTGGCTGAAATACCTTTTGCTGCTAACCCTGTCTACAAACATGCTTCTGGATTGTATTAAGATTTGTAGTTCATCTGACTCAACCTGTGCGTAACCTCTGATCCAACAGGACAAGTGAGCAGCAGAAAAAAGACCCCGTTAAAGCGAAGGCAAACGTGGCCATCATGTTGCAGCTGTCTGTATCAGGGTAAGACACACACACACACACACGCGTATATTTCACTGCCCAAAAAACACACACGTCTTCTCAGATTCAGGCCACTAACTGTGCGTCTCTGTCTTTCCAGACAAGCTCAGCCATCTCAGGTCTACTTTTCAGGAGAGGTCAAAGGTGAAGAAGCCATCAAGAGTGAGAGTGAGATGGGCAGTGCCATCATACACCAGTTCAGAGTGAGTACAGGAAAGATCCAAAGTCCTTTCCTTTCCTGAGCAGGTAGTTCTCTATTAGCCTGCGTGGTCTAATTTAACTGTATTATCTGAGGTAGAACGCTGTCCCTGTCTTGACTCGCAGATCATCAATCTGGGAAGGAGCTTGACAAACTTGGGCACCGCCACCCTCGACATCTTCTGGCCGAAGGAGACGAGCCAGGGCAAGTGGCTGCTCTACCTGATGAAGGTCAGCGCCACCGGAGTGGATCACATGGAGTGCAATCCTAAGACGGAGATCAACCCTCGGAACAAGGTCAGTGAACACATTACATTAAGGTCCGGTGGTCACTCTTCCTGCATGTCATACTTTTTTTAAACAGCAGTTTACATATGTGTTGGCAATTTATACATTTATATTCATGTAGACAAATAAAGCACATTTTCGTTTCTGCTTTTAAGGAACCAAGTACCAGCAGGGTGAGAAGAGCAGCAGGAAACACCCAGGAAAGCGAAGAGGGAACTCTATCACGTTTAAGTGACAAGAAGAAAGAAACTCTGGTAACACCACACTACCGAGTTCTATTCTCTTGTTTGTCTCTTGTTGTTGCAACCAGTAGGAGGGTAATCCAGCTGTAACTTCGTGTTTCCTTCTTTCCCGACAGACCTGTGACAATGGGGCAAAATGTGTGAAGATAAGTTGCCCCCTGCGGGGCATGGACAGTAATGCAATCATCACTCTCAACTCTCGCCTCTGGAACTCCACCTTTATTGAGGTAAAACATCAGACTGCAGGAAAATACTGTGTTTTGAGTCAGCTAGTTGGTCAGAATTAGAGATGTTTACCAACTGTATGGTAAGAATGAGCTTCAAATGCTTTTTGAAGGACTTAAATTATAATTCATATTGTGTATTTAAAATTTAAAAAATGTAATTATAATGATCTTAAAAAAAGAAAAGAAAATTGGGTGTTTGGGACTTTCAAAAGTACACACTAAAATTAAATACTAAAACACAATGAATTTGAATGATTAACTTATTAAATAATAACTTATACAATGTCTGTCAGTTAATAATAGAGCACTGTGTAGTTTTTACCAGACGTCCTTGTAAAAATCCATCTTTTTCATAAATCATTAACACAGCAGAACACTTTTCTTGCTTTGAATGCTGCCTCATAAGTGAATATTTTGCTTTATTAAAAGAGTCAAGAACTATTGCATCAAATTAATCAGTTTATTTTGATGTTTTTTTAGGCCTGAACAATGTGCAAAAAGTAAAATCCTATTGTGTTTATTTTTACAGATATTTTTTTCCTTTTGTTTTCTCTCCAAAAATTATGGTGTGGTTTGTTTGTACCAAACAGACGTGTCTGCAGAACAAGATTTGTAGAATGAGGAATCTCTGTAGCACCACGACGCCACTTTTAAAATGATATGCTGCGACAGATTTCATCAGCTTCTGCGATTCGGATATTTAACTTGGTCATACATTGATAATATTTTGATTAATAAATATTAAACTTGATCTTGATCTCTTGTCTTTTAACAGGATTATTCCAAGTTACATCATGTTGAGGTGATGGTGAAGGCCTCTCTGCATGTTGATGGCACAACAAAGAACACCGTGCTGACAAACGCTGAGTCACAGGTAAATAAAATGTGATGGTGCTGCACCCAAGAAGGGGACATGAGTATTTACTGCATCACAAAAGGTCTTAACTGATAATGTCAGAGTACTGCATGGACATAAAAAACCTGAGTTTGTGTGTGAAAGAATAAAAAGACTTTTATAAATGTTGTTGATAATCCAGAAGTCTCAGTGCTGATGTTCTGCTACTTGGGTTCTCCAGGTGAGACTGACGGTGTACCCTGAGCGGCGTGCGGCTCAGTACGGAGGAGGCGTGCCGTGGTGGATCATCGTGCTCTCCATCCTGCTCGGGCTGATGTTGTTGGCCCTGTTGGCTTTCCTCCTCTGGAAGGTAGGACTGAAGGACTAGGGAGCAGGACACACTCTGCCCCAGCCAATAAAAACACATCCAGCACATTTTCATGACTTTAACTGAAAAAAGTCTTTTTACAGAACAACTGAAGGCATACACGACATTGATTACACACATTTTTTCTAACGATTTGCCTCTCCTCAGTGTGGAGTCTTTGGGAAAAAGAATAAAGAGGACCCATCAGAAAAAGAGAGACTGACATCAAATGCGTAAAAAAAAAAGTGAGAGGGTAAAATTAGCCGGCCTGGCATGACTGGGTGAAACGTTTTCTCTCCCTCTTTTTTTTTTTTTTTTTGCTACAAAACAAAAACGCTGCTTTCTGGTATTAAGCAGACAAAGGGCAAATTCTCACACTGTGACATGAATGCTGCTGTAAAAGCTGACTGACCATTTCTGCAAAGAGTTTTACGCCTCGAAGATTTTCACACATGATTATGTGTGGATTATTACAGTTTACCTGCATGGCCAGGGGAGGTGATGGCTGATAAGGACTGTTATTGCTCTGAGGATCACCACGGGGGCTGCTCTGCATCTCTTTTCATTCTCTCTTTTCTTCCATGTTTTGTTGCTGGTGCTCATGCAGCCACTTGGTCTGCAGGTTTCTTTCTGTCTACGTTTAACAGCGGGGGGCATTACGACATGTTTCCTGTCTTTAAGAGGAGTGCAGATGGTTTGTGCACACCTCTTAATGGATTCTCTGCATCTTTGCTGTGAAACAGACTGATGACGTTAAATCAGTCTCATCAACCTCCTTTGCTTCCTCTGAGCGTCTTTAAATAGCCCTTTCCCCCCCAAACAAAACCCTGTTTGAACCTTTGTCTCCCCTTTCCTCCCTGCAGTGTGGCTTTTTTAAGCGGGCCAAATATGAAGACAAGGTTCCCAGTTACAACGCTGTTCGGATCAAACGGGAGGAGAGAGCAATAAGCCCCGGGAATGGTAACTGGGAAAACCTGGAGAAGAAGCCCTGGATGACAACCTGGCACGACAAGGAACATTATTCTTAACAGCCAGTGAGATCTGACTCCACGCAGACTCCTGTCGCTTACTGATAAACTCCAAATTTCACTCACAGCTTCACGAACAACACTTCACAGTTCACTTCAGTTTTATTCCTGTCCTGTAAATATCAAGGAACATAATAATTTGTTAAAAAAAAAGAGAGATAAACTTTTGTAAGACGTGATACTTGATCAAACGTTCTGCTTCAGGGGCCGAATTGATCTTGGATAAAGTCTGTATGAATCACTGGAGGAGGAGAGTTGAATTGTGGGAGATGATCCTGCACAACTACTGTCTGTCAGAGCTTTTTTGTACATTTGCTACATTCACAGTGTTGACTGGGGGAGGGAGGGATTATTTCTAGTTTTTTTTTGTACATTTTTTTGAATGTTTTGCAGAATTGTTTGTATTTATTCTTCGTGAGGAGTACTTTATTGTTACGTTCCCTACAGGCCAAAGAGTCATGCATGTCAAACACGGGCGACTTTTTAAACTAAAATGTGCTTATTTCCCCCATTTTTAAAAATAATTTCTAACTATGCAACCCGCCTTAACTTGTCGATTAATCTGAATTTTTTTACATTGAATGTGCCTCAGGTTGTACATTATGGAGGAACTGCAACTTATCCCACAGTTGTCGAGAACTCGGTCTGTAACTAAACATCAAGCCTCTGCAGAATTCACTTTTTACTCACTGGCTGTAAAATAAGAGGAGGGAGAAAGAACAAAGAGTTTCTTGAATAAAATTTTTTAAATAATAAAAAAAGATGACTGGTTGCTCATTATACTTTTCACAAAGATCCTGATGTTCAGCAGTGTTTTATTATTTGGGATTTGTTCTTAGTAAGAATAAAATCTACATATGCACACTCAAGAGCACACATCTGAATGCTGACATGTTCGTGCAAATAATTGGTTGGCTTGGCTTGAGAACCACTTAAGTTTTTTTGTTTTGGAGCTGATTTTTTGGGGGGATTTGGGATTTTTGTTTCTCTCACTTGCTGTGGGTGTGACTTCTTTTTGTTTTAAATTTTTTGGGGGGACAGGAAATGAGGAGAGAGAATAGGGGAATGACACGTAGCAAAGGGCCATGGGCGAGTCGAACCACAGCAGAGGACTCAGCCTCAGTACATGGGACAAATGTGCTACTAACTGAGCTACCCAGGCGCCCATGGGTGTGATTTCTGTGTGCTCATGGCCCTGCAGTCTCATACCTTTAAATGGGGATTGGTGAAGTGTTTTCCAAACTTTGTACACTTTCAGATGTTCAGCATCCAGCTGTAGTCTTAAATTGTGTTCCACTGAGTCTGTGCCTGTATTTTTTGCAAATTGCATTTCTTTTTTCACGTACCCCCAACATCACTTCACGTACCCCTGGAGGTACATGTACCCCAGTTTGGGAATAGGGGACCTATGCTAATTAGGAACTGACAAAGACAATGAGATTCATCATAAAAACAGAGGTGCAGACAGTTCTGCGGTTTAAAAACATACTCATGCATCTAGCAGACTTTTCTTAAAACCTATATTAAGAAGAAAAAAAACTTTGGGTATCGGTGAATGAGGCCCAAAGCGTTGGGTGCTCTTGGAAAAGAGGGAAAAGAAACGGGGATCAACAGGAAGGCAAGTCCAGGTACTACAAAAAATAAGTGGTAAATACGAGGAAGGAAAACTTAAAAAGCCTTTACTGCCTTGGCATTTAAATATAGTGTCACCCCACAGGTATGTTACACCTTTGTTTGTTCAAAGCCCTGAAGAAAAGACCTACATTGTTGCCATTTTAAATGATTTAACCATCACAATAAATCTTAAATATTTCCTTCACTGATGTTACCAAAAAACCAAACCAACCAAACACATGAGTTTAAAAAGGAATCAGTAAGAAGGTTTAAATCATTATTTATTAATACATAAAAAAAGCATTTACAGCAAATACTTGGGTGCTTAAATCAGCACATCATTAAATATTAAAATCATTCTAAGCATAATTTAAGTTCATGATAAAAAAAAAAAATCACTGTAAAACAGTAATAAATTGTCACACACTTTACACCTGACATACATACGACATGAGAGACGCTCGTCTGCTGCAAGTGTGAACTTTGGATTCAGCACCAAAGATTTCTCTATCCATTAAAACCAACCAGACTTCTGTATCCTACATGATTAACTATTAAGACGTGAACAACAGAGGACGTCTGCAATAAATCTGACGGTTTCTATTAACTAAACAGAGATCGGTTCAAGTGTATTTCTTGTGTGTTCGACTGCAGACAGTCTGATGCTGGTGGTGCATCTCTGACATCACCTTTATAAAAGTGACTCGGTTCTTACGGTTTTGACACTGCGTCTGCCATCTTTTACAGACTTTTCCTCCATCGTCGTCGTCGTCATCATCCTCGCTTTCTCTTCGCCCTCCTTTTCCGTCACCGCGTTTTTCTCCTTTTCCTTTTCCTCTTTCAGCCTCTTGTCTCCTTTCCTCTGTTCCTTTTCCTCACTCTTCTTCATCTCCTTCAGCTTCTTCTTGAGGGCGGACCGGTCGCTATGGCTGCACACGCCCAGAGCCTGAAGACGGAGAGAAGAACAGAGGGAGGTGCACGAGAATATAAACAGAGGGGACATGGATTTTATACAGGTTCAGGTTAATGATCCTCACACAAAACCACATTTATGATCGTCATAATTAGCAACAAAATGGTTTAAGCCCTTTAAAGGTGACAGAAGCATCTCACTATGATAATTACAACCAGTAGAGCCTTGCAGATATATCAGCATGTCCTAGATTATCACAGATTAAACAGTATCACCAAATATTGTATGTTCACTGTGAAGTAAAAAGAAACCATGTCAAAGATGTGTTTGAAGTCATTTAGAGACAGTGTGGACAAATCCTGAAAAAAACTGTTAAAATAACCAGTTTTAAAAGAAATGTATGATTGTTTCTTTCATTATAAGTGTGTTAAAAAGTTCAGCCAATGCATATTAGATTTTTTTTATTATCTTAAATATTTATACTGGTGTTGGCCTCAAAATGTCCAGTGTGGTCTGCATTTACCTGTAGTTATTTGCCAACTTTAGTTATTGAATTTCTACATAGAAAAGCTTTAGCAGCGCTTAAATTCACATATGAAGCTGAAATATATATAAAATATATTAAAAACATAAAAAGACAATAACAGAGAGGAAAAAACAACAATACACATGAAAAAGGAATTTAGACAGCTATGTGAAATAAAACATCTAGTTACAAAGCAAATAAAAAAATATCTAAATATGTATAAACAAAGATACACGTGTATATTAATAAACAAAGACAAGAAATCGTTTAAATGTAGCTAAAAATACAGAATAAAGTGTGGGAGTACCATTCAGTCTGGGACAGCAATGTTATGGGATTTAAAAGATTTTGATATAAACCTTCAATCATATTAACTACCTGATATTAGAACTGCCACTCATTAAATTGTTCAATTAGAAATAATAAAACTAATTTGAAGACAAAGCTTCAGCTCACGGTGAGAATTCTGCTGAAAGAACTTATCACGATATTTTGCGACCAAAAGTGAAATTTACACAGCAGGGTTCTCAGGCAGAGGATGAATGTCGGAGGCGGTGTCGTAAATCAGCGGCAGACCATTTTCATATGTTTGAGGAGCTGCTCTCTAATCCATTCGTTCTGGCAAGACAACGCCAAAGAAATGGGGAACATTTTTGGAATAGAAGTTGATCGCTCTTTTGTAAGATTATACCTGGGAAAAGTTCTGGACGAACTCTTGGCCCAGGTGGAATCTGGAGTCTGTTTAGCTGCCGGCAAGAAATCCATCACACAGAAGTAGCTGCAGGCAAAACCCGCCATCAACGAAATACTATGTGACCCATATCTACATTTGTTGTTTTTAAATGTTCTTTGTTTTATTTTAACCTGAAGACAACAGTTATTTTGATCCCTCATCGTCATCTTAGTGTCTCACCTTGAGTTTGTCACTGTCCATGCTGAGCAGCTGTGTCCCATCCACACCTTTGGCAGCGAACTCAGATGCGTACTGGTCCATGTTCATGGCGATTAACCACAGACACACCTGCTGGTTGTTCCACTCCAAGACAGGTCGGCTCTGCCACTGGTTGTTGTTGTTGGCGGGAACTGGGTCATCGTCCAACGTCTGACAGGACACCGGAGACAGGACGCAGACAGAGCGAGGGAGAGGAGACGGAAATAAATGAAACGGAAGGAAGGGAAGTGTAATTAAAGAGGAGAGGAGACTTGGGAACAAAAAAAAAAAAAGATTGGACAAAAGATTGCACCATGTGTGAAGAAGAAGAAAAAGAAAAAAGAAAGAAAGAAAAAGGAAGGGAAGGACAGACTCACCTCAGTGGAGGAAAAGGTGAAAGTGTGAGAGTGTCCAGAGAGGGACAGATCAGAGACATGACCCACCATGCTGGAGCTGCAGACTGGAGAGCCAATACTCTGGAAGCAAGAGAAAAAGGCTGCCTACATACTGTGCTACACAGGTGTTGCATGCAAACTCATGCAGAGATGCAGGGACAGAGGAGGAGGACGGCGTGGAGAGAAGGCTGAGAGCCTAATTTATATCCTTATTAGTCCAAGTTAGCCTGTTAAGCCTCTATGGAGCCATGTGCACATTTCATCAGTCCATCTTTTCTTACCTGATCTCTTCTACCTGTGGTGGTCAGGTACGGTAAGCTGCTGCTGGACACAGATCGAAGTCTCTCCCTGCCTCTCTCAGCCTCCTCCTCTTTGTCTCTCCCTCGCTCACCAAACCAGGGAAAGGGCAGGCAAGAAGGCATGGAGGTGACTGAACCTGACGGAGAAACTCCAGCAGGTTCATCCACCAGGTCACCACATGACCCTCCGCTAAAGAAATCAATAGGTATACATTAAAGACGTTTTTAGCTAATTTCTTTAAATGGCTTTAAATTAAAAATGTGCATTAAAACAGGTGATAATGGAAATCTGTCTGAAGTGATAGTGTGCAATAGTTCGGATCATCTGTTTTGAATGGCTTTTATTTACAATACTATCAAATAATAAGTCACTTGAATTTAACATTAAAGGAGTAGTTTGATGGGCACTACATGTGAGTATAAGAGTACACTATATTTAGAATATTTACACCGCTTTACTTTGCCATCAGACAGCCTTTTTTTCCTCAGGTAATCACCATTATATAAGACAGATATCGCTCCATCCACACCAACCAAACTCCACAGACTAAATCAGTATTTTTTTCCTGCAGAACACAGGAATTGCTGGTCTACTGCTGCCTCGATCGATTAAGTTAGTTTGTGTTATTGTGTGACTTTCTGTTATTGTATGACTTCAGTGAATCCGAAATGTCCCTTAAAATGCCACACAAACTAATAGATGAAGGCAGCGGGAGCCCAGCAACTCCAGTTTTCTGCGAGGTAAAATTATTGATTTCGTCTATGGGTTTTGGTTGGTTTGGAAAATGAGACATTTTCCTTGGTGATTTCCTGTGAGAAAAGGCAATGCAACAGCAAAGTTAAGGGGTGAAAATAATTAAATATATGTAAAAAAGTTCAGTTTAAGAGGCTAAAATACCTTTTGTTGCTGACCCTGTGCACAGCAGGACATCGATTAGCTTCCCGCTTCTCTGAGAAATCTCTTTAGTCTCAATTTTCTCAATATTTTCTTGCTTTATTTTATTTTTTGTGAGCTCTTACCTGTTGTTTATGGACCTTTTGCGGTGTTTCTCACTTCTCCTTTTGCTAAGAGACTTGCGAAGGCCACTTAAAAAAAGAAAAGAAAAGAGACAAATTATAATCATTAAAAGGTCAAGTAAAAATATACCACCAGAAGAAATGGCCATCAGTGCCGTTTCCCACTCAGCTAATGAGGCACATAACCAGAAATCCATTAACTATAATGAGACAAATGTTTTAGGATGTTTTGATCCCAAAACTAAGACAAGAGAAAGTGACAGAGACCCTGCACCTGAAGTCTGGAAATTTCCTTTTGGACTTTCTGGATGCGGAGGATTTGCACGGTGAAGGAGTGACGGTGTCGTTGATGTAGATGGGAGGGGTGAAGACTAAGCTGGTGGGAGGTTGAGGACTGAGGGCTGTGGAAGACGAGGCACTGGACAGGTCACCTCTGCTGTTCCTTTGTGCCACTGTGGGAGCAGACAGCAACTGGCCCTCCTGGCGTCTCTGAGCCTCATCCTCCTAAAAGCAACATGAGCACACGTCTGTTTGAGTTTCACAGTCGGAAAGAGCAAAATTTAGAAGTATGCACACCTGTAGTTTGGTACGTTTGGTCCAGAACAAGGGGGAAAAAATGTGCATTGCTGCATTTTAGTTTTGATCTGGTTCTTGTTCACACCAACAAACCAAGAGGAGTAAATATGAAGCAGCTCAGAACACTGATTAGAAAACTGATTTGTCTAATCTATAGCCTGAACATTAATTTTACTTTGACTTGGCCAAAAACTAAAACTATTTCCATGTATCCTTCATTATGGGACAGTGTGAGATCGACAGCATCATGTTAAAAATCTGCTGCATAAAGTTTACTTGGAGCACATTAAGTCGATAAGTAATTTTCTTACAGCATTCTACTCTTGCCTAGTTTTGACTCATTTTGACTGAAGTAGGCATCACTCGATCACTCCGTTTTTTGTGGTCAAATGATGCACCAAACGGCCGCCTAAAGAGGAGAACTGATAACCTCCATTGTGATGCCCGTTATCTCTGAGAGGTGCCAGCTCAGGCAAACAACGCCTGGATATGTTGAGCTTCCTTCGTAACACAACCCTTCAGGTGACAGTATATTCAGCACTTTAATGATTCTGATGTGTATATTTATAATTATCTTGGGTCAAAGAGCTCATGAACGATAAACTGATGAGCAGTATGAGCGTAATTAGCATTATTAGACTCCTAATCAACCCTATGTTGGGATTAACGACGCAGAGACGGGACGAAAAGGACGCATCTTGTTCATGTTTCTCAGCTTATTACTGTGGAATCGCCGTCACACACTTTTTAATCTGACAAAGCACATGAAGTTGGCCTCGTGCCTACAACCAAATCACAGCAGTGATGATATTCAGCCCAACAGCGCTCACTCTCATGTGCTGTTAGTTAATTAACGTGTGTGACAGCCATATTATGTCAGAAGAAAAAAAAATGGGTGAAGTGTAGTATTTTTCCAGTGTGCTCGTCTCCCAGTGTGAACACAAACTGAACCTGAACTAAAATGCAACCAAGTATAATTTTTTTTCCCCTCTCGGTCTGGACCAAATGAACCAAACTGCAGTTGTGAAAACACCCTTAGTGTCGATTTTACAGCTCCGTCTCCTACCTGTTTCCTGAAGCTCTCTCTGAGTTTGTCTCGAGAGGGTGGGTGACGCTTGGATTTCTGGGCCAGCTGAGCTCTGGCTATGTGAGCGCTGGAGTCTAGACGTCCTGTATCAGGAACTGGGATATACCAGTCTGGACCTGAGACGGAAAAACAATTCCTTCAACAGGTTTGAAAAAAAAAAAAAAACACAACTGCTACATTTTCCTCACACTGTTTAAGTTCCAGTAAGTAATATTACAGGGATTTATTGGAAGAAATTTAATGAATGATATTCATAAGTATGTTTCCATTGTGTATAATCACCTTTTCATTCACTTAGACTGAGTCCTTTATATCTACAGAGTGTGCAGGACCTCTTCCATGGAGGTCGCCATGTTGCACTGCCATTTTTCTACAGTAGCCCAAAATGGACAAACCAAACCCTGACTCTAGATACGACCTTTTGCAGACTGCATGGAAGTGGACCCACCCCCTCTGTCACTCAGCAATTTGTATTTTCAGGTGATTATACACTAATAAAAACAGATTTATGAATATTCTATTCAATTTCTGCCAATAACTCTTGTAAATGTCACACACTGAACCTTTAAACAACAAAAAGCTTTCAATTCTACCTACACTCTACAGTCACAGCAATTTAACTGTTTACCTGTGACTGAGGAGTCCACAGATTGGTTCTTTCTTTCCGAGTCGTTCCTCTCCAGCTGTGCTATCTGTGATAAACAGTGTGAAACAATGACTGCAGAGGAATGGCAGCCTCAGTAAAGCAAATCCACACTGGGTTGAGGAGTCTCCTCTCACCTGGATTTGCAGTCTTTCAACTGTCTCTCTGTGCAGCTTATCTCTCTCCTCCATTTCTCTCCTCAATTCTGCTTCTCTTTTCTCCCTCTCCTCCTCTCTGGAAAAAAAAATTGGGAAAATTTATTTCTGAATACATGAGAGGGGGGGGGACTCGCATAATTTTACCAGCTGATAAAATACCCTCGCAGTAATTTACGAGTAATTTTCCACATTGCCAGAGAAATAACTGGATTAGATGAGTTACCTGCTCTGGTATTCTCGGACCAGTCTCTTGGCCTTGCCGTATTTGATCTCCAAGCTTTCTGATTGGCTCTGGGCATCAGCCAGTCTCTGGCTCACAACCCTGCACAGTGTCTGGGCCTCCTGCCAGTACCTGATAAAAAGAGTGAGGGGTGTTAGCACCCTCTTAACCAGCATTATAGTCTTCAAAATGTTTCTTGACATGATTATATTTGTGCAGGCTTTACACTTGACCTAGATTTGTATATACTTAAAAATCAACTGAATGCATTTCTATTATATATGCGGCCTACAGCATCGTACTTCTCTAGTTTGTCAGCTTTCTCCTCTCCGTCCTCCACTCTTTGCTCCAACTCTTCCTTCTGGCTCTCCCAACACGCCTGCCGCTCCTCCAGTGCCTTCAGCTTCACAGACATACAGTAAAAGAACAGATTATGTAGGTTTTTCTGAATGCACGTGTCTGATAAACTTCATATGCACAAGGGGAAAGAAAGGTGCTCTAAAAAAAGGCCCTTTATTTACGTCACACGTGTCAAAATCTATTCTTAGAGTCGGAGACTGGTCGGTGTACTTCTTCAATCCTCTTACCGACAGAGTCTTGATACAACAAATGAAGTATTCACTGATCTAACACAGTTGGATAGACGAAAGCCAGATTTTCTTTCACCAACCCAGTTATGTCACAGCAGTGATTACTTCAAGGCAAAGGCGGATGCGGAGAAGTGTTGGAACGCGGCCCGTGTCCTAGTAACTCCACGCGGAGCCAACTCATACACAGTTAAATGGGTCAGACTGTTCCAAATGTGGTTGCAAAGGTAGTGTATTAAAGCGAGTACAGTTATTGGTTTGAATGTATGTGTGTGTGTGTGTGTGTGTGTGTGTGTACAAGAGATCTCAATCTCAGCTGAGTGACCTACCTTTTCTCTGGCGTGGTTTAGTTGGGCCACTCTGCTTCGTAGTTTTGATTGAAGCTACAGAGACAGAGGTGGCGAAAAACCAAATTTGACTAGTTTTACATGAGAAGAAAAATGTAGTACTCATAATTATTGTATCTATATTTGTACAATTTAAAAGAAAGGTGAAATGAAATATAATATTTTTTTCTTGAAAGGGACAAGAAACCCCAAAATCAAAAATAAATGTTTTTTCTCTTACCCTTAGCACTATTTATCCATCTAGACTGATTTGGTGTGAGCTGCTGCGTTTTGGAGGTAGAGATGTCTGCCTTGTCTTGAATATAAAGTAACTAGATGGCACTCAACTTGTGGTGCAAAGTGCCAAAAAATACATTTGAAAAAAATCAACAACGATGTCGGTTTCCAGAAATCATGACCTGGTTATTCAAGATGATAAGACATATCTTAGTGTGAGCAGTTTTATGTAGGAACTACTTACTTTCTACCAAACTAAACCCATCATCGTGCTAGTTAGCTCACTGGTGCTGATGTTAAAGCTGAACTAAGGTGCACACCATTATTGTTTCCAAGGATACAAGGAGATGTATTTATCATTATACAACAAGGCTGTATAGCAAGATTTTGAAACAGTTCCCTCTTTGATTGATTAGATTGGCAGAAGAACATTCAGATTTCAAAATACAGGAGGAACTCATGGATTCTTGTACGACAGTTATTCATAATAAAGTTTGAGGGCCATGCATATTATGGGAGAAACAAGAAAACAGGAGTGTTGGCAGATATAGAGATACTTCTGCATCTCTTTCCAGACAGCAGCAGGGTAAAGAGGCTGTCGCCGGGGTGGGTATTGTCTTTAAATATCCTTTAAGCTTTGCACAGACACCTCATCTCCCAGATGTTACATCCTGCACTGTCACGAGCCTCTCATCCATGAGTAGACGCGTGCCTCCTTCTGCGCTTCGATACAGTCGGAGGGTGTAATTTGGTAGAAAGAAATAGTTATTGCTACATGAAACTGCTCACAACAACAGCTGTGGATTATCCTGAGTAACCGGGTCATGATTTCTGGAAATGGACATTGCTGGTCAGTTTTTCAAATGTATGTTTTTGCCGCTTTGAGCGCCACAAGCCATCTAGTTCCTCTACACTCAAGAGATGGCAGACATCTCTTTAGCTGACATCTCTTTAAAATCCCAGATTTTTTCTGAAGCATGTCTCATGTTAATATAATACTGACCTGACATCCAACAGTAGATATACAGTATACTGTAATCTTCACTGTATACATCTGGTTTATGGGTGTTAATCATGAATTCATGTTGAATCTAAAATACCTGCTGGTATTTGAGGCAGAGTTGGTAGTTATCCAGGCTGGAAAGAACAGACACTTCCTCCTCTTCATCTTCTTCCTCTTCCTCAGCCACTGAGCCCCTCTCTGACACGCTGTTATCATTGTATTCATCTTCACCCGCTCTTCCTCTCTTCGTATATAAAAACACACACAGAAAGCATCACGACCGAGGACTTGTTAGCATGATTGAAACTCCACTCCATTTTTTTTTGTAAGGAAACAAACCTTTCTGCATGTTTTATCCATTTCCAGGCTTTCATTAATCAGCCGTGCCACCTCGCTCTCCACCCCCTCCTTCTCTCGGCCAATCAAAAACCTGCCGGCGAAACAAAGAAATCAATCAAAGCTGTGAGTAATCACCCCAGCCTGTTTCACAGCAGACATTTTGACTCCTGAGCAGGTTAAGCACAGGTGTTACCAGTTACATTAATGATGGCATGTGTGGCGGTGAGCCAACATGCACAAGAGAGGGTGACAGGCAAGTGGATTTTCACTCCTGTCCCATCCCAGTCCCACTCCTGTGTTGTCCACACATGTCAAGCTCTGGCCAAATGACCAACCAGCCACCAGAGCAGACAGGAGAGAATAAAAAAAGACATCAGAATGACTCATATTATCTTCAAAATAAAGAGCAGAGCTTATTCATATTAGAACTGCATATGTATATATAAAAACTGGACCTATTATTATATAATGATTCCTGTTGTACCTGCTTCAGTTGACATTTTTCCTGTCCCCTCTCAGTCATAAGATGAATAGTGAAATCGACTCCCATCCCACAGGAATCCAGAAAAAATGTCAGCCTCTAATGCACAATACCAGCACCCTGACACTGAAGCAGCTGACGCGTGTCAGAATGTCTTCTGTGAAAAAGGTCTATCACGTTATCACAGTACTGTATGTTGTTGCACACTAACGCAGCTGCAAGCATCGTTTCTAATACTATCTCAGTGTCTGTGTGTTTACAGACACAGGCATGTCGTTCTACTGGCATCTCGTTTTATTGTTGAAAAATCTATTCCAGAGAAAAATATATTTTCCAGAAAAACAGCTCATGTGGATTTCACCAGTCAGTTGAAGCAATAGATTCCTCAGTGCTGCTGTCATGACCAAGAAATCTGAGTTCTCCTGCTCCAAACATCTGTTGTTCTTCCTGCATCCAGTCATGTCACAGTGATGTAGTCCGTGTTAAGGAAGAACTACAGGCCGCTTCAGCTTGTATTTCTAGTCTCTGGGTAGCCAGGAGGCTACATGAGTATTTTTGCTATGCAATGCTATGTTCTGTGCAACAAAATACAGCTATAGGCTCAGGTGGTGATAACACAGCAACATGGGTGTGGGTGTAAAGAAGCTCGGGTGCAATACATCCTGGTACATGTAGGCACTGCCGGCGCCGCTCCATGAGCAGGAGGACTCATCTTTCTTGGTCAATACTGCTACATGATTGTTCCTGTAATTTAGTGCCAACTCACAACTTTTTTTGGAAAGGAAAAGATCTGATGAGCAGACAAACTGCCCGTCTCCAAAAGCTCAGATGAAAAAAAAAATCTGAAGAACTCCTGGCCATGTGAAATTCACAAGTATGATGCAGCCTTCATAAAGTACAGATTTATTAATAATGGCTGTGAGCGCCTAACATCCGTTCTCTGCTCTCTCGAATGAGTGTTTAAAACCATCTAAACATCTATATTTGGGGGGGGGCATGAAAACGTTTGAGAACTCCTATTTTAAAGCACTGGAATGCTCCTTTAAAAAACAACTTTCGGGGAGAGAAAAATTATATTTATCTTGCAAACACTATTTCATCTTTAAATAACTTCAATTATGTAACAAACATTTCTAAGTTTGACTGGCACTGATCAGAGGGACAGTTTTTTTTTTTTCAACAAATCAAATTTCAGGCCAAAACTGCATTATAATACCTCGCCTCTGAGTCACTGACGGGAAAGACTTTACTCTCCCAAAGTAGCATTAATGCAAATGGTGGGAAACAAAACATTGTACTGAAACACGAGAACTTACTTGACGAGGCCTGATGTATTCTTGAGGACTGTGGCTGCAAACAGCTGCGAGACTCCAACCAAACTGACCCCGTCCACCTCCACTATCTGGTCATTCACCTGAATCCTACGACACACACATAAACAAAAGAAGCCCTCATGTCCTTTATCCCTCGTGCTCTTAAGCTTTTTTATAAATGACTTAATTTTAGGGTTTTATGCTTTTGCTGAAGATGTTGATCACCGTTATGTTTGAAGCATTTCAGAATCCACCGCTTAAAAACTTAAAAAGTTATGCCGCTGTACCTTGCCTTGTCAAACTTTAATGAATGAAACTTGAAATGTACCTTCCATCCTTCTGTGTTGCTCCTCCTTCAGTGACCGTCTTGACAAAGATTCCCAGTTTTTCCAGCCCCTGGTCAGCTCCTACACCCATTCCAATGATACTGATTCCCAGACCCTCATCTCCTTGAAGGAAAAGATTTTAGCGATTTATCCTCAACATGAAGAGGAGGAAGAGTGCATCATGAAGAAGTGAAAGGTATGTCATGAAAAGAGAGAGAAAAACCTCCCAAGACAAAACCGGAGCTGCAGAATTAATTTAAATATTACCGAAATCACAATACGGCAGAAGCTGCAGTTTTTGATGAAGGCAAAATGTGTGACAAAGCAACATTATAATGAAACACTGTGGTGCTGCAGAGATGCCTACAAAGACCATAAGACGTTAAAATCAGAGGAAGAGCAGGTGGAGGTACAGACCCTTTTCTATCTCCACTGGAAAGACATCCATCCTGTCCACTCTCTTCTCCAGCTCGTACTCAGCCGAGGCAGACACGGGGTCAATGTCCTCATTGTGTCTGTCGTACTCGGCGTTGGAATAAGTGCAGAACACCTGAAAGACAGCATTCGAATACATGGCATGGTTTATGTCACCGCTTCAGATTATGTCAACACTGATGCCAAATTTGATTGTAAAATAAAATAAATAAAATAAAAAATTGAAAAATAAAGATAAATATAGGGTTAAGTTAATTTGCACTTTGGGAAAGTAAATTTCTGAAAAAAACAAATATATTAAACCCTGTGATTTTTCATTTTTTCAACACTTTGACTTCAGCACAAACCGGCAGCCTTTTATTTCTGCATCATGCTAGCTGTTAAATAGCTATTTTATTTTGTGTATTTATATTTCTGTGCTTTTTCCCTGCATGTCTGAATTTACCTGTTCTTAAGAAGCCTCAGAATAAAAATATCTTAAAAGAAATTATGTCCACTAATAATACTGTTTTATGCACCGACACCTACTGATATGTCCGTTCATCATACAGCTGACTGTAAAGAGAACAGACTGCAGATATTGACACAACAACACGCTGATTATGTTAGCAAATCTGTCAGGGTGTGAGACTCAGGAAATGCAGAGCCCTGAACAAACTGTACAAGCATAATAAGAGGACTGCAAAAAATTTCAGTGCACACACACACAACTTCCATGTGTCAATAATTACTGATACTACGCTGACCGACAGTTTGTTATAAAGTGAGCCAGATGAATGCTCTGCACACCCACAGGAATGTTTTCTGTGCTTCTACATCGAGTCAACTCTGAGCTGACAGAATGAAGCATGTGGGGTCTTGCCTTTCCTCCTCCTCCTCCTCCTCCTCCTTGTCTAATGGATTAGAAACATGGCTTTGGGCTAACACTTCTCTTATATGGATTCAAACACCAGCTTTAACCGATAGTCACACAAATCTACGATGACAAGCCTAAATAAAATGCATGGATTTAGAAACAAGTGACCCTGCAGCTGTCAAAGTTACTTTTCATTTTTGCATTTTTTTCCCCCTCACCTTGATTGGTGCTGTGGAGAACCTGACCTTTGTCTTTCCAACTTCCGCTGCATCCTCATCCTCCTGATCGGACACTTCAGGCAAACCAGGAATTTCCTCATATTCCAATAAAGGCTGGTTTTCTGCATGTGTGGAGTTTTCCAATTCCTGTCTTGATGGCGTTGAATGAGACTGGGATTCCTGCTCGTACACAAAAGCCTCATTCTCAATCCCACATACAACTTCGGCTCCTGTCTGCTCCCCTTGGCCTCCTCCTGCCTTATCCTTCCCATCACTGCCCTCTTTATGTTTGACCTGTTGCTTCTCCTCTTTTTCGGTTCTTTCCTCCTCTTGACCTTGTTTGCATTCTTCTTCACCACCTTTCCTCCTTCCCTCCTTGTCAATACCCTCCTCCTCCATCACACCTTTCTCTTTCCTTCCAGCGCTATCTTTCACTCCTGCATCTGTCTTTTCCTCCCTGCAGTCCCCCTTTTCTGTTGACTTCTCAGCCCGTGCAATAACCTGACTGTTCTGCCCCTCCCATTGTTCATTCACCTGCCGATACTTGTCTCCTCCACCTTCCTTGTCATCCTCAGCCTCTGTTTTACATGACGTTCTGGCTGATGACTCCTGCTCCTGTTCTTCTGAGGGAACAACTGTCCTGCTGTCCACTCCATTTTCAAGCGTAGATGGTGTTGTTGTTTCCACGCTGGGCTCTTCAAAAACATCATCCACTAGTTCATGCGCACGTTCTCCTACTTTGCTCACATACTCATCCTCAAGCCACTTTTTGGCCTCTTTCTTCTCCTTTTCTTCTTCGTTCTCATCACTTTCCGATGACTCGTTCTTCACGTCGACTAGTTCTGCCCTCACTGGCTCCTCGGGGGTCAAGCAGAGGTCAAGAGTTGCCCTGTCTTCCTCTGTTTGTGGCGCTGTGGTTTGACCATGTTTGTGAAGACAGGAGGGAGATGTGCTGGATGATTCACTGGGGCCATCCGACACAGCTGATTTAGGGTGCCTTGTCGGCGAGGCCTGTGCACCAGGCTTTGGCGAGGAAATATTTACGAGGGGTAGGTTTATGGATTTGTCTTTATTAGAGCTCTCCTCCTCTGTGTGCTTCTTTTCTCCACTTGCCTCCTGCTGGCTGTCACCTCCTCCTTCCTCTTCTTCTCTCCCATCTGTAATCCCCTTGCTTCCCCTGCCTTTCGAAACCTGCCCTCCGCCACTTTCGACCTCCATCACCTTGGTCTCAAACAACCTCCGAGTTACGGAAAACTTCTGAGCCAGGGCAGCCCTGTCGATATCTGCTATCTCCTCTGATCTGGATAGTTTATCTTGCAGATTAGACATGTTGCCCACAGTGCTCAGAACAGACGAGGAACTGACGGCTGAGCGTCTGGATCCAGAGAAAGGCGAAGTCTGAAGCTGTGGGGTAGGATTAGGGGGAGAAAGCAGCGGTGTGGAGCCAGAACTCAGCACCGGACCACCATCTTGTTTCAGCTGCTGGCTGTCCATTTGCAGGAAGATGTTGTCTCTGATCTTGGTGCCCCTGGTGCTGTAAACCCTCCCTCTGCTGCCGGTGCTGGCGCTGGTGTGAGACATTACGGGATCCGACAGCCTGGATGGCAGCCGGGTTGGGTGCACAGCAGCAGAACAATGGGCAGCAGCAGCTTTGGTCAGTGGTTGTAGACTGGTCCCAGTGTCAAATGAGCATTTGATGGCGTGGAAGTCAGTCTTATAGGTTATCCTGTGAGGGGAGGCACTTCGGCCTTTGCTGTCCGTCCGCATCATTTGGGAATGGAGGTTCTCTGAAGTGACAAAAAACTGTGGAGGAGGTGAGGTTTTTCACAGCTAATGAAAGCACCTGGGCAAGTGTCGTGCAGGTAGATAATGCTTGAGGAGTTGCTGGTACAGAACAGTGGAATGGTTGCAATAAGGCAATAAATCTGCTGGATAAGAGAGCTGGTGTTTTAACTGGTTACTGCATTCGTTTGATGACAGCAGGTGACAAAGGCAGACTCCTGATCTGGAAACTTCATTGTCAGCAGGTAATCTTCACCCATTAATTCACCATCACCACAGCGGGAGTCTCCTGGAAGAGTGGACTGAGAAAAGGTTAAGTGCAACACATTCATCCAGGTGAAGTGGCAGCGGATCTATTCATGCAAATTACTGCAGACACGAACCATCAAGTAGGCTAACTTAACTCGTGACTTGCAGCTATCAATGCTAGAATTAAAATGAACAATTTTCAGGCTGTGTACTCACACTCATTTGGAGGATTAGCGGTTGTCAGCACCGTGAAAAAAACATTAAACGGAGCCATGAGGCGTTTTTGTTACACGGTTAGTTACAATTAACTTGTTTGCAGGAGCAATGAAGTCCTCTGGGCAACCGCTGCGTTCGCGTGCTGTCGGAAAATGAGCAGATATAAAGTGCACAGGGACTCGTAAATATCTCGGGGAAATGCGCATTTCATTTAATAATAGTCCAAGGGTGATGATTTAGCCCTTTTATTATTAATGTCTTGGTATATTGTGTCAAATAAACAACCAAACTGGTATTTGGAGGACTGTACAGTCCCTTTTTGTTTATTCAACCTGCAAATTTAATTAGTGTAACTTAACCTTAATTTTGATGGCAATCTTTTCTCAAATAGTTGTACACATACTTGTACAAGACAATAATAATAATATTATTAAATAAAAAAAAAAACTCAAATCAATACTATAATTTTAGTTTAAAACAAAGCATATTTTCAGAATACAGTTCTTATGGGACAAAAAGGAAAAGTTTATTAATGAAATATAATGTATTTTTGATATGTTGCAACCATCCCCCAGTAGTGTTGCCACTGTCCCCAGGGTTGGGGTCAGTAGCAACATCTGACGCCTTCCTTTCAAATAAATATTGTGAATATATATCACATGTAATCATCTTTAAATAGTATGGATATTAAGCAGGCAGATCAAAGGTTAATATTTAAAGATTTGGTTGTTGTAGTCCATGTAGAGAAATGCAAAACAGTGTTGAAACTGTCCCCAGTCTTCCCTATCTGAAAATTCTACTTAAGTACTGTCATGGAGTATTTCTACTCAGTTACTTCCCATCTGTGCTGGTGTGTTTCGTGTTTAGACCTAAAGCTCACCATAACATTTGTCGTGCCTCCCTGGGTGTTTTTTAAATAAAACTTTTGCCATTACCCGTGACGCTAACTGTAAATAAGACTGCTATACGAAGTGCGTTATAGTTGGACAGAAGTTTACGACACGACCTGAAAGCAGCATATCGCACCAACCTGGCTGGAGCGCGCGCGCAGTTTTAAAGGTCGTCCCAAACGTTCTGTCGCCTTGACAACCAGCAGCTAACTAGCTTGGACACTCAGGTTAGCTAGCTAGTGTGTTGCAATGGTACCAGGTAGCATTTTGAAGCTTCGTCTTACCGTGTAAGTGCTGTTTGTTTTCAGTCAGCCGGTGCTGCTGACGGCTCCCTCTCTGTGATAAATGCAGACAGATGGCGACTCATGTCTCTAAATACTGTAAATGGATTATCCGCCGGTAATCCTGTGTAAACTACTCTAGTAACTGTGAAACACTGACGGTGAGTGACTGGGGACCAGCAATGGGGCAAGGTTAGCCTACATTTGGGAGGGTCAGTTGTTGCATCTGTCTCTCCTACAGTAGAAAGTCTTAACATTTTTGGTCAAGTGCTCACCCAAGAGGCTTGGGCTAGTGTTAAATGACCATTTGTAGATAAGTGGGGAGGAAAATATAATCACATATCATAAAATGCTGCTTTTGTTGCTTTTACTGTGTCTCTCCATGATTGCCAGTAAGTCTAATTTCCATTTTTGGCATCATATACTGTCGGGCAGTGGTTGTCAACCTTGAGGTCAGGAACCCCAAGAGGGTTGTAAGATAACTGTGGAGAATTGAATACAAAATTATGGCACACAGCACAGAATGAGAGCCAGGAAGCATGTCTGAGCGACATTATTATTCTTATTATTTTAACACAACTTAGCAAACTTGAACTACTCAGTCCAGCACCAGGCATGATGGGAAATGAGGTTTGTATACCATGGTTCTTTTGGGGGTCTTGAACACCAACCTGATTTTTTTTTTTTTTTTTTTGCCGTGTTGAGACTCAAAAAGTGACTTTTGAAAAAGTGAAAAAGAACAGGCTGTATGTTGTGCCGTATGTGCACTGATGCATACACCAAGTAATCCTCTTTTCTTTGTGATATTGTCATTTAGGTTGAAACTGGTCTTGATGTTGGGAGGCCGCAATGATGCAAAATAAAAGTAATCAATAATTCCCCTCAAATGCATTAACAAGCCTGTTTTGAAAACGTAAATTGTAGAAAGTATAGATATTTGTTTTAAAACGTAGGAAGTAAATGTGAAAAGTCGTCAGAAAAATAAATACTCAAATAATGTCCAGATGGGGTAGAATGGGGACACTTGCAACAGGGGATGGTTGCTACAAGTCTTATTCCTCCAATCAGAAACATGCTAGAGTGATGATACTCATATTGCACATTCTCACACCCACCAGGAAGACAAAAGACATATTCAACATCCACGGCTGCATTTATTGAAAAAAGTTGTTTTAGAGTTATGAAAGTAATTTTTTTTCATGAGCTGTGTTTTGTTATACTGTCCTGAACTTTTGTATACATTAATCAAAACACACTTAGTTTGAACACTTGTTTTTTTCCCTTTGTTTTGACTTCTAAGGGACATGGTTAGTATGTGTCAAGGTCAGTGGCTGCATCTGAAATTCCATACTAATATGCTATCTAGGATGCTAAAAGGAGTATGTGAGATTTTTTTAGTATATCTGAAAACTTAGTATGAAACCAATAGCATGTGAAGAGAGCACTCTTTCTGTGGAAATATTAGTGTGCAAGCACTGGACACTATGTTGGCATAAATATCCCACAATGCATTCCAGTAGTGATGACAACAACAACATGACAGACAAAGGCAGAGAGTGAATAAGACAACTCCGATATAATGTAAAAATGGCCTCCGCTTAAATGTAAGTAAGGTTTCGCTTTGCTAGGTGTAATATATTTTTTAATGAGTTCATTATTGGTTACCATGGTTACCCCATCTCTGGTAAGGAGGCAGTAGTCAGAGAGATACACACTACTGTTTATCTGCGCAAAAGTATGTTGAACAATAATACACATTTAGTGTATGTAGTGTGTAATACATGGTTTCAGATGCAGTAAAAATGTCTAACTAGCCCCTGATGTTCTGTTGTTGCATCCATCTCCAAGCTAAACAGCCATATCAAAACAGACCACACAATAGTCTTTTTCAACATAAATGAGTCATTGTTGCAGCTTTGTACAATAAATACATGTTTGTGGCACTGCAAATTGTGCCATTCTTCCTATCTCACACAGAAATATGAAGACTGAATAACATCTGTCACGTCTGCACATTAACTAAAGGTAGGCTTATGTTCTATGTCTAAACAAACAAGACTAAATAACTGTTATGCATCTGATAAAGCTTTCTGAGACAAAAGCAAAAGTTAATGAGTTAAATTTAATATATTTTAAACATGTTGCAATGATCCCTCGACTGTGTTACAAGTGTCCCCAGGATTGGGGTCCGTTGCAGCGTCTGACTTCTTACATTCAAATACAAATTGTGAATGATATGTCATATAAAATTGTCTTTAAATGGTATGGGTAATTAACAGACAGGTGTAAGTTTACTATATAAAGCTGCAAATGTTGCAACTGTCCCCAGTCTCCCCTACTGCTTTTATGACTTTTATTTTACTCTGTCTCTCCATCATGGCCAGTAATTTACATTTTGGCATCATATGTTGCACATAAAATCCGCTGTAAAGTGGTTGTATCCTACACTACTATCAAACATGCAGGTTGCTGCTACATTCACTTACCTTTACCTGTCTTTCAGCATCACTGCCAGCGCTGTCATCTGCTGTGAGGAACAATATCACTGTAACAGAGATTCTCCTGGGCTCTTGTGTGGATATTCACCTGTGTGCATGATGCAGGTTAGTGCAGTCAGCCAGATCTCACACTATCTACCTGTGTGCGTGCATGTGTGTGTGTGTGAGGCAAACAAACGAGAGCGGTGATGCAGCACCTGCTGATGTACGCGTGTGTGTGTGTGTGTGTGCCTACCTACCTACCTGTGTGTGTAATGCCAGTGGGTGAGTCGGTGCAGCAGCTATGTCTGTCTGTGAAGCTTGGCTTGCGTGGCAGATGGACTGGAGTGGACTGGACCGGACTGATCCATGAAGGCAGAGCCGAAGAATGGTTCTGCCTGCTGTGACCTGGATCTGACTGGAGACCATTGTCCCAGGTGGCACTGGGACCTAGTTGATATAAATACTAGCCAATCACAAAAGCCTCGTTCTGAATGAGGCTAACCAAAAGGAGGGAGGGGAGGGAGGGAAAGTGAATTGAGGTAGAGGTGGAAAATGAGGGAGTGATGTCGGGGTGGGTGGTACAGTAAATTTAGAGAGGTAAAGGCTGCGAGAAAGTGAGTGAGGCAGAGTGGATGGAGGCAGATATTTAACCTGGATTTGTGGAAGTGAAATGTGAAAGACTCGGGGGGTGGCAGTCATATGAATGGTAAAACAGTAAATTACAGGTATAATGGCTGCTGGGGAAAAAGAGCAAATCCCCTCTATTAAACTCAGCGGTGATATTTATAATTGATGGCGGATAAAATGAAAAATACAGGGACCTGTGTGTGCTGACACAATCTTCAACTCCCATTTCTCTCACCAGCAGCAGGTCACCTTGACTTAGAAGTTAGTGCTCTTCCCTCTTCAGGCTCACATAAGGATTTTTTTTTTTTTAAGTCGGCACAATGACAGTCATGTCTACACACAGTCACACAGCCAGTATTCAAAACACTGCCACAGTCATAGTGTTGAGCTGGATGATGCTGATTGAGGAGGTAAAGAGAGGGTGGGGGTACGTGATGACAAATTGCTGTCAGCGGCTTCTACACAATGACACACCAGCACATTTTCTTTGCTGTCCCTCTTGATTTTTGTAGAACGTCACCAATATATTGGCTGATATCACTTAATCACTGATACTGTGTGTTAGTCTGGGGTACAGTATATATCAGCTGATGCGTAATAAGAAACTGTAGTGCAGAAATGCCAAACAAACAGGTTTCACTCTTGCCTGTTTCCCTTTGTTCTTTGCAAAGTTGTCATTTGCAAACAGTAACTTTGCTCTCTGTTCTGACACTTAAAAAAATCTCAACACTGCAGACATACTTGTGTCACATGCACATACTTAGAGCATCATCTTAGAAGAAATGTTCATTTCAAACCAATACGCTACTTCATTTTAAAGCCTTTATCAACTGATACTGATAATGTGCAGATAATATTGTGCATCTATACCATCTGAAAGGGATCAAAAATACATAAAATGCTGCTCATACCCCCCCCCCCCCCCCCAAAAAAAAAAAAAAAATTATGTTAAGAAAATATCAGACAACCTATATGCCAATACTGATATAGACCGATACAGCTGTGCAAGGCCAACATCATGCTGATAAGATTTGTCTGCCTTTTGTATAATCCAGCATCTGTGTGGCTGTCGTATAATTACAGCTTTCAGTCCTGCTTTAATGAACTGCTGTCACATGAAGACTGTTAATTTAAAGAGTCAAATTAGGGGGAAAGGACAGATGCTTTCTTTAGGCTGAGATACTGTCTGACAGCTGATGATATCAGCTCTGTGTGTCTATGTGTGTGTGTGTGTGTGTCATGTAGGCTGCATTTGGCAGACAGTCATGCCCCATATGGTTATCTGTTCAGTCAACCATGTTTAGAGTTTCCCAGCTTCACGAGGGAATTGCACTCAATCCTCTGAACACTTAAATGCAGACACACACGCACGCTCACACACGCTCTCTAGCTGAACCATAGCTGGGATGAACACACAGGTCAGCACAATGTAGCAGTTCTGCAGCTCTGCACAGTTAGTTTATACTGTGCTGTGAATCAGTCTGACGTGTCCCTTAAACTGCAGTTTTTATAGCTTGTGTGTTGGCGCATCTATGAATCCATAAACAATGATACTGCCACTTTGTGTCTAGATGTGTGTACTGCACATACGTTATTTTAACAGCATCAGCAGTAATGATTTAATTCTGTGTAGATGGATATGTAGACAGCTCGGCGCTAACACTAACAGAGTTATATGGATTCAATTATCACCAGGGTCACACATCATGAAAACAGATTTTCTTCATACTGTGTGATTTGGTTTGTGAAGATGCTGCTGCAGAAGCCTCAGATGTAGAGCTTCGACCATTAATAATCTGAGTCATTTTATTAAGACAAACAGGATGAAATTAAATCTGAATATTTTCTGGTTTGTTTAGTCCTCTATCACAGTAAACTGCGAAGTTTTGTGTTTTGGAAAAAAAAACATTTGAGGGCACTGATCACACACTGATCAATATTTTACACCGTTTTATTCAGTAATTTATTTATTGAGAAATAAATTTGCAGATTAATCAACAATGACAATAATTGTTAGTTGGAGCCCTACTCAGATGTACACACAGTTTGACTTGGATGAAATTTAAATGGAGTGGATCAATGACATTTATTACATTGATAAAATAAATATTTGAAGTTTGTACTACATAGATAATGAATGAGTCAAAATATTACTTTAAATGCAATATAGCCAAGTGCAATATTGAAATAGCACAAATTGCAATTTTTTTTGATAAATTAAAGTGACAAAAGTGTGACAAAACAACATTATAATGACGTACTGTAGTGCTGCAGAGATGCCCTGACCTACAAATCTTGTTGTCCTGATGTAAGAAAACATGTTTACACATCCCAACAAATGTCACATCATCATGAATTTAATAGTTTTTAAAATGTCCCCAAAACATAGTTAGTATTTCTGCTGTTCCAACGATCACCAACCCTGATTTTATATAAAATTTCCCATCATTTATTCTTCAGGTCTGTGGGTGTGTACTGTGCTGCTGAATGAGAACAGCGGGTCTTACTCTTACTTCAGTGTGAGACTATTAAATCAGCAAAATAAAATGACAAAAATAGCTCCAAAAAAACCCAACTGGTGAGGGACTCCTCACCATTGCCTGTAGCTGATATATTCGTTCTGTTGCTCAGACTTAGGAGAAATACAAACAGTGGCCTTAGTTAAATCATATAAAATGTATTTTCAATGTTAATTCATGTACAGATTGAGGCAGTAAACTGAGTAAAGATATATGTAGAAGTATTTCTATATTTTAATGTAGAATTTCACATATTACAGTTTTAAGAGGAAGAACATCTTACAAAATAGAACGTTACTAATTCAGAGACAGCTGGACTGACACACGCACATGCACACGCATGCACACACGCACACACACACTCCATTTTAACAATATGGTGAAAACTCGCTCAGTCGCCCTGCAGTATTACATTCATGCGTGCTGAAGTGCCATTTCAAACAGATGCAGTAAGGCAAGCATAAACATCCACACACACACACACACACACACGCACACACACACACACACACACACACACAGAGTATCAACAGGTGCACACATTCACACATTGAAATTCACCTGATGCAGCAGAACTAATGGCTTTAATGATGTCGGTATGCAGGGTGAAAGGAGAAGAAGAGAATCAAGGGGGCTGAGATGCGACAGTAATTCTCCTGCTTCCCTTGTTTCTCATTTATCTTGTCCCTTACCCTCCTCTTGCTATACCTGACTTGCCATGCTTTTTCAGAGCAGAAACAGACCACAGAATAAATCCCTAAATTCCTCTTACATTTTCTGCTCTCCCTCCGCTCCCTATTTTCACATATATAGATTTATATTTATAGCTATAGAGTACGCATGGGACATAAGTTATGATTTTTGGCTGTGCTGAATCCTCAAAACCTCCCTGCTCCTCCTCAACCTCCCTCCCTCCCTCTCTTTACTCCCTTCCTCCCTTTGCTGCGGTGGCTGCGGTCATCTCGGTGACAGGCTGCGTCTCTGCTGCTGTTGCTGCTGCCTCTCCCTCATCACTCGGGTTGAAACAGAAACAAGTGAAAGTAAACGCTGCGTTGTTGCTCGTTCATACATGGTTTCTTGTGAAGCCTCCTTCAACGCCACAGCATCTTTCACTGATCTTTGTTTAGGAACATCAAAGCCTCTGTATACAGAAGCATTGATCATATACAGCTTGTTTATGCCATGTTGACATAGATGACTTCATACTGACAATGCTCTGATTATCCTCCTCCTTTTTCATTCCAAGACTTCAGCCACACTAGATTGTGTTTGTGATTATGATAATTTGGTCAAGAATTCGTGGAACAGTACTTGGTCATGTATGTGTTGTGATTTTGGTGTCTTTTTCTAACTTCTTAAGTCTGCAATATCATTAATTGACACATTTTTCTTAAGTAGTTCGATAGTTCCTGTCCTGTTTGTCGTCCTGTTCACATAATGATCATATGGGTTTTTATCAGTTGTGTGCTGAAATGAAAGCGCCTGCTTCATGCAGAGATTGAGCAAAACCATCTCTGGTACTTCTTGCTTGCTTCAGTTGTCTTGTCATTGTATTAAATCAATAAACAATCATAACAAAGCACTGTGTAAATAAACTGCCTGTCAATTTCTCAGTCAGTCAGACAGTGTTGAATTGAAGAGTTATTCTTCCATTGTTGAGATAACAAAACCAGTCTACCACTTATCATTTTTTGATAGATCCCTCTCCTACTTCCTGACCTACTTCTCCCTTATCTATATTTAGTTAAAAATGTCAATATTTATACCCCTCCCCTTTTTCTCTTGTTGCGTGCTAATATCATAGTGTCTGCTATCCCACAATGCTTTGGAAGGTGACTCACATCTAAATAAAATGAACAGGAACACATTAGGTGGGTTTTTACTTTAGGGGGCAGAGGTGAAATAGAAATAGATGCCGCTTTTCTGCATGCAGCGATGCCCTGCTTTCACTGCGGCGTGCACTGCTCCGATTTTTGCCATGTTTGGCAGCTTAGTTGAACTTTGACCCCAAATACTCAGCATTTTTAAGAATCCCCAGAGTTATTCAGTGGTACTCTTTGGTCCTACCAGGACCTCAGAGAAGATGGGGACACTGGGTCTCCATCTCTCAGCAAACATCCATCCAAGCTTCAGTTTTTCCTTGCCTGTTCATTTTGACATATTTCATGTTTCATGTTTTGATTTTTTTTTAAATCTCATTTTATATTACTCACAGTGCTCACATTTGTTGATCTTGATGTCCTTTTTGCTCTGTGTCTGTTCAGGCAGTTTATGGTTTGTAGCGACGTCATCTGTCATGTGCAGTAGGCGATACGAGAGGGGATGGCACCCACCCAAAACACGTCCTCCTTGATAACCTGCCATTCTCTAGTAGCAGAGAGAGTGCAGTGGGATAGTGGTTGTTTAGTTAATTGTTAGTTAAGTCTGCCTGACTCATTGATCTTTGTCTAACTGACGTTTCTGCAAGATAGAATCAATGGCCCTGACCATGGCTCTGAAATATCAGTAGCTGTGTGTAGTGCTGTCTGTGGTGCTGAAGTAGCAGACAAATTTGCTTTTTTCTCTCAGTTCCATCTTCTCTGTCAGTTTCATCTTGGAGCTATAATATGATGTAAACTATATAGCATATATAGCAGGTTACTTAAAAGAACTGGCATTCTCATCACTAGAGGGCTCACATTGGACCATCCCTCCTGTTACAAATGAACAAATCGCCTACTGGTGACGTCTAATCGAAAAACTACTCAACAACATAAGCCTTTGCAACTAAAAAAACTTTTCTCATCTGTAAAGTAGGGATGTTAATGCTTAATCACTGATCGATTAATCACAGTGAAGAATTAACTCATTAAAAATCTAACCAGTAATGTTATACTGATACTCATACTGACACTGATAATGTTTTGTGGATAATTTTCCACAGATTTTCTCACGATTTGGTTTAGTCTGCCTTGTTAGTCAAGAAATGGCAGTAAGTACGCCCCACTTGTTTGGTGGAGCCACTTGTTGAATAATGATAGCAGGACAAGAGCTGATGCTTGAGCCTTATAGTTTGATTTATTTGTTTGAATTCTTTCATGTGATAATGTGCAACACTAGAATTGTTTAAAGAAACTTAAACTGAGACAAAGATCTACATTTGTACCTTATTTGTGATTAATCAATTATTAACATGTTCAACTATCAGTTCAGGAAAATGCACAATATTTGCAACCCCACTCTAAAGACAGTTCTTTCTTTAGATGCGTTTCTTCTGTACACTACTACTTTCTTTCACCAGGCGTGAGCAGGCAAGAGCATGTGCAATTTGCAACGCTCGGTTTGTGCAATAAGACACTGCCTCATTTGCAGCCAGCGTGTAAGCGCTCCTCGCAAATCACTTTTGTGAGACAAGCCGCTCGTTGGAAAATGAATGTTATGATTGTTAACGTTCCAGTGTACTCTATAGCATCCTAGTTTTTTTTCCCTGCTTTGATGGATGTTTACACCTAACCTCAAACTGTAGCACCGCCAGAGCTACCCAGAGAGGCATTTGTTGCTGACCTGAATGACAGGGGGGCAACTGTGTGTTGACCTGCCCTGCCCTGAACTCCCCACCCATGAGCACACCACTGCTAAACACCTGTAGTCTCACCTCCAAAATATATATTTGAGTTGATTTAGCCACTACAAAAGCTCTTTTTCCTTCCTTGTTGACCACTTATTTTTGCCCGGATTGGTTTCCTGTTGAGTTTGTTGATTTTCATTATCACTCAAATGTGCTTCCTGACTGTACTTGTAAGCATTATGTGTCCTTTAGTGGGCCAAAGAATGACATGTTAATATATTCAATGTTTAATTATGTCTCCAAGCATTGCACTGTACTGTATGTCATTGTGTTGTTTGTGAGCCCTCCAGTTGCCCTACAAAAAGCCCATTAAGGCAGCCTGACACAAGTCATCTGCATGCCATGATGAAGGCAGCAGCAGCAGCAGCAGCAGCAGAAGCAGCTCGAAGCGGAGGGGCGGGGAGGGAAGGAGGGGGCGCAGCCGGAGCTCACATTCATTAACGACCACCGACAACCGGGAAGCCTCCTCTGCTCGCCTCTCCCTCCGGTAGGATCACCGTCACTCGGCCGGGGAAGATGGTCGCGGTGCAGACGTCCCCGAACTCGTCTCCGTCGGCGGAGTGGATCTGCTGCCTGGATAAAAGGTGGGTGAATAAACGCACACTCCACAGACACTTCCACGCCGTGCGCATCCCCACGCAGCGACGATTGTGTTTTCTCTCGACCCCTCTTTCATTCACCCGCGTCAACGTGATTAATGCAACCGGCGATCGGCTGCGTGTGCAGTGTGTGAGTGTGCAATAATAGCGTGATACGCCTTGTTTTGAGCATCCTCTCATTTTCAGTGAATATATTCCCCTCAAAGGCTGCAGTGCATGACAACATACACCCACTGTGTTTTTTAAAAAATAGCTGTTTTTGTCTCTGCTCGGTCAGAAAGGCGTTGGTGGCTTCGAGGTTCACTGGGATGTCTCTGCACTGCATGAGCTGTGATAGGTGGCTGATATAGCGCACATGGTTTATGTGTCGGCTTAAATCAAATAGCCATACATTTTTAAAATACTACCATAGTGGTTTCCTCGAAATGAGGATTAGAGGCAGGTCAGTGGATTGTTTTTTTTTCAATTTTTGCCACAACGTTGCTGCATGTGATCCTGTGTTTTTTCTGGACTGACTGCACAGGTTATAATGACTGCACAGCTAATTTACAGTATCTTTATTAACAAGTCTCATCCTCGTGTCACAATCCAGAAGCAGCAGTGTTTAGTCCATGCTGCTTTATCTGCCCAGTTAACATTCAAGGTCTCATGCTGCAAGCACACTGTGCCAAAAAAAAAGAGGCATAGCTGGTATCTATTGGGAGTCGCCTTGAATAAATAAACAAGATGAAATGGCAACGCTAATTACTGTAGATGATACAACTCACACCTGAAACAAGCAATGATTCATGAGACATGCACCCCACAGCTCCTACACCCACACATACAGTACACACCTCACTATGACACATCCTCACGTTACCATTGGCAACCTGAAGCTACCATCTTGTCTTCTCATCCTCACCTGTAATAAGATTAGATGCATGATGTAAATACAGTGTGCTGTTGTATTTGTCTTCCATTAATGTGGGGCTGCAACTGAGAATTATTAATCCACAATTGATTAATCTGGTGATGCTTTTCTTGATTAATTGCTTGGTCTCTAAAATGTCAGCATGAAAAATGCCCATCGTAGTTTTCCAGAGCCCAACATGTTGACCATACCCATTTTGTTTTGCCAACAGTCCAAACACCAAAGATATTCAGTTTGCTATAATAAAAGACTCAGAAAACCACCAAATATTCCCATTTAAAAATCTCAAACCACTACATAGTTGGTGTTTTTGCTTTAAAAATAAATTGAAAGCAGTTTTCAGCCGAGTGACTAATCATTTAGTTGCCCAATTGTTTCTGTATTAGTTGAGTGTAATTTGTTGCTAATTTGTTGTTAAAGGGACAGTTCAGATTAATTGAAGTGGGGTTGTATGAGGCACTTATTCATAGTCGGTGTATTGTCTGATGTATATGGAAACTGGCACACCTTCAGTTTGGAGAGGCAACAGGACTAGTGGTGTAGGAAGCTAAGCAATATTTTTATCGCTTTACCTTACCAACAGCCTGTTCTGACGGGACACTGCTGTTTTATAAGCCAAATATGTCTCTCTCCATACCAACCAGACTCTACTGGCAAAATTGTGAAGCAAGCTTCACCAAATTTATTCAGTAACACAAACAAACTAACCTATCATGGCAACAGCAGATCAACAACTCCTGTGTTCTGCACTTTTTGAAGTGTTTAGTTGATCAAGGTAAAGCAATATTTGGCTCATATAATGGCATCCCATTGGGAAAGGCTGTCAGCAGTGAAAATAATCTAAATAGTGTACACTTAAACACTTTTTATAATGACTAAAATACATTTTGCTCCTGATCCTGTCCACAGCAGTATATTGATTTGCTTCCTACAATGGTGCTCCTACTGCTTCTCTAAACTAGGGGCATGCTGACCATCATCTACTGTAGGTAATGCACATCATGAGTAACCTGATGAAACCCTGCTTCAAACAATCCAAACTATCCTTTTAAATGTGGTTAAATTGGGTAAAATATGATGTAAAATCATTGTGAGAAAGGTGTGATCCTTACTCTACTAAAATTCTTACATTTGTTGTTCAATCTGGTGTCTACAATTAAAACAAAACACCCACCAGGCAGCATGCTGCACTACTGAATATCTTAAACTAAATACAGCTAGTAAACAGTAGTAGGTGGGTGTCTGAAAGGGCAGCCTGGGTCGTAATATTAGACTGGACAGGATCTTATTGTAGAGCACTCAGTGCTCTTCAGCTATGCACCTCCTTATTCAATCAATATCCAGCAGTGTGTGTGTGTGTGTGTGTGTGTGTGTGTTTGGTAGCTTTCATCTTACAGTAACTGTTGACGTGAGCAAGTGAAGAGTGAGAGGCGGGGGAGAAGGGGAACGTAAAAGCAGGACGGAGGTTAAGATACAACTGTCTCTCGTATATCCGACCAGAGACATTTATTGCCAGTGAGTGTGAAGTGTGTGAGATAAGATCGGATTTGTTTGGTTCAGTGTTTCCCCAGGCAGGTAATAGACGTTCCAGTCAACACACGCAGCACCGGTCCAGATGCTGGTTGAAGTTTAATGTCCCTCTGCTGCAGGAAAATGGAAGCACAGAGCAATGTGACCAGTTTACACACTTTTAGATGACATGGGAAAGTCCAAGACAGAAACAAGGAGAAAAGAAGTCCTCGGAGTTAAACCTGTTGTCCCATGCAGACATCACTGATATGTAGGTTGTTTTGCAAATAGGGATGAGCCGAAAAAAAATACCCTGTATCTGCTTAGGGCTCACTAAACTTTGGGTAGAATATGTTTCACAGTTTGAGCATGATCATTTTTAGAAGGCTAAGTTGTGCAAAATGCATCCATACAAATATAACATTAACAGCTTAGTTGCTCAACAGAGGGAAAAAGAAGGTATCAGTAGTGGCAGAAACTCAAGGTTGCCGTATCTGTATTGAATCAGATATGAAAAAGTGGTAAGTCATCACTATTTGCAAATATGTTATGTAGGTTAACTTTCAAATATGTCAAGGCTAGATGAGTAATTTGATGAGTAATTTTCAATGGTAAAATGAAAACTGTGCTGTGTTTATACTGATTAATATTCAGTGTTGTTAACACGATGTCAGGTTGTTACTGGGTGTCAAAGGAGCTGTGTGTACATACCATTCAAATGTCTCACTGCTACAGTAGCGCATTAAGCTGGCAGCTTGGGAGATCTGTTTGTGTTGAGGCTGTCTGACATTTCGGTTGGCAGCCACAAATCAACCTATGATTTATTTTGTCTGGAAACAGTGAATTTTTCCAGATGGGTGTTTCCTAAAACAATCTGCAGAACCGTCTGGTGTCTCTCAATTTTCTCTTCAGCGTGTCACACTGGCCGATTTGTAAATCCTGCGTTTGTCCATAATTTGCGGTTGAAAGCTGAGATCTCTGCTGACATGAACAGCGGGGGAGGAAAAGGCTGAGGAAGGGAGAAGTCAAGGAGGAGAGAAGGAGGAACAGTAAGATCAGGTGAACAGCTCTCAGGTCACATCCGCCTCACGCTAATGGGGGAAGCAAATTCCTCTGGACAGGCAGGGAGCGAGCAGACACAGAGGACAACAGGAGCAGAGAAAGACAAGAGGGAACAAGGATTTAACCAGGGGATTATAACTGACGGATCTTAACGGTTTCACTGCAAACGGATAGGTGAAGGGTGACGCTGGTATTACCCATTCAACCCTGCAGAGTTAACCGCCCTGTCTCTCCCTGTTGCGGCATGTGGGAGTCCACCTGTCTAAACCATTAACCCAGCCTACAGTGGGATATGACGTTCAGTCAGAACACCGAGGGCCAATACGCAGGCAGTAGGAGGATGATGGGAAGATGAGTCAGAGACAAAAAAATGGGGATAAAAAAGACATAGAGAGAAAGAAAAGACCCGTCTGTAATGGCCCCAAGCTCATGGCAGATGTTGTGAGACTGGAAAGATGTGTCGTGCACCGTGCAGACCTTTAGGCTAAAGTCTGTGTTTATTTGGGAGTACCGTCCCGGATATGGAGGACAATCTGCTACAGCTTGAGGACACAAATATATGTGTGTTTATCCCTGTATGTACATGTGCGTGTGGGTAAAAGGGGCGAGTCATCGCTGTCTGTGAGCTTGCAAAGCATAAATGAAGGGATAATAATGGGAGGATAGTGAGTGCGGGTGTGTTAGCAGTGGTGGGACTTAATGGATGGAGGGGAAATGTGAACGTGCCAGTAATGGTGAGGGAAAAATGAGCAGTTAATAACAAAATTAACAGCAATCAAAAGAACAGGGGATAAAAGCAATAGAATAAGCTAAGATGAATTTTACTTCAGGAAAATTAATGAAAGCAGTTGCAACGGCAGGCCTATAGCTTGGATTTGAAAGTAGTCGGCATTGATTCAAGTCTTAGCTCCTCTGGCAGTTTGTTCCACATGTGAGTGGCATAGAAACTAAAGGAAGTGTCACCATTACTAGTTTTTGACTCTGGGAACAGACAGTAATTAAGAACCAGCTGACCCAAGAGGTCTGCAGGGTTCATTCTTGGTCAGTAGATCTGATAAGTATCTTGGACCTAAACTGTTCAGTGATTTAAGGACAAGCAGTAAAATTTTAAGTCGATTCTGTAAGAAACTGGTCTTCAGTAAAGTGATCTGAGAGTGGGAGCTGTATGCGAAACCTTTCTGGTCCTTGTAACAACCCTGGCAGCAGCATTCTGGATCAGTGGGAGCTGTCTGATTGCTTTCTTAGTCAGATCTGTAAATAGACCATTGCAGAAGTCCAGCCTGCTAGAGATAAAAGCATGTGCAAGTTTCTCTCAATCTTGTTTTGACATTAAGTCTCTGATGCTTGCAATATTTTTAAGGTAGTAGAAGTAGAAGAAGATTTTAATTATTGATTAAATGTGACTACTGAAAATGAGGTCTGAATCCAGAATAACACAGAAGTGTCTGGCTGGATTTTTAGTTGTCAAGGATAGACTATTGATGCGAGCACAGACTTTAAATCTTTCTTTGTTGGTCCCCAAAACAATGTTTTTTCTTCATTTAAACAGAGAAAATTTTGGGACATCCATCTGCAACTAATGATTATTGCATCATCAATTAATCTGTCAATGTCAGATAGGTGTGAAAAATGTTGCAGTATTTTCCAAAGCCTGAGATGACATTCGTGGATGTCGTCTTTTGTCCACAATCCAAAGTGTCACAGAGGAATAAAGAAACCAGCAAATATTCAGATTTAAGAGATTGAAATTGGAAAATTTAATCGGAGAAGTTAATCATTGCAGCTCTTGAGTTTCTTCATTTGGTGACACAGCTATGTGTGTGTGTGTCTGTGTGTGATATGGAGCCTTAAAATTCTGAGTAATATCTGCTACTGGAAGTATTTAAAGATTAAGTAACAGAGGTCTGAGAATCAACTCTTGGGGAACTCCACACATTATTGGGAAATGCTCTGATGTGCAGCTAACAACTGGTGCGAAATAATCTAGAATAATGAAGAGAAAGGGGGCCATTTGTTCGTTCCTATCTCGCCTATCATGCTCATGAGAGACACAAGTCAGTCTTAAGAGAGAGGGGAGGAAAAATGGATGGAGATAAGAGAAGTGTTTAGTGGAGGCAGACAAAGAGGAGAAAGCTTGAAGCGAGGGGAAGGGGAAGGAGATGTAGGAGGAGAGGGGATAGACAGCCTCTCATCTGTGAAGGAAGGAGCCCACAGTGCATTAGCTATTCTGTATGAACACACACACACACACACATGGAAGGATGAGTCATAAGCAAAATAAGTGAATGAATGGGGCTAAAAGCAGTGTGTGTTACTCTGAGATGTTTTGGCTTTGTAGTTTTTCACCAACCACATCACTGAACAGAATGTTTAAGCTCTCAGATCAAACTTCTGTGGGTTCGTGTGTCTGTGCGCCCCTGTAGATGTCCTACAATGCTTGTGTGTGTGTGTGTGTGCGTGTGTGTACGCTCAGATTTAAGCGTATTAGAAATAGCAGCAGTACAAATGAGATCTTGCATCAACACCCTGTGGGGGGTCTGAGCCGAGAGAAGTAACGCCTGCAGCTCTGCACTGTTATCGTTAAGACACCAGGCCGAACAATGAAGCAGCGTGCTCACGCACACACACACACACACACGCACACACACACACACACACACACACACACACGTAAAGATAACGCTAAAACAATAGAGCCACCTTTTATCTTAAAGGACAATACCACCGATTTTTCTTGTTTTAGTCCATTAACTGCTAATTGCAAATATTTAGCATCACTGCCAGACACTTTGCAAAGCACAATGTAGGTTTTTGATTGATTTTCTTACCCTCCGTGCAGAAATGGACTCGCTTGAGATTGATAATCCATCGGAGTGAACAAGTTACATCCTGCAGTTAATTGGTTTATTTACACCACTTTTGCAGTTAATAGGCCAAAACATGAGTAACCACTCATATGGTTGTTTAAGAACTTATGTTGGACCTAATGAATGGTTGTTTCGTTCACAGGCCCTCGGAGCGCTCAGGAGAGGATGTGGACATTATTCTGACTAGACTGAGAGAGGTCAAAGCCTTCCATAGGTTCCCACCTCCGCTCTTACTGCAGATCTGCGCCTGTGCCTTCTACGAATGCCTGGAGAAGGGAATAACGTGTATGTACATGTACACACACACACACACACACACACACACACACACACACACACACACACACACACACACACACACACAAATGTAACAGTTGTGGTTATGTGTATGACAATAGATGCTTCTCAGGCTGTCAGGCTCACACTGTAGCTCTAGAGTAAAGCATAGAAAAGACTCATTATAGAGTATATACAGTATACTGTATGATATTATATGACATGTCATGCTGCAGAAGATCCTTTTGGTGTTTGAGGCATGATGCACTGGAATGCAAAGTGCAGTCATTTAAATTCATGTGTAAACACGTCTCCGCATATAAATTATGCAAGCCTTTTTAACACCTTCTCCTTAGGTTTATATATGTTTGCACATTTGATCACTTTACTGCAGATGCCTTTTTATGGTTAAGATTACTGCAGTATCAATTATTCTGCCAATTACTTATACTACTACTTATAAAAATTATTTTGTTTATAAAATATCAAAAAAGCTGTGCAAGTGCCACAGTAATTCCCCAGAATCCAAATAGATAATTAATTCAATAGATAATTAATAGTACACTCTTATAAAAGAGAGAAAAGCTGCATATCCCCTTCATATCCCTTTCACATTTGAAAAAAAGTTGTAACCAGTGAATGTCTTGCATCTTTGCTTTGATAAATAAACCCACTGTTTCAGGATGTAACATTTGCAACAATTATTTCTTTCTTTAGTTGATATATAGTAGGCATTTTCTTTCTATTTCAATTAAAGAGATAGTTTGGATTATTTGAACTGGGATTGTACATGATACTTATCATTAGTCCGTGTATTACCTGCAGTAGGTGGCGGTTGACATAGCAGAGAGTAGTACCAGCACAAAAGCGAAAGGTATTTTTGCCACCGGGAACCCACAGTTATATCAGACAAATATCACTCTGTCATGCTCAGCCAGATGCCTTTTACAAAAATGGAAATTTTACCTCACAGAACACTGGAGTCACAGGTCTACCGCTGCCTCAGTCTGTAAGTCTGTGACTTCAGTGAATCCAGAGTATACTTTTAAAACACAGAAGCCACACAAATTAACCGATGAAGGCAGTGGTAGACCAGGAACTATAGTTCACACTTAAACTGATACTAATGTTTTTTTAAATACATTTTGCTGATGCGTTTGTCCACAGCAGGTCATTGCTTAGCTTCCTGCACCAGGACTCCTGCTGCTTCTCCAAATTAGGGGCATGTTGACTGTCATCTACTGTAGTAATACACTGATTAAGGATACAACCCCACATCATAAATCTGAAATATCCCTTTAAGGATAGAAGATGACAAAATCTTTCATAGTTTCTACAATTTAGAGAAAAAAATCTTATGTTTTCTTACCTATTATATGACATTAGGGAACTGGAATACATTTTTGTGAATGCATGTGAGTGAGATGTTTTTCACCAGCATTTGACAGTGTTTAATGTATTTTAATGTCCACAGTGTTTCGACAGGGAGACATAGGCACCAGCTGGTATGCTGTCCTCTCGGGCTCTTTGGATGTCAAAGTGTCAGAAACTGCCAATCACCAGGTAGGCTCAAGTCAAACTGAAGCTTCATGTACAATAACTTGCTTAGTTTCTTTTGTGCTGCTGTGTGTCTGCTGTGTGTCTCCTGTACAGTAAATCATTTGAATCACAAATGAATGAATGAATAATGAATTGAATCTTGAATCACGGACACTACGGGCTTCATTCTGTAATTTGCTTTCTATTTTTGTGAAGATGCATGATTTCTCACGGCTGCCATTTTCCTATCCCCTCTTGTCCTATTTTTTTTTTTATTTTTATCGTAACCTTCTCTGTGGAGATCGGGGCTTGTTCTACAAGTGCTCCTCATGTTGGAAACCTGGTCCTGCACGACTCTCCTCAATGCTGACATTGTTCTAGTCCATTAGCTCATGTCTCCCTGTTTAAATATGCCAGAGCAAAGCTGCCACAGCACAGAAAACAAGTCCACTGAGAGCTGTGCTTTCCTCTACTTGTTATGCCCTTTATGGCAGAGTGTGGAAACAGGGTTATACTGTACATATAGAGGAGAAGAATGACGTGTGGGAGAAGAGAGAGGAGAGGGGATTTGTTCCTGGGTTAAAGACAGAGATAAGAAGCGCTTCCATTGTGAAATGTTCTTTCTATGTGTATGTAGCCCTAAAGTGCCATTGGTGGCCTAGTTTCTGTGGCTATATTTGAAATGTCAGTTTGGACGGCTGAAAAGGTTTCCATAGCATACAGAATATTTGTCTAAATCAGTGGATGGCGTGGGTATATGTGTGTGTGTGCATGTGTACGTGTGTTTGCTTGCCTCGAGCCTGTCCAATTATTTCCAGCACCCACAGATATTTTCCTTACAGGAGACTCCGTTTACTAGTCCCTCATATTTGAATTGATTTGCATTCATTAACATATATTAATCTGTCTGTTCTTCATGTCTGTCCATTTTTATAAAGCAAACCTTTGGATCTATCTTTGTGCTGCCGCTGAGTTGTGTCTAGGGCTGCAGCAATTAGTTGAAAATGAATCGGCAACTATTTTGATAATCGATCTAAATAAAAAAAAAAACCCTAACATTCTCTTGTCTCTAAACTGTGTGAATGTCCTACTTTTCCTTGGCTTGACATTAGTAAACTGAATAGTTTTGAATTTTGAACTGTTGGTCAAACAAAACATGATCTGACATCACCTTGGGCTCTAGAAAGTTGTGATGGGCACTGTAACTGTTTATGTTATTGGTTAATAGACCAAACAATTAACAGACTAATTGATTACTGGAGGACTCTGCAATATATTTACTATAAAAAATAATAAAATGTACATGACATGTCATCATAGATTTAGGAAATATACTAAATTGAAATACTAATACGTTGTTACCTGCCAACAACGCTGCAGTATTTCCGCTCTGGCCTGTGCTCTTGTGTTTTTGTTTACCCATTTCATGTTAATTAGAGATCAGTATAGTATAGTATAGTATATTTAGCCAAAAGCAGAATCAGTATAACCGTTATTATTCTGTGCAGTGGGACTCTTTAAAAAACATACAGATAACAAGCAGTTGTTTAAACAAATATATTGTGTTTGTGTGCAGGATGCAGTCACAATCTGTACACTGGGGATCGGGACAGCGTTCGGGGAGTCCATCCTGGACAACACACCACGCCATGCTACCATTGTCAGCAGAGAGACCAGCGAGCTGCTGCGTATTGAGCAGAGGGAGTTCAAGAGCCTCTGGGAGGTGAGAGACAAAGATAGAGTTAAAAAAAAAAACTGTATGAGCTGCTGAGGCTGTGAGGATGAGCTGAACTCTGCCTCGGCAGCATACCTAAAGGTTTCCAGCTTGGAGAAAATTCCCCACAGAGACTTCAATTTTCAGACAACCTTCCTCTGTAATTGTGCCTTTAACCACAAGAGGGCTGTCCACCATAACAGTGCCCCCTTTTCCACCTATTAGACACACACCTCAGGTGACACTCAACAGCGAGACAGACAGAGAGAGAGAGAGAGGAGTGTGTATGTACAGGACATGCCTGTGTGTGCTTGTTTGTAGAACTGAATGTCTGTTGTTTTCAGAGATTACTCTGGACTTAGTGCAGCATTTACGGTACAAGGGACGATGCACCAAACAAATGCCTGGGGCAATTAAAATGCCATGTTGGGCAAGTAAATTTAGCAACCTACTTGCATAATTGGGAAAATGTTAAAAAATAATTAAACACACTGTTTATTCCAGAGCTGTTGATGTACGCATTAGCATTGAGAAGCCAAGTGCTGCCAATTTCAATACTGAGAGTGTTGTACAAAGAAGGCTGTGAGCACGACAGAGAGCATGTGCATCATTAAAACTTGTTTTTTTATGGTTTCATCTGGTTTGAGAGGCAAAGAGTCTGCTATACCCTGTAGTTTCACTCACTCACTCACTCACTCACTCACACAAGGTCTCACTCAGTCACAATTAGTCCAAGGAGAAGGAAAGGGGATTTGTCATACATGACTTTGTGCAAGGAGATCTCTGACCCACATCACTCAGTCAGGCAAGAAAGTGTTATTTTTTGTCTGTGTTGTACTGTAGTGTTAGCTAGGAAGTATAGTGAGAATTTAAAAGTGATAAGTGCATGTTAGTGCTTGAATAAAACAACTGTGTGCTGAAGTTTTCGCCTGGGATCAGTTGGATTGATTTCAGTACTTTTGTTTGTGTTGAAATCATAGAGGAGGTTAAACAGTATCCTAAGGCAGTCGGACTAGTAGTCAGTAAGCAGATGAAGCTGGCTTGAACAAATAATATTTTCATATTTTAGGGGTGTCAGAATCGAAATATTAAATTGAATAAATTAATTGAAATGAGCTGTCAGTTTCTCAGTAGTTGAGTTCAAAGGCATTTCACGATTTTCCCAGTACTTTTTTCTTTTCTCCAACCCTGCCTACTTGGGGTATCCAGCGCATGTCTGAAGAAAAATATCGTGATCTTACATCTATAGACAGAATAGTTTGGTTAAAATCTTAGTTAAACTGCCTGTTTCACAGCAGGTATTTTGATAGGTAATTGCATGAAAAGCACTGATCAACACTGACAGCTCCATTCATGTGACGTTCCATTCTAGTAATTCACATCATAATTCACACCTGTGCTCTTACTGCTGTGACAACATAAATGGCATATTCGTATAAAGAATGAGAATAAAACCACAAGTATCTGTTTTTTTCTAAAGACATCAAAGCACATTTAAAGTTGAAGTGAATGGATCTTTTCCACAGCAGCCATTTTGACATGAAATAGGGGTAAACAGGGTAAACACAGGTGTCGGTCAAACAGAGTCAGGGTGCTGCTATTGTGCTTGCTGGCTCACCAGAAAGGCTCTGTTACACTAAATGGAATGGGACCTTATATAATATTATCGTTAACGCCTGTGTTTACCCTCCTATTTCGTATCATCATAAATATCAACATAAAAAAAGGTCTGTTTTAAGAGGACATGCTGCAGCTGGTGTCCACTCAATACATAAGGATCAAATTTCCATTTTCTTTTCAAAGAGGAGGAAATTGATTATATCAACTTGAGGTAATATTCATCAAATGAAAATGCAAAAACAATGTGGTCAGATGCTGCAAAAGTCATCTTTCCTTTTGTGCTTAACCATGCAAAGGTCAGTCGCTGCAGGCATTACAAGTAAGAGTATTGACATTCTTGGTTAATACTGGTATATTGCAGACATAACTCCCATCAATAAAACACATCACTGTGTACCTAAGAGGGAAACAGCCAACAATACTGCAGTATTGATTAACTAAGATGATTCATGTTCAGAATATAGAAACTCCCAGTCAGCAGCCGTTATCAGATATTGCAAACAGATCCTGTATCATACAGGCTGGAAGAATCGGCACTCAGTACCGTGGCCGTGGCCTGGCATCTCCTTTGAGAGTTGGCATTGTAGTAGTGGCCTCTCTGTGGGCCTCCTTGTTGAGGTTACCCGCTCCATTCACTGGGTCGCTCTCAGAGAGGAAGTCCTGGCACAGCAGTGGATTAGTTTACTGTAGCGTCACAGTCGGCGCTCACAGACTTCAAGTGGCTGCCCTGTTTTGTCAGGCTCTAATCTCCTATTTTGCATTGTCAAATCCAACAGGTCTTGTTTTCTTTGATGTTTTCTCTTAATTTTTTTTCACATATATAGTACATTATAGCTTTCATACTTATTGTTTTTCGCTTGTTTCTGTTCACATAGAGGTCAGAGGTCACTCAGTCTGATGAAAAATGGAACTGTCAATCAATTCAATTACTTTTGGAGTTATTTTGGATCCAGGTTTAACTTAAAAAACACATCAAAAAGATGTTCACTACTATAAAATTTAACCTATCTTTAGACACATTCAAAAAAAATCTAGCAAGTTGTCAGCCATACTTTAAAAGTAGTTTACAACATATTTGAAAACACAGGGCTACTTGTACTGCAGCCTTTTCATACACTGATAGTTGTTATATTTATTTGCTTATTTTAATTTACCGTGCTGGTAATTTTAGCACTTTATATATTTTATATTAATGGGGGAAGCACACTACGTCCTTGAATGCCATTTTGTGAGCCTGCAGGGTGTGGACATTCAGTGGAAATTCAATAAACTGCGTCACAATTGTGAACTTTCATTTCTGGAGTTATAGTGTTACGTGGGAGATTTATCATGTTTTTTCCTCTTGTGAAACGCTTTGTAACATTGTTAAGAAAAGTGATATATAAATAAAGTTAATTACCATTATTATATGAGCACAACTAATAAGATTGATCACAAACATTATCTCGGCGCGATTTAGCCGGTATCGTGTCATTAACTCACCCTCATTCTGCGTTTGAGGAATATTTCTCCTTCCTCTTTCACTTTCTGCCATTTTCTCCTCTGTTTAAGAAACTCTTAAGCCTGTTATAAGTCCTCCTCCCTGCTCCTAACAGTCTTTCACCTTAGGAGCGCTTTTAAGTTTTAAGACTTGTATTATTTTTTAAATAACTTTTATCTTTACCAAGATCTACTCTTAACTTTAATGGAAAATTCTCAGCAATAATTGTCACAATCTAACAATTTTCTTAGGATTTTTCATTACTGGGAGAAACTCTTTGTACTAGGAAGCTTTGTGAATATGACATCAGATTTCAAGTATTGGAGTTTATGTTTGTTATATGTATTCCCTGTCAAATAAACTTGTAAATAAATAAGTAAATAAATAAATAAAAATGTTAGGGGTAATTCATTATCATTATTATGTTATCATCATTATTATAAACCCTTCTGATTTGCATTAATGGCCTGCATTCGCCTCTCTGGGTTTATTTAGCAATAATAACCTGCTCTTACTATACTTCATCCTGCTTATTACATGGCAACATGCTTAAAAAATAAATGTATAAAAAATGGGTGTGTATATATGAATATATACTGTATATATACATCCTCCAGAGTCTTTGATCTGACCTGCATCCAAAGCAGTGTACTGTTTAATTCAATCAAGATCAAGTATTCAACAAGGCTGAGCAATGAACATAAAAACAAATCTGAGCTGAGCAATAAATGTGTAAAAAAAATCATAATAGCCTTATTATGAATGAAAAATGAATAGTGTTTTGAGTGTTGTTTTCGACAACCGTTTTGACAAACCTTGTAAAAGATTTTTAAATGCTGTATTAGTGGCTTTTCTGCTCTCGGCGTCAGTACAAAACGTATTTATCTATTCATTGCTGCCACTTATGAAAAAAGCTAATGACTTCTTCAGTATGATTATTACTAGATGAAATTGGATTTCCTGAAATGTGATATCTCCATTTTACAAAACAGGAACATATATAAAAGCGAGATAGGACAATAATTGGTTTTTAAAGCGTGTGTGCCATCTTATTATCTGGCTTGTAGTGTGTTTGTTTGTCAACTAAGTGCACTCAGTCTCCCTCTCTGCCGTCTATTTTAGGACCGAAGACATAAAGCAGAAAACATAGCCCGAGGTTGTCCTCTTTTGAATCTTATTCAGCTCGTAGTAAAAAGATCTCTGTGTTTTATGTGTGTGCATGGGCTAATTTGTGTGCATGTGCTTGTGTGTGGCCGGTGAGGACTAGAAAGCTACAAGATGAATGCAGTCATGTGTTTGATGAAAGGATGAAAGAAAAGAAAGCACCGCTGCTCCATAATTCACACACCAAGTGAAAGTGAGGTGAATAAACAGGGTGTAAACATAAAACATTTCGTTGTTCGTGACAGACATGTGTAAACACAGTTTACCAATAGAAATGGGACCAATCCGGTCTAACACTGATGCCAGGCGCCGACATTGAGGCATGGCTTTCATCGGGCATTGCATTAGTGACACAGATCCACATTCTATATTCTACAACACCATGTATTTGCCAAGTGTTATGTTAAAGCAGTGCAAATTGATAGCTGAATAGCACTTTCCACTAACACTCTGCATTTGCAATTGTAATATAAGAGAAACATGTTCTGTGCTGCGACACAGCTGGAGTGAAGGCAAATTCTGCAAAGCTTGTGTAGTTTGTGTAATGTAACTTGTGTAATGACATCCTTCAGTTTCAGCCTTATGTAATCAGATTAATAATAATAAATATTCATAAACATCAAGGAAAAAAGTATGCTGGTATCAGTATAACATCAGTATCGGCAAATGTCCAAATTCAGATATTGTAATCGGATCAGAACTTTAAAAAAACAACGGATCGGTACATCTATTTACAGCGGATGGCTGGTTGGCCTGGACTCACTTTCTTTTTCCTGCATTTACCCCCCTGTCCCTTTCACCTGCTCCACATTTCTCTTGCCCACTTCCTCTCTCCTCTGTTGGCCGTGCCGTGTCTTTTGCCAGCCTCCCTCTATCCTCACTACTCCTTTCTTTCTCTCCCCCGCTGCCTTTCTCTGTCTCCCCCCTCCCTCCCTCCCAGCCTCTCTGTCCTCCTCCACTGGAGTAGCTCAGTCGTACGGAGACTCAGATCACCGTGGTAACCTGTGAGAGAAAGTGGTTCGGTTCTTGGCTCGATCGTGCCAAGAGAGAGGGAGTGAGAGACTGAGAAAGACACTGGGGCGACTGTGTGTGTGTGTGTGTGAGAGGAAGAGAGAGGACAGAAAGAAAGAAAGAGAAAGAAAGAAAGGAGGAGAGCAGCTTGTTTTGAGCAGGATGCTATCCGGTGGCTTGTGTGTGAGTTGTACAGGAGCAGAGGGCAGCTCTCCGGGGTTTCAGTCCCTCCAGTATTAGCAGCTGAGCGTGTTCCCTCAGGTGAGTGTGACTGTATCCGACTGTAACACGTAGTAATAGTCTGTGGTGTCCTCTGAGCTAGAACGTGTTTCCCTGTCATATTTTCTCATATTTACTTCTGTTGTCCTCTCACAAAATGAAAGTTAAACTTCCAGAAATTGTTTTGCAGCGTTTGTCCCGGTTGTTTGTGTGTGTGTTTGTACGGGAGACTGAAATCGACAGGGGGATGTTTGTGACTTTAGGTCAAACAGATCCTCTCTCTGTCTTTCCTGCTGTCTGTGTGTGTGTGTGTGTGTGTGTGTGTGTGTGTGTGTGTGTGTGTGTGTGTGTGTGTGTGTGTGTGTTCCTGCGGTCCTCTGAGGGCATAGGTTGTTTGGTAATGACCTTGCAGATGAGCAACTTGGCACTTTCAGGCTCAAAATGACCTGCTGTGTGTGTTTCAGTGTCTCTGCTACAGAAATGCGAACACCCTTTGTTGTTTGTAACAGCTGTAAGAGCAGCATCTGCACACACTCATTAACCCTGGTTTAAATGCTGCTGCTGTGTGTGTATGTGTGTGTGTGTGTGTTATATAATGTTAGTTGTTCTGCATGTAAATGATCTTGGTTGTACAAAGGGCTTTGTTTTGAGAGGCACTTGCAGCAAGTGTGTGCGTTTGAAACTGACACAATGTCTGTGTTTTAGAGAGATGGGTTTTGATGTTTAAAAGATGATGATGTCTTATAAATGATCCGTCATAGTAATAGAGCTGTAAATGTTTTCAAGACAGTAAGACATAAATTCTGACGTGTGTGTCTTGTCTTGTAGAAGTATCGTCAGAGCTTGGCTGGACTGTTGGCCCCTCCTTATGGAGCTATGGAGAGTGGATCCAACAATGACAGTAAGTAGAGACCCACACACTAGAATGAAAAAAAATGTTGGTAAAGATTCCTGATTCCTTTTCAAGATATTATATTAGGGATGCATGATAAATATCAGGGCCATTAATGGGAAAAAATTAAATGAACATTGGAAGAGTCAGGTCTGTTTTTTGTTTTTTGTTGTAATAGTGATGTCAGTGTCGGTAACTACATCTAAGCCATTCTTACCTTGAGGTGTGCAAGAAGTGCATGTTATATACACTTTTTAAAATACAAAAATGTAAAATTATCTGTAATCTTATTGGTATTGGCCATGAGAAGCAGGGGATTATCAGTATCAACTGAAAAAAAATCCATATTATTCATTCCTATTAGGGTTGGTTATATGTTAAAATTTCCTCCTGTCCTCTTGAGTCTCAGCTGGGAGATTTGTGTCAGCAGTGACTTCGCTGTGTTACACTTGATAAATAAACAAAGTGAACTAAATAAAGTGCTAGCTTTCCTTATTCTACAGAACAGCATCTAAATCCAAGTTTCTCTCTTTTACTGAAATAGTTAAAGTTTAATTGCCTTTTTAACTCAACATAAAACTGTTCCAACAACCGGCAGCTCAGGTTGAAAAAAAAAACCTCCTCAATTCACCGAGTTAAATGTTAAAATAGCCTGTTTACCTCCCACTCCTCAAGCTCAGTGCACTCGTTGTCCAGCCCAGTGGGTGTGCACTGTGCCACTGAATGAAAGCGCGTTGCTGAGCAGTGGCTCTCGCTCACACTCCTCCATGTGTGTTTTATTATTTAGTATCAAAGCCACAGAATGAAATAGGTTGCATTTTTTTTTCTATTTTTTTTTGGCGAATGAAAACTATCTGTAAAAATCTTCAATTTAACCAGGTTGACAACAGTTTTTTTCTCCTCAGGACTCACAGACAAGGACAACATGAACTCAGACTCTGCAAACAAAGCTCACAACAAGGTAAACACTCTACAGCTCACAGCTTGGAACCCAAAGGTCTCTCTTGGATTTGTAAAGGAAGTAAAAAAAAAAAAAAAAAAAAGTTGAGCATGGCAATGTGATGCTATAAATGAATGAGAGCTGTGGCCTTCCTCGTGGCACACAAAGCATGAATGAAACAAACTCACAACCAATATACCGTGTGGCTCAGGCAGTCCTCAGGCAGGATTCCTCTGCGCTTCATCGTTTGTGTCAATAGATCGGTGTGGACAGGGCATGAAGGGTGAAGCAACCAAATCTTTTTTTTTTTTGATCGAGCTAGGCCATTAGTCATTTTTATGTCTAAAAATTCTGTAGAGCGCAGAGAGAAGACAATGAACTGGACCACACAGTGTTAGAAAATTGTGTGCTGCTGCATGCTGTCATGTTTGTGAATGAACGTGAGTGCCAGAATGAATTTTGGAGGTGTGTGTGTGTGTTCCGCAAAGAGACAAGTGATGACTCACAGCTGTGATCCTCTGTAGATATGCTAATGCTAGCTAATGCATGCACACAGAAGAAAGATCCCATCTGCCCAATTACCATACCTTCCTTTGTTGTTTTCTTCAGCAGCTGTGTGTGTACACACATCTGCCTTTTTCTCTGTGTCTGAGGTGCAGGTGTGATCTGTATAGGATGTGCTTGCTTGTATGCATTCACAGTGTGTGGGGATACAGTTGTACTGGTATGAGTGCTGTGTTGTGCTGCTGTGTGTGCCACAAGTATTCACATTCACCTGCTGCAGCGCGTCAATACAAATAAAAATTCATAATTTCTTTTGGCGGGGGTGGGGCTTGACTTTGTAATATTAGCTTCCATGAGCAGTAAGATCTGTGCCATTGTTCAGGTCTGTTCAGAGAGTAAATATTACAGTGTATTCACCCATGTTCAAGGTTGACTGATAATATAGCATTTTTGTTTTGTTTTCTACAGAATGTGGTCTCAGATGGATTTTTCTTTTACCATTGTCTGTATAAATGTTATAACTTGGAAGCAGCACAGGTCTTGCAAATATTGACTCTTGGATTGCAGTTGAAGGGAAATACAGCACTTTTTATGTGGATGTCTCGACAGTGTTGATGGTAAATGTAGACAGTTGGACCAGTAAATTCCTGTGCGTGCCATATTTACAAGGAAAGATTTTGCGGCTTGATTTATCAAGCTGTTGTTCTTCCTGCATCCACTGATATCACAGTGATGCAGTTGGAATTTATTGCTTCAATAGGTGACTTACCATCAACAATGACTGGACATGTATATAAAAAGTGGTGAATCTTCCCTCAGTTTGCTAAACTACCCTGGCGTCCCTGTATGTCCTGCAGGTTCCTTCAGAGAAGCTGCAGAGAGCGGGGAAGGTTCTCCGCAACGCCATCCTGTCCAGAGCCCCGCACATGATCAGAGACAGGAAGTACCACCTCAAGACATACAGGTACAGGCGTTTGTTTGTCTATAATGACAGCTGTGTGTTTAAAACAGAATTATGCAAACATCCAGCATTGTACAAATGTGTATGTGTGTATTGCAGACAATGCTGTGTAGGCACAGAGCTGGTGGATTGGTTGGTGCTGCAGAGTGCCTGTGTTCTCACACGGTCCCATGCTGTTGGGATGTGGCAAGCACTGCTAGAAGAAGGGGTGCTCAACCATGGTAACTCAAACTTTTTCTATTGCTTTGTCATCATATAGTCCAGGTCTATTCAACTACTCTTCTTGAAGGGCCAGATTTGAAAAAAGTAAAGTAAGAACATTTACATTTCCTGTGTCTGACCTGTAAAGTTGGGAATTTAAATGTGTAAAACAATGCAGCTTTAGTTTTCACAAGTGGGAAAAAAAAACACCTGTGTAATTTTAGATTATTATTAGAAGTTGCTTGCTGTTTTAGTAAACACAGTTTTGCATTTAACTTCAGTTTGACTCCTAAATAAATTAGGCTCGAACAGCCTGACTTAAAAATAAATATGTGTGCTTATCGACAGACATAATAAATTAATGGGCTCATTAGCCCACTAATAAAATGATGATCTGATGTTTCTGTATGGCAGCGTTAGTAGATGAAAAAATTAAAATCTCTCTCATTTGAAGTTATTATTTATTCATCTTTTTTTTCATATTTATAAATTTTTATTAAAGAGTCGGTTTGAGGTCATTAGAAGGCCAGATTTGACTGCTGCAAATTGAGTGTAACTGTAAGCTGTTTAGTCTAATTCCATGCACTTCACAGTTACGATACAATTGTCAGCTCTGAAACCTCAATTACAAAGCAGCCAAAAGCGAACAAAGGGGAGAGATAATTTCTTCACATTATCTATTTAACAGTGTGTATTATTAAATACATAAATTAGAATTAAAGGCCCAGTGTGTAAGGGTTATTTGCAGAATATGACAGAAATTGAACATAATATAGTGTACAATCACCTGAAAATAAGAATCCTTGTGTTTTTGTTACCTGAGAATGAGCATGTATCTACAGAGGGCACTGGTCCTCGTCCACTGAGGCTGTTATGTTGCATTGCCATGTCTCTGCGGTTGTCCAGAATTGACAAACCTAACAGTCGTGTCAAATCATGCTAATGAAAACCCAACACTTGCTGATTTTGCTGCTTCATAATAAAAGATTCAAAATAACAAAATAATGGGGGATTGTATTGTGAAGAATGTATAGGAAGCAAAGTGTTTATCCACCATTTTACAGCTGCTCAACTTGAGCTAAGTTCACCTTCTGTTAAAAGATGTTCACCCTGTTGTAATGGAAATGGAAATGCAAATCTCTGCTGTACTGGGCTGATGTACAAGTCAAGCCAAGCCAGAACGTGTGTATGGAAAAGGGCTACTGGATGCTGCTAAATTCATTTTTTTTCAGTTTCATTTCTATCCAGAGTGGAAATTCTGACTAAAGGAAAGTGTCTCTGTTCGACTCTGAATTTGAGTGGTGTTTGTACCAAATCTGAACATCAATCGCAGTGAAAGTGTCAGTTTGAATACCAGTGTGGGAATTAATTAGAAGTTTTGAAGCAGGAACATAAAATATAGATTGAATCTCAAATTCATACGCTTCAAAGAAGATGTCTGAAATGATGTTCTGAGATAAGAAAACAACTATAATTGCTTCAGGCAAACACAATACATGTGTTTAAAGTTGTACGCTCTGCTCCTCAGTGGACCAGGAGCTGGGTTTCCAGGACAAGTACCTGTTCTACCGCTTTCTTGATGATGAGGAGGAGGACACGCCGTTGCCTAGTGAGGAGGAGAAGAGGGAGAGCGAGGAAGAGCTGCCAGAGACCATCCTCTTCCTCGCTCAGATCGGCCCAGACGCACTGCTGCGTATGATCCTCAGGAAATCGTCAGTAACAACCAATAATAATAAAAATCAAAAAGCTTATTTAATTGAGATGTAACAGTATATTAACCACTAGCTGCATGGCTAATTGAGCTAACAAGCTAATGGCAGCTACAGTTTTCAGCAGCTGCAGGTTATTCTGGTGATATGCTGCCCCATATTTGAATTAAACAAGTGGCCAATTCTTTCATATTGCACCTTTTAATAAAGGACTTTTTTTAAGTTGTCATTTTTCTTTGCTTTAATATTGTGTTAAATATTGTATTGTGGTATTATCATACCTTGATTTTTTGGTAATGTTACAACCCAATTATTTAACCTTTCTGACAATCATCTGTAGTGACTCCTTTCAAAACACAGTATTTTAGCATTAGGTTGTGTCATTACTAATTTTAGCGCTGTGTAATAATAAAAAATGAAGTGCATGCATGAAATCTTGGTGGTGAGTTCACTCTGACTAACCTCTGTGTGTGTCTGCAGGCCTGGTCAGAGGACAGGGGATGACCTAGGCCTAGTTCACACAGCAGTGAAATGCGACCCAAATCCGATCTTTTTGCCTACATACGACCCAGGTCTGATTTTTTCATGAGCGTGTGAACAGCTCAAGTCACTTGAAATCCGATTTTTTTAAATCTGACCTGGGTCGCTTTCAGAGGTGGTACTATATCGGATACGTGTCTGATATTTTGCAACGCACCCGCCGTCTGAACAGTCATGTCGCGTTTAATGCGACTTTTACGTCACTCTAGAGCGACTGAGCGACAATCGTCACAATTGTGCGGCGGTTCCTTAGCGACAACTTCAGAGTAAAGATGGACGACAACAACGATGGAGGTGTACAGTGGCGGGACAGTGAGGTCTTGGACTTTATCAGTATTTGGGGTGATACCTCCATACAAGCGAAGCTTGTGGGGTCGTATAGGAATCGGTCGGTTTATGAACACATATCCAAACAGATGGCTGAGCGCGGTTACAGGAGGACCTGGCTGCAATGTCAGAGAAAGGCGAAGAGCCTCAAAGCAAAGTACAAAGAAGCTAGAGATTCAAATAAAAGAAGTGGCCGTGGCCGGATCATCTGCCCATTTTACAACGAGCTCGACCTCATTTTTGGCGACAAACCGAGCACTCAGCCGGTAGTGCTGCTTGACAGCGCTGTCGAAGGCGAAGAAGACAAGTCTGAAACTCCGCGGAGCACAGCTAGTCCAGCTAGCAGCCACGATGACGGCGAAACAGGTAAGTTAACAAACGTTAGCTAACGTTGGCTAGGTAGCTGCCTCTCAGCTGTTTGTAGCACATATAACATTGCGTTCATTGTCAGTCAGAGACATCCTGCTGATCACAGTAGCAAGCACTGTTTAGCTATGTTTTATGTTATAATAGCATTATAGCATTTAATTGTCATTGTTTGTGCCAGGTGATTCGATCCCTGAGTCACTCCCACCTACGACCCCTGAATCACTGCGACCTGCAAGGACCCCTGAGTCACTCCAAAGTACATCTTCTTCAGCTGAAGAAAGCTCCTCATCTGCACCTAGTACAGACAACACAACACTTAACAAGTCCTGTGGAAGTAAGGAATCCAAAACGTTATTTGTTTTGATCAGACTTTTTGTTGAATCACAAGTTAACTGTTGATTGCTTAGCTGGATGCTTTAAGTTCCCCTTCAGTCAAAAATGTGTCCTACACTTGAATATTTGAGCATCACTATACAGAATTATGTATGTGCATTCTGTTTTTATCTGCATCTGCTGAAAGTGGACATCTTTTGTTCACTGAAAATCTGATTTTAATGGGGGGGGGGGGTTGAGGGAGAAGGATATGCAATTTCAATGAATTTAACGAGAATAGTGTTTATATACATCTTATATGTCTGGAGACGAGCTTTAACCAATTCACCCATTACTGTTTTGTACACTTCTGTATTCTCATTATTGTACTGTACTGCATCCCTTTCTCTTTCTACTTATCTCTAACCTCTGCTGGTAGCCTAGCAATTTATGTTTAGAATTATGCTACAATAGTTTCTACCAAACACTTGTTCTCCTTTTTACAGCTGCATCTGCTAGGAGCAGAAAAAGAAAATCAAAAATGGAAGCAACCCTTGAAGTATTTGCTGAGAAGATTAGCAATGCCCTCCACCAAGATGACACCGATTTTCACTTAAAGATGCAAAAAGCGCAGCATGAACATGAGATGAAAATGTTCTCCATGTTCACCCAGTTTATGGAGAGGTCAAACCAGCCCCTACAGCCACCTTTCTTCCAGGCACCAGGCCAGCCTCCAAGCCTTTGCAACTTCAGACCACCGCCGCCTCAACCTTCCTACCATAATTTTACCCAGCCTCATCCATTTGGCGAGACATCCAACCAGCCTCTGTCCTTCCTGCACGATCTGGCTCAGGCTCCACCTTTCAACTATGGTCCTGCACACTCCCCAGATTTGGCTCAGCCTTTCAATCAGGCACCAGTACACCCTCGAGATCTGGTTCAGCGTGCACCCTTCAGCCAGGCCTCTGCACATTCAGCACCGTTCTACCAACCTCCAGATGAGGAGGAAAACTAAAGCAGTATTTTGAAGAATGATTAGAATCTTGTTAAATGAATTGCACTATGCACAAGAATTTAGTTGAGTTTACAGTTCTTATATTGCTATGTATGTTATTAAACCTGCAGACATAAGAATTCCAATATAGGTTATTGTTAAAATTTCATTTTGAACACAAGTTAGCCATTTTTTCAGAGCAGAACTGTGAAACAAGCTGTATTTTATTTATATATACAAATAAAAAAAACCCTTGTATGGAAGAATATTTTTGTAACCTAGATCAGAATATCTGTAATATGTCTGTGACAACTGTTAAATTATTTTATTTTCCACAACTTATTCTCTTCCAATAACAACATAGAAACACACCAGTACATACTTTGTTACACAGAACTGGCACTTTATTATTTTTATTGAAAACTTTGTTCAGTGTTTTCATGTTCAACAGTGTCAAATAAAGCTTTTGTTATTGAACTAGAAGCCATGTGGTAATAGCTCTCATTATGTTTCCAAATTTTCACATATCTATTTCTAAGGGTCAAATGTGAGTTAAGTACTGTACTCACTACTCACACTGTGGAGCTCTAAACAGCTCTTTCAAAACAGAAGAATAATAAACATGAGCTTGTCAAATTCCATAGTGGGGCAAAATAAAGGGAGCAAGAGCCAAACTTAGATTTTTATACACCTAAACGCTGGCTATAAAAGAACTCTTTCAGTGCCTCCCTGACTCTCTCTGGCTGAACATCTTGTGCAAGACCTCCTTCTGCTCCTCTCTCATCCTGAACAGCTTGACCAGGTTCCTCATAGGCCTCACCGCGCTTCTCACACATGTTGTGGAGAGTGCAGCATGCACTGACGATGGTGGGGATGGTGGAGATGTCCACATCCAGACGCTTCCCTAGGCACCTCCACCTCCCCTTTAGTCGGCCAAACCCACACTCCACTGTCATCCTGGCCCTGCTGTGTCGTTCATTGAAGTAGCGTTGCGCCTCTGTCAGGGTGTTTGTGTCAGTGTATCCTTTAATCAGCCAGGTTTTCAGGGGGTACGCAGGGTCACCAAGCAGCATAATTGGTATTTGGATACCATTGATCTCCTCAGTGTCCTGATATGATGGAAATATATTACATCAGTTAAATTTATTTACAAGATAAATTATGTGTAAATTATGTGTAAGTCTACCCATTTTCTTTCCCCTAACTAATATTGTAACTAACTGCAATGTTAAAATGACATATATGCTCTGTCTCCAAATACAGGGGAGGGGGTCTGTGACAGAAAAAAAAACTCACTGGTGGAAAAAGCTCCCCTCTCTCTGCCAGTGCGTAGATGTGGGAATTCTTGAGGACCCTGGCATCGTGGACACTCCCAGGCCACCCCGTGTAGATGTTGGTGAAACTATTAATGGGACATGGATTGAGTATTTCAATACCATGCAAACAGTTATGTAGATAAATGCTAATCGTTTACTCATCTTTAAAGCACTAGTGCACGATGATACCACAATTAACTAAAAGATATAAAAGAGAGGTTCTTTCATAAAGTGCTTACCAGAAGTTGTGGTCCACAATCCCCTGTAGAATGACTGAGTGCCAGCCTTTACGATTGTAATAGTCGCAGGGATTTTCCTCAGGAGCAATGATGGGGATATGACTCCCATCTATTGCTCCGGCGCACTGTGGGAAACCCCATCTTTGGCGGAACCCGTCAATTATCTCCCGGAGATTATCACCCTGAGGTAATTGAATGTACTCTGGCATTAGGATTTGGCAAACGGCCTGGCAGAAGTCGTGGATGATGCCACAGACAGTGGACTTCGCAATGCCGAAGAGGTTGGCCAGTGTGCGGTAACAACTGCCTGTTGCTAGCCAGTACAGCGCAACTCCGACTCGTTTTGTCAGGGGGATGGGTCGCCTCATATGGGTGTCTTGCCGCTCGAGTCTGGTGGAGAGGCGCTGACAGATGTAACTGAAGGTGGCCTTCGACATCCTAAAGTTTTGGAGAAACTCCGTTTCTGTGAAGCGGCCATTCACGTCCTGATCCCACCACTCCTGACTTCGATTCCGCATCCACAAACACCTCTGTGCAGATGTAACAGCAAGTGCTCCACAAAGAGCCATGGCTAAACATTTGGCTCTCTTTCTCCTCATCCTTCTTCTCGTTACCATTTGCTCATACCGTCGCCGGCTTCCACTGCACAAATACTTGAAAATTAACCCGTAGTAAAGGCTAACTTCATTTGTGGTTGTAACGCATGCTGTAACGGTATCCATGGTTAATTTCAGTTGTGTTCAGTGTTCTCGGCACAACACTGTAAACAGTGCGCTACGCGTGACGTCTTTGTTATTGTTCTTCTGCGCATGCGGGTCTGTTCAAGGCCGTGGACTGTTCACACGGGAATCAATGTAGGTCAGATATAGGTCACATTTAAAAACTAATGTGAACCGCCAAACAAAAAAATCGGATCTGTGTAAAAAATCGGAATTGAGCATTAAGACCTGCTGTGTGAACTAGGCCCTAGAGATCATCTACGATGAGCTGCTTCACATCAAGGCCTTAGCTCACCTCTCCAACACTGTGAGTCAGCCAGGCCACTTTTCTTTTAAAGGGACAGTACAGGTTTTCATGAAGGCTGCTAATTCATCAGAGCCACTTGCTGCAGTCTTTTTGTTTTTAAGACCAGAGGGAGAAGTTGTAGTCGCTGTCAGCATTTGCTGTAATGGGACGCAGTTTTACACCATTCTGGTGGCAAGAATTCAGCATGTGGAGGAGTCTTTAAGTCTGTATCAGCTCCAGAACTGTTGTTGTTCTTTTCATGCTCTGTATAGAATATTCCCAGAATCTGTATTATGTGTATTAGACAAAATCACATTAATACAGCATTGAAAAATCAAATTCCAGGAGATAAAGGTGGTTCACAAACAATGAGGTTAAATCAAGTTTTTCATTGAACTCATTATCATTTTGAACAGAGTTCTTATAAATTTCAGCAAATCTCATAAAGCAAAACCTGTACCACTTTACAATGAGACTACCCTTTTTAAATGATTTATAAAATGCCTTATAATGGTTAATAATGGTTAACAATAATGATTTGTATTGATAGGCTTTGGCAACATTATATTTTATGCAGTCATGCCAATGAAGCTCATGAATTTAATTAAATGGTTTATAATTAAGTTACTAATTAGGTTGTAAACACTTAATAAACCATTAATAAGCTGTCATAACACTACATAAAAAGAGCAACAGTGTCCTGTTGCTTGCCAAATAGTGAGCTTGCATTTATCTGTACTGTTAAGCCTCAGATCTCATTACTTACTTATCTTACTTTGTGTTCATCATCATTTCTTAATCAATTGCAACCATTTAACCACCATCAGAATATCTTAATAGTCAAAAAGTTTCATTTTCCATAAAGCTTTGGCAATATTGTTTACAGTTCATTTACATTTTCTTTTTTCACTGTTTTATACTATACTACTGCAAATGTTAGTAACTCATTAATGAGATTAACTGATAATAAGCAGTAGGGGTCGGGGACATGATTGCTACCAGTATTGTATCTCAATATTTTGCGGGTGATATTGCATCAATACATGGATGCCAAATATAGATCTTTTACCATATAAATTATTAATATTGCAAATGTGAATTAAGCTTTTTTGTACAAGAAGTTTTTTCTGGTGAGTTCAACAGAACTGGTCTGTCTCCATCGATGCATGAACTACTGTAAATCCTATATGACTTGAACACTGTCCTCTGGTTCGTAGGTGAAGAGGGAACTGGCGAGCGTTGTGATCTTCGAGTCGCATGCAAAAGCTGGAACCGTGTGTGAGTCTTCACTTTGTCCTAGAATTCATGTTTGTTTGTGTACACAGCAGGGGTTTTCAGAGCCTGTGACACTGTGGGGCCCCTCCTCACACAGGAATCGAAAAACTGCATCACCTGAACACCCCTCAAACGCCTGCGTATAAATGGTTAGAGGAGGGTGTTACTGTTCCAGGAATATAAGAACCATGCTGATTGAACATAAAGTGGACAAAAATATTGATAGTGCAACATGAAAAAGTTCATATTAAGGGACATTAGTTAGTCCTGTTCTTCTTCTTCTTCTTCTTTGTCTTCGTCTTCTTCCTATCATTATTATTATTATTATTGTTGTTATTTGGGTTTACTTTGGTTTTGGACAGAATCATGCTTAAGTTTAAGAACTATAGTGTGACTTATTCTGGAGCTCTTTAGGGATGTAAACAGGAAGTGTAATGTTGCCATGGAGTCGGTTACTGTAGTTAGTTGTGTGCTGCAATTAGAACCCTGTTTTCTTAGCATTATTTATTTACATTTTGACAACTTGGCATCATTAAAAGTATGACGAATTAGCTCTTAGCAGTCCCTGTTTGTATTGCACCCATGGATGTACAGAAAACTATCACTGGGTTTATTTTTTATTTGCAATTTACATTAAAGCTAATGATATCCTCAGGAACTGTAATCTAAAAATATGTGTATCATGTCTGCGCATTCAGATTTGACTGAGTCGTAATGTCAAGAAAGAGTATGAATTTTGACAGAAATTGTGGCTCATGCCTCACGTCTCCCCCTCTGTCCCCCACGCCTCGCAGTTTGAAGCCCTCTGGTGTACAGAATGTGTGTGTTAATCATATACGTGGGGGTAAAAATTTGTTTGTCGTCTTTATCTTCCACTGTCAATCAAGGAGAGGCATTGGGACTTTGGCGGATGTAAACAGGAAGAATAATAATGCTATGGAGTCAGTTATTGCAGTTAACTTCCAATTTGAGGCTATATTTGTTTACATTTTTGCAAGCCGACCCCGTTAAAAGTATGCTGAAATAGCTATTAGCAGTTCCTGTTTGCAGTGTGCCCATGAATGTGCAGACAACCATCACTGGATTACTTTGATAGTGAAAACAACTTAAAAAAAACATAATGATTTCTGAGCAGATTTATAGTTGTTTATTTGCTGTGGACGCTGGAGATAATGAATTCCTCAGGGAGGGTAATCTAAAAATATGTGTATCGTGTCTGTGCGTTTAGATTTGACTGAGTTATAACTCTCAGGATGAGTACGAAATTGGATGCAAGTTGTGCCTCCGCCTCACGTCTCTCCCTCCGTGTCCACCTGGGGAGATGTGTATCAAACAACTATCACTGAATTACCTTGTAAACGAAGAAAACTTAAAAACATTATGATTTTCAGGCAAGTCCTGAGTTAGAAGGACCATCTTTATTATTTTAAGGTGAATAAATATTGGAGATCATAATATCCTCAGGAAGTGTGAACTAAAAATATATGTGCCTGTGTGTTCAGATTTGTTATATACAGAGTTATGTTTTGAATGTGAGTATGAGTTTTGATGCAAATTGCGGCTCAGTTCTCCCTCTGTGGACCCTGTGGAGACGTGCTCTGCAGTTTGAATACTCTGGTGTGTAGAATCAGTGTGTTAGTCATATAAATGAGGCTAATATATATCTGTCCTCTTTATTTTCCAGTGTTCAACCAAGGAGAGGAGGGCACATCATGGTACATCATTCAGAAGGGCTCCGTCAATGTGGTTATCTATGGAAAGGTGTGTGCGTGTGTGTGTGCATTCATCCACCTACATGCTTCTATTTCTTTCTGTGACACATGAGCATTGTTCTGGTTTTCTGCTTCATTTGATGATATTTCATCTGTAAGTAAAGGATTAAAATGTGCAGCTGATCATGTGTGTACGGAGCAGACCAGCAGGATCTGCCCTGTGGGGCTGGGAAACACCAGCAGTGGAGTTTGGCAAACTCTGCTTGGCTCACCATGACTCATCACTATGATTAAATGGCTTAAGGGGATTGCACACATACACAATTTCACACCACACACCGATTTACAACAACTATACAGGCTGATGTACTCCACAGGCTCATATACATACACACACACATGCACTCTGCACACACACACACAGATGAGTATAGATGATTCATCCTCGTCCTGCTCCCTTCAGATTTTTCCTCAGGGATTAGGATGACGAGTAAACTGTGTGCTTCTGAGCTTGTTTGTATCTTAAAGCGTGCTTGTTTATGTGTACATTCACACATTCGAGTGTGTGTGTGTCTTAGGGTGTGGTGTGTACGCTCCACGAGGGTGATGACTTTGGGAAGCTGGCCCTGGTTACTGATTCACCTCGTGCTGCCTCTATCGTCCTGAGAGAGGACAACTGCCACTTCCTCCGTGTGGACAAAGAAGACTTCAACAGGATACTCAGGGTAGGCCGACGAGAGGTGGACGTGTAGCCTCATAGCAATGTATACTCACAAAGTCACTGCCAAGTCAAAATATAAGGTTTGATGCCTTCCACTGAACACATTCTGACTTCATTCATTTGGGCTGGATGAAGCGTCATACTGCACTATGTGCTGAGTGATGCTGCCTGACTATAATGTCTGTCTCCCCCTTCTGGCAGAGCAGCTGTATTACATTTAAAAAGTCACATTTTTGCATTTGGCATGAATTCATATTACTGATTCTGTTCATGCACCTTGTTGTATTTTTAGGATGTGGAAGCGAACACAGTGCGTTTGAAAGAGCATGACCAAGCAGTGCTGGTGTTAGAAAAGAGTCCTCGCGCCTCCACCATGGGAAGCATCAAGTATGTGTGAGGAAGCTTGCATATATATCACTGAAGGGTTATTTGCAAAAACAGATATCTCTGTTTTCTTTTTGTATTCTTTCTCCTAAATCCTAAAATATGTTTTTTGGTGAACTGCAAAGAATCTGAAACAGGTATTGTGTTGTTTTGACAAGATATCTCAGCTTTTTGAACTTTAATTGTGCACTGATGGAAATATCAATCAAATTGGTGTTGGTTTATTCAATTTAGGAATGGTGTTTATTGGAGATATAACAATAACAAAACCTCAAGGTACCATAATATGATAATAAAAATTCCTTTATACAATACGAATCACCATATTAAAAAACAAAAATTACAACTTTATTTTTAAAATATAATTTTACTGTATATTAATAATATTATTTATTAAATATAAATCTGATGTGTACAGCATTTTTTTGTTCTCACAAAATTAATTTTCTCCTTTTACCTTAAATTTCTTCTGCTTTCTTCCTTTAATAAAATAAAATAAAAGCAGCCAGCCACAGCATGTGCAAAAACTGGCATGAACTGTCTTTAGCAATGAATTTTTGAATTATGCATACAAAACACCAATGCAGCAATCAGTACTATACCATTTAAAAAATAAAATAATAATAAAATAAATGTTTTTACCATGTAGTATCACAGGTATCGAGGGATATTTTTATTGCAATATCACAGTATCTGATATATTTTTACATCCCCAGTGTTTTTCTTCCCTCTTCAAAAGTGCAGGAGAATGTGTCTCTAGGTGCCTGACTTGTTTTGTTCTTTTTAAAAAAAATGAAACTCTTTATGTCTTCTCACATTTTTTGCAGGTATACTGTGATATCAGGAACACCAGAGAAGATTCTTGACCACTTCCTGGAGACCATGAGGATGGACATACATCACAGTGAACCAGGTGGATGAATAGGATAAAAAAAAAAAACAAGGGAAATTAATAAACTGAATAAACTCTTTATTCTTTCTTCTAGGACTGGATGATATGGCTTATGAATAATATCTCAATATTTTTAGGCTTTTCTGCAGAATATGATGCATATTTCAATATACACATTTTCTAAAATAACACCATAAATTCTCAAATATTACAGACATATGATGATCTTATAGAATATAAAACATTGCTGTAGATTAAACATCCTAGAGCTGAGCGATCGGGACAAAATCATATATCATGCCTTTTTTTTTTTTTTTTTCATATAAATACCTCAGTATTGATATTGTGACAATATTGTAGGGATGACAGGGACAGTATAACAATATCCAAAATCTAAGACGATATCTAGTCTCATACTACAGTATCTATATAATCAACATATTGTCCAGCCCTCCTTTCTTCCTTTCCTGTCTGAATCTCCTCCATCTTGTCTCTTTTTCTTCCTGTCTGTTAGACCCAGCAGTGGATGATTTTGTCCTCATGCACTGTGTCTTCATGCCCAACAGCCAGCTGTGCCCTCTACTCATGGCACAATATCCTTTCTGCCTTTGTACATGGTATTTCCTTTTTTAAATTCCTGTTGTCTGTGATTTGTTTTACCTTATTTAACCAGGATGTCCCACTGAGATTGAAAATCTCTTACAAGAGAGACCTGGCTAAGGTAGCAGCCAATCACAGCATATTAAAATACAGCAAATGCAACATAAACAACAGCCACTCAAATATAGTGGCCCTAAAAGAAAAAGCAGGCGCATATCTCCATCACTACATCTTTATGATGTCCTTACAGTGTATTTAATTTAAGTGCATGGTACTCACTAACCGGGTAAATACACATGCAAATTTATAACTGCTTATGTCAACAGATCCACTCAGAAAAGGACGGTCACATCTGTTGTTTGCTTCATACTATAACGGTAGTACTGACAGCATCTTGGATTGTGCAACTTGTGATTGTGTGTTTGCTTATGGAAGCGCTGAAGCAGCAGTTGACCATCCAGCACTAATGAACTGCTCGTCAAGTGCACACCTCCCTTCACACCATAGTAACAAGTTGTAATCCCGGCCGAGGAGGTCTTTTCTTAATGTCTTAGTCACTGTAGTGCAAGTGTTCAACTACTTATGCTTCACCACTGCTGCACCGATGGTTATACTCTTATTTGGTACCGAGGATGTGGTGATGAGGGTCACCTGTGGCCTTGAGTTGATTGAAATATCAGTTTTAGTTTCAGTAAAGCATTTAGGTTTGGTTTTGTGCTGTGAAAACTAATTTGAAATTTTATATTTTTTTACACACCACTACCTCCACTTCTGGATGTTACTATTTATCTTTAACCTCTTTGCACCTACCATGCGGCATCTCCACCTGGCTCTGAACAGGAGAGGTTGGAGTATGCGCTCAACAACAAGAGGAGGGCCCTCATTCTGACCCTGCGCTGGGCTAACACACACACGTACTTGTTACAGGAGGAGCCTGCTCCAATCTCGTTCCTTGAGGTGACCAAAAGCTTTTAAATGTCAGTAAATAAGAAAACCTGCACTGATGCATGAAGGTCTGAGCGCGTTTCTTCCTCTCCGTCTCTGTAGGAGCTGTACGGGAGTTTATCAAATGATTCTCGGATGTTGAGAGCTTTGAAAGATTTGGTCCCTGACCTGGAGAAAGTCGTCAAACTACAGTATGTTCCCCGGCTTCTGCATGTTGAACTTTCACTGTAATGTTTCGCGTACCACCCACATTTATCCTGTTTTTGTTTCTATGCTTTTTACATTTTCTAGTTCAGAAGAAGCCAAATCCACAAAAAAGGTACGTTGAGATTACTGTCTTGAACAAAAGTTTATATTATATTTTACATGTTGGCTGCATCATGATGGTGTTGATGCCGACTACACACTGTGTCTGTCTTCAACAGAAAACCCTCATACGACAGTTCAGCAATGGAGAAGAAAGGCTGCAGAAGAAACAGCCAATCAGGAATCAAGATGACAGTAAGTTGATGTGAATTTTCCTCTTTTAATTTTGAAAAGAAAATGTAATCATTTCAGTATTATCTGTGTCTAGTCCTGTTGAAGGTGTACTGCAGCGATCACACATACACGACTATCCGTGTTGCCGTGGCGGCGACGGGAAGAGAAGTGATCAGCGCTGTGGCCGACAAACTGGGCACCACTGATGAGCTCCTGTTGGTCCACCTCAGCTCTTCTGGTGGTAAGAACACAGATTGATTTTAGGTGTGAAAGAGCAGATCACAGCAACGTTACCTACAAACAGATTATCAGTCATTTCAATCAGGCCCTGGACACATGATGAATACTGCTGTCTGGGTAAATAACTCAAATCTGGCCATTGTTTTTAGGCTAATGTTGGGACATACTGTATGTGGGTGGAGATCACTCATCTGATCCTCATGTTTGTTACAGAAAAAGTCATCCTGAAGCCTAATGACGTGTCAGTGTTTTCTGCTCTGAGTATCAACGGGAGATTATTCGCCTGTCCTCGAGATCAGCTCAACAGTCTGGTAAGATGAGCGTTTCTCCTGTTTGCTCTGAAGTTTTTATGTTACCTGGCGTATAGCAATATAAATAATACTACATTGGATCTTGTTTGAACAAAGCTACACCTGTAATTTCTTGATTTCAATACACTGATTCATTTTCACATGTTTTTTGTGACTAAGAGGAACTGTTTTTGAAATTGGTCCAGTATTGAGAGAGAGAGAGCGCCAGCAAAAGTGAAGCTGAGCTACAAGGTAGTCCTTCTGGGAAACTGCGCACCAACAAAGTACACCCACTAAAAGTACTGTTTTGCCACTAGCAGCCTCCGATTGTTGTTAAGCCCTTCTAAAAAAAAGTAAGATATGTTTTGTGTAACCAGGAACAGCTGTTTTATTGCTCTCGCCAAACTAAACAAGCTCCCCTTACAAAGCAGTAATTTTAAGATCATCATCCTCATTCAATCTCAAAAGAAACAACATAAATGCACCAAAAACTCTTAATTGTTTGGATGAAATAAACCCCTAACACTGGCCTGGTAGCTCAGCTGGGGCAGCATTCGCCCCACGTATTGAGGCTGTGAGTCCTCTGCAGCGGCTGTGGGTTCGACTTCCGCCCGTGGCCCTTTGCTGCATGTCATTCACCCAACAACAACAACAACAATTTTAGTGGACTTGCTTTGGAGGAATTCCATTGAGGCTTAGTTTCGCTTTTGTTGGCTGCAGCTGCCTCACTCAATACCGGACCAACTTCAAAAACTGTCGTCCCTGATGGCTTGGTAGCTCAGTTGGTAGAGCCCCCAAAAAATAAATTAATAAAGAAATAAAAAGTTCTGGTCCCCCATTTGTCATTTAGACACAAAAACACAGAGAAATAGGGTTCAGAGTGACAACTGTGTGAACTTGTGTGTGTCTAATGTGTTTATATTTGTGCATGTTTGTGTATTTGTGTCTGTGTGCCTCAGACTCCTCTTCCAGACCAGGAGGGTCCCTCTGCAGGCTCCATGTCAACCTTTGAGCTGATGAGCTCTAAGGACCTGGCTTATCAAATGACCATGTTTGACTGGGAGCTCTTCAGCTGTGTGCATGAGGTATCTCACACACAAACACACACACACACACACACACACACACACACACACACACACACACACACACAAACAACTTCAGGCCAGCAGTAGAACACTACAAGTGTGTACAGTGTTGTGTTATTTTACACAAAAAAGTCAAACCTTTCGCAGCAAGTCGGCTTCTCACAGGCTGCCCTCTTAACTTCTGCTGCGTCATTGTTCGTAAGAAAAATCCTGCAGGAGTAGTGTTTGACAGATGTGAGGTGGCAGGACCTGTCCACTGGATTAACTCAAACCTTCTCATCCCGCCCCCTCCTCTCCGCAGCACGAGCTGCTCTACCACACGTTCGGCCGGCAGAGCTTCAGGAGAACCACGGCCAACCTGGACCTGTTCCTGCGCAGGTTCAACCAGGTGCAGCTGTGGGTGGTCACTGAGGTCTGCCTCTGCGGGCAGCTCAGCAAGAGAGTCCAACTCCTCAAGAAGTTCATCAAGATCGCTGCACAGTGAGTACAACCTGCTGCTGACTGTCACACACTTCATATTAAGTTTATTATATACATGCTTTATTTTCACTGCATTCATTTCATGTCTTGTTTGTGTGTTTGTCTGTAGCTGTCGGGAGTTTAAGAACCTGAATTCATTCTTTGCCATCATTATGGGGATGAGCAACCCTGCTGTCAGCAGACTGAGCCAGACGTGGGAGGTAAACTTTGTCTAATCTATATTTACATCTTCAGTGAAACTGGATTGTATTCCACTGTTGGTGAAATACTACATTGAAATCTTATGTTTTTCCTGACAGAAACTTCCCACCAAGTTTAAGAAGTTCTACGCTGAGTTTGAGAGTATGATGGTGAGTTGTATATAAATTCATTCACCACTACTGCGTTGAGGCGGCAGCAGACATCTGCATATTTTAAAAAAAAAGTCTATATGGGCATTGTTTAAGAAAAGTCAGTAGAGCCATGCTTTCTAATGTTTTTCTAGAATCTCTGCCTGCTGATCTTCATCACGTCACAGACTGTATGGCCTGTAGCTGCTGGGAAAGTGGGCCAGTCACATGTTGCGTTAAATCAAAAAACATTTGCAACGATGGCTGTGAGCAAAACAAAAAAGTAGTCATTGAGCACTGACGCCCAGCCCTTGTGGTGTGCAAAGTATTCAGATTGTTTATGTTAGAAAAAGTACTAATACTGCACTGTAAATTACTTGGTTTCAAGTAGAAACTATGTTGCATGGTGAGGTGCTGAGGATGAATTAAGCCATCTCACAGCCTGAGGGAATAAAATTCAAAGTTATTAAAAATAAATTAAAATGATTAAAAGTAAAAGCAGAGAAAATTGTGGAAATTGTAAATGTAATGATGTATAGTGGATTAAAAGTTGAAAGTGACATGAAAAAAATAGACTCCAGTTAAGTAAAAGTTCCTAAAATGTGTACTTAAGTACAGTACTTGAGTAAATATATTTGGTTATATATTATATCACTGGTACAGAGAAAGATGGGTGAATAAAACTAAAACTGCCTGCAAACAGTAGCTGTATCACTGTGGCTAAATAAGAAAAATGTTTTGGAAAGTGACACTGTTTATATGTTCGGTAACAGGACCCATCAAGAAACCACCGATCCTACCGACTCACTGTCACCAAACTGGAACCGCCAATCATCCCCTTCATGCCCCTCCTTCTCAAAGGTACGACGCATGTCTTTACCAAGAAAACCACTTAATCATATGGAGATGAACTCTGCAAGCAACATGACTGCTGTTCAATTCAATTCTGTTTGTTTGTTTGTTTGTTTTAACAGATATGACATTTACACATGAGGGCAACAAAACCTTCATTGACAGTATGGTCAATTTTGAGAAAATGGTGAGTTTCTGTGCGCATAGTAAAGGCAAATTTATCATTTTAAGAATTCATTGACTGTCACTTAAGATCAAAATACAATCAAGTTGTTTTAATATTGCAATATAATTTTGCTTTGTACATTTTTTTATATCATAAAATATGATTTCTTTTGATGAACTGTCTGAATTCTGCCACCATCACCCCTTTAACTGGGTGACATTAAGTGCCTTAAGTATTTCCTCCAGTAATTCTGTATGTTTTGACATTCCCGCCCAAAAAACAGTGGTGGCGGTTTGAGGTTTGACAGTCACAATTCCTCCCAAGATTTATATTTTATCTAAAGAGCATCTCATCCTTTTCTCTTCAGCGTATTATAGCTAACACAATTCGACAAGTGAGGCACTGTAGAAGCCAAGCCTTCAGTAAGTCTGTTCATTACTTATCAGCACACTTTTATCACCTCTACACTCTGGCTTTACAATCACAATCTTTTCCGTTTTTTTTTTTTTTGTCTCTCGCCACATTAGATCCTGACATATGCCAGCCCAACAAAAATCAAGCGGAGGTTCGGGGTTACGTCAGGAAGCTCTGTGTGATCGACAACCAGAGGGCGCTGACGCAGCTCTCCTACAGACTGGAGCCTCGGCGGACATGAGCTCCACATCTTCCACCACCATCTCGCCTTCTCTGTGACGTTAGCATAAAAAAAACAAACAAATAAAACAACCACACACGTTACCTGGATAAACTCAACTCAACCGGTCGTTCAGTAGCAAATCACAACCGTGAAATGACTTTAGCACTATTATTATGGACTATAATGGATCAAGGACTTATACTGTGCCATTAAAAGCCTCTTCTCCCTGGACAGAAACTGTTCAGCTGCTCTCTCGTCGACGTGTCTCTGAGGGTTTTAACCGTACTAGTTGTTACTGTTTGGGGACCTGTTAGATAGAACTGTAATGTATAGAACTGGAATCAATATCCTGCATGACTGAAACTTCATAGGCTTTGTGTTCTATACAGTGGATTTCTATCGGAGTGTCCTGTAATGTTGTGCTACCCCAAATGAGCCCTAGTTTACAATATATTACTGTACCTGCCTGTAAAGCAAACCTTACTCTCCTGATGGTCCTACTCATAGCCAGAAAAACATAAACTGTAGTAACCTAGACTCTTCATTTTCCCCCTTAAATATACAGATACATATAAAATCTGAAAGTACTTATTTGCGTCATAATAATTATATCCAAGTCTTTGAAAATCTTTAGGATTTGATGTCCTTTAGGTAAATATCAGTGTCCCTTAACTAGTCGGACTCTTCAAAACGACTAAACAGAGTATTAGTTGAATTAAAGGGATAGTTCTGATTATTTGAAGCAGGGTTGTATAAGGTACTAATCAATAGTTAGTGAAGAAGAAGAAGAAGAAGCAGAAGGGCACCAGCACAGAAGCTAAGCAATGAACTGTTGTGGACAAGGTCAGCAACAAAAGGTAGCTTAACCATTTATAAAATGTCCACCTAAAAAAAATTATATCAGCTTAAATGTTAACTACACTTAGAATGTTTTCACTGCTTAAGTTTGCCATCAAACGGCCTTTTCTGACCAGAAACCGCCATTATATTAGCCAAATATCGTTCTCTCCACATCAACCAGACTCCATAGGCAAAATCAGTCATTTTACCTCACCAAACACAGGAACCGCTGGTCTGCTGCCACCTCAATCTGTTGGTTTATGTTATCGTGTGAGTTTGGTGAATCAAAACTATCCTTTCAAAACACCAAAGGCACATAATAACTCTTAGAAACTAACAATTCAAGGCAGCAGTTGCCCTCCAACTCCGGTTTTCCTTGAGGTAAAATTACTGATTTTGCCTATGGAGCAACATTTGGCTCATTTAACACTGGTTTCCCATCAGAAAAGGTTATCTGATGTCAAGATGAAGTGGTGAAAATATTCTAAACATTGAGTACACTTACCTTTACCTTACCTTTCTTAGCTTCTGTGCTGGTACTCCTCCAAACTCCTGACGACCGTGATCTACTGTGGATGATACACTAACTACTGCTAAGTACCTCACACAACCCTACATCACATAATCTCAACTGCGCCTTTAAAGCCTGAATAGTATTGCAGAAAGTGTTCAAATTTGTCATCACAGTGTTGCGTTTTATTTTTGCATCGGAGTAAAACTCCTGAAGAATATGAATTATTCTAGTTGATGAAGTTGCCTGGTACGATCTACTCGGAGGTCATCTGTATTATCAGATCCTTTGATTTGGAGGCACCGATCCTCGACGCAGAGTCTACAGGCAACTTCTACTTTGAGGGGAAATCTTCTCATCTCCACCAGTCGTGATCAGTCCGTGTAATTTTATTTTTATATATGTGGGTGTAGATTTTGAGTGTGTTCTTGACAAGTGTCATTAAATTTCCTTTGATCTCAGGAGCTTTTGATGTGTGTGTCGAGAACTGCTGTGAGGCTGCCGGCTCTCCCCCGGAGCAGCCTGTAACTGTACTGTATGTGTGGTCTGCCTTGTAAATAAAAATAGCTAATTTAACAGTGATCACGCTTTGATGACTTCAAAATGTGTTCCAAGTGGTAGAGAGACTCGAAGATGGTGATGGCGCTCAAATCCGGAGCAAAATAACAACTACTTGGGGATGCCTGCTGTGGAAGTTTACTTTGTCTTCAGTTGATCTGAAAGCAGACATCAAACATGTACCTATAGCTGTCGGCCTGTCTGAACTTGCCCTGTAGTGCTGACCAAAAGTCACAAATTTAAAATCCTTTCCGTGTTGTTTATTTTATCCAACACCTTCGTGCTCCCAGGCGCAGTGACTCACTGCAGCTTCTGGGAGCTGCTCGCGGGCCTTCAGCCTTTCAGTCATGTTTTATTTGTCCGGTGAATCACGATTAAGTCTCCTGTTGCACCCGATTACTGTCAACAACTGAGAAGTGTCCTAACTTCCCCGAGCTGATCTCACCTGTCCCCTCTCAGTGATGTCAGCACGGCTATCTTGCTTGGTGATGTCACTGGGTCATTCCTGACGGGTTGAGTAACACACACACTCACCGCCTGGCTTCTCTTGGTGTGTGTGTTTTTAGATGCAGAGTGTGTGAGAGATGGTTTTAGGTATCTGTGGCAGTCACTCTTGTTGCTAACTGATTTATTATGCCTGACACGCTATAGGCTAGAGCTGTATATCTTTTGTCTCTCTCTGTGTGTGTGTGTGTGTGTGTGTGTGTGTGTGTGTGTAGAGTAGTGTATGGAGAGCTTTATATAGCCACAGTTATCCAGGAAGGAGGAATGCCCTGGATGCCAGTGACCATATTTGAACAGTGTGTCTGCTACAGCCAGACTGCACACACACACACTCTGACTGCAAACCGTAACTTACACACACTCAAACCCTCACTCACCTCCCCTTCATCTTCACGCTCTGTGCATGTGTGTGTTGTAGTTACACCGGATCACCACTATCAGGCAATGTAATACCTCGTCTGGTAGTGACAGAGGGGGGCTTCGACTTTTTCCTGACTCACGGGGAGCAAACTTCTCTCTCTCTCTTTCCAGCACTTTCTGGTTTCTTCTCTCTGACAATCTGTTCTGCTGACTGACAACATCCAGGAAACCTCTCCGCCTCTCCTTATTTCTTATCCCTCGCTCGCCCTGTCCCGATTCCTGGCTTGTTTCATACTTTTTGGGGTCAGCTCCGGCGGTTGAGGGTGCGCACTTTTTTGGGGGGCTTTTTCGGTGTGTGTGTGTGTGAATGTGTGTGTTTGTGTGCGCGTGAGTCAGTATGCCATGTCGTCCCCTGGCTCGTCGTTTGTGCAGATAAAGCATGAGGACCTGCTCTTCTATGAGAACTGTGGAGGAGGCAGCTTTGGGAGCGTCTACAGAGCCCTCTGGATTTCCCAGGACAAGGAAGTGGCAGTGAAGAAGCTTCTGAAGATTGACAAAGAGGTAAGGAAGACACACACACACACACACACACACACACACACACACACACACACACACACACACAACAATAGATTTTAGGGGGGACGCATGGGACATGTGACCCTTCAATATTTTGAGCACATGCATTTGTCCCCACCAACAAAAACAAGAAAGTAGAGGAGGACTTTTATTTTGATGAACTGCTTGAACCCGACTCACAGACCAAACAGTGTCTCTGGTGAAGTATGTGGTGGCAGTATGCAATCTGCCATAACAGACAGAAAAGAAACCGCTCTGCACGGTTGATGACCACGGAGGAGCCAGGAGGGAAAAGGAGAAGGAGGCCCAATATGAGGACATTATTTCTCAAAAAGCTGTGATTTGCACAGAGCTTACAAACTCAGATGACAGGGTTACATAATAATGTTAGAGGTTTATTTACAGGAGAATAAATATTACTGCATTATATTCCATCATGGCTGAGTTGCATCAACAAGGATTAATTTTTGAACCTGCTTAAATCATGGTTTAACTTTAAATTATGTTGCACTAAACTTTTGAACTAGCTTAACTTGAAAAAAAATATCAAATTTAAACCTCTTTTTAAACCACAGGTTAGTTAGTTTTTATTCTAAACTTAGATTTAATTTAATTCTGTTGCACCAAAACTTTTAAACTCCAACTGTGATCCAGTATTAACTTTAAACTTACACTTGTAGAGGTTTGACTTTTAACATGGCTGCCTTTTTGAGATTGACTGAGAAGAAACAATGAAGTTCATTAAAGAAAGTTAAGGGACTAACTCAACCCAGCTGAGTTTTATGATGTGTGTACTTTCCGTTACTTCAGTTAATAATTCAGCCAACAAGAAGGAACAAAAGGGCTGAGCCTAACTTTAAATCTGGATTTGCTCATTTTTATACCTATTTTTGCTAAATTATAACTCATTTTAGATAAAAATCTTGGTGCAACTCAGTCTATACTTTGAATTGACCTGTTTTACTTTACTTAAATGATATTTCCTTAATAACTTGATACAGAAAAGACAGAAATTTGTGCATAAAAATTCACTAGAATGCAGACAATTAAGTTTGACCCCCAGACCCTCTGACTTCATACATGCCCCCCCATGTTAAAATGAAACCTACACCCGTTACTGTCACACACTTTGCAGCAGAGACACATCATTTGAAAATCCAACGTATTTATAAGTCAGCTGTCATCTGCGGGACGTTTCAGCTCCAAACTTCAACATGACTCCACTCATTTCCCAGATTCTCTTTGGACTCGTACACCCCATACACCCACTCCCTCCCCCTCCCCTGTTGTCGGCCGTTGAGCATGTGTTTATCTTAAACATACCTCTCCTCGTCCCCCTCCTCCTCCTCCTCCTCATTGTAGATGGAGCAGTGTAATTTATGCCAGCACTCCCCTGTTCCTCCCATTGTGCGTTAGGGCGAGGTGTGTGGTCATCTGGGGCTTCATGCACTAACTGCTCTTCAGGCCCGGGCGGTTCTTCACCGGTGTGACCCCCGATGCTAATCCAAACATAATTTCCTTCCGTGGGCTGGTGGAAGCTCACGGCCGAGTGTCAGGAAACCGTTAGAAGTTTAGGGTGACCCGTGGGTGAATCGGGCACGGTGTTACTGTTGTGGCAGCAGGTTTAAACAATGTAATGTAAAGCATGCAGATGACACGGGGCCGGCAGCTACAGAGGACTACAGACGGGACAGAGTTTGATTTGTCGTTTGAATTATTTCTCTCACACTCACTTTCTCACGCCCACATGCAAACACACGCAGGGTGGGCAGACATGCATGAAAGCGTGTGTGTGTGTGTGTGTGTGTGTACAGTTCATATGTACATACAAACTGACGGATCACAGGAGAACTGCGCCTTATTATTGGATCCCTCATGAATCTGCTGGAGCTGCCTGTGAACAGCAAAATCATGTTCAGGGTTTCTGCAGGATTCAACAAGTTACATTTAAGATTTTTTTAAGACCATTATGAAAGCAGTTTAAGACTTACTTCATCCTCTCCATACTGGCAGAAAAAAACAGAATATGAGGGAAAATATGAATCCATATTTGTTTAATTTTGTTGTTAATACATTTTTTCAAAGTGAGGCTGAAATAATTCCTATTTTATGCAAGAAACATTAAAAAGAAAGCTGTAATTTATCATAAAATGATCATGATATCTCATCAAGATTAAGGAAACATGCCAGATTCACTCACAACGCTGCAGCTGTGGTGTCGTCCTTTAAAGTTTCTATTCCAGGCTGGAATAAATGCTTTTGTTCACCTGTTTCATGTTAATTAGAGTTCAAATTAATATGGACTGTTCACTGAATGACTAAGTGTGTTTTTCAGTAGTCAGCATCGATAATCTTTTAGAACGAGTACATTATTGTCACGGTTAATTGATCAATATGTTAATGGAGTCTGGCAGGAAGTCACTGAACTCAAACTCCAGAGTGTTTATCTTCAGAGCAGTGGGTTTTTGTTTCCAGGATAACAGACTTAGCTTTACATTTACAGACAAATGACAATTAAAAGCAACTGATTAACTGACAGTGGAGGACTCTTCCTTCCTTCCTCTTGCTTGTTATAGTGAATTATAATGTTAGACTTGTCTTGTGCTCCTGCAACCTGTCTGAGCAACTCGCTTCAACCATAGATTGTATATTAAATAGGGCTTCAACCTATTTAATATACAATCTATGGCTCCAACCTGCTATTTGGACTGTTGTACTCATTTCTGTGCACACAGTTGTTACGTATTGCTCCTTTAATGCATGATTAATCTTTGCAAAAGACTGAAAAAATTGAGACTGAATTTAAACCAATTTTATTAAAAAATGCTAATGTCTTCCAGTTAATGTTGAAGGCCTGTCACAATTGTATTAAATATATTTTAAGGCTTAAAATTCAGATTATTTGACTTTTTAAGGACTTGCTTAATTCTGGTGCATGAATATATTCACCCAGTAGTGAAAGAAGTATAGAAATTATTTACTTACAGACATATTGGCAACAAAAAAAAGTGAAAGTACTCAAGCAGACTGGACTACAGCTGTCAGATAAAAGTAGTTGAGTAAAAGTAAACATTTAAGTAGAAGTATTAAGTAGCATAAAAAGGAAATGCTCAAGTACATCAGATTTGTACTTAGTCGCATTCACAACTGAAAAACTGCATGATTTGCATGTACAAATCTGTACACACAAACAGTGTTTGTACACACTGATAACTTCACACACACACACTGAAGAAATGATGGGAATAAAAATGATAAGATAATGTAAAACGCTCTTTGGAAGAAAAACTATTTATTGAGAAAACATTTTGGTGTTAAATTGCAGTTTTTGTTGTGTGTGATTTCATATCACTGATGATGTGTTATTATGTTGCTTGGCAACAGTCACATATTCCACATATGCAGAGGGTACGACCTGTGTGTCAGTTTAGATTAATGGCATGTTTGTCACTCTGGTGTGGACTCAACAACCTGTGATATGAAAGAGGTTCAGACTCGGTGCAGGCATCCTGGACACTGGTCAGACATACCTGTAAAACTGGACGACGAGTCAAAAGATCTGACTTTTCGGTTTACAGTCCATCAAGAATGATTTACACTTCATTTTCTTAAAGGTCACGTTTCCTCGCCAACTTCAGAATTCGGAAAACTGATGGTGGACAGTTGTTCATGTCCCTGTGTTTCTCTTTCTCTCTCATCTCCTCGTCCAGGCTGAGATTCTTAGTGTCCTGAGTCATAAGAACATCATTCAGTTTTATGGAGCCGTGCTGGAATCTCCCAACTATGGCATTGTCACAGGTCAGACCCCACGTGTGTGTGTGTGTGTGTGTGTGTGTGTGTGTGTGTGTGTTTCTATTCTTTCAGATGTCATGATGATAAGGTCACTCTAAACATATTGTTGTAGAGTATTTCAATCTTTCATTTCATTCAGATAAGGGTAATCTTTGAGTGCTCTACGAGGGGAGATGTGTTTTATTATCTTTGGGGTTACAGACTTTAAAGGGATAGTTCTGATTTTTTGAAGTGGAGTCATATGAGGTACTGAATCATAGTCAGTGTAGCTGACATGCAGCTGGCACGCCTTGCTGTGGACAGGGTCAGCAACAAAACATATTCTAGCCACCTGAAAAATATCAGTATCAGTTGAAGTGTACACTGCGTTTGGAATATTTTCACTGCTTTACCTCGCCATCAGGCATGTGTTTTTGAGGGTTAGTTCGTGTTCACCGAAGTCACACGTGCTAACCGATCAAGGCAGCGTTAGATGAGGAACTCTTAATAGGTCTGGACTGGTTGAAGAGTTTCCTGTTGGAAAAGGCTGTCTCGTGGCAAGGTAAGGCAGTGAAAATATTCTAAATATACACACAGGTGTTTTGCTGCTGCCTCTGTTTGCAGCACATTGCTTAGCTTCCTGTATAGGTGCTCCTGCTGCCTCTCCACACTGGGCGTGTGCAAACTGCCATCTACTGTAGGTAGAACCAGACATATATACTACAGAGACGCTGCATTGGCCATTGAATCGCACATCAGCGTTGTCACCATATTGGACAAGAAAGACCTGTGTTCAAATTCATGTTAACTGCAGAGCAGCAGTTTTTCTGGATAAAAAGCACCGTTACATTTATTTCTCAACCAATTTCAGTGAGTCATGTTATATTCAAGATGCTAAATTACTCCACATAAATCATAAACCCTTGATCGGTTGATCGGTTGAGAAATAACTGTTTAAGTGCTTTCTATCCAGAAAAACTGCAGCTCCCTTGTTTACATGTATTTTCTTACAGGTCTGACTCGCTCTGTCCAGTATGGTGGCAATGTTGACGTAACGCAGCAACAAACCGACATATAATATGTCTACTGGTAATGCACTGACTATGGATAAGTACCTCATACAACCCCACTTCAAATAATCCAAACTATCCCTTTAAGTAACATTAGGTTCGGTTTAAGGCGAGGCATGAGGGGGTTAGGCTCAGGGCAGATTGTTCTCTCGTATAAAACTACACGTGTGTGTGCGTGTGTATATATATTAGCTTTATTAGTGTGTATTTGATCCTTAGCGTGCCACTAACAGACACGTTAGCACATGCTCTGGTGGCCGACAAGTGTTTATGTGTGGTGTTTTGAAGTATCGGCGTATACTCAGAGTGCTGGTTCTTGCTGAGTTTCCTGGCAGGACATTTGTAACCGAGACCAGCATGTTTGTCTGTGGTTGTAATCCTGGATGGGGGTCACATGGTTAAGATAAAGAACCGACACGCCACTAAAGAGTCGTGTCCAGCAACAATTCTCGCTGCAGCCGAGTCCGGCAGAGCCCGACGCTCAACTAAAAATAAAAAAGTACAGTAGGCAAAAAAAAAAAACGAGAGCTAGTTCTGGAGATGGAGTTTGGGCCAAGTAAAAATGCAATTCCCAGCCACTTAAAAAAAGACATAAGACCCCGTTGACCACTTTTGGTTGTCTTCTACTTGTCTCTTTGAATTGTCAGACTTAACAGGAAAATGGCGAAGGTTAAAAGTTTGGAGATAATCTGGATTAGACAGTCAGGGTGTGAAAGGTGTGTGTGTTTCCACTGATTTAAGGTAGCTCATGTGAAGTGATATTGGCTCTAATTGCATTATAAAAGTGGATATTTATTCTTTAAATAACTTGTTTTTAAAAATCCCATTGTAGAGAAAGAGTCACCGTGCACACATGGTTTCTCTGTTTAGTTGTTATATAATGACCTTTACTTGTGTGTGTGTGTGTGTTCTTACAGAATATGCTAGCGGAGGGTCTCTGTATGAGTACCTTTCCAGCGAGCGGAGCGAGGAGATGGACATGGAGCAGATCATGACGTGGGCCATACAGATAGCCAAAGGTGATGATAATAATCAAAAATAACGTCTCTGTGTCGAGGTTGAATCGCCGAGCTTCTGATATCAAGCAGAGGTGGGAGCACCAGTGTCCCGTAACACTCTCAAGTACAAGAGTTAATAGTTTACGCAGCTTTTTATTTGACTCTCAATCACCGACTCTGACCTGCGAGACTTCAACAACCATAAATTTTGTCCATTTGCCCGTTGCAAATGTCACCAACTGTTAACAGGCAAAATACATCAACGTACAAATCAGCAAAACATACGACTTCGTACATGTGATACATTAGAAATTAGGTTTTTAAACACCTGAGAGAGAGAGAAAACTTTGATTATGGAACATTTATTTTCAAAATGTTCTCTTTGATTGGTTTTCAGGTAACTGAACAACTTTTACGTTATCAGTTTATCGTACAATATATGATAATGCCTGTTTTGTTTACATAAGAAAATCATGTGCCAAATGTTTTCAGTGAATGTTTTTTTTTTAGAGGCCATTTTTTTATTATATTATATATAATATTATATATTAGTCCATTTTATCATGTTACTGTTTATTTATTATCATTATATCAGTGGCATAAAATGGTCTTAAAATGACAATCATATCATTTGTTGCTTGTTTCTGGAACAGTATATTGTCCAACAAAAGTAGTTATCATGACCATATGATACCCAGAGTCAATTTGTTGTCTTTTTTAGTTTTCTCTCTAGTTTAGTTTTGTAAATGTTGTCTTTTAGCCTACTAGTTCAGCCAGTGGTCTTGTTTTTTTGGTGCAACCCAGAATGAATCAAAATAAACATCAAAAGTTTGTAGTTTTTGTCAGTTATTAATGCTCGATCTTGTTACAGGGATGCATTACCTCCACGCAGAAGCTCCAGTCAAAGTCATTCACAGAGACCTCAAGTCACGGAACGGTAAACACATTTCACTTTGGTTCCTCAGACTCTGTTTCTTTTTCTTGTGAACGTTTAACCGGGAGCCGTCTTTGCCAGCTATCTGTTAGCTATTACTGTTTTACGTCACGCAGCTCTGACTGGTTTCTCTGCTCTGTCTTCTACAGTGGTAATGACAGCAGACAGAGTGCTGAAGGTTTGTAACAGCGTTCTTGTGATGCACAGACAGTGACATTTTTCATTCAGCTAAGACACGCAGGTCATTTTTTCCCCTCACTGGTCTCTCTCCTCTGGGACTTCAGATTTGCGACTTTGGGGCGTCAAAGTTCCTGTCCCACACCACCCATATGACGGTGGTGGGCACTTTTCCCTGGATGGCCCCTGAAGTCATTCAGAGCCTGCCGGTCTCCGAGACCTGTGACACCTACTCCTACGGCGTGGTGAGTTGGCAGGATGTTATATATGGTGTGACATTAGAAAAACATTTATTGTTTCATATTATGTTCTGCAGTTTATTTTACTGATTTGCAAATCACATTTTTATGGCAATATTTCCATCACTTGGATGATGCTTTGCATTCTTGATTGATGAATCTGCCTGAAGGAAACACAAATAAACATGGAGACTGAATGAGACACAGAATGCAATAATTTCAAACAGAAGGAGCTTGTACCTAAAAATGAGGCTGCAGAAAACAGTACTGCAGTCGAGTATATAAAGAAACAGGCCTGTCCATGAGGTCATTTTATATTAACAATTCATTAAATTCACAGGAAAATGTGCCATAGCATGATAAACATCTTTAATCTGGATTTGGTATTAAAGGGATATTCACCCAAAAATGAAAATTAAGTCATTATCTACTCACCCTCATGCTGCTGGAGTTTCACAGGAAAACAGTGTTGCAGAATCTCTCAAAATGAATGGAGACCAGTTTTCAGACATAAAACAACAACAGATTAAAAAACATAAATTGCCTCCATACTGCTCATCAAGTCCCCTAAAGCCCCAACAGGCCAAGTCGACTACAAAATGTCATTTCTTACTTTTGAAAACTTTGGAGATTCTGCAAAGCTGTTTTCCTGTGAAACTCCAGCAGCATGAGGGTGAGTAGATAATGACTGCATTTTCATTTTTGGGTGAACGATCCCTTTAACTATATTGGGATATAGGATTTTGGTAATATTGCACAGCCCTTGTGCTGAGTATTGAAAACTGACAAATACTGACAGCTGGAATTAAAGGCTCGAACTTCTAGCCTCCTTTATCAGTTTTACTACATAATTTTGCCAAGTTTAGAGACATTTATTTTACAAAAATCTTGTAAAATGTAGCAAATCTAATCTAAATAACCCTGTATATTAGGATTGTAATGTGCATAAAATAAAGGAATTATGAGTGGCTTTTTTTGTTTTGATATCAAGATTATATATTGGTCATTCCCTGCTCGATAAATAACATCAGCCATTTAAATAAAACATATCGGTCAACTAGTATTTTGATTTAGTGGCGTCCTTCTGTTAAGACATTTTCACAACTGTTTAGAGAGTTTTGTAAAACGCACCCTGAGGTGTTTGGAGCTACGAGCAGCACATCAAAGAGATCCCGTCTGTCTGAATGAACCGACGCCGTCTGTTCTGTGGCCAGGTGCTGTGGGAGATGCTGACTCGGGAGGTTCCTTTCAAAGGTTTCGAAGGGCTGCAGGTTGCGTGGCTGGTGGTGGAAAAACAAGAGGTAACCCCAACACACAAAGACGCACACTCGTGTGAACGCATCTTTCTGTACACACTGTCAGCATGTAGACCCAGCAGAGTTTGAGAAGGCTGGAGGAACAATGCGATGCTCTCATGGTTTCCACTGCGAGCTGGTGAGGCTGAGGCTGGGTATTTTTAGGCCTGATGTCAGTTCTCTGCTCTTGTAAGGCCTGGATACACAGCAGTGGAGCCCGGCCAGACCCCCCTCTCACCCCTCTCACCCCCCGCCCCCTCCCCGGCTAAAGCCTTTACGAGAGAGAGAGGGAGACAGACAGGGAGAGAGGGAGAGAAAAGAGGAAAGATTACAGTGACAGGAGGGCTGATTCAAGACGTTTATGGCAGATGATGGTTGCACAGTGTATGTGTTTCAGTTATTGACATGTCTGAGTCCCTTTCAACAAACACACACACACACGAACACACACACAGACACATAGACAGACAGACAGGGGGCCAACAAACAACTCGGAGAACATGATTCCTGCGTAGCTGTTGGCTAATCTCCAAATACTCTCCCTAAATAACTCACTCTCTCTCTCTCTCTCTCTCTCTCTCTGTTTCCCTTTCCCAGTCTCCCTCTGATTTTCCCTTCCATTGCTATACCTCTCCTCCTGACCCTCTTACTTGCCCTCTCTCCACTCACAGTCGGTGATATTTTAGGATTAATCCCCAGAGAAAACTGTTTCCATTTACTGCGCGGTACTATGGAGCTGTCTGGGCTCATTCAGACCTTTGATGATGCCAGGGGATCTTCTGTGCAGGGAGGGACGTTGTCTCAGTGGCGTGGTGCGGTTCAGTGTTGTTGTTACCACAGTTTACAAACTACAGAAAGATAAACATCGACCCAGACGCTTTCACACCGACCCGTTTAACCTCATAAATAAACAGACTATATGCTGTACATTAAACAAATGATCAGCTGGTTTGAAAACTTATTGGTCTCTAATATGTAATACAATTTTAAATATATAAACAGGCAGAAACAGCCTCCAGTCTCACTGTGTGCCTGGAATATTCCTTGTTTCAAAGGCTGAAAACACATTTTCTCAGTCAGTGATGTGATCACAGTGGCTCAGTGTGAACACAGTATTTTCCACTAAAGATTTTAGATACTTCACATGAATGATTTCTTGTTTTCTCTGTGCTTTTCTCACTGGTTTGAGGTGGGTGGTGCTGTGTAGTTCAGAGAACCAATCGGGATTTCGCAATATTTGATTCAAAGTGAGATGACAGCTGTGGGTTGGGGATGTTTGCTCGTGCTTCCAGGCCACTCTCAATCAAATCTGATTAAACCACACCCGCACTGTCATGATGAAGCACATCAGTATGAGTACGAGTGTAATAAACAATACCTTTAAATGTTTTAAGCAGCAGACTTTAGCACTACCATGAGGTTGAAGTGATATTTTAGTGATTGTATTTGACACCTAGATGAACTGCCATGACATTTTACAGATTTTCATCGTGCCCAGTTTACATTTTGGGTTCACAGTAAAAATTGTGAATTGTCTATGGGATGTCTTGCTTTTGCATTTGGTACAAACATTGATGTTAATCTAGTCAAGTCAGAAATTTAATTTGTCAAGTTTTAGTTCATGTTTACAACTAATTAGCAAATATTAGACTACTAACATGATAAACTACGATGGTAAGCATGTTAAACATTATACTAGCTGAACATTAGCACGCTAACATTGTCATTGTGAGCAAGTTAAATTTACAGAGTTAGCATTTAGCTCAAAGCTCCATGGTGCTAAAAGCAGGCGTAGGCAGTTTATTTTTTGTGTCACTGGGCAAAAAAATCCATTTGAGCATAATGAAATTGAAGTGTTCTGATAGAAAACTAGACTGTGGCTCCTCCTCTTGGCTCCGTTTTCAGACTTTAGAAAGTCTGGCCTGTGATTGGAGCCAATCACAGGTCAGTAATACAGTTGATTGCTGAGTCTTATTCCCAAAACATCAGCATTTAATGACCTGGGAATGAGACTCAACAATCAACTATCTTTCTGCAGAATCAGTTACTGCACCTTAAGTACAGTCTCACAGAGCTGACAGAGTGGCTGTCCAGTCTCATTCTAACTTGGACTGTTGCTTATTTAGTCTCTAATGTTTAATGTTTTTGAGAAGTACTTGAGAACTGAAGCCAGGTTTTTAGCTTTAAATGGTTCTCAGTATGTTTAACTACCCTTAAAATTATGGTGGTCCCATATAACTTTCCTGTTTGAAGTAAAAGCTTCTGCTTCTTGTGTTTGCATGTGTTTGTGTGTCTGGGTATCTAGAGGCTGACCATCCCCACCAGCTGTCCAGCAAGTTTTGCAGAGCTGATGAAGAAATGTTGGCAAGCAGACCCAAAGGTAAGCTAAACGGACACAACGCTTAATCTCCTAAAAATGTTCCTTATGCCTCACTTGTGACAGCTGGTTGTTTTATCTTGTGTGCACGATGTACCTACAGGAGCGTCCGCAGTTCAAACAGGTGCTGGTAACCCTGGAGACCATGGCCAACGACAGCAGGCTACCGGACCAGTGTAACTCCTTCCTACATAACAAGGACCAGTGGAGGTACACACACGCGCACACACACACACACACACACACAGAGTTGTGTAGACTGAGTGTATCTGCACTGCGTCTGAGCACGGGGCATCTTAATTTTGTGTATACTGTAGAGTCGTGGTCTCCTGTCAGAGTGACAAATGCAGTCTGCAGTTTACTGTACTCCAAATAAAACTCAATATGCATGCACAAAAATCAGTCACACGCGTGGCAGCATGTACACACACACACACACACACACACACACACACACACACACACACACACACGTATACATATACAGCTCTGTGGACTCCAAAGCTCAGGAGAGAAGTTAAATGTGTGACCCTATGCGCTACTTCAGTCTATAATAAGCTCTTTGGAAAGTGTCCATGGAAGAGATTCCTCCACTCCTCCACTCTGCCCTCGCTCCTCCACGGGGAGAACGACAGAGGGGTGGGGGCAGGGAGGGAGGGGGGGGGGAGGGGGGGGGGGGAGGGGGAGGGGGGGGGAGGAGAAGTCAAGTATGAGCTGAAGAAGAGGAGAAGTTCAGGGAGGAACAGAAATGTGTTGGGTGCGTGCGAAAACACTGAACAAGAGAGAAACAGCAAGGACAGTGGGAAACGAGGGCGGACGGATGACGGGGGGTGAGACGGGGGAGGCAGAGAGGTGGGGGATGGAGCAGAGGAGAGAAGGTGCGAGATTCTATGCATATTTAACATGAGTACAGCGAGGCAATCAATTCTGAGTGAAGTTTTGGGTACGGGTGGAAAAACTTGGACAAGGGGAGGGGAGGCTGAGAGGAGGAGGAGGTGGGGGGAGGAGGAGGAGTGAGGGAGGTGAAGGGGCGGGATGAATGAGTAGGGAGGTATGGAAGGAACACAGGAGGAGGTATGGCTGTGCGTCAGATCTGTCTATATTTAGCTGCTGTGAGAGTTGATTGTGTTTGTGAATGCAGGTTCATGGACAATCACTCACTCACTCTCACAGTGACCTCATGTGGCAGCAGACAGAACTGCAGCTGCATGTTTGACACTGTTGACACATAATTCACTTCTTGCATGAACAGTATTGTCTCCTGCTGGAATAGTCAAGTAAACTAAATATGTCATGAAGTCTGTTATAGGAAACTAGACCTCATTTTAAAACTGTTAATGTTGTCAGCTTTGCTTTAAGCCAAAAGTTATAATTTTTAATACTGATCCTGTTTCATAGCACATAGTTTGAGTATGTAAAGTGTTTCTAGTATACTAAAATATGTAAATCTTGAGAAAACTATTCTGTAGTAGCATTGAAAGATGAAAGTGTGACTGACCTGCATCAGTGCAAGAACTGTGTAATTTCCTGCCTTTACAAAATACAAAAAGTACATTGATTTCTTGTATGTTAATGCAAAAATAGTGAACTGTGACAATTAGTACAGGTTTTGTTCTGTATACCAGCCCCATTCAACAAGTGGGCTGCATGCTGGATACAACTGTTCTGTTGGCAAATCAGACTGAGTGTGTCATAAGACTGATATGAAGCTTTGTTCATTACCATGGTAACGATGGCTAAATTAGTATTCGACTATTCCTAGATAATATATTTTCCTCGCTTGCTGCTCATGACCAACCTGCCTGAATTGAAAGGCGATTGCTTTCTAACTACACTGACTATAGTATGTCTCTGAGCTTGTTTGAGACATCTGAACCATAGACTGTATAATCAGACTTGTAAAAATAGTCAATTCCAAAGTGCACTGTAATTAATTAATAATTACATAGGTAATGACTTACTCTGTCAGCCATAACAAGTTACTGTATACACAATATAGCCATTAACCTGACCAAGTATTCTATGTGGCCCACAAACCTACAGTGATTTTTCTACTTGGTCCCTGTGCTGTTGAACTTAAATAGCCTTGCTGGTATGGAATTACATTGCTGTGTTGCAGCTGCAGAACTCTGATGACACACAAAAAATGCCAGTTCAAGCTGATAAAATACCAAAAAATACTTTCAGAAGATTAATGATCTTGAGAGAGCATCATTTTTGAACCAAGTATTTTCTCACCCACACATACACACACTACTGACATACTTGGCATGCTTGAGATCTCAAAAATAGGGAGGGTCCTCCTCCTGGAAAATTTGAGTTTCATAGACTTTGTTTCCTGCATTTTGATGACTTTTAAAGTATGAAAATAACAAAATAATACTGGTAAGTACATTCTGTAAGAAACTGGAGTTCTTTCTGGGATGTCTAAAATTTGTTTGAGAACTGGATTCAGGAAATGGCGTTTGATGGATGTGTTAAAATTTCTCATAAATCGTGTGACCCTGGGAGAAAACCGGGAGAGGGCAATGAAAAACGGGAGTCTCGGGAAAATCGAGAGGGTCAGTTTCAGTGTCTTTCTCCTGAGTGGCTTTTTGAAACTGAACCTGCCATTTGTTCCATGGAGGCTGCAGTAGACCACATCTGCATGAACAAAGTCACAACAGCTGACGTGATTGTCTGTCTGCGTGTGCACAAACTACAGGTGTGAAATCGAGTCGACCCTGGAGCGCCTCCGGAAGCTGGAGAGGGAGCTTTACTCCAAAGAGAAGGAGCTGGAGGAGCGGGAGAGGAGGCTGAGACTGTGGGAGGAGAGGCTGATGGAGAGGTCCAACATGACTCCCAGTCCCACCTCCCTACTCATGGAGCGCTCAAACATCTCACCAGTAAGTAGAAGTTAACGGCTGCACAATATGGTCAAAAAAATCATATGATTATTTTGACAGATACTGTGTTATGATTCATGATTATTTTTGCAGCAATTTTAATTTTCCCTGAAATTTAACTATTGGTTGGGGTCGGTCTTACATCTAGAGAACAACATTTGTAGTTTGTTGTTTCTCAGTCCTACAGTACTTGAAAATGCTGTTTGTCACACATTTTTCCTTTAGCAATAAAACCGCAGCTTTTGCCATTTGGAAAATGCACTTGGCCATACTGTGATTTCAATAATATTGTGATTTTGTGAAGCTCTAGTAGTAGTGAAGTAAGACTGGTCAGACAGATGAAAACAAAATCAAACAATACCTTTCTATGATCTTGACCCTTGTCCTCTCTGACCTCATCAGTTCTTCACACCGATGTCCATCGGCTCCACCGGCTCTTTCTTCCGCTCGCACTCTCAGGACTCCAACAGCGCCGGGCTCAGCAGCGCCGGGGTCAGCAGCGCCGGGGTCAGCTGTCTCCTCCGCACCCTCAGCAATGGAGACACGGAGAGGGGGAGCAGCGCGGTGCTGGACAGGGGGATGGGTTCGCTCGACGGCGGGAGGCTGCACGCCATGCTCCGAGGGTTGCAGGGCAGGTTCGGAGAGGAGGACGAGGAAGAGGAGGGAACACTCGAAGAGAAAAGCTGGGGGGGACAGAGGGACAGGGATGACAGCGGGAGTTTGGAGGGAGGAAGGGTGCAGGTGACACTCAGGAGCTTCCCGGGCGGTGTGGTGGAGAGGGAGGAAAGGACGTGGGAGGAGGGGGACAGGGACAGAGGAGGGATGCAGAGGAGCAGGGTGACCACCATAGTGCGAGGGTTTTCAGGTGGGTTTGGAGAGGCGGAGGGGGAGAGGGAGAAGGAGGGAGGAGGATGGGAGATAGAGAAGTTCGGGGACAGGCAGGACGAGGGAGGGATGGAAGGGGGGAGGCTCCCCACCATGTTCAAGGGTCTCCACGGGAGTTTCGGTGACATGCTGTCCTTAGACATGAACGAGATGGGGGAGATGGAGAGACTAGGGGACATGGACATGGACATGGGTGACCTGGGGGTGATGAAGGTGGTGGGTCACGGCGTCAGGAGTAGCGAGGTGGGGGTCAGGGGTCGCAGGAGTGACATGGGAGTCGTGGTCCAGGGAGTCAGAGGTGACCTCACCCAAAAGATCAGGGGTGAAGTCGGGGTCATCGGCCACTCGGGGGTGCAGGTGAGCATGCGCTCTTCGTCCAATCAGAACTCTGTGAAGAGCTGCAGCGTGCGACACGGAACCAAGATCAACATGGCGACTGCAGCCATGGACATGATGGAGCTCGACTGGTCTGACAGTGACTAGAAAACACACAAACACGCACAGAAAACACACATAGAAGACACACACAGAGGCCAAACTAGACAGATTGTGACTTGTTAGCACGTACAGTATCTGAGCTACGGTATGTGCATTAGGATCTCCAGTTGAAACAGAGCTGGTAAAAACACATTTCTTTTGTTAAAACTGTTTTTTATTGAATGGATGAATCCTACACCCATGTGTACTGTGAAGTAGGAAGGAGCAACTTTGTCATGTTGTCAGAATGACTTCACCTGTGTAATTTAATGTGCTATTAAAACTGCTGCATAACAAACTGTAAGAGGTACAAGTGTTAGAAACAATAACACACTTGAATGCCGCTCTAATGAGGCAGCACTGTCTGATTTTTTTTTTCCTGCTTATAGAGAATCTTTCGGTAGTTTGTAGATTTGATTTGTTCAAAACAGGCTTTGACTTTATCAGTTCTAACTGTGATCTAGTGTGTGAATTTTTGGCATTTCTTTCTGTATATTTTATCATTTTTCAATAAAAAGAAAAGAAACTGATTCAATTCCTGCGACTTTGCTCCATTAGAGTTAGTCTCCAGTCTGTACATTATCCCACTTATCACACTGCTACTCACTAAGAAAATCAATAACTTTACACACAATTTTGTTTTAAAAATTCTTTTCATTATTTATTTTATTGCTTCTGCTAAGTCCTCCAGAGTCTATGATTAGCACCGTGGTCTATTATTCATAGCAGCGTTCTGCTATGCAGAAATAACACACCACAGAATGCTAGAACTGCCCAGAATCAAGTATTAACAAACCCATGGAATAAATTTATCCAGGGTGTTTACATGTGCGTCTGATGCAAGACACTGATGCCAATGTTTAATTAAATTTAAGGCCAATTTGCAATAAAACTAAACATTAAATTTTAAAATATAGGCATATTCTTCTGAGTAAATACATATATCATCAAAAAATGTCAATAAGTGGTTGAATTAAAGAACATTTGTCCAAATATGTTTATTAGCAAAAACCTACAAGTCTAACCGGACAACAGAGGCATTACAATTTAACTCTTGTGCTTGGAGTGAATTTTAGATCACCATTACAGCATTAAATAAATATATATGTAAGGCCTTCCTAAGCAGAGTTTGGTATATATTGCAGTATATGTAAAGTGAACAACATGAATGACAAATAAGCTGAGGAACCCTCCTTTTTACCACGGGGTAACACACCTACCTTGCCCAGTAAAATAAAATCCCTCTCAAGTCTCGACCCCTTAACTCCCTCTCACACACTGAGCAGCAGAGCCACTCCTGCCAGCACCCACTTGGCAGGCCGCTCCCTGGTTTTGAGGCTCAAAGTCCAAACATATGTGGGTCCTCTAATCTTGGTCTTGTAGAGGGGACACTCGTAGATGTTCCTGGTCTCCTGGCGGTCATTGGGCACGGCTCGGACGGAGATGACAGGCATGGCTGGGGTCAGTTCCTTCAGACGGGCCTCAGCAATCACCCCGGCCTGAATGTCCCACCTCGCACCTGTGGAGGGACACGGGTCAAGTGGACAGGGAAAGGGAGGAAAGTTAATTTACAGAGCGGGTAAGATAGGACAGGATAAGAGTCTTACTGAAAGATCAGAAAAAAAAAAGAAACTCTTCGTCTACCTTCCATATAAAGTCCATATACATATGCACCCTCCCTGGCAGGTTGGTTGAACTCTTCCTTAAACTTCTTGGTCACATCCACCGTCAGGTTCACTTTATCCAACGGCCACTCATTCTTACGAGCCAAAGACTGCATCACCGCTGGAAGGCCGGAGTAAACAAGGGATGATGCAAGAGAAAAAAATGTGGGGAGAGTCCTGAAAATATTTTAGCCAAGCCTACAGCAGGCAGCGCTCTTATCAGTGTGGATGAATGTGTGTTACCCGTCAGGAAGGACTGTGGGTTGAAAAGTCCAGACAGCCAGACAACACTGGGCAGAGACAGGTCCTGAGTCCAGCTGTCCAGCTCTTTACAACGCTGCAACACGTCGTTATACCTGACACACACACACACACACAAAGAGACAGAACAGATCTTATATCTCTTAGGTTTCCATCCAAATGCATTGAGAAGTTTAACTGAATTTTGCCAAAAGAAAAGGTGAATTAATGCTTTTCTATATATTGATTAACTGGATGTGATTATTAGGAGTTGGTTCATAAAGATAACCAGTTGGTGGCACCAATTATCCAGTTAGAAAACCAGTAAACCATCGCAGAAGAAGACGGCGCTACAGGATGACATAACATGATAAACGCCAGAACCTTAAATGGTGAAAAACAGTAGAAAACGCAAGATTCATCTCTTAATGCAGTGGTTCCCAAACTTTTTCTCCATTTTCAGAAGCCAAAAAAAGCTTGCACCCCCCCACCCCACAATTTATATCAATTATTAACTATAATTGGGGACAGAACTGATAAAAAAAAATCAAAAGTTGAATTTTAGTGATATAAAGGTTAGCAGGATACAATCATCAAGCTCTTGTTTGTTTATGTCTTCATATTCATTAAACATTCTTTATGTCTCCCCTTGTCTTCCACGTCCCCCTTGCAGTGGCTCTGCACCCCCTCAGGGGGGCCCAACCCCGAGTCTGGGAACCACTGTATTAATGTGTGGAGGGTTACATCAGAGTTGTGTGGTGAGATCAGTGAGTGATAAGGAGACGCTCAGAGTGGAAACAGCTGGACACACCAGAACTCATCCAGAATATCTCATCTCATTTGGCACATTAACTCATTTTTTTTTTAAGACTAAAACCACCTCAAGTGAGCATTAAACATTTTTTGCAAAACTTCCAACCTTTTCTAATACAATACTTCAAAATGTGCATAAAATTACATTGATGGAAACAAGCATCCAGTAACAAAAAACACAAAACAAAAACATGATTTCTAATATATTCCCTACATTTTTTAATATTCAGACACAGTGACAAAGACACCCACCATATAGCCAGGCTGTAGATGGAGGGGTAGGCCAGCTTTGTCCAGGTATCAGGAACGTTGTCAAAGAACAGGGCTGACTGCAGCTTCTCCATCTCAGAGGAGATCGCCAGTTCACCCTGAGACAGACATGTTTAACTGCTACATCACCATGAAGACACAGTGAAGGCGCCACATGCAGCAATTATAATCAGTAATTTGACAATGTCAAGATGCTGAGGGCTGCACTGTTTCAAACACGCAGACACACACAAATGTGTAAGTGCACCTTGAGTCCCAGGTCAAGCTCCTTGAGTGAGCGCCGTATCTCGGAGATGAGCGTGTTCATGCGCTCGCACTCCTGGAAGCAGACCAAGATGTACGGGGAGCGTTCGGCTGTCTTAGAGGTGATGTCGGACATGTTGTACTCCTCTGGAAGCTTCTCCAGCACTTCATCTAAAATTGTTTTCACCTGACAGAGGGGAGTCAGATATTATTATAAGGAGAGAACGAGAGTAATCTCAGACTGCTGCCACCGAGAGCAATTCAGAGGTTTGATTTGTAGAGAAGCTCACGGACAGGTTCTGTCAAAAAAATATAAAATAAAAAAATAAAAAAATAATCCTTTAAAGAATTAATTGAAGATGTATAATTGAACGTGTGGGTGTAGCTACCTTCTCCTCCAGGGTCTGTGAGGCTCCCTCCCCCATCACAGCATCAGGAGACTGCAGCTCCAGCAGAGTGTGGAAAAGGTTATCCGACGTCACTGTCAAGAACTCAATTTCTGCATTGGGGTGTAACCCATAATGCACTGGGCTCTCGTGGGGCAGCATCTCGTCTATGAAATCATGGTAGCCCTGGAGATGTAGACAGAAAAAACAGTGAATGCCATCCATCAATTATTAGAATTTTTATTACACTCAAACATTCATTACACTCTAAGTCACTCTGTACTTTTATTTCCACCACCCAGGAGGCTGTTTTCTGTGTCATTTGTTTCTCTGTCTATTTGTCAGCAGGATTACAGAAAAATTACCAGCCTGATTTTCATGAAAATTGGTGGAAGGGTGGGCTGAGAAAGAACCCATTAAATTTTTAGTGCATCCAAGCCACAGGGCGGCAACGCTAATTATTTTTCCCTTTTGTTAATATTGTGAGATAGGGTATTTAGCCTCTTGGTGGAATGAATGCCATGCATCTATGGCATATTGTTTCTGCATGACACAATAATAAAAATTTAATCAAATCACATCATATTGCCTGTGAAGTTTGTGCTTTCAGATTCGCATATCATCAAAGAGTGGGCTTTGGTCTTGGTGAAGGTCTGCGCTCTCCAAAGTATTAAATTAAATACATTTAGTGTGTGAACTGCCTTTGTGGGAATTGGACCTTATTTATTGAGGGACAGCTGAACTTACTTTTTTTCAGTACTGACTTACTTTATAGCCACAGAGAGACACACCAGGATGCAGTTACTCTCTGTTCAGACCAGTTAAATATGCAAAATTAGGAATATCTGAAAATAAGTTAGTAAGTTAAATAAGTTACCTGGTAGTCCAGGTTGGAGGGGACGACAAACCCGGGAGCCAAAGCAAGCTTTCGGTCAAACTGGGAAATAAAACAACAGAAGCTTCAGATTTCTAAAACAGCAAAAAAGCATGAAATTATCCAAACTCAGATAGCCAAAATTTCTTGGCCTAAATCTGACGTGTCTGGCTGCCAGACACTCTTTAGCTCACATGTACAGTCTCTGGCCCAGAAGTAGCCAAATTGCTGCTAACTGGAGCCGATTCTCAGCCAAATCCAAAAACACAGTTAAATCTGGCAGCCATATCCAGTCTGCACCAAAGCCAGTTCACATTTGGTCCTCTTGTGCGAGAACACATCCGGGCGCGACGACACTCAACCTCAATCAGCCTCACTAGGGAGGATTACATTCTTTGTCTTTCTCCCTCGTGCACAAACCTGGTTGGGTTGCATGTATTCTTCCAGGTATGTCCTGCAGAGCCGTCTGTCCCAGTCGTCAGTGATGTGTCCTCCATACATGATCTCTCCAAACAGATACCTCAGATCCTCCCACGGCACCTTCATCACCATAATCGTTATGAAAATCACTGCCAGTACAATCATCATCTTATTATCCTCATCATGCTGTTGTGCACCATCTCATCTGCTTATAACACCAACAGCACACCCCACCTGTGCGTTGGCCTCCAGGTAGTTGTAGAGGACGTTCACGGATATTGTCAGGTCTCCGGTGTTGAAGGGGTACTTTCTGTTCCAGCCCTGCGGTCCAAACTTTCTCCTCTCTGCCACACAGGCATGGAAGTAACACAGAGAGAAGAGGATGGTCTTAAACTCCTGCTCACGGCTGCACTGGTCCAGGATGCCCTAAAAACAGGCCAACGATTTCATAAATAAACAAACAAATAAGCAAAACTTGCACAAAGCAGATAGTTGACTCTCACCTGGTCAAAGTTATCCAGAGCGGCGTGCAAATTGGCGAGCATGCCTGTAGGAGGTTCATTGGTGATCTTGATGGCGTTTTCCAGAATGCCCTGAGGAAAACATTTACAAAAGATTCACATCTGAATTTAAAGGGTAACTTCAGCATATTTCAACCTATTTCCCATGTTTTTGTGTCTAAGTGACAAATGGGGACAACAGTCTTTGAAACTGGTCCAGAACTGAGTGAGACTGCAGCAGCTGTCATCCACGAAACAGACTGCAAAGTAATCCTTATGGGCAAATGCACACCAAGAACAAGTATGTCCCCTTGAAGTTTTTTTTTTCACCACAGACAGGAACAGATTGTTATTCTAACATAATGACAACATTATAGAAAGGATCGCTACAAAGATAAAAGAGGAAGATCAGCTATCCTATCAAATAAACACAAGAAAAGATGACCTTCCTGCATACACAGCACCTCTACCTGAGGGATGATGTGTTCCTGCGGTGTCGGTGCTGGCTCAGCGCTCATAAACACTCTGTAGTCTGGGTGACTGCCTTCACAGCATCGCTCCAGCAGCTTCTCAAGTGAACCCAGCCAGCGACCAACCAGGTGGATGTTCTACAGAGACGTGAGAATGAAAACGCACAAGCAAAATCCAGCATAGTGAACATAGTATTTAGAGTTTTAGTAACATTTCTCCTGAGAGAAAAACATTATTCATAATTTATAAATTATTTAAAATTAAAAATGAACTACATAAATGACAATTAAGTCAAATATTTTGAACTTGTGATAAAATATCATTTTTTTCTCTCCAAATATTCAAAGTAAACCCTTCTGTCTTCCAATGAGACCTGCAATATAACCCAGTGACCCTCCTTGGCAGCCTTTTCCATGGCAACCTCAGCCACAGCTTCCTGGCCCTGGCCCAAGGACACATTGTGAAGCTTGCCAAGGTCGATAGTGAAACCCAGCTTCCTTCCTGGAAACACACAGGGTTGAAAGTCTTTATACGTTGACTAAAACTACACCCTTTAAGTAATCATACTCTCACTGAAACACATGAAACGTTCTCTGTCCTCACAAATTATTCTTATGGTTTCAATGATTTTTTTTCTGCCTCTTTTCTTTCTTTTCTCCAAATTCATCTGCAACATTATGATTTTATTGTCACAACTCTATTGGTAATATACAGAATTGGTGCTAGTTTATAAAAGCCCACCAGAGACTCTTTAACAAACAAACACCACTTTTCAGTACTAAAGAATAAGCAATTACTGTCCATGCAAAAACAATAAAAGTATATGTATTTGTGTGTGACTTCATGCAGCCTGTGCATGATTACAGTACCCAGTGATTCCACATCTTTAAGTGGGTCCACTCCGGGGGAGAGGATGAAGAACACAGGTGAGGCTGGACCACTTTCTCTGAAGGACTTTGCAAATTCAGTCTTTCGGCCCTCGGTGTACTTCACCCCGAGCTTCTCCTCCACAAAGTTCCTACAGTATCACAATCAGATGAGTAGAAATGATGAAAGTTTACCGAAAAGGTGATAGAGAAGAGGATAATCCAAAAGGATAAGCAATATGCATACATCTTATGAAGAAAAAGGAACCACTGCTGAATAAAAAACACAAGAGAAAAACCCCTGCTCACCTGAGAGCGTAGGTCATGCGGTCAGGTCTCAAGGCTCTCATCATGATGAGTTTCTGCAGGGAGCTTTTTCCTTTCCACTCCTGAGGAAACTTCTCTTTCTCTGGACACTCTGACTCCACCATCTTCTTCCAGCGCTTAGGAGAGCCTTCAATGTCCCGATCCAGACCTCGAAACTCATCAGTGAAACTCATCACCTGGGCAAAGACAAACAACAGCAGGTGGTGTTCGACAACAGCATTTATGAATATGGGTCATCGACGATGTGGATGTGTGTGTTTGTGCACCTTGATGGCGCTCCAGGCTGAGTTGGAAAGGAAGTCGAGGGGGCTGACGTAGTTGTGGTCGATGTTAAAACGTAGCAGGAAGTCCAGCTCTCGCACATCTATCTCCTTACTCATCAGCAGCAACTAAAAGAGGGAGAACACAGTCAGAAACGAAACACACTGTGTCTTTAACACTGACGCACACAAACACACACCTGGAAGGCCAGCTGTGCCGTAAAGGTGAGCTTGTCTCTCTCAAATAGTCCCCTGCTGATGTAGTTGAAGGTGGAGTAGGTAACACAGTCGATGAGTGTGTTCACTCTGCTCTTCACATCCTCAGAGGCCTCCGCCATCGCCACCGCGTTGTGGAAAACCACGTTAAAGGCCTGAGAACAAGAGGCAGAATAGACGTGGAGGAACTTTCGCTGCATAAATGGCGTATCACAGATTTCACATTAAGTCATATATTTTTCATCTTAGATTATCCAGAGATCATCACATGTGATCTTCATTAGATTTTGTAGCATTTAAACTGAAGGGATACTTTTACAGAAGTTATATCACAGAATCAATACAAGTTTATTCTTTTTTTCTAATTCAATTAGTGGTCAGCAAAACAAACTCATGTCATCTTAATAAAGATGCAGTCTTCAACCATCATTTTGTAAGCAACTATGAATTGATTTTATGCCACACAAAACATAAGACTGCAAACAGCTGAATACAATGAAAGGAGTTTGTTTCATTACGGACAGGTTGGAAGTGTTGCAGCCTGTTGCCTGCAGCTTTTTATCTAAGAGCTCGGTGCGGCTCCTCCTTCTTCTACCATTAATCTCTGCTATGTTTTTAATTGATCTGGTGTCAAAAAAATGACCACTGTCTTGTTTTGTGGATCTATTTTTGATGAACACTTGCAGTAAAGGCTAAGCTGTCTGACAGACACACTGCTTTCCCTGTGACTAATTCAATAAAAGTCACAGAGCAGTATATATTATATAAGCAGTACCTTAAGCTAATACAGATTTTTTTTTCTGTGAATTTCACCACAGACACCAAGTTTAAAATATTGCAATACTTTTTTTGCAAGGGCCATAGGCTCAGTCACCACAATATAACCTCATTTGGCAACAGATAGTGAATTAACAGACATTTATTTTAAAAAAAAAAATTTGAGATTGGCAGTTTAACTTTACTTTCTGGTTACCTTGAGGCTGAACTGGTACATTGGGTTTATTTTGTTGAGATCGTTCATGATAAAGTAGAGCAGAGAAGCTCTGACTGCCACGGGACGATAGTGCTCTCTGGCTTCGTTTATTTTCACCTCATTAACTTTGGCTTCCAGGACCTGAGAAGGAGAACAGAGGGAGGGAGAAGTAAATGTGGAGTATTGGAGGAAATGTGTATGGTATATGTTGGACTTTGAGCGATGCAAATCAAGTGAACCCACAACAACTAAGAACATACATTCACCCCGTTACCTTCATCTCGATCTCAGCAGCAGTGTGCTTGGTGGTCTCAAGCTTCTCCACCAGCACGTTGTCACCGAGGAAGTTACTCTCTGCTGCAGACAGTCTGGTCAGCAGCTCGTCCTCCAGGAGCTTCAGCTCAATCTTGAACATGTTCTGCTGTTTGGTCAGTTCACTCTGCAGGGAATTCACACAAACAGCAAAAACATTATCAACACTATATGGTTCAATTGAATATTATAGTGAAAATAACATAAATCAATTCACTGAATTATGTAATGGGGAAAACAGGATAACAGGATAACTTATTTACCCCACCTTGAGGTGCTCGAGGTCAGGTCTTTCCTGATTCACCACCTGGGCCAGCAGCTGGTCCTCCAGACCGTCTCTGGTCACAGTGAAATTGATGAGGGTGGTCTGAGCTTGAATCTCAGGCTTGTAGTGAGGATTGGCCAACTTGGTGTGGAGGATGAGTCTGAAGCCCGGGTGGAAGAAACACTCCTTGTCCCCAACTTTTATACAACTGTGAGAGAGTCGCAAAGCATGAGAGGAGAGGACGGGAAAAAAAAAACTTAAAGGAACAAATGATTGTTTTGTGTGCACAGTCACATGCTCAGGTGTGTGCATTACCTGCCCTTCTTGATAGTGTGTCGTCCCAGAAGCGGGTCAATAACAGGGTCAACTGTCTCCTCGAGGTTTTCTATGAGGACCGTGTCTCCTGCCACTACAGCCTGTTCTATCACATCCACATAGCTGGAACAACATTTTACATTAAAGAGATAGTTCAGATTATATGAGGAGGAGTTTAATGAGATTCAATGTGTTAATGAGAGTCAGTGTATTTCCATACAGCAGATGGTGGTCGGCACAACATCAGTTCAAGTGTATGTTATATTTATTTAATTTATATTTATTTTCACTGCTTTAGGTTTCCGTCAGACAAGCTTTCCTGATGGGACACGACCATGAAATGAGCCAAATATCGCTTACCTATCAGAAAAGGTTGTCTAGTAAAGCTGTGAAAATATTCTAAATATAGCGTACACTTTGAATGCTATTGATTTTAGGTGGTCCTTTTTCTAATCTGGATTGCTGCTCACCCTGTCCACAGTAGTTCATTGCTTAGCTTCCGTGCTGTTGCCCCTCTCTGCTTCTACAAACGGGGGGTATAGACTTCCATCTACTGTATGTAATTCACTGACTATGAATAATTACACATCAGTTTGTTCTGACTGCATAATTTGATTGAACAAGATAAATTCCATGCGTGCTGATATAGAGTACAGCCTCGTGTGCCTCGTGCTCATGACCAAATCACAGCTGTGCTGATAATCAGTACAACAGCACTCCCTCTTGCATGATATTGCTTTAGTACCTCATACAACTCCACTTCAAATAATCAGAACTATCCCTTTAATAAAGGTGAACAAGAACATTTGCAGAGCAGCAGACAACAGGTAGTGGTAGCTAGAGTGTGCGATGTCAGAATTTTTCACAGTAAAAGCTTTCCCACGTATGCTGTACATTCATTAAAGAATCGTATAAATAGCAGCTCTCAGGTCCAGAGCAGGTCTTCATTGAAAGCTTTCATCTCTACCTGATAGCTTGAAACACTCACCCTTTCTGGCCCAGACTGACAACCTTGAGGCTGCTGCCATAGCGACTCTTTATCCACTTGATGCCTTGCAGCTGAGGGTCAATGAGGAGAGGCCAGCGCTCACCTGAGGCGACACAAGAACGCCACAATGAAATTTGACCATATTATCAAGCAAATCCTGCACTGCACTCTTTATACCGCCCGCTTTCATCACTATGAGGTGATATAATGTATCTGACGCCAAAGCTCACAGTTAGTGAGGATGGCTGCGTTCTGAGTTGACATTTTGTCTCCTGGTAAGCCTTCATTGTTCCACTGTGCCACCATCGCGTCATCAGTCAGCATCAACACCGGATCTAAGCCCTCTGTCATGGGAACGGGCACCTGATGAAGAGACGATATGTAGAACTGAGCAAAATAAGAAGTGACGTTGTCATGGAAAGCTAAACATAATCTCCTGACGTGAGGACCGGCAGCTGTGGGAATGACAGAGGAAAAATGGAAACAGTGACACATTTTTCACATAAAGATAGCCTTGTAACTTAGGAAAATATTTGTTCATAGTAGAATAATTATGGGAAAGTATTCAAGTGTTTGTTAGACTGTGACCTTCTGGCTGCGCAGGAAGGGCATCCAGAGGTTGTCCAGCAGTTCTCTCCTGTACTTCTTGGAGAAGGAGCCAGCATAGGAGATGAAGGCTGCAGTTAGGAGGACGTCCCCGCTGAGAGTTTCCTCCTGTTCGTGGTACTGAGCCACTGAGTGGGCCCAACGCACATTCTCACTCTGAGACACACATTCAATATACATACAGTAAGACACTTTAAATAAATGATACTGCAATACTATAGACAGATGTACAAAAGCAGTGCACTGCATTAGTAGAAGATGTCTGAAATGAATTTTGAGAATCGTGAATCAAACTGATCTCCCATTGGTCGCCGCTGTGCCCACCTCCAGTCCTTTGACCAGCCGATTGGCCAGTTCAATTGTTTTGTTGGTGCAGTTGACCTCTTCCTGAAAACGCAGTTTCTCTGATGTGGCTTTCTCAAATGCTGTTGTCAGAATTTCCAGGCTGCTGTCCAACTCCTGAGAGAGAAGAGGAAGATGCCAAAAATATGATGACTTGTGGCCTTTGATGTTCCTTAATGAATTATCTCATACAAGTGTTTGAAAATTATCGTACACACAGACATATTACACACGTAGAACGCACTTATGAAGGTCTACAGTAGCTATGCTATGCTAACTGCTAGCTTCAGCAATCAGAATTATAGACAAATTGCTGCAGGAGAAGTGGAAGTGGATTGCCAGATGGCCAATTATCTATGACAGTGTTTCTCAAACTTTTCACACTGTGTACCTCCTCAGAAAATATTAGGCTCTCTAAATACCACCATTATGACAACATGAAGATACAGTAGTGTAGGCTGATCCAATTCAGTTCACACAGGAGGCTGGTTTATTCCTAACAAGAGGATTATTTATTGTTGACTGATGTCAGCCACAGCCACACTGTTCAAAGGCATAGCAGTACAAACTTAAACTCTTCCATACAGCTCCTTCATACACTGTAAGAGGTGGTGCCTCATACACACATTCAATTTTAGTCTTTTCATTTTACCTCCACTTACTCTCTTGCCATCACAGTTTTAGCTTGTAAGCGATGATAGGTAACGTATGTGTGCATGAATGTAACTACACAGCAGGCTGATACTGAATGACAAAACTTATTTGAAAAAAGGCGGCACGGCGGTGCAGTGTTTAGCGCTGCTGCCTCACAGCAAGAAGGTCCTGAGTTTGAATCTCCCAGGCAGATGGGGGGCTGGGGCAGGGCTTTTCTGTGCAAAGTTTGCATGGTGTCTGGGCTCCCTCCTTAGCCAGAGTCTAAAGACATGCATTAATCAGGTTAACTGGGGACTCTAAATTATCCATACGTGTAAATGTGAGTGTGAATTGTTGTCTTTCTCTATATGTCAGCCCTGCGACAAAGTGGCGACTTGTCCAGGGTGCACCCTGCCTCCAGCCCCCCACGACCCTTCAAGGTTAAGTGGCTATGGACAATGAATGAATGAAAAAAAAAAAAAAAAAAAAGAAGAAGAATTTACTTCCTCCACTAGAGGGAGCTTGAGTACCACCACAGTTTGAGAATCTGGCAGCTATGACAAAAGTGTAGCCCCTTAGTTACAGTAACATTTTTCAAATGTAGGCTGCCTATTTTTTCAGTATAAATATATTTACAAATGCAACAAAAGAAATAAAGAAAGGAAACAGGACAAAGACAGAAGAAAAAGAACGGAACAATGAACTGAACAGACTTACAGCAAGCTTCTTCCTGATGGCCTCGAGTTTCTCTGCAGCCTCAGCCAGATCTGCATTGGCCTGAGACAGACACATCCTCTTCATCTCCACCTCACAGAAGACCTGTGGACAAAACAAATATACACACAGAGCAGTTTGGCAGAAATATTCATTGTTTAGCTGGCTCCACTACAGCACAGTTTGTTTATTTAGAGTTGCATGTATAGTTTAAATGCTTTCTTTCTTTCTTTCAGCCATGCAGACAAAACCATAACAGTCCTGAAAAAGTATGTGACCAGAAACAAAATTCATTAGAAAAGCACGCAATCTATATGATCACATAAAATAGTTGTACTTACAAAAATCTATCCAGGGCAGCACAATAGTGGGGGGAAACAGAAAACAATCTATCAAACAACAAGAACACAGTGCTGTCTGTACAGTGAAAAACAATACACACCGGTGTAGCTTGGAGGACACTAACTATGTGTGACAGCTGGTGTATTGGTGTGTACCTCGTGGAAGCGTATGATGTTGATGACCCAGGCACAGAGCCCCGCAGCGGCAGAGGATTTCTGTCGCACGAACTCAGGGTTGAACTCCGGGTCACTGAGGTGCTCGTCTCTCACACACCTCACCGTGGCCTCGGGGATGTGCTCTTTGTCAAAGTTCACCAGAGCCTGCAGGAAGTCGTCCACCTGGATGTGCATTTGTTTGTGTGTGTGGAGTAGATAAAAATGGTGTCACTTCACAATCTCCATATTTAACAGTAACAGTTCTGCAAACTTTCTGGACTCTAAATCATGAGCAGGAATTGAGGAGAGGAATAAAATAAAAATACACTGTATTACACAACACAATGGCAACTGCCTAATGTAACAGTGTTTGCTAAATCCTCTTTTTCAGTTTTATTTATAACTTTGTTTAACCAGGAAAGTGCGTCAATGAGATTAAAAATCTCTTTTATAAGAGTCCAAGACAGCAGCAGCACATGGAACATAAAACATGGAGGTTATAAAACAGGCTTTTAGTAAAATAAATAAAATAATCAAGGTCCAGCAAAGCAGATTCATCATTGATTAAATAACAGCTGTCAATGCATCATAAGAAATATGAAAACAGATTAAGTTTAAATATTTAATTGTCAGTTGTGTTGGCAGCTCAGACAAAGGATGGGGAATAAAACAGCAGTAAATTATTCAAAAACAACACAATGTTAATTTCAGCAGTTTGGGGAATTTATCGATGACGGACTTTTGTAGTATCCAGACATTTATCAGAGAAATGCTACGAGACATCGTTATAAAATATCACCTTGCTCATCACCATCTTGGAAGCCTTCCAGCTGCGATCTTTGGGGATTCGGCCTTGGGGAGACAGCAGAACCAGAACAGCTGCTGAGACGTTGGTGACAATAGCTGGAGGGTTGGGGAACGTCCTCAGCTCTGTCAGGTTCAACTGAATGAGCACACACAGACACACACACATAAAAAATTAATTTGGAGGGCTGGGATGGAGCCAACCTTGCAGCACATTTTTCATTGTTTATTTGCACCACTAGAGATTGTCACATATAAAATAAATTGAATGAAATAAAATAAAACAAATAAAATAAATCACGTGTGATGAGAGCATTCAGGTCTGTTTTTGTGAACATGAGTGATTTACCCTGTTTAGTGTATTGAGGGCTGCGTTGGCTGCCTGCAGGGCAGGTTCAGCCTTCGCCAGGTCCTCCTCAGTCTCCCTCTGCTGTTTGGTCACTTCAGCTTGGATTGCTGCCACCTGCAGAAACAAAAGAAAGATGTGTGTTGTCTGCTTTGTACCTTGAATGAAATGTTGCTCTTCCATCTTACATACATAATATGAAGTGACAAAGCGGCATGAAATTACCCTGCATCCATGTGGTGTCGAAATAATTGGAAAAATCAGATCTCTCAGCATCCCTCTCTCCCCACTTCATTGCTCTTTTAAGCAATCTCTCCTCACTTACAATCCCACAACATCTCCAAATCCTCATCTTAATAGCATTAATGTTTGCCAAAAAACATATTAACTGGAAAGACAAAAGAAAATATGAAACCATGCAAACTGAGAAAAGGTCACAACAATCCTAACTGACAATCTGATCCTATTCTATAACACCTGATGTCGATTTCTGCTGTTAATCCAGAGCTGATTCCTCGCTACACCATGTCACTCTCTCACATCTTCCCAACACTAATATGATGGCTTAATTTGCTTTGTTTTGTTTGTATTAGATTTGTAAATATGTTTGGCATGCACAGGTGAGAAAGAATAAAGAAAAAAAAAAAAAGGAAAAGTCAGATCCTGATTGGGACAATTCACATGAATGTTCTGAAGTTGCAACAACTAGGAAAGTCTGCATTTTGGAACACAACTTGCAGAGTTTTTGTCTGTTGATGTTACATACAGAGAGGAAACACTGATAAAAGCTGACAACTTTTTATGAATTCACATGTAAATATTTTTCTCATGTAATCTGTAACATGGTATTAGGTTGCAACTATTAGTTTCTGTCCCGGTAGCGTGGCCTAGATCAAGTTATTTATTGGAATAAACCCTGATAGCAAATCAGGTAAAGCAATATTTCAGTGGTTTTAGGGAATGTAGTGGTGCAGCAACAAGTCTGTGACAAAATCACTTTGTAATATAAAGATTCAGACTGTTTCAGCATACTTAGATAGCAACATGAATCTTCACTGGGAGCCTAGTTTCAGCAAACTCATCATACAGATGCTACAACAAGTACAGCAACAACCCTACCCTACCCTTTGTAGCATCCTTGTTGTTTCCACATCACAACTTAAAAGCTCACAAACATGCAGAAGTTGGAATAACGACTTCCCAACTCTGGGAATGGGACCCCTTGAGGAGCACGTGAATGCAGCATTAAGCGCTTCACATCTATTTTACTGTTGCTACAGAGGCCCTGCACATACCTTTTGTTCCTCTGCATCCGCCACAGCTCTCTCTTGGTTAAGTTTGTCTGTCTGTTGTCCTATTTTAGCTAAGAGAGCCTCTATATCTGTGTTCCTCTGCCACAGCTCCACCTCCTGTATCGCCAGCTTGGCTTTCAGATCTTCTACCTGAGCAAGACAGAAAGGAGGAGAGCAGGAAATAAAATCATGAAAATGGTGAGATCGATTGGGGAAAGTACATAGTTTACAATTGCCTGCATTTACATATTATACTGTTTATTGTCTGACCTGTGAAGCAGTTGTCTGCAGTTTCTGTAGACCGTTCTCTAACCGCTCCATCTTCTGGGTCAGCTCTGTGCGTTTTTTCCCCAGCAGGTTGCCGTACAGTTTCATAAACTCCAGGAAACTCTTCGGCGTCGTGTAGTTAAAGTGTTTCTCACTCTGCTGGTACTTGACACTCACCTGCACAGTGTGGATGAACAGGAAACCCAAGAGATGGTGTCATGGCAGGTGTCAAGAGTAGTTATCACCCATGGTGCTTCACAGTAGCTCACCTCATTGACACTGGTGTGGGCGTAGGAGATGAACTCACTGATAGATGCCCGCACATTTGGCTGCAAAGGATAAACACAAGCAAGGATTTAGGGAATTATTATATTGGTGACATTATTTTTCTTAATATATTTGATAAAATCTAACAGCTATAATATTTCTCTGGCATTTTTTGGTCATAAATTCATAAATATGGATCTACTTTCTTTACCATTATTTAAGATACAAGTTTCTAGTCTTAAACTCCTGAAGAGCAGAGGAATTAACAAAGGGAATATATGTGCTAGTTGAATGTGCTGTCACCTCCAGTCCAGGTATCTTCTCTATGAAAGTGGAGCTGACAGACTGCAGGGCGAGCTGAGGCCAGGGGTGGAACCAGTCTATGGCTGTACAATTCACCAGAGCCGGAAACTTCCGTGCACGTGTCCGCAATGTGAACCCAACCGGGGAGAAACACAAGACGACCTGAAGGACGAAGAGGGTGTTATATGCCATCAGTGATGTGGGAAAATGTGTTTTAATAAAGCAGACATCATTTTACACTTTTATATCATATCATACAATGCTTAATATTACATAAGCGATGTTTCAGACCTTGAGCTGCCGTCTTATCCTCTCAATAAAGAAGCTCCAGCAGTTGTCTCTGGTGTCTATGAGGCCTAATCCTCTCAGCTCCATCCGGATCGAAGTCACAATCATATCCACTTCTTCATCACTAAACAGGTCTGGAATATCCCCTAAATAACACAGACAATGCAAGATTGTCTGTTGTGCATTTGTTCCTATTTACAGTTTAATGTGAATAGAGTACAGTACTCAGTAGGAGATTTATTAATTTTTACCAGAGGGGATGACCCAGTCGGAAGGTTAGGGTTATCTTAACCCCCAAGGGTTTACAAGTGCAGCACAGATGCTACTGAACAATCACAGAAATATTATAGGGATGTTATACACAGAACTGTATCTCTATTATCCTCTCTTACTGTGACTACACAATTCTGCTTGTCACTTTGACCATAAAGGTCACACTATTCAGTAGAGTATAGAGGCTACAAATTAAGTATAGAATTGAGTGTTTATAGTGTCTAATTTATAGCACATTATTGATCCATGATGAAACTGAGAGAAGGACAGGACTGAATGGAAAATACGGCATTTCAAATCCACCTGCTATCTCAGTACTACAGACAGCACCATGGATTTATCAATACACAGCACATTAAGGCTGCTGATAGTTCAGAGCCATGGTCAGGGGCATAGATTGTAACTTCCACAAACATCAGCCTGATAAAGGATCAATCATTCAGGCAGTCTAGACTAACATATACAGCTAAACAAGCTCTATGTCCTGCACTCTCTGCTACTACGTGATGGAGAAGAGGGATGACAGGTTATCAAGATACATTTTGCTAACAATGGGTTATGGCATCTCAGCTCAAATACCTGCTAAGAGTACTGTATACTGGCTGTTAATACTTCATTCAAACAAAACACACTTTTGGTGTGTTTGATGGGGACAAAACATGTAAAAGTTTAAAGTGTAATCTCTAATGCCGTCTGTTCAATGGGACTGAGTCATTCGTGCACCAGACCATTAATGAAAAATATAATTCACAGCTACATTTTGGCCACGTCTGTGGTTCCACTAACCACCAACCACAGAAAAATTTGGCTGATGAAAATCTTAAGACAGTTGAATTTATACTCTGAAACTCTGTAAAAGCATCCACAAAGGGTCCTTGATATTCCCTTGAAGGAAGCGTGCCTTCAGCAGTGTGGGAGTCAAGTTATGTTTAGATGTTTTAGTGTGATGAAGAAACTCAGTCTGTATTCTGTTTGATAGTTTATATAAATGGAGATGAGTGATTTCCTTTAATAAGTTAAAAGTAAGCTGTTAAATGTGCATAATAAATAAACATTTGATTAAATTCATGTCGATGTGAGCATGACATTTGAGAAAAGGTCACAAAGAGAAATAGATCTCTGGTTCATGGAAGTGAATTTGTTCAGTTGAGACTTAAGTAATTACTGAGCCTTACAGTTTTCTTACTGTAGAAAAGTTATTATGCGATTACTTAACCTCTAAATGCTCCTGTAAAAAGGTAAAAATGTGCATTAAAAATACTTTGTTTTATCCTGTTTTACACAGAAGTCCTGTGTTTTTCTTGCTCGAGTTACTGTATGCAAGTTAAACCGAGGCAATCGTTAAGCTTCACCTCCGCACAAGTAACTCTTCACACACTAAAGCTGGAATTCTTTTTCATGAAAAGAAGAGTCACACATCGGTCAGCGTATCCAAACCTGAGGCCAGCATATCGTTGATGAGCACCAGGAAACGTTCATCTGGAATCTGGGCGTCTGTATGAAGGAACACTGTCCCAATGTTCTTCACCCCCACTTTTATATACAATGCTGCTATATCACTCTGCAGACGACAGGTTGCAGAAAAGGGACAAAGAATATGTAAATATGACATGCTACAGGTTCACCTGGCATTTAGTTTTATCAAAGAGTGCAATGACATTTTGCATCTATTGTGAGTGCACGCACAAGTAAATGCACGTTTACCTTGAGGTCATTGATGCCGTAGCCTTTACGCAGAGTGATCTGGAAAACTTCCAGTGAGCTGAGGAAGGCAGCGAGGCGACACAGACTCTGCTTCCCACTGCCACCGACACCCACGAGCAGGGCGTTACCATAGGGGGCCTCCAGGATGCGACTGATACGACACCTGAACACAAACACCAGTTTCAACAGAGTGTGTATGGTCTGTGGTTCATATGTGTGCTCATCTGTGCAAATCCTCCCTTGTGCACGTTAGCAGATGGTATATGTTTGACTTACACATGCTGGATAGCTTCTTCAAACAGTACCAGGTCCATGACGGCGTGCAGCTCATTATAATGCTCCAGAGCATCAGCTAGTGTCTTCTGGAGTTTCTCCCAGTCTGAAGCCTGAAAACACGGGCAAATAAACAAACTTTGCTTACTTGAGAAAGGGCAGCATTGTGAAAGTAACCATGGGATAACTTCCAGATACATAATGAAATTAAGTTCTTATCAAGACTTGAGTCGATTAACTTTCAATTCAAACCCTACATAGAAAAGAAAGGTAATTAGTTTGCTAATGACAGCACATTCATCCTCATTTATTTTCTGACAGATTAGACATGACAGCAGAATTCATGCCATAAGGTTTTTGAATAAGTGAGCTACAGATAATCCACACTGCAAATTGATTCAAGTCAAAAACAATTAAACTCGCCCATTTTATTACCACAGTTAATAAAGAATAAATGGATGCTTGAAAGGAGCAACATGGGCATCAGATTGGAAAAGCTTGTGTGTGTCTGTCTGCATGTGTCGAACCTGGTGATAGCGAGGCTCTCCCACTCCCTGGGCAAAATGACAGTACACCAAAGGCTGGTGGATGAAGATGGACTCATCTATTCCCTGGAGGAAAATTGGCACAAACAGAGATATGAGAAAGGCAAGAAAACACAGAACATGCCACAGTTAAACTGCCCTGCAATGGTTAGAAATAGACCAATTATTTTCAGTTTCTGCCACAGGCAGCTGCTGAGTTGATTAAAAAAAAGACACTTTCCACCTAACACTCTACATTTTTACAACATATTTATTTAGCAGACGTGTATATTATGGCATACAAGATTTATAGGCCTTTTCTTTCATATTTACCAAATAACAATGAAAAGCAAAAAAAAAAGCCAACAAAAACAAACAATCAAATTCAAACAAACTCATCCACCCACCCAGGCAGCACAAATGTTCAATAAAGTGGCAGACATTTCTGCTAGGTATGTGTTTTAACTTTTTTTTGTCATTTTATAGTGTTATTATTATCATGCAATGCATATCCCTTTATGGCATTGCAGTAAAAGAGCATAATGCTTAGTCAATTTGATGAAGCAGAATTGAACATCAATTCAATTGAACAGACAGGAGAAGGACAGAGGACCAGACAAATGAGCACTTTTGACCAGACCGGTTAGTATTTTAGTATAAACATATTCAAAGATAAGGACGTAACTGCACTTTCCCTATTTCTTACCTCAAAATATCTCTTGCCGGTGTCCAGCAGGATTTTGTTGAAGAGTTCGACGTCTTTTTCTTCCATCAGTTTGTCGGAGTAGACCCTGGAGCTCTCATGCAGCCACAGATGAACCAGGTCCATGGGGTAACGGATACTCTCCGGGAGGGCAAACAGGATACCCTACACACCAAGATACACAAAACAAACACAGTCACACACGCTTGACGTTTAAGTTTAATTTATCTGATACATCTCCATCCCCACAAAACAGGTTTCTAACCAACAGGAAGAGAGTCAAATATACTGTACGTGGCTTCACAGCTGAAATGGATATTTAATCTTTCAGCAATCGCTAATTATTCCACTGTAAACTACAGATAATGGACCTGAGCCTCATAATTAAATATAACTCATTCAAGTGTGCAACATAAAATAGTTTTGTAGGTAAACCTTTATATTAACTTATCTGAAATAAGCATCACTAAGGTCCTTATAAGATGCCTTTAAATACAACAACAACGAAAGTGAGTTTAACTCAGTAAATGTCTTTGCATTGCTATTATAAAAAAATAGTAATGATAATAAGCATCTTACAAGGGCCTTATTGCCTGTTTACTAATGCTTATTCCAGGCATCTATATATAAAATGTTACTGTTTGGATTTTTTATCTGACTGAATGAGTGAGTGAGAGTGTGTGTGTGTGTGTGTTACCTGGAAAATATTAGAGAGGTCTCGTAGGTTGAAGATGTAGTGGAAGCGTATCGCTGTAGGAAGGAAGTTCTGACTGATTTTTTGATGCAGACAGATCGCTGCCTGGATAAGCAGAACAAAAAGATGGATAGATATTGAGATAAATGGATAGATACTGGAACAGACAAACAGATGGGCATTATTATAGATAGAATATCTGATAAATTGATAGAATGATATATGCACTGTTCAGAAAACTGAAATTAGGTTATAATGTAGACAAATGCTGCACTGATCATATGAATGTACCTGTATGAGAGTCCCAACTGAGCGGGACACCCCGTAGCTGAATCCTCCCTGAAGGAAGTGAGCTGACAGGATGCTGGAGAAGATGGTTGCTAATGCATCTGCGCCGGGGAAATGTACTGCAAACACTGAGAAATGCCTCTGAAAGGGGTAATGAGAGATGTGACAATGACCTTTCATTAAAACACTATAGGAAGCAGCTGTCAAACTGCTCTCTAAATGTAATTATTGACTAGAAACTTGTTGTCATCTCTTATCAGCTTCTGAGGACATTCTCACTTCAATTTCAGTTCTGTTTTGTTTTGTTTTTTTGGCTTGTTTATCATTTCTTGGATGTGTAATTGCTTCGTGCTTTTACTGCTGATTAAATCCATTCTCTGTTCATTTGCAACTTGATAAACTACTTTGTAAAAATGCTTCATGAGTTAATTAAGTAAAGTAATTGTAGCAGAGAGAGCGATGGTGATGTATGTCAACACGTATACCTGCAGTCTGGGGTTGATAGAGAAGCTTCCAGCTGTTGGGTTCATGCAGGTGATATACTGGCAGTTATGAATTTCTTTCAGCACCAGCCGTTGTCTGTCATACCTGCAGAAGTTTGTTTCTATTTAAATTCAATCTAACCATTAAATTAAGTATAACCTTTATTAACTGCACAGAACAAGTGTTTATTTAAAGGTGTGGGCGTGTAACTGTTCTGTACAATTATGCAAAATTAGATCATTGTGCGTGCATTGTCTCTGTCTCACCAGTGGTTGTAGTCAAGGTGCTGGCGTATGAGTGTGTGCGGCTGAACGGTTCCATAAATGTCCACCTCGGGCATGTTGAGGTCGTCTATGAAGTAGATGAGTCTCTTGGCGGTAGGAGGAGCAAATTTGCGACCAGCTTTTTTCTCGAGGGGTTTCTCCAGGACACCTGAGGTCCAGTTAATGCAGTTTGCACCACGAAACGAGAATTCAAAATACAAATAATGAATGCTATGTAATTCAAGTAATAATAAAGGAACAGTTTGGATTTTTTTGAAGTGGGGTGTAAGAGGCACTCTGTGTATTAACTGCAGTAGATCGCTGTTGACATATCGCCAGATTGTGAGGGTCAGTGCTGACTGACATCTACTGCAGCTAATACAGTACATGACTATTGAGAAGTACCTCATACAACCTTCAAAAAATCTAGTTCAGTATTACACTGAGATGTCAACACACTGTGATACAATCAGGGTCAGAATCTTATTTGTAGATGGGATTCTAAAATAATTAGCACTGATATACCTTGTAAAACCCCTACAGTACCATCAGTAATAGTAGGATCTGTATTTAAATTTAGTAAGCACCAATCCCCTGTCAAAATATTTGTTCTCATTGCTGTGATTCTTACGCTGCAGCATGGCTGAGGTGGTGTAGTAGTTGAAGGGAACTTTAGCCACCATGTAGTCCTCCTTCAGCTTGGCCACCTTGTCCGACACCAGGATGGTCTTGCCCACTCCGGCGTTGCCCACTAACATGATAGGTTTGCCCCTCTGGAGCAGCAGGTCCATGAAGTAGGTCAGACAGATGGTTTCTGGAGTGTGGACCAACACAGTCTGAAAACACACATTGCATGACCTGAGTGAAAGGGCTTGTCCAAAATGGGGTAAATAATGAGTATAAACATAACGGCCAGTGATTCTGTTGTCTGTACACAACTACATAATCATTAGTACGCAACCTGTAGTGGTACGTCGGGCTCCAGCTCAAATGGTAACATCTTCTCGCTCCAGGGAGTGAACTTTTTAGTCTCAGAGTCGATGTAATAGTCAAAGACGGTGCCTTGGGAAGGAAACTTCACGGCTCTCATCTCTTTAGACCACCAGCGGCTGAATTCAGCACGATAGTCATTCAGCTAGTTGAGAAAAAACACAATATCATGATGTGATGTAATAATCTCGCTGGTACCACAACTTCCGATTTCATTGCTTCATATTGTTCTCCTACTGCTGCCAGCTTCACGTCACTGAACACACACATTCAATTTCTTAATGCCTGTATGGTGTAAGAGAATATCATGAATAGAAAAGATTTATTCAAATGGTTCAAGTGCCACAGAATAATTTGTGAAAGATGACAAAACTGTGTTTTAAAATAGGAGAAAACTAGAGCTAAATTAATTAAAAACAGTTTAACTGTTTAAATCTCATGCATTAGGCACATAAATAAACAAGAGATGATGGTGCCATGATATGTCAAAATGTGTCTTGTGTGCACATTAAAAAGGAAGATAATGTATAAGCCCTTTTTCCATCAAAGCAAAACACTTTGGTGATAGTTTGGTACAGAAAAAATGTGAAAGTATGGAAATCATAAATAAAATGCACCCCTCCAGGGACTGTGTGTGTTTAGGAAGTAAGGATGCACACCCGCACCATCATTATGCCAGAGTTACAGAACAACCAATGAAAGTTGCATTTGTTTGACCTGCTGTCCGTGTTGTTGGAATCAAACTGAACATTGTGAAAAATTACTATATATAAATGACTGACTGCCAAAACCCCACAGCCTCAATATCCGACAGTCAGCAGCAGCTGAAGGTGGCGCAAGCCAGCAGTAACTGAACAGTTGTGGAAAGGCAGCAGCGTTCCCTCCAGCACGGATTAAAATCTGTCCCACTGGTCTGTTCTGGGCACAAACACACTGGAACAATTTAGAAGCAGTTTATAAGAAAAGTAACTGTTGTTTACAGTTAGCAGATGTGTTTTCACGTTGGAAATATGATCATGACAGGTGGTTGTACGAGGGTTTTGGCAGTCAGCTGCTATTCCGTCTTACCGGTACTGCACATTGGCACTGAATCATTTAATGGTACAGTGTACCGGACCGTATCAGCTTTCTTTCACTGAGATTCTAAGATTATCTAAGATTGCCTAACTATCTAACATGTAAAATACAGCCGTCTAAAGAAGCGAGCTCTTCAAGAAAACATTAAGTCACCACGCACATGATCCTGGAAGAGGGCCCCTCCAAAGGCCCAGACACAGGCGAAAACAAAGTAGATCTCATAAAGTTCTCGGGGAGAGTCAGCAGGAGTGTTTTCTTCTGTCAGCAGGCAGTCAAGCAAGGAACACAGTGTCTGACAAAACACATGAACATGTTCAACATGCAAGAATGCAACACAAAAATTCATCTTCTGGTTTAATAACACAGAGGAGATGAGGTGTAAAGGTGTGCGACACATTGATTAAGACTGTTTGGCTTGTATGTGTGTCACATGTAATGAGCACTTTGTGTGTATTCTCACCTGCACCATGCTGTTCTCTGGTATGGGAGTGATGGTTTTCAGGTTGCAGCGGACTTGTTCCAGGCAGTATGGCACATACTTATCAAACAGAATGGTGAGGTTGGCTCGCTCTGATTGGGCCTGTCTGGTGTCTATCCAGCTAGTCACATACCTGGGAATACAGGAAAGACAGCACTGCCTATCTAAGCTAAGTGCAATTTAAAAGTTCATGATTTTACGTGTGTGTGCTTGTATGTGTGTCGTACGAGCTCCAGCCAAGGTCCTGCGGGTTGACGTAGAGTATCCCTGCCCTGGACACAGTAGCCGGAGTGGCAGCCTTCAGATGAGAAATCTCAAACAGGAGACGCATGGAGGAGGACAAACTGATCCTTTCGTTACTGGCAAGAGTCAGGACCTGGACAGAGGAGAGGGAAAAAAAATGTTCTGTAGAGCTTAAGCTTTTGTTCAAATATACACAACAGCAGCAAAATGTGAAGCAATTGATAAACAAACCCTCGGATAAGGGACAAAATCCAGCATTAGAGGTAGGGCTCTCACAATATCAGATTATCACTACACGATTAAAAGAATTCATGATAACGATATTATTGCAATATATAGAGAGATATATTCTATAGCCTCTTTTTTGGCAAAATAAATGACACTAAAAAAAATATTCACACTTGAGAAGCTGAAATCACTCAGAAATCAGGACTTGGTTATTATGATTCATGTATATTCATGTGTATTATTGTCATTATATCAATATTTCATTTCATAAGTATGGAAACTGGATAATATCAGAGAACAACCAGACCTTATTGTCATCCATAACTGTGTTGAGTGACTCAATCCACATGGGGTCAATATCCCCGTCCAGAACAATCCATTTGGGTCCATCATGGCCCACCGAGGTCAGCTCCCTCATGGTAGAGGAGAACAGACCTGCAGTAAATAGTAAAATATACAGTGGTATATCAACAGTATTTTCTTTACACTGTTCCTGCACCTGCCACCTTCACTGGGAAAAAACATACAATCATTAATATTGTGCTAAAGCAACTTATTCCATATCAAAACAATTCAAACAAGAGTTAAGTCTGAACCAGAAAAAAATACTTTAACAAATTCTAATTAATTCTGAGAAGAGGTTTGGGAATAAATTATAGACTTGGCACCAAAATAACTTCTGCTTGACAGCAACCCAAAATCTGGTTCTGGCCCAAAAACACAGGTTCCCTTGATCATCATTTACAGCTTATTAAATTCCTCGTATAATCCTCAAGCCCCTCACCATCTTTCCACTCTCTGGTAGCAGGATGCAGGTATCCAAACAGCTCATCTGTAGTCACTGCTTTAGGGTTGATATCGCTCCACACAGGCTTCATTTTCATGTTTGCGTAGGTTCTGTGGAGAGTCTTCAGGATCTGATGAATAAACATAAATATTTGACACACTGTGCACAAAAGCAAATCAATCAGTACCATTCCAGCTCATACAAGATGTTTGATGCAACATCTTTGTGTTAATAAAACAAACACCTACAATAACACCCATACTTAACAGTAGAATTGCAACCTGAGTTTGTTCACCTTGTGTTTGAGTATGAGGGCTGTTATAAAAAGTGTCTTTGAAAATAAAAGGGCCAATTACTAATTTTTATGTAGTTATACGGAAATTAACCTGGCTCTTTCCAGTTCCTGGTCCGCCGACTACAAACACGGAGTGTCTGACAGCCAGCAGCTCCTCCAGCTGCGTCACCTGTAGACACACAAGCATCAACGCACATATTTTACTGGATTTCTGGTCACATAAATACTAAAAGTAATCAATGAACAAATAGACCTAGTGCAGAATATGAAAATCTTCACTCATGGGAGGTCTGTTTTTGTGTTGCTGATCATGATCGCTAATAACCTATGAGCCATGTCGGCCGAAACCGATCATGTTTTTGTTTGGTCAGAGCAGCTGTGTAGCATATTATGTCAGTTTGGCTACTCTGTAGTGTATTTGAATCTCCAACAGGTGGCAACATAACATAGGCTAGAAATACTGTGTGACTGTACATAGTAAACAAGGTGGGAGGCAGGACTGCACTACACACATGCATGTTCAGGAGTGGTGAAGCGAAGGTTTTTAAACAGATGTTTTGGTATAGCTTTGCTACTTTAAAAACAGGAGCGCCATCAACTTCAGTCTGGACTGCGCGCTTTGGATTCATTCTACATTCACAAGGAAGCACTGACATGTGAGGAAAAAAAAAATCTGAAATTCAAGGACTCGAGGTGAGTAAATGCAAATCATTTTGGGGGTGAAATGCTCCTTTAGGTTAGTTAGGCTGTGACACCAGCTCAGCTGAGAATAGGCTCAAGTTTTTTTTGCATCATTGATCAGTTTTTGCGATTGGCAACTAGAAAGCATTTATCAGGATCTTCCAGATTGCATATTTTTACTGAATATCATCGATAATAATCTGCAGTACATTGATCTGGGCGCCACCATTAAAAAAGGAATAATGTACAATATAGCCAAGTCAAAACCTGTACTTCACTTTAAGTATATACAAGTATAAATAACTGTAAACACAGTGATAATCTCTTTTATTCACCAGTTATATATTTCTATTTAGTGTATTCATGTGTCTTGGTCTACAATCCTAAAATAGCATCTTTCCTTCTTTTTGTCCCAACAAAAATTATACTTAAACCCTTGAGTATTTTAATTTTTTTCACAGAGAACAAGAGCACTTCCATTTCAGCCTAAAGTTAAAATGAGACACCTTAAGTATGAAGTTCTCTTCAGGCTGCAGGCGCAGTTCACTGACTGACTGGCGAACAGCGTTCTCCAGCTCAGGGTCTCTCTTCCTCGGCACGTCCAGCTGAGGAAACAGGTCACTGATAAGCCCAAGGAATATCGGCACGTCGCTGGTCACTATCTTAGGCAGGTTGAAGTCCCTCAGTGCCCGCATCAGCACCTAGATAGGAAGTGACAGTTTGGATCATAATGGAAACACACTTATTAATTATATGTGTGACGCTTCAGTGTGAATGACAGCTTCCACCAGTGACAACAGATTGATACGTACCTGTTCCTCAGGTCTGCTCCGGTCCTCTCTCTTCAGAGACCCGGCCACAACCAGGACTGATTTTATAGCCCTCAATCCCCAATCGTAATGATCCTAACAGATAGAGGGAATTAAAGGGAGTGTTTTTGTCTTCCAATACAGAAGAAGATTTTTAAAGCAGCCCAACAGTATTTTGAAAACCAGTATTTTGATACCAGCGTAATTATGGATTCTACTTATTGGTCCAATTCTTTATCAGTTCTCTTATTGATTCCTGATCAATTTTCTCTGTGGAGGAGACATAAGCCTACACAGTTTCTTAGCGTCAATGCAATTGTTTTATCCCTGAGTCTGAACAGTCTTGAAAGAGTAGAGAAAAGGCATGAATGTGACCCTGGTGTTCAAAACCTCCACTGTCTGTTAGTAGTTGTAGAGAATTTGTTTTCATTCATTCATTATTAGTTTAGAGTAACATAGGCAGGAGTTCGATGTCAATGATTTGCAATGCGTAGGATTGCATAGGCATAGAATTCCAATAAATCAGATCATTTGGAACCAGTTCTCAACAGAAAGTGGTTCTCAGCTCTCATTCCTATGCTAAAAGAGTTGTGTGAAGTGGAATAAGACCCAGTCCATTACCTGATTAATGAGCAAGACACATTTAAATGCAGTTGCCCTACTTGCACCATTTGTTGCATTTACATAAAACTGAGACCCAAAAGTCTGTTCAGTGTTTGTAACTGTGTTTGCATTGATAAATATGTACAGCATTTCCCTAACTGTTGTCATCTTTTCATTCCTTTAGCATTCATAATAACTTTCTAAACAGTATGTGTTTATCATGAGACAGCACAAGGAATAGTTATAGTATGTTCAGTGGTTTTTTTTTAATTTTATGTACCTGTTTAGACAGAAGCTCCTTACAAAGAGTGTAGAGGCTGATGAACTTGCGTGCCAACAGACGAGCATCTATGAAGCCCTCCGCCACCAACATGATCTCACAGATGAGCTCAAAGTCTGGGATCACCATGGCACAGGGCCTGGACAGTTAGCAAACCAGCTATCAATAAATCGTCTTTGACATTTGTTAACTCTTGCACATAAAATCTCCTCTTCCTCTCTGTTTATACCACACCTGAATAGAGCCTTGAGGTTCTCTGGGAGCTCGGCCCTGCCAGCATAACCCGGGTTCAGAGTGATGAAGATCCCCACGGTTGGCTTTAGCTCAATCTCCTCTCCGAGGAAATGAAACCTACATACACACAGTAGCAATAACAGATAACTAATGAGGTCCGCAGAGAAATCTCAGACTGGATTATCAGACAAATTCATGAATAAATATTTGAATAGCTTATGATGCATGTCATTATTTCCACATCTACCTCTGTTTCTTGTTGCGCACAGCATCCTGTATAGTCTTGACTTGGACAGCTACCACAGACAGCACTTCCACTAAAATCCTGTTGAACTCATCAAAGCATCCCCACACCCCTGTCTGAGCCAGACCCTTATAAATGTTGCCTATGGACTGAAGAAATGTGATGGAGAGACAGAGACAGAGAGTAAATTGAAGGGTGGAATGAACATAAATCACAATATGAATGCAGTAAATATGACATAATGGACACTAAAGAGACCGTCTGGAGAATCTGTGCTACCTTGTAGTCCATCTGTTCCGAGCAGTTGAACACATAAACCATGATGCCCAGGGAGCGTCCCAGGTCTTTGGTGGTCTCTGTCTTACCAGTGCCAGCAGGACCGGAGGGGGCACCACTCATAGTCAGATGGAGAGACTGGGTCAGTGTTATATAACACCTAGCACAGGTAAAATCAAAATATAACATCATCAGTAAGCAAAGAAATAACAATTTGGATCCAGTCATCCTGTGCATTTGTAAAAATGTGGTATGATATGCAATGTGATCAGACATGAGACTTCAATGTTTGTATTTTTGCCCTCATTTTATCGTAGGAGGTTGACAAAACAAACTTGTTTCTTTCTTTATACTTGAATTTACATCTGTTTGCGTGGGCGTTATCTACTTTCAACCACTACACAGCTTGAATGGAGCACCGATAATTACTTATGGGTACAATGATTGTTGGGAAAAAAAACAGAAACATGAACAACTCCAAGACTTGATTAATGTATCAGGTGTACAGTCGTGATACAAATGAAAAACAAGCAAATTACCAGACACCCACAGATAAATAGTTTTCTTCATATTATTATTGTTTGCCCACAATAAACAAGAAAACTATTTATCTGTGGGCGCCTGTATTTTGTTTTAAATGTTTTTCCTCGCCCTGTCCACATGCGTCACACACCACCTGTCTTTTTAAAGCGCACATTGTTGATGTGTACAGTCCGTGTGCATGTGTGCTGACGCAGCATATAGCACTATGTGTATGTGTACCTGTCAGTGAGAGGAGTGATGACCAGTCTGTTAGTGTTCCCCAGGTATTCATAGCTGAACTGGAACTGAGCGTCACAGATATTAACGTAGCAGTGTCTGGTTTCATCATCCCAGCGATGGCGTAACTGGGACAGCCACGCAAAGGCCTGACCTGTTGTCACCTAAGAGACACATACATCAACACTGACAGAAGGGTCTTCTTGCTTATGTAATGAGTCATTCAACAAATATACAGTACGTCTGACTTACCTTCTGACTTATGAGATTGGCGACCACGTCTCGAGCGTGAACATCGATAGTACAGACAGTCATAATTTTCTGTCTGTCCCCAGGGGTCAAATCACCAAGCAGCATGTGGATCAGTGAGTTCAGCTGTGTGACCTAGAAAACCAGAATTCAATGTCACAGATTAAATTAACCACCCACTATCCTAACGAGATCTTACTCTGGATTTGTAGAACTACCTGTTTTCTATTGTAGTCTTTGAGAGCTGTTTCAAATCCCTCCTCCACCCTCTCAAAGGCGATGCCCACATCTGTGGCCCACCACACCTGACTACCAGTCAACCCAACCTGTCAAGTATAACAAAGTTAAACACACTACAAAGACTTTTAACTGGTTATGAAACAGCCAAAACCTAATGATGATGCCTATATCTAACCAACATAAGCAAACAAGGCCATTGGTGGGATCCTGGGGCAGGAACGGCAATGAGAGGAAGGGACAGTGATAGAGCACAACTTGGTCGGTCATTCAACAGATGAAGAGAATTGAAGGATTTGAAAGGATTAAAGACAAATCCAGGTATGTAATAGGTATAATTTTATTCATGAAATACACTGCAAGACATGTGTTACTGTGTACAGTCCTTGGATGTATAGAACACTTTGGACATTACTATAAAATAACTGGTTTCTAACATAACATTTTATGTTGGCCTTACCACTGAATTATATCTTGATGTTAGTTTATTATTATGAAGACAAAACATGAATTGGGAATGTTGATAATTTTACCTTTGCCAACAGAATTACTACCAAGTCTGTTCCTTGTAGCTGCTTTAAAGTGGTAATTGCATGTGCTGAATTGTACATTATTGTCAAATGATCAGACCTGTGCAGGGTAGTCAAACAGCCACTGGTCTCGCGGTTTGTCCTCATAGGCAGCCACGGCCTCCTGGATCTCCTTTCGAACCGTACAGCGCATGGTGCTCTCTAAGGCACTCAACCAACACTCTGCCTGAAACAAGACACAGAGTACATGAAAATAAAAACAGAGTTTCATCCAGTACACCCCTGTAGGAAAGTTTTAGGGACCTGGCATTACATTCCCTAAAAGTTCTTCCACATGATGAATGTGTCCGACCTTTACAGAACATAAAACGTCCTCTTTTGATTATGAAAGTGCTGCAGTTCAAAGTTTCCTATTAAACTTCAAGGGAATGTTCTGTTTTGGTTATTTTATGGTCACATTGCAACATTACAAAGAGGACATGTGGGATATTAAAGGAACAATCTGTAATATATTCTCTGGAATAAGTCATAATACATACAATAAAATATGCAATCATATATTAAAGAAACATTCTAAGTTGAAAAACTCATTTCTTTGACAACAATGCTAGAGCCACGGTGTCGTCCTTTGATATTTCTATTCCAGCCTGTAACGTGTGTTTGCTCTTGAAGTGTTCCTGCTGCCTGCTGACACGACTCGCTTCAAACATAGATTGTTTATTAAATAGGATTTCAACCTATATGACATACCGTCTATGGCTCCAACTTGCTGTTTAGACGGCAGTACTCATTTCGGCTGTGCAATTTTTACATATTGCTCCTTTAAGAGAACATTACTAAATGGTCCCCAGTTGGTCATATGAGAGAGTTTCTTTGAGGACTTAAATAGAACACTTTCATATGGGTCTAATTTGGTCATATAATAACAGTTTCTTATATGACGTCAGGGGGGAAAGTTCCTTTTTGGTTATTTTATGGTCACACTACAACATTACAAAGACGGCATTTGGGATGTTAACATTCCCTCTTTGTCACAGGAGGACATTTCGTTCAGGACTGCGTCTAACTGCATTCTACATCCACACTGTGAATGTCTGGGAACATTATGGGAACATTACAAGACAATGTCCTTTATACCAGCAGGGATGTTCTCAGAATGTTCTGTACAATATATAACTGGATAATGGGCATGACAATAATCACGCAACTGTATACACACAGTTCTATACATATTGTATATATGATAAGTAATTCATTATAGCTATACTATATTAATGTGACAAATGAATACAGCAATAATTGAGAGCAACTGTATTTTTTATCTGCACACAAAGAAATATAATTTACTTTTTCAATACCTGTCCTTCACAGACACATGGCTCAGAGAATGGAACATATTCTCCCTCTCGGCTGTACATCCCTATAGCAACTGCCTCCCCATCCTCTTCCCCTCTTCCACCTCGGTCTGAGTCCTTGAAGCGAAGATCTGCTATGTTGTCAAACAGCTTCAGCAAGTGTCTGGTCACCTGGAAAACACACGCGCACGCACACACACACGGATTATGGTTCCATTTCTATTTTAAAGGTTATGTTGTTTACAGACCGTAATCTCTCGACTGGAATTTCAGAAAATGAAAAAAAAGACACATTAGATAACAATAAATCAATGTCAAATTTCCAGTTTGTCTTTCATTCTTATCTTTATTAAGATTCTCTGCTCCATAAAGCTGAGACTCGGTTTGAAGAATATATTGAAGTGATAACCACAATGTGCTGACTATCTCTTCATGTTTTATATCTCTCACCTGTTTGGGCTGCGTTCCCTTGGAGACAATCTCCAGCAGGTCTGAGGCAGAAACAAAGTAAAATCTGGGGAATGTGAGTCTCTTGGTCTCCAGATACTCGGCCAGGGCCTTCTCGCACACAGACAGCCTCTGCTGCAACGTCTCCAGATTCTCCAGGAAGCCTGGCTGGTTGGTCACCTCTACAACGTTACTGTTCCTCACCACCTCGGTCATCAAGCTCTGGGTGAGAGAAGAGGGCGTAAAATCGGAGAAAAAAAGAAAAGGAAACACGACCTAACAGAACATATCATGAGATGGACACCTGTATGTGTTACCTGGAAGTCAGTGTGAATTCCCTGGAAGCGCTCGGCATCATTGGCCAGCTGGCAGCGGATGTCGTGGCTGTTGGTGAAGATGCTGTTGAGGTGGGCCCAGGTCCTCTGGACAGACATCCAGGAGGAGATGACCAGGTCAGCCACCATCAGCTTCCTCTGCCATCCGCTCACCTCCGCCTGGAAATACTCCACGTACTTACTCATCAGGATGTTCTGCAGCTGCACCTAAAGACGGATAAAAGCAGGAGCTTCACATGATTGTCTGAGAAGCATGTTCAGATAAATACATTCGTTTCTATCAATTCAACATGCTGTTCTCGTCAGTCACCTCCTTAAAGGGATGGTTTGGATTTTCTGAAGTGCTGTTGTATGAGGAATTTATCCTTAGTCAGTGCATTATCTACAGAACATGGCGGTCAGCGCACCCACAGTTTATAGTACTGGTGTAGTGTAGGTGCTGCTGTGTACAGGGTCAGCAGAAAAACTGGGGACACACTGACCACCATCTACTGTAGCTAACTATTGATAAGTACCTCATAGACCTACACAAGACACAACACAGAGGATTAAAGCAACACTAATAACTAAAAAATTAAATCTAACCCTGAGCGTGATATTCTATACCAAGCAGGATTCAGCATTAAACTACTTAAACTAGATATCACATGCTATCAAGCTCACCTGGTTGTCCTCCAGTGTTTCTATTAGATTCTCATCTGATTTGAGCAGAGGGGTTCCCGTGCTGGTATGAGTCTCATATGACAACGACATGACACTCCATGTCTGGGTTATCTCTGCCAAAACCTGAACAAATGTTGGAAATGTTTCTTGTGATTACCAGCATTTGAAGATGAGGGAAAACGTAAACTGTGCAGTAGGATAGGATGTTGCTAAATGTGTTATGCATCTCATTTTGCAGTTATTTGAGATTTCATCTTTATTGTCCTTTGTGAGTCCACTTCATGATTATTTAACTTTCTAAGAGTAAGGCAGAAGTTAATATTTATAGTCAAAGGGTTAGGGATGGTATTTGTCTCCAGATTTAGTATTATTTAAGATATGATGAAAGTCTCAAAAAGGAATTGACTGTTCTGTTTGGTCCATTCTTAAATATTGACTCATACAACTACTTCACCGACATACAGGACAATTTGGTGTTTATGAGTCTTACTTTCTCTATGGCCATTTCTTTCACAGCCTTGTCCACAATGTTTTTGACCTCATCCTCCACACGGTGAAGCTGCAATTCCAAAAGGTCCCCCAGGGTGGTGCCCTCCCCCATCACAAACCTGACCTGAAGGCCAAAGTAATACAAGGCAACCATGAGCGTGATCAGGTTTCAGATCAGGATAATTGGGTTCACTGAACTGTGGTGGTCATTACAGGCCTGGACATGAGCTGACAGGACAGTTGGATGAAGGTAGAGAACATGAAGACTAGATTAAAAAAAGAACAGAACTAAACTCAATAGAGTGGCAAGTATACAGTGCAGAACATGATTACAGAACATTATTGAATCAGATGATATGAGACACTGTAAGGTAGGAGAGACAGTCTTGTACCCTGGTGGTGTTCATAAGCTGTTGCCAGTGTCTTTCTCTGACAGCAGAGTTTTGCAGCTCGTTGACGGCTCTCAGAGAGGTCAACAGGTTCTTCACTGTGGACTCCAGACCCATGTAGACGTCCCACACCCGCACCTCCTTATCCAGCATCTTCATCTCCTTTAATGTGCAACAGAGCAAGATAGATACTCTTTTTCTCAACCCCCAGCAATAATTAAAGATTATAATGTTTGTCCCTGGAAACTTGTCATACTTTGGCGAATCGTCTGAGCTCCATGTCCATCTGTTCAACGTTGATCTCCTTCCACGGAGTCTTGGTCCAATCCTCTATACTGGTCTGGCACAGAGAGGAGAATGGAAACATTTAATCTGCGATCCTGTAATGAATTTCACAGAGGAAAATCTATTTCTCCCCGCAGTCTAAAGCAGGCCTATTCAATCATTCTGTAGAAGGGCCAGAAAAAAGTGAAGTGCTAAGAGGCTGGACGTTTAAATTTAATGCGTGAAAAAAATACACGTTTCTCTACTTTATTAATTTTCACAATTTGAAAAGAAACATGATATACAAAAGTACAGGAAAATACAAAGCAGCTTTGCTTTGTAATCCTAGATTAGAAGTAGATTGCTGTTTTCGTAAACACAATGTTGCAATTAACATATTTTTTCACTTAGTTTGAGTCTTCTTAATGCTCTTTGCTTAAACAGCCTGAATTAAAACTTAATTAAATTAAAACTTTTTAAGATAATAAGTGACATTTCCAACAGACATATCCAATGACTGGGCTCATCAGACTACTAATAACATGACGAGCTACTAATAAACACTGTAAAACAGCAATAAACATAGAATGTCGGCAGATTTTTTTAAATAATATCACAACAATATAAATTTTTTCCCATATTCTTGTTTGATCAAAGATTGAGGTCATTAAAAGGCTGACTTTGGCCACTTGAATCTGTAGACATTGTTTGGAATTCACAGCCTGTTGGTGCCTACGGTGTGGAAAGTTACTGGTTTATCTGTGATGCTCGAAAATGCTTTGTGCTGATTAACGTTTACCTTCACAAAGATGACCATGTCCCAGACTGCTTTGACCAGTATGATGTCAGAGCGGCACTGGCGCAGTTGCTTGTAGTCTGGAAAACTGACCTCAAACAGATCAGCTGTGTCCTGCAGCTTCTTCATTTCTGTCTCCATCACTGCCACTGCTCGATTAGACTAAAGACAGAGACATTTTGAAATACTGTGGCTTAAAGGCGGATTAAATAGATTTAATCATACAACGTAATGGGCTACTTTGCAGAGAATGACTCATAAGCTTGTCATTTCAAACAGGTAATAAAGTATTTCTCCCAGCGCTCACCTTATCAATTAGTTTATATGGCTCCTCCACACTGATCTTAAAGATCTGTTCAGTGCGAAACTGCTCTCTGAACTCATGCTGCTTCACCTAAAATGTGAAAAGAAAGCTGCACATTCAGGATTCTTTGACGCTGCAGTTCCTGCGCATATCTGCCTCCATCTTTCAATCTATAACTGTACACACAGAGGGGGGTGTGGTGGCAGTCATATATAATGCAGGACAGAAAGTGAGAAGGTTTATATGTCAGATATTGAGCTCTTTGTATGGGGTTGTGACACTGACATCCTACCCGGCTCACACACAGCCTCACCTCAAACCGGACACACTTCCTGCGTATAACTGAAACTTCATTTGATTGTAGCGGTGCCACTTCATGTTTAACTGTGAATGCAATTTTCCTCAGACTCTTCCACTTCTCTGGCAGCTCCTGTATTTTGCAGTGATAAAGTGAAGACTGTAATGCAATGATAAATGTACATATCTGGAAATGTGTGTACTTGTGTGTCTGTACACACTTCTAGCTGTGTGTAGACGCTCTCAGGCAGCTGCTGTCCGTAGGTCTTGAGGAGTTCAGCAGTAGACTTGAGAGGTTTGAAGTTCTGTTCATTGCTGATTTGTCTGTCTCGTATGGCCATGAGGTGTCCCATGATGTCCACAAGGCCTGCATAGTCGCCATCTGACACCTTTTTCGAAAGACCGTGGGCTGTATCCTGGACAAAAGATGATAACTCTCTCACGCTGCAGAATAAAGAGGAAGAAGGACAATGTAAGATTTCAGAGCAGAGAGAAGTGGCACAGGAAAAAGTCTAATAACTGATGATATTAAATAAAAACAATTATAACAGTAGAGTTAATTTACAAAGTTTCTAAAGAAACTCATTTTAAATTATTCCAGTTGCTGTTATAAACATATATGTGTGTGTGTGTGTCAGTGCTGGTGCATGTGTGCGTGTCTGACCTCTGGTTTACATGGTTGAGGAGGTGCTCTTTGAACATCCAGCTCCATCTCTTGATGACATTCATCAGCGTGTGCTTGAAGGGTCTGATATCTAGCTGCAACCAGCCACAAAACACCCTCCTGTCCTCCATCTTGCTCACCCGTACATACAAAGCCTCAAACAGGTTGATCTGGAGTGAAGAGTGACACAGTGACCAAAGGTGTTTTATTTTGAATCCCCACATTTTAACACAAATGTCTACACTTTCTACTCTTTACATTTTAAATTAGGCTTGTTATTTTAAATTGAATGCATTTGAGGGGAAATCCAAACATCAAGAACGATTTTGACTCAAATAGGCAGGAGATTAACAGATAGAGATGACGATTCCTTAATGTATCCATCAGTGCATATCATGCATGACAGATGTAACAAAACAAAAACAACATAAAAGTCATAACATGACGAATCAGACAAGATGGAGACTAACATGGAGAAAAGGCGAGGGTCAGTTAGCTTTCTTCTTCAGAGGGCTACTTTTTACCTTTGAGTACATTTCAGAGCCTGTACTTTTTCATGTTTACTTCAGTAAAAATGTTGCATCAGTACTTTTACCATTCTTTTTTATACAAGTGTCTGTACTTCTACTTGGGTATATAATGTGTGTATTTATAACCCTGCTGATACTGACTCAGAGACAAAGATGTAAAGACCAGAGACTATTGTTGTCCTTAACAGCTCCATAAATACACTAAAGTAAGGTCAAGTGAATTTAGGTTAAAGATTGTTTGAACTACAAATGTACGACTCACCTGCTCTTTGAAGTTGTCCAGGGTGGGCGGGTTCTTTTTCAATTCATAGTCAGCATACAGCTCGGCTTCCTCTGTACTGAGCACATGGCCATACAGCAGAAACTGCCTCATGAATTCAGACCTGTACAAGATGAGGGAAAAAAGCCTTTCGCTTTTTAATTCATCCCTTTGGCAAATATCTTTGTTAATTTCACTAAAAATGATGATGAGGAGAGGCGAGAACATTCTGCACAACCTGTGTTTATGGATTTCATTAAAAAAAAGCACTTTGAGAAATGTGAAATAAATGACAGAGAGCAATGCACTTCACAGTCTCCTGACCTGTCATCAGTCCAGAGGTAGCGGTAGCTGGCAAATGATCCCTGATATTCTCTGACCTGAAAATCAACACAATTTTTATAACTGTCAGCATCATGAATGAACCTCTACAGTATGTGTGGACAGAAAACAAACCTTACCTTAGCAATAGCTGCACGTGCACGTGACCGAATGACATGGCACATCTCTGACAAATCTTCCATTTTATTTATGTCGCACTACAAGACCAAGAAACAGCATGGCATGTAAGAGGGGCGTGTGTATGTATTTCTGTAAAGGTGTATGTATGCACACTGTGTATAAACCTATAACTTAATCTTTACAGCACCTGATAATTATCCAGCTGTTTGTGCTTCGCCACTCTGAGAATGAAGGATGCCATGCTGGTGATGTTGGCCACCATTTTATCCACAATATCATAGAAGTTACTGCTGTGGCTGTAGTCCAGCGGGGGTTCGAAGGTCATCTCATTGCTGTTGAGTACCAGCTGGACCTCAAACAGTGGTGTTATGCGCTGGGCCGCATCTGTGTTGTCCATGAGGTACTGCAGGGAGCAGCGTACTGCACCGGAGAATCCTGTCAGGATCATGCGGTCCACATAGTCCGTGTAGGCCTGCCACTCACTGCTGTCCAGGTCTGTAACATCGAGCAGAGACTGGTTCTCCTGCAGCACAGCGGACAAGTGATGCGTTAGTGGGAGTTAAGGAGGAAAAAGATCATGTCTACCATATCAAGATAATACATGCCCTCCTCTTCAGCTTCAAGAGTAAGGTGGGTAAATGTACCTGCAGCAGTTTGTGTATTTGCTCTCCTGTCCTGCTGATGAGAGAGTGCTGTTTGGAAACACTCTCTTCAATGTCCGAGAAGTCAAGGAGAGTCGAAGCGCGGCTCTTTCTGGTGATGAAGGCACGGTGGCTGAATTTAGCCATAAGAGCCTGGATGGCCTCCACATTAGCTTTACTCTTTTGGACTCGACTAGAAATGCTCTGGCAATAGCAAAGAGAGAAACGATTACAACCAGTAATTATATCCCCTTTTGGTTGACAGCTGCGTGTTTTGTTTTCGTTTCAGGAGTATTTGCTATAATTGAGGGAAGCTGGCTCAGACTACATGAGGAGAATGCCAGGATTCATGCTACATTGGCAGGCAACAGTTTCACAGCAGCTTTTGATATTGCTATTGAACAAACTCTAAAATAAATCACAACTTTTACTAACTTTTTAAATCCTAAGCATAATATGCAGCTGAGACATTTTCAGAAGTAGAAAGGGAATAATATTGAATTTATTAAAGTAAAATGGGAGAAAGAACTAGACACAGGGGGATTGGTGTTCAAAGTGGAGAACACAGCACGCTTCCAAACACTCAAAGAAGTGGAAAGATTTTTTGGTGGATGTGTTTGATCGGTTTCTTCATCAAAACCCACATTGAAAGTAAAGTGTCCCAGTCACAACGGCAGTGCTGGAGACAGTGTGGGCATATGGATGCCAATCACTCCCACATCTTTTGGATATGTCCAAAAATTTAAATATTTGGAGGAGAACTATGTTTATCTCTAAGAAAGATTTTTGGATATAAAAAAAATCAATGAAGGAATTAGACTCCTGTATCTTGGTGTAAGAAGAACAGATCTGATTATTAAAACAGTATCAGTGTGTACTGCTGTTTATTGCTAGGAAGAAGTGATAATAAAGAATAAAGTACAAACCTGAACCTTTTTGTTCCTCTTTTCTTTTCTTAAAAAATAGTCTTTGAATAAAAAAGTATTTAAAATGTGGCCGAGACATAATTGTTTCTTTTAATATACTGTTGCAGAATGGTTTGAATTTTCTGCAAAACATTGTAAACACGAGCATTGAAAAGCTTCACTCACTATCATTACGTTGCCCCTTTTGTTTGGTGACAATGCAGTCAAAAGATTTTCTTAAAATGCACAGTAAGTATTCTGTACCTTGACTAAGTCTCGTGTGCTCTTAATGTAGTCCCACAGGTCGTCCTGAGCCCATGTCAGCTCCCGCAGAGCCGGATCCAGCTGTCGTTTTGTCCCGTCCAGCTCATCTTTCACCAAACCCAGCTCTACGGCGAGGATGGTACTGTGGAGCTGGTTGTACCACTGAGTCACCAGGGTCAGTGTCTGTGTGTACTACAGGATACAATACAGGGTTAACACTTAAAACTCTGATCATTTCTTTAATATTTCACAAGTAGAATAACATTCACAGCCACATAACTCACAAATACAGCTGTCTGACATTATATTCAGTGTGACCTTAGACACTTAATTACACACCATGTAGAGCTTCTCCCGTTTGGAGTAGAGATGAAGAGCTGCTTTGGGAATGTTTTGGTTCTTCAAAATGCCCAGATACTTCACCTCCCTTAGAACCGAAGTCAGCTGAGGAGAGACGATGAGAGAGGAGGAAAAGTTATAGTTCATTGTTTCGTTTCTTTTTACCTTTTTACCAGAGAAAGAAATCTGAATAGACACGAACTGGATCTTAAAGTAGAAATCTCATTAAGAGATATGAATAATTGGATGTTAGCTACAAGAGGGCCAACCACTGTTACCAGGTAAAAGGGAACAAAGTGCACATAGACAAGGAACAAAGTACATTTATTCATCATTACGCAACACAGGGTTGTATAGTGAGATTAATTTATAGCTCCCTTTCTGCTACTCACGTACTTTTCTGAGACTTTGTCTTGTTTCTTTGATTTTATGTTGATTATATTTTGTGATGTTCCCATACTGTGGTTATTGATGCTAATGCAAACAGTTTCTTCAATTCAAAAGAAAATGAAGCAAATGTAAAACCTTTCATGAATTCAGTACAGGCTACATCTATATTGTATTGTAGTAATCAGCGATAAGTTTCAACGGAAGTATTTATTGATATATTTTAATAATGTAACCTCTTATTTCTGGAGTAAATTCACCTTTAGTTTTTTCATAAAGTGATTTGTGTGATCAAATGTCTATCGTAAATTTTCCACGATACTTCACTGTATGTAACATCTTTTTGATTGCATCTTCTCTGTGCTTACTGCAGGACTGAAGTTGACCTGGAAGAGCCCTTTTTCAGTGTCCAGTGTTAGCAGTGGGTCATTCAGATGTGTCTGACACCTTCCCTCCAGACCCTCTGTCCACTCTGTGAACAGCTCCTCATCATGATGGTCCAGAACCTCCAGAATGCGCTCACACTTTCGGAGAACATCGTCCGCTTCAGCACATCCCAGAGGCCTGGAGGGGAGAGAGAAAAAAGGCCAAAGGAAAATGAAAATAACAAGTAAAATATGAATGTAATCTGTATCCTGTACATGTTTGATAAGTAAAATGTATTCTTGCAGTGTGTATGATAGAATTATGAACTAATGATGGCCGCTTTGCATTGTCTGAACCACAGGTGTCAGATTTTGATAAAGGAGAAAAATACAAACAGAATAAATAATAGACGACAGAATAAAATACAAACAAAATCTCAGTTTCAGCTGCATCAATTTTAACTCTTAAAAAAACTGTCCATCATGAGCCTGACTGCACGAACGGACACCATTACAGTTATGAGTCAGTGTAAAACCTTTGCTTGCAAGTAATTTTTCTAAACAATCCTTTTGATTTTTTCCTTTCTATTTCTTTTTAACCAAAACAGATATTACATTTCCATTTCAAACGAGAAAGTATTAAAAAACAGCAATGCAATTTAAAAAATGTTGACTGTTTTAAATTGTTAAAGTCTTATGAATCTTATTTGTTTTTTTTTTTAATTAATTCCATATTACAGTAAAATCAGATTTGCTGGCTGACAGTTGTTACATGAGATAACTGTGTCTGTGTGTGATGAGTACAGTTGGTCCGTACATATGGGCCAGCTGGCAGAGGTTGCTCCTGTTGGTGAGGATGCGATTACGAAGCTCCTGTGACCATTTCAGGTTGCCTGCCACTGACGGCATATTTTTCCCCAGGACAGCACAGCCTGACTGCAGCTGAAACACACAGGCTGAATTAATTTGGCTGAGGAGACAAGTTAATACATTTATACATTTGAAGCTAAGTGTGTGAATTATATTATGTGTCACATTAAACTCTTATACACTTCCCAGTTATGACATAATCTAGTGTGGTAAATGGCCAGAGTATTTATTTCTGTTCACCCTCTCTTACCCCTTCTCTGTGCTGGTCAACTGTAAACTGACAGTGGTCTATCTCCTGGTTGAACATGGCCAATAAGACGTTGTAATTCGGAGAGAACAGCTGGTGGATCCTGGGTCTCTCAAGCAGGGCGCTGAAAATCTTTAACAACTAGAGGGGACACAAAAACAGCAACACACGGTGTACATTTTAGAAATTATGGTAGTAAGAAAAATATAGTTCTGATTTACTTTAGATTCTGTAGCTTTTAATTTAAGCAACAAACAAGAATTTTCCAATAATACCCAAAATGCTTGTCAGCTGAGACTAATGTGATTATAGTATGCCAACATGCTTAATGCTCTCCGCTTGCTCCTTTTACACACAAACTAAGAAAGTGCAACTAATGAACACCCCGTCCCCGCATGACCTGGAAGAGACTAAATACAGGAATGAGATTGTTTAAGGGGATTTCTTGCAGTGTGATACCTTAAAGGATGACTTCAGGTTTTTGGAGTGCTGGAAAGCCAGATTGAGGACAGTTCCAAGCCTCTGGTCAAAATCTCTGTTCTGCTCCATGAAATGCCTGTAGTGATGCACAAAATCCTGGACACAAGATGAGTAGTAGACAGGAAATTATGGATATTTTCAGACCCTTAAAAAGCTTCAAGTCCACTTACATTATTAGGCTATTTTTATTCCATTAAATTTTCATTGCAGTGCTTCAGATTCTCCCTAACTGGGTTGATTGTATTGGCTGAAATAACAAACACTTGTGAAAAATATATTATAACACAGATCAATTTCTGATTGAGTTCCAGTTTTGATGGGCTGAGTCACAGTGGAAGCTGTGGCAAAATAACTGTAAAATATCTAGTAAATTAAATATTGATGCACTGACTAATAACGCCTGCTGTCACTGATTCTTGCGTGTTGCTTAGCAACTACTTTGCTTTGCTACTTTTCAATTACTGTACTGCTGGGCAGAAAAATATCTAATTGTTATTTTTTATTATTCCGCTGTGCCTGTCTATGCCACTCATAAATTGCTGCGAATCACAGCCATTGGGGGTTATTAATTATGAAACAGTGTGATATCAAAGACGACTGCGACGATTTCAGTGGGCCTCACATCGTTAGTATAGTCCAGAGGGTCATATTTGGTCTCTCTGAGGGCCCGCCAGCGGTCATGAAACTCCTCGCTCATGCTGAAGACCATCTCGCTGAGGACTTTCCCTCTTGATCCTCCCAGTTCAACCTTTTCTAGTTTCAGGAAGTCCAGCGCTGTTGCAAAAAGTTCCTACAGATGAGAGGAGAAATCAGGACAGAGGTTATTTTAATTTGAAAAAATGAATGAATGAATATAATGAAAACAATCCCTTCTGTTCTGGCTTTTTTTAGGACTAACAGCCAGGTGTGCACATTTCTAATATTCCTATAAAACCAACAGACACCGAGCTTTGTTTGTCAGCCCATGTACCTCGATCATAAGTAGCCTTTCCATTATCCGGTCTGAACGCTGGAACACAAGTGTAGCCGGAAAGTCCCACAGCTTGATGGTCTGGGTGTGACTGTAGTACTTGGAGATCTGCTGGCGGTGAGTATGAAACAACTGCTTGAAGGTGCGCAGAACTGAGATGGTGATCTGGACTCTCTCCACCCCCTCCTCAAGCTCCATCTTAAACAGTTCTTCAGGGATAAGGTATGCAAAGGCCTGGACACAGACGCACAATCATTAGATAGATAAATTGTTGCAGTTACTTAATTTCTCTTATCCTTCTCTTTCACACACGCAGACATGCACCGCCGTACCTTTTCAATGATGAGGTTGCAGAACTCCTGCAGGAGGACCACCATGCGTTGTGGAGTGCAGTAGTATTGGGAACGGCTCCAGATGAGACAGAGTGTGTGGAAGAGAGGAGGCAGTAAAGCGTCTACATGTGGGAAACTCCTCTCCTCTAAGCTGCTGATCAGTCGCCTCAGAGGGCGTAGATACAGATCTATGTCCTCCGCTTCCAGCACCGCTATGATAATGACATATAAAAGTACTGGTGAATAACATGGTCCTAACAGTGGGGGGTAATTTAACATAATTAAAATAATACTGTGATTTAACAGTTGTGTTTTTAAATTGCCAGCAATGTGATCACCACGTTGCCCACCATTTCTACATGAGCATGACAATAATGATGATGACATTTGCGAACTGTGAGACAGGGAAAAAAGAAAAAAAAAACAAAAAAACACAGAAGCAGTGCATATTAAGACAATGACTGCTTAATATGTTTATTGTTTTAAAAACACATTTGGGGCTTTTCTTGCCTTTGTTAAAGAGAGACACTTAAAGACGGACAAATGGGAGAGACAGAGAGTGAGGATGACATGCAGCAAAGGGTCGCAGGCTGGAACTCAGCCCAGGCTGCTGCAGAGGACGGACTGTCTCAGTATATAGGGTGCATGCTCTACTAAGTGAGCTACCGGGGCACCTCTTAATATGTTTCTGAAGTAGAACTGAATGAGAAGCTGGGCTGAGAGAGACTAAATGATAGAGGAAGAGGTGAGAGATGAATAAGATATAGAGAGTGAGAGGATCAATTAATTAGCACTGATAAATATTGAGTACTGCGGATCTACCCTCATTGACTTTGTTGCAGACGTCCTTGAATGCGGAGTAATAACTGCTCTTGACTCGTCTCAGGATCTCCATGATACGCTCCACTTTGGGGCTCTGGATCTGAAAAGAAGGACATCACAGCAGAATGAAAACTCAGTCACCACTTTATTAGGTACATCTGTACACTGTCTTAACAATTCAATACAACAACTTTACCATGAGTTCTAGCTTTACAAAACTTTTGCTTTTTAATGACATTGTCAGAAATGTGTAAATTAGATTGGAATAAATTAAATTATTCAAATTAAAATCATTTGTTCATTGTTCAAGCTGAGCATTACAGGCGTATATTACCTGGGCTGATAACAAAGGGCTAACACGAGTGTATGCTGTTGACATTTAATAATTCAGCCCTTTCAAGCCGTGGACTCAAAATCTGTCCATTAGGATTAATAAAAGTCTCACAATCAGTCTGTGAGTTAAACTCTTCTATTGCTGATACTTTGAGAACTGCAGTTTACTTTTTGAATTCACCGCATCCCTTCCAACTTCCACACAGTCAATGTCATACTTGTGTCTGGATGCCCAGCAGGTTTTCCCTCTGAGTGGTCCAAAACTGCAGCTCCACACTGGGGCCCGGGTGGTCTCCTTGGAGCAGCACCATACCAGAGTCTTTCTTCAGGACATTCCATATCTGTCCAGACCACTGAACTATCAGAGTTTCTATAGAGTATAACAAGCCACGGTCCAGTGGCCAACCAGTGGGGCTGAGGGAGGCAGAGAGCGGAGCAATCAGTGTGGGTAAAAATGGCAATATGGGCTTTAGAAGATGAAAGTGCAGCAAGCAAAGTACAAATAGATCTAAAAGATTATTCTAGTAAGTTGTAAATGTCCTCACAGTCAGCTTTTAAATCTTTTTTGTTAGCTTGACAGCGTCAAAATTCGCTTTAACAAGATGTTTGTGCCTTGTTTGTACATGAACAACTTATACTATTAATATAATTAACTTATTTATTTAATGACAAATAGTAGCTAGTTCCATATGTTACATCTTACTGTCTATAATTAATTAGCTTCAACTGGTGGCAACAGCCCAGTTTGTGCATCTCCACAAGGTACATATCACTTTCACAAAAGCTACATGAGAAATGCATGGACCTTTTTCACAGCAGCTATCTTTACATGACACAGTAGGGCAAACACAGGCGTCACCAATGATACCAGTTACGGCTCTGTTCCATTCAGCTCAAACAGAGGCAGGGTGCTGTGATTGCATATTGTTGCTCACTGAAAAGGCCCTGCTACACTAAACCGAACGCGACCTTTAATAATACGGCTGTCGTGAAAAGGAATATTTGAGACGTAAGAGCTAAAGTTAGCACATCTGCCTAAAATAGCCAAACTTTGTCAACCCCCGCACATAAACTGGCAACACTTACTGCTATTTTGAAGATATTCCCAAATTCTCTAGACTCTCTATAGGCTAGCTGGCTAACTTGTAGAAAAATGTTCTGTCTGCTGCACAATGAAGAAGATCAATTAGTTAGCGATTAGCACATTCCTCAATTGGCTAGCTATTCCTGTTAACAAAATGGTGGCCGGAAATGGCACTTAACGTTTTTTTTTTTTCTTTCGGCATAATTGCTTGTTTTGTACAACTCTTAACATCTTATTAATATGAAAATATACAATACGGTTAATGTAGGTAGATACGTGAAACTGTTAGTAAAAGGTTTCATTTTGTTATAGATTTATTTTTTATTATATTTTATTTTGTAAAAAGCGGTGTCACTTCCGGCTACTAGCTTGACCACAATGGCTGGAAATCTAAACTAGCTAGCTAGCTAAAACATTTTACCATCCAGCCCGCGGATCAATACTCCTTCCAGTTGAACAGATGAGCATTTAAGGAGTCTGGAAATGCGGTGAGTGTTGTCAAACAGCCCGTGGGGTTATTCCATAGCACTTTAACCAGGAGTAAAGACGAACGCGGGGTCTTTTATTGATTATTTGGCTATATAGTAACGGTTACAAATTAAGCTAGGCTATAAGAAATGTCCACACCTACCTGAGTACGATGTCTTGGGGCCGTGCCCTCTCTACACACAGTGGCAGGGGCAGCAGTGTCCGTCCCTCGGCGCGGCCTCTCAGAGTCACCACCCTGCTCCTCAGCTTCTCCAGGTGCCTATGGATGTCATCAGACACCACCCGCGGCCAGTCCTCATGGTTCAGACCGTTGGACAGCACACACACCAGCACCTGTGCAGTACACACAAGCTGTTGTAAGTGGACAGATATACTGTATTGCAAATAGGGCTGTCACTAATGATTAGCTTCACAATTTATGGATCTATAGTATATATAATCAAAAACTGTGAAAAATGCTCAACACAATTTTCAAGAGCCCAAAGTGATGTCTTCACATTGTTTCTATTGTCCACCCCACTGTCCAAAACCTAAAAACTCTTCATTTATTATCATAAATGATGAGGAAAAGCAGCAGATACTTACACTGAAGATGCTGGAACCACCAAATGTTTCACATTTTTGCTTGAAATTTTTCAGAAATGATTATTTGATTATCAAAATTGTTGGCAACTAATTTTATTTTGATCACCTAATGCGTTAATTGACAAACTGTCACAGTTCTAATGACAAACTATGCAGTACTCTTTTGCCCTGCCAGCAGTAGTCTCAGTTGGAAAACCCAAATCTTTGCACAAATCATATGTTCCACCTGAGTTGGACTTTTTTGCAATCACACACTAGCCCACCTCAGAGATGACAACAGGTAGATGCTCCATGGGGTATCCAGGCACTTCTCCAAGCCGGAGTTGGTGTCTGAATCCTTGGCGGGCGATTCTCTTTACGCCCCTCTTTAGCACACACAGCAGCTTGGTTTTCCATGGTGGGGACGTCTTCACAGATGCAAAAACAGTAGGAATGCTTTCAACAGCATTGAAAGCACCAGAAATAAGTAGTGACTTATTTCAAAAAATGTGTATGTTAGATGGAGTGTAGATAGCAAGCCCAGGAGATTTTGTATAAGACTTGTATACCTTCATACCAGTGTATTGTCTTGTTTAAGAACTAAATTCAGTATGTAATTGAATGTGCATGACAGACTGTGTTTTAGTTTTTCTCTCAGGATGTGAGGAATTTTGCTACAATAGTTTTTTTTTATGAATTGTGTCCTCAGTGCCACCCAGGCAAACATAATGAAATGTGCCTCAACATCAGCCACTCTGTGTGTGTGCACATCATCGTTTCACAGTATCTTTACCTCAGGGATATTCATATACAGAATTTGTAATGTACAGTGCATACAGAAAACAAGAGATGATCAACACCATTAAGTATTTACTGAAGGCTATAGCCATAATTGAATTTACCCACAAAAATGACTTTAGCCAAGATGTGGAGATGAAAAAGAAAATGACACATTTAAGAAAGCAATTGCCTGAACTTTCTATAAACTCAGTTCATGCCTGTGTGTATTTCTCACCTGAGCATCCCCTGCATGCAGTGTCCCTCCAGGCCCAGTGAAGAGCAGCAGTCTGTGGGTCCAGATGTGGTCCAGGAAATCCAGGATTATCTTCTGGTTCTCCTCTGCTCCAATGAAGCGGTTCCACTTATCCGTCTTCACTCGCAGCACACAGAAGGCCTGCTCCCGAAGGAAGTCCACCCTTTCATCTGACAACACCACCCCGGCTTTGAGAGAGGGCTCCTGGGGGACACGCACTCCTCCAGCCCCTCCGCTGCTTAAACCTCCACTGTTGCTCCTTGTGCCAGCGGCCTCAGCCATGAAGACTCAGCTGGCAGAAAGAAGAAATAAGGCTACTACCTCTTTAGTATTTAGTATGTAGGGGATGTGAAACCAGAGAAGGGAATCCTGTAGATGAGATAGATAAAAGGTACAAACTCACCTCAGTCCTTCCTGCTGAGATCAGAAGCTATAAATGACCCCAGTCATAACATTGATGGACTCTATCTGCCGTCCCAGCCTTATGTTTCTTCTCTCTTCTCCAGCTCTGAGGGCTACCAGCTGGAAAAGTGATACACACCTTGATGGACAGGTCAACTTGTCACTGTGACAACGCAGCATGGGCTGGCTTCATTATCCTGCATGGTGGGGGCTGTTTGTGTTGTCTGCATGGCCTGCAACCCAATCCTGTAACCTGAGCCCTCAGACGAGACCTAACTACAGTGACACCTTCAGGACAGGTAATGATATTACACCTAAGATGTATTTATGAGGTTTTCAGTGATATAGCAGCATAGTTAGACTTTGAAAAACAATTGTCCTCTGAGAGGTAATGTGTGGTACATGACAGAACATAAGGACACATTAAGCATAAAGACACAAAATAACAAAAGCAACAATAGTCTAAACTCATCTTTAGCAGCCATCGTAAACGGCATCAGTCCAGGCAGGAATTTAAGTGCATGTATATCAATAGTTGTCATGAAAATAAATAATATACAATGCATCCCCCTATGTATTCATGTAATTCACATTCACATCCCCTAGTCAGAGAATTTCACCAGACTCCCTATTCCTACTGCATCATGATTAACTGAGTTATTGCCATGGGAATAAATGATTTTTTGTTCGGTTGGTTCTGATCTTGGGGTACCTATACCACTGACCATAAGGGATTGGCTGGAGCTCCACTGAGATGTTTCCATGCAGACCTTGTCTGCCTTCTCAGTCAGCATTCTGTTTCTCCATGATTTTCAGTTTGTGAGAATACCAACAAACATACAGTAACCCAGGATGCTCTCAATGAAAGATTTGTGAGGCAGAGTAAGGAATTTGCCAACAATGTTAGCAAAGTAAATGTGCTGTTGGCCCTTCTTAAAAATAGTATCAACAGTTTGTTCTCTTTCCTGTTGGGAACAAATGATAAATACAATGTATTAGAATTAGTGAAATTATCTATTGTATGTTGGTGTACATGTGTCAGAAGGCAGGACAATTTGATTCAGATTTTTTGCATCGTTTGGGATTTCTTATTTCAATATGTGGAAGAACATCTTGTAACTGCTACTGAAAAAAATGATTTTATAATCAAATTCATCCAGTTGGAGTTTATTAATACATTGATAACCCCAAATATCCCTGTAGGCTTTTTAACGCAGTGGTGACATCAACCCAAACTACCACCACCACCGTAAAAAATAAAATAAAAAAAATAATCCAAATACAGTAGAAGTTAGAAGTAGCCTTTTGTGTACCTCTCCTACTAACTTATGCAATGTGTATCATCGCCACATGGGGGCAGTGTGGCACAGTGTTTTTGATGGCATCCCTCAACTGTAATCCAAAGTGACCCCAGCCATGACATCCTATTACACATGTTATGCCATTTAAATAAAAAACATGAAAAAATGGGACATTTCTCTAACTGTGTTACTTAAAATACCAGAGCAATGATTACCCTTTTAAAGATCCTTCACTTTCTGAGTTTAACCTTAATACATGGATGTAATCATATCCCAATTTAAAAATGGGCTGACGGGGAAAGGCAGCAGAGCTTCTCTGGGATGTCTGACATTTGAGTGTGTTGCTAACCTCATGGTCATCCATTTGATTCATATGTAGGGGTATGCATTGCCTAAAAATAGATAATATAAGGATCCTTTCAGTAGAAGGCTCGTCAAAACCTAATAATTTAATGGCTTTAAAATGCCCTCATCCCTCCTGCATAGTGTATAAATGCAATTCAGTCATTCCCCATTAGATTACACCAGATTTCCTTGTTCATACGGCCACTTCATTTTCTGTAATCACTCCCCTTTGGCTTAATGTTCGCGCTTAAACATTAAATACAATTGATGGAAGTGATTTATCACTTCACATGGCGTATATATGCTTAATGGATGTATTTGACCTTTGGAGGTTTATGTCTTTATTTTTAACGTAAGTGTTCAGCATTCATCAGCAGCAAATATTTCCATTGTTCAGAACACTGGCTATACCAGCCAATAATCCATGGCAGTTCTCCAAGGGAATTTGTCCTTTCCGAAATCTGTAATTCCACGCCTCACTCTGTTTGCATAAGTGAATGTGTGTGTGTTTGTGTAATTTTTGTCTGGGTGCTTGCATGAATGCCTTATACCCACATTTATTTTGTGTGTGTGTGTGTGTGTGTGTGTGTGTGTGTGTGTGTGTGTCATGCAGCTTGAATTAATGTCCTGTGTATGATGTGTTAGGTGGAATTTCTCTTGGCTTTAATACACATATTTGTGTGTGTTTCTACTATTATGTGTCGACAAAAGCGTGTGACTGAACGTGTGGGGCTTGAGTATGTGTATGCCTGTCCAGAGCCCAAGGCAAGTGAGGGTGTCCCTCGGGTGTCTCCATGCACACACGCTGTATCTAAGCCCATTTGAGCCTGCTGACAGCAGGAGCATGACTGCCCATCTCTCTGACCTCATGCCCAATGTCAGCTCTGTTCTGCGGGGATGGAGGGGATGGAGGCCAGAAAAAGAGATCTTAGGACAACGGGGGGGACAAGAGGAGCAAGAGAGGGAGCCAATGGAGAGACAAAAGGGGAAAAAAGAGAGGGTGTATGCCGGGGTGGAGAATGAGGAGGGGCAGCGAGCTTACAGAATACAAATGAGACGGAGAATAGAGTGATGAAGGAGCAGAAGAGCAACAGCAGAATAGAGATATGCACTTGGCCGGCTATTGGTGATAAATATTCAAGAGTAGTTCTGAACACAGTCATTGCTGAGTAATGTAAACAGGAGGAGTAAGAGGGCAAATAGAAAAACGTATCCTAAGGCGATATTTAAACTCCCAGCTCCTTGACTTTAACTGCAATACCACCTGTAAGTGGATGGAATATTCTGCTCCGATGTAGCATCGCAAAACACCAGCTGAACTCTTTATTTAATCTCCCAACAATGTAGTTTTAACCTGATGTGTCTCTCTCATTTCTTTTCTCCTCCTCTGTTTCTCCACCTCTCCTCCACGCTGTCTCCATTTGCCGTTGCCATGACTACATGTTGCTTGACGATCAGACTGCTGCTCTTGAGTCCAGAGCCTCAGCCTGGCTCACTCTCTGTCTCTCCCCTCAGCCCGCTCCCCTTGCTCGTCTCCTCATCACCCTTTTCCCTGTCCTCAGTCAGGGGAGGAAAATTACATGTAGATGAGCTTGAGGTCTCTATCTTTCAGCCGCACACACACCATGACGACCATCATCTCCTCAGGCACTCGGTGTCTCGAACAAGTCCGTACTTTGGTGCTACTCGCCATGGCCTTTTTCATTTTGTCTTGTAGTCTCCGGGGAAAAGCGACAGATTCGTGTATTTCTGAAGCAGTTGGACTCGGGGGAGACAGAGGAATGGATGAAAAAGGAGGATAAAGGCGAGGGGGAGAAAAAGCAACGAAGAGAGAAAAATGTCACCAGGGAAAGAGAGAGAAATTGAGACAGTGACAAAGATGGCAAATGCATGCGCACTGTGACACACATACACACACACGTAATGATCATTTCAGAGCTTCCCTCCTGTTGCTGGCTGACTACCCGTGAGACCCTACTGCCATGGCTGGTGATTGCCACGTATGTGTTTGTGTGCGTGTGTCCAGATGGTGCTGACCAGCCGTCCCTCCCAGGGTAGATGAAGTAAATGGGGCGATTACAGTAATGACCGACACACACATCTGTCTCATTCCTCTGCATGGCTGCCAGCTCTTTTGGACACAAAACACACACACACACACACACACACACACACACACACACACACACACACACACACACACACACACACACGTACACACATGCGCATGCACAAAAGCACTATTGGCTGATATTCTTGGAGTTGGTTAGAGCAAGCAAACCCCATTATAATGTGCACATTATCTGATGGTAATGTATTGTACAATTTAGAAGTTTGCTATTTTGTTGTGGGTTGTAAAAATGTGAAATTAAAATACTGGTACCTGGAATTCTATGCCAGTGCCCTTTTTCGATACATTACTCTTTCTGTAGTAACAAAAATATAATTTCAGTTCTAAATAATAAGTCCAGACTTATACATTTAAATATTGTCATTCACTTAGAATATTTTTGTTATTTATTTCGAACATTTCACACACCATGTGAATTAAAGTCCCTCCTTACCTCCCGCTCCCCTCTCAAACCCATCCATACAACCTCCAGCCTGTCAGTCTGAAATCAGGGTAAATGATCTTTTTTAGGTCCTGCTTAGATCCTGGTTCCTGCTGGTAAGCGCAGCAGTGCTTGCATACTGTAATGTTACCCCATTAATAGTATGCACTTCACAAATCTTTGCTTCATACTAAGTAAGGTGACCATTGCTTGCCTTATTTTTGTATTTTATCTCAAAAACATAAGAACTTGGCAGGCTCTGTTATCATCTCTATATCTACATCTCTATACTCTTCCTTCTCTCCAGTCTTCCTCCTCACCTTCCTCTCCACTCTACTTGGCTTGAAAAGACGTTGGTGGTGTTGTTGGGGATTCACTTGTCAACTGCTAGCTTCTGGCTGAGTTTTCTCTAAAACTAGTGCAAGCAAATAGTTAATGGAAGAGTGATATGAAACTGCAACAGCAAGCAGCGCCCTCTGTTGCCCCAAAACAGGCACAAAGCAATTGAGCCATCAACCAGTCTTTTTTGCCATGTAGAAGATGTTTTCACTTTGTGCCCTGTTTTTGACACACAGTTAAAAATGGGGACATTTCTGGGGACAACACCAGCTAGGCACAGGCCACCAAAAATGGTGATTATCCCTAGTAAACAGGAGCGCCAGGTCACCCTAATACTAAAGTTTTGTACATGCTAATCTGACATACTGTTTTAGCATGCTAAATAATATGTTGGTAAGGAATTCGTGATGCAGCCAATGGCTGAGTTTCGGCTAATGCTAGTGAAATGCTAAGCCACACATCAACCAAGACAGTGAAAAAAGCCCAGTTATCTCCAACAACAAGTTACCAACAAACTAATTAATTAGTGACGTTGATGCCTCATTTGAAGTTTTATTGTGCATGAAGTGTTAAGTTAAACCTTTTAGGCATTGGCTTCAGGCCATTAGCTGTGCTTTCTTTAGCTTTTAGATATGTTTTGTTTGCTTGTAATTCGCTTGCTACCCTTAACATTTTGGTACCCAACCCCAGAAAATGTAGGCAGCAAGTTGACACCTCAGGCACTCTACTAGGAGTGTCAGTTAGGATGAAGTGTGACCCCTCTTGTCAAGGTGACTTTGCTTAATCCCTCTCAGTTTCTCATTCTAAAACCTCTGTTACTATTCCTCTTTGTGTCTCTTCATCCCTACTCCACTCTGCAACTGTCCTCTTCTCCCTTTCATCACTCCAATCTGACCCACTTCAAAATTGCCCCCTCTCCCATCCTCTGCCATTTTCACTGTTTCTACGTTTTCGGTATTTTTCTCCAACCACAAATGAGTCGAGAGAGGGGGACAATTCGGACGAGTCACCGGGGGCAGGCGTTCTCTTTGTAGTTGGGAGAAAAGGCAGAGTGTCACCAGCACGCTCTTCTTTATCAGACCTCTCCTTTGTTCTGCAAAGGTCTTCCTCCTCTGTCTGGACTCAGTGATATTTGAGAGGCAGGTCCGTGTGCACAGGAAGGGGTTAGAGAGCATGGCCAATCTCCCTGGTTGTGTGTGTCTGCTTGTGTGTTAAAGTCCTGAGCTTGCTCTCCTCTGAGTATATCAAGTGTGTTTGTGCTTTCTGTTTGAGGGGACCCCAGCAACTTGTGTTCAGAAACGCTGAGTCCATGCTGACCACTTCCAGGATGTTGTTGACACTCTGTGTAAGAGAACACCCTTATTTCACTGGCAAAGTACTGCAGTGTCCCCTCCAAAATCTGCAGATACAGTATTTTTTGTTAAAAAAAAAAAAAAAAAAGGACAGCATTGTTCTGTGCTTTGGTACACACAGGTAGTTTCCTCTTACAGCAAGTTCACCTGGGCGTGCTCTCAGGAGGCTCATTAAGCTTTGTTGAGACAAAGAGATACACTGGAATTTAAAGTTGGGTACAAAACCTTCCCTGCGTGAGGGGGGAGGCTTTATGTTGGTTTTCAGTTGCACTTAAATCCTGAAGATGGGGCTGTTTCTCTATCAGGCTCCAGAGTTTTGTCCCCTAGATGGTCTAGATCACAATTTCTCCCATGCCTCATCCTCTTGTTGCTTGTGAATACCTTTATACGCTCAAGGGAGATGTGTGTTATGTGTGCTCTTTGTCAATAGTTGAATCTGATTATGTATTAGTCCACTGTAGTATATAGTAAGCATATTTCTATAGGTGTTCGCAGGGATACCAGTACACACAAACCAATAGAAGTGTGTTTGCAGATTCAGGCTCAGACACACACACACACACACACTAAGTGTTCCCTTGGTCTTTGACATAGAGAGAAAGTATTATTTCTATTGATTTATCATCAGCTGCTCACCTCTGAGATATTAAGACCATAAAACAATAAAAGAGGAGTGAAATACACCTGGGAAACCTCTGAACAAATACAAATTACACATATCTGGTCCTCTGTTTGGTGGATTGGATTTTAAGAACTGGAGAGGTGGTGAAGATTTTTCACATCTCACTTAATTTCTTTAACTTTAAAGAGAAGTGACAAAGGTAAGGTTCTTGAGCAGAACTGTTTCAGCGTCCTTTAGAGGCCACTCCTCATGATGTGATTGGCTAATAATAATACCATACTGTACCTTATATCTTTTTCACGCTCAGTGGTTTAGCCAAATGAGGTGAAAGGAGCCAAATGTTTCCATGGATCCATTAAAATATGTCCGAGAACAAAGCAGGGAATCCGACACACTGCCACTCTCACTGTACCACCGACCCCCTTTCAAATGACTACACTACTTTATCTGATTGGCTGCCACTGTTCTCGGCCATTACATGTGAAGACATGCTAATGAAGGTAGACAGAGGGGAAATGATAGAGTGAGGTTTCACTCTGGTGAATAAGATTGTAGGGCACAGAGTCTGATTGTCTGTCATTTTGGTGCCATTCATTCGCAATTATTGCAGTGGCCAGCAATTAGTTTAATGTTGCCTATAGGTTAACTGTGGTGCTGTCCGATGTCCTTATTAGCAGAAAGACACTTGTTCTTCTGGTGTTATTGTATGGAAAGTAGACAGCTTTGCACTGAAATGCTTGGGGAAACTCTGAGTAATTGTTAGCTGAGTGCAGAGTTCAGGCCACGGACAGGGCTGGCTGGTCAGGAGAACAGGACTTCAAACTGCCCTTCACAGTTATAATGTGCTGTGTGTAGTCTGCTGCAGGGACCACGTGGATGTTGTTCAGTTTTTAGTGATGCTTGATTACCAAAGAGGGACTTACCACTGATTTGGTCCAGACATTCATGTTCCCAGATGATGAATCCTCAAGTCACTGGGGATCCTTGACTTTTTTTAAGCACTGCCAGCCAGAGGTGCAACGGATCACAAAATTCATAGTTCGGATCAAATCAGGGTTTTGAGTCATGGATCAGATCATTTTTTGGATCGGGGGACACAGTACAACTGCAATCTGTTTCACCCCTACCGCCAACAGATGAAACTTTGCAGTCATCCAGTAAAACATCTTAACAGCTATTGGCTGAACTGGCTCAAAAAGACTTTAGTGGTCCACAGAGGTTGAATCTTTATATGGTGATCCCTTAATTTTGCTCAGAAGATAGTGATGTCAATGGTTAACCATTCATCAGTGAACCAGAGATTATATTTTGATCAGTTAAGTATGTTGGTTATTAGGTTAATTTGTAAACACAGACCCTGTGCTGACAACTTCACTAGCTGGCTATCTGAGGTAAAAAGTCTGAGCCTGGCGTGGGAATGTTTCCTTCCGAAAGGAAACAAAGTTAAATGTAAATTGTGTGATGCTACTCTTTATTTTAGTAGTAGTACTAGCACTATGCTAATCCACATCAAGAACAAACACCTGGCAGCCAAAGATCACGTCACTGTTATGGTTAGGGAGAAAGTGTGATGCATGCCAGCGTTATGTTGGTGCTATGCTGCCAATCTGTGCGGTAGAGGGTTAAAGATTCAAAGAGCTAGTTTGGTACCTTGAGCTGCAATATGTTATACCATCGAGAGCTGCTGGGACTAAACGCATTGAAGAGCACTTTAAGGAGAAGAGGGATGGGATAAAGGTCAAGCTAGCCAGGGCAGACAATCTACTTCTGACCACCATCTGCTGGACAGCTCTCATAGATGAAAGCTACATCATAACTACCTGACTGTGAGACACAGTGCAGTTTGCTCTTTACTCAGAGTCTCCCCATCTGCTGTCTCCATCAAGGCCTAAATATAATATTACCACCAAATGGACACGTACACGGACATCAAGGCTCAGCCTCTTGACGCTGGAGGCTGTCTCACAACTTTAGAGAAGTGTGTGCAGACATGAGGATAATGGGCATCGTTAGTATTTTATGTAATTTCAATTTTTTTATTTTCATTCATTCATTCATTCATTCATTCATTCATTTATTCAGATATTTATTTTCCAAAAAAGGATCAGGTTATTGACTGGTTAATGGGTTTCAGGCTATTGAAAGTAAAATATACCAAAACTGACATCTTTATCAAAATTGCATTTGTGGTTTTGACTAAAATGAATTGCCATGAATTCATTCAGTATGATTTTAATCAACTTTGGGGATTCCCTGCTTTTTATCTTGTGCCATCACCAGATCATTTTTTGTGTCTAATGCTTTGGTTTATGACCAGATACATTAGCCTCGGCTGTACTTTGTGTTTAGAGTTAATTAATAAGCATTGTTCCTGTTAAACATCAGTTTGTTAACCTTGTGCTTGTGCTTGTGCGCTTGTTAGCGTGATAGCTTTAGCATTTAGCCTAAAGCACCTCATATAGCCTTTAGCATAGTGCCTCGTTACATCAAAGCTTAATGGTGAAGACGATGTAGCGTGGTTATAAAACATGTGAAGTCTAAAAATATCAATGCAGTTTTCTCGATGGAAATTGAGATGATGCATAAAAACACACGCACACACAAACAGACAAATGTCATTGATCAGGGTTAAGCTTTGATCTCTGTGTGAGAGCATGCCATGGCCGATCGATAACTTTAATTCGGCCTCAAGTGTGTGTTTGCACGACTCTCTCTCCCATGCCTCTCACTCCTCGACACTTTTCAACCGTACAGCACGTGCACTCACACACACACAGAGTCATATTCTCACAGACAGAATTAAACACACACACATACACAGCAACCTGATTAGGTGAGCCACAGGGGTTAGGCCTAATGACAAACAAACTCAGCGTGTGCACAAACACCTCAGCTCCTCAGATGAAATATAGATTTTCCTTTGTCCCAAAAGCTGATGGGTATTAGGTGAAGGCATGTGTGTGCGCAAGTGATGCTTTTGTGTGTGTATGTGCGTAATCTTGTTCTCCAGATTGTTTTCTATGGAAAAAGGAGGCACCAGGGAAAAGCATGTAAGTGATTGGACACTGCTTTGTTACTGTTAAAGACCCTCTCTCCAGGGAAATAGTGGGTTAAATAACTATGTGTTTTCTGCTTGTGTGTTTGTGTATGTGGTGGGGGGGCTGTAAGGTGCGTTTGTCTGATAGATTAATAGGATTGCTCTGTTATCCCAGGGGAAATGCATCGGTATTGTTTTTACTGATGACAAGTCCTTCAAGATTACTCAAAATGTGGCTAATGAGTGTGTGTGTCTGTGTGTGTCTATGTCAGAGTTTGTTATGACTGAATGAAAGCACAGTGTGCTCTTAAAGCGTTGCGTACACATTTATAAGAGTAAAAAGTTGGCATTAATAACACAAAACAACGTATTAACTGCATCTTATATCAGAAATGCATAAGCTGATGCCTCATGGAGCGGTAAAGGCAGGAAGGATTGTAAATTATATGACATCTTGCTGTATAAATTCAAATCAAATACATGTGTAATCTTCAATTAACACAATAGAGGAAATGCTACTCGAACGCCACAGTAATTAAAAAAAGGCAGGTGATACTGATACAAAGGAAGGCTCAATAGTGTCTGGAAAGAGACAGTAATCATTAATCGATACTTTTGTATTAACAGTGGGTCAGAGGACTGTGTAAATGTGAAAGGTGACGCTTGTAGTGCCGAACCCACAAAGAATCATCATCCTGTGCTGCAGTTTTCCTCTGCACTTCAGATCATTTCAGCATGTGTCAACTCATTGTTTTGATTTTACGGCTCACAACTTAAAGTCTGTCTAAAGGAAAAATGGAGATTTTCCTCTGAACAGATTATACATGTTGGAAAATAGTTGCTGAAAATGTGAAAAGACTAAGAACTGTGTCAAACTGTTGTTCATGATTTCTTTGTTCAAGATTTTTTGGTCCGGTCTGAAATATGGCACGGAGATGCTATGGCCCCCCAACATTATATAAGCCCAGTGAAAGAAAGACAGCACCCTCCTGCCCCTCCAACGGTTGGTTTTGAACGTCCCTTCAGCGATTCTCTCAGCCCAGATCAGCCCCGCATTTACTACTCACTTCAGTTCTAATAACCCGATGCAGAAAAAAAAAAAACTACCATTGTGTTACAGAGAGAAAAGAGTTGATTTTTCATTGACATGATTGGTCACTGTCCACTTGCTCTGGTAGTTCAAACATGTCTGTACAAGTGCAGTTGAGCTGCTAGACGGAGTATCCATGTTTCATGTCGTATCCAGGTCATAGTGGTGTTTGACACATGAGACAATGCAGCGGACACACTCCCAGCATTCTCCCAGCATTTTTTTTTATTAACACATCTCTGTGGTGTGACAAACTCAGACAACATTTATTATTGCTTTACACAGACAGCTCTTATAGCTCTCATGAATTATACTTACAGCTGCAAACACACATCCGTTTTCAGTAAACAGCAGACAGACAAAGTTAGTGACTAGCTGAAGACCATAGAGGAACATTTAGCAGCTAAAGAGGTGTTTGTCTCAGGAGCTGGAGGAAACTAAAACAGAGCTGTGTAGTAAATGGGCAGCTATTTGCTAACATATTACTGTTGGGTGATAATATGTCACTGTTGTGTTTACAGCATGCTGTACCGCCTGCAAGTGGTCAAAATGATCAGTTCCTACAGTTTTTAAAAAGCCTTGGGCTGTATGATTAAAACACAAGACCAGTGTGTATCAAGTTCATCTGGGTCAAACAATCAGACACAGACGATACAATACACACAGATCTCAATCGATCACTTGAGAATTTGTGCAGCAATATCCGGCTGCCCTTATTAAAGGAATGCTGCATGTTTTCCCTCATGTTTACTGACATTCAGACAAAATGCTCAGTGAAGCTTTAGCGTCAACAATGAACGTCAAACACAAGAGCTTATGTTTCTGTTGAAATATTATAGATCAGATGTCTTTTTCCATAGTGTGTGTAATTCACCAAAAAATATGTAAAGTACAATATGATTTCCTTCTCATTCAATAACTTTATTATGCCTGTCATGCTATTTCATCCCAATTTGATGCTATCTAAAATCCATCAGTTAACATTTCATCCACCCAAATGATTGTATCATCAAAACCAGACTATTTTGCAAGCAGAGGGATTAAAGATGACTCATAACTTTAATTATAATCCATAATCAGCTTTACTTTCATGCCAGCAATCAATCTGTAGGAATCCATGTCAGTTGGTATCTTATTTTGGAATGAAACTCTTCAAACTGTTCCAAACCTTTTGGTATCAGTGTTGTGAGGTGTGTAATGTCTTGTAAGCATGTGTGTGTAACCGTGTGCTTGTATTTGAGCGGGCTCAGCTCACTGTAGGTTAAGCTAAGTGGCTGTCTGGCACAGGCATCTTTGATTATCTTTATTTATCCCTCCCACCCACTGTTTCCCTGCTCAGTCTCTCACTCAAACACACACACCCTTCCTGCTAAAAAGCTAATCTTTCTGTGCTAATGAAAGGTATTGGGTTTCCTAACAGGCTTTTAAAGGAAGGTGATGGATTGAGGGATGGATGGATGGTGGGAGGGGAGAAGGGACACAGGGAGGGGAAGAAGTGAGATGGAGGTGAGGTGTCAATAAGCACATCAACCTGATCCCTTTCAGACTGCGAGGTGTGCATATGCTGCTAATGCATGCATTCATGCACGCACTCACACGCACCCACATGCGGCTTCAGTCACTCATAAATCTCTGGGCAAAGCATAAAAGCAAGTCTTTTGGTGCCAATAAGCTGAGAGATGGATTGCTCGAGATGTCTCCACCTTGACCAGTGCTGTGATAAATGCCCAAGGGTGTGTATGTGTGCACTCCAATGTATTACATCAGTTGGGAGCTGTAGGTCTGTGCAGATTGGTGCAGAACTACTGTTATTAAGTGAATTTTGTGTTGCAGAGAGGAATTCATTATGTGAGACTTGCCATTTTCAGCACATTTTCAGCTGGAAGAAATATCTTGCTTAGGAGTGAACACAGACCGCATACAAAACAGTTAAATGTGTTATTTAGCAATGATCTGTGTGCTGTAATTGATTGGATGTTGTCCTGAGCCAAATTCAAGGATGTGTGAGAAAAATGTTAATAATACAAATCATAAATAAAAGAATGATTTTAAGGCCTTGAATTGCATCCAAAGTCTTAAAGGGATAATTTGGTTTATTTGATGTTGGTTTGCATGAGGCACGTATCTGTAGTCAGTGTATTACCTACAGTATATGATGGTTGGCATGCACCCAGTTTGGAGAAGCAGAGAGGGGAACCAGCACGGAAGCTAAGCAATGTACTCCTGTGGATGGGATCAGCAACAAAAGGTATTTTAGCCACTCAAAAAGGACCCCCTAAAAATTCAGTATCACTTTAAATGTACACTCCAAACTATCCTTTTAAAATACCAAAGTTGCACAATAATGCCAACGAACTAACTGATTAAGGTAGCCCAGCAATGCCCAGGTTCTGTGTGGTACAATGACTTGATTGTTGGAACTTTAGTTGGTTTGTAGAGAGTGATACTTTGCTTGTATAACAGCAGTTTCAAGTTGGACTAAGCTGTCTGACAGCAAGGTAATGTGGTGAAAATATTGTAAATGTAGCGTACACTTAAACTAATTGATTGACTTTTTTTTAGGTGGTCTTTTTTAAGTGGGTAAAAACACCTTTTGTTGTTGACCCTGTTCAAAGCAGTACATTGCTTAACTTCCTTGCTGATGCCTCTCTCTGCCTGTCGAAACTGGGAGTGTGCCGACCGACATCTACTGTAGGTAACACACCCACTATCAGTAAGTGCCTCATACAACCCCACATCAAATTATCCAAACTATCCCTTTAAAATGATCCCTCTTTCCTGATGAATATCTCAATTTTCCTCTCTCCCCCACCTCGCTCATTCCTCCAGGTGAAACAGTCGGGGGGTGTCATGGGATCATGAACCACTGCTCTCCCCTGCTCTTTTCCCCTTTCTAATAAAGCTGATAATCATTTGTTTCCCAATCACATTAGCATGCCAGTAATGAGAGGGGTAAGTCAACCATTAGAATATGATCCATAATTCATTGTTGACTCCCGTTCATTACCCCAAACTCACTCCGATGAATGTTTAATAAGTCTGTGTGGGTATGTGTGCGTGCGTGCGTGTGTGTGCATGTGTGACTTTGCATCTCTGTTTATCATCTGGGGTACAGAGCAGTGTCAGGCTACGATGGATTGTTTGTGCTGATGGAAATTCACATGATGGACTCTGTAATCTGCCTTTCTCCATATGCATTACGTAACTTATGAATGACGCAAGCAACAACTTTAATTGGAAATATATGCAAGGGTGCATTACTGTGCATCTGTTTAGGTGTGTGTGTGTGTGTATGTGTGTCTCTCTCTGTTTTCTCACTTTCTGTCCATCTCTCTCTCTCTCTCATGAGTGAAGCAGACAGCTGTTATCAGTCGCTGACAGAATCCTCCCATCAACCCCCTCCTTCTGCTGTCAATCACAACACATTGTCACTAAGTCGCCATTTAAATAGCCTCTTTTCCTCTGTTTACTCAAGAAATATGTGTGCGCAAGTGTGTATGTGCATGAGAGAATAGTGTAAAAGCCCTGCCCTTGCTCCTCTCCAGAAAAAGACAAACACCGCAGGTTGATTAATACATGAGAATTCCCCAAACACCTTCATCAGGTTCCCTACACTGCAAAATTACTCCCTCAATAAATAAATAGTTGTTAAAACCAGCTGGAACATCATTAATGTCCGGCTCTGAGCCAGAAGAAAGTTGCTTCAAGTCGTGTGTGTGTGTGTGTGTGTCTTGGCAACCTCCTAATGAGATGCCTGTGTTTCCCTCCATTAGTAGTTTATTAGATAGCATGGGTCGCTGAGGTTTGTAAAATACAGTAAGCTTAATTTAGCACATTTGGCACTACAGGGGCAGAGGGGACTTAAGGGAGTATCGAGGGCACGGACAACTGGCATAGCTTGGGATGTAAATTAGAGTTGCCAGCAATAATAGGTGAGCTGCTGCACAGCCATCGTGCCCTTCAACAAAGCATTTATTTATTAAACTGCCTTAGAGGTGCTGATGATTGTGCATATAATTATGTGTAACAGGGATTTGACCCACATGACAAATGCTACTTAACTTTATGCTTTGCTGTAAAGGTAGTAATCAGCTTTTTTTTTTTATTCTTGGCCATGGTCAGAGATCATTTTGCAATCAAATGGTATCACCAATAAGATGTATTTTTCTTTGCGTATTCTGTTAGTGGGGTAGACTTTGTGTAGGTGGTACTCTTGTTTTTCTAAACAATCCACAGGAGTTGCTGTTGCAAGTGTGTAGATTTATTCACTTTGTTAGTCCCAGAGTACCGCTCGCAGGGAAAGACCTACCTGACACTGGATGTTTAAAACAACAAATGCAACAAAGGCTTTGATGAATTGGGTAAAGGTTGTACCACTCTTGTGTTGTATTGTACAGAGAAACAGAGAAGCAAAGTGGATATTTATTTATTTGAAAGTGATGCATATCTTGCCATTTCAACTAGCATATAACCTACTTAATGGTATATATTGTATATATTGTTTATTTCACATTCCCATGTTAAAAAAAAAACTGTTTTGGTATGTGCTGACCTATACATTATAGCCTATATATCAGATCTACCTGAGTTAATGTGCAGCACCACAGGAAACATTAACCGGATCCTTCAGCACATATGAAAGACAAAGTATGTGAAGTGATGTTTACAGAGAACAATTTATTGTTAATATTGTGTGGATGAAAGAAAGATACAACTAGTTTTCTTTGTTCGTTTGACCTCAAACACACACATACAGACACACACACACACACACACACACACACACACACACACACACACACACACACACACACACACACACAACATAATTTATAGGTGGCTGGTAAGTGACAGATAGACCCATTTTCTCCACCGTTCATGTAACCTTTTCTGTCTGGGGCTATCAAAGGTCACTCCGTCAGGCCTGATTTACTGTAAGAACACCGTGCTCGCTCTCTCTCTCTCCCTCTCTCTGAGCCCCCCCCCCCCCCCCCCCTTCCCCCCTTATATTAGTCTGTCTCTCTCTTTTAGACATGCTCTGTATGTAATTCATAACTGCTCTGTCAATTTAATATGGTGGTGTCAGGTTTGACAAGGACCCCTGAGTCATTTTTATGTAAAAGTCACTCTGGCAGGATGTCTACTTAGCACCTATTAACATTTCTGTAACATTTCCCTCACAGCTCAAGTGTGAGAAGTGTAGAGGTATGGTATGTCCAAGGTATGTCCAGAGGTATGTCCAAGGTTGTAGTGTTCTTATCCACGACTATATCTCTTACTTGTTTAGCCCTGCTAGCAACATGGCTCTAGGGCGTTGTCAGTCTGTTGCTTTGGTCAGTCTACCACTTTTTTTCATATCTCGACAGTTATCTAAAGGATTGCTATGAAGTTGTGTGCAGATGTTCATAGTGTATCCTAATGACTATCCCTCTAGCGCCACTACAAGTTTGATATTTGTAGTTTGGAGTGTTTAAACAAATGTCTCGACAACTATTTGTTGGTCCAAATCTTTGGCCTCAGGTGTACTTTTTGTTTAGTGCTAATAAGCAAATGTTAGCATGCTAACACACAAAACTAAGATGTAAATATTAAATTACCTTAACATCACTATGTTGGTGTTAATTTTAGGTATGTTAGCATGCTACCATTAGCATTTGTTTCCAAGTGCAGCCTCAAAGAGCCACTAGTCTAGCTGCATATTGATAGTCTAGTTGTATATCAGAGACAATGAAGTGATGTTTTATTGTAAATTCTGTGGCCTGGTTCAAAAAGATTTTACTCTTAAACAACACTCTTGCTTGCCTGGTTGCACAAGCATTGTGGTTCTATATGTAATGGTTCTGTGATGTATAAACCAAATTCTCTTGGAACTTTTCCATAACATAGACCTGCATTTATTTACCTTTTTTTTTTCCTGAACTCACCCTACTCATCCATCCTCTTCCTCTCCTCCTACCCTCGTTTTTTCCCTGCTAATTCTCACACTTAATTTCTTCACACACTTTTGTTTTTTTTTTACTGCTATTTCCCCTGTGCTTTCTCTCTCACTTTTTTTTCTCTCCTCTTCCATGTGCAGATTTTGGTTTTGGAAGGAGACAGGAACAGTGTACTTGACACTTAATTTGGCAGGAAGAATGATGGACATGATGCTGCACACTATAAAGTACGGGGGAGAAACAGCTGAGGCAGACACAGGCAAGATTCTTCAGTCTTCAGTCTTTTTATCATCGGAATAGTTGGGTTTGTGAAGTGTGAGCTGGTTTGATGAATGCACCTATGACACAAAAACACAATTGACACGTCATTGTGTCGATAATGAGAAGAGTAACACTTGAGCTCACAGTGGTACAGAGCTCATTCATGCACAAAGCTTTATAATGCTTCCTGTCACACATGATGTCTGGATGTGAAGGAAAAAAAGTGGGCAACACATTGGATAGAAAAGGAATCACAACGGAAAGATATTTTCTGGGTGCTGAATAAACTAAACAGGAGTCGTGTCTTTTTTTTCTTCTTCATAGATTCAATAAGCTGCTGTGTTATATTCTTACATCTGGCGAGGAGTGCTGGGCAGCAGGGGTGTAAACCACAAGTTTATTCACAAAATTGAGTCGATATCTGGATGCAGATCAATGTATCATTACACCCCTATTTACCACAATTACAGTCCGCTACAGAGGAAGCGGCTGCTCCTTTATTTTCTGTTTATGGCAATAAAAGAGAAAAAACAACTCACAACTATTTGTAATTAATTGTAACCACTTAAGTGCAGCAAACTTTACTTTAAATTGCCCAATAACACACATAAAAGCATGGCGTAACAACAAGAACATTTAACAAAACAAAAGTGTACAATTTGGCTAAACAATGGCTGCCACAGTTCATAAATAAAACAATTGTTTTTTGTTAGTCACCATTATCAGATTAAGCCTGTTGTAGGCTAGACATATGTTATATGTTTTGTTGAATTCTGCACTTATTATTCCAGATATGTCCAACAATTGACAAACCCAGAGAAATGCAGAATTTATTCAAGGTAACTGTGTGTTTCCTACTAGATGCTAGATTCTGTTACCTCCATAAAAACATCAGATATGTCAGAGTGTGAGTAACAAAGTCGACAAACAAATGTGGCTGATGATAACGTGAATAAGACTTTTTACATTAGCTTGTCCATGAATATTCCTACTTGAGTCATGTCAGATTTCATATGAAATGCTGGTTGTTTAACAAAGAACAAAAAGACTTCATCAAACTTTCTGTTATTGTTTTCATGTGAGAGAGACCCCAGCAGCAGAACTTACATGCTATATGTTGAACAAATTACATGTATTATCTATCCTTTTTTAAACCCACTATTGGTTTAAGTCACTGCATCTCCTGACAGAACACATTGGTTGACTTTCATTGGTAAAACAGAGCAACAACTTAGCAGACTGCCAGTCAGGCAGCTGATTTTATCTCATAACAGCAGTGTTTGCATTGTTTCTTTTCTTTGAAATCCAAAATATTGCCACACTGCTGAGTTATTCCTGAGAGGGGAGCCAGTATCATCATCATCTTTTCCTTGGCTGCTTGCAGTTGTCTGCCTTCCGCCAGCAATGTTTAGGAAGGAGCTGTACTTGGACAGAGTCAGTGACACAGACATGTGAATTTCAAAATGATGGCATGTCTTAAAGATGACGATGTGGATGTAAGTCTTCACTGCTTCGGTGATATTGGATTGTTGATCATTGAATTGATGCATCAGTCCAGATTAATGAATTACACCTCTACTGGAAGATGGAAGAAAGTCAGTATCATCCTGATAAGACTGAAGGCAGGGCAAGAATACTGTAATACTGTAAAACAAAAAATTCACATCAGTGTCAATGAGCCCAGAGCTGAACAAAGACTTCTGCTCTTGTACTCTGAAAGTGAGAAAGAGAGACGAGTGGGTGACCCTATAAACAAGTCAGAGTGTGTCAGTTAGAGAAAGATGAATTGAGCTGTGGTGTTGTTTGATCTTAATACATTTTGCTATTGACAAAGCTATAACAGTATATCTGTTTTAAGCGACCAGGAGAAATGCAAAAATCTCATCTTGTGTTGATGGAGAGCTGTTTGCTCTCTGGGAGAATGGAGGGAAGTTATATGGAGTAGATGGAGGACAGGAATAAATTTGGCATTACTCATCCTTTGATGCCGTCGTCTCTCCATCTCTCGGTTGCGTTGCCTTCTCTGATGTCATGCTTCTTTGCATCTCATCTGCATCCATTCATGTCCCATTTGTCTCTTTAGACTCCCCTCTCAGGTTCGCAGGCGTCTTGTGTCCTTGGATTTTCTTCTTTATTGCCTCATTGCATCATATTTCCCCATCTCACTCTTCCTCCCTCTTCTTCATGTGTTTCCTTTGTGAGATTGTTATTGCAGATCCGTCAATATTCACAAGGTGTGGCTGCGGCCTCGGGAGCTTTAATCTCCCTAATAAACTCACTGCTTCATTCTCTCCCATAATGTGTGTTTGTGAGCGGAACGTGTTGTTTTCTTTATTTTGGATATGCGTCAGCAGTGTCACATTAAAACGCTTTCCGAAGCTTTATTGGGAAGCCACTGCTCACTTAGCATATTGATTCATTAGTTGGATCTTTACACACTAAGTCTGCCGCTTTTGTTTCTAGTGTTTTCTAACGTGTAGGCAGTTTCCTCTGTGGCTGTGCCGGGCACCGTCGGCCTATGTGTGTGGGCGTGCATGCTGTAGTGTGACTTTGTACATAACTGTCAGGAGCTAAGTGCTTTGAAGTTCATCATGCTGTGTGGTGTTTGGAGAGAACAATACGAGAGTATTAGACTCTCTTGTTAAGCCTTCCTGGGAACAAACAAAAGCAACAATAGAGCACTTGTTGAATCTTTTTCTCGGCCAAATCTGCAACACGGAGTTACATAAAGTGACACTTTTCTGCACATTTCCTCTGTTGTGGGATATTGATGGACTATCGATGTGCGTCTGTGAGCATTTCTGTGCTGGCATGCTGGTGATTGTTTGCTACTGGGTGCATGTGCAGATGCTCTGGATTCAGTTGTTTATTAAAAGAGGATGCATGTGACATTTATAAAGAGCTCAACTACTTAACAAGCAGCTACACTCAGACCCTCTCTCCCTCTCCCTCCCCATGAATTATTATCCCTTATGGTCTGAAGTAAGTCTGTGAAAAGGCAATACTGCGGAAACGCTATATTACACCATTTAGGCTTGATACATTTACGCCTAATCTATGAGACTGCTTAATGTGAGACCTGTCTCATAAATAACTATCAATACTTCTGTTCATTGAAATTATTATTGCACAGAGTGTTTCTCGTCAGCAGGCTACCTTTGCCAAAGCAATCCACCAGGCAGAAAAGGACAATCTGTCACTCTACTTCACAGCCCAGTCTCTTGAGATTTTGTGAAACGAGCACAATGTCCTAAAATGCAAATATGTACTTCATGCACAAAAAGTGTGAGAAACACACTTTGCCCTCCTTGAAAGTATTACATGAAGGAGGCATATCTATAAACAGGTTACAGTTTGACATTGAAATAAGGATGGGAGAAGTTTGGGTTGTGGTTTCGTAATAGTGGACGTCCTCAAGCATTTGCCTTCAACTTTGGCCGTCTGAGTTTTATTCTAAACTCAAGCCAAGAAGTTTCCTACTGTGGGTGAAATTTAAATTTTGTGCTGTTCTTTTACAATGCAAATCCTTTACAAGCCCAGTCAAAATAGTTTTAGATTCTTTACCATAATGACAGGTTTTGCTATTGTTATTGTAATTTTGAGTTTTTGCTCATTTAATGCATATTTTGAGACTCTGCTGAACTATTAAGGCTACAGTATGTTTCAAACAAAGTGCTGGATTGTCTAACAACAGTGGAAAGACAAACAAAAGGTGGTTTGGGTGAGTTTGACATTGTTTTCTGATGTTCAGTAAAAGGTAGAAACTTGGATTCAGAAATTGTTCGTTTGAACTGAACCGTGAACTGCGGTAGCTTACGTACCATAGTAAACTCGTCGGTTGCACTCATGTTCCAGCTGACCACAGTAATGTGGTTATTGTCGCAGCCCTAACCAATACACCTAATGTTACTTGGAAGCGCCAGGAAGGTTATCTTAGCTTCACTTAGATTACACAAATAGCTGCTCTGCCTTTTGACTGTAGAGTATTTTTTTATTGTTTTGAGATGATACAGCTCTTAATTTATTCCACTGGAGACTAAATTGCTGTTGCTGTAGCTACTAAATTGACATTTTAGGAAAGGTGACTCAAAAGAGGATGAATTGATTCAATACAACCTGACAGCATGAAAGAATTGAGTTTGTTAAAAGAATAAGCCTCCCCATGCACACAGTCATACACAAACCTGTGGTGTGCAGAGTGTGAAAGGTGCGTGGGTAAAAGACGGTTTCGGCATTGCTAATGTAGAGATGATGTTAGAATATTAAGCCCTCTCCAGGGGAGTCTTTGTCTCACCTTAAAGCTTCATGTTGTAGGAGATGCTACAGTTTGCTTCATTATTTTGAATCCTTTTTTTTACTGTCTATTGTTCTTGTACGGGCTCTTGGCAGTTTTAGCAGTAAATTGTCCTTTTTTTTTTCTTCATATCCAATGAGTTAAGTGATCAAGGCCACTCTGGCTTATGTCACATCCCCTCTTGTGGTTAAATGTACACATCACTTTTTCCTGAGAGCGGTCCAATTTCAGAATGGAGGTATTCATTATCATGTAGGCTGGAGGTCAAATATTGTCACAGTGTGTGAGCAGGAGATACAAATGGAGATGTGTCCAACAAAGCCTGGAGTGACTTCACTCTCTCTGTCTCACACTTACACTGTTGCTTCAAGGTTAATCTTTATGTCAAGATCTCTCTGTTTGTCTCTGCCTTTCTATTTTCCTCTCAGGCACTCTCCTCCTCCTTTCTCTCTGTTCCTGCCTCAGATCAATGAGCTGGATGACTAGAGTAAATCTTAATGGTCATGGTGTGTGTGACAAAGTTTAGATGTTTGTGTGTGCATGTGCGTGTTTGTGTGTGTGTGTGTGTCTCCAGTGCAGGTGAAGTATTGCTCACTCAGCACTGTCCTGCCCCTTGGGCACCACCACACGCCTGCCTGCCTGCCTCCTGTCCAGCCACAATCAATTTCACAGTCCCAAACACACACACATACAAAAGACTGCAGACACACACTCAGATGTCTACAGATGCCCCTACACAGATAGACGGTTGTTGTACAGAAATCTAAAAATATACACTGAGAACATTAAAATGGAATATATGTTTTGTTTACTAACAAAAGACACCAATGCCATTTTCTGATTGATTTGATGAATGTGACCACATAATGTGTAATTATTTAAATTGATGGAAAACTGTTATTTTGTAGCTATTAGTGATACTAACCTAAACTATTATCAGAGAAATGGGTTGCAAGTTAATTGATTATTGGTAACCAAATTTGTTTTTTTCCCCTTTAAGTAAAACTTTACTTCCAAAGCAACATTTTGCATACTCTCTGACAGCATTATATAGCTTCTGAAACATTTAAAGGCATAAAGGCCAACATATTAAATACACATTGTTGAATATCAGATAACATGTGCAGCACATGCTCTTAAGACAGTCTGTTATATAATCTGTTAGTAGTAGATTGACTAAATTTTACATGATCGATCTATCCTTAACAACCAGCTAACTGATCATCAATTAATTGTTATCATCCCCGAGTTGTACACTTGCAACTTGTCAGTTGAGAATACTCCAAGTCGACTCGAATTTTGTCAGGCAAATCTGTTTTGTTTATTGTTTTTGCCTACATTGTTGTTTGTAGTATTGTTCACAGAGCAATGCAGGAGCAACAGCATGGCAGGCTGTGAACTTTCCCTGAGGTTTCCTCCAGTTTCTTCCCTATTCAAAGGGTTTTAGGGGGAGCTTTTCTTTATTCTTTAGCGGGCTTACAGGGTGAGGGGTGTTGCACACTGTACAGATAAAGTCTCCTGAAGCAACTGTTGGTGTGTGATTTTGGACTATACAAATAAAATGTGACTTGACTTGACTAAAACTTTACAAACCAGGTCTCAAAAGAACCAAAAACAACAAAACTAACTGTGATTGAAGCAGAGAAGGGTGATAGAAACAGAGGCCAGCATGAAGCCGGACAGCGAGGCAGGGCAGCGCGAGTCTGTTGGCTGCTCCGACGCTCTCCGCACCAGTCATGACTGTCAGTGAAGTCGGCTAAACCACTTTTGAACCAGTCGGTGGTACAACCTCCTTTGCTACCGTCCACTGTGATTGACTCTTTGGCTGACAGCGCTGCAGCAGCCCGGCAGGAGAGACGCTCCGTGGTGTGCTGGGATTTTATAACTGAACAGTGAGCAAGACACACTTTAACTTTCTCTGACTGTGTAGAAATCTTATGTTTTCACATCACAGATGACAAAGAAAGAATTACGATAGGATATAAGCTCGAACGTGTCGCTTGTATAGGCTGATACAAGAGTTAATGTGGCACTGAACTGGGGTGGGAGTAGTTGAATCTTCATATTAAATGGCCAAATCTAATCTACCACAGGATTGAGTCAGTCACAGCCCTCATGAAAAATGTGCACTGAAGGTCCAATCACTCCAATCAAATTTGAATTGAGAAATCGATAAAAAAAAAAAAAAATAGCAATACTTTACAGTCCGTGTGTAGACAAAAGTTTTATAGCATCAGAAAACGTGGATTTCTTCATCATCTTGTGTTATTCTGTATATTTTAAGTGATAGCAGACTCTAAGTATCGTCATTCTTTTTGATATATCCTGAATAGATTTTTTTTTTATATATAAATAGCTTAGTCTGTTAACTCAATGCTAACACATAATGGGAATTTCAATTTACTTGCTAACAGAATAAATATTGTGATTGAAGTAATACTACATTAACAAACTGAACCATTTTACTTAACACGCTTAACACAAAACAACGTGTTCACACTTTCAGGCATGTATTTCCTCTGCTTTTTGGAAATTAATTAATAGCTGCTGCCTTCACATTGCTAACTCAATCTGCTGCTCTGGCTTCAACACTCCACAGTTAAGAGCTACAGCAACCTCAAAGGGTCAAAACTCAGTTTCAAGGTTCAGTTTCACTTGTGAAGGGGTTAATATAAAGTCCGTCTTCGCTGTGTGCAGTTTTTTCAGGGGCTCTATTAAATATGGCCTAACATCTCATTGTATTGTTTTCAGAAATATGATTCATAATATATATTCAGTCAGTGCGGTAATGGAAAAAAAAATAACTGCCCTATTATTAAAATAATCCAGGTATAATAAGCACAACAGAGTATTCAAATGAAACCTTGAAAACAGATGAATATAAGATTTAAGCAGACATGGAGGAGCGGTTAGAATGGTGGAAAGTTTCATGACAGCTGAACACACTTCATCTGGTGTTGAAGACCATGTGATACAGAAAAAAAGCTCCAGTTTTGTCTTTCTCACAGTACAACTTTGTGATAAATTGTTGCAGACTGTCCAAATTCATCTAATGATAAAAAATAGTTTAAGTTTGGCAGACCGCTGCAAAAGTGAGGTGGGTGTTAAAGGCTTAAAGCAGATTTATATAAGACATAGTATATCAGTGTCATTTTAACAAGGCGCCAACACAGCTAACTCTTTAGATTTAATCTTATTCTTTGCTTTAATTTGACACTGTGGCACCTGAATTAGTCTTAAATGCGCTCATGTATTTAAAGTCACAGAGTGTTAGGAGTTGGAAATGAGAGGTTAGATACACAGTTAAGATTCAGCATACACTGATGAATTCCTCGATTAACATTTGATTTTAGAGTTTGTTCTTGTGAGTGTGTGTGAGTGTATGCGGCGTGGCAGCTGCAGCATCTCGCCTCTGATTTTATGATTACCACATTTCATGTTTCCTGCCCATAATTGTAGACTATGTCTTTGCATATCTATATTGGTCTGTGAGTGTGCTCAGCGTGGGTCCTCGGGCTCCAATCAGTCTATGATTTCAGTGTAGACAGATCTTCATCACATCTAAGTGAAAAAGAGCCTGATGAACTGTAAATCTGCCTCATCCTAAGGAAGAGAGAAATTGAGAGGGCGAGACCCCACTGTGCTTAGACAGCATGGGCCAGGTGGTGTGAGTGAGTGCGGAGTGAGAGGAGTCAAAAGGATGTGTGTGTGTGTGTGTGTGTGTGTGTGTGTGTGTGCGTGTGCGTGTGTGAGGTGGGGTGGGGGCAGCATTCAGCAAGCACCTGGTGCTGACAGGCTCTCATTGAAACTCTGCGATCCAATTCAGATTCAGCCCCCCTATGCTGCTTTGAAGGGCCTTGTGACAGCTCATTCCCTCTCCTTTCCTCTCCTCTTCTCTCCTCTCCTCTCCTTCCCTCTCCTTTCCTCTCCTCGCCTCTCTGCGGGGGTCCTATCATTACCTGCTGATTACAGAGCTGTCATTCCTTACATCTGACAAGCTTGCTGATTGGCACGAGTATGGGAGTGTGCGTGCTCACGTGTTGTGCCCTTCTCGTTGCATGTCCGCTTTCTTGACATTAATGCAAGTGTGTTTACCCATCTGCATGCACACCTGTGTTTGTAGAAGTGCATGTGTGCAGCTATCCCTTACTCTGATTATGATTGCAGTGTGAATGAATGCTGGTGCTCAGCTAGAGGACGGGGAAAAAAGAGCGAAGAGAAGCTTTTGTTCTTAGGAGAGTGACCTTCGGGAATAGCAGTACGACTGAACACTTGTACTGTGATGTCTCGTTTTTCTGTTTATACAAGTCTTTCACATAATTGTTGCATCATGAATTATGAATGGACTGTTTTGCTGTTCAATTACTGTACACGTGTTGACATGCAGCATGTGACATGTTGAATTTGACAGATTACCACCAACTAGGCCTAAATGTGGTAATTTTTTCATTTAATACTTAGGCAGAGTGCATTACCACATATGGAAATTATCTTCTGCTTCTTGTAGGGAAGACTTCAGGCCTGGAATTAAGTAATTTTTAGTGCAAGGCCATCTTGGCGTTTGATAAATACAGACTTATTGAGGCATTACAGCCAAAAATGATCTGGTGAGTGAGAGCCACTGCTCAGCATCACACTTTCATTCAGCAACACAGTACACACCTACTAAGCTGGACGATGACTCCACTGAGCTGGAGGAGGAGCAAGAAGAAAACAGCCTGTAGAGCGAGACTGTTTTCACATGTGATGTGGTGAATTAAGGTTTTATATCAACCAAACCAGATTTGTTGATTTTTAGGTGGGACAGATATATCAGCAGTCCCTAACTGATGGTTGGACAGTGGCTGGCTGGAAAGTTTTCACATGTTGTACAGCATTAATATACATACAGTATCAAAGTATCTACCAGATATCTACCAGCTGTTACAGTTGCAACCTGTCAGCTCCTCACAGCCAGTTATAAACTCTGTGCATGTTCATAGTTGGCAAACACTGTGCAGCACTATCCTAATAAAAGATGTCTGTATTTATACACTGTATAGTGTTTGGCTGCTTGTGCTTATCTCATAATGCTGATTATTAGCTAATATTAGCCAGCAGGTTAGCTGTTAATGTTTACATGTCACTGACGCTCACAGTTTTAAATGAGGAAATCTGCGACTTCAGAAGGGGCATTATAACCACACTCCCGGGCATCCACAGCACTGGCTGTTTAGCTGTGGTATAATTACTGCCTTGTGGCTTATTAGTAAAGAAGTGGAAACATGTACAGCATGTACAGCATGTACAGCGTGTACAGCACATGGAAGCACAAAGATTGAACGTAAATGCAGCATTAAGTATCTCTCACAGGGATCCCACAGATATCCAGGTCATTAATGTGTGCCACAGCAAGGTCATTAAAAAGTGCCAGTGAAGGGAAGTGGCCTGATTGGCTGTTTGACCTTTAAAGGGTAATTGCCACTTTTAAAAACTAATAAAGACTCTGAGAGGCTGAGAGGAAGCCAAACCCATTTTACTGGAAACAATAACCCCAAACAATAAAGGTATGTTTCTCCATAAAAACATGGAGCAAGTTATTGGGAAATGGCTCTTAAATGGAATCAAAGTGAAAACTGCAGATTTTTTTTAGCCCTCTCTGTGTTCCCTTACCTTTAGCTCTTAAATATTTCAATCATATAAAGTCAACCTCCAGTATGTTGTAATGTGCACTGTTCTTATTAATAGCAGAGGTTACTGCATTTTGTAAAAGTTAACCCTTCAAATACCTTCCACCGTGTTAAAAAAGACTCCTTCTTCAAAGCCTAATATCCAATTTTTCTGTCTGCTAAAAAGGGAATGGGAGATTTCAGTAAAAAACTTTATGACAGTTTTACTGGCTCTGAGTTAAAAGGTGCCCTCTATTGAGCTAGCATGAAAGTCCGACTTTGAACAGCAGCATTTTGGAATATAGATTGCTTTCAGCGCACAGACCATTGTCGCTTCAAAGCTGCCTGAGTTCCTCTTTGGCTCTCTAGCCTTAGAAATGGTTCCTCATAAAAGAGGAATAAAAATGGGATGATATCAGACTGGAACCAGTGATGATAATAGCCTGAAACTAGAAGACAAGAGGAGAAAGACCAAAGGGATAGAGGGCGAGAGGATCGACGGAGAGGTAATGGCATAAGTCAGAGGGCTTGAGGGCACCTGAACTGCCTGAGATCACAGAGTCTTAAAGGAAACAGGCAAAGCAGAGGACAACCTGAAAGCTAAGAAGATGGACACAGGTGAAAAGATACAGCGAGAGGAGCAGAGACGGTAATAGCAAACGTGTTACGCTTCAGTGAGTAAGGATAAGATAGAGGTGAGAGGGTTATAGGCTGCGATCAAAACATCTACAGCAGAAAAAAACATCTCAACCTTCGAAAAACAAGAGACATTCATAAAGAAGAGAAACTAGACGGCTGAATCTGAGAGGGACACAGACTGTACAGAGTGTTGGGTGACGGTGTGGTCTCCTTGGCTTGGTGTAACCCTTCAGTGGCAACGCTGTGCCATTGCAATAATTACCATCTAAGTGTTTCTCCTTAAATGTGCCCATGACAAACATCATCACCACTGACACCACCATCACCAGAGTGACTAGCAGGCACCCTGTGGTGGTGATTCAACATCATTAGTGAACATGACTGGCTGTGGGCATTAGAGATGCAACATTACACCACACCATGCAGGGTGCTAATGTGCTGGAAAACTAGATACCATCTCTTCACTTGTCATCCCTCACTCACTGAATTCTGTGGAAAGGAGAAGTGGAAACCTGGCAGGAAAAGAGAAGACACAAGTGAGAGGAGTGTTTTCTACAGATGTTTTTGAGGTTTGTCCCTTTATGTGAGTGTGTTTGAGTAGGGCTGTGATGGTATGGATTTTTTCTTACCGCCGGTGACAAAGCCACATATTCCTGCAGGATGGTGGTTTACTGCAGCTGCCTTAATAATTACGTTTTATTGAACTTCATTGAAGTATAACTCCTCTCAGGAATAGGGCAGTGTGTGCGGCGTATAAGTGACAGTGGACAGAGAGTGACGGTGATGCCCATAGTGGAGCGCTAAGCTGTCAGTCAGGCAGTAAATGTACAGTATAGTATAGTATGTGTCTGTTAATAAGTGCTGCAACTTCTCAAGACCAAGAAAAGTCTTGTCTGTTGTTTCCGAGCTGCTGGAGAAGTGCAAGGGTTGGCCCCAAAGTTAGCTGAGCAGAACAGGCTAATGTTAAGCTAATGCTAACGCTAGCCTTTTACCTTTACAACATTGACTTGTGCAAACATATCCCTTTCAGAAGCTTTGTAATCCAGCCTTGACCTGCAGTGTCTGAACACTGAATTTTTTCTGTAGTTATTTATCAATTTTTCTGTGTTAAACACAGCTGTCATTGTTGTTTGTTACCCACTGGCAATCCCAAGTTGGCTTGGGGTGAGTGTCCACAAATCAAAAGCTGTGTTCCTGATTTGTCAACCAATCAAAGGCTGTTCCTGACTTGTGCAGGAAAACGCAGATCCATAGATATATTGATCTCAACATGAGACTGAAAATCAAAATAAATGAAAGTAAAATTTGCATTGATGACGGTAATGAGCATCCCATGACTGGTATTACAGTTATTGTCACAGCCCTATGCACAAGTGCTTGAAACACATACAAGAGAAGAATGAAAAGTTGAAAAAATCAACATGTGCTTTGGTATACAAGTAATTCAGGGATGCATTCAGTCTGCAATGCGTTCATCTTGCTCCATGTTTGCCCTAAGCCCATATTTCTCTATCTTATCCTGCATCGTTCTCAATCAAAACACATCATGCACAGGTAGCCTCCCATAGAGGCTCTATGAGCTCCACAGAGTTAACCTCCTGTCTGCTAGATCTGTCTTTAATGTTGCTCCTCCCTGCCACTAGATGCAACATCTGTGAAATAGGGGAAATGGTGGAAAATCCCATTTTCAAAAAGACATCACAGCAAGGGCTCACTTATCTGTGAGGACTGATACAGTTAAGGTGTTAAAGCGTGCATGCGTGCGCGCTTGTGTGAGTGCGTCTGGGTAACTTTGTTAGTGCATTATAATATTCATACACGGACAACCCAACTTGCCTACGTCTGCATGAGTGTGTGCGTCTGTCTGTGCGCGCATGCACGTGTGCACAGGAGCATGCCTTAGCAGCCCACAGTAAGCACTTCCATGTCAGGGCTATCATCATCTCACCTCCTGCTATTATCACCACTTCTGACAGCCCACTCCTAGCTAAATTAATTTCCCCCTCGTTCCAAGCGTTCAGCCCCCCTCCCTCGAATCTCTCCCTGCTGCCTTCACCACCCTGACCAACGCATTTCTCTGGTATTTGTCCTCATCATCTTTCCCCTTTTCTTTGTTCCTCCTTTTCCTCTGTGTCTGACAATTCAGGAAAAAGCCAGTTTTCCACTTCAGTTTTTTTTTCGTTTACACTTCCTAAGTGGTTGCTATGCCTTACTGAGATGTGTCTGTATCCAGAGTCGAACAGTAGCTGCAGGACACGCTCCTCATCCGCAGAGACGAACAGAGTAAAAAAAAAAAAAAAAAAGTTGAAATAGAGAGAAATATTGGAGGCGACACGGTGATTGTTTGGGAACCATTTGGTTGTACTGGCTTTGCAGAAACCTATTTGCACATCATTTCCATTAAAAAGCAGTAGACAAAGACATGCACGGTGGCTACACCGTGGATCGAGCTTCTATAATTTACATGTTTTCAGGGTCTCTTTGGAATAGCTTTTCATTTCTGTCACATGCCTATTCCACCGGAAAACACACTTATGACTGTTACACGTGCGATTCTTTAACAAAAATTGAGTCAGAGATGGTTGAGAAATGGAATCCAGCTCAGACAATTAGATGCACCATCTGCCTCGTCTTCCACCGGTCCCCTATGTGATACGAGTAAATACCAGCCAAGTTAGTTAGGTAAATGCCACCGACCCTCTGGTTTTTGCTGGGAATGATCAGCTGAATATTAACATGGTTGTGCTTGCTAGTATTGTTTATGTGAAGTAAGACTTCATTTGGTAATGTTTAACGAGAAGGGCGGAGATTTGGGGGGGGGGGGGGGTCGTTAGCTTGATTAAGCTGAGCCATATGCTCCAGTCATGGCAGAGGACCCAAAAAAACACCAAAACACAACAACAGCCCTGAATCACAATGAAGATGCACTCATTTGCCGTCTGCTTGCAGTGGATGCATCGGACCACACGAAGTCTGTCTCTTTCTCCCTCTCTATATGTGGGCTCTATTTTTGTACTGACACGCTGTGCGAGATGCAGCTTTGTGGTGGCAAAGTAACATTTTCCAGAGGTGGGGCTATGTTTGTCTTTATCTGTGTTGTTTTTCATATTTTGGCGACTTCACTGTTGTGCACCAAACTGGGACATGAAGCGCTATAGGGAGTTTGCCAGAGGCTCACTGCGATTTTTTTTTTTTTGTCAAGATGGATTAAGATTTGTGCTAACCACTGGATGCCTGCTTCGAGCAAGTCAACAGGGCACATCACAAAGTACATGCATGTTCTATTGTCATGTTATTAAGCAGTGTTTAGATGTTAATCAGATTTGTGGCAGAAATAGCTCACACGTGGGACCTTATAATGTAAGAGGAATACCAAATTGATCATACTTGTTGTCATCAAAGTATGTGAATATTACCCTACTGTCCCTGAATACTGTCCTACATAGACTGCTTTGTCTGCTGGGTAAGGTTGCAGAGGAAAAAAGGATGGGTAGATCCCAGCAGAATCCACGTCACAAAAAATTAAAATGTAAGCAATAAACTTAGCTAAACCTGACCAAACCCCAAGTAGCATTGTTACTTCCCTGTACTATAGAGACTGTGTTTAAAGTCCCACTCCAGTCAGTCATAACTGACATTTTTAGGTCTCTCAAACAGAGAATGGTGGTGTGGTTTATAGTCAGATGCATACATACATTAAGGGTCTAAATTGACTTTGAGAGGGCGGAGTCAAAGCCTTAACCAACAACGAAGACGCTCTTCTCTTGAGGTGACGGTCACTACCCCACATGTACGTCTGTGTGGCTGGGCCATTACCATGACAAACAGATTGGTAAACATCATTAGTATGCAGAGCGATGGCTCTAGTGACAGTGGTCAATTTAACATAAGTTATGAGTTGAGGATTTTTTTTCCATCTCCTTCACCGTCGGCTGATAACAAAAGGCACCCCACCTGGAGAGGGTTACTTTCTCTCTACCCATTGCCGGTGAGGTGAATGAGGGTAAGGGGCACCCAGTATCAGTGTTTCCCTGGCCTCCCCCACATGTTGCTCCACTCCAAGAGGCTGGTGTTTAATCAGCATTGTCAGAAATATATGGGATATAATAAAAATGCCAAAATACACTGGTGTGTGGTTTAATCCCCCCCAAAATATACAAAAAATGATGAGCTAAAAAGGTACAGAGAATCAAGATCTAAAGATTGTAAGAGAGCCGCATTCCTTAATGGCAGTTTGGAACATATTCCAAATAAAGTGAGTGCATTGGGAATTGACTCTTGAGGGTTTAATCTTAGTTTTTGGGATAACGAGGAGGCCTGCCTGCTGAGATCTTAAAGTCCTTGAAAAATAGAAGGAAATTTTAAGGTTTGTCAAGTATGTTAACAAGTCCTCGTTAAAATCTATGCTGCAGTGAGTGTGCAAGCTCACGCATTATTATCTACCCTTCCATTATGGATCTGTCAATACAACATAACATAACATAGAATTGCTTTAAATATGTAAAATAATGTCTGTCGCATATAATACTCTCTGGTAATATATTCCTCCTTATCCAACCCACATGCACTGCAGGTGTCATGTGCACCAGCTATGAAAATGTCACAAATTATATCCCACATGCACTGTTCTTTGTGCTGTTGGATTTGCGTTGTACTGTGTGCCTTGATTTACGGTGCTAGGTCTGTCTTTCCATGTGTCTTGTTTCATTCTGTGTTTATTGCTGTTCCTCTATTGATTCCTTACCTCCATCTCTAGCTCACCATTTCTCCTTACCTTCAGTTACAGTTTATGTACCTGCTTCCCAGCTTGTGCGTTGCTGTATGTCCTTCGTCTTCAGGCATTTTTCTCTTTCCTTGTGCTCATCTTGATGTTTCACCTACCACTCTTCCTCCCTCCATCACATCATGCTGAACTGGGATGAATGAACCTTTCTGAGGAACAATGCCATTACAAGCATGGATGCACGTGTGTGTTCATGTGTGCGTTCATGTGTGTGTGTGCTTGTGCATACGTGACACACAGCAACTGTGGGCCCAGACTCTTCCTGGGGGAAAACACGGATGCAGCCTTTTGTTTTTGCTCTTGTTTCAGATTACGGTGTGTTTTATTAATGTTATGGTAATCTGTTTTCTCCTCCTCCTTTGGTCCCCGTGCCTCTTCGAAATGGAGGAAAGCTCAAAGGACACCCATTGATCTAAGCGGCTCCAGAGACCCTGTGCCACTCAGCCAGTCTCTACCGTGTCAATCTTTCATGAATGCTGCTGGAGGAAAGTGGCCGTTGGGGAACTGCAACAGACAATATGCGCAAAACAAAGGGCTGGAAACGCAGCGGATCCACCGGTGGAATGGCCAGACCCTTGTGTGGCTGCATGGCCAACTTGTTTTTCATTATACGCTTATTTACACTGCTGTTTTTCACTTGGAGGACTGATTGACACAAAACGCCGGCGGCTAAACGTGCCACAGAACAAGCTAGGTGGAAAAAATGTTGGGGTGGTGTTGCTCTCGTCATCATGAAGTAATTTGCTGCAGACATCAATCCATTTTTGAACATTTATCATGCCCTAATGTGAAGATTTGACCCAAACAGACAGCAATGTGTTTAATGTGCTTTTTATCATCTCCATCATCCTTATAAAAAATGTATGGGATGTTTTAGGGTGGATAACCAGTTTAACCTGCAGAACATTCAGATGCACACACATAGACCTATGCATGCACACACACGCAGAAATGTACACACATTTTCACATATGCACACATTAAAAAAATCCTTGTTTATTATTACTTTATCTACTGTTTCCTTTTGTTTTTGCATCTCTCCATTTATTCTTCATTTCCCTTCACCTGCAGGAGACAGCCCATGAAATATTAATTACAATGCACTATCAAGACTATGTGCTTAGCCTACTGAGAAGCAGTATGTGTGTGCGCATAGGTGTCTTTCCTGGGGCTTGTGTTCTGCCTGCTAATGACCACTGTTTTCGAGACCTCTTGCCCTCTTTCTCTCCCCTCTTGTCCGTCTTCCTCTTTTCTGCCCCTCTCACCTCTAATCGTGTACCTCAGCCTCCTGTTTCTCCCACCGCCCCTTCCTCCTCTCCTCCCCTCGCCTCCCAGCCCCAGATGCAGGTTTAAACAACTAGCTTTGAGCTCCGCTGACACCTTGTCAATGCAAATTGAATCTCCTCCAACTCTCCGTCTCTCTCATTTCTCTCCCGTCTTTCTCTTTTCACTCCCTTTCAGAGATTATGTGGTAATGAGGGTGTCTTGCTTGTACGGAGAGACCTTCCTAACCTTGCTTTTCTTCTGCTCTCACATTTGCTTTCTCTCTTGCTCTCTCGTGTTGTCACTCTCTCGTGCTGTCCCCTCCCTCTCTCTACCTCTTGTTACATTAATTAGGAGTGTATGTGGGCCAGAGATGACCTGTGTGTTAATGTGAACAGAGGAACCAGAAGACTGGTGGCTGCTCTGACTCATCAGGTATCTTTGCTAGGGATTTTTTCATTACAATACTTCTTCAATCAATACCAATACTTATCTATACTCTTATCAGTACTGTGCTGCCGACATGACATGCAAATATGTGTAAAGATTCAACAGTCTTTTAACTGGGGTAACTGGTAACTGCGGTTAAGTGCTGCGGTTAGCTCTTGAGTAAATTAGGAGTAGCTTGTCACTAAAATGAGAATAATTGTCCTGGTTCAGCTTGAAGGTCAGTCCACCTTAAGTGAGGCTGTACCAAAGTCGTTGGTAACTGCGATGCTGACCTCATTGGTTCTTGGGTAATCGTCGCACTTATTAAGCGACAAATGACCTAAACTGTACAAACACTGCACTGCTACGTTCACAGCTGAGCAAAACACAGAAAAGCAGCTTGTCACTAAAATGATAATAGCTGGTCAATACATATTTTCCCCTCTTACCTGTAGTGCTGTTTATTCATCTAAATGGTTTTGGTGTGAGAGTCAGAGTTTTGGAGATATCGGCTGTTCAGTCCTCGATACCCATCCTTAGTCTTTGTAAGCAACTATGCACTTTAACATGGTTTCATGTGAACAGAATGCAACTCTGAAAACACACAGGCCATTATGACTGACAGCTAATGTTAGCTCAGACAATTTATATTGAATGGCAAACAGAAAGCTGTGCAGATTATAATTGGTAAAGAAGTAATTCAGCTATAATGGAAACATACATGCATTTGAATAGTTAGATTTTAATTGGTTTGTACTAATAGACTTGGCACGGAAAGACAACATGTTGCCACATGTGAGAAACATGCAGTGAGTGCAAAGCGCTTGCCTCGGCAGCATGTAAGTGAATTTGGCAGTTTAAACAGTCTTCCTCTTTGTTTTGTTTTTCAAACTACCAGAAGATGTTCCCCACGGAGGCTCTGGTCGCGTTTCCACCAGAAGGACCACTTACAGAGAGCTGTTTTTCTCCTCTTCGATTACCTCATTCAAACCTGTGTGAAACCATTTTGCATCACAACCCTGCCTTCCATTACCCCCTCTTTTTTTTTTTTGCATACAAATATACATGGCATTCAGCGAGGCATAGAAAAGATGTCCACATGTAATGCGTTTTTGAGTGCAGACAGAAGTAAATGGTCTTTTCAGTTACACTCTATTATCATGCATTTGAATCCTCAACAAGAGGCCGGCCCAGCGTGGTAGAAAATGTCACCTGTCACATTAGATGATAATTGTACCAAGATGAAGGCAGCGGAGGCAGAGGCCCCTGCTAAGCTATTCAGCTCTTATCTTCAATGTGGCTGCATTAGAAATGCACACGTAGGATGAAGGCTTGCAAATGGTTCCACCTATACAAAATATAATCATAAGTTGATGTGTGTTCTTGATGGGGAGGGGTTTAACATTGTGTGTGTCTGAAAGAGCGAATGACAGCGATGTCTAGAGTGTAGTTTGTGTCTGTAGCTGTTTGTCCGTGTGTTCAACCGCCAGATCCATGTTGCTCTTTCACTGTGGAGCCAAGCAGTCCAGTGGTGCAGAGGGTCAACTCACGGTCACGGACTTCCGGTGACAGACGACTCTCAACTCTGTGTGTGCGTGTGTGTGTGTGTGTGTGTGTGTGTGTGTGTGTGTGTGTGTGTGTGCAGGTGGGTGTAAATGTTCAGTTAATTCAGGTCATAACCATCTACAGAGAAGCTGTCACAACACAAATTGCAAAGTGAAAAATGACTCAATACATATGCATGCATGTCTGTGTGTGTGTGTGTGTGTGTGTGTGTGTGTGTGTGTGAGTCTGTGAGCATATGTCCTCTCTCTCAGACCTTCCTGTGCCGTTCTTTGAATACACCGTAATAATTCAACACGTATTGCAAAGTTTAGATCAGGTGCAAATCAAGAGTCCTGTTTTACTCCGCCATTATTTATTCATTCATGACTGGTTTCAGCTAAATCAACAAGCAAACCTCTGACTGATTGCCTCAGGGGTTTGTGTGTGTGTAAATTGCCTGTGTGAAAGGGTCCGTGCCTGTAAAAGATGTAGTATGGCTGTGTGTACACATGTACAACATGTATATATAGGCACATACACATTCACTGCGGGCAGCGACTAACCCACCTGACCGCATCTACATTAAAGAGTCCCACCGAGGGCTCTTAACCTTCTGTCTTCAGATGCTTATGTTGGATACAACATCTTAGACAGGGCAGGGTGGTGTAATTATAACACTCACCTCGCTGTTGTGGAGCCTCCTACATGGTGAACGGTCAGGAAAGCAGTCAGAGGTTGAAGTAGGTGTTTATCATTCATGAATCATCATGTACTATATATGTGTACAGATGATCCCTTCATCTTTCATATTTAGAATGAGTCAGACTCCTAAAAGCTATCCATACATTCACTCATCACATTTGTACTATTAAATTTAGTTTTAGATGATTTCAGGATATTTCCTGATTTCAGTTTTTCAATGTAAGGGTTTAATCTGACGTTTGAGGCTTGAAAAGAAGTGTTTAAATTTAAGTTTTCATTGACAATAAATTGATTCAGTCGATGCTTAACGTCAGATCACCACCATATCTGAAGAAAAACGTAGCGGTGTGTCAGAAGTGTCTCACAAACAGCCTCTGCATCTGTTTCAGTTTGACCACCGTGTCGCTGCAGCGTGGGTCCCACACAGAGGGCTCTGGGAAAAAAAGCACAAGGTCACTGTCACAGTGACACCTGCTCTCCTTTTTCAACCTCAAAGTCTTTCTCTTTTCCCTGAGTTTTTATACATCACAGATCCTTCCACTGCTTGCATGTCCACCAGATGCCTTCATACACATATATATATAACTATATATGCCTTCAGAAATATCACTGGAACTGGGCACTATCCAGGCAGTGAAAAAAAGAGCAAACGAACACCCACACTGCCACTCAGCCTTGGCTATTTGACGCAATGCCTGATTTGATGTTAATACAGGCTCATTCCTTTCATCAGCCCTAACATCTACACTCAGTTGCCTGTTTATCAGGTACACTTGACTAAAATGAATGCTATTTAATGAACAGTCACCTGTTCATGAAGGTTATAATCAGGTTGCAGTTTGTGGTGCTGTTGAGTTATTGTGTTGTGCTGACAGGTGTTTTTTCAATAATTTGTCCACCCCATGTTTATTATCCAGGTTAGTCTAAACAATAGAGACCCCTGTCTGCATAATCCAACGCAGTTCAACAGCACCACTTCTCTAAAAGAGTTTAAACAGAAACTGAACATTTTAATCTTCATGAAGTAGGAATTTGTTGCAGGGATGTTGTATCAGATATTGCATTATTTTAAGCTAGCTGTACCTAATAAATTGTGTAACTATCACTTTCTCTCGTTTTTCTGCCAAATCATCAGTGGATTTTAAGGCACTTCAGTCAATCCATCCTGGCCTGCTTGCCCAGTCCCTGTCCCTGTCTCTCGCCTGTGATCTAGTGAAGACGTGCTGCTTCCACTTCTGCTCCTTCTTTTTTGGACTTGTTTGTCTGTAATGCCTGCCCACCCGTTGCTGAACTATAAGCCTGGTAATTGACCTTGTCTTATTAAAATCCTTTTACTTACCTCCTGGTGCTTACACCCAAACTGAAACATTTGACTGCCCAAAAAGTCTAACATGACTCCTTTTTTGCCGCAATGCAATAAAACATTATTTGGCAACATATTGCCTCAGCCACTCCAGTTTGTGCAGGTTCATATTCCTGGTAGGGTACTTTTTGTAGAGACGGCTTAAAATAATTGTCACCATATTACCTTACCTTTCCAGACTCTCAAAATCCTGTTCCAGAGTATTATGAACATGTACTCAAACCTGACTTCAGTAGCAGCACCATCACAGCCTCTTGCTGTGTTTTTAAAGTTGCTATTTCAAACGAACACACCAGGGGCCCTGTTGGACTGGTGCAGAGCTGGCCCAACTGATGGGTAGCCCTGGAGCATTTCCCCTCTATTACTGCTGTACAGAGACGGAGGGAATTGCACAGGTGGTTGTTAGGTTGTGCACGGAACATGCAGGGAGCTGTGTGTTTGCTGTCTCTGTTTACACTTGGACCCAGCAATTGAGAAAAGAGAAATCTACTACTGACCCAGTTAGAACAGAGAGACAGGGAAACACTGTTGTAATGGGTTTAGCATGGTTTCTTTCCCGGCTCAAAACGAAAAGCGCCGAAACAGACTTCCTCACACTCACACACACCAAAATGCACACACACTTATTACACTTTTACCTCATGTTTCAGTCATGAGGCTCCACTACTCTTTTGCCAACTCAATAAACACACTGCTGCCAAACCCTCTTCAACTCCACAACTCACTACACTACATCTAAAAATGTCCATCATCATTTTTTTTGGAGTATACACAAGCCACACACTCCCATAAGCTTAGCATGTCTGTGTTTTCAAGGTATGTGGATAAATAAAAGCTGTCGGATAACATCAAAATGCAGGGTGCATTCACACGTCTACAGCCATTTGTTGTTTATACTCAAAGTTGGTTTAGCTTATTTTGAAGACCTGTATTCCCCACAAGCCTTACGAGCATCGCCTGGCTCCAGGGCAATCTAAAATACAGCTCAGTATGAAATTGGCTTTCGCAGATTATGCTGAGCACAATTTTGTTTGACACAGGTACACTTGTAGGCACATTGCTAAGTAGACATGGACAGAAAATGCTGTTTTGAGCAGCACAGAGATTGAATGCAGACTAGTTTAGAGGTATATATGTATAGTATAGAACCTTTAATTAGAGTAAAATTACAGTCCCTAATATTTCAGTTATTTGCATTTTTGATGAAAGATTGCTACATCGGTAGCAAAAACATTGCGATTCCTGTGAATGACTCATAATGAAAACCACCCCTGTTTTGCTGGTTGGATGCTTATAATGTGGATGAGCAGCGACAGCAGTATCTTTGATATGGCTGCGGGAGAGTTAACAGCTAATAGTGAGACTGTGATAAAATTGCTAGCGGTATAGCTGGATTACATGCTGCATTGTTTCCTGTGAGTCCCTTGGGTGTGTGAAGGCAATTTGAATCAAGTGCGAGAATGGCGGACTCTGCCACTAACAATGAAAACTAGACTATACAGAGTGGTGATTACAGAAAGTAATTACATTAAATAACTATTGATGACCACAGTTAGCAGGGGTGCAGTGGTAAACAACATTCCTGGTGTTGGGATCGTAGTTGTACAGCAGGGAAAACTTAAAAAAATTAAAAATAACATTTTTGTCATTTATTTTTAAGAAAGTAAATATTCAATAGTGGCTCATTGGCCATAATTATTTCTGTAACAGTTGAGTCACTCATAGTGTCATATTGTAAATACAAAAAAATAAATAACATAAATATCAGTAAGGCTCCATCATAGGACTCTGACCTGTTGTTACTGAACAACTGTAGGTGTTTAAACAGGGCAGAAACTACGGACTGACTGATCCTTTATTCTCTATTAAGGAGTATGGTTGCATATCTGCAACGATAAACACTCCTAGGTATGGATCTGCAGTGAGAGTCTGCCTGAGTGCTGTAGAGACGACTTGCCTCCAATTGGTTTTTGTCTCATTGTGCTTATGAGCATATTCAGATGATGCAGTCACAAGTCGCAGAGTTTGACGCTGATCTTTATCCATTTTTGCTACGACTTGGAAACTTGGAAACTGTAACGCTCCCAAATAGTTGTCATGCGAGGAACCTCCAGCTCTGGTCTCTGAAGACGATATTATACTTTCTGCGTCCGCAAGCGTGCGAGGGTCCGTGTGACGTAAATATTACATCACAGGGTTTATGCATAGGCTCTGCCTGGACATCCGCGCGCCCCACTTTGTCGTCCGTGTGACCGCTACAGACACGAAACTACTGTGCAAGAATAGATCCTCCAAGCGGACTCCAGAGAGTAGTATAAACAAAACTAATGGGTCCGTTCGGGAGCCTTTATTTGTATTTGCCATTCAGATGGCAGTGACATTACATGAGCTTGACTAACCTGACGGCTAATAGACAACAACAGATTTCCTACCTTGACTTTTTGTTCCATACTGGTGAGAAGCAGATATAAATGGATCATTTTGATAGTATTTTTTGGGTCACAGGGCGTACTGAACCAAGTAAGTCACATACCAGAGCAAACATCCTGTGTGAATACATGTACTCTTACACCCTTTGTAATTATTATCAAACAAGGGATTTCATGAGAAGCATATTACTTGAAAAGGCATTTGAATGATAAATCCAGTTTATTGCTTTGATGTAACTGCTCATATTTAATTGCTCATATTGTCTTTATAAATGTTATTGCGTTTGCAGTTCTTACTCTGTGAGTACAATATCATTACTACTACTCCAAATAGTAAAACTCTTAAAAAAAAGTCATAATAAACTGGAATTATTCTTTAAGTTTAACGCCAGTCTATTTTATATTGAGTGTGGGATTGAGAAAAGCTCATTTAAAATGAAATTGAAATATCTTTCTATTGTTCTGACCTTTTGCCTCACCATGGAATGATAAACAGATTAATCATGCAAATAGACTGAAGACTCGAGGGAAATAACACAAACACAGACACACACACACACACACACACACACACACACACACACACATACAAATACACACACACACACACACACACACACAAATAATACACTTTGTAGCTGAGTTTATGGAGGGCCAGATAAGCACAATCAATGCTGGCCAATTATTCTTGCTGCTCTAAGTGATTAGCTGCGCATCTGCGTGCCCCCTCTCTGCGTTTGTTTATGAGATGTGCTTTTCTGATAGCTTTATACTGAACTCTGTCTGCATAAAGTGACCATCAGTGCTCTTGACGAAATGTTTGTGTTTGCGGTGCTAACGCCTATAATCTGACAAGCAATCAGTCTTCTGATGTGGACACGTCAGAGCTAAATCCTTCAGCACCTTGTTGAAAACTCCTTTGCCTTTCAGCTTTTTTAAGGGCAAGTATCCATTTGCACTTGTGTAGTACTCTCATAGCGGAGCAGACGATGAGATCAGAGGACTTGCCTCAAAGTTGTTTGGTGTTTTAGCACAATAGCTTGGCTGCTGGAGCACCCCAGTGTAATGGGAGGTCAAAAGTGCTCAGTGTTTGCAAGAATGAGAGTGAAAGTTATTTAATGCTGAGGGGTGTTTGAAAGTGTATGTGTGTGAGAGAGGAAGCGTGTGTGTAAGCAGTAAGAATTGTTATTTTGCAGCTGTTCCTGGAAAGCAAGAGGAAAAAAGGAAAGAGAATAGGAGGCAAACAGACAAATGAATCAGGGTCATCCCTCTTTTGCTCTCTTTGCTTGGGGTGATTCATGAGTCGAACACCTCAAACCGGGGCTCCATATACCCTTGAACACCTCTCCCTTCCTCCCTCCCCTTCTCGCATTAGCCCACATCCAATCCCTCTAATGTTCAGTGAATAACCGCTTTTACGGCTAGTTCAGGTGTGATACAGTACAGGAGGCGGAGAAGACCAGGAGGCCAGTGGGATGAGGCAGGCAGGGACGAAGACTCATGAATAATGGATGGGAACAGAGGGGCCGCGTTAGGCTTGAATACGAATGGACTCCCCTGCAGTCACCTGGCTTGATCGGGGCTCATACTTACACCTCAGAGATGTGCTCTGAATGTTAACTCTCTCTTACTAGTAGGAGGCCATTACACTGACTCTGATAACTTATTACAGATCACTGGCATGGGAAGATGTAGCTAGTTTCTGTTAGTTGTTCAGCAGAAAAGTAGCTGCTGTGACATTATTAGATTGTTAATGCATAAGCAGTATTGTTCTGCTGTAGCTGACAGGTGGATCTAGTTTGATCTGTGTCATATACGGTAGGTGGTTTTGTCAAGTGGTTCACATTCAATAACCATAGTTTATCGTTTAATACCACAGAAGAGCAACTGATATATTTTTGATGGTGTATTTGGGCCATTGTACATTTAAAATTTAAGTTGGCGGACATGGATAATATACCGGGCAAAACTCCAAATTCCAAGATTAAATTTGTTTACGAGAAAAAGAGAGTATTTTCTTAGATTACAAAGTCATAAATTTGCAAGAAAAAGCTATATTTCTACTGCTGTATCCATATTGGGAATGGCAGACCCCCCCACTACCGATGAAAACTACTTTGTACAAAAAATATTTAGAACATTGATTGGCTATTGCAGAAAAAAATGCTGATCATAAATCAAGTATCAAAAATAGTATTTGATTTAATGAAAATGAGGATTATAACTTAAAACAGTTATTTAAATGAAACCATCCACTGTTCTAATCTTTAACAAGTGTGTTTTGTAAGCTTGTCACGTTTTTTCCACATAAAATTTAATCTAAAAAGTCATATTGCCCCATATTGAAATTTATTGTAGTAAAAGATATAATATATAGCAACCTAAAATAGAACTACTCAAAGTACAAGTACCTCAGAATTGCACCTGCGTAAAGTACTTCAGTAAATGTGCTGAATTTCCACCACTTATGGGTTACTATAGATACAGCTTTGCAAACTCCAGTGTTCACTGAATCAGATTTATTTCTCTCAACAGTATGGCGTGTACAGCAGCAGGTCATTAATTGGTCTATCACGCGTTCAAACAGCTCAATGCTCCAGACAGTCAGTTACATGGCTGTGAATGACTGTATAAAAGAAGATGCCGACAAGTTTAGTAAGTTAAGTCACTGTTCAACTAATTATTTCAACTTTGAGTGTGATATGACATTGACATTTTTATACACAATGCAGTGCTTCATATGAATAATATGTAATATAAAAAAATCCAGCTGGAATGTGCTCTGGTGTATATCATCTTTTTCATTAAGAGGTCAGAAGAGAATGGCTCACAGGAAAACTGATAATCCACATCTTTCATTTTTTACATTGTAGTCTAGCTTTTCTGATAGAAGCCTAGATGCTCAGTTACAAGGCTGTTCAATTTATAACAAGATAAGATAAAGAGACTTATTACTTGTTGGAGCAATGTACAGACAACATCAGGCATTTCTTATAACCTGCCCAAGGATGAAAATTACAGTAGTGTATACTGCAGTTCTGATTAATGTGCACTGTCATCTTTCATTCACAAGCTTTTCTAAATACATACATAACATAAATGATCTAAGATAGTCTGCCAGTACCTTTAACAACTGTAGCAGTTGACAGATCTGAGAAGGAGTATACATTAAGACTGAAACTTGGAGGATTTTTCTTGTACTTTTTCTATACAAAATACTATATTTAATTTTTGCGGGGGTGTCATGGTACCATACTGTGATTACAAGCTTGCATAACATTCTCTCTCTGCCCACGTTATCTCACACCTTTTCTAATGTCCACTTTTGAATAAATGCAAAATGCAAAAGAATGTTTTTATGTGAACATGTCTGAAATGAAATCTGCTGAAACTTGAACACTCTAGAGGACCCATTGACCTGGTTTAACTGATTGTGAATCGTCTAAATGGCCTGAGATGTAGGGTTTCGAAAAAGTATCAAAAGCATTAATAATGTTGACAACTTTAGGTGACTTTTCACCGCAAGGACCTGGACCCGAATTCAAGTCCAGGCTGTTTGGTTTGTGTGAACACTGTGCACTTGGAGAAAAGTGGAGTGCCATTGGGATTTTGTGATTGACAGACTTTTCTGCACCATAGAATAGACATGAACAAATGTTGTGTAGGTGATGATGCAAGTGAGTAGAGAACATTACTAATATAAAAGCTCATCAGTGGAGGAGTGGGGATGGGGGTCAATCGTACCTAATGTGAAAACACCCTGAGTCTATAAAGTGTTATAAAATAATGAAAAATACACATTGTAATTTCCCAAAACCCAAGCGGATGTCTTAAAATTGCTTGTTAACTGTATAACAAAGAACAGCACATTGTTGCACAATGCTAAGCAATTAATCAGTTGAGAAAAGAAAGTTGCTGATTCATTTTCTGTTGTTCAAGTAATTGTAGGGTGTAAAGAAATATCAATTCACCTGAGTATCAAGATATTATATTTTGTCATACTGTATTGATCCTCAAAAACAGGACTGTGTTATCATGATACTTGCAGAGATTTGTGGCAGTGGTTCATTTTGTGTTGCGTTTAAACCCCTGACTGCAAGATAGCAGCTCTATATTCACTGTTTGGATTGTATAAAAAAGTTACAATTTTTCTACTCAAATTTTATGTACAGGCTGGTGCATTTTTTTTATACAATGACAGTTAAAAAATAGCAATAAGTGTCACAGTATATTGTATTGTAACCCTTGTATAGTAATGCATATTGAATTCCCAGATTCTTGCCAATAATCAACCCTAACTAACTGATTCATCAACTAATCGTTACAGTATTGCTGAGATAACTCACCTATTGAAACTGTCCATTTGATGATCATACTCGTGCCTCCATCTGTTTCTTGCTAATGAACTAGCTCTGTTTTGCTAAATTATACTCAGACATATTGCAGAAAGAGATGAAGCGGCTAGCTGATCCCCCCCTTTCTCAGTAGGTGCACATACAAACACACAAACACACACAGACACAGGGATTAGGTTTTCGGTCAGAAGCCACTGATTACAATATGTTTATTACTCTGCAAGCCAACTGCAGAGCTCTTATCAAACACACACATGCGCACACACAGTTTTTGCGCTGCTTGTGAACTGCAGAGTTCTTATTAAAAATTGATCTGCAAGCTGTTGTGTGTCGCAGCTTCGCTGAGGAATTCATTACCTCTTTGCCATGCACTGCTGTGTCTCACATGCATGCGCGCACGCACACACACACACAATTTAGGCACACAGCATGCCTGCCAGCAATCCCGACCTGTCGAATAAAACAACACCCTTTCGTTTTAGAATATTTGAGATGCAAACAAACAAATGCTCCGGTGGGAGAGGGAGAAAGACGGGCGGAAAGCAAAAGAGAAAGATGGAAAGACTAAAACGGAGAAGAGAGGGAAACAAACAGGCATCGAGATGGTGTGATGGTGATGATGAAGAGGCTGGGATGACAGGGAAATGGCGAGTCAAGAGCGAGAAAGAGTGGAAAGCATCCCTTTGTATCAGATGACTGTTTGATGGTAGCCGTTTCAAAGGCGAGGATAGCCAGTGTGCGACGGTATACACACCTCTCTGCATTTCACCCCCTCCTCATTCTTCCATGGCTCTCCCCTTCTCCTTCTCTTACTGCTCTTTCATCTTCTCAAACCCACTACTTGGACAAATCATTACTCTATCTTCCTCCATCATTTTCTTCCCTCTATCTCACTCTCCCTGTCTCAATCCATTCTCTGTCCCCACCGTGACGGCCTTCACTCTCCTCGCCCTCGCTCACCTGTTTATTTATTTTTCCGAGCTTTATTTTTTAGCAGTAGAGATTGAATTCTGGTTGAATGATTCACTCCGTCTTTACCCTCAGTTCGTGTGTATTAACTAAGACGGCACTGATTGAAATTCAGGCCCATGCCTTGCAACCTGCCAAGTGTCCCTGAAAACCTTGTTCAGAGTGAAGTGCAGATGAAGACACAAAGAGAGAGAGATAAGGGAAACAGAGAAAATGAAGAGTGAGACCAGCCGGTTGGTCTGCCTGTCTGTTCCTCTGTCTTTCTGTCTGTCTCCCTTTTGGCTGTAATGACCTCTCCACATGATCAATGCACCTCAGAGAATAGCCGTTCACCTTCTCCTGGCACTGTCATTTTCTCTCTGTCTGCCACTTCTAAGACACTCCCTTTTTCTGTGGTCATGATGCAACCATTCTCCATCTCTGTCTCTCTTTCTGTTTCCCTCTATCATTTTCTGTCCTGTCCTTCACTGAGCCCTCTGCCCCTCTATTACTCTGTGGGTCACATTGCATCTCGGTATCCCTGTGTAATTTTCCTCCATCTCTGCCTGTTTCTTTAATTTTAGCTCACATATCTGTCAATCTGCCCTCTGCCTTCTTGAGAAATTGACTTTTAAGTGTTGCTCAAAAACACTTTGAAACACTTAATTCTGAAGCAGTACTTTGACATATTGGGGGATGAGGCTTATTTGATTTTTTTTTTCTGAGGAGTTGGATGAGAAGATCGATACCAGTCTCGTATCTGTCTGTTAACGAGAGTCAGCAGGCAATTGGCTTAGCTTAGCATAAGGCAAGCACTGATATTTCATACCATGGCTGGTGGAAAAATAAACGTCTCCCAGCTGGAGCTACCTCAGCAGGAGGGTGAGGGGGGTTCATGAGTTGGTTTGCTTGTGGCAAGTGCACAAAATGTTCTGGTCTACTTCTAATCAGTACAAAGTCTGCTGCAACTATATTTCCTACCACCCTTCCTTCTCCTTCAGTGTTGTCCGCCTGTTCTTCTTTTAGCTGCTGTCTCAAAGTTTCAGAGCAACAGAGATACAGAGTGAGCCCATAACCATAGTAAAAGCAGTCAGTCTCGCACAGTGTGAGCAGCAACAGAGAGATGCTGTGCTGTCGCTAGTTGCTTAATTTACATTTTAAACATTTTGGCAGTAAATGGAGACCCATGGCTATAGGTAGGTATTGGACCAAACCAATTTGAAGCATAATGAAGGGGAGCATGCAGTCTTTCAAAACTTGAAAATGTGTTGTTTTGCATCAGTAATTAACACAGGTACAGGTACTCGCTAACTAACAATGACTAGACTCTAATGAACAGTGCTTATATTTTAATTTTGTGATCAGAATTACTGCCAGGGATAATTCACTAATCCCTCACAAAGTGATGAACATTGCCCCATCCTTGCTTGTGAGCGACTGAGCCTTTCAAAGACGCCCTTTTCATACCCAATCATGACACTGACACCTCTCTTACCAATTTACCCATTTACCTGTGGGATGTTCCAGACAGGTGTTTTTTGAGCATTTCCCAGTCTTTTGTTCCCCATGTCGCTGGCATCAAATTCAGAATAAGCATATATTTACAAAAATCAATGAGGTTTATGAAATAAAACATTACATTGTATGTGAATTGGAATGGGCAAATGATCACATTCTGTTTTATTTGTGTTGAACACTGCATCCTAACTTTTTTTGGAAACGGGGTTATAGTTGTACAAGGACATATGCACCTGATTATGTCTAAGCTGTGAGCAGCAACTCTGCACGCACCCAGGATTGTCAAGCACATACTTGTATACCTGCAACTGTGTATTTCCCAAAATGTTTAACTGTGTATGTTTGCATGTACAGATTGCATTATAAGGTATAATGACCTTGTTGCACTTGCAGTGCATGTACTTACAGTACAGTGTGCTTATAGTAGAGTCAGAAATGTGACCAGAGAAGCAGCTCCCATTGTTGCCATTGTTCCCTCTTGTACCACAGCACACTCACCCAGATACATAAAAACATTGTGTTATATTCGGGCTTGTTTCTAGTCATTCTGGCACAAAGCAGCACTGTTCAACAAGTGTTCAGCCAGGAACCAACTGCTCAGCCCCCATTGTTGAAACGATTACGATTCTGGGCCGCAAAACTGTGACTGAACCTCAGCTCTCAGATCTCGTTTTGCAATGAAAAAGCTTTGTAAATTTATTTTCTACAAGATAAGCAAACTAATCTTGATCACGAGCGTATTCCCATACTCTGCTAGATTTCACAGCATGCTTTTGATTTTGAGCTGATTAGGAGATTATGAAATGGATGTTGAAGCTCTTTGGTATGTATTATTGTTACACATTGATCTGTAGCGCTGGCTGCATGCTGCATTAGAGTCGCTGCTTATCTACAAAGCCAAGGGCATGGGAAAATCTGCTAAGTCAACCCCCAGCTGATTTACAGTTGAGTGGAGGGGTCTCACTGTATCACAGTACAGTGCTGCTCAGATTGACATATAGTTGAATAGCCTACTGCTCATACTAACTGGGATTAAAGCACGCCAACTTGAATAACACTCTTTTTACACCAAAATTAGTGTGCATATGTGAGTTTTTTAAATGAGCCTAAACCTGCTAAAAATTAATCCTTTTTCCATTGCCAGTAGAGTTTGCCCTTCTGTTTTTTTCTGATGTGCATAGAAAGCCGAGACTCGACTTTCGAGAAAGGCGTTTTTAACATCTGTGTGTTCAGCTCTCAGTATGTTTGTAGCTTCTAACTAAATCTCTGTGGTTTGATGTTTAGTTTCTGTCCTGTGGCACTGCTTATACTGTCAAGTATCAGCCCTATTTTACTGCTTCATGTCACTTTCACTTGGATACAAGTCGTGTTAAGTTGCTGCTGGTGAAAACCCAACATTTCCTGATTTTGCTGTTTTATAATAAGTGCTTTTAGATATAGAATAACCAGGGATTCGCATTGTGAAGAATTTATATTAAATAAAATGTTTATCCAACTTTTTACCGACTAAAGACGAGTGCATCATCAAGCTGGATTGATGCACTGAACCAAACAGAGTTAAGTCAAGCAGCACGCGTATGAAAAAGGAACAAAAGAGCTACAGTAGTTACCGATGAAAACAACATTTCCTGTGCCGAAAATGGAAGAAAATTAGTGTGTCCACCCGGGTGGCATGATTACATCTGGGCAACTGAGCGTACAAAAACATTATGTGTATCATGTTACACCTTTAAATATTCTTTTAATTACTTTTTTCCAAGTAAAAAACACAAAGAGCTGCTAAACTTTTCTAACTTATTTGTGAAGAAGACAAACTTAAAATTCTTGTCCTCCGTTTCCATCTCTTGGTGCCAGGAGTCTTGCTTAGCTACCTACAGTACCTTAGCCAAAAATCTTTGGTGTGTAAGCTTTATGGCAATGAATATACCCAAATTTTGAAGCAGTAGGCTCATAAATATTCCACACTGTCATTGATTTTAATTTCACAGAGTGCGAAGTGCAATTTAGCGTTTTTGTACACAGATGAAGGAGCACACTTTCTAATGTTTTGGAGACTTGCTTTCTTCAGTAAACAAAGCCTTCTTCTATCTCTTAAAGAGAGATGGAAATCACCCAGAGGAGAGGCTCTGGCATGCTAAGATAATAGGATCTTCGCTCGTCTCTGTGCTGGTCTTTGGTCTTCACAAGAGCCAAACCTGCCGCACTAAACACTTCTGCCTTCTCTCCTCATGAAATATGGATTTGTGTACAAGCGGGCACAAATGCTAATCATCGTGCAAGGGTGTGTGTATCTGTGTGTGCGTTGTGTGTAAATTTCCAGTGACTTTGTGCTAAGTATGTGTATGCGTACGGGTACGCACGTGTATGTGTGTGTTTCGCCGGGCCGAATTAGATTTGGGTTCCGAGGCGAGAAAGGGAAGAGACGCATGGAAGAATTTAGCTATGAGGCTCATAAATAGTTTAGCCACCCAGAGCAGATTCATCAAGTAGCGTGAGGGATAAATCATATTCCTCCCCTCCTCCTTTACTCCTCCTCCCCCACCTCTCGCTACTCTCTCACCCTGAAGAGAAGGGTGGAATAAAAGATGTTGGATGGTAATCCTGAGACTTCAGAGAACCTAATACCTCACACTCGTGCTGTTCTGATCTAAGATATAGCATCTAATTGTATCCTCTGACCTGCTTAGGTGTACATACACATATATAACACGTATACGCACAGAGCTACACATCCACATGCACACACTTGTTGTACAAACAGGATCAGTGCACCTTCTCGCTTTGTATATTTGCTTCAGGGAATGACTTCAGAGAAAATTGACAGTAATGAAAAAGCATCATCATCAGCATGTAGGTTAATATATTCCCGTTTCTCCTCTCACATCTGGGCTTCACACAGTCACATTTCTTCCCATGAGACGCGTCACGTAAAACCCAAACAGTCTAGTCGATAGTGATCTGTTGCCCTGCATCGTCCAGTGATGTGACAAATATCCTCTTAGGCAGCCGCGAGCAACAATTTCCCCCAAATTGAAAGGCCCCGAGGCCCTTTAGATACTGACTCACCCTGATATTCTTACCCTAACCTTAACCAATCACTCCTCATGCCAGAAACATAACCAACCCAGCCACTGAGGTAGCGAGTACTGACCAATCAGAGGCAGAGTGGGGTGGCTCGTGACTTTATGACCAGTTTGAGGCACACATGTGCAATAATCCCGCAATCAGTATCTCATCTGTGTGCTTAGAAGAAGTCGAGATCTTTTCGTTCATTTCATGATAGTGTTGCATATATTTTTGTTGAATATATAAAACATATACACATTTGGACAATATACACAATGGGAATTGGATCATATATATGCTCTCCTCTCACATTTGAGCTCCACACAGCAACACCTTCCTATGAGACATGTCACGTAAAATCCAAACAGTCCAATCGATAGTGATCTGTTGCCCTGCATCGTCCAGTGACGTGACAAATATCCTCGTAGGCGGCCGCGAGCAACAATTTCCACCAAATTGAAAGGCCCTGAGGCCCTTTAGGCACTGGTGTTATTTGGCTGCTGTTTTCCCCTCATGGCCATCCATGAAGGATGAACCTCTCTATATATCATCTCTGTCTCTTTGGATCGAGCCCAAGCTCCATCACCATAGCAATGGGTGTTTAGCCTGCACCCCCAAGAGACGAAGTCATTCCACAGATTGCCTGAAAGGAGGAGATTGTGTGTGTGGCAGCAGATTTTGAGGCTTTGAAAGTGTGTGTGTGTGTGTGTGTGTGTGTGTGTGTGTGTGTGGATCAGATCCTGTGTTCCTGCTGGTGTTGCCTCCATTTGTCCGTATGAATTATAGATCAGGGTGGCCATGGGATTTATGATAAAGGCTGAAGAGTCTCGCAGTCACACACCTGAGCCCTCTCCTCTGTTTTGAAGCAAGTAGGCACAACTTTGAAACAACCTGTTCCATTACAAGGTCTTCAGATGACCCACATGCCTTGGCTTCCAAACACTACATTACTCTTCTGTGACTCTTAAGCAGTGACAGTAAATCAGTGGACTGAGCTACTATGACATCACCTATCAGTTTTTTTGACAACCGTTTTTGAAGCCTTGAGTTTTGCATCAGTCACAGTATTGGTTTTTGCAACCAGCACATGCGCAGTACCAGTGAGACCATGGAGCTGGAGGGTGACATAGTGGGACTTGGGCGTTGCTTGGTTTTGACTCATCTGTTCAACAGGAAATATTTTTAGCAGCCACCCATGTCTTAACCACAGTGTTTTTACAAAACACAACTGATTTGTACAACATGCGCAGTGAAGAAACAATGTGTACAAATCTCAAGTTTTTCCAATCAAGGGTTCCCTTGTAGACATGACCCAGTCCCCTGGTTGCGATCCTTCTCAAATTACAGCTAAACGATACACTAAATTATGTTTATAAAAACATTTTAAGTGCGAAATACACTATGTAGTAACAGAATGTTAATGCATATTTGATCAATACTGTTGAGTCTTACAGTTTGATCTGAATTTCGTGAGCCCTGTAGTGTTGCACTGGGCGGACTAACTGAAAATGTCCTGTTGGACGGTAGCCCTGTCCTAAATGAGACTTTAATTTGCAAAATGAAAATCATGCCGTATAGAAGAAGACTTGAAACTTGCGGTTTCCATAAACTCATTAGAAAAGCGTTTACTGAGGTCATAATTAAAGTGAGATCTAGGGTAATTTTCTCGATACAATCAGACTTGTTTTTGCTGCCAGCAGAGTTGCCCCCTGCTGGACATTAGAGAGAATGCAGGTTTAAGGCACCTCTGTACTGGCTTCACTTTTCATACTGTCCTCTCCTTCTACTGTCTATGCTCTTCAGGTACTCTGCCCTCCTGCTTCGCCCTAAATGTGTAATGCATGCAAATGTCTTTACATCCATCATACCTCCTGTCTTGCCACTATCTCCTCCCTGCCCCCATTGCTCCCACACCACCCCCCCCCCCTTTCTTTAGTCTCTCCTCTCTTTCTTAAGCTCCCTGCCTCTGCCCCCCACCTCTCCCTCTGTCCCCCAGAGACGTCCTTTTTTCCAAAGTGCGAGCCTCTGAGCCGTTTGCTCCTTCATTACTTCATTACTGCGCTCTCTCGTTCCTCTCCCTCGCTCTGTCTCTCCAAGGAGGGCTGCAGTGGGTTTTCATTACTCAACAAGTCAATCTTCATCATAGCGTCCTCTGTGTGCTCTCATTGGCTCAAACACACATAGTGCACATACAGGTGCATGCCACCTGCATCCCCATACAGACTGGATTGCACCAGCAAAGATTAATTTAATCTATGATTAGTTCAAATCACAGATTAGCGAAATGAGGTTTGAAATGAGTAAATCCAGATTTAAAATTAAGTATAGGTCTGTTGCACACTTACACTTACTAATACTGTTTGCTAGCTAGCTAAAAAGTTTTTCCAAAAAGTTATATTGTTTGCTACCAAGCTAAACTGTTAATCAGACTTTATATTGTGTGTTAGCTAGCTAAAAAGTTAGACTAGTTCGCCCACTTCTGAAGACTCGGTAGCAAACCTCTAATTTTTCCTCCTTGGTGAAAAATTTGTTGGCTGAATTATCAGCTGGATTGAAAGTAAGAAGAGGCACATCATAAAACTCAATTAGGTTGCGTCTGTCCCTTAACTTTAATGTTTGGTGCAACATGAATTAAAGTTAAACCATGATTTAATCTGGTTTAATAGATAATCCTTATTGGTGCAACCCAGTCAATGTTAAAGGCAGGTATGTATACACTGTATGTCAATGACATTATTTTACCTTTTGATTAGGTGCACAAGGGACAGCAGTGCGAGAAAATGTTGGGTATTACGATTTGAACACCATGAGAAAAACGATGGTGTGTAAAGGCGTATGCAGTGAGTCACACAAGATGCTAAAATAGATAATATGCTAATGTGGAGCTTGTTGTCTTTTCCCTGAAATCAATTGTGTTGTTAAGTCGTAGTTGCAGGTTTACTTATCTGCAGTCCTCTTTATTGTAGCTGTGGGCCTGTGGGAAGGTAAAGGTGCCTCGCAGAATATCAAGTAAGGACACATGCATGTGTAAACTTCATCCCTTTTCTCTGCTTGCACAGAGGCATCATCACATGGGCTTATTGTTGACTCAGGGAGCTGATTTCAAAGGCTGTATTATCATGCACATATCGCTTTGTGCTCGAGTTACCTGCAGTGAAGTGTCTTTATATGTGAGTGTGTGTTTTGCGGTGTGTTTTTGTGCGTCCCTCCCAGCCTTTGTGTGTTTGTTTGATAGCGGCATTATTTTTCTCTTCTCTACCTAGCAATTACTGATGGAGAAAAAAATCATTTCATAGCAAGTGCCTCAGAATCTTCTCAGTGTGACGGAGAGCCTGGGGTCTTGAAAATGCGAGGAGACTGAACTCTGCTCCACACACACACACACACAGACAAATGCACGCACACACATGCACATGAATTTTATGTCCCCTTGTTGAGTGCCTCTAGAGAAGAGACAGTCTGCAGCCAGCCAGTAGTTTACTCCTGAGACAGATTCTTGTTTAGCATTTAGATTGGCTTGATCAACCACCAGTTAGCCAATATATGTGTGTTTGTGTGTGTGTGTGTGTGTGTGTGTGTGTGTGTGTGTGTGTGTGTAGGCATCTATGAGTGTGTGTGTGTCTTAGTATGCGCATCATAGTGTGTCCATTTATGCCTGTATGTTGCTGAATGGTTCATTGTGTGTGTGTGTGCACGTGTGTGATGAGCCATGGCTAACAGCTCTTGGTGAACACTCCAGGCCTACTGTAGGTTACCAATGAGACTTGGTGAGGCAGTGAACCGGGGTCACACAAAGTTACACATTAATCTTTTAGAGGGGACCCACCACCATCATTACCACACTGTACCAGAATTCTCATAATCCCATAACAATTCCTCACAACACCATATGTTTTCCCCAAAATTACATCCGTAAAGTAAAACAAACTCTTTCTTCTTTCTTTGTTAAAACATTTAATTTTGTTGCAGTCAAATTGTTTGCTGTATTAAGCGTCATGTACCTGATACAAGGCGAATGAATGAACAGTGGCGCCTTGTTCTGTTCAATAATTGATAGGGGATTTCAGAAACGCTCAATCAGTCAAACTGTATTTAAGGAGGGGAGGTCTGAAAAGGTTAATGGGATTCTGACTGCAAGCACTGACGTCACATGTGTGCAGACACACACACACACACACACACACACACACACACACACTCTCTGGGTCAAACTGGGTGTGTGTTGTCTGGGCTCACTGGATGGGTTTAAATTAAGATTATGTCATTTAAGATCAGATTTGTCAAATATCACCTGAATTTCGTTTCCAAGCGCTCTGTATACCTTTACAGTGGGTCACACTGTATTTGTTGCACTACTAGTTGGTGTGTATGTGTGTAACCACCCGTGCATGTGAGTGGCACTGTCTCTCACCTCTCTTTTACCCTGAGTTCACCCAGAGTTCACAGTCTCCCCTACACCACTTAATGTGTGTTGGGAAAGAGAGAGAGACACACACACACACTTCTTCCTCATGTTTGTGTGTGTGTCTTCAGTTCTCTGCCTGGAGTCTCCCCAAAAGCCACTTATGTGCTCACAAAGTTATGACTGTGTGGAGAGAGACAATTAGTGTGTGTCTGTGTGTTCACATGTGTATTTATGTCTCACTGAAGTGTGCGCGTGTGCATTTGTGACAGATGTCCGGTCTCTGATGACTTGGGGTTCTGCGATGTTGTTGCCCCTGAGCGTCTGTTTTATAGCCCGCCGTGACATTATGGTTTCAGCTCTATTTCCCGCTATTACACAGAAGAAGGATGTGTGCTGTTTGACAAACTACATTACCTTCTTTCTGTACTACTACAACAGTATTCAACCTGCTAACTACACCCACCTTCTCTCCAAGCCCTCATGTAATGTTTGGAACTGGGTATACTGTAGGAAAAAAAATGTTTTAACTTAAAAAAGTTAGTGTCTGAGCTGAATTTGAAGATGAGGTGTAATGCTTCAAAACAAGCTTTTCTACTCAAATGAACTTAATATTAATTCAGTTGCATTTGAGAAAACATGTTCAATAAGCTTAACATATTGAGTTGAATCAACAATCCTTTTACATCATCTCCCTTTGAAAAGTCAGTTCTTCATGAGTTCTTCACAGCTGCAGCTGCTCCTGTTGGAACTGTTTTGTTCCAACATGGACACAAAGACAATATGTGAAGCTGCTTTCAGTGAATTTTTAAATAAAGTTTTAAATGAAAGAGAGTAGGGACTGAATTAAATACTAACCTTCATTATGCACTGTAAGAAACTTACTAAAGCTTTACAAACTAATATTATTTTGTTGAGATAATTTACTTTTCTACATTTTTTCATTGTTGTTCAGTGTTCTCAGCATTGTGAAAATGAGCAACCTTGACTTATTTTAAAGTGTATTAGCGACTCGTGTGTTTTCTTCAAACTATACAAAAGAGGGATCTCAGGAGAGTTTCATCTCTCACACACAAACTGAATAAACTTGTATGCTAATGTTGTGTTAATAAGAAAAAAAATAGTTGCTTCGACTACATTCTTGTCTGGTTTTTACAGAGGGGTGAGGGTGATAACACTATCTGGCTGAGATACATAAAAAAGGTGCAGATGATGCATTTACTCTGTGTGTGTGTATGTGTGTGTATCGTGCTTAAATAATTCAGCCCAGAGGTGATGGTGCTGGTAATGGTGCCCCAGAAGTGAGCTTCCTTTCCCTTTCTTTCATAAAAAACACACACATAACCAGAGTCACACAGATACACACCTGTTGTGGTCTGTGGGGAGACAGACAGCGTGTGCTGATGTGTGCGTGATGGCAGCAGTGTGCAGACAGGACGGAGAGCTAAAGCAGATTTGACAGGCTGTCCCAGGCACTAACGCTACAAATGGCTGCCTGGATGGAAATATCTTCATCATCCCAAACAAATAGGATGTCACTCAGCCCTCCAAAGCTCCTGTTGACTGAGTGCCATTTCTCCTCTCACTCTCTCTGCCTCTGACGCGCACATTTTGTCGAAGTCATCGCGTCTTTTGTTTTTTTTTTGTTTTTTTATTCTAATGTTATTCTCCTTTTCTTTCCTCTGGAGTGGGAGCAAACCATTTTCTGTTTCTGAGTGTCTGTGTGTGTGAGAGTAAGTGTATGTGTGAGGGAGATCATAAATGAGGCTGATGCTTGGCCTTTGTTTGAAATATGAAACTGCTCTCAGCTGTATAATATTACAGCAATAGAACAGCAATCAGACGTTAATTGAATCTGGGTTATGACTTTTCTGTGTTCTCGCTCAGCTGAGCGTCTCTCCAGTTTTTCCTCTCGGTCTTTCTTCCTCCTTCCCTCCTTCCTTTTCCCCTCTGCGACTCTCATCTTCTTATTCTTTGTGTATCCCTAACTAACCTACTTTCTTCTCCCCACTGCCTCTACACTTAATTCCCATGTATGTACTATAATTCTTGTCGCATGTCTCACCTCACGCTGCCTGCCAGCCCCTCCCAGCCCCTTTCCTCTGTAGTTAACTGATGCCACAGCGTGCAGCAGGATCCCCCTCTCTGCTTCAGTTACACCATTCACGTCTCATTAAAAAGCCCTCTGGTGAAATGTCACCATCTTAACTACCCTTCGACATGGGACACTGGCTCTCAAATGTAGAAAAGTGATGTGCGTCTTTGTGCGTGTAAGTGTGCGTGCGAGTGCCCTTGTGTGTGTCACTGAATCTCCACTGCAACAACATCTTTTGCTCTGTGTTTGCATATACATGAATGTCTTCCTTAAAGGAAATGCGGCTTTTAATAGTAAAATGCAATCTACGATATCAAAGTTTAGTTTCTCAATAAGATTCCACAAAGGTCTGAGTGAAAACAAATGCTCATAACTATTAGAAAACCAAGTTCAAAAAACAGCACATTTTGCTGTTTAAACCTCGTCTGAAGACGTGTGTGGGCGTGACACAAAATGCTTGATCGACAACTCCCTCAGGAGTCCCAACATGGAAGATAAACAATGCAACAAAACATATTTTAACCACCTAAAAAAAGAAAAATTGGCAGTTTATATTTAGAACATTTTCACTGCTTTACTTTGCCATCAGACAGCCTTATTTAACTGGGAACTGAAGGTGCCATCTATGCTCACATCAATGCCACCAGACTCCTTGGACAAAAACTATAATTTAACCTTACAGGTGCTGGATTACCACTGCCTCAGTCTATTAGTTTTTTTGTGTTATTGTGTGACTTCTGTGCTTTCAGCTACTAGTGTTACTTGCCACAGACTAGCAGGTCCTGTGTTTTGTGAGTTAAAAAAGGGAGTTTTTAGGCAGTAAAGAGAATACACACAGCAGCTTCAATCCCACTTCAAAGCCTGCAAACCACAAAAGAAAAGTTTTGTTGCACTCGTGTTGCAGCTGACATGGGTATTTTATGATTGTTTCTTTGAATTAATTATGTAATTTTCGTAATAAATGTCTGAGCACAAGGACGCCCAATTCAGATCCAATGTTGGAAAGTGGACAAAGACATAAATAACAATATTTCAAATTTGGATAAAAACTAATTCCTAATACTTTGTAGATGCTTAATATTATACATGAGACCCTAAATTATGTGGTTTTGAAGGCTATTGTGGATTTGAGTTTCCAGAGGCTTTAATCCATTCTTATTTGGACCAAGGTTAAAAGAATATGAAAAATAAGGGCAAGTAGCCAAAGCGAAGACATTTACTGGTCACCACTTGTTCTTTAAGGTTGAGGCATGAAATCAGGGGTTAAACATTCAGTGGAGGTTGTTAAAGACAGATTCAGTTATACAGGAGTTAATGCATTCACTGAGTGTCCTCACAAGCATAGTAAATCTACTAACTACGTGTGTGTGCATGTGCTTCCCCTCCTTCACGAAATGGGAGACTATCTATCCAGCCTGACCTTTTCCTTAATTGGTTGGTTTGGGTTCTGTCTCTGCTCATTTCAGGAGCAGCGGTCTCCCTGAAATGACTGCTGACTCCCAATTGTCTCCGGCAAAACCTTGCTTTACCTGTGGCAGCTGACAACCCACAGACCCACATTTAAAGCAAAGGTGCTAAGACAGACACGTGCATCAGTTGTTGCCAGGGAAACCGAAAAGTAATGCATTTTGGTCATCAATGTCACTCAAGGACATGTAAAAAAAAAAAAAAAAGTACACACAGCATGAAGTGGAGGGTTTAGTGTCGCGTCTCTGTCGTATTGGTCATACAAATTCTCTGTGTGTTATCTTTACTTATTAAACTGTCCTTCTTGTCTGTGTCTCTCCTGATGAGTCATGAACATGTCTCTATGTTACCTCACTTACTCGTGGTCTTCTCTACAGTTAAACTGTAAGAAATAGCTAAGATAAAATACACATTGATCCTATGCAGAGAAACTGTACAGTGTTAGTCCATCTTATGACTATCAAAGGTAAAACCACAATGTGTCCTTTTTGCGTTATTATGGATCCCTCTGCTTTTTTTGGAAAGGGCCACCCTACTCTGTACGACGAATGAGACTGTGTAGAGTTGGGGTATGAATATCAGGGCTAGCCAGTCAGAGGCAGGCACAGTAGAGAGTGACACAGGAGTGGATTTTCACTCCTGTCCCATCGCCCTCCCACAGAAATACACCTGTCCCTGTCCCATTCCCATGACAGACCACAAAAAGAAAAAAAAAATCCTGTCCTGTTGCCATCTCGGAAGAATGACTTCTGTCCCATCCCATTCCCGTCAGTCCAGAGTCCACACACATCATGCACAGGTCAGGTGGCTGCAACCACCCACCAGAGAAAACAAAAGGGAATAAAAAAGAATGAAAAAGACCAACTAGCATATTTATATAACTGATATATTATTATTATGATTACTGCTCCTGTTGGCTTTTTTCCTGTCCTGTCCCAGTCCCATGATAAATGGTGTAATTGATTCCCATCCTGCAAGATGTCAGTCTCTAAAGCCAGAGTAGGGTTTGTCATGTCAAAAAAACAAAATTAACAATAGCATGTAATTTAACACTTTAACACAGGTTAGCTTCCTCCTGTTTTCAATCTTAGTGCTAAGCTAACCAGCTGTAGCTTTATATTTACCGCGCAATTGACCACGGTAACCACCTTCACATGTAAGTCCTGTCGACAAAGTGAAAAGCCATGGTTCCCAAAATGTATAACTATTAACCTTATATTTAAAACAAATGTATATTACATGGTTCATGTATATGTATGTCCCACCAGCTCACTTTGCATTATTCAGCTAGCCGGTTACAGCTGATAGAACATTTGTTCTTTCAGCAGACAAAATAAAAAAGGAGTGAAAGCCTGTTTGTATTGCTCTAAATTTCAAGTGGCATCCATGCAGTGCTAGAATGCAAAGCTTAACAGACAAAGCAGCAGCAACTAATGGAGGCACGGCTAAATTTGTGGCATTTCAAGCTCTTACAACAGACAATTTAACAATCAGTCTTGACTAGAAATGTGTTTAGATGAGTCATTTAACATAACAAGGATGCATAAAAACAGTGTGCACTGAATAGGCGGTGTAAACTAAACAGAGAGTTTATCTAGAGGTGATTAACAGCGTGTAGTTTTTCCATTATTCACTTTCTTGAAATATTTGGGTTGGTGTTCTGCTGAATCTTGCCTTTTGTTGAAGGGAATTAGGGGAAACATTTTCCAAATGTTGCTCGAAGGAGCAAGTGGTAATCTCCTCGTCAGCTGCTCTGATGCTGCTAGAAAGAATGCGTGCACTGCACTAAAAACAAGTCAGCGGGCTGGTAGAGGAGATCACGATGAGGTACTGACTGAGGATTGTGAGAACGAGAGCAGAGAACAAGTTGGTCAGTTCAATCAGCTGCATAAAGAGGAAAAAAATGAGATTACTTAATTCTTAATTCTTTCTCCTCTGCTCCTTCATTCATTATTCCATGCCTTATGGCTACTATCTGTGCTTATCTCCTCTTGCTTCTTTCTATTATCCCATTGGTTTCAAATTCTGGAGGCGACTGCATCCTTCGTCCCATCTTCTAATAAAGTGAGCTTAAAACCACCACTTCTCTCTCTCTTAGCCCACACGGCAGCCAGTTACTAATCAGTTTGCTCTTTATTAACCCTATTAGCTGCACCTGTAGCACTCCAGCCTCAAGCTTCTGGCACCGATGCCAACATCTGAGCAGTGGCACCCCCACCATGCTGGGGTGTAATGTTGCCGGCTGATTACAGCGTTCATCTGAGATTATGGGTGTTAATCACAGATGGAGTGTCTGCCAAAAAATGTAATCTAGTTTTATCAACAGTGTTTCATTAGCATAATTTACCATCTCCTGGCTGAAAAAATGCAATATTTATCCATAGTCAGTGTATTACCTACAGTAGATGCTGGTCGACACACCCCCAAGACAGAGGGGCACCAGCATGGAATCTAAGCAATGAGGACAGGTTCAGCAGCGGCTTGTATAATGGCGGTTTCTCGTCTTTGTCTGACGGCAAAGCAAAGCAGTTAAAATATTCTAAATATAGTGTACGCTGATATATGGGCTATTTTATAAACTGCTAAAGTACCTTTTGTTGCTGACCGTGTCTACAGCAGTTCAATCCTTAGCTTTCATGTCGGTGCCCCTCTCTGCTTCTCCTAACTGGAGGCAGCCAGCAGTCATCTGGTATAGGTAATACACTGACTATGGATAAGCACTTCATACAACCTCATATCAAATAATCCAAACTGTCCATTTAATGTCATTTAATTGATACACTGTGGTCTGAACTAATTGGTTATCATGTTGTGATCTTTAACTAAAATGTGAAGATTAAAATTTGACCTTAAATGAGCAGACACTGGTAGTCTGAGCAGAGCTACAGTGCACTAACTTGGGCATATTGTCTGAGCTTTGGTTCACCTCCCTAAATGAGCATTTCAGCACTGCCAGCTTACCTGAGCTGTGTTCACTATCTCGTCTCTCCCTCTTTCTCTGTCTGGCTGACAGTCTAATTGTCATGTGGGCAGCCTCTGCCGCATGGATTTAGTGTCGCGCTTGCCTTAATTTAATTGAAAAGCTGCAGAAAGGAAGGAGGAGGGAAAGGAGGGAGGGGATGAAAAACAGATAAATAAAAAGTGGAACCAATCTTTGCCGGGTGCGCTGGGCGGTAAAATGGCTGTGTGCGGTGAATAATGCATGGGGGAGATGGATAGGTCTGCGTGGTTAGAGCCCAGGACTGCTGGCGCTTCATTACCGAGGTGTTTGTATGCTGATGCTGTGATGCCGGCTCCCTCACTCTGTGAGACAGAAGTGGCTGCAGAGGTGGCACCTCCCTGAGCTATCTCATATTTTGTCACTCATTTTCTCTTTAAAGCGCTTTCTCCCTCTGTCACCTTCTGTACTTTTTAATGGTTCAACCCCAACACACCTTTTCCTCCTGCCTGTGTGTCTGTTTGTGTGTGTGTGTGTGTGTCATCTCTCCTGTGTTAAGATAGCAAAGCAGCAGATGGTATTTAAGCCTCCCTCTTCTTGCGAGCAACACACACTTCGAGCCGGCTTCTCACAGAGCTTGTTTACATGAGAGATAACCTCTGAGACAAGAGACGACTTCTGTGCTTGACCTTTGACCAATGTTGCACAAGTTCTGTCTGTCCTACAGCCGTCATCAGTGATGTGAAAACATCAGATTTCCACACAGTGAAAGAAAGTAAAAGTGTGCATCCTCCTGCATATAGTTCAGGTAGCGTCTCTCCTGGAATGCTGTTTCTATTACTCTTTTCTGCTTCGACAGTTAGTTCTGTACTTTGTGGTGAATTTGAAACTCAGTTTGTAAAGTTTGCAGTCGTCCATGCTGTCACACTGCTCTATATACAATAATGCAGCTAAAAAACAAGAACCAACCATTTGTTTCCCCATCTCTCACCACATTACGTGCAGTAGCTGATATAGAATATATTCCCATTATTCAGTTACTCATTGAAATGTTATCTTTGTGATATTTCTAAGTTTCTATCTGTTTTATCCTGTTGTTATAAGGCAACATGACTTGTAGATTGAAGGGTCTCTGACTGATGATGTGCAGCCATAGTACAATATATTGTATGTCACATATGTCAGCCAATAAGAATTTCAGTGCAGAAATACAAGATATGTTGCCATCACATATTTGGTCCATCAGAGAGCACAGATGAGTTTATTCTTCAAGTGGATAATGTTGAGCTTATTATATGATCTAAAAAAACAAAACAGCTTAAAACTAGCTGAAAATCTTGTGGTCTAACTTTCCACTTTGCTCTAGTGGTGCAGAAATGTACTTCAATACCAGCTAAAAAAAAAATCATGATTCTTTTTTAAATTCTCAAATATTGATATATCTAGTTTCTACTTTCAGTGGGGCTTCAGTGTATAATTTTAGTAAACTTTTCAGATTGCAGAGGGAGCCATGCTTTCTGTATTATTTCTATTTCCATTAATATGACTGCTAAATATCAGCAGGACTTGCAAAATAAACACAAACTCACAAAGCACCCACTCCGAAGGTTTCTGCATTTGAAAATACAGGAGTCGGGAGAGGTTCTGTCATAGTTGTTGTGATGTGAAGGATCTCCCACCTTACTTGTTTTGCTAACATGAAAGGAAATTCTAAGGAGATAAATGCAAATCTAGAGGAGATTGTCACTTTACTTCTAACTCAGATCACAAGATGCGTTGCTTTTAATTATCTTGGGTGCTGGATCAGTTTATTTACTTGTCACTAGCAGAAACAAACATGTAAAAAGTTGAATTTTGTTTCCCATGAGTTACTCCTGGGAGCAGAATAACAGTGTGATATGATTAACCCAAGTGCTACACATCAAAAACAAAAGTCATGAGAATCAACAAAAGCAATGCACCAATAATCATAGATCATAACCAAGTAGAGGCAGATAGTTTTACATACTGTGGGACCATAATTACTATGAACAGAGGAAGATGTCAAAGCCAGACTAGGAAAGGCAAGAACAGTGTTCAACATCCCAAATAACATCTGGAGGACAAAAAGCCTAACCAAACAGAACATTTTTAATTCAAACATCAAATCCATTCTGGTTGTATGGATCCAACCTGAAAAATTACCACCAACAAACAAACTCTAGACGTTAATTAACTGCTGCCTCCGATGCCTTCTGGGAGTCTTCTGGCCAAACACTAACTCCATCACCAACCTGTGGGAGTCCACCAGGCAAGAACCCATAGAATTTCAAATTAGAAAGAGGAAGTGGACCTGGACACACTCAGAAGACAAAATAAATCATTCACCAAACTGGCAATAACATGGAACCCAAAGGGCAAAAGGAAGAGAGGAAGACCTAGAACCACCTGGAGAAGAAGCACAGAACAAGAGTGAAAGGCTGTGGGTCCGTCATGGCAGCAGGGCTATTGTCAGTGGCTGATGTTCTGTCGGGAATATGAAGGCCTAACCTTGTGTCTTGAGTGCACGTGAGTCAGAAGCGTTTTTCACTTGCATTTCTCATGCAACAGAAATATTTTAATCCATGCAGTTGTTTGCACCCACTGTTCCAGCTGCATCTTATGGGTGTAAACACGACCTGAAGGATTTATTTAGATGTCACATTTTGCAATTTTTGTAACCTAGGCGGAACAGAGTGTGCTCCAGAGCCAGAGAGCATGTCACTATGCTCCCATTAGTAATCCCATAGACTCTCTCTTCACTTCACCCAGGAAGCAAGCACTGTTGCAGCATTTATTTGTGGGCAAACTGTACATTTACTGCCACTAAGACAACCTCACAGCTAAACTAGTGCAGTGAGTGCATTCTTTTTACCCGTCCACAGACACATAGCTCATTGACACGTTGAAGGCAAACTGCACACTGAACAGAAAGTTTGGCTTTTTCTTTTATTGCTTTGAAATGCACGGATGAGACAGATCCTTTTTAGAAAGGTGCTTCACTGTCATGCGAGTGTGATGCCAATAGAATAACGTTGTCGTCACGCTAGCGTGATGCTGATGAGACGTTTGCAGTCTAGGCACGGAGTAAGTAAGTATAATTACTAACTCCAACATCAGACTCATGTGAGCTGGCAATTTTTGCCTAAAAGAGACATTTGGAAAGAGAAGTAATTTCAGGCCTGTAATGGCCGCAGCATTTTATGTTGGTGTGTTACGTGGGAGCAGCAGGTCTCTGGAAGGCCAGGCCTATGGTGCAGCGGCATCCTGTAATGTATTCCATTTCATTACATTCACCCTCCCAGCCTGCTCTCATCAGTGGATCAGGAGTGTGCCGTCTCGCAGGCACACCGAGATATAATTACTTTCTAACACATGAGGAGCAGAAAGAGAGAGCAGCAAAGAAGAAACAGAGAGAGGATGAAGGAATGAACAATGAAGTTTAATTATGCTTTATGGCAACAATTATAGAATGAAAACAGAAAGTCAATAGGCAGAAACATTGTCTCATTTTCTCTGCTGAGGTGGACCGGCTTTTTGCACAGGGCCTGAGGCAAACCAAAATAAGAAACAGTCAGGAGGAAACAAAGAAAAGAGGGAGAATATGCCTGATCATATTTATTAGACAGAGAGAGGGGAGCGCTGGTGCAAGTCCAAATCCTCCTGTGATTTTCCCCTGCTCATATTTCCTCATGCAAACCCAATGCACTACTTCACTAATTGCGACCTTTGCAAGTAATTAGGAGACTGTAATGGATTCCACTTGTACTCCCTCCACCTTGATAATTGTAGATGTCTGGTTTTGGCCTGCTTTGTGTTTAGAGGTCAGCGACGAGGAGACGGTGGAACTCAAGGAGATGCACATGCAGCGTCAAACTCAGCCACTCAGACATTTTGTTTTCTATCAGTCACTCACTGAGTATCAGGATCAGTGGGATTAGCAGTCTGATTATCATGCCTCACTGGCAACAGTATGCACACACACACAGACCCACACAGACACACACAGACACGAGCTCCCATGCACTCACACACACAGACAAACACAAGCTCAATCAAGAACAGATTAATTAAAGGGAACAGTCTAATTAGTGTCATTAAGGAAGGAATAATAGAAAGGCTTGTACATAGGGACAAGAACTGAGGCAAGCTGTCGTTGTGTTTATACACGCACACAAACACACAGACACACATGTCTACATATACCATTTTACACAAAAAGTAGTGCGTATATGCAAACTGATAAACTTGCTAAAAAATTGTCGATTGACCTTTTTCCCATTGTCAGCATATGAGTTTGCCTGTCTGTTTCTTTTTTTCCCCGTGCTGAAATGCTGAGACCCAACTCCTGTTTGTGCAGAAAACCAGAATTTTAAGTCTGTTAAGTCTCTGTGTTTTTTACTGTTTCCATTTTACTGCTTCATGTTCATTTTCAGCCGGATAAGAATTGTTTGAAATTGCTGCCAGTGAAAACCCAATGTTTCCTGATTTCTGCTGCTTCGTAATAGAAGTTTTTAGATAGCAAGGGTTTATCTGCGGTTCAGACACAAGACTAAAAATGAGCGTGAATCACTTAAATACACACTTACACATGTGAATGCAAACTGTACGGGGCTGACACACTGAGTCAAAGTGGGCCCAGCCAAGCAGCACATGTTGATGAAAAAACAGCAAAAGAGTTGCTGTAGTTACCAACAAAAGGGACAAACCTTCATTGCCTGCACCGAAAAGGGACGCAAATTAGCGTGTCCACTCGGGTGTGATGTTTCATCACTGCTGATTGTAGCTGGAGCTGATAAATACCCTTGACTACTGCAGATTCATTTGACCAGGGAATGAATGCCGATTGTACCCTTCCCCATTGAAGAAAAAGGCCAGATGTTAGTGGGTTTTTGAGGGTTTTTTGTCTAGTATAAAAAGAGCTTTACACCTCCCTCCCTCCCAGAACTGGAACACAACTAGTCGTCAATGTCCTTAAAAAAGAATAGTGTACCAATTTGTTTGGGAGGCTTAATGGTGTTTAATCAATATTTCACTATATGCCTCCTTTTCCTTCCTTTGTGTGTGATCATGTCTTTTCAAGTTGGAAAGGAGCAGACAAAAGTGGACACAGCTGAGTTGCCATGAGCAACAGGCCCTCATGGTAACCCAGAGTTACTCAATCGCCAAAAAATGCCTTGGGTGCACTGTTGAACACAGGAGCCAGGGAGCCAATCAGTAATTGGCTTAAACACACACAGACGCAAACACACAGTCACGATCGCACAAAAATTCCCTTAAATGCATGCACATACACACACCAACCACACAAACACACACAGGCTGGGGTTACAAGAGCCAAAATTTCTAAGAAAGTAAATGCCGGGATGCCCTGTAGCGGCAAACCTCTGAGCACCCTCCTCTCTTTTTCTTTTCTTTTCTTTTCTTTTCTTTTCCACTCGTACTCCCTTTAACACTGCCAGGCACAGGAAAAACTGAACCTCACATGCATACACACACACACACACACACACACACCTGATTTTATGCTAGAGGCGGCATAAATATGAATCAGGGGTGACAATGGCGTGCAGAGTGGAGCCCTGTGCATCCTATTTTCATCATTTACCTTAGGCTAAATGGATTTGGAACACTGTTGGATGGCTCACCTCTCACACTGGTTTGCCTACTTAAATGTGAAAAATGGTACATTTCCAAACTCAACCTTAGGTTCTTTCATTTTTTCCCCCTTTCTCTCACCCGCCTCTCAAAAAACTGCAGCGGTATTATCACTATAATAATATGCATTCACACTGATAGAGGTGGTTGGTGTGCGTGTACAGTAGTAGCAGTAAAATCAACTGGTACTACAGAGTACAAGGTTAAATCTTTTAAGCCTTTTCTCATTTCATTTTCGTTTTTTTATTTGAAATTGGAGTTTAAAGTCATAAGTGACAAAAACCGCTGAAGAAAAAGGTTAACTGGAAGAAGAATTGTGTTTGCAGTCACACCGCGTGAAAGCATTGGTTCACACAAATGACTAAAAACATATTTTCTCACTTACCCTGAGTGCTTTCTCACCACACAGATTGTTTTGGTTTTATTTGACCAGCTTTTTGAAATATCTGTCTCTGGGATTTATGCCTTCACCCCAATGCGATGGAGGTGAATGTAATTTCATTCTGTGCTGCCCACAGCATTGAAAAATGTCATTTTAAAAAAAGTCAACAATACCATGTCTCTCTAGAGTCTGTGTCTGTGTTTCCCTGTTGGAGTCACTTTACTGTGATCAGTTTTCATTGAAAATACTTTCTGCTGAAATCCATTTGAAAACTTTTATTCTGTTGATTATACAATGAATGTGAACATTGTTTTTGACATCGTTTTGTAAATGTAATATCTCAATGCTGTGAGCAGCACACACTAAACAACAGAAAACAGTCCTGTGTTAAAGCCATGCAGTGGACTCCATTGGTGTTGCTTCAGGTGTTGGTGAGAAAATTGATTCAGCAAGTCCAGTTTGAGTAAATTTGAAGTGTTGTCAGATGGCAAAACACAACACAGCAATTTTTAATACTATGAGACAGGTTTTTAGAATTCTTAGAAGTCATGATGGCAATTATTTTATCTTTCGCTGTGTGGTTCATGAGGTAAATAGTAGAGATAGTGTTCATGTTAGAAGGTAAATCTACCAGGATGTGCATGTATCTGGCTTGCCAATTGAGTATTTGCTGCGTGAGCCCTTTGTCTTGGTTCCTCCACTGCATCAGTACATGAATGTAAGGGCTGCTTTTTTCATGCAGTCAGTCTGAATGTGCCCTTTTCATTTTCACCATGCTTTCTTCATTTTTTCATTGTTTAAATTTATTTATTTATGTATTTATTGAACTTCAGCATCAACATTATCATTATTTATTTATGCAATTCCTTATTTATTTATTTCTCTCTTGCAGTAGGGTGGTGTAGTGGTTGGCATTGTCGCCTCACAGTGAAAGGGTCCTGAGTTCCAGTCTCCCAGCTGGCTGGGGGGCGGTGGAGTTTGTGTCCGGGGCAGGGACTTTCCATGCTGAGGTTGCATGTTCTTCCTGTGTCTGTGTGTGTTCTCTCTGGATGCTCCAGTTTCCTCTAACAGTCCAGAGACATGCAGGTTAATCGGTGAATCTAAATTGTCTGTAGGTGTGAATGAGAGAGTGACTGGTTGTTGGAGTATATTTGTGAGACCTGTGATGAACTGGCTACCTGTCCAGGTTGTACCCTACTTGTGCCCAATGTCTGCTGGGATAGCCTCCTGCCCCCACGACCCTTTAAGGAAAAGCAGTTATAGATAATAGTTGGATGGATACAAACACAATACAATATTCCCACTGACAAAAACAGCTAAAAATTGATATTCATATTCAACTTCTGACCTCACTGACCCCTTCCAAACATATAGGAGAAACTACAGTGGCTTGACACTCACAAAAAACATCAAGGGCCATATCTGGAGTCAGGGTTTGGTTTGTCCATTCTGGGCTACTGTACAAACATGGCAGTGCGACATGGCTGACTCTGGAAGAGGACCTGCACCCTCTGTAAATATGAAGGGCTCATTCTAATTATAATAATAAATAACTTAATTTATGTAGCACTTTTAAAAAAACAGAACTTCACAGACATTAACACAGAAGATCCACATACCATCAGTTCAGGTAACGAAAACACAACAATTCTTATTTCAGGCGATTTTATATTAATGAAAACATGCTTATGAATATTACATTCCTGCCATTTTCTGCCAGTAGATCCCCCTAAACCTTAAACACTGGACCTTTAATGTTTATTTTGTTACACCTTCATCTGTCTCATTTGTCATCTATTTGTACTATGTCACACTCTCAGAGACAGATGTCTCCTGTGCAAATGATATCGAATCACTGCACAGCCACATGCGTCTGCGTCATGCGCCTCCTCACGCTCGTCTGTCTGTCTGACTTTGGCTTTTATTCTCTTCCCCCTGTTTCCACCAGCTTCACTCTCTCTCCTCTTTCGTCCTTTGTCCTCACTCTTTACCCTTTCTCCCAGGTCCTCCCTCCCTCTCTTCACATCTCCCTCTCCTTCAGTCCCTCCTGATGGCAACGTGTTTATCTATTATTGATATTCTGACTGGGCTTGCTTCCCGCCCCCCTGTCGCCCCACTTTCCTCCAGCCTGCCCTACTTCACCAGAGCCCTCACGAGACACACAGACACACACACACAGATGCACAAGTGTGTGTGAGACAAAAGTTGTGATAACCCTGAGTGTTTATTGAGATGTGTGTGTGTGTGTGTGTGTGTGTGTGTGTGTGTGTGTGTGTGTGTGTGTGTTTTCAAGTCAGTGAGACAGAAAGAGAGAGACTAAGTGAGAGTCCACACACAGCAAGAGGAAGGTCTCTATATTTAGATCCATATAAGAGACTGTTCCCAGCATCCAACTGTGCACACACAACGCTCAGCAATACATTACAGGCTTTCAGGCGCTCAATCGCCGACTACACAGCTCTGTGGCACTGTTTATGTGTGCGTACATACCTCCACATGTACTGAACGACAGCGGCTTTTAACCCCATTTTCCTCCTCAATCCAAACAAACAGCTCTACCTCAAAATCAGAAAGGATTTTTCCATCACAAGATTTCATTTGAAAAAACACAATTTCCTGTTTAATTTGCTAACAAATATGTATCATGTGTAGCTTCTTAGACAAAGTTTAATTGACAGCAAACTGAATATCTTTGTGTTGTGGGTAAAACAAGACACTTGATGTCATCGGTGAACAATGGAAAATAATCGCTAGTTGCAGCTCTAATCCACAACATTTCTCTCCGTTTGCTGCCAGAATCAACATTCAGGGTCTGACAACAACAGATCCTTCACTGGATAATGCTAGGCTTTCAAAGTAAAAGAGAAGTAGAGAAGAGAAGTAATGTGGAAGAAGGTAGTGTTGTTGGCAACTGAAAAATTGCCTAATTTATACATGGAAAAGTCGCAACCCGGTCAGTGCACAAAGTGAAGCGATCACGAGCCGCCTATTTAAGTCAAAATGATCAAATTGTTATAATTATGGGGTATGGAAAATATACAAAATATATTACAGCAAAAAGCAACATTGTTGCTTCGAATAAAGCAGAAGACGTATACAGTCAGAAAATTACTCATCGACTAAATGCAGTCTTAATGCTGCCGTTTATTCTAACATGAAAACAGCACATCATTAGTCTGACGCTGTCCTATGATGAGAGAGACGTGGAGATCACATATGTTTTTGGTATGTTACCATGACAGCACGGCACATACAGTTTGTGCTGCTGTTACATTACATTATGTTACATTTTTATATTATACAGATTTATTCTGTGATATTACATACAGTTTAACAACTTTTCATTTTTAATGTCTTCCCTCAGTTTATAAGCTATATCGCTCATAAACAACCTTGTTAGCCAATAATTAGTTACAGACCGGCGTTTTAATCTGAAACTCTGAACGTAACCTACCAGATTATGAGTTTGGCACAAGTTACCATGGTGATCTAGCCAGATTAAAAGAGAACCACCTTCATGACACTGGAAACCCTGGTTTTAGACTCAACATACCTCGCTAACCCATCAATCTCGCTTCGCAGTACACCCCTCAGGACTTTTGTTTTGTCTTTTAATGTACCAGGAATTATTTTAAAATGACAGCTGCTCCCAGGCGAAATATAAAACTTCTGTCTTTTAATTTCCTCAAACTATTGAAGTCCTTGGCTTCTTTTATTCATAATGAAATTTATGTTAAGTATGGTGCCCTCCGTCTGACTTTGTGGGTCAGTAAAACATCTTATTTGTGAATCTTGTGGAGCATATCGTGTTTCTACTTTGCTGTGTTCAAGCCAATTAGCATGTGCAGTGTTATTTTTCTATTATACTTGAGTCCCCTTGCTCTCATATTCAAGAATGTTCGTGTGTATGTGCGGCTCAGGGGGCAAAACATGCATACAAACACATATGTGCACATGCAAGCACACACCGCACACATACTGACTCTTGCGTACATGCATTCACACGCACTCACACGCGGTTTGAGAGCTTTGATAAGGCAGACTGTGGAGTGTATTAGTGTGTGATCCTTTGAAGAGAAAACATGAAAACGTTTGTTGTGCTCGGAGCAAAGGTTTGTTTGGTGCTGTCGTTCGACTTGGCTCCATGGGGCCCTCGCAGTAGTAGTCTGTTTTGAAGCAGTTATCAAATAAGATTTCTCATCTGCTGCTTTCCTTTAGCACCAGATTGGCTTTAAGCTCTGTTGAATCTTCCTCCACTTTGTCGTGTGCGAAGATTTTACGGTTGCATGTGATGTCTCAGTCTTTCTCCTTGAATGTCCCCTTTTATGTGTGTGTTTGTGCATGTTTGTCGAATATGTTCATTAGTCTGATCTTCGTGTCTGTGCGCTGATCTTCGTGTTTGCGTGCCTCGGGTTAATTCAGGTGTATGTGTGTGCGCACATGCACACGTCTGTCCATATGAGTGTGTGCAGAATTTTCCCCTGTGTTGACTTTTAATTGTTCTGTGCTTCTGAGAGTGTGTGTTCAGTTTAGTCCACAGCAATTGATCTGGAGAATAATGGTTGGTGGAGAGTCCCCAGTCTCCAGAACCACCGTTTGAAACTCCTCGTAATTACCTCCGAGACCACTGGCAATGATGAAGGGAGGGAGACGGAGAGGGAGAGAGAAAAACGTGATAGACGGGGAGAAAAAGATGAAATTGATAGAGATATAGCAATAACATGTGATCAAGGCCCAAGTACATTTACAATTGCCAAGGAGAAATTCAGCAGATTTTAAAAAGAGCAGCCGGGTTTAAACAGACTTTTGTTCATATTTTAGGAAGTTTTATGTATTATATTTTCTGTTTCCCAAAAATACAGTTTGGATTATTCTTTCTATCACCAACAATTGTCTGGTCAAAATAAACCTATAATTCACCGAGTTAGATGTGAAAATAATCTGGCTCAACGTTGTCTCTCTTCTGGTTGACGCTTCCCCGGAACAAGCCGTGTCTTCTTTGTCTTGTTCGGAGCTCCTGTAAATCACCTCAGTACTGTATTCCCTGTTGTCAAACTGACCTCCGTCGGTCTCGGAAAGCTTGGTTTTGTCCAGGTGCGGCCGTGTTTGCTGGGAGGCTGCTGAGCGCAGTCCTGTCGCCCGCTCACCCTCTTCGAGTTCTGATGCCCATTCCGCCACTGTTCCCCACTGAGATTCCCCGCTGAGTCACCCGGTTCTGCGCCTGAAAACCTCCTCCTCCCGGCCGTCCAAAGCTGCTAGATGTCTAAACAGGAATATAAATTCAGCAGATGGCTAGTCTCGCATAGCCAGACCTCCACAGCGCTCAGTGCTGGAGAAAGGTCTGGCTCCACACATTATCATTCTGCTACAGGGGAAAAAATTCTCTGGCTTGTTCGTATTGCTCTAAACCAATCACAGTCGCCTTGGGTGGTGCTAAGCCCAGGACGCAGTGAAGGTGCCGCTCCAAAATAATGTCGGGGAGAACTTATTTCGGTGGAGCATTTGAGTGTGGGGAAGTAGGCTCTGGTATTCACTGCAAAAGAAAAGGCAACAGCTGCTAGCTTATATGCATTTGTACCGACGACCAAGTGCTAATTTTACATTTTCAGTGCAGCTCGAGGTTGTTACTGTTTCAAGGGGACTCTGAAAACACAGATAGCCGATACAACAATGCCTCCTGAAACAAGTGACCAATGGCAGCTGATACCCTCAGTGTACATCCAATGACTAACAAAATCATCATATTGCGCCTTTAAACGAAGTCTGATCTAATAGCTGATCTTCATCCAGGTTTAACTGTCTTTTATCCATATTAAAAAAAATCTAGCTTGTTTCTTTTACAAAGAAAATGAAAATAAAAATTTATAAATATTGTGTAGCCTCATATAAAAGGTGCATGAGTCTGTCTGTCTGCTAGAGCTGGGCAACATATCAATACTTCTTAGTCATTATGTCCACATTACTGATGATTATTCATCAAAAATCTCATTGTGTTTATGTGTTGTGAAAGCACCAATAGTCATCCCTATAATATTGTCAAAATATTGATATCAAGGTATCACCCAGCTCTACCGTCTGCTATAAAAGGGCCATATGTTGCAGCCTATCATTCTGTTAGTGCCATAAAAGTTGTTGAGTCGGCATAAGTCACTTTAAAGATCTGCAGTATCTCCCATAAGTTGTTAAGCTGTTAGCGGTAGAGCAGCCCAGGCAGTGTCTTTTTGTGTGTGTGTGTGTGTGTGTGATGATCCAGCCAACACGCTCGTGGAGAGCAGAGGCCAGACACAAACACCCATGCTTCAGAGTTATCGGTGCTAACAAGTACATGGCTGCAGCGAGCTCCCAGCAGAGCCGCAGCCTGTGGAAAATCGTTTATGGTCATTGTTATTTCTTTGTCTGTCTGAACACGTTCTTTTCAGCACAACATCCAAATCTGATAGAATACGGAGAGACTTGATTCTGTGTTTCTTGTAAAGTGATGATGCTCATTCCAGGCATATATACACATAAATATAGTCTCTCTCACAAACTCACACACACACACACGCAATCATAAGCACACACACACACACATTTACCTGCGAACTTTGAAAGATGAACATCATCAGTAACTCTAGCAGCACAGCAAATAGCCTTGTGCCATTTTTAAGGTATCATCATTCCTCTTTCTCTCTTGTTCCGTAGCCACAAAAGATTACATCAGGAAAAGCGTGCGGTTGAAACTGGGGAGCACGAGAGCAGGGGAATTGGGGATGGAGACAGCGACGGCGCCGAAATGAAAACAGGAGATTGCTGATCAGCGGGTAACGCAGGACGAATATTTGATTCCGCCTTTTGTGGTGTTTTCTTATCTGCAAACACATAATGCTGTTATATTGGTGTGTTAAGAACATGCAGGACTGGGGTTCAACGCAAGCGCAAAGGATTATTTTTAGATGAAACATAAAAAGCCAGCAATTCTCACTGATACTGTGCCACGGGAGAGGCTGTATTGGTGGTATCATGGTGAAATTGCATTTCATCTAACAGAGTTATCAGTTAGTTCTTTTGTTCCCTTTTGAATAAAAGAAAGCCTTTTGGGTGTTTGACTCGCTTAATGCCGAATCGTCTAAACGACAACATTGTTGCTGGAGCGTCACGCTACAAATCACTTGTGTCAATGTGAGAAATGTTCAGAAATTTACAAAATAAACCAACAACTGGCTGTATGGAATGTATGGCACTGTATGTGTGTGTGCTGGGATTACATTGGCTGGATAAGGATTATGTCCTTGTACTGGAGATCATCAGTAAGCAGTGGTGCATGTCCGCCGGCTGATAACATTTTAAACATTGATGCGACTTTGAAAATAACGCATTAGAGTTTATTGGCTTTGAGAGGTAAATGCTGGCAGGTGTGTTTGCGTGCGTGTGCCTACACACACATGCGGACACACACAGAGTAGACATCCCTGTCCTTGTAATTGCTCCTCTCATTGCCCCGAGGCAGCGTGAGCTGGCATATAAGCTATATAATAAAGCATATTATCCTGGCTGGTAATGCATTTCTGCCTCCTCCAGCTTGATGACAGCTGGAATTGAGCTCTGCATGTTGCAGAGGGGGATCCATACTAAATTCCTCCAGGCAGCTTGGAGCTCTGTGTCATAGTGCTGACCTTCTCCTGACAACTAGCATAATGAGTTTTGGAATAGCAACGTCTTCCATGAATGAGCAAGGCTGCTGTTAAGGTTTTGCTTTTGATGTCTGTGCATCCAAGGCTGGGATTTCAACCAGCGACAGTTCCAGGTAGGCTGTGGGCAGTCACTATTTTTTCATAACCTTTATACCTTCCTGACATTTTACCAGAGAATGCAGTATTAGGGCAGTTCTTGTATAAAACGTGTAAAATAGCTCAACTCGACTCTACTACACTGTACTGTAGTACTCGACCCATTGTGGGTGGAGCTGATCGTCATGGAAACACATACTTGGGAGCTTGGTTTGGTGTTGAGAAACTGCAACTTTTATTCACTGACAAACGGAAACTTAAACTGTACATTTACTGCCACACTCACTGCTCAACTTTTTCCCTGTTCAGCTCACGTCCACCATCACTCTTGCGCAACGTTATCGGGACTAAATCCAAAATCCTCCCAAACAGTGGCAGAGGCATTTTCCTTCTTTTTTTATTAGTTAGTCCTCTAACGTTATCCCACAGACGCCATATTTCAAGGCTCAGCTGCACTGCCGTGTCCACTAGTAGACAGTCTGCCCTCTTGTGGCGTGTGCTGCAATAAATCACAATAACAGAGCATCTTGCTATCACAGGGGTGGGCAGTAATTTATAGTAGCAGCAGAAGTAGAAGAAGAACATAAACAACATGGGTGTGCAGCATTGAGTGAATAAAGTTACAGTTAAATATAAAAGATACAGTTCATTATCATTACCAGTGAACACAGCACTGATCCCTTTCAAATTAAAGGTCTGATAACGGTTTAATGGTAAGCAAAATGCTGTTGACTGTCTTTGCTAGATTTTTCATTTTTGGTATTTCCATGATGGCCTTGCAGGCCATGTGTCGTCCAGAGTCAGAAATCAGAAACTTCTTTTTCCTGTCAACCTTATTTTCAACATGTAGAAGTTAAGAGATATAAAGCACTTTTTGCAAAGTGAAGCATTTTGTGTTCCTTTACTGATTCCTGCTGATGACATAAAAAATTGCTGCAGCAGTGACTAATACGTCCCACTTTGCTCTGATCTTTTTTATTGTATCAGAATCAGTGGCAATCCACCCATCAAGGGAGCGGTAACTGAAGGTTTCCTGCCACTCATTCACACCACCTGCACTGCCATTAAACAGCTGTGCTTTGACACAATACAATGCTTTTCCAGTGAAGAAAAATGCCTGCAGTTTGGCAATTCTTTGATCTGAGTGAAGCAAACTGTCAGCTGTGCCAGGTTGAGGTGTTTGGTGGTGTTACAGCCGCGAGACAGGTGAAGCCAGCCGTGACAGTTGGAATAATGTCACAAATAAAGTAATAGCGACTCCACTATTTCTCAATGAAAAAAGAATAGAATAATATGTGCTAAATGTGTGACTTCCCTCAAAGCTACTATATATGATTTGTTGGTTTGTAACACTGGAGCCTCTAAATAACATGAAGTTATTAATAACTTTTGAAAATGTTCATTCATTTTAGTCACATTTAGTCAGTTGATTATTGATCATAAATTCTTGAGTTTTAGTCAATAACAACTAAATACATTTCTGTCTAGATGTTGTATTTTTTCGTACCTTGTTATATCTAAGCATTATGAGCGTACAGCCCTTGCTTTTTTTGTATAATGCAGTAATATTTCTTTAGACTAAAAGGCATTGAACATCAGATGTGTTTTGTTGAAATAAATTTGCTCATCAGTATTTTTCAAACTTGTATTCAGCCAATGGAAGCTTTCACATTCACATGACAGAATTTTGCTTGGCAAAAAAAATCAGGTTTTGTTTTGTTGGACCAAGGTCGATTTTTCTGAGGTTTTGTCTTCGAAATAAGACTAATTTATTCTCAAAATTGTGTTGATGTGAATAGGCACGTTGAAATTTGCTGAATTATTCAAAGTTTCTTACCTTTTGGTGTGGCAAGGCCTTTAGACTTATATGTAATGTTGACACTGCCTCCACAAACTTTGATTATGTTGTTGTTTTCATAAGTATCACTGTGTTGCCTGCATATTTTGTGATGTGTCCTTGTTTTATTGCTGCATTCTGTCATATTTTCGGAGATATTGTCGAAGTTTAGTCTCTAAATATATTGCTTTTTTTCCCTTTCAAGTACCAGTAACCCCAGCTAACATTACTAACAGAAATTTACAGTTACCAAAATGCAAGATGCTGCTTATTAGTGCGTCAGATTCAGGAGCTAAATCCATGTCTCAACAAGAAATACAGTGAAGAAATAACAACGTATACAGTTACTAATCAGGAGTGTACAAAGTATAATCCTGGAGATGCTTGAGGGTCATTCAGTAAAGCTGCATTACAGCCATGTTTGTTGATTAGATAAACACTAATTTGTACATCTCTTGTAAAAGGGCTCTGTTATATTTAGCCGACCGTGACCATTTTTAACCCTAAAATGAATGAAGAATTAAATGTCTCAAATAGTAGAAGAATACAGAGCTGCGCTGGTTCATTATTCACAACGGGAACATGGTGATACACGAGGTGTGGGAGAGTGTTAAAAAAAAAAAAAAAAATCACATTATAAAAAGAAGAGTTGCTGATAGGGCGTCTGTTAAATTTTTCAGAAGGTGTGGAGGTGCGTGATTCTGTGTGAGCTAAAGTTTGTGTGAGCAAACTGATACTTGTGTAAACTTGTGTGTGTGTGTGAGAGAGAGAACCGGTGGCATATTTTCAGTGTGCATAATGGAAAAGTGTTGGCAAGGGGGGGTGGTTGCACACAGAGATGGGAGTATGAAAGAGTGTGTGTGTGTTTGAGAGAGAACAGGGGTTATTTAATGATCAGAGCAGTGTAATTACCTCCCAGTGAGGTTCAGCCTTTTAGACAGATGATTATTCAGGGGGAGAAATCTCATTTGCATCTTGTACAGTAATATGTAAAAGTGTTCACTCTACACTAAATTAAATTGCCACATTGATTTTTTTCCTCCTCACTATGAGCACATTTTTGTCCTCTTTCAGCAGAATTATGGTTTTAAATGTAAATGAATTTATCTGTGAGCATAAAAGAGAAGATAGTCTCTCTACTGTGTGTCCTGCAGTTCTCGTCTCTGGTCGTGTCTCTGGGGTTCTTGAAGATCATTAACAAGGTGTTAGACGTACGCTGCACTCTTTAATAAGGGGCTGTGAAAAGAGAAGCTGCGGAGTGAACTTGTGTCAAGCCCTCGCTTGTAGCTCCCTAAAACAAGTCGGGGAGTACGGCTAAGAGTGACGTTCGCTTGGTGTTAATTATCCGAACATTTGCAACACTTAAATCTGCGTGTCTGCCTCTCTTCGCTCTCTTTTTCTGTAAATTTTACAGATTCCACACCACCCACACGCACCTCCGCACACACGCACACACCTTCCCTTGGCAAGCAAGCACACGGCTGGCTATCAGTGTCTTCAAAGTATGAAATCAAGGACCCCGCTTTCATTCACAGCACCTCCAATTACAGTGGGAGTGAAATAGCACGGAGTGAGTGTAATAACAGCAATCTAAGCTGTGTGGGGGAGAGGAGAGGAACACCTGACTGAGCTCATGTCATATTTGCAGCTGAACCACCTGGGGACAAATGAAGGGCTGGAGGAAACCAAAGGGGGGACGAGAAGGATTAAGGAGGAAAGATAAAAAAGAAATGAAACATTATTTTGAATTGTTAGGATAAGTAAATGAAGATACAATGAAGATATTTGAGCTTTAAAGAGAGACAGGGTAGCTGCTAAGATAGTAAGACAGCTAAGCACTTCCCAGCTTTTCATATGTATTTAAGAGTGGTATCAATTTTTTCATCTATGTCAGGCAGAGTTTTCATTATCCAGTAGATATGTGATTTTTTAAAAATCCGTTGAAGTCTGATATTTTTAAATCACTGCAGCCGTAATGTCACAGATCTGTTGAAATGTGACTTTTTCATGTGAATATCCAGTCAGTGTTGAGGGTAACTTGTGTCAGTCGAAGCAACAAATAAATTATTCTATACTGACCAGGAAAAGAGAGGTCTTCTGCTGCAAAACCTGTTGTTCTCACAGGATGCTTCAGCTTTCTTGTCTCTGCCTTTAGGTCGCCAGGGATTGTGCAAGATTAATATTTTTGTCACCTTTTGCTTCAAAGGTAATATCTGTAGGCCAGGGTGGAAACACTCTGACAATCACAATATCACAATACAGTGATTTTTTTTTAGAATTGATACAGTATCACAAAGCATAATATTGCGATACTCAAGTGTATTAATATTTTCTTAGAACCCTAGCATGCACAGAGGATTTGCATTGCTTCAGTTGACTACATTTACCATGATCACTGACTGGACATTTGCATGAAAAGTTCTGGTCGTAGTGTCCAGGAGAGGAGAGGAACACCTGACTGAATTCTGACTGAAAAAAGAAGGATATAGAAGGAAAGAAACAAGAAATTAAACAATAATGTGACTGTCAGGTCAAGATAAATCAATGAAGATGGAGAACAGAGAGAGGCGTGGTGAAATTTAAACAAAAAAAAGAAAAGAAAGATGATTGACGGAGAGCCATCTGTTGATCTTCATGCTTATTTCTGTTGCTTTGAGCCTTTCGCCTCCCAACTAGTCCCTCACGTGGCTGACTGGGGTCAGTTGTGACTGATAGTCAGCGCTCCTGGTTTCGGGCTGACAGATGGGCGCGGGGACCGACTCTGGTGCAGCCTGAAAACGGATTCTCCATGCCTCTGTGTGCTGCCACAGCCATTTTACTCAGCTGTCAGTCACAGACAGCATGGTTGACGTTATCAGTTGTACCCCCGCTTAACGGTGGAGGTCTGCTCAGAGCTGCTGCGGGGTAGGAGTCAACCAGAAAGGGGGGGGGGGGGGGGGGGGGGGGGGCGGAAAGGATGGAGTCAAGGAGGAAATTGATAGAAATAAGGGAAAAAAAGAAGGAAAAATGCAAAGGCGAAGGTTAAAAAGAAGACACCAGAACTTAGCATAAGTCCCCTGCTGATTCAATATCTCCATCTTTGATGGGTCAGACCTTGTCGAATTCATCAACTCTTATACATACCTTGGTACCTGCACTCTCCTTTCAAACGCACATCAACACGCTGCTCTCCAAAGAACAAGAAGTGGTTTCCTGCACTGCAGCAAAACATCTATTACCTACTCTATAAAGCACAGCTTGGTCAAGATGACAATCTTTCCAGTCTTGAACTGTGGTGACAAAATATACAGGTCTGCCTCAGAAAGTGTTCTCGATAAACTGGACTTCATCTATCATACTGTCAGTCACTTTGTCACCAGTAACTGCAGTTTATGGTCAAGTAATTTTATAAGTCTGCACCTCCTTTGGTCATTTATTATTCCAGTTTGCCGCCCCTAATTACTAGAATGAGTTGCAAAAGATGCTAAAACTCCACACCTTCATTCTCTTACCCTCTTCTAATAAGTCATTAGAAGTGATAGTCTCTCAATAGTCTCCTGCTTCTGAATTTCCTCCTCTCTGACACTATTACTCTGTATATATTGTGGTGTTTTAATTTGTTTGATATTGTTTTCAGTGTATCTATGTTGTAATGTCTTGTACCAACTTGTGTCCTGTAACTGCTTGGCTAGGTCATCACTGTAAATGAGAATTGTTTTTTCAATGACTTATCTGGTTAATTAAAGTTTAAAGGAGCAATATGTAACAATTGCACATCCAGAAATTAATACTGCAGTCCAAATAACGAGCTCAAGCCCTAGACGGTACATTAAATAGATTGAGCCCCTTTTTAATATACATATATATATATTATATACATAATATATAATATATTCAGGAACACTGCAGGAGAGCAGAACACTTTGTCGATAACAAGCGACGACGAGTCCTATGCTGTGAGTTGATCAGCTGTTCATAACTGTCATTTGCCTGCCAATTTAATTTTTTTTTTTTTTTTTTTTTTTTTTTTTTAAAAAGCCCACTACTCCAAAAATACACACTCTGGAGATGGCGTTCAGTGACTGCCTCCCAGACTCCATTATAAACACCCACTCCTTCTAAAAGATTAGAAATGATTTGTCACCACTCATAAACAGACTTGAGCTGTTATTAACATGAAACAGGCAAACAATAAGAGACCAGAATAGAAATTTCAAAGGAGGACACTGCAGCTGTGGTGCTTTTGACAGAGAAGCCTGTATTTTAACTTTTCTTTAATCTCTGATGGCACATCATGACCATTCTGTGATTTATTACAGTAATTATATTATAGATTTCTCTGTTAAATAAAAAGAAATGAAATAATGTGAGGAATGAAAAAGAAAAGGCAGGAGAGCTATAGCATGCTAGATATGTGCGCAGAGTAATTAAAATGACATCAGACAGAGAGTCCACTAACACCGTCTCCTGTAGATGGACCCGTAATGAAGAAAGCTTCCAAGGCCTTTGGCTGCGCACCAAGAGCCGAGAGGCTAAAGATGAAGTACAACAAGAGAATCAATTCTCTCCTCCCTCCTCTCCTCTTCCACTCAGGGAGAGATTTACAGGCCCAGTTATGACAGCATACAATAACAACAGCCATATTTTACTCCTGCAGTCTGACAACAGCATCCGCAGCCAATCAAATCTACCACAGAACAAAGTTGTTATCACTGCCATTTGCGCGTGTGTGTGTGTGTTTTGGTGTTGAAAACTGCTTGTCATCGCTAAATGTGATTGTGCTACATTGACTTGATCCGCTCAATTTATTGCTGTCAGAGATAAGGGATTCTGAGGATAGAGAGATGGAGCTTTATGGGAAGCGCATTAGAAAAATAAACACCCATAAAAGAGCCAGTTTCAATCACTCTGAGATGAATAGCATGGAAACATGATCAGGAAATATTGTATGCTCTTAAAAGTTCACCTAAGCCGAGGAGAGGCCAAGAGAGACGGAGAAAGTCAGAAATATGAGCGTGCGAGAGAGAAAATAAGGGATACTTTAAGCCTGGACAGCCGCGGCAGAATGATGAGAAAATAAAGAATGAGAAGAGGAGATGCAGAAAAAGAAAGAAGGCAACCAGAGAGTTACTTAAAGCTGGATGAAAGTGTGTGTGGATCAATAGATATGGATGTGAATAGGGAGACTTTTAAATAAGGCTCTCGCTGGTGTCCTCAGATCCTGTTTCACAAAGAAACTCAAACTCCACAGATCAATACCCAGCTCGTCTCTCCGGCCCGTGTCCTGTACAGCCCTGTAGGCAGTGGCTCCTCTTGTATGGCTCCGTCTGTGTCTCTGTTTGTCTCTGTTCACAGCAGTTCTAACCCACTCAAACAGTCTTTCAAACAGTCTTTTCATCCCCGCTGTCCCTGGCTCCCTCAGCATCTACACCACCTTTGCTAGATAACTGCTTGTTTATCCATTTCCCCCCAACGAGGTAACCATCCTCCAAATCACCACCAAATAACGTCTGCAGTATTTTCACTTCCATTTATGTAAATTCAAGTTCAGATACTCTCTATTTGCATTTTGATTTAACAATAACAATACACATAGGGATTAAGCCCGTTTCCAATTTAAGAAACTTTTCACTTCTGCTGTTTTGAGAATTTGATACTGGGTAAGACTTTTTCTTTGATCATTTTTTTTTTTCTGACAGCTGCAACATTTAACTGAAAAAGCAAGAAATAAGATGCCAGTTAATACAAGAAACTTTTAAAGGAATAGCTAAACATTTTGAGCGTTAGCCGAGAAGATTAAAGCTATGGTCATGTAGCAGTGATTACTTACTGTCAAGAAATCACACATTGTCATTTTTGCATGTTTGTTTGTGTATAATTTTTTTTTTTTAAAAAGGTGCTGGTTGGCAGATGTTTGAACGTTGAAGAGAGTAAGGCTAGTTGCTAAGTTAGCTAGTTAGCTAAGCTAAGCACCTCCGAGGTCTTCACATGCACTTAAGAGTGGTATCAATCTTCTCATCGAACTAAAGCAGTTATTCTGCGGGAAAACGGGCCGACGTATTTAAATCTCTGCAGTCATAACGCCCTGGGTTTGCATTTTCCAAAGGTCTGCAAAGTCCTAATCAGGGATTTCAGCTAAATCAATCCAGAGCGAGCCAAACTGGTCAAACACTTTACTGCACTTAAGTCACACACCACTAACCAAGTTTTATTGAGAAAAAGTTTTTTGGCTTTCCTTCTGATGCTCTGCCTTGAGTCAGGTAATGTACAGAGATTCCTGATAAATAGAAAGCTTTACTTGTCGCTAAACCGCTAGCTTAACTGCTGCTAACTACCTTCAGTTAGTTAGCTCAGTCTAGAGCATGGTGCATACACCACGAGCACAGGAGCTTTGGACTCTGCTGGCAGAAGACGATGTTGACGGAGGAAGTCAAGAAATGAAAAGGTGACAATGACTGAGCAAAATCGTCCAGGACATATGGATTGGGAAGCAGAGTTTCAAGGGAAACACTGCTCTCAAGAAAGAAAAGAATAAATATATTTTCAAAAATCTTGAACTATTTCTTTACATCTATCAAAAGAAACTTTAGGGAAAAAATATCACTGTACTAAGAGCATTATCTAACTGCCAAATGACTTGTGGAATAGCAGTGGCCACAGCAATGAAAAAAAAACACATAAGACCACAAGAATTGTTACAAGCTAATAACGAACACAATACAGGCAGAAAACAGTAAAGAATATGATGCAGAGGGATTGAAATGAACTAAATACTAAATAATACTCATGTACACTTGTGTGAATGTATTATGTATTTATTTATGTATAGACACACACAATCACATTTTTCATTAATTCCTGACCTGCCACTGTGAGCCCTCGACAGCCCTGGGACATGGTGTTATTGAGATGCAGAGAGGCTGCCGATGGTTGGTCTAAACTGAGACTGTGCTCCACTGCCTCTCAGCAGCCTGTGGTCAAGTGTGTGTCAATACGCAGAGAATGCTACGTTAGAGCTTAGTTTGACCAGAGGGCTTCTGAATTCAGCTTAGTGTGTGCATTTGCATAAAGATAGGTGTGTGTGTGTGTATGTGAATGTGTATCTTTAAGTTTATGCATGTTATCAGTGACTGTGAGCATGTGGATGTCAGCCCGTCTCTCTGCTCACATCCTCCTCCTTGTTTTTCTCATTAGTAAAAGCGGACCTTGCTCGTCATTATGCCGTGATGGTCGGTTCCCACTGTGCAAATGTCACCAGAGTCCTCTCCCTGTGTCACCTCTGTCTGCTCCCTGCTGTCCCCTCTGACACCTCCGGGACCTCGCCTGCCCTTTTTCTGACAAGGAACCCTGGTGATTACTCACACACACACACACACACGCACACACACACGCACACATGCACACACACACAGATTGGATTGCAAACACAAAGACAGAAGAAACTCTGACAAAAATGTCTGCAGACAGAAACGTACACATTACCATAATAGATGACACCTATTATAAGTTGGAGCATATTGTGCTCCTGGTTATACACTGTACAAATGCACATTTGCAAATGTACATTCCCCACTGTGCAATAACAAATAATAATAATACTAAAGATACACAGACTGTATTGTGCTGTTGTAAATCAAGGTATCCAGGCCATTTATTATCATTACACAACACAGGGTTGAACAGCAAGTGGGAGTTGTTGTTCCTTCATGCCCACACAAACAGTATATATACAGATAGTTAATTAAATTCAAGGTAGAGCAGGATAAAATATAGAACAAATTAAAATAAAACAGTATACCATTCTTTGAATTCGCAGCAGTTTGAGTGTTAACAGCAGCAACATGATGATGATGATGACGATGATGATGATGATGATGATGATGATAATATGACATCTTCATGTAAAAAGTAAGTCTTGTGTGAGTTCCTGTCAGCTCAGAACTGGTCCGTCTGTCATGTGCAACGCCTTGATTTGGGATGTTGTTGATGTGGAGCAGGTCTCTGTAAAATGTGGGCACAAATTGTCTCCGGTTTCCCATTTTGCCTCATTTTGTCTGTTTTGTTTTCTACATTAGCCAAGAGCAGGCTTAAGTTCACGAGGATTTAGCATGGCTCTTGTCCCTGCTGTCCTCCGCTCCTCCTGGGGTGATCTGCGTCGGTGCGTTCAGCTGATATGGCGGGCGGTTGAAATATGCAACGCTTCCTATTCTAAGAATTCCGAGTGTTTTTCTGTCATAGGTGATACATGTTTACGCAATCATTTAAAAAATAAACAGATCGAGAAAGAAAAGCAGGAAGTTTAAAGGAGCTACTGGCTGCAGCATCTACATGCTACCACTGCTGCCACAGCATAAATCTATAAAAATCTAGAAGCTTACATCTTAAATCCACAAACTCTCATTAACACTGCTTACTTATTAGTTAGAAACCTTGCATCACAGTACCACTGACATTACTGTGACCTCAGCAAGCACATTATTCAATAAGAAACACTGCTGCCGTTCACACTAATGTTGCTTCCTGGTCTTACAGATGCATTTAAGACGCGGCTTCACCAGAAGAGTAGCTATACGAGCTCCATTAGTTGCATTGTAAAGACTCGAGATGTGATTTAGATGCTCTCCGTGCTACTTTGATGGCCTTCCTGTGAACAATGTAGAGAACACCATTTCCATTCTGCATGGTAATCAGTTGGATGCTGTCTAGCTGGATAAGCACTGTATGAGCATGGATCTGTAAATGTTTTATTCAGTTAAAAAAAACACATTTAAACATGTGGTGGTGTACATAAGACGTTGCCTTAATGTTCATGTTGGGCTAAAAGCTTGTTTGGACGTAAGAGAAAAAGCAGGGTTAAAATGTTGCATCTAGAGAGCCAGTTTGTTTTTTACTACGATACTGGAGGCACGAATTAAAAATCATGAGTTTTTAGCTGCAGGATGTAAGTAATTAGGCGAAGAAGAAGGGATGGAAGAAGAAAAAAGAAGGACAGACAGAAGGAAGATTCACTTCATTCAGCTGTTTTCTGTTAGTAAACAACCCTTGAGCTGTAGTACATATGTTAAATTCTTGGAAAATGCAGATGCGGTTACCTTTTTTCGCCGCGTTGTGCTTACTTTGGATGTCGAGTTTATTTGCGTAGCCCTTTACCACACTCACAGGCTCCAAGAGCTTCATAACAACACCCACCGTCTGATAACAGTAAATGAAAATGGCACGACTGATGTTCGACTGACAGTGACAACAAGGAAAAAACTCCCACGACAATCTCAGTAAACAGTTCCTGCTCTCTGATCTTCATGTGGAGGGAGGGAAGACAGAACTCTTTTTACTGTGAGGCTGAGGTTTTGTTACATATACAAAGGTGCTTAAAGAAAGTGACGAATAAATAAAAAAGTTTGTTTATGTAGCAAGTACTAAGATATATATAGAATAACAGATACATCAACATCTCAACAAGTCATTTCATTTATGCAAACCTGTTATAAGGCACTGTCTTTCAAATTAGATTTCTTACTAGAGTTAGATCAAGAAGATTTATTATTATTTTATAGGATTTTACTTTAAGCACTGTTCATAAATACAGCAGCAGTCTTTTACTGCTAAGGGGAAGCAGAGAGAAAGAGGAGATACACCTAGGTCGAGCCTCACTTGTTGCTAAAGGGAGTTAAGTGTGTTTGACTCAGAGAGTTGATCAAAGCCTGGCTGCTGGGCGGCATGCCCTTGCAGTAGTCTGCTCCTTGCCTTCCATCTTGTTCATCTCTGCGGTGAAGCGGCTGCTCAGAGCAGAGAACAGAAGACAAGAGAGCCGTGGGGGGAAAGCTCGCTCAGAGCGATCGCAGCCGTTCAACTGGAGTGAAGATTTAGATATCAGCCGTTGAAGAATTTATCGGGAGAAGATACGAGGCTGAAAAAGAAACAACTGCATTAATTCTGTACTCTTCTAGGTATTCTGTTAAAGGTCCAGTGTGTATGATTCACAGTGTTTTATTGGCAGAATGTGGCTGTAATGAAACATAATGTGACATGTTTTCATTAGTGTATAATCACTTGAAAATAAGAAATGTGTTTTTGTTACCCAAGAATGAGCCATTTATAGCTACGTCATTAGATGCCACTGAATCTTACACACTGGTCCTTGAACTGCACAGTGCAATAACTAAGAAACAGGACATTTAATTCATATATTGATACAGCCACAGTAGTTAGAAGATAAACAAGCTTGTTTGCGGCCGGATATCAACATCTAGTTGATGAATGTTTATTATTACAGTTAACACAATTTCAATATTAAATCGAAAATTGATCAAAATGAGCTTTGAATTGAAATAATCAAAATTAATGGCAGAATCAGTGATTCTGCCAGTATGTATATGTGACTGGCACCTGTATACTAACATATTTACCTTTATAATGTGATAATATGTCACTGTTGTGATTGCAGCTTGTTGCGCTGCCCCCCAGTGGCAAATAAAATCAATTAATGTGAATTTAAGTGTTAATACAATTAGAGAATGGTTGATTTGTGTTGCGTTTATGAGCAGCCAGCATGTCTTTACTTAGTGCTACATAACTGCACCACCAACATCGTCCTTCATTGTACAGAAGTCTTTATTTAAAAAAGAAAATAACAGATGTTGAATGGGCCCATTCATACAGACATACCAAACCAGAACAGCTGTGCAAGTGCAAAGAAATAAAGTTGACAGAAACATAAACGCTTAGCAAGTTATTGATTCCATTCAGAAGGATACACTGATGAGCTTACAACAATAATATAAAAATCAATAGCATTTGTTTTTATCATCTTTGTGTTATGTTGTTGGCCTGCGTGTCAATATTGCGTGTTTTCTGTGACAATAACCAGCAGTTGTAATGGTGCCAGCATCTGTTACCCTCGACTATAAAAGGATTAAAAGGAAGAATGCAGTAATTGCAGGTGGCATGTTGGGGGTCAGTTATCCCTTGAGCGGTGAACATAAAGACAGAACGACAAAAGAGTGAGCTGCAGGTGTGTTTAATGGTGTATTAACCTTTCACCTCCAGGCAATTATGAATTTCCCTGCCATGTTTAATCAATGCTATCGATCGCTGTCGTTAGGTCTGTATTAATTGGACTTGTCAAAAGGTATAATCCTGGTCACTGTGTGGCTGCGTCTGCCCAGGAGAGGTTATCATCAGGGATCAGAGCTGAATGGTAATTAGGGTGTATGGGCACTGGAGATAATGCCAGAGAGGTGTGTGTGTGTGTGTGTGTGTGTGTGTGTGTGTGTGTGTGTGTGTGTGTGTGTGTGTGTGTGTGTGTGTGTGTGTGAGAGAAAGACAATTGTGTTGTCCATGTGTGTATGTGTGGCTGGGATGTGCATTGTGTGGAATTTTAATGATTTCACCACCTACTGTTGATTACACTATTGTTCACAAACACAATGTAACCTCTTTGCACTTTCTCTTTTTCTCTTTTCTTGTCTTTGAGTGTGTAAGTGTGTGTATTAATCACCCTCTGGGGACGGTAATTTGTTCACACAGTCGCATTAAAGACCTTTAGCAGGTCCCCACAAAAGAACCGATTTAATGTTCTGGTTACGGGATCACACGGCCACGTATAAGGGGTCAGTCATAGTCATGAAGCAAATAGAAAAACAAAATTAGAATTATCACCCAACTCCTCAGTTATCTTCAGCTCTACGGAATATTTTATCATCTTTCAGCTCATGGTTAACTGTTTTAATTAACTCCCGCTGCTCTTATGGGTGGCGTCTGCAGTGTTGGACAGCTATTTTCAGCAAAACAGCACTGATAAACCTGCTGTATGCTAACTGCCCAGCACAGTATGGCAGACAGACACATTTAGCCACTAGCTGATGACCAAAGTGGAGTATTTAGCAGATAAGGAGTAGGATATTTTTCTCAGGAGGTGGAGGAGACCAAAAACGGAGCTAAAAGAGTGACCAGAAACCTTTTCCAAATGACTGCTAATGTTTCTGCTGGACGCCAGTAGGGATGTCACAGTTTCAGCATTAAATGGAAGATCGATCAAAGTGAGCTTTCAAGTCCAATAATCAAAAGCAAAGCCAGAATTGACAAGAAGAAAACACGACACAGTGTAGCTTACATCTTACTGGCTGTTCCTCTTAAACATGATACCGTATAGACTTTTAGACATTTTAAAGAATTTGAAAATGCAAATGACTTACTTGTTCTGCAACCACTTTATTACACCAAAAAACAGACAAAAAGTAAGAAACAGACAATTGTCAGAGCATAAAACCATCTATTGAAGACTTCAGTCTATCAAATCAAATCGTGAACCAAAAATTGAAAGTCAAATTGAATCATATCACGTGGAGAATTGTGACACTCCTATTAAATAGGCAACTGGTGTCCAAGTTCACCACATCCATTTAAAATAATACTTTGTGTAGTGTAGAGTGTGTAGAGTGAGCCTCAGCCCATTCTGTGCTGCTGCCGAGTGGCTAAACATTTACTGCAGGTTTAAGGTCAGGATTGAAATGACATAAAAGGTTGGGGTTAGGTATGGACTGGTTATGGCTATGGTTAACATTGGGTTAATCTCCAGGGGAGTCAGTAAGTCAATGCAAGTATTAAAAAAGCGTGTCTGTGAGTATATAGGTCAATACAGTGTAATAGTGCAGTTCACAGACATACATCTACTTGAGTGTTGACTGTGTGAGCCAATCAGCAGGGGGCGGTTATATTGACCACATATACACACAGAACAGTCTGCAAAAAGAGAGAGAAAGGAACATGTGCACACACATATTGATTTCCTTTTCAGTTGCTGTCATGAATTGGTCGTACATATCACGTAAAACGGTAAATAACAGATGCCTTATAGGCTCAAAAATGATATAATTGCTTCCTTTGTGTGAGAGAATATTGCTGGTATTTTTGTAATTTTAGCTGTTAGATGAGCCACAGGTTTATCCACAGCTGATAATAATACAGTTCTGTCATTTTATTGAATTAATTATCTCGAGGACCATTTCATTTTCAGGCTTTGTCGCTGCCAAACTCTCTTCTCGTACACGCAGGCAAATCTCTCTGCCTTTGTTCACTCGCACACCCACACGCTCGCATACATGCACAGAAAACAGCACGTACATGACTGAAATTTGATCAGGTGTCCTCACACCCCAGCTTCAGCTGCGGGGCCCTAAAATCAGCTCTTAACCATCAATCAGGCTTTATGGCACATCACACATTACGGCTTGACAACAGACAGAGAGAGACGGAGGGAAGGAGGGAAATTGTGAGACAGCTACAGGAGGAGGGAGAGTATTAAAAAGTGCAAAACAGCAAGGGGGAGAGAGAAAAGAGAGGGAGTGTGGGAGAAAAAAAAATGAGGAGGGGAAAAAAGCATCAACCTTTTCTAATCAATATCCATTTCCCGGGGCTGTCATGTTGTTGCGAGAGTGGCTGTTGCATTACCAAACAGAGAACGTCTGATCCTAAATAAAATATCACCTTCAATCCAAACCATCCCATTCATCTTCATTTAACAAACGCTCAGCTTTTGGCAATACCTTTTATGCACCCTCTTTGCCATAGTCAGAATGAATATGTCAGACTGACGGGGCCTGGCACCTGTGTACGGGAACGTTTCTCTGCACAAGACACTTGACTGTTGGCGGCATTGTTGCCCCGCACAATTGAGACAAGCGACTCCATAGGGACGGCTTGCGACGTGCAATTGAATTTACAGTTTATGACTCATGAGCTTACGACTGGAAGATTACAAGAGGGGGATTTTTAGAATACATGACTATGAAATTGAATCCAAAGAAGGGCAAGACAGAAGTCTGAAGTGTGAAGGTGTTTTTATGCGGGGCTTTCCAGAGAGTGGGAATGTGCTACCATCTCATTAAATGAAATAAAAATGTGTGAGAGATGCACACAAATGTGGGACGCACTTTATTTTATAGGACAATAATCAAATTATAGGAAAACTAGACATAATATGTTCTTTATTAGACAGTATCAGACCATTTATTAGACCATTAGTAGATCCTGTTAGAGGGTATTTAGGGACACATGGCAGCAGAACTGTACTGTAAACTAAACTGAACTCACACACCTCTGCCGTGCATCTGGTTCACATAGTGGTTTTAAATGGGGAGGTAGCAGATATGCGAGTTCACTTAAGTTAAGTACAGTACAGTTCTAAAGTAATGTGTCCCTAATTACATTCTAATAAAGTATTTTAAGGGTCCAACAAAGGGAAACAATACACTTTATTTTACAGTACAGGTCTGTAGTAATGTGTCCTTAATTACACTGAAAGAAAGTCTAATAAGAATCCAACAGTGGGAAACACTACACTTTAGTTTACAGTACAGTTCTGAATTAACGTCTCCCTAATTACCCTCTAATAAACTCTAATAAGGGTGTAATAAGGGTCAATTTAATGGACAAGAGTTTTCGTCTAATTTGATACAAAGTATGGCTTGTTACGTCTTATTAGTGTACTGAAAAATAAAGAGCGATCCAAATGTGTTTGTATATGTGTGTATGTAAGTGTCTCAGTGGTGCAAAATCAGCTTAAAAATCAGTTTGTGCGTACGGCAGCGTATATGTCTGTTCACGCATATCCACTCCTTTAAATAAGCCTAGACTGACAGCTGACCTTATCAGCAGAAAGCAGGACCTAATTTGCGTGATGATAAGTCTGAGAAAAACATGTGAACGCACAAATTGGCTCTCCTCCCTCTCTCTCTCTCTCTCTCTCTGTCTCTCTCTGTCTGTCTCTCTCTCTCTCTCTCTCTCTCTCTCTCTCTCTCTCTCTCTCTCTGTCTCTAGTCACCCCTTATGCTCTCCGTTCTTCCTCGTCTCTCTGTCTGTCAGGAATCTACGGGCGGAATTAAGTAAATCATCTGACTGTGCATCAAATGGAAAAAAAAGAGGAACAGTGTAATGTCATTACTGACATACTGCTCGTTTCCCTGATTCTCACGAGCTCTTTATCAATGGAGTCTTAGTTTTCTGAGTGTGTGACAGAGGCAGAGGGAAGACTCTCTGCACTGGTTTGCCTCTCTGAGTTTACGTCCACAGTACGTTTCTTTCTTTCTGTTTTCGCTTTGAGATTGGACTGGATCAATCTGAAAACACTTGCATTTTAGTATGGATGAGGAAAATGGAGCTGCATTTTTTTGTAAGACAAGTTTGAGATTAAAAAAGTTAGAGTGGCTAACTTCTGTAAAAATAACTTTTTGTCCTATTTTCTGAAACTAACACTATATCATGACATCCTTAAACAGATTATATGTGTAAAAAAAAAAAATCAGCTTCCTCTGGCTCCTCTTTGTGCTCCTAATGGCATTTGTAAGAATCCTCCACACGTGAACAAAAACAACCCATCAGAGCTAGTTTCCAATCCAAAACGTCCATATTTGACGGTGTGGGGATGAGTCCCAGATTAATTGATCTGATCGACTGCTGAGTGTAACTCACACTAAGGTGGAATAAAACAAGTGCACGTAAATTGGGCAAACAGCAAAAGGAAGATATTTAGTTTCTTTCTGGAAGGGGTGAGGGGTCTTGTTGGACAATATATTGTGTTGGAAGTTAGCGTTGGTTGGTTGTTTTCATTTCCTGATGCTATCATTTTGTTCCTTATTTCACCAAAATTTAACTTGGATCCTTTTTTATTAGTTCCTTCCCCTAACAATCGATAAAAAATGACATGGGGGGCGTGAACTTTTTTGGTCTTCTGAAGGGGGCATGCCAGAAAAAGTTCAGTGTTAGCTGTGTTGTAGTCTAGACCACCTAAACCGAGGGTTTTTGAGGGTTTGAGACCAAGTCAAGACCAAGACAAAGGCAGGGTGAGACCAAGTCAAAACCAGGTCCTGTCCCATCTCTAGCTCTCTCAACTAGTGAGGGAGAGGTACTGTTGTAACGTTTATGTCAAAGCTAAAATTACCTCACAGTTAACAGTCATTAACTGTATCAAAAATGTGAAATTAGAAATTAAGTCCAGTCATCCGGTGCGTTAGAAGTGAAAGCAAAAAGAGACAGAGAGCGATGCTAGAGTGAGCAGCAGCACTTTGTTCAGTCACGGAGTAGAGTGAGTCTGGGTAATAGTGAGCTGAAAGTGGTCGCAAGTGCGGTTAAACTTTTCAAAACTTGAGACAGACAACACTCGTAGACTTCTGTGTATGTATGTGAAAAGAAGAGGTGGCGACATCCAACCAAACACAAAACACAGTGTAACTAAAAGTCACAGAGTTCACTGTTTGATAGCCTGAAAGCTAAATCCCACACAGCAGCTGCAGCTAACATTAGCATGCCTGCAGCCAGTGTCTAAACAGTGTAATATACCCATCTGGACAAAAAAATCTTTAAGTGAGGCATCAACAACAACATGAACATTTTCAGTTATTGATTAGCTTGTTGGATAAATTGTTGCTGGGCTTTTTACTGCAATAACTGTCTTGGTTAGCTTAGCATTTTTTCTAGTGTTAGCCTCAGCCAATATTCAGCCGCTGGCTGCATCTGAAACTCCTCACCAACATGATATTCAGCACACCACAACAGTGTTTAAGATTCATTAAAATGTCCAAAACCAATATTCTTGAATTGCAGACTATTGTGTGTATGCACGGAGGTGGTAGTGACGACAACAACAACATAACAGGAAATAAATCAGGTGTGCTTCCTCTGTGATGTAAACAACAGTATTGCTCTGGTGACTGTAGATTGTAGAGGGGGATTTGGGAAGGCTCTAAATAAATAACAAAATATATGACACAAATAAAATGTTGAAGAATGTTGAGAATTTTGGACTTTTTATGAGTGAAATGACATTTTTGTTATTACTGAGAGAGTAAAATACCAAAAAATTGTACTCCACTATTCCAGGTACCAGTATTGGTACAGTTTTGGTTCAAATGTGATCTGTACCCGACTGTAGTAGCAGGAGGGGACAGACTGAAGACAGGTTTCGCTCTTTCCTATTGTTTAGGTGTCAACCCTTTAAGTTGATCTTTGTTTTGGTGTTATTGTGTGGACGGAAATCATTAGTAAGAAATGCTTGTGTGGATTCACACTGTTTTCACATAAACTATTTTCAGATGGATTGAAAGGGAGCAAGAGGGAAAAGAAAAGAAAAGCTTGTGTAAGAAAGGTCTCATGTCATCTCATTTGTCTGTCTTTGCCCTCTCCTCCTCTCTCATGGCATCCTGTCGCTCTGTGCTCTGATCTGTGGAGCCGTGACAGGAGCCTGTTCCTCAGAGCTGCATCTCCACTTCAAACACTGAGCCAAATGACCCGCTACTGCACGGGGAGGGTAGCACACAGGATTATATGCATGCAGGCGCACACACTCACACACACCTACACACAGAGCTATACGAGTGCTCGGGATGTCTTAACTTGTCCTTTGGGTCTGCTGAGATGTCATCTCCTCCAGCAGCTGCTAACAGTCCATTTCAGCCTCTAACCCTGCCCGGGGCCAGAGCCTTACAGTAGAGTACTAATGATCTCTCGGTTTCAGTCTGTCCCTCCTTCTCCACCCGTCCATCTCTCACACATTTCTCACCGCCTCCATCCCCTGCACTGTCTCTCCTTTTGCTTGCATCGCTGTTTATAATCGCGCCCGTCGGTTCCTGCACCTGTTTAGTATTCTTGCTTGTGAGCATGTCCATAATTGTGCATTTGCAGCTGAGCACATCTTTGTAAACCCGGTGTCCATTAACATTGTGTTTACTGTCTCTGTATCATTAAGAACCGCGGACGTGTGTCCTAGTAAAAGACTAGGACATAAACTGAAGTGATGTAGCCACGGTCAGGCTCACATTATTCTCTGTTCTATTTCCATGGCTGCCTGGGAGCCTAAAAGCCTTCATAAATTACACTGTTATTTGGGTCAAACCTCTGTTAGTAAGCACGTGGCTGATTTAGAGCCTCGACTGCCTTCCCATAGCTCTGTGTTTGTGCTTCATATGTGTGTGTACACAACCACACACACACGAGCACAAACAGATGCACTTTTGTAATGGTATAAACAATAAACATTCATTCATATCACAGAGTATGACAAGGGTATAGACAGAGAGAGAAGCGTGAGTGTTTTTTATTTTTTGTGAATAGACCACGAGCAGAGTTTGAGTCAGCACTTGCACACTGTTTTAGTAACCCCTCTTGTGTGGTCAAACATCAGCTATCACAGTATGCGTGCGTGTTGCATGTGGTTATGGATACTGTGAGTGTGTGTGTGTGTGTGTGTGTGTGTGTATGTTGGTGTGCCTCCAATGTTGCTGTTAGTTTTCCAAGACATTTTACAAACCATGCGATTGTGGTTTTGCACTACAAAAACCCCACCAACTGGTTTTTCTCTTAAACTTGTAATTTTGCTGTCCCGCTGGTTTTCTCTGTGTACTTCCAATGTTTATTTTCTTCACCTCTACCCAAACAAGTCCAGCTACTGTGTTTGTATATACGGTCACAGCACGACAGGTTTAGTTTAGCTTAATTTAATTTCATCTGTATAAAGTTAAAGTTGAGATTAAATTTTAACCCTTTTAGATCACATCCCCAGTCATATTATGCATCTGTTTAAATTTATGACACACAAAAGGTCTGTGGAGGTGGCTGTATCTGCAGAGATCCTGTGCTCTGCCTGTATTTCTCATTATTTTGATGTGCTTGGGATAATTTACCAACCTAAAACCTCATTATTCGTCATTCTCTGAATTAGATACAACAATAAACTATCTTTCTGGTGCACTTACAAAAAGCTTGAACAAATCATTCAGATTCTACCTTGAATAATACAAAAATCCATTTCTTTGTATTCCTGTATCAAAATCCAATCATGTTTTTTTCCTGTCAAATGTGACGTTTGTTTACGTAAGCTTGAACCAACCAATTTCAACCAATAATATGATATCACCGTCAATCAATTTTCATCTTTTAGAAATACATTTTTTTTAGTTAGCTAGCTAGCAACAGCATGGTGTGTCAGGTCTTGACACGCCCACTTTTCAACAAACCAAATTCCTCCCTACAATACGACCCACCTGCCTATCCTGTCTCACTCAGAAATACTTTAAAATATGGAAGCATAATATTCGTCTGTATTTCTAAAGAACCTCAGAATAATCAACAATCAAGCATGTTCGAGAAACCACTTGAGAAAAATGCTGAAGGCCATGTCTAAAGCCTCTGTAAATATTTCCGGCTCATTTAAAAGTAATGAAAACTCAATGATTCTTGTTTTCATGTGATTATACGCTAATCAAAACATACCATTCCTGCCATATTCTGCCAATGAAAATCTTACACACTGGGCCCTTAAAGTAGATCAATTTTTCAAAAAGTGGTCATGTCATTTTGGAATAAAAATCATCAAGAAATGAACATCTGAAGATAACTGCTGGAATCCAAATGAGTGTGCCTCAGATGGCCCAATATATATGCATATGAAGAGTCACATGTCTCAGTTAGGTTATTGACCCTTGACCACCAAAAACCCTCCTCATCAACTTCAACTCATTGACCAGCCTGTCACACAAGCTGGTCGATTGCTCGTTTTGTCCTCCTCTAATTCCTTTGTTTTTCAGAGGAAAGTCAGCGTTGACTACTTTTTATATATGAGTGGGTTTTTCTACATTGTTACATCATTTTGATGCACTCTGAATTCGTTCCATTCCTTTACACGATGTGAACTTTCCTTACTCGTACCCTGTAATTTCCCAAATACACCTACACACAAATACACAACCAGCAGCACCACTTACCAATGTTCTTTTTTTCCTCTTATGGCACTAAACAAATCCCCAGAGGCCGCCACCAATCAATGCCAAGCAGACATGCCCACTTGTCAATGGCAACCATTATGTAGATGACAACCAGGCTGGAGGAAGACGAGTAGTACATGCAAGAGGAAGGTAGCAGTAGTAGTAGTATTAAAGAAAATAGTAAAAAGGAGACCAGTAGATGACTGTGTGTGCCTGTTTTTTAGTAGCAATCCACGTTCTAGACATAGCCTGAATAATGCCACAATATTGGCATTTCTACTGTTTCATTACACAAATGTTTTCACTTAATGTGACACAGTTTTCTAAGTCTAATATTGTTCTAGGGAGACCTTGAGTTTAAAGTCATTCCAACCCACTGCTAAAATGTTCTGTGCTTTCCACTCATAACCCTGGAAAAAATTAAGAGGCCACCCGATATTGTTGGAATATTTTAACAAAGCGGCCTCCCAAATCTTCTCGGAGGCATCGCCGCTGTGATCAAATAGAAAACAGGGCTTTTGCCCAAAGATAACGATGGAACAGAGTTTTATGGGTTTGATGCTATCATGTGATGGGTCGTGTGTGTGAAGGGAGTTTCTATCTGCAGCTAATTTCGCATAATCCTGGACCCATTTGCCTAGAATTTTTTGTGCACTGTGTGCTCAAGAACCTCTCGTGGTTGTGGTGAATCACAGTTTTGTAAAAATCTATGTATAACCTAAATTGATTGCTGACTCCTCACTGCTGTTCATCAAATCATCAACAACTACTAGGGTAAAACAAGGCTTACCTACTTGCAGGGTGGAAAAGTAACTAGTTACATGTAATTAAATCACAAAATAAATGTAATTGATATATGTTACAGTTATTGAGAAAAAATACGTACTTAAACTACCATTACTAATCAAAATGTTGGTGATTACAAAGGGGTTACACCTGAATATTAGTTTCAGGTTGACTCTTGGTGATTGCTACTCTACTAAGTAGGGAGGTTCTTTGTACTATGACAGTTTTCCTAAAAGTAGATATAAACAGCAACATATTGCGTTGCTTACAGCATCGCAGTACATAGCAATATATTGAGTAACTCCTGTATCATGATGCATTGAGGTATGAGGTATTGCTGGATTCTTGCCAATACTCAGCCCTACTACTGTGTGCACTCTTCTAGTTTAATTTGCTTTTTAAATATATGTTACAGATGTGTTGTGTGTTTTGGATTTCAGAAAATGTTTTAAGATTTTTGTTGACTACTTCGTAGTGCAGTCAAGTTTCATCTATACTTGGACAGTCCCTAAAATCTGCACCAGCACCTTAGTTTTAGAACGAGTTGTCCATCAGTTGGAGGGTTTGATTGTCAACTTCTGCTCTTCACATGTCGACGTGTCCTTGAGCAAGACAGTGAAGCTGTGTTCCTGCTGATGGTCAGGCCATTCATTGTAGTTATGTTGCCATTGACGTCAGTGTGTGTGTGTCTGTGTGTGTGGGTGAGTGGATGAGGAGTATATTGTAAAGCACTATATAAGTGCATTTCTTTTAGCATTTACCAGAAAACCTTTCAAGAATGTTTTACTAAAAGAAATATTTTTTGCGATAACAAAGGCATAACACTCTACTACCTCACAGAGCCGTGTGGTGTCATAGTGAATATTAATAATACTTGATCTGTATTTGTAACAGTTGTGCTGCTGTAAAGGGTTGTGTGAAGGCTGTTGAATACAACCTTCATATCCTCTTCAGATGAGAAATAAAGCGAGAGAAAAGTAGCAGATGATGAAGAGACAGAACAGGATGATGAAGCAGAAGCATGTTTTGCTGCTTTGATGTTACAGAAAACTGTGTAGGTTTCATCCACAGAGGGTTGTGTTTGCACCAGCCAAGTCATTACATAGCACCTTGAAATAACCACATTTCTGATGGGCTACATAATGTAGATAGTTAGCTACAGGCCCCTGAGCTTCTACACCTCCATTTGGCTTGGAAAACCCTCTCTTGTGGATCCGCCAACAGCAAAACAGCTTCTCCCAGCTCAGCCTCGGCTCGTAGAAGGGGTGGGGTGGGGGGGTTGCTGCGGTTTTCTCTGCTCTTCGCCGTAACATCAAAGCTTGATTGATGGCACTTGAAGATCTGTGTTTGATTATACAGGGTAGGAAACACACGTAAACACGCGGTGCGTACAAAAGAACACTCATGTCTCTCCTCCACACACACACATGTGCACGCTCAGGCAACGGGCGCAGGAAATCATGCAACGTTCTGCAATCAGCTGTAACACACAGGGTTCATAATGGGATTTCACAGAAGGTCTGTACATTTCTGAGTAGGAAGACGTTAACTGTGTGTTTACACTCAAATAAATAAGACCTGTATAGACACTGTCACCCCATACAGCATGATTTACTGAGCCTGTATGTATCCGTTTGTGTAATTTATAGACCAACAGATGTGATCCTGCTACATTTCCTCTAAATTTAGCTCTTCATCATATTTTCTCCCGTCGATAGAGAGCACGATTTAGAGGGAGAGCCAGTTTGTCTTTGGTCAGAGTCCCTCTTGAGTCATCCAATAGCAGTTCAGCATGTCATGTCTGCCTGGCATTAAACAGCCATTTCCACATCTGTGAGGGATTATGTGGTCAATATTATCTCAGTCCCTCCAAACCCCTCCAAGTTTTTCTTCACCTTTTTTTTTCAAACTCAAACACAATTTATTCTCCTCTCCTCTTATTCTGTTCATCCTCTGTCAGCCTCTGCTCCATTTCCAAATCTGTTAGTGATTTTAGGTGATGACAGCTGTCCAGTACAGGCAGTATTCTTGGTGTGTTTCTCTTTCTGGTTACCTATTTGATTTGGGTCACACAGTATTTGGAAATGCTAAAGTTTTTAGCATATTTGGAGCCAACAACCATGGGTCGATTATCAAACAGTGGAACTCTGCACAGTGTCTTTGCTGTCATTTTGCATCTGTTTGTCATCATTTTGTATCTGTCTCTGTTTTATGTCTCTTTTTACTTTTTCTCCTTTCTGTGTAGTTGTTTTGCAGTTCTTCAAAGTCATTATGTGTCTTATTGTTGTCATTTTGCATCTCTGTCATAATTTTGCCTCTCTTTGTCATTTTGTCTCTTTTTACTTCTTTCCATCCCTGTATAGTTGTTTTTGCAAGTTCTTTGCAGTAATTGTGTCTCAATGTAGTAATTGTCCATTTCTTTGTAGCTGTTTTGCATCTGCTGTCATTTTATATCTCTTTATCATCATTTTGCATCTCTTTGTAGTCAGCTTGTGTCTCTTTGTAGTAAATGTCCATCTCTTTGTAGCTGTTTTGCATCTGTTGTCATTTGATCTCTTTGTCATCATTTTGCACCTCTTTGTCATTCTGCATTATTTTGCAGTAATTTTGCATTGCCTCATAGTCATTTTACATCTCTCTATAGTCATTTTGCAGCACTTAGTGGTCATTTTGCAGAGCTTAGTAGTTGTTTTGCAGCACATTGTAGTTGTTTTGCATTTCTTTTTGTTATCATTTTAAGTCTCTTTGCAGTTGATGCGTGACTTTATAGTTATTTTGTGTCTGTGTCAGTACCAGAACTTCCAGGTGTTGCTGTTGGTTCAAAGGCTGCACTTAAACTTTGGTATTTAGTTCACCCTGAAGATGAAGTGAGAACTTCTGTCTAAAGCTTCCTGCAACAGTAGAACATCACTGACTTTCTTCTGCACAGATATTATAGTAAATACTACTGTATACCAGTACTGTATTATACAAAACATCATAAGAAGCCACTAAAGAAAGTCAGAGATGCAGGACCTTTTTTTCTCAAAGCAGAGCTTATCTGAGGTAAACTACAAATTTGAGTTACTGTATTAATTATTGTAGCCTCCATATGGCGAGAAGCTGCAAGATGAAGAAAAAAAATAAAGAAAAACAAATATTGGATTGGAATTATTTGGGGTCCCCTGATTGCCTGTGGCCCCTGGGCCTGTTTCCAAATAGGCTCACTCAGTAATCTATCCATGCCAGTGACAAAAACGTTTTTCACAAAATTAATTTTACCTGACTTATTCACTGATTTGAGCTGCAGTGGTGCATTTAACTCCACGTATGTGCTTCCCAATCGATACTAAACCAAAAAGCAAGCATAGTTTCCACATGCAGTCAGACCCAGGTGTTTTATCCTCATTGCCTATTCACCATTCTTCTCTCCTTTTTGTATTATTTGTCCCAACTAAAAATTGCACGGATCAAATCACAGCTCTGTCAACATCCATTTTCCTGCTCCACTGCATGCACTAGAACACACAGAGACCATGACGCAGACATACACCCAGGGTGGCGTCTCATTCCTGTGGCTGATGAGAGCAGGCATGATGGGAGTGAGGCATGTAATGTGATTTATAGAGCTGGGCTCACTTTTCAAATTCAATCAGGAACTTTGATTACTGATGAAAATTTGAGACAGGAAATCGCTTTGATAGCAAACTAAAACCTCATGAGACAGAAGAGCACTGATGTGTGTGTGTGTGTGTGTGTGTGTGTGCGGCCCGTGAAACACTGAGCCTGTCTGAACTCGGCCATATTTGATTAGAGAGGACACACGCAATGCAATCAAGAGCGACAAAGCAGGAACTTTTAACCAATGACTGATGAAATCTTTCCTCTGGTTCAGATTTTATCGTCAGCTTACTTTTTGTCTCCCCTTCTGATACTCACATTGCTTCCTCAGTCACACATGAGCATCTGTTTTGGTCTCCTCTTCTGATACTCACACTGCTTCCTCAGTCACACATGAGCATCTGTTTTGGTCTCCTAAGTATTATGACCACACAGAAGTAACGTTCACAAGCCAGTGGACCCCTCTTCTGTGGGCGGAGTTCAGGTGGAGGCAACAATTCCTTAAACATGGTTAGCTAACACCAGCTAGCAAGTTGTGTTGATTTGTTTCTTAACAATGACGGAAGAAGCAGACTGGCCAAACTGTACGTCAATGGACGGACCATCTTTCTGCAACTATAGGGTTGGCATTTGGACGAATGTATTGGCGACTGGCTGAGTCCGTTACCATTTGTTTTAATTTTTGGGTGATTTCTGTCATTTTGTTTTGCTAATTTAATGCTCTGCAGTGGCAAAGTACACACCTATGGTTAAACACCATAAGGCGATGCATGCGAGCCACGAAAAAATAAGCAAAATTAACTCCCAAAATGTCAAGACAGGAAATATTCTCACACTTGTTTTCATTATTATACAGGAAAATACAACAATCCAGTCTTTCCACTGTCCCAACAATAATAAATCACTGCATCAAATGTGAAAACAGTCCAGTTCTACTGGCAGTTTTACTCTCCCTCCTCCTCCCAGCTTAGTCCTGAGTCGAAGCAGTGCCTGCCACACTGCAGACCATTAAATTAGCAAAGTAAAATAATAAAATGGCTGTACATATTCAGAAAAAATTGTATTTTCTTCAGCCGTTGTTAAAAAACAAGCCAACAAAACTTGCAGCTACTGATAGTGCGATTTTTTCTGCCACCACCTAAGCTCCTCCCACAAAAAAAAAAAATCATATTTACCAACAGAAAAGAGGTCTCTACAGGGGCCTGTAGTCATGACGTTGGCACTAAAAGGCTCTATGGACACACACACATGTACACATATGGCTGACCCTGCAGAGGTCATGGTGGATCTATAGCTGTTTGGTCTCTTGTGTTATTTTAATGTCTGTTGTTGCACATGAGGGGACACTCAAACCCACACCTGACAGCATGACAGAGGGGCCCAATTACCATTCCCATGGGAGATAGCGTGTGTGTGTGCGTGTGTGTGTGTGTGTTTCATGGAGAGAGAGTGCAGGGAAGAGGAACAGAGACGGAAGGCAGAGATACAGACTGAGAGACGGAGAGCTTGCGCATGTATGTGATACAAACATGACAACCTCATCAGTCACCAATGGCCTTTTAAAGTGTTCTCCATAGGGACACCTGACCTTTTCACATGATGCCAATAGCAGCTGCATGATGAATCAATCGCCTAAGCCTTTGGCTCCCAGTAGCCTCCATGTTATCCAGAGTAAATATGTGAGATGACATTCTCTGTATTGAGATACCTGGAGACAAAAGCCCAAAAGTTATGGATTGGCCTTTAATGGTGAAAAGACACCCAGTGGTGATAGCAGTGAGACAGACATGGGGCGTTTCCATCTGTACTTTTGGACGAGCCAAGTCAAACCATGCAGTTCTGATTTACATTGCCATGACCACTTTGAAAGCGCCAAGCTGTGCCGAGTTGCACCTGAGTTTGTTTATACCTTCAGGTATCTTCCTTATTTTACTGTTTCATGTTTGCTTTCAGCTGATAGGAGTCGTGTTTATTTACTGCTAATGAAAACCCAACATTTCTTTCATAATGAAAGTGTTAAAATAACCGTAAAATAATGTCTTCATTTAAAGGCACACCTTCAGGCTGATAACCCTGTTGTAATAGAGATGCAGATCCTTGCCGTGCTGGACTAATGTGCCGAGTCAAACCACGCCGACACATGGTTATGGAAAAGGAGTAAAAGAGTCAATGGACCTCAAAGAGAGGGCTGCATGAGGAGGAAACTTTTGGATGGATGGATAGATGGATGGAGGTAGGGGAAATTAGAAAGCTACGAGAGGGGGAGATAATGGGGTAGTCGAGGTCAGAGAACTCGCCACAACCTTTCTGTCTGTCTGCACAGGATGGATAGGAACGGGGAGAAAAAATGGGGATGCACGAGGCCAGCAGAAAGATTAAGAGGAGGGCAGCAGGAGAAGATAGATACTGAGGAAATGGAGAACAGGCCCTGAATATTTTGTGTGTCTGGCCGTGTGTGTGTGTGTGTGTGAAAGAGAGACAGAGGGAGCGAGCGATAGGGGAATATGGAGCCTAATATGATGGGCTAAATGAGGTGTAATGGCGGTAACATAGAGTGACAGCAACTGGGCCAGTGCATTAAGGGGTTAACCAAGGCCAGGAGTCGCTGACCTTCTCCCTCCCCCGAGACAGAATTATCTCGCAGTGAAGAACACACACTACAATCACACACAAACACACATACTGATAATGAAGATGTGGTCACAGGATGGCCGTATTTTGCCATTCAAGTTATGTTATGATGGGAATTTCACCACCGCTGTCACCATTAGAGCAGAGCCGGGGACAAATGAGACTACCCTTGAATTTTTCCCAGCCCTGCACTGAATTTCTGCAGGACTGGTCAGACGCTCTCCAAAACAAAATTTGATACCTTCAGGCTTTGTTACACAGCAAAAAATAATTAAGCGAGGGCTTCGTAACACTTTCATGTAAAGGCGCTTTGAATTTTATACCCCGGTGTAATTTTACTGTGGAATTGTGCAAGAAAATAACCATATTTCTAGTGTGCGTGTCTGAGAGTGAGGGACTGCAAGGAAAAAAAAGCAAAAAATGTGCGAAAGAAAAAGACACTGCAGGCTTCAGGTGAGAAATTAGAAATATTAGCATATTTATTACAGCAACATGAAAGACATTAGAATGCCTACACCCTTTACAACAAGCAACGCAGAGGAAACTGGCATGGGGACAAATAAGCATTGTACGGTGGCCAAAGAAAGAGAGAGGAGAGGAGAGAAAGAGACAGAGAGCTGAAAGTCTCCGATGAGAATCACTCATGAACATTTACAATACAGACCAGGTGGGGAATGGAGGACAAACACTGTATTTGAGATCAAGCAAACCAACCCACGTAGCTAACCTTGAGAGGGTGAATAGTGACAGAAACCTGGGATTTCGAGAGTTGAAACCGAAGTGTGGGTATGACCTCTGTATTCTTAAAATCTCTTAAGTGGGAGTGTTGAATATGCTTGTAAAAAGGGAAGATATTGTCACAATATACCCATATTTTTTTCAGTGACACTTAAAATTGTCCTTTTCTACTCCTGACCTTGCATTACGAATTTTGTACGTGAAACAAATTTTCAGCCAAATATAGCAAATAGGGAGCTAATCCAAATCCATAATCCGCATTTCTTTTTGATCGAGTATTATCGTATGACTCAAATAAATAAAAACAATTCCGTCGATTCATTTTTACAGGTCGTCATTTCAGATTTTTCTAAAATATTTTCAGGACAAAATGACTTTGCTCTGCGTAGAGGAATCAAAGTGTAGGTGCTGTTGGAAGGGGGGGGGGGGTCTCTGGAATGTTATAAAACCAGGGTGTTGATGTGAGGTCATCTTAAGAACACAGATAAATACTACCTGTACATACACTTTACTCTTAATATCGCCTCTATAGGGCAACAGAAAAGAACAATAGCTCAGTAAATAAGGCATCTAAAAGGCCAGCGGTCAAGGGTAGTCCGCTAGAGTGAAATCATAGAGTTAGCAAGAGTAGAATGTACTAACAGTTTCAGACTCGTTGGAAGTATATTCTATTTCTGTGCGTGGCATATTTGGCAAAAGAAAAGTTTGGCAAACAGTATTTAATTTCCTGATGATATTTATTTAGCTGTTAATGTAGCTATTTGTATATTTTGTTCTGAAATGAAAGGGCAGAAACAACTAAAAAGCTAAATTGTGCTGCCAAGTAGTGGTTGAAATTTTCACTCAGCGCCCACTCCGTCCCGCCCCAACCGACAGTTCACTAAGCCACGCCCCCTTAGTTACTGTTGCTATGCCTGTCAAGCTTTCCATTCTATAATGGCACATAATATAGTTCACCAAAAGAGTGGCAGAGCTGCATGAGTAGGTTTAAAACATTGCCTCCTGCCCATTGTTCAGACAGCCCGTTATTCCGAAAACCCCAACGGTGCAAAAAAAAAAAAAAAGTCCAATTTGATCCACGCTGCATTCGTCACACAGCCTGTTATCCCCAAAAACAAACGACCGTTGCTCTGAAAATGCTCTCTCTACCTGCAGTTATTAGTCCAATGACTGCTGGCCATGTCCATGTTGCTGAATCATCGGGGTCCCTTAAAAGGCTGACTTGCACCAAACAACACTTCAATTGTTCTGCAGACACATTTCTAATAAATCATTAGAGTTTTCCCTCAGCTGATGTGCGCCCCCGTCACTTGAGTTGTTAGAAGTAAGCGGATAAAAAAAAAAAACACTCAGTCTGAGCTGTCTTAATAGCCTACAGTCTTTTTGTAGTCTTTCCTGTTTTAACCAAATCAAACATGTTTGATGTTACTTTTTAGATATTAGGGTTAGGAGAGGGGGCCAGTGGGACATTTCTGTTCTTGTTTTCAGTGTAGAGTTAGTCCTGTTGTAAGTTTGATGGGACTATTATTTTGTTCTGATATAACCCTGTTTCGGCTGCCAAGCTTCCATGCTTTTTCCAGACGTGTTTTCAAACAATGGTTCACTTTTAACACTGCAAGAGAAAAGGCTTTAAGGATGACGACAGTGTGTTTAGGAAATGTATTGGGTAATGTCGTCCGCGGTGCTGAAGTTTAAACTTTCCCAAATCCAAAAATAAACAGGACAGAGCTGCTGTTTCATTAACCTGTAAACCCACGAACAAATGTAAGCTAGTGAATTAGCAATGCGCACCTTGGCCTTGGAAGTAATGTTCGGTTATTACTGTAGATTGTTAGCTGGTTAGCTCTGCATGCTAATAATGGCAGTTTACATTAGAGCATACAAATGCACCATTTACACTGTGTATTTTGGATTTTGGGCTTCGGAAAGACTGAAAAAAGCCACCACCTTCTCATCCATCTGACTACAGATTGCTGCAAAATGTGGAAAAATGCAAAGCTTGACAGGTCTGCCGTGCCTAGTTGTAATTGCTAAGCTATGATTGGACAATTTCTGCTCCAGGGAGGGTTTCAGTTTGTGACGTCAGTGGATAGAAACTTGATTGGAGGACTTCTCTTTTCTCAACATCCCTCCTTCTGTCCCGTCCCCGCCCAAACGAGCTTTCATATAAGTTGTGTTGTAGGCCAACACAGGCTTAAAAAGTGCATGTAATTACTGTTACTAATTACTCAAATTAAGCCAGTGTATAAATAAGGAAAGTTCATTCTACTCATTCTAACACTATGGTAGAAACTGCAGTCACTGTCACCTGTCAATCAAAGCTGAAGCTTTGCACCATGCTACATTCCTTTGTTCAGACCAACGAATCACCTCTCTTCACTTTTCTCCTGTACGACCCGCCCCTGAACGAGTACTTCAGAAATCTCTTTTTCACAATAAAAGTACATCATAGTCATCATCATCATCATCATCATTATCATTACAAACATTCTAACATTGGAAATCAACACTGTACATATTTTACACTATGATACAATCATATATACTGTACTTTTTGCCACTGTTGGTCCTATAGAGTACCACATATATTAAAACTGGGTTTGGGAATACACTAAAGCAGGTTCAGTGCCATTGATGCAGTGCACACAAAGAGGGTCCCATCATATTTAACCTTGTCATTAATGTGATAAGCAGCAGTTTCCTTCTGACGAGGGAAAACCAACAAACCAATGTATTTGCTTTTTGCTGTAAACATTGTTTTGTACATTTGCCTTATTGGCGTTGGTCTGAAGCTAGGGGTGCTTGAAAGAGGTTGGCATGACTGATAACAAGAAAGTGAGACAGTACAAGACACACAAACCATCCTTTTTTTTTTTTAAGTGAAATTTAACCTCTCGTGGTGGCACAGCTGAAAATCAACACTGCGTACTGTATATTTCATCTCGCTGTAAAAAGGGTCCATTCTGATGCTCCATTTCATCAAGCAGAACATTTGGACAAAACACTGTAATTACCAGTGGCCAGCCTTGTGTTACCATCCAGCCATGGAAACTGATTAAAGGAAGTAAGGATAGAAAACAAAATGGTGGTACGCTGCCCAGATGAACATTTCAAGGTTACTGTACATGGCACAACACTGGAAAAACAAGTTACACGTTCTTAACAGTGTCAACTCTATCATGACCTTGGCATCACCTTTGCTCTACACAAAAACACTTTAACTTTCTTAACACCTGAAACATGGGAAGGCAAACTCTTGAGCTGAAATATTCCCGACAACATCACACTGTAAACAGCTGGACAGACGATGTCATTTGGAAAAAAAAACAGCCAGATATGGAAGAGTAAAAATTTCTCTGTGCTAACTGCACTTTAAGCAGTTTCTGCTGTTTCTTTGCACTCACATCTTTAAGTGAGAGCAGACTCGCAAACGTGCACTGTCTAGTTGCTATGGAAGTGTGTCTGAGATCAGTCGCTAGGGAAGCCCTTGTCCTGTTCAAATACACTATTTAAATGAATCATACTTCCATCCTACATGAGCTAGCAAAATCTACATCCCTCTCTATCTCTAAAGGTCCAGGTTTTCTGTTCCCCTCACCCCACACATTCATGTCATTCAGAATCTCGGCCCTTTCATTGGCTTTCTGTGTACAGAGAGCAATGGAAAGGGCTGTACACTTACTAGGTAATAACTCCTATTAAGGTTGAGCGATATAAACCTCACCACCAATACAAACGTTAGGTCCATCTCTACGGTTGTGGGACGCACAGCCCATATAAACATATATCTACACATATACATATCTTCTGACCCTTTTTAAACTCTTCAAGGTGAAAACTTAAAACAAAAACAAAATGACAGTAAAAACCAACTGTACACCTCACAGACAGTGATGATAATTATATTCTAATTTGTTTTTTTGTTTTTTTTTTGTAATTTCTTTTGTTAAAAATCTTTTTTTTTTCTTCTTTTGTTGAGCTGATATGGTGTGAAATGGTCTGGGATGCTCTAGATGTGGCCTTGTTGCTGGACATGTGTCTCTCTGTTGCTCCGTAATGGTGGTCGTGTTGCTGGGACTCTTGAGTGCTAAAGCCGGTAGTGCCCATCGAGGATGGGAAGGATGGTGAAACTGCGAGAAGGTGAAGGAGTCAAGCGTCCATGTTGTCTCCATCTCAAGTGTGTCTCAAAATCAATGGAGGCCCGAGCACAGAGTATCCATTTAAACTCCATTTCAGCGGGGGAAACTCTTCACAGGAGCATCCATTTTGGCTCTGTCTCACTGTGTGTTTATGTGGAAACTGTTATACTTGGACGTGCGTTCCCTGGGCCTGCAGGCTCTGCGTGCTAGACAAAATCTTCTTCTGGTGTCCAGCCAGAGTCACACCCATCTTAGCCAATTCACTGCAAGAAAGACAGAAAAACATGCAGACAAAATATTACTATTATCAAGGACACTTTTAGAAAAACAACTGCATTGTCTGTCAAATGCCAAGCAGCAGCGATGCTGAGTTTTCATGTCCAAGATACTTGTGTAAATCCTCTTCTTTAATTTCAAATGACACTCAAGTGGAATATAATATGTCTTTTACTGACAATTTTGACCTTTTGGGTGTTTCATTTAACTGGGATGAGTCACCAGCCGTCTGTACCTGACACTGATGTAGAGGACTGAGTCCAAGCTGACATATCCAGCACTGGAAAAGTTCTCCTTATACTGGCCCATCTTGATGGCCTCCAACCACTCATCCACTGTGTTCACACTGAACTCTGGGGTGGACGGGTCCTCCCTGCTGGGATACAGAGCACACTCACAACTCAATGACATTTTGTCCCGCTGAGTGGCTAAATAACATTTTCTGACTGGTGCTGAAGTCAATTATTTGTCTTTGGAATAGTCATTAAATCTAACTCTTTCATTCATAATAATAAAAACTGCTGGCAGCACATTTGAAGAGTCATTGCTCATTCATTGTGCTGGATGCTGCTTTTCAGAGTCACTTTAATTTTGCAATAGCCGCAGCATGACGGACTCAAATCCACTGTGAAAGGAAAACATAAACCCTAAACTTTAAACCTAGCCATTAGTGGCTAAGTATGATTAATGATTGGTCCTCTCACTGCCCATCCCAGTACAAGTGCACGCAGCTTTATTTTTGGAACCCTTTGATTTGTTTTCTTGCTTTGTATTGTGTTAAAGGATCTGTGTGTTTTTATCCATTTGCATTTCCATGTTATCAGCTCACTAAGCTAACTAACTAAATACACAAAGGTCCAGTTCCTGAATGAAACCAATGCAAGGGCGATGCATTGTAAATTTTCCTAACTAATCTAGTTTGCGTTCACAAATGCAAAACTCAAAATACTCTGACGCATATTATCTTGAGTGGTAAAATGTTGGACATTTTGTTTCCTGTTACCTCTTCACATTAAAAGCGCCTTGTTGTTTTGTCAAGTAAAAGTTTTTATTACAACACATCCAAAACAGGAAATGTGGGGTTGGCTTTCATTTCCATCACATGACTTGGAGCTGTTGGAGCTTAGCCTTTTTGAACGCACACTGAACCAGTTGGAAAATTGATATATCACACTGGTTTGATTCGAGAACCGGACCTTTAGGTGTGAACCCACCTTAAGACTCTTCTTTTGGTCCCATTATTATCCTTTCAGCTGTTCTGGAATTTGTTATTTTTTCTATTTGGAGTTTCTTCTGTCTTTTTGAAAGGGAATGAAACATATTGTGTTGCACACTGTATGCTGGTCTGGTTCTAAACATCAGCTAGATGCCCCAACTATAAAAATGTAAATTTAAACATAATGATATTCTATGGATGTTTGCAATACAACTGTGAAGACAGGGAGTCTTAACTGAATGGATATGCCAACCCACAATCTTATAGTCATACCTTTTCACTGACAAATATTACGTTCCTGACAAAAGATAAGAATGTAATTTTACTGAAATGACATTTCCTACTTTGCCCAATTTTCAAAACTGACAAAGTAGATTTACAATGTAGATCTGAGGCAGTGATTATGTCTTCAACCCATGTACCGTCTTTTAATCTGATCCAAGTATCTCAAAGACTACAAGTCGGTGAATGTGTTGAATTCACAGCTTTAATTTATAGCTTTCTCCCACTGACCATGCTGAGCTGTTGGCCAGCTCTCTGAGGCTGGCTGGGTTTCTGATGAGCTTGTCGAGGATTGTGACAATCTGTCCAAACTTTGGCCTGTCGCTGCGTCCCTTCTCCCAGCAGTCCAGCATGAGCTGGTGCAACACCACAGGACAGTCCATCGGAGCAGGGAGACGGTAGCCCTCGTCTATTGCTTTGATCACCTGCAGGGGAGAGAATGTAAAAGATCAAGTTCTGCGATCAATACGAGAGAGGGGAATAAAAAATGTCGAGGAAAATTCAGTTTCAAAGTTAAGAATTGAGCTGCAGATCTCGGTAAATGAGACATGATGTGTGTGTTTGTGACTCACATCCTGGTTGGACATTTCCCAGTAAGGTCTCTCTCCGTATGAAATCACCTCCCACATGACGATGCCGTAACTCCACACGTCGCTGGCAGAAGTGAACTTCCTGTAGGCTATGGCCTCTGGAGCCGTCCATCTGATGGGGATCTTCCCTCCCTGAAGAAGGTTCACAACACAGTCAACACATACTTGGCATGCTGAATATGTCACACTGAACTTGATGTTTTGCAACGGTGTAAATATTTAGAAGTTGTTTCATTAATACGTTTGCTGCCAGGCGCTATAATAAATCGAGAGCAGAGCTGACAAAACACATTACAAGATGGTGGCTCCAGAGAAGCTCGCTGTCTTTAAAGGGATAGTTCACATTATGTGAAGTGGGGCTGTATGAGGTACTATTAAGCAGCAGGAGTACTAGTGTAGGAATTTAAGGGTTCAGCAGCAAGTTACATTTTTTTGCACTTGGGTCAGAAATGTACTTGCCCAGTGTTAACTCTTACTTCCTACCTGCACATACTGTTGTATTTATTAGACTAAAGTCAACTGTCATGTTTAATGCAATGCCTATAAAATGTCAGAAAATAGTGGAAAAATGTCTATCCCAGTTGTCCAAAGTCTGATATGAGCCACAATCTTGTTTGTCAGTCCAAAACCTCTAAATATTCAGTTTAATATGATAATAAATGGAGAAATTTCCATTTTTGAGAAACACCAAACAACATTTTCTACTAATTTTGCTTGTTAAATTACTTAAACCATGAACTGATTATCAAAATAGTTTAATAATTTAATTCTAGCAAGTGAATTGTTAGATTTACTAGCCTGACCTGACATTTCAGGCCTTGGAATTATTATATTAGCCACCAAAAAAAATATCCAAATCAGTTTTAAGTGTGCACCATATTGAGAATATATTCATCATTTTACCTTGCCAGCAGACAACCTTTTCCAACTGGGAATCCACTGTTGTATAAGCCAAATGTCCAAAGCCACCAGACTCCACTGACAAAATCATTAATTTTACCTCACAGAACACAGGAGTTGTTGGTCTGCTGCTGCGTCGATCAGTTAGTTTGTTTGTGATATTGTATGACTTCAGTGTTTTAAAAGGTTAATTCGGATTCACTGAAGTTGCTGAATTCTATGAAGTAAAAACACTGATTTTGCCTATGGAGTTTGGTTGGTTTTGAGAGAGTGATATTTGGCTTATGTAACAGCAGTTTCCCATCAATTATCTTATGGCAAGATAAAGTTGTGAAATTTGGCTAAAATGTGTTTTGCTGCTGACCCTGTCCAGAGCAGGAAATTGTTTATCTTCCTACACCAAAACTTCACCAAACTGCCATCAACTGTAGGTAATACACTACCGCCAAGTACCTCATACAACCCCACTGCAAACAATCCGAACTACCCCTTTAAGAACAGAGCAGGTGAGGTAACACACCATCTTAACAAAAACAGCACTCCTCTCTAATGCGCTCACAACATAGGCTTTCTCTCGCTGCACTGGGTTTTCTTGCGCTTTCTTTTGTCATCAGTGTCTTTTTTTCTTCTTCCATGCTGCTTCTGCTTTGTTGTTGATGCACAGATCAAAAGAATTCCATAAAAGCCACTGTATAGACACAATAGGCTGTAAGATACCCCCGCCCTCGCTCTTACTCTGTCTAACACATACACACACACACACACACACGCTCAGTGTACCTCTATAGGGCTCGGTTCAGCTTTTTAACATGCGGCAGCTGCCTCTGCACCACCTAGCATTCCCCATCTCTGCTTGGTCAAAGTCAAATAAAAGACAAAGCTGCCAAGTCACTCAGCACTGTACTTTTGTTTCCACCACCCCCTGTCCACCCCTACCCCACTCTCTTTTTTTTCTGTTAACTGCTCTCACTGGATCCTTCCCCTGCCTTCCCTTATTTTCTCCCTCTCTCTCTCAACCTCCCTCGATCTCAGTCTTATTTGATATCCTCCCTCTCCGTGTCTCTTGCCCATCTCCGCCTCGCCCCCCCCCCCCCCCCCGACCCTCCATGCCTGCAGCTCTCCATCTAGGTCTCCTGACATCAGTGGGAGTGTGTGTGTGATTGCAATAGAGCAGTCAGCGGCTGATACACTCCTCCCAGGGCAATGCTAATGCCATATTAAAAATAACATCCCCAACACTTCCTATGAATATGAATAATGCCATCTCCTTGTGGGCATTTTAGATGAGTTACTCCGCAGTGGTTTAACTCACTGACGTTTGAGTTTCTTCATTCTCTCGGAGCTCTGTGAGGGGATGGTGATGTTGCCAAAGACTTCTTTGATTTTACTATATATAGGCAAAAACATGAAAGGGAGGAGGAGTTTGTGTGCATCTAATTTTGCAGTACACCTTTATAGCATCAGTTGTGCATCATGACCTCATACAAAACTTCAGCTGTTTAGAAAACAAACTGCACTGTGCAATACAGTCATAGAGCCTTAGGTCTTTGCCCAGTCGTCACAGAAACACACGTCACACATGTGGAGGTCATCACGGGTCCACCCAGTTCCTGCTTTGGTAGCCGAGACCAGACACAAGAGTCGTCCAGATTAAATCCTGGCTGGCGTCCCACTCTATTGCTCCGGGTGTCAGGCTGTGACCATAACTGCATTACCACAATACCACGGTCATGTGATGCCTACCACGGGGTTAAGCTCATTACCACAGATGTAATTTTGAAGGGTCAGTTTCATGAGATCAGCACATTAATCTGTTAAAACATCTGTGGATCAGGCCTGTCTCACACAAGTCAGGAACACAATATGTGATTGGTTACACGTAAAATTGGATAAATAATATCAGAAGATACTGCATGTTGGATTTATCATCATGGATTTTCGTCTCCAAAAAAGGCAGGGCTGGATTACAAAGCACCGGACTAGATGTCGTAGAGGTACAACGCGTTAGCTTGACTTTAGCCTTTCCTGTTCAGCTTACTTCGAGGCTGACCTTTTTCACATTTCCACAAGTTGGGAAACAACAGGCCAGACTTTTCTTGAGAAACTGCAGTGTTTATTAACTGACACATTGAAACCTGTAGTGTATATATACCACCAGATTGACAGCTTTCTGCTCCACTATGGGCATCACCGTCACACTCTGTCTGCTCCTCACTTTCACTCACACAACACACACACACATTACACACTGCCCTGTTCCTTAAAGGAGCTACACTTATGACAGCATGCTTCAATAAAGTCTAATAAAATGTGATTATTAAGGCAGTCACGGTAAACCGCCATCCTGCGGGATTATGTTGCTTTGTCACTGCAGTAAGGAAAAAATCCATACCGTCACAGCCAGTCAGGTCTGTGTATCAGTGTGTGTACCTGCATGCCCTCTTCACACATCTGGACTCAAAGTAGCAGGCTCCCTCCTGCCAATAATGAGACTGCAGCTTCCAGGTGTGTTTAGCATAATTTACATATTCAGCTGTGATTCAGTGCTGTTCAATGGCCATTTGTTTTCAGAATAAGAGCCTGTCGGATAAATAGGTTTTCAGTCCAATGGGACATTTTTTTGACTGTTGGGGTTTTGGAATAATGGGCCGATGGAACAATGGCACACCACCTTGTTTTCATCATTTTCAAGTCCCTGTAGCTTCTTTAAGTTATAATTTGCATAAACTTTCTCCACTTCTACTCTTTTGTCCAACAATTGAGTCTAGAATTTAATGTTATTTAGAGAAACAGCAGCCTGTTTGTGCCTCTAATGTTTGAGCTTGTACTGTGTGTGTGTGTGTGAAACCTGAGTGGCTATCAGCCAGAGGCTGCATTAGACTTTCTCGTTGTCCATCATTCAAAAATTCCTTCCTGATCTATGTTTATGTGCGGTCACTTTTCATGTCAACAGTGGAGGTCTGCTGACAACACAAAGTGCTGCTGCTGATTGTATTTTGGCCAACGCATTCTGCCACTTTTGCTCTCCACACAGGCTGCATGCAAGTAAAGCCCAATCAAACATGATTGGTCAATATTACCCAGACTACAACGGAAACCAGGATGCTTCTGATACAGTAATCTTGTCAGTTTTTCAAAGACCTGCCTTACCAGAAATGACGCACATAAAGTGCAAGACTTTGGATTGGCTCTTCACTGCAGGTTTTTTTTTTTTTTTAATAAACTCTCTAATTGTTTCCACCCAATTTTAGCAACAAAAGCTGGGAGACTTTCTGTTGAGCAAAGCATTCAGAGACTGACTTGTGAGTCTAATTCATATGCAGATATCCGTTTATGGAGATTAATTTTGGATCAGTTCTTCTTGCTCTTGGGTCCTTTTCGGATCAGCTCTCTTTTTGTTTTGGATTTGGATTGAATCTTACACTGTAGAGGTCACTGGGTGAATGTACTGTAATTGGAGATGACATTTATTTAAGTCAGCCGGGGCCTGTGTGTGTGTGTCTTACCCTCGTAGTGTAGGCAGCCTCTGGGTCGTCCTCCAGAACCCGACTCAGGCCAAAGTCGGACACCTTACACACCAGGTTGCTGTTGACCAGGATGTTTCGAGCCGCCAGGTCTCTGTGAACATAGCTCATGTCCGACAGGTACTTCATACCTGAGGCGATGCCACGCAGCATGCCGACCAGCTGGATCACTGTGAACTGGCCGTCATGTTTCTGGGGAGAGAGACAAAGAGACAGCACAGAGTGTAAATGCTGCAGCAGGGTGGTACAGTGATTAAGGCGGGGTCCTTCAACAACCTCAGCTGGAAGTGAAGGTTCAAGCCAGGATTCAAGCGTCTGTAATGGCAGCAATCTGCGCTTCTGAAGTGTCCCTGAGCAAGAATCCCTTCCAGCTCTTGCTAACCCTGTGCTTTGGCCTCTCTCTGGAAGGTGGTGAGCAAAAGATGAATTTCTCCTCCCAGGGATCAATACAGGATCACAAAAAAATCCTACTTTCAGAGGATTGGATCTGACAGAGCAGACAAAACTTTCCTCTCTAACACTGACCGTGTGCCCAAGCAGAGCTCACTGGATTTCAGATGTGAGCTGTCTTTGGCACAGAGCACAGCCTGTTGATCGATGACGGTCCAGCTCACCTTCCTCTGCCAATTATTTCTGCCCTGGGCCAACGGTCCCCGTTAAAAAGCCATCCATGTTATCAGTCACCCTCTCTCCTTTATATCATCTCTCCTTCCCTCTGTCTCTTTGTCCTCCCCATCCATCTCTGTCCCTCCTCAGTCTCTGTCTCAGGCACAGAGAGAACTCTGTATTACTTAGTTTCAGTTTCCATCTATCTATCCATCTTCCTTCATCTTTCTGCATCTGTGCACCCTCCACTCCTCTCCCCTCCCCTTCCTCCATCGTTCTTTCTCTCTCTCTCTCTCTCCCTCGGCAGCTGTGGAGTAAGTTAATTAGCCGGTGGTTTTGTGAGATGCTGATTGATTGGACTGTCTAACAAACCTACAGACTTCCTCTATCAATCTGCCCACCACATTGTATTGCCAGGAAGGAGGAGGGAAGGGTGGGCATGGCAGGGAAAGAGAGAGGAGACAAATGTGGGGCAGAGAGGTTAGACAAGGAGATGAAGGAGACGGATGAGACAGGTGAAGATGGAAAATGAGAGTTTTTTGGCAAATTCTGGCATATTACTTGAGTTTTTACAAGAAAACTAAAAGGAGAAATGTCATAAAGGAAATGAGAGGCTACTGCAGGATGAAGATGACTAAGACTAGGCTGCACTAACAAAGATGAACTTAATCTATGATTAGTTCTTATCAGAGTTTAGTAAAACTAGTTTTAAAACATGTAAATCAGGTTTTAAAAATAAGCAGAGCTTTTTTTGCACAATTCAAAACTACTCTCAGTTTAGTAAATCTAAGTTTAGTGATGAAAACTGAAATTAAATATGGAGATGTTAAATACATTTCATTGCTGTTGGGACCTATTAAAGTACAAAAGAGGAGCGGGGGCATTACCTTTCCCCTGCTCTGTATTAACAAAAACATTACATTATTTGCTAGCTAGCTTAAACATGTGCAAAGCTAAAGTAAAAGAAAAGAAAATGTTATAGTGTTTGGTAGCTAAAAGGTTAACAATTGCTGGCTGAATTATCAACTGAAAGAAAGAGGGGACTTATCATAAAACTCAATTGGTTTGAGTCCCTTCAAGGAATTTGTATATTTTCTTCAATTCATTGAAAAAATGCTGTTACTGTTAAGTTTAAAAGTTAATAGTGGATCACATTTTAAACTGGAGTATAAAGTTTTGGTGCAACAGAATTAAAATTATTCTAAACTAAACTAAACTTAGGTCTAAAGAGAAGAAATAGAATCTTTCTTAATTTTAATTTACTTTAAAAGCAACATAATTTTAAGTCAAACCATATTTTAATTGGGTTCAAAAGTTAATGCTTGTTGGTGCACGCCAGCCTAAGAAAGGAAGAGAGTGGTTTTGTTATTTCTGAGGGACGGCTGCTTAATAAACGGTCAGCATAATTAAAGACACATATGGATGCCAGGAGCACGGATGAGCTGTAAAACCCATAAAACTGATTCCATAATTATATTGAGCCACCGTGGACACTGTTTATGACCCTCATTACAATACATACTGTAACACACAACATGCATGTGTGTATGTGCGTGTGTGTGTGTGTTTCAGGACACTATCTTCCTTAGCCATTTTTTATCTGTCAGATTTCATTTCATTTTGCTTCAGTGTTGCTGATGGGATTGGTGTCTATTTAGCGATGGGCCTATCATCACAGGCTTAATGGCTTTGGAGCACTGCAGTGATTTTACTGGCTGACAAACAACTCTGAATATGAATCAGGGGGACTTTCAATGGGAGGCACACCAGGGCTGCAACAAGCTATTCATCTGAGTGTATGCAAAACCCAATTCAGGGCTCCTCGGCTAAATCAATACCACACATTTGCAGCTTCTTGGCACATGTTTTGTATGAACAGGAATCATGAATCACACATTTATCAAAATGTACAACATTATATACTTGTTTACTGCATCTGCAATTAAATAAAGATCCATAATTCCACGTACATAAGAGACTTTTTTTTTTGTTTTTTTAGAAATGCTTCAAAGCCCTCTGTCGATTCCCCTAAAATAAACTTAACGTGTCTGCAGGTTTGCGATATGTTTCAGAGGATGGCTTGAAAGATCTTTTAAAACATCAATTTGTGTAATGACGTATTGAGTGACAGGCTCTTTTTAACTCTTGTCATAATGTCAATTTTAATTACAAGGCAAAACCTCCAAAGCCTTCCTTTGATTTTTGAATCACTGATAAGATGTTCAGCAATAACCTTGACTAAAATATGCTTTTCAGGACTTTGGTAGTACTGTGCCTTGGATTTAACCTGTATTTCATCACTTGCTCTACAAACAGTTTTTTTCTCTTTAAACAAGTCTCACAATAGTAAATGTCTTCTCAGTTAATTCATGATTAAGATGATTTCCTTATAAACTGACTCGTGACTCCATGTTACTTTTGTGGTATTACATTTGTAGAAAACGCTTTTTGTTTTATTACCAATTTGTCTGTTTTTCTGCTCTGAGATATGGACACTAGGCGCATTTTATAAACTCAGTATCAAACATTAGTTGAGGAAAGTGTGTGGAGGCCGTGCATCCATCTGAATGTGTCTGGTCTCATCCACGTCTTTATCCATCTCAATATCTCCATGCATGTACTGTACACACTGGCTATAAAACTGGCAGTTGATTAGAATTGCGGAGATACGTAAAATTAGTTTAATTCTGTTGTCCTTTTCAGCTGCAACTGTGATCTTTAAATACATATAGTTAAATCTATCTGTGCTGTATTACTTTATTATCCACCAGCGACATCTCACAGCTGATCGGACTAGTTTTGGTCGGTGGCCCCAAAGTTACTTTAGTGAAAGTGTTGTTATTAAAGGGATTATTCAAACTATTTGAGATGAGATCGTGTGAGGTACGTATAGTCAGTGTATTACCTACAGTAGATGCCAGTCAGCATTTTTTTCTCCAGAAAAGCAGAGTGGGGCGCCAACATGGAAGCAAATCAGTGTACTGCTGTGGACAGGGTCAGCAGCAGAAAGCATTGTAACCACTTTAAAAAGTCCACCCAAACAAATCTATATCAATGTAAGTGTACCATTGTATGAGCCAACCAAACTCCATTTGTGAAATCTGTAATTTTATCTAGCAGAACGCGGGAGCTGTGGGTCCACCGCTGCCTTGATCTGTTAGTTCGTTTGTAAGATTTTGGTGAATCCGGACTTTGCTTTTAAAACACCAAAGTCACACAACAACACAAACAAACAACAGACTGAGGTAGCTCTAGACAAGCAGCTTCTGTGTTCTTCAAGGTAAAATTAATGATTTTGCCTTTGGACTTTGGTTGGTGTGGAGAGAGTAATATTTGTTTTGCACGATGGCAGTTTCCCGACGGAAAAGGGGCAATATAAAGTGCTGAAAATATGCAAAATATAATGTACACTAAAACTGATTTATATATATAGTTTTAGGCTGACCTTTTTGAAGTGGCTAAAATACCTTTTGTTGCTGACTCTGTCCACAGCAGCACTTAGCTTCTGGACTGGTGCCCCTCTCTGCTTCTTGTCACAGGGAGCCGACTAAACACCTTATACAATCCTACATCAAATAGTCTGAACTGGGCTCGTTGTTAATGAGATATGAATGCATAAAACATGCATTTTAGATGAATGAGATGTGTACACTTTGTATGTCTGTAGTGTACATGAAAAATATGATTGGTTCTGTATTGCTGGCATGGTTATTGCAGCTAAGACAATAGGGATTTTCACTCTTGTTAGTATTTGTTCAGTCAACTCAGCAGTTCATCCCATGACAAACGTGACACACATTTATCTATTAAGGAATGATGTTTGATTGCAAGCAGTTATGCTCCTTTTAGATAGTGTAAAACTGCATTTTGTATTCATAATGTGGTGACTAAATGTGGAAAATGTGGTAGAAACTCTAATTAGCTGATTTTAAGTGATACTTGTTAAGTGAAGTCCTTGAATGACTTAATGTGAGTCCTTGATGGACTTTGTAAAACTTTCATGGATTGAATTTGACGGCTTTGAGAGATGAAAGACAATTTCAATCGGTTGCCTTTTATATGTTTTTAAAAGAATCTGCCCTCAGATACAGCAACTTGGGAGAAAGGAACACTACAATTTACAGCAGGGACAGCATTTTCCACACGGCCTTTGTAAAAGTCTTGTGGCCCCGACCTTGGAGGAAATGGGAGCGCCGTGTTTCTTCCAGCTGAGCCGTGACTCACCTTGAGGAAAGTGTCCAGAGATCCGTTCTCCATGAACTCCGTTATGATCATCACTGGCTTACCTACGGAGGCACATAACAAGGCAGCTGTTAGTGGAGCACGGTTACGAGGAAGAAAGGCACCAACTATAAAGAGACGAGGACAGAGAAGTGGTGGAGTCCACAGCTGTGACCAGCCCTCCTCTCTGTCTCTCTCTGGGGGATAACATGGCATGTCGTCATCAGTCACACTGACAGCTTCTAATCAGCCCTCTCCATAAACGCCAGGAGATAATTAGAATGGACCAATCCACCAGAATATGTGTGTGTTGCTGTGTGTGTGTGTGTGTGTGTGTGTGTGTGTGTGTGTGTGTGTGTGTGTGTGTGTGTGTGTGTGTGTGTGTGTGTGTGTGTGTATAAGGGGCCTCCTGAGATCTCATGAATACTAATCAGCCTCAAGGGGAAGGGGGCTGTGGTTGGATCGCAGTGCACCTGCACCTGAATGAGTGTGTGTTTCTGTGTGCGTTTGTGCGATGAAGGGGTGGTTGACTGACAGGCCCCGCGCACTCTGGTCCCCTGCATGGCATCTGGCAGGGCTTACAAATGATTAACAAAGTACCGCACACACAATCACACACACACACCAAAAACAGCAGTTGTCCCTGTTTTACAGGGTTCTCTCCCTAGGCACCACCTCCTACAGCCGAGCTTTGCCAATCACAAACAAACATGCGATGTGCAGTACAAATGATGGGTTGTGTGTGTGTGTGTGTGTGTGTGTGTGTGTGTGTATGGCTTGTAAACACAGACTATGTCAGTTGTGATGAATAGGTCACATTTCCCCAATCAGACCTCAGAGATGCTGGGAAAAAACCTGGGGGAGAGATAAAGACAGCACTAGAGCGGCAGAGACAAACTGAAGGAGAGGAGACAGAGAGAGTCTTCTTACTGAATGCTTTTTTTAAAGAATAAAAAAAATATGATAACAGTAGAAATTAATTTTTCCCACCTAACCCCAAAATCCCAGTCTTTCCTTTCCAAGGAAAGGGTTCGTTCCTTCTTTCTTTCTTTACCCCCCTTTGCACATGAAAATAGATAAATCAGTTTCAAACAATGTAGCAATCACTGCCCACAAACGTTCATGTGTCCTTTATGTTGGCACGAATGTTAAGCGATACATCCACTTGGGGGCGCCACTCAGATTCAAAAGTTTCTAACCACAACAAACATGGTGACACAAGAGGCGGTTGCAAAATGACGATGGAGAATTCTTTTCACTAACTGATGACAGACGTCATTTTCAATTGGCTGCACTGCCCCCAATTACTTCCTGTGGTGCTGCTCTGTTTTGTCAGTTGTGTCCATAAGCTCTCAGAAAACGTGTACAAATACAGATAAAATGAATGCAGAGTACGGGCTCGGTATATATCCGCATCTACCCTTTAGCATGAGCCTTAAGCTTGCCATTGACTGCCTATTTCAGGCAGCATTTTTTACCCTTCTACTACCTACTGTGTTACTGTTTTCAAAATCCCTGTAACTACAGGAAACAACAACAACGTCTGAGCTAGCAACCGACGTGCTGAAAATGGCAAGTTACCCAAACTTGGTCACCAATGGTAAGAATATAGCAAGCATGTTGCTGTTACCTTTTCTTTTGTGGGGATTTGGCATTTTAATGCCAGGGTTCACCTACCCACAAGCAAATGTTCCACCAAAACAAGTTGCCCCCAAGCAATTTTGCCAGGGCATCCTAGGCTTTGTGCAGCCAAAGACGATTGCGATTGGTTTTAAGAAATGCACAGCCACGGCACTTTTTCCCCCCGGACAGCAGAATGATAATGTGTGACATTTCTCCAGCACAGACACAGCACTGATAGGTCTGGCTATGCAAGACTAGATTTATTGAATGTATTATTTACCTAACTCACTAACTCCAACAACATGTTTTTTTCATTTGTTTTTTTTATGTAAATGCCAACAAAGCTGAAAAGTTGAAATTAAAAAAAACATCTGAAATAAAAAGTTCAAGGAGAAAATTCATGGAAAGCGAGTATAAAAGATTGAGGAAGGAAAGGAAAGGAGACAATGAGGAGGAGAGAAGGAAGGGAGGAGGAGGGGTCAGTGGCTTGTCATGGAAAGGCAGGAACAACACCACTGAGGCCTACAGTGAGATTGTAGGTAAAGACAGCAATACATCACCTTAAATGAATTCACTATCTCACTGCAGCAAACACATACGCACACACACACCCACACAAACACGGGGACACACACACACAAACAGAGTCGCCTGGTCTCTGGTGGTGGTGTCTTCTTTGACAGTAACATTAGTCTCAGGGATAAAAGTGAAAGAGAATTGGATTTTCTTCTGCTGGGGGTGAGGACTGCTGGTCACATTTATCTCCACACGGGGCCTGGGTTGTGTGTGGTGCGTGTCGCTCCGACTGCGTGTGTGTGCAAGAGAGAGAGCTGGTTTCAGGGCATGGCAAGTGGGGAGGGATGGCACAATGATGACCGCCTGATTTCAGCTCGGATCAGAGGTGTGTGCTTTTGTGTGTGCGTGTGTTTCGCAGCGCCAGATAAAACAGTTGATGCGATTGATCCTGACTGAAAGGAGGTCTGGCTCTTCACAGCCACCACCTGGACATATATATGTGTGTGTGTATGTATGTGTGTGTGTGTGTGTGTGTGTGTGCTTAAAGTCAAAATCGATGTTCAAGTGTTTCTATCACATATATTTTATGCTATACATCATCTACGTACCAGTATCTGACCCAAAAATGACTAAAGACTTGTTTTGTAAATAATCTCTGGTATTTTAAATGGTATTTCAGAGTTTATCTGTTGGAAAGCAGTTAAAAACTGTTGATGACTCATCCTGCATTTGGAGGAAAATACAAAATGTTCCTATGAAATGTTTCCTTGCATATGATGCAGCCGTCGAATGAATGAAAGAAAGAAAAAAAATCATGCTCTGGGGCAAATTGCAGTATTTCTGGGGATCTCGCAATATGTAAGCACAGCTTTATAACTTTTTTCACTGATTTAAATGAAACTGGATCATACTTAATGGAGAAAATATTTTCTGCTTCCCCCTCTGATGTCTTCCAGCTGCTCAGCTTCATCTCTCTGTGATGTAATCATAGGGTTTACCAATGGACAGAAAGTTTTAGCGGCTTACTTGTTGCTAAAGTAGCTGCCACTGTTAACTGCTGTTAGCAGGCAACAGAACCGGGATTAGCAGCCTCCCAGTGAACATGGCTAGTCACTGTGACAAACACAACCTTTGAGACGGGCAGGAAATACAGTATCAAGGTTGTTTACTGACGTTCCTGATGGATAGATAGCTTTACTTGTTGTTAAAGTAACTCAGCCATCTCATCTACGCACATTTCCCAAAATGTATTCTTTTAATGTCATTCCATCATTCTGAACTGCTTCATTTTTCTTCTGTTCTTGTCAAAATTTGTTTCCTTCACATGTTTCGAAACACTTTGTAAAGTCCTTTGAGAGCTGTTGCTTCTATCTGATAATAAATTGACCCATAATGAAAACCATGATGTTCTTGACAAGTCCGTCCCTAGCTGCCTGTTTTTACAGGAAACACGTGAGCGATTCTGCTAGCTGTTTTATTAGAACCTAAACGTTCTCAGATTATAGACCCTGTGAATTTGAACGCATGCATGTTATTCTGTGTGTCTGCGTGTATTCATACAGAACAGACAGGCGTGCGCACATCTGAAAGTCATATTGTAGAAAATAGACAGCCATGAAATGAAAAACAGCTATGAAAACCTACCTCTGAAAACCAATTATATGTTTGTATGAGTGTTTCATGTGTGTGTGTATAAGCCCATGTATGTTACCAGTGAAGGAGAATATTGCCTTCACCCACGATGTGAGACGCGGTCAAGAGAGAAGCACACATTCATCCTGTTGTCTCAGCTTAGAGGACCATGTGAACCCATGTATGCACACACACACACACACACACACACACACACACACACACACACACACACACACACATACTGTGCTATCACACCATCATCTGGACACCTGCCATACAGAATTATCCCTGCAACTCTGAAAGATAACAGCGGTTACCAATAAAACCGACCACACGCACTCACACTGTACATTAGCTCATTACGTCTCTTTTTGTCAGGTGCCAGCGCCAGCACACATGCGCACGCGCGCACTCAGCCATTCAATGAATCCTTTTCACTTCTTGTAGTGACTTCATCAAATGCCATCCACATTTCAAACACACACAGGCAGGATGGAGCCTCTCCAGCTCGTCGTGGCGCTCCTCTCCGCCAAACGTTCGCGAGCACTCCTCAATTTCCTCCTGAAAGCACATAATTAACTAATCACGCTCATATTCATTCGAATTTATTGCCTTTCATCGCCTTCAGAAATAACACAGCCGTTTGCGGAGCTAAAAACACCACCCAGTGTGTGTATGGGTGTGTGTGAGTGTGTGCAGATTGGGTATTGATGTTCTGCCAGGTGGAGTGTGTTATGGAATGGATCAGAGAGGAGTTTGGTCTTTTTTTTACAGCTCTTCATTAAGTGAAAGTACAAAGTGTTGTCTGTGCTCTCGGCAGGACAAAGCTGGGATCATTAAGGCCTCACGTTTGTGTATCTGTGTGTATGTGCTTATGTTTTTGGTGAACAGTGAACTGAAAGGATGTTTGCAGCTAATGAATGTGAACTTGAGCATCATTAACTTCTGAAAGAGTTAACGACATGTTGTCAACTGGTTAAAAAAAAAAAGTGTGATGCAGACTCAGAGCAGAGACTGACAGAGAGAGAGAGAGAGTGAGAGAGGGCAAGTACGGACGGAAATGTCAACATTATATCGCCTGAAAACTTTATTTGATCTGTAAGCATCAAGTGTATGACCTAAGCTACACTGCAGACTGGAGGCTCTGTGACAGACTGACAGATCAGTGTCTCATGTCCCTCTTTATGTCGTTGCACTATGGAGTTCACGGTTGGAAAATCAACAGTATGTCAGTGTTCAAGTTTTCCGTCTGCTGTAGTGTGAAACATCCTAAAACTATCGTAAATTGCTGTTAAACTTTTAAAGCCCTGCAGAATCCTAGAATGATGCTGCAGTTCACTTAAAAACACAGCTTCGTTAAAAGAACAAGCAACAGTAATGTGGCAGTGTTTTTTGGCAACTTACATGAGAAAAATAGCTGAATTTATATGTGGGGAAAGTCACGACTGGGTCAGTCCTCCCTACTAACTCTTCGTCGCACTTTTCCCTGGAAAACAGACTCCATCTCCGGCAGTGAGAGCGGAGTATGTGATGTGATTTTGAACAAAAGAACTCACAGTGGCTTTGTAATTCTCCATTATGGTGTTGTAGGTAGTTTTTGGCTGCTTAAATTCATTTAATCGCTGAATTTATATGTGGAAAAGTTATGATCCAGTCAGTCGTCTCTACCAACGCTCACATTTCTGGCAGTGAGAGTTTGGGAGGTCCCACTGCTTACTAATAGCGGAAAAAAAAATCTCCACTTAACAATGAATATTTCCAGTTCCGGGTACTGATGACAACTTTAAGTATCTACAACACAAAGTTCAGGACTTTTTTCCATGTTTTAATGGGAGACTCCCAGGATTTTAGATGGTTAATAGATAAAAGTTATCCTGGCCATTCAAATGAATCGTGTCGACTAAATTTAAAAAATGGACGAAATGGACTAACGAACTGAAATGAATTTTGAGCTCACTCTTGTGAGGTGTGAACTTGCACAACACTTTGTGTGTGTATGAAAGTGATAGAGACAACGTATGTACAGTATATCTGGTAATTATATTAGGAGAGGCTGGTTCTGTGTGTTGGTGTGAGTGTAAATGAAAGTGATAGAGTCTGTGTACATCTGGACAATTACATTATGAGCGGCTATCTGTGTATGTGTGTGTGTGTGTGTGTGTGTGCGTGCGCCAGCGGGCCGCATTACCGCATTATTGAATGAGGCGGCCCAAGGTACAAACGAGAAAATGAAATAACTGCTGTATTGATTAATGTTAAAGGTCCGAACTAAGTGATACAATGCTTTTAACACAGGACAGATCTCTGTTCTGGGAAGCTCCATGTGAGGGTGCGGGGGTGCGGAGAAACAGAGAGACAGAAACTCAATAACCTTATCTCCACTCTTCTCTTCACCTCTCCTCCCCTCTCTTCGCTTTCTCATCTCCTCTCATTTCCTCACGTTTGTCTCCTCGCCATCTCTCCTCTTGCCCGCCCGCCCCTCGTTTTACTCAAAATCTCTTCGCACATCTTCCCCCCTTCGTTGCCCTCATTTGTTCTCAAGTCCCATCTTCTCTCATTTCCTCGCTCTTCTGCCCTATCTCATCCATCCATCCCGCACCCACCAGCACCTTTTCTCTACATTCCGCTCCTGTTCCTCCTCTTCCTCACTTGTCTCTGGGGTCCAATCTGCAGATCTGCACGTATATTCAAAACATGAATAATTTCAAACAGTCTGACAGGAAACATTCAAACACTTATTGTTCAGCGCACAAAGACACACAGTTAAAACTAATCACCAGTTTCTTCAAACACAAGACGGGTGGAAAAGACGGGTGGTTTTGCCGATTTTAACAGCACGTTTGTAGAGCAGGTTTTTTTTTATGTCTGTGTGTGTGTGTGTCTGTGTGTGTCTGTGTGTGTGTGTGTGTGTGTGTGTGTGTGTGTGTGTGTGTGTGTGTGTGTGTGTGTGTGTTCGGGGGTGTGTGTGCGCAGTGTGGGCAGATGAGATGGAGCTCGGTAATTGAGGGTTTTCCAAATGAGCCGATTGTTGCAGCGATTGTAAAACACATAAAGGACGGATGGATAAAATGAGGGACGGGGGAGATGAAGGGAAGATAAGGAGGTGGGGGGGGGGGGTTGATGGGTAGGGAGGGAGGGGCAGATTGCTGCACTTTGCTGATGTGTAGAGAGGCATATAGAGAAAAGAAAGATCTATTTTTTCCTCTTTTTCTGCATGTGGCTCTCTAATTAGCATGACAATAGCAACAATCAGGTGACAGACAGCGGAGTAGGTTATTAGAGTGGCACACGGCAGGGGCTGAAGGCTTATGAGGTTTTAAGCGGAAAGGAACACACACACACACACACACACACACACACACACACACACACGGGAATGAATGAAAAAGAAAATCACAGACAGCCATAATAGGCACTCATGCGCATTCCTGACACAAAGTACAACTGTGCAAAATAAAAATAAATACCACTACAGCCATTAGTACTACCACAACTGCCACCATCACAAGCTACAGTTATTACTACCCCTGCTACTTTGACTACTAATAGTACTTTAACTATTATGCTAACTGTTACTTGTAAGACTGTATCTACGATTGTAATGGCTACAATAAAGTGTACACTTGTACTTTTTCTGCATCAGCAACAACACTTGCACCACTAGCATTATTGTTTCCTGGACTGTTCAAGGTTCAAGGTTTTGTTCAGTGGTCATTTTACAACACAAGGATGTCTAACAAGATTAGGGGCCCCTTCAGGCTGCACACACGCAAACAAACAAACAACACAGAGCAAAACCTAACAAAAAACTTTAAATTTTGATGGAGTGAGCTCCAGTTTGAGGAAAGAAGCTCCATTGAAATATGGTTGTATTCAGCTGATACTTATGTATCTCTTGCCAGAAGACAGCAGGGTGAACAGACTGTGGGTGGAGTGGGTAATGTCATTTAGTACAGTGGTTCCCAAATTTTTCCATGCCAAGGCCCCCCATTGCTCATGGCCAGGGCCCCTCTTTTGTAAGATGTAGTACATCTATACTTTGCATGTGCTGCATCATAGAAACTTTTACTCAGCCATAAGTTTTTCAGGTTTTTTGCAGCTGAGGTTTTGTCAGACGGGCTGTTGCTCTTCAGGTCTGTTCCTTTTCAAAAACATGTCAACATGACAACAATCCCACAGTTCAGTCTTCTCAAATGTAAGAATTTACAGCTGTTTTGATCTTACATGATAGAAAACTGGGTGTAGATATTGAGTATATTTGGGTTTTGGACTGTTGGTGAGACAAAACACCTGTGTCACCTTGGACATCTCCTTGGACTTAAGAGAACCGTGAGATGTAGTTTCCAGCGTTTTCTGACTAATTAGTTAATTATTTATTAATTTTTATGTGGAAGGGACGTTGCAGTTTAACAGAGTTAAAAGACAGAGCATGAAACTGATGTGCTGAACACAGTTTAAAGCTTTTGCTAATTTTCAAGCCTTGTTAGGCTTTTACATGTATACTGTAAAATATACAGCTTTCTGTATCATTAAAAAAAAACAATAAACTAGAGATATGGAAATGCAATGAAATACACATACCACAATACACCAATACACACACACTTTAGCAATTTACAGTACAATTAGCTAAAAACGAGACAATAATTTCTAGATAAATCACTGATGAAAATAGTTGCAGCCCTATTACATTGTCTAATGTGTATGAGAAAGTGTTGTGCAGTCGAGCATGCCTCCCCTCAGGTTTGAGTGTATAAGCCACACAATGAATAGTGGCATCAAAAGTAATGGTACTGTGGGAGAGAAGGTAGTAGCATTCTGCATCGCATGCATTCTGGGTACTACTTTAACATTAAGCTTGGAGAGTAACAGGAGAAATGAGCAAAAATACAGAATATTGTGGGGTAAATTTTACAAGTTCACTGTTTATTGTATAATTTGTATAAAAGCTTGTATGTTATCATGTGCATAATTACTTTTTGTATGTATTCTGTACATCTGGGTGCCATGGAGCAACAAATAAAAGACTCTCATGCTAGTCTTTTCAGCTCAAAAGAAAGTTATTGCTAGTAACAAACTCATGAGAAAAAAGGTAATACAATTAACAGTCTCAATACTACTGCTATTAATATCATTACTACTGCTTTAAACTACCACAGCTACTTCTGCTACTGCGCCTCTACTACAGCAGAACTGCAACAACAGCAATTACTCCTAGTACTACTTCAACCAATAGTACTCTTACAACTGCTGACTCTACTGCTGCGTACACCCACACAAACCAATCCAACACACCTGAGCCCAGAGCAGTCAGGGTCAGCCTGCCTGATTAGACTGAGGGCGGTGTGAAGGGACCAGCTGGTGCTTGAGAAAAAAGGCCTGAAGGAATTATTGACCCATCTCAACTCTCACCCCCTCACTCGCACATACACACCCTGGGCTGTGACCTGTGAAATTACTGCTCCGCTAGTGAGATTTGTTTCTGAGGGGCTCTATCAGCTCCTCAATGTGCCGTGAAGACAGGTGAGGAGACAGACACAAAGAAAACGCGCGTAAGAGTACACACACACATACACACGCACACCCACCACGAAAACAACACACACAAACATATTTTTTTTATATTCATAGAGCACAGCAAAGTAAAGAGCACCTTATTATGTTTAAGTAAGCTGCTTGTCAACCCAACGTTCTGCCACTTACAGCAGCTATTTCATTGTCAGGTCCGCTATTGTCTTCTGTCGCAAATGATTTCAAGGATTTGGCAGTAATTCTTGAAATTATTCTGGTATTTTAAATCAGAATAGTATGTGTGCAAGTGGAAAGAAAGTGCCGTAATTACATGTCTGTCAGAATAAGAAAAAAAAAAACACATTTGATTTAGTTTGTTGCCGTTCTTTTGCAAACTGCCTCAGTCCTGCAAACCAAAGGTCACAGCTAACATCAAGCATTATTTAGACAATGAGCAACAGAGAGTCACACACACACAGAAAGAATGACAGAGCAAGAAGAAATGAATAAGAAATTCAGTGGGGTCTCATTCTTAATATGCAAGCTGCTGAATATTCATGAGGCTAAAAAACACATCCAATTAACTTTATGAATTATTAATACCCATGATAAAAGCCTATGCATATGCATTTGCTCTTTTATTGTTGGCCTAAGTGCCACTGAGCACCGGTGTGTGATGGACTGAAGATCTGTGCGTGTGGGTGACAGAGGGAGAAAGAGGGAGAGGAGGGAGTGAGATGGAGGGAAAAAGTGGAGGTTTATTTGTCTGCCTGCATGTTTACAATTCAGTTTCTTTGTAGAGACTGTCTCCCTCTTCCTTTCGCACGTCTGTAGATCTCTGACAAACATCTGCATAACAAGATGTCAGAACTGAGGAGGAAGAGGAACACAGCAGTGACACTGAGGAACAAGAGGGGAAAGAGACATTCAGCGGGCTAATTTTGAAAACTCAATTCATGCATGAAAACAGTGAAGTGTGTTTTCAGTTTTGTATACACTAAAAGTTGTCATCTTTGGCCCTTCAGTTGCATGCACACTCATTTTCCACTATTATTCCAAATATGACAGTATTCTGAATTTGATACTGGTCATGTAAACAGCATATTCCTTTGGATATTCTGAACTAGGCCTTATGCTGAATTTAGCAGTTTTAGGACAAGTATACAGGGCATTCAGAACATGCATCTCATTCGGGGTTTTTACCACGTTTTACAAGGCTGGAATAGAGATGCATGCACAAAAGAAAAGCCCACATTTCTGGTCAGATGGGGAGAAACACATATTCTTTTAGATGTTATGACGGCGTTGAATATCAGCATATTTCTGGATATGCACAAATAATGCAGTGCTGACCTTTTCAAGAGGATCATTGAGCGAGGGAGGCTGTCTCCGCACAGTCTAACAAGTTTACCACGAGTGTGAAACTTTGAAAAAAACTGTTTTAATGCAAAAGAGCATAATGGTTCAGGCGGCCTCAGTTGTTCCACTTTTCCATAATTATAGTGCGCACGGCTGCATGTAAACTGGAATCTTTGTGGAATATTCATTGTCATTAGCAATGTGACTTAGTGCCTTAGTAGGAATACCGTCCTTTTCAGACTATTCATCATTTAAATGTTTTTCTGTTTCTGTTGTCAGTTATCCGAACGAGCAGAAAAAAGGGATCAAATTGTCATAAGTGCTACCTTTTAATCAGGTACTGCTGATCTGTAAAAGCAACAGAAATAAGGCCATGATGACTTCCGCTGTAATGAGTAAAAGATCACCGAATGGGTCTGAGGTGACAGAGAGTTGTCTCTTTAAATTTAATGTTTGGCAGGCGGTGGTTGATATAGCAAAGTCACTTCTGCGCTGCCATTTCAAGCCTTTTAAACTGTTTTCATCCAACAAAGTTCAGTTATGTCACGACCAATAATCAGTTAAGGTTCCTCATGTGCTGGTACCTTCTTTGAAGTAAGGGCTAAGAAAGTCAAAAGATTCAAATTATCAGTTGGAGACGCGTCAGTCGACTGAGATTCCTCCAGCCACACAGTCATTTTGGGGGGTTTAAATTTATCAGTGTTCATTACAATAACAGAATAAATTTACAGTGATAACACTTCAATGGGGAATTATAAATAAAGGGCATCATGGATGTATTCTTATATTAGCTGGCACATTTATTTGAAAAAATCCTGACAACGTGCTGGTAAGAGAAGGTGAAACAAGTGGTTGGTAAACAAGGTTCAGCTCTTGTTTTTTAACTGCATCCTTGTACACAGGCAGGCTGTAAACTTTAAAAATCAACAAAACAAAAAAAAACTAACTGTGATGGAGGCAGAAAAGAGTAATAAAAACAGAGCGCAGGTGATGTGCTGTCAGCCACTTCAGCCATCCCAACACGCTTTGCAGAGCGTGCAGGGCAGCTAAAGTGCTGTAGTAGCTGTCAGAAGAGACGCTTGATGTTTGCACATCGCATGAAGAAAGGCATTAAAACACACTCATGTAGGCTAAAAGAGAAGCTTTGTGCAAATTGTCGAACCTTTGTATCGATCAGCCAAATCTGATCTGACCATTTTTAGTCAGGGCAGCTATGACTTCAGTGAGGCTGTAGGACTAAAAGTAAGAGCAAAAGATGTGCTTACAAATTTATTCTGCTTAAGGTTGACATGTTCTGGGTGACTGAGGAAGACAAACAGAGCTAAAGTACTAGAGAGACAGGAGAGGAGAGTGACCGAGGGAGATGGAGAGCAGGAAAAAAAGAGAGAGGAGTGGGGAGCGATTGAATGAGAAGATTAGATGGACACTGACTGAGAGAGAGAGCAGGAGAGTGAGATAGGGATATGAGACGAGAGACAGATACATGGACACCGGGAGACAGAGAGAGACGGGTCCCAGCGATAACAAATCAGCCATCTTGTTGAACCAGGCCTGTGTCTATGAACACACACACTCGCTCTAATTGCCTAACACAATCATGTGAAGTAAACAAGTGGCCGCTTGAGAGGCGGACAGTCGCCGCTCACATGCACACCGCCATGCGTCATCAATGTGTTACCATGGTAATGGAGCTTTTATCTGATCCAGGGTCAGCTCGTATTTACATCACCGGCAGCTCTGCTGTGTCTCACACACACACACACACACACACAGGTGTGTGACAGAGGAGTGTGTGGTAACACAAACAACCAAACATGTCATCCACCCACACATCCACACATGCTGGGTGAAATTTTTGTTCGACCACTCACATCTTGTGACGACTCCCTCCAGCCTGATGATGTTCGGATGGTCGAACTGTCCCATGATGGAGGCCTCAGACAGGAAGTCCCTCCTCTGTTTGTCAGAGTATCCCGCCTTCAGACTCTTGATGGCCACGTAGATCTCCCTCTTTCCCTGAACACGCAGCCGACCGCTGCACACCTCTCCAAACTCTCCTACACACACACAGAAAAAAGGTATAAGGGTGTGTACAACTAACGAACATCTCAGCTCTCTTATCTGTATTTTTATAATATATGTAATATTGGCTTTTGTTTAAACAAAATGATTTCATTTTGCAGGCACTACATTGCAAAAAAATAAGGAAAATGTTCCATGCAGGTATACAGTCCATGCCTCAAAGGACTCCACATAAATCAGCCACAGTTTCAGTAATTTGAATTTAGTCAAGTTAGATTTACTGTTTTCTGAGTTATTGATATAGTCCACTGCTGTTTTGCTGCCAACTTACCAGCTCCAATGACTCTCTCTATGCGAATATTGGAAGCATCGATCTCTTTGGCAAAGTCTCTGACAGCCTGGTTGGGGTCTTCGTAGGTGTGAGGATGGATGTAGGTCCTGCTGCCTGGAAGCTTGACTGGATTCATGGAAAGGTGGAGAAATGGGGAGAGATAAATAAAAAAGCTTAATGCTAAATGTACTGAAATATAGCCAGCTTTTGCAGGGTGTATGGTATCACATTTATTTTAAAAAGTTGGTATTAATAAGGTATTGATCGTCCTCAGGGAAATGGTCTCCTTCAGGAGCTGACCCTGATTCCTTCTCGAACATTTCAGCAGTGTGGATACGTGTTGAAATGAGAGTTTTTGAGCGTGGGTTTTCCGTTTGAGTGACATTATAAATTATTACATAATTGCACACATAACTACTTTGTTAGTGATGGTGTTAAAATGACTCATTTTAACAGGAACCCATAAGGAGCTTCACTCTGCCAGCAAACATTCGTGCAAGAAAGTGCGAAACAATGTGGTTTATTCAACTGAGAATGCAACAAAGTTAGATGCTTCTATACAGATGCTGCATGCTGCTATGTGGCTCTGTTTCAGCTTTTATGATTCATCTGAAGGTATGCAGACAAAGTGCGGCTGCTGTATCTGAATAAACAAACTTTTCAGGGTGTTGCCACTTTGTAATGGAGTGTTCAATAAAATATCCCTCCTTCTGTCTTTTGTTTATAGTCATCAGAGGTGTTGACTCGAGTCAGACTTGAGTCATGAATTTGTAAACTTTAGACTCTACTTATTAGAATCAAAAAAGACTTGCAACTCGACTTGGACTTTAAAGAGATAGTTCACCCAAAAATGAAAATTCAGTCATTATCCACTCACCCTCACAGTGATTAAAGATCGGGTTTAGTTTTGTGGTCTGCAAAACACTGAACACTAGATCCTGAACTTGGAGCCACGTTCACATACACACTGTCTGAACTGGGTGTGTGTGGTGTGACAGTGTGCAAACAGCATGTTGGATTATGCCAGACCAGCAGTATGGAGACATTTTATGTTTTTTTTTTCTGGTTGCATTTTCTGTTTGAAAATGGGTCGCCATTCACTTCCATTGTATGGGGGATTCTGTAACACTGTTTTCCTGTGGAATTCCAGCAGTGTTTTGTGGACTAACAAAATACACTCGACTCTCAATCGGCATGAGGGTGAGTAGATAATGACTGAATTTTCATTTTTGGGTGAACTATCCCTTTAACACCAGTGGAACATGACCTCACGTGAGCCTTATGCCTTGAAAATAAGCCCAAAGATTAAAAAGTGTATTTAAAGGTGTGTCACAAATCAATTCATTTCTCCTGCTATTCATTCCCAGCAAGTCAACACTTAAGTCCCTGGATCCACTTTGTTTGAACCAATCCAACAACATCCAATCAAGTTGCACAGAAAAACTATGCAGCGATCAATGAAAACAGAATTGCACTACATGGGTTAAAAATTGTAAACAGAGATGCAACAACTTACAAGACATTTGAAGTTTCACAGACAAAGGTAGGTTGAGGCTCTGTTGTTAAAATGGCACGACATTTGGTGAAGAGCACATTATGAATTCTTTCACGGCTTTAAACTCAAAGTTTATGACGTGGGATTTTGACTGTAACTTGTTGGCTTTGACTCGGGAATTGACTCTTGACTTGGGACGTGATCGCAAAGACTCGAGACTTACTTGCAGCCATAAATACCGTCAGTGGTGTTATTTGTATATATGTGCGTCTTTGTGTCTTTACCTCGGCCGTGTTGGAACTGCATCTTCTCCTCATCGGGATCCTGCTTGGCTTTGATGTATCCACAGTGCCTGAAAAAGAAAAGCACAGCTGGATTATGATCCCATATATAGACCATTATTCACAGCGCACACTGTTTTTCCACCACACGGATAATAATACGGCTTTATACCGTGTTTATGGAAGATAACATACCCCTGAGTGTGTATGTGCAACTGCTCACACGAGTTTGATGTATTAAATCTGTGATACTTCCAGGAAAATCCAGATGCTACACTGTGCACAGCCAACAGCTGCGTGTATGAACAACCAGATATTTCCTTTTGTCTCTGCACACCCACTCTGCTGTATGAGACGAGCCTGGAGGGAAAAAATATTCCTATTCCTCTTTTTCTCTGCTTCTTACCTGTCAATTCCCACTTTCCTCTAAGCTGTTGTGCCTGAGGTTGAGTGAATGTGTGTGTGTGTGTGTGTGTGTGTGTGTGTGTGTGTGTGTGTGTGTGTGTGTTTCACAGATGTCCCCCTATAGACGCAGATCTATGCATAAAGCACTCCTCTCTTTATGGACCCCTCTGGCCGTTAACACACACATCCCTGCCCTTTCTTCTCCTGACCCCCCTGTGCACACATGAACACGCCCTGCGGTGTGGTCCAGTCCAGCGATCAAAGCAGAGTATTGACAAATTGATCAACTCGATCCTGCTGTCCAGCTGTGAGGAAGTGTTAAACTTATTCTGTTTTACAGACCTCACAGGGGGATCCTGCTTGTGTGTGTTTTTGCGGGATTGTTGGAGGTGTCATGTGTTTGCATCAGCTATTTTCTTTACGCTTTGTTCACTGTTAAAAAAAAAAAAGTGTGTAAACTCTTTCACTAGATTCTTTTGTTGATGTTTAAATTGATAATTAAATTTGTTGATAATTACTTCTTTAGATAGACTTCGGGTCTGAATCTGCATCTGATTTTACTTTTCTTCTTCTGATAAATTTGAATCTTTGAGTTTTAGTATTTCAAAAATAGTTTTCAGTGAGCTGTGAACCTGATTTGTCATTATTTGTACTTGCAAATTAAATGGTTGCAACTGAAATATTAAAATATTGTCTTTCACTTTAATGAGTTTACATGACAGCTTTTAAAGTATAAATTGTTTTGGGTTTCTAAAACTCAAGATCCAGGTTTATTTTTTGTTTATTTTATACATTATTCATTGGTAAAACTTTTTCAAAACATTTTAAAGTTGGGCTCAAAACTCAAATTTAGAATTTTTAGAATTTTATTTCTGTCTGCAAATAGAAATTAGTTGATTATTTATTCTTTCAGAATAAATGGTAGATAGTTAAATAATGCTTGAAGTCAAATCATCATAATAAAGTAATATAATATAACTTCTGCAGTCCGGAAAAGGTGGCGACAACGCCTACATCGTATTTAACCAGGTAAGATCAAACAACAAAACACACAATCAACAACAGACAGTCAACATAACAACAGGGACAACACAATACAACACAGGAAAAAAGTAACTTTTTCATTTTTACAGTGTTTCAGCCTCCAACAGTGTTTAACAGTCCTAATCACCCATAACACTGTCTCTGAGATTTACTCCTCTTTTAAATCCAGCACAAACATTTTAGGATAAAAAACAAAATGTAAAAGCATTTTCATCTAACGAGATACTAAACACGACATAAATACCGCACGGCCTCCCCTCTTCTCCGCTCCCCCACCCCTCTTTTCCCGTCCTCCTCGTGCGTCGAACAGGTAAAGCAGCAGCCAGTCAGTATGTCTGTCCATCATGAAGATGAATTGATTTGGGCTTAGAGCCAAGAGTAACTGGGAATCAGCAGCCCAGACAGATTTAAAGTAGCAGAGTGGAGGAAGAAAGGCAGACTGAAAGCAAAAGATTTAATAAAGACAAAGAGGAGGAGGGGGGGAGAATTTAGACAAAAAAAATAATAATAATGATAATAATAAAAGAGAGGAAAACAGAGACGGAGTGAAGCGTTTTTGATTGAGAATGAGGGAGAAAGGTGGGGTCTCACTAGGCTCAGTAAATCTCAGTCATTTGGTGTTTAATCCTTGTGTTGATTTTACACAGCTGAACGCATGGTATAACCCAGACATCAATAGGCCGTCTTGGGAATATATAACAGACACACATAAGGGTAGAGACTGGTTGCTGGTATTTGGGGATAAAGGAGGGGGGGGGGGGATAATGTTCTTATAAGAGGGGGGAGTTGGGCCCCACCTGGTTATCAGCTGGGCTCAAGCCAGTCAAACACCAAGGGACAATCATTACCCCCTTGACACACACACACACACACACTCACACAACGCTTTGGGGCATGTGTTTAGAACATATGGGGAATGGGGGACATGGGTCACACCTCTGCTTCAACTGTGATAATCCCGTGGGGACACACACACACACACACACACTCGCATGTTCTGCAAAACACCAAAACCCACGATAGAAACACTTCTCCATCACTGCTGGATGTGTATCTGTGTTAGTGTGTGTGTGTCTCCACGGGTGCATGGCTGCGTGTGTGTGTCTGATGGGAAATGAACACATTTCCATAGTAATTACAGAGCGACTCATTTCTCCTCTTCAGTTAGAAGTGTCATGAATCATTAGCGCTGCAGTCTTAAACATGGCACCAAACCTGACATGGCTGTGGCTTTTGTTTTCCCCCGACAGCTGTGTCTGTGTCTGTGTGTGTGTGTGTGTGTGTGTGTGTGTGTGTGTGTGTGTGTGTGTGTGTGTTTCAGATAGATATTTTATTTAATACCTTCCACTAAATGCAGCTGACCTGTAATTCATCTATTAGAGACTCTGGAACTGGACTCAGGAGGACAATGTGGAAGCCATTTTCCCCGACGCCATGGGTATCTTTTTTTTTTTTTTTTTTAAATACTTTAATATTTTATTGTGTTTACACATTTAAATGTGGCAGCATGTGGCAGTAGTACAAAAACAACAGAACAGAACAAATAGTTGTCGCTGGGTAATCACACATTTATTTGAATTATTCCCATTTGCAGTTATTCCATGTTTCAACAATTAAGCTGCTTGTTGAGTATTTTGTTCCATGTACATCAGAGGTGCCTGAAGTGGGGCCTGCGTTAGCCCACCATAAGGTTTGATTTGGCCCACCAGATGTTTCCAGCAAAAAAAGTGTACATTAATTAAGAAAATTTTAATATAAAACACTGTTAATGCTGTTTTTTGCAAGGTAAAAATGCTCTTTGAATAAATAGGATCCCTAATTCCCAGCAGGCGGAGTGAGACTGTGTGCAAAAAATCAGTCAGTTTTGGCCGATGGACGACTTTACCCACTTTCTGTCAAAAGTATTTTGACTCACCAAAGTCTTATCACAACCTTTTGCTGGTTATAGTAATGTTTTAATAATGTATTTGTCTATTCCTTCTTTAATCTCTTCAAAGGTACCAAGATACATTACAGAACACATGTTGGGAATCAACCCTGTTTACTAAAAAAAAAATCATTAACAACTCATCTGCATTAGCAAACAAAGCAGTCCAGATTGTTTTCATTTGCAATAAAAGGAAATGTTTACATTGAATGTTCCTACTCAGATGCACTCTCACTGAAATATTCACTCCTGCCATCTGAAACATGATTTACATTTCAATGGTTTTGTTTAGAAGCTCAAAACTATTGATTCAGGTTAGAAACAGCTTGCAGTCTTATTTAAATATCAAAAAGTCAGCCCTGACTTGCTGTTGACATTTAACCAGAGCAGGATCTCTTTCTTTAAACCTTGAACAAATGTTTTCATTGTATAACGTGACGTCCCTCCCTCCGCCTGCTGTCGGTGTGTGATGTGGTTTTGGCGTCGCTGTTCAGGAGCCGATAAGCAGGAATGGACAACAAGAAATCGTGTACACTCGAATATCTTTGGGGCTCGGTCCATTTCAGTGGCTTGACAACTAACATTACATAATCTGGGCCGAACGTCGGTGCCAACTGGGGTTCTGGTCCAGATTTCTCCTTTGATTCTCAGGAGGGGTGAATCAGAGGAAAGTCAGAGTGTGGCGCCAGCTTAGATCAAGAACTGCAGAGAAAGCGGGTGGAAATATCGCTTTTCTATCTTTTTACTCGAGTTGATCTCAACTGAAGTAAAACGTTACTTTCACTTCACCTGCTTCAGTGTCTTCACCGCGACCTCTCTGTCAGGTGTGGCAGCTCGAGGTCTCTGCCTGTTAACAGCGGCCTCACTGCTTACTCTTGATGGGAAACGTTGGGTTTATTAAAAAAGTATGATCTTGACCTGCACTGTATGAAAAGTGCCCTGATAAGTTATGATTTGGCACAATACAAATAAAATTGATTTTAACTGAATATTTTTTTCTTTTCATTCGTTTCTTTTCTCTCTGTCATCATACTTTATTTCATATCCTCATGTAACCTAACATTTAATCTTTCAACTGTGCAGAAAAACCAGGTTTAAACAGACATACAAAAAAATACAAATTAAAACCAGCACTGCATTCAAAAGTTGATTTAAAATTCAGATGTCAACATTATGAATTAATCTTTGAAGCCTCAAACTAAAAGTTTGAGAACCTAAACTTCTCTCTAATATCAAAGTTTTGTGCCAGGAAGCTTTAATCTTTTTAAAAAACACTTTCAGTGCTGAGATATCTTATTATTTCACCGCAGCAGTTTGTATTTATTTCAAGTGGAACAAGATATCTCCTTATCTATATTTTCGCTATGGATCAAGTCGATCACTACATCAATTCATTAAGAAAACTGACATTTTAATTCCTTTTAATGCAATTTCTTTTGATCTGGCTGGATTATTCTTCAAATTGATCGCAAGGCGAGGGAGAAACGGAGCGATTGGAATATTGGGTGAGCAACATTGACTTAACAGGAGAGAGAGCGCGGTGGACTTAACTGTCTCTGCTGTGAAGGTGGTCTGAAGACAATCTAGTCAGACAGAAGTATTCAGCTCTGTCTGCCGTATTGTCTACATTTTCTTGAAGTTCTAGTTTCGATGGGAAATACATTTGCAGGTATAAATGAGACAATGATATGGTTTCTTCTGTACACTGGTCATCAATTTCTGCTGTGCAACCGCCATAGTGTGATGTGCGTGCGCGAGGCTAACTATCTGGGGCGACGAATAATGGCCCACTTTTTTCTTGTCTTAAGGGTGAATTAAAATGTTGATTTTAATAATTAAAAATAAAAGTTAAGAAAATATATGTTGTCCTAGTCATTTAACGGGGACAGCCTGTTAGGCTCACCCATAATGCCGTGTCTGCTTTGCAGGAAAGTCATGCTTTCTGGATTTGGAAAAAACATTGTTAGCATTTATAATCTAGACACCTACATGCAAGTATTACATACCATATGTCATATACATGAGCATATTTTGTAGATGATATGGTTGTGGAAATGGGTTTACTTTTGTGCAACTGCAGAAAATGTGGTTTTAGTCACACAGCCTTGTTTAGTAGCTAGTTGTCTGCTATTGATTCAGATGCCACACTATGAGCATTCGTAGCCTCTTGAGCTGGAACAGGCTTCATAATGAGATACAGTAGTCGTCCTGCATTGCCACGAGCTGCTTCTGTATGCTGCTGTACTGCAGTGTGAAGTTAGCACTATCTGTCACTGTGGGAGGAATCATTGTTCCATTTAGCTGCCGTCCAATTGCACCATACTCTGCCGCTGCATACAGGAACTACACACCTCGCACACACAGACACACATGCAGCTGTATATTCAGATTTAAAGTACACACACCTGCACCAATCACGCGAAAACACACACTTTAATGGAGTGCGATATCACTATCACACCCGGGCTCTCACCTTTCTCTCTGCCTCTCTCTGTTCCACTTCAGTGAGGACAACAGGCTATCCCTGTCCTCCAAAGCCACACACTCCACATTTGCATATCAATTTACTTTTTAATATAATACTCTGTCACTCGAGACCCATTTGTCATTCTGCTAGCAAGCTCCCACCTTCATGGAACTCCATCCATATATTATCGCCACCGAGGCCCCTCCCCCCATTTTCCTCTCTCTTCCTCTCACTTGCTGCCCTTTATCTCTCTGGGGTGTTATACTCTTTCTTAATTCTTCCTTTAAGTGAAAACATTCCCCTGTTCAATAACCCATATATCCCGTTTTCTTCATGTTTCCATCCATTTATCTTCTCCCAACAGGCCCCGTCCTCCTCTGCCGTTCTCGTTCTCTTTGTGCTGTTTTTTTTTTTTTTTGATAGAAAGAGTGGACACTATGGCTCGAAAGAGAAAAAAAAAGAGAAAGAGAGGTGGAGAGGGAGATGGAAAAAGAGAGTGCTGACAGGCAAGAACGCACAATGGGGGTCCAAGCCTGCATACCAACTAACAAGCAATCAGATGGAGGGGAAGAGCGAGGGGAGAAGGCGAGGCAGCCGTAGGAGAAGAAACTTGAAGGTTAACATTAGGGAAGTGGGCAGAAAGAGGGGTGGGGCCGTGTTGTGTGCTGCAACAATAGGAGCTGAAGATAAAGAGAAGAAAGAAATAAGACGTGATGAGAAGAAAGAGCGCTTAAGTGAGTAAGAAGGGAAGCAACAAGAAAGAGATGTAAGAGCTTAACAATAGGCTAAATGTGCAGGAGACAAGAAAAGAAGAGCGATGGAGATGTCGAGCGCTGGCTGTGTGGACGGAGGATTTAGAAGGATGGTGCAACAACAACAACAGATTCCAGCACATGTTGCTCCCCCATGAAGAAGAGAAAGGCAGAGAGAGTTGATGGACAGATTAGGAGCAGATGATAAAGAAAAGAGTGTCAGTCATCTGTAGAAATGGGAATCAAAACCACTCAGAACAGTTGAGAACCGTTTCCAAAATGTCTGATCCATTGGAATCATGTGTCTGATACGTTGAGCTTATGACTCCCTTTTATTGATGCCAGCTGACTGTTTCACATTGCAAAACATTGGCATCCAACTCATGTCTACACTGCTGGAAGTTGCAACTTGGAGTGATGGCGGAAAGCCTTTTTTCTACTCTGTTCCTACACTGTGTCCAGACACAGAGACAATGAAACAGGGCCTACTTTCTTCCACACAGAAAACTGACCAGGAATCAATAAAGGAATCGAATTGGACTGTTAAGCAAACTCGATAACAACACTGGTATCAATAAAATCTTATCAATTCCCATCCTTAGTCAACAGTGTGGCAGCAGGACGTGTCCTCAGAAGGACTGGGACAGAAAAAGATTTGTCCAAACCACCACATGATCTGTAAACTGGAGAAGATGAAGCCAGGAAATTATAAACCGGATGTGAGAAAGGAGTTCAAACACGCCTTAAATAAACCAAAAACTTTAATTTCTTATTCTTTTATTGCTTTTACCCACTTAGACACTTCAAGAAAGCTGGGGCCTCTTTTATAAAAAAATGTTCTTAAATTGTATTAAACTTAAAATTAGTCTTAAGATCAGTTTCAACCGTGTGTTTAAGTTAGATCATAAAAGATAATGCTCATAAAAAAAACTTGCAGTTTCTAAGAGGCCCGTTTGTATCTTCTGAACCTGTGATCTATAAATTTCAGATTAATAAGCGATTCCCTCTGATCCAAAAGAGAAATGCAAACTTTTTGGAAGATGAGATCATGGTGATGTTAGAGGAGACTGAAGCCAGGCAACACGTATTATTCTGCAGTAAGTGGTGGGTTGACAAACAAATCCAAACACATGGTTTGTGAGTGTGTTGCACTTAATTCTTCATGCCTTTAATTAATCATCCTAGAACATTGTTCATAAAGCTAATGTGAAGTTCACCACAGGCTTGGGCACATATGTGTCCCAAACGGCAATAATCACGCCAAGTAAAGTCCTGACTTTGCTTGGAGATGAGATCAAGTCAAAGTACGGTTTGTTAAATAATGACTTAAACGCGGTTTTCTGCCTAAGTCACACTGATTCGAAGTCTTATAAATGAGGCCCCTGGATTCCCTCCCAGCATGCAGATCCACCTCGAGTAGGTCCTCAGTCCATCACAAGGCGAACACAAGACAGATAAGCAAACTCAAATTCACTCAAAGAGACAGTTTGGAGTATTCAGTCCGCTTCAGACTGCGAACAAACCGGAGCACACAGAGGTCAACTCACATGACCACGGGGTGAAAACATGATGCGGTGCAAACATTGATATCTTGCCTCAGGCCATCAGGAGGGAGAATTCTCTAAATCCTCGGCTCAGTGTTGCACAATGTTCTCTCTGAACCCTTTGCACTCTCCTGCACATTTTCGTATAACAACACAGTGTGTACAACATGTTATTTTAGACTTTGCTGTACAACTGTGACATTTTACTTTTTTAGATGCAGGGAAAAATGAGCAGCCCATCTACAGCTGGCCAGTAAGCACTGAACATTTTAATCTTACATATATCTTTCAAATTTCTTTCTCTAATTCTTATTTTACTCTTATACACTTTTTTTTTTTTACAATTGTGAACAAGCATTTACCTACACTTTACATTATATTTCTATAGTTTTTCTTAAGTCCTATCACAACAACACACCTATATCACACAATTAGTCAAATAATCTTTTGCTCCAAACCACATTTTGTTTATTAAATACCAATTCTACATTTCAAGTTTTCAAATTCACCTTTCTCTACATACACAACTCTGTAACACCACAAACCTGACTTCGTCTTTTAAAACACTAACATGCGTACACTTGTATTTTATCCAAGAGGAACAAATGTCAATTACTTTGCAAGTTTCAGTTCTACCTGCATGCAATCGACAATATGAAACTGGTGTTGTGTGCATTGAGTCATCTTTACTTACAGTAGAAAAAACAGTGGCAGAATTACTGCTGTAAAGTTTTCATTAACAGAACAGAAAAGGTGTTAATTGCCTGCAAATTCCCTGAAAACCACATGAATCGTGTGCATGGCACGGTCCACAACAGACAGATGTTGTGCTGATTGTGTTTAAAGTTTTGAAAATGTGACAACAGATTTGACAAAAAGGATGTTAGCAATTATAACAAACTATATCGCACACAAGGCTTTTAAATAAAACCTTTAAATCTTGAGACTGAAAGGCAGTTTTCTACTGGCAAGTCAAAATGCAGGTGGTCTGTGTCCTGTATAATCTTCTTAAAGGTTTACAGAGTGTGCAACAAAGCAGGCCGCCTCCTCTCTCCTGATATTGTCACTATTATGCCAAGTCTTCATTTATTGGTCTATTAGCCTCGAGCGCTGTTGCTGCTTCCATTTCCCCCTCAGTCTAACTCCAGGCTATAAAGAGCCAGAGACAACATCTACTGCAGTGAGCTGCACTGATTTGTTCTTCCTCTGATAATTAAAGGCGGTGCTCGGTGATTCTGCTGTCCTTTTAGTTTGCTGGGGCTGCTAAAGCTTGACGGCACAGTGAGGAATTAAGAGAATGAGCCGCTGTCAGATACAGACGGGGTCATCGCATCACTCAGATGATACTGTAGTGTCTGGTAAAATGCGTCTAAAGCCTTTGACAGGCCGCAGTTCACAAGTGTCTGCTGAGCCACTGGAGTCCCCGTCTGAATCAGAGACAAAAGAAGAAAAGAAGGAAAATGCATGGAAGTGGGAAGGTGGTAGACAGAAAGTGTGGATGAGTAAAGCAAGAAAAAGCAAGAACAAGGTGACAGACGAGAGGAGGGATCCAGAGAGGAGATCAAACGAGGGGAAACTGGCAGGACAGGATAAAAAAAAAGTGTGATTATGCACTACAGGCAGAGAAAGAGAACAGAAGAGAGTGAAAAGGGTAAATATTGATGGCAGAATAACCTTGAAACAAAGACAAAAGAGATGGACCAAACACTAACAAAGTTGTGTGTGGACGATGATGCGTCAGCGACAGAAGGAGAGACGAGAGATAAGAGACTGTTTGACTTCATGTGAGTGAATAACCTTGGGCTAATGTTAACCTGAGACGTGAACAGAGCTAATAAAGCCTCTGCTGTTCTGAGCCGCGCGGTATCACCCAGTTTGTTTTATACGACTGTGGTCACCTTTTATAGGATTACAGGCCCGACTGTGAGCTGGAAGACGTGAGTACACTCTTCAAAATAAAGGTTCTAATGAGGCTTGACCCCATGGGAGAACATTTCTTGTTCCTGGTAGAGCCTTTTAGAAAGGTTCCGCCTTGAGCCCTGTGAGGGGTTTCCACCCAGAACCCTCTCTAGGCTCTTTTTGATCAAAGTACCTCTGGTTCCCATAGTGATACCTAGTGAGCAAGTCTGCGTTTTCACCAGTTTTGAGTAGAACCAGTGTGATCAATGCACAACAACCTGTAGAACTGGTTCCCAAGTAGTTCAAAATTAAGGGCTCGGCTTCAAATACGCGCCGAGTCTACTTTTGACAGACACCACGTCAGTTAGCACAGAGCAGATCGAACAGGCAGGAAGTCAGACACAGAAGAGGCAGCAAGAATCCGGTTCATTTTCCAAAATAAAAGACCCTGTGCAGACTCAGGATCATAGACAGACAAAAAAGAAACGATTTAACCACGAAGCCTGCTTATTCACTGTAGAGGCTCAAAGAGCAATCAACAAAATCTGAGCAAGTAAACATAATAAAGAATACATAATCAGACGGGCAAAACACTGCTGGTGGGGCTTGCAGCCAAGGAGAGGTAGAACCCCAGTCCTTTAAGAAGAACCATTTTGGAGCCTTTATTTCTAAGAGTGTAGAAACAGATACACTCCGGAGACAAGGAAGAGTCAGAGAGGATCATTCATACAGAAACATGCTGTCGCATTCCTGTCCTCTCCTTTACGCTCTTTTCCCTTCATTTCCTTTCCTTTTCTTTCGCTGACACCCCGTCTCTTTCCTCTCCTCTCCTCTTTCATTTCCTGTCTCTCCACATTATTTTCCCACTGCTAATCAGAATGACTAGAAAAATGAAATCAGTAAATCATTAGTCACCCCTCTGGCATGACACAATGAAATGACACATCTATCCTCCATTCTCCACCACCCCCAGCTCTACCCCCACCTCACACACACACACACACACACGTAAACACACACACACCCTGCTGTGGATATCTGCTCTCATCATTACTCATGATAATGGTGATTCCATTTAATATCAAGCTATTAAATAAAAAATAATTACTGGGAATGAAATCAATGGATTAAATTCACTCTCATTATTTCACAGCAAAATTAAGCCTCGTTCAGCGAGCTGAAAAACAAAACGCGTACACTGCCCGGGTGCTAATAAACTATGAATATAATAGAAGCTGATTGTGGATAATTAATTAAGAGTCAAAACGGCATGACAAAATAACAAACTCTGACAAAAAGTCTGAGTGATGTAGTGAGTGAGTAAGATTTCTTCCTCTGGCCGCCTCACCCTCTCCGTCTTGGAGTCTGGCACCGACTCAGCACTCTCTGACCACAGTGTAAAAAGATTTACTCGGCTCGGGCTAATTATTAGGAAGGGGAAATGATTAGCTGAAGAGTTATGACTAATAAATCTGTCCATGTTTCATTAACACCCTGTTTGGAAACATTTCATTTAGCTCCCGCTCATTAAAGAGAGTGGTAATGAAAGGAAAGGAAAGGAAAGGAAAGGAAAGGAAAGGAAAGGAAAGGAAAGGAAAGCGAGAGGCAGGGTACACCCTGGACAAGTTGCCAGTTCATCGCAGGGCTGAAAAAAATAAAATAAAATAAAATAAAGAGGCAAGAAGCTTAAATAGAGCCAGACAGATATATCAGTCAGCTGATATTACTGGCTGATATTAGCCTATCACAGCTAGAGCTCGATTGATACTGGCCGATCAGCCAATATTGCACTGTGACACTTATGACAAAGATATGTAAATTTAACAATAAACTTTATTGTCCAAAATGACATCAAGGCACTGAAACCTTTATTGGGCAGGTCTGCTTTGAAAAAAAAAAATTCAATCTCAAGGGACTTCGTGGTTAAATTTGGGTTAAATAAAATAAAAATGTTGAATATCCCGCCTCCATCGTCAGAAGTGTTTGATCAGCACTGTAACATCGGCCGATATATCAGTATCAGAATTTTTTTTTACTCCCAGACATCCAGTATTGGTGGGGCTCTAAATAGAAAGACAGAAAACTGACATATGAAAACAACACTTGGAGAAAATGTGCACAAGATTGGTGCTGGTGTGTTTGCAGGAATATGCAAAGTATTGTCAGAGAAAAGTGCAAAATTTCAAATTAAGTACAGAAATATTTGCTGTGAGGTGTACGTTAATGTAATCCAATGATACAGTGGAGAGGAGAGGAAAGGAAAGATGTGAGGTAAAAGCAGGGAGGTCTGCAGTAATTGGTGTAATGTAGCAGAATTTTTAACAACCTGATGAAAAGGTCGAATGAGAGAGGATGGAGAGAGAGCGAGCAGAGGGGCATGTCATCTGTATCATTAAGTGAAGTGTATCTTTATATTTGCTAACAGATCAGTGTGAAACTAATTCCCCTAATGATGTTACTACACCGGCACAACTTGATTAGGTCATGATCGTAACACGTGCACCTGTGTGTGTGTGTGTGTGTGTGTGTGTGTGTGTGTGTATCCAACAAATCCATTCAAATGCTCTATAAACTTTAAAACCCGCAACAGAAACCAGTTTTGAATTTGTCTGATGTTTATAGGACATTTGATCAATCCCACTGCAACATCTGCTCATTTGCATAACGCCTGTGTGAAATAGTTTTGCACCTGCGGCAACTAGCTGCTATTATTGCACTGTTTGCAAGCTACTTTCTAGGCATTCTGCAGACAAAGCTGCATTCAGCTACACCCTACAGCTTAGCTGCATTAATTGAAAGACCCAGCATCCAAGCAACACATACAAATCTGTCTAATGACATTGCACACATATTATCATCATGGCATCAAGGCGCACACACACACACACACACCTCACTGTACTGTTTTGTTTCAGATCGGTATACACAGAATCTCCTGGCTGCCAAATCATTATTAGTGCTATTATCAAACAAACAGACCAACACCACCCACAGGGAAGGGAATGCATTGGCTGATTTCTGCCTCCAAATTCCCTGAGTACCATTTGGCGAACATGGATCTATTATTTTGCCTTTTGTTCTTGTTTTTTTTCCCTATTTCCTGTTGTTGTGGTTCAAAAAAGCCACTTCTTAAAATAATTCTTTCCCACATCTGAGCTAAAAAAAAAAAAAAAACTCAATTTTTAGCCTTTGGTGTTTTTTTAATTTCAATTTCTCACATCTCTTTTGAAATCCAAACAAGTCAGCGCACACAGACACAAACACTTCGGAGCTGCTTTACACTCAATTAGTGTTCTTTAGTTTCTCGCAAGCCGCTTTCTCTCACTACCTTCTTAACTTCGCTCTCTGCTCTCTCCACAGCGTGTTTTCATCAGCGCATGCTTTCCTCCCCCTCCCATTTTTTTTCCCCAGTCCTTCCTCTCCTCTTTTGTGTCATTAAGTTTTTAAGAATAACCCTGGGCTGCACAACAGATGCTGCGGAGGTAAAAAGAGCTTACGCGCGCATCAACAGGACGTGCTATTGTGTTAAAAAGGTAGAGCTGTTACCGCTCTGTATTAGCGAGACTAAGAAGTCTTTCAGGTAGAATCAGCCGCGTTATAATGACATCTCACTCTCCTCATGTGCCTTTTTTCTCTCGGCCTCTCGCTCTTTGTTATTCAAAAGTCTCATCAGAAAAGGTTGTTTTTCTCCAAAAGAGAGAGGCCTCGGGAAACTTTTGTCTTCTTTTTCTTGCGGAGGAAAACAGAACCACAATGCAAGATGCCAATCAATAGATTTGTTTGATACCTCTGTGCAGAAACTAAGAAAGTCTTGCTTTAGTACATCTTATTTTTCACTAAGTATCCAATTAATCGCTTAATATTATTTTAAGATTTTCAGACACATCCTTGAACAGATTGCAGCCCTTGACTCCCTGCTGAATATCTCCAACTCTGACAACAGATGTACTCCATAAAGGCAGACTTTGAGACACATAGCAGATGAGACGGCTTTAAAAAAAAACAAAAAAACAAAAAACAGGCACCACATAGATGGAACAACCTCACGCTGACTTCTCACCAAAACTCCCACATTAAAAACATGAACATAGGAAAGCACACGGGAATCTGGCACATAACCAAAGCCTGCAGCTATTCAGAAGAGAAGACGGTTGTAAGGCTGGAAAATCATTAGACTGCAGACAAAACACAGGAACACACACACACACACATACGCAGAGATGCTGGGAGGCAGAGGCTGTAACGTGTTTAACAAGGAGTGAGAGAAAGTGAGGACCGAAGGGGAGAGCGCTTTTTGAGTGAAAGGCCATCTGCTGAATCCATGGCTATGCCAGTCGCTCACCAGCTTCCCATCGCTCGCACCTGCCAGCCTGCCAAAGCACCCTCAGGAGGACAAAGGCACCGACTTCACACGCAGAAACACACACTCGCACGCATATACTCGCAGAGCAATAATGGCACGCACGCAGCAATAACTGGTGCGATTTGTCAGCGCCGTGCTGCGTCTGAGGAGCTTTCGACGTTTTTTCATGTTTTCCCTCCTGCGGTAACAATAGCATAACAGCGCTTTATTAAACGAGAACAGGACAGAACAGAATGGCCTGCAAATCAGCCCGTTTATGAGGCATAGCTGCTCAGTACCCTGCCAGCAAAGGCTGCAGGGAGTGTGTATGTGCCTGTGTGGGTATGTGTGTGAGTGAGGAATGCAGAGGAACTGTCCCATTGAAACATGCAGAGGAACTGTCCCATTGAAACATAATAACCATCGTTAATAAATGGTTAATTGATACTTAATTAAACTTTAGTTGACAGATATTTTGCTGCTAACATTCAATTAATGCTTACATATGCTTTATAATACGGCTGGGGCAATTCGTCAACGTCATTGATTACGAAAATACGTCGATTTCCATATTGTGCATCAACGCGTCATCATGAACCGCTACGCCCGGTCAGAGCATGGATACACCCGGAGAACAAGCTGCAGGGAGTGAGCCTCATCGCCATCATCTAAAGTGTGGGAGCGCTGGAAGTGAAGCAGCAGCATCGCCATGTTTTCTTTGTGTCAGCACCCGAGCACTATACATGAGGATCATCAACACGTGGAACGTGTTTCTGTTAATAGAAGTCACTTTAATTAGACTTTCTAGAAGTTAAAAGTGATGTGTGCAACGCTGCTGTTAACTTTACGCCACGCGTCATCTGATGGTGTTATTAGGCCGCACTGTACTTTCTGGTCACTTTATCAGCCACATATGAGTGAGAAATGGCAAAAAATGAGGTGACAGACTGTCTGTGATTCAAGTCAATCGTCAGAAAAACAACGAGAAGTATTTTCTTTGGCTCACAATGGTGCAAAAATACACTGCCAGTGGTCATCTTACCTGCATATGACTCCAGAGATGAAGTAACTCCATGTCATAACCAGTTTAACTCTGAAGTCAAAATACCGATTTTTCAGTACAGTGAAGGGTTGACAGTGATTAGTTATTTAATTAATATGCATCAGAGCTCCTTTTGATTTGAGGTCCAGCATTTTTTGATCAGGCATCTGACATGGAGTCTATTAAATAGGATGGAAATTAGAATAACTTAAAAATATGCCACTGTTATCATTATTCTAATGTGCTTTATGTGTCTATTTGTCAGGATTATGATTAAATAATATATTGAAATATTAATGAGACAAGTTTAGGTAAATTAATTGCTGTACAAACGAATAATCTAAAAAAAAGTTCAATATATTAATCGATACGTTAATCGTCAACAATTTTTTAAGCAATTATTGTATTTTATAAACATCAGTTGCAACTTTATAATGGCCATCCAAATAGTGTTATATTAAAATCCTTGTAAAGGAATTTTTCTTTTAAACACATTATACATGTTCCAACAGTGAATTAACTATTCACTGCAGTTTTAATGATTGTTATTATAGTGTTACCCCTCACTTCATTATAATCTGTCTTTGTTCATGGAGGGTTAAACCTCTGTGCTTGCTGCAGGCGTGCTAACATTAGCTAATGTTAGCCATTGCCTGCTGTGCTGCTTGGCTTTCAGACTATCAAACACGTTCACTCCTCAGCTTTTAGAGTTCGTGTTTGACCAGGCGTTTCCTCAGGTTAGATGTGTTGCTGGCAGTTCTTGAAAAGTGTCACCACATGTAGGACCACCACTTTCTCGGCGTCTCCCCCAGATGCACGCTCAGGTGCTGGAAATTTGGCACAGACTGATAGTAGTTCCAGTGTTATTTGGTTGGTAACTTTAAAAGCACCGAGTTTGGTAGGGCATAGTTTTATAGTTCAGTGATTAAAAAGAAAACTTCTAGCAGGGTGTTCAAAAAGTGGTCGGGATTGTGGATTCAATAGGTGAACTTGGTGTAAAACAAGAACAAAAGCCTCTCCAGCACTCCTCTCCAGTCTAGTGATTATTGTGGAAATGATTTAAACAGCTGGCATTTAGGGAGAAAAAAGGGCCTTACAAACGTCTGGTGGGAAATCATTTCAACCCTGGCTGACTCTCAGTGTCAATTTCAATTCCAATTTAATCTTTGTCCACACTGAACAGGTCTCAGCAAATACATCAGGTTCTCGATACATTACGGAGGAGGTTTCATCCAAATGTAAATTTCAAGAGCGGAACAGGAAATGAAAGCCGGAGAGCCAAAGACAAGGAAAATGAAGAGAAAAGCAGGAGCAGAGTGAGTGAAAAGACAGCAGAGAAATGGACTGATTGACGGATAAGATGGAAGATTTAATAGATGACAATGAGGGAGGTATGGACACCGAGAGAGAGAAGAGAGACAAATCCTCATTTTTTAAAATTCTCCCAGTTCTTCCAAAACCTGAAGTATGACACTCCTATTGCACCTAACAGTGCAATCGCCCACCCATCATGTCTCCTACCCTTCCTCCTACTCCTCCTCCTCCTCTCTCAAACACCCTTGTAATCTACCTTTTCATCTCCCGCTCCTTGCACCTCTCCGTTCTCTCCCGTTGTGCCGGCGGCTCTCCTCCTCCCTCCATCAATCTCCTCTTCTCTCCGTCTCTCTGAAGCATCCTCCTCCTCCTCTTCCTCTTTCTCTCTATCTTTCACACCATCTCAAAATGTAGCTCTCTAGTGGCGCAAACATATTTCAGATGTACTTCCTCGCCCCCTCCTCGCTGCAGTCTGTCATTCCCGCTGCCGATCTGCTGTAATACCTTCTCATTTCATCCTCCACTTGTGTCTCTCCTTTACCTCGCTTCTGTCCATCTTTCTCCCCCCTCCAGCTCTCACTCTTGTCTCTCTAGTGATGCGGCTTTGATCCTCGCCTCATTCCCCAGTTACAAACACACTCCACCTATGCAAGCATGCACACATTTTGACAGATGTACAGATGTTGTTTAATAGAAAGCATGAATCAACCCTTCTTCCTCCCCAGCGTCTCCACCTCTAAATGAAAGAAAGACAGATAGAGACAGAAAGAGAGGAACAGAGAGGCTTGAAATTGATGGCAGTGCATCGACCCTCCTGTAAAACCTAGTTAACACCTCCCCAGCCTGTGAAACCTGATTAGTCGAGTGTGTGTTTGTGTCGTCGTGTGTGTTCACAGCACACTTTGTTTAACAGGTTGTTTTGCTTTCACTCTTAGACATAAGAGTTCCAAAATTGTTCCTCTTGAGGGGCTGGGGTTTCATCTAGAACCGTTTGCATTTGAGGAACTCTTTTTAGGAGAAAGTGTTCGTCAAAGGTTCTTTGAAAGACTAAAGGTTCCATTAAGAACCCTTTTTGGAAATCAGAGTTCCTCCAGGATTGTTGAAGACGTGCGTGAAAAGATTCTCACCCCCAAATATTCAAATGTTTCTCTAAATGGTGTTTTTAAATGTAGATGTATCTGGGACTACCTCAGTCGCTTCATTTACTTGTGTTCTTGTGTTTTTGCTTCATCTGATGCATAGAATTCAGCTCTTTGTAGAACCCTCAGAAGACAAGAGGGGTGAAACCCTTATAAAAAAGGGTATTTCTAGATCCTGTTGGTGGGTTCTAGATGAAAACCTTGGAATATGAAACTGTTCTCTTGGTGGATTTTACACGAAACCTTTAGAATATAAAGGGGTTCTCTGTAGAATCTCAGGGTGGATTCTGGAATATAAAAGGTTTATGGTAGATCCCTCCCTGTGGGTTCTAGATAAAACCCCTGGAATAAAGAAAGGTTCTCGGTCGAGCCCTTGGGTGGGTTCTTGTTAGCAGCCTTAGAGGGTGGAAAAGCCCCACAGAGGGTTCTTAGTGGAACAATTACAACATAGAAGGGCTCTCTGTTGAACCTCTCGTAGGAGGTTCTGTGTGCAACCTTTCACCGATGGTTCTGAGTATAACCCCGTATGTTGGGTTCTATGTACAAACCCGTGAAAGGGTACCAGGTGGAACCCAAGGATCAAAAAGGATTATCCTACGGGGACATGCTGAAGAACCCTATGTTGTTCTAGGCAGCACCTTTGTTTTTAAGAGTGTGACTCTTAATTGCTCTCTGATTAAAGAAATGTTGATGGGTCTCCATTCATGTGTGTGCTGTGTGTGTGTGTGTGTGTGTGTGTGTGTGTGTGTGTGTGTGTGTGTGTGTGTGTGTGTGTGTGTGTGTGTGTGTGTCGGGCAGGACAGTCTCCACTGATTACATCCCTCCTAGTCAATAGTGAATAGAGCACTCAGCCTGATAAGCAATCACCTGAATCAATACTAATGTTTTTAGTGTGTGTGCATGTTTGTGTGCGCGTGTGTCGTTCCTAACATGTGGCTAATCTAGACGGAGCTCATAGAGGATAAACATTTAGTTACAGGCACGGTAAATCAGAGCCTGTCATCCCCCTTTTTTTCCTCCTCTCCTCTCCTCTCCTCTCCTCTCCTCTCCTCTCCTCTCCTCTCCTCTCCTCTCCTCTCCTCTCCTCTCTCTCCTCTCATTGTCCCTTTCGTCTCCGTCCAAAGAGCCCTCTCCTAACTCTGATCCTTTCATCTTCTCGCCTCTCACCAATCGGCATTCTTCTATTTTCCTTCCTGCCTCTCATCTCCTTCTCCTCTTTGGCCTTGTTTGAGACGGAGCATTAACGGCAGCCTCACCTTCAAAGACAGTGATCACAGAGACTCCATGCTCTTCACATACAGAATAACACAGCCTTTAGTTAGGCTTTGGCTGCGGTGTGTAAATGTCAAAGATGGAGGCCCCGCTTTGGCACACCCACATGTAATCCCTCAGAGAAGCGCGGAGATATGAAGTGCGACCAAGTGGGAGAGTCTGCTCATGTGTGCATGAGTGTGTGTTATCTGGGGATGTCAAGAGAAGCGATACTTCGCAACCAAGATGATGCCAAAATTCAGAAAATGTGACCAAACTCATTTTTACACGGTACTGTAGGTACTGGGGATGTAATTCTTCCAGACCTGGCTGGCGCAGCACATGTCTATGAGTGTTCTAGTCTGCTGTTAAATGCCAAAGAAGAAGAACACCCAGAATAACAACTGGTAGGTGTCGCTGACAACAAAACAACATGTTGAAGATAGCAAATGCAGCTGCAGGGACAGCAGAGTTGTGGATGAACATACTTTGCATTTGATCGGTTATTTATAATGAATTCACAAAAAACTGTTTGCAAACGGTGCCATCAAACTTTTCGGGCAAAAGAAGGAAACACTCACAACAAAAATGTTATCCTTGTGATCCTTATCCTGAAATACACACCGTCTGCGATGGTTAAATGCTAAAGACTACCATGTTCAGGCTAATATAATATAACCATAGCCAGTACGAGGAGGAGGCTACTGGCTTGACTCCTTATTGTTCAATCTTCGTTGTCTGTCATCAGAAGATAACGTTAGTATATATATTTTTTTTATGATTATTTTGTGGGCTTTTGGCTTTTTATTTTTGATAGTGACAGCTGAAGATATGACAGAAGGGAGGGGTGATGGCATGGAGACCGGCGGCCGCTGCAGAGGACTAACAGCCTCAGTATGTGGGGCGCTCGCTCCACCAACTGAGCTACAGAGGCGCCGCCTAATGTTAGCGTTTTAAACAAGCCAAGTTCCTGAACCAAATGACTGAGGGTGCATCTGAAATTAGTGCTGTAGCTGGAGTAGGTGTTATGGCTCCCCAGTGAACAGATTATATTGGAACTGGAAAAAGATGTAAACTGTAGTAAATGAATACAGCATTTCATTCCTTTTTAGCAACAGTTTGCTTTTTGACTCAGAACGGCATCAATGATATATTGATAAATCTGCAGCCTCTGTGAAGTGCTAGAGCAGGTGAGGTGAGACAGGTGAGGCACAGTTCTTTCAGAACTATGAGACCTGTAATGTTACTGGCTGAGAAAGTATTAAATAATCACAACACCCGCTGATCTGTACTCACCTTCACCCAGCCCTCTTGCACAAAGCTCTACAGCACACACATGAACCAAAACAGAGGGTGTCCATGAGGACACACAGTCCTTGCACCGTGAATATACTTCCAAACGGACACGAACATGGACAGCTGCAGACACCACAGATGCACGTCCTGCCACCATGCGCTTAGCATTTATTATTCAGACTTCAACTGTAGGCACAAAATATGAAACTGAGATTGCAATGTGTGTTTTTGCGCCCTCAGGTTTTAAACCTATCTGGTTTTAAATGAATGTTTCCGGACTAATGATCTTTCACAAGTTCAGTAAATCTACTGCTTGCAGTCTGAGTAAAACTTATATTCAAAGTTCAGAAGCAGAAATCACTTTTTTACTCTATTACTTACAAATGCGCACTCAGCTTAGTGCGTCAGGCTGAATTTTATTCATGTTTTTTGCTTAATTTCACTGGTGTTGGTATCAACTACTACATTTCTGGCATCATTACATCCTCTGTTTGTTTCACATGTACGTAACTTAAACATACGCTCCACTTCACATCCGCCCCATCTTGTGGTGCGTACAGTTCATACTGAACATGTGCATGGGGTCTTAGTGTCTCTTTTTTGACCTTACCTTCCGCTGACAACGAAGCAAGTCACCAGGAAGATGAGGAGAACAATTCCCCCGGCGATGGACACAGCCAGAATGGTGGACTGGTTAGGGTCCCCGATAGCGAACACATCTATATGGGGGAGAGAGGCAACGCAGTGGATTAATAAACAAAAGCAAGAAGGAGGATGGAAAGAAACTGGGGGTGTTTTTTTTTTCTGCAGGAGGGAGGTGCTGGGAGAAGAGATGAAGGGAGGCTAGGAGTAAAAAAGACAGCAAGGTGAGTGTGGCTGGGGAAAGAGGGAGAGAGAATGAAATATGATAGCAATAGAAAAGGAGATAAAAGACGGAGGTTGAAGGAGACGGAAAAAGAGAGAGCGGCAAACGAGTAAAAGAGAGTGAGGAGAGGTGGATGGAATAGTAAGTAAGGTCCTTGATGAAAAGCGCTCTCCCTCTCTGCATCGCCTATCAGGCTATGAGAGTGGACGTGAAAGCCATTCCCATTCGGCCGCGCTGTCCAAATGGATATGTTAACATCGCACATAACAAGGCTACCGCCGAGAACTTTCTGCAAAGATGCATCGATTTTTACGCCACACCAATCGAGCCATTACTCAAAACAAATACCCCATTTATCAGGCTTAGCTAAGCATGAGCGGACACGTGTGTCAGTGTGTGGATGTATACTGTATATGAGTCTGTGTGTGTGTTGAAGAGGCAAATTAATGCCCCCAGGCAGGCTCGGATAAGCATTGATCTCCTATTACATTTACTGGCGCACACATGCACACCCTTCTTTAACGATCAATAGCTTTGATCTGATTAGATAACCTTGATATGATTGCCACAGGGTCAGATCCTGTATTTTACAACTTGAATGTGAACCTGTTGTGTGAAGGCTCAGTAGCACCTCTATATACCAGTGACACCCAGTCTGAGCTCCATAAGTTGCAGTAACAATCTTTTTTACAGTCACATAAACAGATGACGAGAATGAAAACCCAGCTTTGAATTACTTTTATTGATTATTGAATGATTAGTAGGCTAATGTGTACCTGTTGTGTGCTACAACGACAATCTATAGCGCAGTGCTTTACATCAACTGATTTATCCCCCTCTGCCTGCCTGTCCAGGGATCAATGTTCGCTTTGAAGAGCACATTACAGGGCCTCTAAAGCAGAAAATCCTGCGGCACATAATGAAGCGATAATGAAAGTGGATGACAGCAAACAAAGGAGAAAATGTCGGGTGACAGAGAGCTTGAAAATGTAAGAGAGATACAGCTCGTCCAGAGCTGTTTGTGAGGCTCGGCTCCACTGGCCCATTGATTTCTCTTTTGTGCCTCCCCATTTTCTTTCCCAAAGTGTTGGTACATAATAAACTGGTAAAAGTTCTGGATTGGTCAGTACTGAAAGTTCACCATCAGCCCATTTCATTTGATGTTGAATTGCTGCGTGTTTGCATTCTGTGCTCTCCAGTCATGGCTGACAGGGCTGGACGAAGTGGAAAAAAAGTGGTTGTGTGTAAAGCGGGTAACACCAGTAACCTCATGAAACACAAATACAGCACAATCTGAAGCAGTGCAGCTACTGTCTAACGGGAGCTACGCTTGTGTTTAACTGTGTTTGCACACACATCATGGCTGCCTCTCATATCCTGCCATCTGTTTGGAGCAATGGTTTTGCACATCCTCAGAAATTGTGCTGTCTACGCAAATGTGTAGTTACAAAGCAAATATATCTCTGGCCTTAACGTTACGTCCTCAAAGCAGCCTCCCGGCTCTGATGGCAAAGAAATGTGACTGTCTCGACTTTGTCAAGTCAAGGTAACACTTGTTATTGTTACAAAAATATTCTGTAGTTATTAACTCAGGACACTGCCTAATTTTTAAAAACATGTTTCTGATTAATCCCGTAGTAAACTTTAGTCAACCAGCAGCCACAACTTTCACAGCCAACCCATTCTCCATCGCTAGACGAGGGAAACTGCCACATACAGGTATGCTTAAGGTAAACTTAAGGTAAAACTTGGTGTGAGCTGGCCTGACAATAAGAGATAACACATTTTGTTAATATTTTCAAATGCAGGATAATGATCACAGCCTTTAGTTCCTGTTACCCCAGTAAATCTTTTCATGTCATGTCTTTATTGATGACTGGTAGGGAGAATAAAACCAGTCTGACAATACCAGTCATCCAGGTTTTAAGATGTCTCATCAGGTTTAAATTATGTCACTGTGTGGCTACAGAACACCTGAGCTGTTTTTAATCTCTACCTTTTGGATTCGTGCTCGTTATCGTGAACTTCTTCTACCCTTTCGTTACCCCCAGTGTTGCTCCAGTTGTGGCTGTGAATCAAAACCAAAATCAGGGAACGCACTTCACAGATTCTTTCTCGTGGTGAAATTGGGCTGTCTCCTTTTTACCCGAAACGTATTCTAGGATACTGTCAAGCCACTGATTCAGATCCGCGGAGTAGATGACAACCTGTGAGGCTGCCGAGGTTTTTCTGTCTGACAAGAGAACTGAAGAAGCCTTTCGGATGAAAAGTGAGCTGTTTTATAACCATCCAGTGGATTGATGTAAACTGCAGCAGGGATGAATCAGACTACTATACTCTGATATAATACGTCAGTACTGATTGCTTTGCAGGTAATCTTTGTGCTTATTTTTCACCTGCACCATCCCCCTCTAATTTGGATTTTTTTAAAAATTACTGACACTGGATTGCTTTGAAACAACTGGCACACCACTATTTTCAGTGCAGCTACTCCAATTTTAAGATGAAAACCACAGGGACATTTTAAAAAACAGCAATCCAATCCAATTACGCGGAAAAAAATACAGTAAAAGCGAGATTACTCATTCATTACACGCCAACAAATATTTTTTATTCATTTCTTTACCTTCGTGGCTGGTTTCCAGCTCGATCTCTCCACCGTAGCTCCCGTAGCCCCCGTCGGTTCGAGCCCTGACCCTGAACACGTATGTGGTCCCCGGCTTTAGTCCGTCCACTGTCATCATGTTGGAGCGAGTCTTCAAGACGGTGTAGTTCTGCTCTCGCTGATTCTGAGGAGGAGGAAAAAAGAGCCAGAGGAAAGCATTAAATACCAAGTTCAGTGGATGATATTAAGTGTCAGAAATAAATCGATTGTAGATAAAAAAAAAAAAAAAGAGCTGAAATTATAGACTAAAAGGTTATATAAAGAGCAATGGACTGTGGTATCGAGAGAGACAGGAAGAAACATGGGAGTCTGAACATAATAGAAACCTCAAAATGTTAAATTTAAATGTCTCCGGGGGCCACATACACTTCACTAAGTTTTCATTTGTTCATCACTGGACCATTTGGTCGCATTTATACATGAGCATCTGTCGAGTCCCAAATCTTATCCTCTTTACACTTGGGGGCAATACGTGTTTGCTCACGTCCTGCTTCACTTCTTTCCTCGACTACCTTGCAGATGTGTGTGTGTGTGTGTGCACTTACAAATATGTGTGTAGGAGGATGAATAAAGAATAAGTGTGTCTGTCAGTAAGCTGATTCCCTGCTGAGAGGCTGATACTCTACCTAATGGAAGACACTCTACAACACGGATTAACACTATTTTACTGCTAATGCCTGCCAACACACACATACGCACACGGAGGCTTAATTTCATCACGTTGGCCGTGTTTTACGAGGTTTGTTCGACAGATGTGTACTTAATTGGCTTGGTGTGAGCAGTAGGGGAGACATGAGGGATATGGTGATTGAGGTAAAGCGAGTAAAGACAGTGAGGGAGATGCTGTGATGAACAAGTCATTGCAGGGATGTCCTGAGGTTAAACCCGTGTCCTACAAGTCTAGACAACATAAAGATGAAGAGAACAACAGGAGGGGAAGGAAATGTTTTAAGTATGTTAAAATGTTGATCCAAATATTTTGAATTGCACTCTAAGGAATGGTTTTGGGAATAGACCCTTCTTAAGTCCCACCCCTTTTTCCTTTGCAATCCAATAACAATTGAGCAGACTTTGTACCTTAATCAACTTTCTCCTTTCCTGTAAAAGGGACATATTCACATTTTAAGTTAGTTAATGTTAGCAAAACAATAACTAACTAGCTAGCTAATGATCGATGTTGAGTAGCTAGCTAGTTAGCTAGTGTTTGGCTAACATTAGCCAACTCAGGATGTGAATGATGTCCCTTTTACAGCCCCCCCCAGCAACATCTTCTTTAATATTTGGGGTTTTTTTGCACATAGATGAGCCTGGCACATAGCAGGAAACAGGAAAAAGGAAAGTTGAGTTGATGGAGATACCAAGCTTGGCTTGCTTCTGGTCTTTGTGCTAAGGAAAGCTAATTCATATTTACAGCACATACGTACATTGATCTTCTCATCTGTCTCCTTAAAGGGACAGTTCCCAAATCATAAAATATATATATTCTTCATCTTACCATTTAGATTGTCGCCGAGTTTTAATCCACAGATCTTGTTATAAGCAGTCCTGAGTTTGCTAGTACGGTGATTTGATTGGTGGCTGTAGTTCGGTTGAAAGAAAATACATGAACCTGCTCACAACAAGGTCTGACTCGGAAGCCCACACCAAAACTGTCTAGACGAATAAATAGCACTACAGGCCAGAGGGAAAATATGTATTTTTGATTTGGGGGTGAACTATCCCTTTAAAAGTACTTGCACACTTTTTGTAACACAGGCTTTCTGTAAAAAAAACAAACAAAAAAAGATGACCTTCATGTGTAAAATTGGTGTTGTGCCCCTTTAAAAGTGAGTTTGTGTGTCACACGCAGTGTGTGTGCATCTCTCTCACCTTCTCATAGTAGATGACCTCATACTCCACTATCGCTCCGTTGGGTCTCTCTGGACCCTGCCAGGCCAAAGTCACACTGTCCTTGCTCCGCCTCTCCTTCAACACAACGCTCACTGCAGCAAACAAAGAACAGGAGGAGAGAGCGTGAGCAGCAAAGAGAGAGTAAAGTTCAACGAGATGTGGGGAGGAAAAAAAAAAAGCATGAGAGCGCGGGGCTGTGGGGGCGAGGTTAGAGATTTCAGATGGATACTACTACTATAATGAGAAGACCCACATTTGAAATGTGTGTGATGTAATTTTGCTAATGAGAGTTTACAAGGTGTTTTATACATGTGTGATCACAGCGTTCTGCGATGTGTGTGCTGTAAGTGTGACAAGTGTGTGTGTGATCTGCTTGTGTTATTAATCGGCAGAACCCGTGTGACTTCCTACCCACGCTGGGGCACATGTTCGTGTACACGCTTAGAAATAAAGGAGCTAACTGGAACCATATCAGCTTGTCCCCATAGGAGACTGGTGGAACCCAACAGAGCCCTTTCAGGAGGTCCTACATAGAACCCAGCATTAAGGGTTGTACCTAGAACCATCTGTGAGGAACCCACATGAGTGAAACTGTTTCAACCAGAACCCTCTCTGGGGGTTCCACCCAGAGCCTTTGTATCTTGTAAGGGTGCTAACAATAACCCATACAGGGGGTTCTATCAAGAACCCTTTTATATTGTAAGGGTTTTATCTTGAACCTCCTCAAGGTTCTACCAAGCACACTTTTATATTCCAAAGGTTTCATGTAGAACCCACCAAGAGGGATCTACCAAGATCCCTTTTATATTCCAAAGGTTTTGTCTAGAACCATCCAGGAGGGGTCTACTAAGAACCCTTTTATATTTGATGGGTTTCGTCAAATATCCACCCATGGGGTTCTACCGAGAATCTCTTTATATTCCAAGGGTTTCATTTAGACCACAACATGGACGTTCTACCGAGAACCCTTTTATATTACAAAGGTTTCATCTAGAACCCATCAAGGGGGTTCTACCAAGAACCTTTTTATATTCCGAGGGTTTCCATTTAGAAAACACCATGGAAGTTCTACCGAGAACCCTTTCATATTCCAAGGGTTTCATCTAGAACCCACCCAAGGGTTTTTAATGAGAACCCTTTTTATATTCCAAGGGTTTCATCTAGAACCCATCAAGGGGGCTCTAAAATCGCTTCTTTTTCTAAGGAGTTTCACTTCTAACACTCTTGTGTTCTGAGTGAACACAAGAACCAAAACATATCCTACAGATGAGTCAAGAACCCTTGAACCCGTTCTTCTAAAAAGGGTTCAGAGCCACTTTGGAACCCTTATTTCTAAGAGCGTGGGTTGAAAGTGTGTGTTTGCTTGTGCTTGTGTGTGTGTAAATGTGTGCGTGTGTGTGACATACTGTAGTCGAGAGTAGCATGTGTGACGTGAGGATGTTAATGAGGTTAACGACCTCCTACACCCCTTTCACCTTCCCTCCTCCTGTTATTACGCACACATCCGTCGTACGAGGCCTGTTAGTCATCACCACCCTGTCGTACGTGCTTCACTTTTCTCCCCACAGTCCCACACCATGAGAGATGTGCACATGTGATTATATATGAGGAGGCAGAGGTGCAGAGGTGCCATTTTGTGGTATCAGAGTGGTGCAGCACAGCAGTAATTTTCTAGTTGTCATGCAAAAGCCTGAAACAATTTGCGAGCACACTGCAATCAGGAGACAATTTTGAAAAATACTCAATTCGCTATCCTACAAATCCCCTGTTCATGCTGATGAATATGTTCTTGCCTGGAGGATTTTGTTTTCTTATCAGCCTTTAGAAGTGGATATCAGTGAAATCCTGCAGAATCCCTTTTGTCTCAAGCTTTTACTGCAATTTAAATCCTAAAACGCACTGCCACACATAAGAATTATACTGTGAAAGAGCCTTCTGTGGCAGCAAATGCCTTTGTTTACACATTCATTAGGTGGCAATCCAGAGGGGGGAAGGCAGGGATGTGTCCAAGGTGCAATTGAAAATATACACTCACCGGCCACTCTATTAGGTATACCTTTTCAACTGCTTGTAAATGCAAATATATAATCAGCCAATCACACGGCAGCAACTCAATGCATTTAGGCATGTAGATGTGGTCAAGACGACCTGCTGAAGTTCAAACTGAGCATCAAAATGGGGAAGAAAGGTGATTTAAGTGACTTTGAACTGCTGGTCTACTGGGATTTTCACGCACAACCATCTCTAGGGTTTACAGAGGATGGTCCACAGGTCAGAGGAGAATGGCCAGACTGGTTCAAGATGATAGAAAGTAACTCAAATAACTAATTGTTACAGCTAAAGTATGCAGAAGATCATCTCTGAACGCACAACATGTTGAACCTTGAAGATGAGCTGCTGCGACAGAAGACCACACCGGGTGCAACTCCTGTCAGCTCAGAACAGGAAACTGAGGCTACAGTTCACACGGGCTCACCAAAATCGGACTATAGAAGATTGGAAAAACGTTGCCTGGTCTGATGAGTCTCGATTTCTGCTGGGACATTTAGATGGTAGGGTCAGAATTTGGCATAAATATGAAAGCATGGATCCATCCTGATGTATCAATAGTTCAGGCTGGTGGTGGTGTAATGGTGTGGGGGATATTTTAGTAGGGAGTGCATGCTTCACATTCATCTGGTCAACAATTGATCATTCCTGAGTAAAAGACGGGTGCTGATTGTGTCTGTAGATCGAAGTGAATAAAAGACTCTTATTGATGGTGTAACCAAAGGTTTTACAGTGGAAAAATATGTTCCTGCCATAAAACGCCTGCTTTTAGAATAGTGTTTTGTTCCACAGTCAGTCTTGAAAGACCACCTGGAGTATTTTCACGTTAATAATTCACACAAATTGAGCTGACCTGTGTTCTCCTAATGAATCTTGTAAATGGCATAAAGTACCAAGGTGGGAAGTGGGGCTAAAACCAGCCTGTCATGTATTAAAAGCACAAACTGGAAGGAAAATAGAGACCGTGGCTCCGCTCTGCTGGGCTCCACTTCGTCTAGGAGACTGTTGCTAACTTTGGTTGGTGGCTGAACAGTATTTTCTCTGAGTGCAATAATCAGACACTGATTTAATAATTATAATTTGAAACAGTAATCCTAATCATATGGAATTTTACTGTGGTTTATTTTGACACTGGTAATCGTTTCATCCCTAATTCCCAGTATGCATGCCTTGTCTCACCTGTCTGTGATGTCGTGACATTGATGACGACTGTTCCTCTTGGTGTGGGACTCAGGTCCGACACGCCGTTCTGGCTCTCGACAGTGAAGCTGTAGTTGGAGTCCGGCTGCAGGTCGGTGACCAGCACAGTGGCTGACGAGAGACCAAACTGTCTGGGAACGAAATGAACGCTGCTCCCGCACGGCGCGCACTTCCTGCCGTCACCGGAGCACTTCCTGCAGTGGAGGCTGTAGGTGATGTCTCCTCTGCCTCCCGTGTCTCTGGGTGGCGCCCACTCCAAGGTGACGCAGGTCTCGTTCACTGTAGAGATGGGGTTCTCCGGAGCAGATGGAGGACCTGGAGGAAGATGACAGATTTATTTCTGCGAACAAGTAGATTCTTATCCAACCTACTGGGAAATTAATGGAAGCAAATATGAGGAGTTTAAAGGTACCCTGTGGAGGTTTTTTGTAAACAAACAAAGTAATCTTGCCTTTCCTCACCAAAGGCATTGTGTGGATCCTTGTGGCCTCATAAACATCTTAAATCCACTGATTTAACATTGCAATCTTATAACACTGTCAGACTCATGATGGATAGTTTAGAAAGAACTTGAAGTCTTCAGCCCCAGCTGACAGTCACTCAAGTGACATCACTGAGGCAAATTCTCAGATTGCTTGCTGAAATGCTTTATCCAACTTTTTTCACATATGCAGTAAACGTCTCTTTGATGCATTTTCTTCCTCAAAAAGATTTTGCAGAGGAATGTTAACCTACATTAATGACATTGGAGTTGTACTTGCTAGCAGTCTTCTTCCTTGCCTTTCTTGGCACATTTCTAAATTTCATGCCACATTAGCGCCACATCGGCAGGACTATGCACAAAGTGGGGACCGTCTGTTAAAAGCATTGTTCTACAGCAGTACCAGTGTTGAAAACCTCCACAGGGTACCTCTAATGGTGTAAAATAAAACACTTATTATATTAATTTGAAAAGTAATAATTTAATATATGCCACACAATACAGACAAAAACCATGCTTTCCCAGCATGCACCATGAGCTGCACTGTACATACTGACCAAGACCCAGTATATTCACCGCTGAGCTACTATACAACACCTTATCAGTGCCAGCTCATGAAATACTGACTGATGAATATGATTTTTCCCCCCAAATGTACATTCTTTTAACATGCATTTTGTTCATGTTCATTACCAAAACTTACTGCACTTTCTATTAAGAACAGAATTCTCATTGATTAAATTAAAAATGAATGAACTGACTCCAGCCAGAGGGTGGACACTTAGCTCGATTAATGAATAGCTGCGGAACGGACAGTGATTAAAAGAGCTTGGCTGATTGTAAATGTGACGGTATGAGAATATATTACACTCCCGGAGTTTAAATCCATCTTTAAAGAGAATTCACATGAAGTTAAAGAGTCGATACTCGGCTGCAGGGAGGATTTTACCATGTGAAGTTAACAGATACTCTTTAGGGCTGCAGACAATAAATAGTGAGTGGGCAGTGATCTATAGAACGTGCCCAGTGTCATTGTCTCATGACTCAAGTACATTTTATGATTAAGAACAGTTAATATTACTCTGAACACCAGCTGAAATGATTGGTGTATCACACAGTCCAAAAAGTGTCACTAATCATTGTCAAGGAAGCTGAGATACAGTGACACACAAAAGCTCTGTATTATACCTTTAGATTAACTGTGTTCATGTTGATACATAAATTAAAATGTCAAGAGTTATGTAGTATATGTGAAGTGTAAATTCAGGCTGCCCCCTGAAATTCAGATTATTAGTTGGAGAGCCCTCAGTTGACTGAGATTCTTCAAGATGAGCAGTTTTTTTTTTCCTCAGTCAGTGTGCAGTGTACTTTCGGAGACATTTCGGTCCCCAGAAGCAGCTGCAGAGCGAGCGAGCGCTCCTCGCTTTTTCTCCGGGGGGAAAATCATTCCACTGTGTCAATTCGCCCTCTCTGCTCGGTGAAGATGTTCGCGGCACAGGCAGCTGCAGCCCTGGACCCAGGACGAGTCCGAACGCCTGAACATACTCCCACCACGAACACGCAGTAGCTCTGAGTCGGAGGAAACTTCCAGGAGGAAGAGAGGCCTCAGAGTCAGAGTCAGAGGAAACTTTATTCTGAGTCGGGCACAGCTCAAATTCTACCTCTGCTTTGTCTCTTTCGTTCGGATACTCGACTCTCTCCCCCTCAGATGTGAATGCGTGTATGTGTTATTTGATTGTGCTTGCTCATGATGAAAGACAGCAGACAAAATGAAATTTGACACTCCCTGTTCGCTGGCATGTGTGTGTGTGTGCATGGATCAAAGACGTATCAAGGAGCAGAGACAAGCATAACAGAACTAAACAGCAGCTTAGGGGCATGAGAATTAATATTTCCTGCTACAAATTTAGGGATTCTAACAAATTTCAGTTTAAATCCAATGAGATTCTGTTCAGCTTCACAAAAATATTTGTATTGGACAGTGGATATGTGACTTGAATGGCGCTCGCAGTACGCCCCTCGCTTTTCCACTGGCTGCGTACAAGATGCTCCATCCGTGGTGTGGAGAGCCAGCATGCATCAGCTATCAGCCCCACTGCTTTTTGTTCACCCTGCTTTGCTTTTTTTTTTATCTGATTCTTATTGAAGTCTGTTTTTTCTTAAAGCTACTGTTGATTCATGTTGAAGCTTTCCACTATCAAACCGGTGGAACTCTTTTAATAACGGGTGTTCAGATTCAGACTGAAAACAGCCCTGCGTTAAAATAAAAATGTAAGAGGCTGCATTGGAAGATATTTGTTGCTTGAAGGTCCAGTGTGTGAGATGGTGGGGGATTTACTGGCAAAAATGGAGTATAATATTCATAACTTTGTCCGTTCTATTCCACAGAGGTCACCATGAAAAACCAACAAGTTTCTGCAGTGGACCAGAACAGACAGACCAAACCTTTGGCATTTTTCACAAGTTTTACAGAACCGTAGTTTCTCCTACACGTTGGGAAGGGGAGGGGGAGGCGAGCGGTATCTATAACCGCACCACTAGATGCTACGAAATCTTACACACTGGTCTTGTGAGGCACTGGAGAAAAGATGAAACAAAATCTAACTCCAGTTTGTGTAACAGATCCATGACTTTGAAGGTTTATTAGACACCAAAACCCTGAACAGCAGTTTATAATATGAAGAAGAAAGTTTGTACAACTTCTTGAATTTATCACTACACCAAACATTTTATCTTTCATCCAGTAAAAAGCAGAAATATGGCATTCATATTACAATCTACAAGAGAATATGGTCTTTTATGTATTTAATTGTATTGTGTTGCAGGAAGAATTGAGCCAGATTCAACAATTTTGCCAGACAAAGCTGTCCTGTTGAAATGAATGAAGGGGCTGCAAATTAGAGGTATTTCCACTACGGCTCAACCTTATTCTACATGCTCTGGAGGTGATACCAAATAAATTATCAGGTACCTATTATCTGTCTGAATGCGATCTTGTTGTGAAGCAGCGACAGGAAATGCTGGCTTTGTCACTAAAGTTAGGCCTAACCCCTAACTCCTTGTTCGGTGATTAAATACACCCACGTTTGGGCCTTTTTCTGTGTTTTCTCATGGGCAGGTAACTTCAGTTTATTGTCAAAGAAGGACAGCTTGAGTGTATCACAAGCCTCCATCAAGATAATACCCATCCATGCCATTCCTGCTGTTTTCCTGCACTCTTATGGAAGCTACTGATTATGGCTGCTCACAGCACGGTACAGGTATGTCAACCGTATGGAAATTTGGCAGTCGATGCCCATTCGGCCTGACATCTCATCAGGTCCTGGCAGAGCTGTGAGCCCCAGGGGGCCGCCTGCAGAGCCTGGGACTTTCCTGATTAGCCTTCCCAGTAGTGAGCCTCTCTGTAGTGCGGGATGGATGGGGGAGGGGAGGTGGGGGCTCGGCGTGGGGGATGGAGGCCATGCTGGGGATAATTGAGGCTGTCGGTCATAAATCTCCCGAAAGGGTGTGCTGACTGATCCCGCTAATTCTGTCTTTTTCTTTTCTCTCCATCCCCCCCTCTTCCCTATAGGCCACACTTAACTGTCCATCATCATCGCCTCTACTGATCGGCCTTTTATGACATTTAGATTATATGCCTCTGATAGTCCACTATTTCCCCCACTGTTCTATTCTTTGCCTGTGCCTTAAGTGTCATTCTCCATGCCTCTCCATTACTAATTCTTTCACCTTTTCTCCTCCTTCCCTCATTTTCGCCCTCTCCATCCTCCTCAGTGCTCTTCAGAGGCACATGTGTGCGGGTGTGCCCATACATATTTGAACGAACCGTTACTCATTTCCAGCTGATAACACCAACTGTTAGACATCTCACCTGCTACAACGATTAATGAGTGTAATCTAGCATAACCTGATAATGGGTTTCGGTATGTGTGTGCGTGCATGAGTGTGCGTTGCTCCGTATCTCTTTACTTCAGTCTCTCACTGCCACCGTGTCACTGCCCTTTCCCACCCCCACAGGCCTCCGTCTATCTCAATCCATCTCTTTCTGTCCCCCTCCTTCGCTCAATCCTCCCTCCTCATACTTTCTGTTCTCCTCTCTCTCGCTTCACGAGGATGTGGTCTGATCCCCCCCCGACTCTGTGTGTGTGTGTGTGTGTGTGTGTGTGTGTGCGAAGCAGACAAAGAATAAGAAACATCATCAGATTTCTACCCGCCGTATCAGTGTTCTCATCTGTGGATCCTAACCACACAGATGACAGACGTGGATGTGTGTGCGTTGTATGCATGTGTCTCCAGTGTTGTGTAAACCAATAACAGCTGAGGAAGAAGAAAATGCATTGACGGATTATAGATAGAAAAATAAATAAATGTAAAGCAGCCATGCAATGTAAATTCCTCCAGGAATACATTGCATACTAATTATATGAAACGCATCCAGTCAGTGTTACTTATTTTCCATGTTATGGTATGACAAACAGCCAAATGCAAATTTTTGACTGCAACGAATAAACAATATGGTATGAAATTGTCTTCCAACTGTATGACTGTATTTGAAGCTAATAACGTGCGTGTGTTTGAGTTTTTGCCAGTGTTTGCGTCACTCACGTGTGCAGGCCATGGAGCGTGGGTCGGTCTCGGCGCGGTAGAATCCCTTCTCGCAAACGCACTCGACGGCCTGCTCCTGCGGGGACGAGCTGTGAGGGGGACATTTGGTGCAGTAGGCATCTGTGGCTGAGGCTTTGTAGGTCCCAGGTCTGCACGCTGGACAGAGGAGACAGATAAACACGAGGTTAGAGGCTTTGACAAGTCGACCACACATGATGCAGATTTGACTCAATGATTATTAATCATAAAGACGAGCATTGCAGAATGGACAGGGTTGTGGACAGGGTTTTAAAAAGCTCCACCCAAAAAAACAATCAATATTTGTTTTTATTCCATATTGAGAATATTTTTAATGATTTACTTTGCCACTGAACAGCCTTTTCTGATATCACTCTCGCCAAACCAACCAAACTCTATAGGTGAAATCAGTCATTTTACCCTGCAGAACAATGGAGCTGCTGGTCTACTGCTGCCTCAATCTGTTAGTTTGTTTGTGTTATTGTGTGACCTTGGTGAATCCAAACTATCTTTTTAAAACACTGAATTCACACAACAATAAAAACAAACTAACAGATCGAGGCAGTGGTAGGCCAGCAACTCCCATTTTCTGCAAGGTAAAATTACTGATTTTGCCTATAGAGTTTGGTTAATTTGGAGAGAGTGATATTTAGCTTATAGATACGACGGTTTCCCATCAGAAATGGCTGTCTGACGGCAAAGTAAAGTGGGAAAAATATTCTAAATGTAGTACTGATGTTGTTTTTCTTTTCTTTTTTGTTACTGACCCCGTCCACAGAAGTGCATTGCTCCAAACTGGGGGCATGCCAACCAATTTCTACTGTGGGTTACATACTGACTATCTACAAGTACCTCATACAACCCCAGATTAAAAAATCTGAACTATCTCTATAAAAAAACAGTTTATTTTAATCTTTTCTGTTACATTTTATGATGAAGTGTTGCTGGAGTTTTGACCCTTTAAGACTGTTTTTCCTTTAGGATTACATCCCTTTTCTCTGAACTGCTTTTATAGGATAATTCCAGTTTATTACATCTTGGATATTATTTTTGTAGATTAAGTCTGTCAGTTATGATAACATTACGCTCGTCAGAGTAACTGCTGAGCTCTGGGAACACAGCGGCAGTGATAAAAAGTATTCAACAAATATGTGGAGTTAGATGATCAGACAGTTTTTAAACTGACCTCCAGAGTAGCCGGTGCTTAACTGGAAAATAATTTCACCATTTTGCTTCTTCCAAACTGCCTGTGTCCAACTTTAATTTAGTGTTCCCACCACAGTTGTGGAAGCACACACCCTTCCTGTGCAATGAGGGAATTTTACAAACTTTTCAGGCGCGTTCACTTTCAGTTTTACCTTTAACTAAATGGGTTTGAATAATCTGTTGGCTCATTTACAAACTTTAGGATTGAAGTTCCCGGATCTCAACTTGGTGATTAAAGTGATATCATAACAGATAGAAAGAATTATTTTAGGTTTTACAGTTATGAACCAGATTTATCTTTTAAGGCTGTGTGAAAATTAGGGCTGCAACTTATGATTATTTTCACTGTTGATTAATACATTAATTAGTTGTTCTTCCTTAAATGTCTTGTTTTGGCAACAGCTTAAAGATATTCAGTTTACTTTCATAAAGGACTGAAGAAACCAGACAATGTTCATATTAGAGAAGCTGAAAAAAGAGAATTTAGACATTTATTTCTTAAGAAATTACTCAAATCAATATATCATTCATTAATAAAATGATTATCAAAGTAGCTGGTGTTCAATATAATAGTTGACAACTAATTTAATCATCAGTTAAATGTTGCTGCTCTTGTGAAAGTTGAGGAGAGTCTAAAGAAGAGCAGAGACGCAAAAAGGTAGAAAATGTTCAAAAAACCCACAACGACATGGGGATTTGTGCAACAACAGAGGTATAGATAGATACTGATAGGTCATAAGATGTGCCGCGCAGCACCCACGGCAAAGAACAGGAAAACAAAGTTTGATCTAATATATTGTGACATTCAGTCTACGTGAGATCCTTTTACATCAGGCTGAAGGCCCGTATAACCACAGGGCCGTACAGTACAATAACACAGTGCAACAGCAGATCAACTGTCATTCCTGTTATATAAGCTTTAGATCTTCAGGCAACCCGGGGAACAAAAATACACAATCGCATTCGCAGCAATAATCACAATAACATAATATGACTATTGCTGCGACTGTTACACTGGCTGCATATTAGTCATTATGTGGAGTCGTAAACCTGGGGAGGGAAAACCGTGCTGCGGCTCAACAGGAGCAGCCTGCTGAAATAGATTGGGGACCTGAATGATTTCCCTTTTGCATCCTAGGCAGTAAAATGGAATTCCTGACTTTCCCTTTGGTAATCTGAATATAGATTACGCATGTGTTTATTTATACATTCATAGGCCTGGCATTCCCATCCTTGCAAGCTTTTTCTGCCACGGTGGTAAACAGTATTACGGTGTACAAAACCCCATGTAAAGAAAATGAGGGTGTCTCAAATGCAATTCGATAGATGCCCTCCCCTGTGTGTGTGTGTGTGTGTGTGTGTTTGTGTGTGTGTGTGTGTATGCATATAAGCGTGTGTTTGTGTGTGAATAGGTTGGATCAATGATGGGCGAGAATCCGCCAGGTGCTGATTGCATGTTCGTGTGTGCGAGAAGGTGTTAAGTATGCGGGGTGTGAGTGTGTGTGTTCGCTTGCTGATTGCTTGTGCTGGTGGTGAAGGTCACGAATTTAATCAAGCTACACGTCAGTCGTCCCAGAAAGGCTGTAAATTATCACACACTGACACACACACACACACACACACACACGCTCACAGGTACACACGCTTGTTCACTTACAGTTTTTTTTCGATCGCTAACATTCACTGGTCAAAACTGAAATGTGATTGTCAAAACTCTTCACACAGTCTGAGAGGTGGAAGTCTGTGTGGAACAAACTGTGAATAATTCTTTATTGCTTTTGTGACAAAATCCATGAACTCTTTTCTCATTCGTACTCCACCACCTGCAAAATACTGCACGTCTGCTCTGCTTTTCAAATGTTAACACGTATTCAAAACTGTTAAAGATACTTTCAAAACTGAATGATGGCAAAGTTTCTGCTGTAACCATATTAAAGATATTGAAACTAGTTTGTAGAAAATCTGAATATTTACAATAAAATGAAACAATTATTCCAAACACAGCTGAAAGGTCAGGCGCCCTGTTTGTCACAGTCTCGTTACAAATCAGACAAAAGAGGACAGTAGGCCAACGCTGTAACAACAAAAGTCTAGAAAAGTCAAAATTTGAAGGAAAATGACTTAAGTTTTACTTTTCTTCTTTAGATAAACTTCAATCTGAGTTTTAGGAACACAGAAATGAAAAGATTTATGTTTATCCAAAGAAGAAAAGTGAGTTATCTCAAAGAAAAGATTATAGGTCGGCAAAACTTTTATTTTATTTCAAAACTTAAGAGTTTGAGTTTGATTCAAAACTCAAGTGAAGGCAGCTGCTTTTAAATGACATATTTTCTCAGCTTTTTAAAAGAGGTTATAATATACATATTGTTGATGTTTTGAGCCCTTGAATTTCTGGAACTTTTTACATTTTTTATAAGTAAATTACTACATGCAAATATACAGAAAAAAATTAAGGATACTGAATAATGATTCAGGCTCGTTCCATATATTTTAGTACAGTTGATAAAGTTAAAACATGTTATTCTAATTCTACAATGAAACACTGATTATGTGAAAAATCACTCAAACCTCAAAGATAAAAGTTTGTTTTAGTTCAGCGTCTTATGAGTGACAGTATATGTTTTCTGAAGAGGACTGTTGTCAGTGTTTCTGTCCTCTGAGCTGATTTTGAGACGTGTATGATGGACACGTTGTGGTGGTTTGAGTCAGTTTTGTCCAACATGCATGTTGGTAATGCAGGCTGTATGAAGAGTTTTTTTTTTTTAAAGCGGCCTCAGTATTGGCCGATGCTTGTTAGCAATTGAATAAAAGTGTAACCTGCAGACAGAGGAATGTGAAAGTGGCCTAAAAGTAGTGTGATTTCTCACTGTGGAGGTAAGTTCTTCCACCTGGACGCTGTGCTCGCTCGCATACAGACAGTATTTTTAGGCAAATCATTCATCATAGGGGAGCAAAGTCCACTAGCACAATCCCCAGAAGACCTGAGAGAACGCTGGAAAAGGTGTGTGTGTGTGTGTGTGTGTGTGTGTGTGTGTGTGTGTGTAGGTGTGAAAAACGGAAAGAAAGAACGAACGAACGAAAGGAAAGAAAAGGAGTGATAATTCTCAAAGGGTTTCTGCTCTCTTTCCTCCTTCCTGTCAGCTTCCAAGGTAATGGGTGCCTATGTGCCGTGCTGGTGATTGTGTGTGTGTGTGTGTGTGTGTGTGTGTGTGTGTGTGTGTGTGTGTGTGTGTGTGTGTGTGTGTGTGTGTGTGTGTGTGTGTGTGTTCCTGTTGGCTGGGCTGTGGGAGCAGGGTGGAAAAGCAGCTTTTCTCCGGGGACGTTTCATCCGGAGAGTCCTGGCTCCGGGCGCTGGCCAGCCACACAGGCACAAAGGACCCCGGCGCTAGAGGACAGACAGGGCGCCCCATGCCAGGCCTGGCGTCCGAACAACCGCCTAATCAAAGACTTTCTGCAAGAATGGCGGCTTGGCTGCTTCGAGTGGAGCTTCCTTGTCCTGATCTGCTGTTCTCTGCTCTGCTTTTCCACCTCGTTCTCACTCCAGTTCTTCTTTCTTTCCCCTCTCTCCCACTTTACTTGCTTCTTTTTTTTTTCCTCGAGCTTCTCCCCGTGTCTGCCCCATGGGAAATGTGTTACTTGACTTGGTTCCCTTATGATTAATGATTTACCATAGATATGAAAAAGGGACAAGAAGGCTGAGGCAGTAAGACAGAGCTCACATAAACACACACACACACACACACACACACACAAAGCAGACACAGTGAGGGGTGCAAAAGTTTTGTCACAAAAACTATGTTGTAGAACTATGAGCAAACTCCAAATTTGCTTCAAAGTAAGAGTTGACAATGCTGTTCAGAATACAGGCTGTGTGTGTGTGTGTGTGTGTGTGTGTGTGTGTGTGTGTGTGTGTGTGTGTGTGTGTGTGTGTGTGTGTGTTTCTTCTAAAGACAAAGAGTGGCCTCAGATCCAGTGTCTTATTAAATATTCATCTGGTCACCAGAGAGACTTAGTGTATTTATGCCAATCGATAGCTCTTAGATATGATATAGTACTGCTACTCAAGACACACCCTCAGTCACCACGCACTGATTGAGAAGGGAACAGCTCGACTGTTTCCTTTGGGAAAACACTCTATGAGCTGATTGAGATCTGTTTCTATTCTATTTCAATATTATTCTTCTCTTTTTCGGGCTGCAGCTACTTGAATTGATTATGAAATGTTCGAAAATAATTAAATAAGCCTATTGCATTTTCCCCAAACCACAAGAATATGTCTTTCAAAAGCAAATCAATATATTTGTATTAACAATGGGTCACTTTGGGACTTTTTAACATCTCCTAACTCATTGTTTAAGTGTACGGCTCACGACTTTACAGTTTCGATTCCGTCTCTGCAGCTGCAGCAGCCAGTTGTAGTCAGCTAAAAAAAGTTCTGATAAAACTAACTATATGCCACCTGCCTACTAGCAGACAAAGTTAACTAGACAAAGTGGAGCATTTAGTAGCTACATTGGCAAGTATTGTGTTTAAAGGCTCTTCCTTACAGTGAACAAACATCCTATTTAGGCTGCGATTATTACGGCTTAATGTCTCAAGTCCCATTTGTCAACATTCACTACTAACATGTCCTGGTTTTCACCATAATCAAAATAATAATTAGAATATTATACTTGTTTTCAGTGCTTACATAGAAGTTTATTATGTTCTGTCCACTCATTATAACCTAATCCAATACAGAAACGTAAATAATGCACCATGCGTCTGAATTCAGCACTGATGTGTCCTCGTCAAGGCTGTTGCTAACCCATGAGTCATAGGTTGTGACACTTGGGGCTGCCAGTATGCTAATGGTTAGCCGTCATGCTAAAGAAAAAGTTGGCCATGAGGCTTACTTCTTCTCTGCAACAAAAAAGTTGAAATGCCGGAAAAAAAAAAAAAAAAAAAAGAAAGGAAGAAAAATCTGTATAATGCTTTTGCTTGTTTTACCAGCAGGGTACAGGAATATAAAATGCACAGCATTCTTACTTAGACTCATATAAAACAAAGAAAATAAGCAAATCACATTGTAGAAGCTGCAATTGTGAAGGTTAAATGATTTAAAAGAATAAAACAATCATCTAAATAACTTTCTGTTGATTGACAACTCAAATTGTTTTGTGTAGCATGAAATGAATGTGACCTACAATGAAAAGCCTCCACAGACAAAGAAAACTAAGTGCACTGTCAGTCTCTTATACACACACAGGTACTTTCACACACACAGCTTTAACAGTTAATTTAAATGACACTCTTACGGGGTCATGTGTAAGTACAGAGCTGAGACACTAGCGCTAAAGATAGAAACTAGAATGCTCTGCTTTAGTTAACAGCGCGATGTATGCTGAGATGATTGACATTTCTGTGTGTAAATGGTTACCTTGTGCTACAATAAGGTTTGAGAGTCGCTTGTGTGGGTGACAGAAGCTCCTGACTGCACCGGAAGAGTTCAGGAAACACATTCAGTCAAACATTCAGACGCACAGGGAGAAACACAAACCCGATATCTCCCAGTCAGAGTCATTACATTCTAATTACATTCAGGCGGGCGGCTGTGTACGTACGCAGAATCACATCAGCTGCACTTTTCTGAATCAGACGCTTCCTCTGCCTGGCTGGGAGCCTCCTCCTCTCTCCTGCACTTTTCTTTTCGAATGTTGCCGCTAGTTTAACTGTTAATTGCTCTGTTCTCCTGCTTTCTGTCGCACTCGCTTCAAGTCAAACATTGGCTCCCCGCCGGCTTTACCATAAAGGGCAGAAAGAGGAGAAAACTCACTGTGTGTGTGTGTGTGTGTGTGTGTGTGTGTGTGTGTGTTGGGAGGGTGTGTGTGTGCATGTGTGTGTTCTTTTGAGAGGGAAGTTGTGTAAAGCTTGCTGGCCCACGGGAGATGAGCTCCATAATGGTCACCATGGCAACAGGCTTTCAAGATGGAACCCTTCTAGTACCCCTCGAGTGCCACAGCTCCTGGAGCACAGAGCAGCCTGTCTGTCTGTCTGTCTACGTGTGTGTGTGTGTGTGTGTGTCTGTGTGTGTGTGTGTGTGTGTGTGTGTGTGTGTTTGTGTGTGTTTGTAGGCTACCCAGGCGTTAGTTGAGGCCAGCTACTTAAAAATTGATACATCAAGCGTCAGTGGAGAAATCTGACGAGATTGAATCTGACGTCCTCTACGGCCACCGGGGTCGCATCTGTGTGTGTGTGTGTGTGTGTGTGTGTTTGTGTGTGTTTGGGCTCATGTGTACATACCCGTGAAACATGCTTTCAGTAGGACTGACATGTTTTCATGCTAAACAAACATAGTGTTAAAAAGTGAAAGAAAAACTTTGCACCCTATATGTGAAGCAACGCACATCAAGGTGTGAAGAAACGATTCAACGCCTGCTGGTGCGTCATAATATCACAAATGTTAATGAAAACATGTCATTTCAATTAATGGATTCACTCTGCATTAGTGTGTGTGTGAAGCTGCAGAAGAACATGACACGTGACATTATTAATTCAGAGCATGTCTGTGTAGTCAACAATTTACCTTGTTGATAAGTGGAAGGAAGGTGTGTGTGTGTGTGTGTGTGTGTGTGTGTGTGTGTGTGTGTGTGTGTGTGTGTGTGTGTGTGTGTGTGTGTGTGGTAAGGAGGAGGTTTGTGTGGAATAGAGATGTCAGCATCAAAGTCCAGCCCCCTATTGAGATCCTCGAATCTATAATCGGAGCTCATAACAACCTTTAACGCTGTAATATTCACCATTACTACTAATCCTGTGAAACACACACACACACACACACACACACACACACACACTTCCTGAGCATGTTTGTACAGTACACCTGTTTTTTCTCTTTCTGATCTGAGGATTTAGTATCATATCTATTTTTGGGCTGCAATGATTATTTTCATTGTTGATTAATCTTTTGATTATTTTTGTGATTAATTTAATTGTTGTTTGGTTATAAAATGGAAGAAAATGTTGAGAAATCTCGGTCGGTGTTTCCCCAAAGCCCAGGATGACGTCCTCGCATGTCTTGTGTTGCCCACAGCACAAAAATATTCAGTTTGCTGCCACAGAGGGATCAAGAAACCATTGTCTTTAAGTTGCAGTAAGTGATTTTGGAGAGAGAGAGTTGATTGTTGAGTCTCGTTCACAGGTCGTCAAATACGTTTTGGGAATGAGACTTTCTAAAACCTCTCAGATCACTCGAATTACATTATGGAGAAAGGTTAACATAGAACTTTTGCCTAATGATGCCAAGAATAAAAGAAAACCCAGCTTTAAGTGACATCATCACCATTACAGCAATGTTGCAAAGACAGTGAGTTCATTGCAGCCATATATACAGTAACTCACAGAGATCCACAAAAACACTAAAAAAAAATACACAAAATGTCAAATTTTCCCTAATACTAAACATTTTTGTGTCATTTTCCATTGATCACGAAGAGAACACATATATAATAGTCACCAGACTCCACTGCTCCAGACTAACATGTAGGCATGGATTATTTTGAGTAACACAAAGAGACATTATTATTATCTCAGCAGTGAGAAAATGAGAGCTGAGCTAAAGATAAGTAAGTCATCTTAGCATATGTTGAGCCAAATCTGGATTTAATAATAATTAAAACAAAAAACTGTTATTTTGATCAACTGTAAAATGCCCATTAGTGACAGTAATTGCTGGTCCGGTTCATCCTAATTATCAGATCATGTCAAGTATAATGCAGTGCTTAATTAGAAGTGAAACACATGTGAATGTTATAATGATTCCCCAAACTGTCAGTTGCAAACATAATTTGCATTACAGAGCTACTTATTGTGTTTGTGTGTCTCTGCCAGTTTGCAGTGCAATATGTTTAAAATGAAAGACTATCTGCTGGGGATATTTGCACAGTCTTTAGTGCCTGAACTGGGCAGGTGCTCACCGGACACTTTGGATATTTGCCCGGCAGCATTCTGGGACGCAGCGCGACGTAAATCCACCTGAACTAACTTCACGAGTGATCCCAGTATTTGAGACTAAATATTGTCATGTTTGACTGTGATCTAAGCCAGAAATGAATTGTTTTAGTATTTCACCTCCAGAATTGCTTTACAGGCATGAAGGAAAAGGCTCTGAAACAATATTTATATCAGATACGGAAGCTATGGAACCTACCGGTGCCTGAAGTAATAAAGGGATTTACAAGGATTTAAGTGCATAATTGGAGTAAATAAACAAACATGACATCAAAATCATAAAAGCATATGATGAAAGTTTGTCTAAGCTTTTGTTGCTTGTTGTAGAGAGAAAACAATCCTTCTGACCAGAGCACATGTTGAAATAACCTGTAATTATCAGTCAATACATTTATTTTCTAATGCATTTGTTTCTAATGACAGAAAGGAAATAGTCCCACATGTCATATTTAATCAGAACTATAGTTAGTCTTTGAGTAGTACTAGTTTCCAGTATCATAAAGACTCGGGGCTGACTTGCTGCGTTGCTCGCTCTGCGGCCACAGCGCCCTTAATGCCCCGCCTGCACTGCCCAACCTCATTTCACCGTTGCCTCCTCTGCCTCTTTCCTGTCAGTACAGTTTTTAGACACCAGTTTCTTTTGTCGAGATTCTGATTGGGCAACAACAAGTGGTGGGTTTGATTTTAGCCTGGTATAAACCGCTGGAAAACCACTGTGTTCATCACTCCTCAAAATCTCTATGTCAACATAATCTGTGAGGAGTGATGAAGTCGAGCCCAGACGCCAAACTATCTATGTTCTGCTGCTGCAATAAACATTGCTGGGTTGAAATTATGTGGCTATGTTCTGCTTGTTCTCGAAGTGTTTAGGGGCCACAAACACACCAAAATCCTAGGGCCGTCTCTGTCAACCACTACAGTTACAACACGACAAATAAAGCTATGACGTATTCTTAAAACAAAGACTCCCTGCTAGACTTTTGTTGGAGAAACTTTTATTGGACGAAGACGAGGCAGGATCAGATGGCTGCAGAGCGGACACGAGATATGAGCTGTGTCGAGACAGGAGACGCACGCCTCCGTGATTGACACCTCAGGACAGACCCTTACTGTGTTTACAGCATCTTATTACTTCTGTGACCCAAACACACACATGCACACGCACATGGTCAGACCGGATATGAAATGGTTTGTGATGTCCAGTACATGAAGCACATGAGTACACTCAGGCTTCTTTCTGATCTACTCTCTGTCCTCTGGATACCAGCCAATTACTGAGAGCGGCCAAGGGGAACTACGGGATGAAGCTCTCCCCCTCTTCCTCATTCTGTCCATCTCTGTCTTTCTCCACGTCTGTCTCTCTGTTTGCCCTTCTGCCTGTCTGTGTCTATTTCTCTGTCTCTGTCCTCTCTGTCTGTCTTGCTCCTTTTTCTGACCATCTCTATTTTATTCTCTCTATTTGTGTGTGTGTGTGCGCGCATGTGTGTGAGTCTGCCTTTGTATGTGTGTTTTATTTCCCAGCGGGCTGTCTGTCATACGTTGACCCTGACCTTCTCCAGAGCTCCTGCACAAATATTTACTCTCTCGCTGACAGGCACACACACACACACACACACACACACACAAACCTCTCCTTAAAAAAATCAGAGGGAAAGAACACAAGAGCTCAATTTCAGTGCAATTAAAATACACATCTACACACAGACACACACACTTTGCTAGTGGTAACCCAAGCTGATGGCTCACTAATTTTGAGCCAGGATGATTATCCTGCAGTCTAAAAACAGATTAAATAGATACCAGGTGCATGTGTGTTTCTGTGTGAAAGGGGTCATGGGCGAGGGACAGAGAGCAGGAGGAAGAGAAGAAGAGGAGAGAGAGAGGGAGAGAGAGCATGACAGGCCTATAGATGGAGTCTGCTGGGAGTTTGGTTCACCGTCTGAATAAGTTATTCCTCTGTCTGTCTGTTGTGCTATCAAGATAAAAGGCCAGAGGAACACAAAGGTTCACCTTCTCCTTTTAAACAGAGCCAGGAAGGCCAGTACACACACGCGCAAAACACAACACACACACACAGAAAAAAACTTAAAGGGATAGTTGGGGTTATTTGAAGCAGGGTTGTATGAGGTAGTTGTTGATAGTCGGTGTTTTAGCTGCAGCTGGTGGCAGTCAGCACAACCCCAGTTTAGAGAAACAGCAGGACAGAAACTAAGCAATGAACTGCTGTGGACAGCCTGTGTAAGTGTACGCGAGATCAGGGCTCGAAATGTACCTGCAACTGTTCCAAACTCTACTTTTACCTGTCCGAGACTCAACAATCAGTGTCCAAAAAGTTCTTGTTTCACTTCATTGACTCACTCTGGTCTGCAATGGATGTTCTGTTAGTTGTTCTCTGCACATGTATATAAACAAAAATTGAACTCACGCTCGGTAATACAGTCAGTTTTCCTTACACTTTAAACCGTCGGTTGAGTTACTGTTTCTTGTTTATATCCAATCACAGAACCAGTCTGCTATCATCTGTCCATTTGTATACAGATATCTCTTTGTAGAGATTAGTTTATTAGTTTAATCAATAAATGCATCACAAATTAAAACCTGCTTTATTATGTACAGCGATTCCAATTTACATAAACATTTTAAGCATGTCTCAGAGTAACCACTTTATTTCAAATACCACGACAGTATGTAATATCATGTATATTCTATGATGCATAAATATAATCGCTTTGTTTGTAATGACAAGTTTCTCCGCTGTCCCAGAATTGTCCCAGACACTGTAACATTGCTTCCCAGGTGCAATTTTTATTTATTTGTCCTGGGACAAAGGGACATCCTTAATTTGGAGCACTGTATATATTATATTTTAAATATACTGCTTTACTTTATCTGATAGGAAATCACCATTATAAAATCCAGATATTGCTTTCTCGCGCTTAACCAGACTCCATTAACAAAACCACTAATTTGACTTAGCAACCAGCAACTCCCATATTTTGCAGGGTAAAATTACTGATTTTGTCAATGGAGTTTGGTTACTTTGCATAGAGCGATATCTGGCTTATATAACAGCTGTTTCCTTTTGGAAAAGGCTGCCTTATGTCGAGGTAAAGTAGTGTAAATAAATCTAAATATAGCGTACACTTAAAGTGATATTTTATAAGTGGCTAAAATACATTTTGTTTCTGACCCTGTCCACAGCAGTACATTGTTTGGTTCCTCCACCAGTACTTCTGCTGCTTCTGCAAACTGGAGGCATGTCGACCGCCATCTACTGAAGGTAATACACTGACTATCGACCAAAACCTCACCACACTTCAAACTATCCCTTTAAATCTGCATACACAGATTTAAACCTCCACTGTAACCACACACATATTCTCTGTCCCCCGGCGCACACGTAGCTTAAACATCTTACATAAAACCAAACCCACAGAGCTTTAACACACCATAAACACACATACACACATCTTATCTCCCCAGATACACTCAAGACACATATACACCACGGCAGTAAACGTGCCCACATCGGCCGGCCCCGTGACCGGCAGAGAGTGTGTAGGACGAGTGCACCTCCTTTCCTCACCCACGTTATTTTCAGTTCATCACTCTCAATAATTCATTCTCTCAGGCGGAGGAGGAAAGGAGAGCCCCGTGCCGTTTTCTCTGTGTCAGTCTCTCTCTCACACACACACACACACACACACACACGCTCACGCAGATGTACCTGTCAAGTGTAGGCCATATTCTCGCTGTCTTTAATCTGTGGGTGGGCAGTGGTCGACTTTGTCAGCCAAACTCGCAGCAAATCGATGGCAGCAGGAAAATCTGCACTCGCATGTTTTATTCTCATTCGCAGGAGAGGATCACAGAGAATTCATAGTCAGTGCTTTATAAAAAAAAAATAAAAAAAAATGAACAAACAAAAAGGCATAACATGAAAAGAGTGATTGAGATCGCTGCTGCCTCGCTGGTTTGTAACTGTATGCATTGTTGGGTACACATCCCTGTCAACTCGTATTCATGTATGTTTGTGTCCTCAAGTGCCCTCCTCCACCTGACAGATGCAGTATTACCTTGTTAGGAATGAAGTATTTGCCTTAACACCTCCTTGACACACCGACTCCTATTCAGCGCCAGTGCAGGAAGTCAAGGGTGTCACATACAAAAGAGCCCCATCTTGGGGAAATTGCCGCCGCGTGTTCCTTTTGTGCTCTCCGTAATAAAATCTGCACCATTCAGGACCACGGGAGCTTTTCATCTGACAAATAAATATCGACAAACCAATTAGATCTATGGGCCGATTTGGTTAAGAAGCAGCCTTGAAAGGTAATAACACTCGCAGACCTCAATGATGTCCTTTGAACATAGCAGTGGATAAAGCCGGGTGGCTAAACACTGTGGAGAAAGAGGATCTTAGTAGCATCTGACATCAAGGTTATGATTTATTCTGCTATTTTTGGGCTCATCTATTCTCAGCTTCATTTAAATCTTTTGTAATTTGTTTAGTTGTAACTGAGACAAAGTTATCCTCTTGTTCTCCATTAATAATGCATTATAAGCTTTTGCACATTCCTGAGTAGAATTAGCTAAATCAGCTACATCTGGTTTTCAAAAAAGTAAGGGTTTGCAAAGTTTGTCATGTTGAGGTTCTCCCCTCAGACAAAATCAAGGAAACCACATTACATGTTAGCAAACTGGTTCCTTAAATTAGCAACAGGCAGTTCATTTTTTCACTGTGCTCACAAATGTACATACGACTATCACTGGGCGACCCTGTTACTGAAAAAAAGTTTGAAACGTGATGATTCTCTGGCAAATTCTGGAGTTCAGGAGTGTTTTTCCTATAATTTCTGTGGATTTATGGGCGATTATTCTTGATAGACAATAATGACATATTCTAAAAGTGAAACTCAAGCTGAATGTAAAAGTTGGAGCAATCTTTTTGTGTGATTTTTGTCTTTTTTTTAAATTCAGTGGTCCGTCTCTAAAGAAAGACTGAGAGCTGCTGCTCAGGGACAGACTTTCTGCAGCGCGGCACACACCTACTGAGCCGAGGAACGAGTGGGAGGACGACGGCCGGTGGTGCCAGAAAGATTTTCATGTCTAACACGGCGAATTAAGGATTTATTTTGAGCAAACCAGAGCTGGGGATTGTTGGAACAGAGGAAAGATTAACAAAGGTGGTTTTGGTGAGGTTTATTTTGTCTCTCAGTTGATGAATTGTGTTTTATGAGGAGTTGACAAGAACTTTAACTTGTCTTAGTAAAAGAGATACACTTGAATCCAGAAGGCGTACAGTTGTATTTTTCCATTTTATACAGGTGTAAGAACATTTCCTTTCTTTACATTGTGTGAGTTAATTTTGATTTATTGGACGTAGCGAACATACAGAGTACATTTAATGCAGCGAACTTGCACACATCTCCCAGCTGTAATTCCAGGAGGGGTATACGCACCTGCATGAATATATTGCCTGTGTCTGAGCTAATGGTGGCCGGGTTAAAAATTTTAACATATCACCCAAGTATCACGCCTGTGTGTTTACTGAGTTATGACTCTGCGAGGGAGTGTGATTACCGACGCCACCGCTGCAGCTCTGAATCAGCAGGCCAAACTACAATAACCTGCTTCAGAACACCAGCATGCACTTGTCCCTTTCATCGGACGCAGTATCTTTGCTTCTTGTCTCTTGAGAAAACCAAATCATCACCAGTACAAAGAGCTTGCTTGCAGGTGTATTTAGTAACTAATACAAGGTGTCAGTTCAAGCCTGCAGCCTCTGTATAAATTTTCCATCTATCACTGTGATACTGCAGCAGTTGGTCTGAACGGTCATTTAAACATGAAACATAATCTGTCACATCTCTCGCCGGGTTCTGTGTAACCACTCTTTGTTCTGGCCGACGCTGGAGCTAAAAAGTCTATTTGAATTTTCTGAATGGTTCCTCTTGGCTGTAGAACAATGGCGCAGCTGTACCGCATACAAAAGCAGCAACAAATTGGACTTCGACCGCGGCTGCATCTGCACGTCGTGTTTGGAGCTGAGCAATAACGCCTGTGCTCTGCCGGCCCAATCAGTCTGACAGGCTGATCGTACATCTGGAAGCCATCCATAAAGTAAAAAGAGAGAGGAGGAGGGGGGTGTAAGGGGAAGGGGTCAATGGCTGACTTCCTGTTCCTGTGTTTCCTGTTCTGCAGAATCACCGGCTGCCTTCATGCCTCCTCTGGTCTCTGTTAAACACACATGCACCTTTAGAAACCTTTAGATCTTAAGTGGAGCAAACTCAACACTCATTCAGCACTATAGAAATGTGAAAATTAATAACTTTCCCATGAGCTCACACATGTTTATCCCTCGCTAGAGCTAAAACAGCATATGGAAAGCAGCCAATTAATGGCAACTGCACCCAAAGGAGCCAAACTCTCCCCTCTACACCTCTCTCCTCTCACTCTGTCTCTGTCTGCAGGGAATAGTCCTATATAAGGACGTGAGGAGTCGAAACATGCATTAACAGTTTCTCAGTCCTTGGCCTGCTTTTCCTCCTTTTCTCTACGGGTTTGTTCGCACAGCTCAACCCACTGCACCAGACTCAGCTGTGCTATATGAGGTCCTGTCTCCCAGAAGCTGCCTCCATGTCCTCCGGTTTCGTTAAGCGGTGCAAAAACACGTCTTGGTGCTAAGGTGGCTTTTGGCAACTCAGCTTGTGTCTGGCGAGTGATCCGCCATGACGGGCGAGGAGCTGTTCTCCGTGTGAATAGACATTATCTGGGTCAGTGCTGTGTGGGTATGTAGACGCGGACTATGGTGTGCAGAGGATATAGCCAGCGCCTAAGCCTTTGTGATTTTGTGTGTCATTTATTCCAACACAAAAGAGAGGAGATGAGAAAGAGGGAGAGGGACAGGGGATGGAGTTTAGGAGGGACATGTGAGAGAGAGGAGATAAAGGCGAATAAAGGGGAAAAAAAATGAGGGGAAAGGTGGCTGTCATTATCCAAATAAATGAAAAGCGAAGTCGAGACGGACAGGTCGGGCGGCAAAAAGACACACTCCCACAGCCTAGAGGTGCACAGAGACGTCATTATATGTATCTGTATCTGTTCAACCAACAAAATGATCAGTTTCTGTATCTGTGTTTAGATAGAAGAATAGAGGAGGGAGTAGTTCATACAGAAAGCCACGTTAAATGTTTTATTTTCATCCAAATAATTGAAAAGTGAGGTTAGACGAACAAGTCAAGTGTTAGAAAGACACACTCCCACAGACTAGAGGTGCACAGAGACATCATTATTTGTATCTGTATCCGTTCAACCGACAAAATGATCTGTTTCTGTATCTGTATTTGGACTAGACTGGACTGGGAGTGGTTTAAACTGAGCAAATGTTATCAGCTAAAATTCATTGACAGTGCAGCTGTTGTGCTTACAAAGCATATTCTGTCTTTCTTACACAGTACTTTTCATCTCTCTCTTTCTCACTTTTTATTTTTAGTTAAACTAAGTAAAAAAAAGAAACTGAAATTGAAAGATTCTGTTTTGCATTGGAATTAGAAAAGATGAGTTTATAGACATGTTCATCAGTTGAAGGGAATAATCTTTGCACGGCTTTACACTGAATTTGTAATTGATTGATTAAGGTTGATGCAACTTTTTTAACAATGTCGAGTCAGCATGAATTGTCATTAAGAATTTAAAATGATTAATCCATAATGAAATGATCCCTATCTCTGTGCTGAATAAGGAATCTAAAATGTAAACTAAAAACAAGAAAACAACTGTGTTTTCTATCTTATTAATGACTAATTGATTGTTACCAATGTCAACTCTTCGGTAAGGAAAATACACAAAATTTGCAACCCAAATGCCGAGGCAATCATGGAGCTGACTGTGTCTGAATAATAACATTCATGCAGAGGAAATATCTGTTTTCATCTCATTAATTGTGCTTTCCTGAATAATGTACTACCAACAGATGACTGGCCTTTACTCTGCCCGTATATCCGTTTGTCCTTTTAAGAACATCTGGTTAGTAATAACACCCTGCTGCCTGACACTTCAACAGCTTAATGCCCTAATGCCTGCAGCGGTGTTCATACACACACACACACACACACACACACACACACACACGTTGCGTGGACTGTATACACACAAAAATCTCTTGACTTGCTGTCTAAATCCTTCTGTTAGCCGCCCACTCCCTTCCTACCCACACCTTCATGCTCTCGAGCTCCCTGAGCTGCCACTAAGAGAAGAGCAAAGAAATGAGACAACTGTGTGTGTGTGTGTGTGTGTGTGTGTGTGTGCGTGTGCGTGTGCGTGTGTGTGCGTGTGCGTGTGTACATACTACATGCAGAAGGGAGCCCTTGACCTTCAGAAGTCTGTATGTGATCAACATAAAAATGCTCACTTTACTGACTGCCTCGACCGTCCACATCTCACACACACACACACACACACACACACACACACACACACACACACACACACACACACACACACACACACACACACACACACACACACACACACACACACACACACACACACACACACACTCTTGTGCTGTGAGGACAGAGGCAGAGATCGAGCTCTGTGTTGGAGAGGCAATAAAGAAAGGCAGGCTCCCTACTGAGCTTTAGACACACACACCTACACACACCTACACACACACACACACATTCAGCCCTCTGTAAATGAGCTCAATCTCTTTCACAGGTGTGAAGATTAGCCTTTTCCTACATCTGTTCCCAGTTCAAACCTTTCATTACGAACAGAGGCAGCAATCCTCTTATGAGATATAAAGTGTAAAAGTCTATTGTGGGTGTGTGTGTGTCTGTGTGCGTCTGTAGTTTTGCCCCAGAGTGGTCATAGTCTTTTCTTTCATTAAGTGCATCTTGACGGAGCTCTCGCAGCATATGTATCGTATAACTTTCACTCTATCTGTGCAGAATGTATGTTTCCTAGCAGAGAACAAACAAAGGCTGAGACTGTAAATCCTTTCCGGCTGCTCTGCGGTCGGAGCCAGGTCTGATCAACTGAGCGGCGAGCCTTTGATCGCCACTCGTCACCGGGCGGACAGAAAGCCGAATTCCCCTTCACAGGTCGGGCAGTGTTTTCCAAAAATATCAAATGCGGCTTTTTTTTTTCCTTCTCCTGAGAAGGACATTGTACAGAACTTAGTTATCCCTCCCAAACGTGGTGATCTCATGGTTGTGGTCAAAGGGACTAAAGCATTGTGATGTTTTCCTGGCTTTAAGGGTTACCTGGCTATGACTTAAAGGAAGTGTTCAACAGTGGAGCTATTTTGTGGTGAAAGCGGTTCATTGGTCCACCTGACACTTCTATGTATCGTCCTTTGCTGGAAGTTGCCAGATACTGTCTGTAAGCACAAATTATGGTTTTGAACTTTGTATAGGCACGATTATTCCAAACCTGGCAACCTCACTGTAACAAGACTTCAGCAAGTCACCGCAGCCGGCCAAGAAATACTCAGGCACAGCTACTAAAGCTAAGCTAACAGGCTATAGGTGGCACCAAAAGCTGTATCAGACTTTTCATCAGACTCTCAGCCAAAAACTGAATAGTGGTGGCCTTTTCTTTTGAATTTATTTTAAACCCTTCCACCTCATCAGGGCTTCGCTTCTTGACTCACACATGAAACGGTTCAATTCACGAGCAGACAGTCACTGTTTCATCCATTTCTTCTGACTTATTTTTACTCCACTCAAAAATGTGTTTTTCTTTTATTTATGTCCCCTGAAATGTCTGACCTTGACTGTAGTGACTTATATTTGTGAAAAGTTTCTCACATTACTACTGAAGGGGGAGATGTCTGTGCACTCAATCTAAGATTCAAACGCTAAATTTGGTACATAAAAAATTTCCAAGCCAATCACTGACGAATATGCAAATGCAGCCGAAGAAACCTGAAACCACCAGTGCAGAGCTGACTGTCAGCACAGAGAGTGATAGTTAGCTTTAGCTGTGTCAGCCACTGCTAGTTACAAGGTAGCAAGCTAACAAAAATATAAACCAAAAAAAGATGCTAACTACACTTACCATTCTGATATGTCTGTATTAAGTCATCAACTTTAGTACACAACAGACTTGTCATACCAGTCAGGGTCTGACTGAGGCTCAAAATGTATGGTGTTTGCATGGCGGCTCTTTCACCAGTGCGTCACTGTGCATGACGCCAGATCCAGAATTTCTCAGTGAGGGAGAGAAAACCTGGCGTAATTCTCTAGGCTAACATGAGGTTCACTGAACCTCTGAGACTGACTTCACTGAAGCCCTGTTTTATACACATTCCCGCACGATTGCTCAAGTAAACTCTGTTCAACCCCTCTTTGGTCTAATCTAATTAACCATAATCGATACAAATCAAAATCACACAAAATAGAATTGTTGTGTCACATTGTGAAAACAATGTCAAAATGTGGGACTACTCCTTTAACACAGAGACATGAGATTGATATCGATCTTCTTATCCAATTCTCAGACGGTGCAAATACTGCATTTCTTTCAAATATTATTTCAGGTCATGTAGCAGTCCAGAAACCAGCTGTGTCTGCCTCCACAGCTGAACACAGAGCTGACAAGACAATCCACAGCGGATCGGATGCACATTGGACTTGTTCCTCAGTGATTTACACTTTGGTTTCTGTCCAATTTGAGAAGTGAAAAGAGCAGCGGGAGAGCTGAGTGGAATCAGTGCACGGGCACAGTGTGACTTTGAAAAGTTCCCCTCGTAAACTCGCTTCGTACTGGCGGCATCAAACAGACAAATGAATAAGAAGAAAAGAGGGAAGGAGCAGACCGTTACGACAGGTATAGCCGACGGACAGACAGACAGACAGACAGACAGACAGACATGTCATGCTGACCTATATTACTTTTGCCCGCTGAGAAAGAGGGAGAGGAGATGAGAGCAAGAGAACTTGTGTCGAGGTGACAGGTGTCTGTCCTTCTCCACTCCGTCTCCTCCATCTCTCAGGCATCTGAGGCAGTAATTGGTGCTGTCAGACACACAGAGGAGGACAGAACACACACACACAAACACACACCTCGTCACAGCCGCGCACACATACACATACACACTCCTGCCCTTCAGCATGTACCCCTAGGGCTTAAGGCAGGAGAGGTTTGAGGCGAGAATTCACTACATTCTCTACCAGCTGTGAGACAGAGAGAGGAGCAGAGGAGTGTGAGGAGGAGATGGAGGGGGTGGAGGAAACAGAGAGAGGCAGCAGAAGAGTGTGAGGTGGAGGTGGAGGGGGAAGAGGAAACAGAGGCGGACAGAGACAGAGAGGAAAAGAAAGCAAGAAAGAGCGAGCGAGGCGGGGGGGCTCGGGCTGCACAGACAGAGGCCTCTGCATGGGGCGGAGAGAGATGGAGGAGGACTGACGAGGCTGTGCAAATGTATGTGACAGAGAGGCAGGGAGAGAGAGAGAGAGAGAGAGAGAGAAAGTATGTGCTGGAATAAGAGTCAGGGGGAGAGAGATTATGCAACTCCAGCGGTGACGGAGCAGATGAGTGGGATTTCATGTGATTGAGCAGCAGAGCCGCGGCCACTGGAGCAGCGGTTGTAAGAGCACGCCACAGTACACAGAAAACCAAAGGTCAGTGGAATAACACAAAACCAAACCAAAACCTAACATTTATCGATCCTACAGTGCTAACAAGTCCTGTCTGAGTAGCAAAAGTCTGATTCAGCTCAATCCTCTGTGCCATAGAGCACCTTTATCAAAAACACAGTGAGCCATGCTATTGCACTGTTTGCTGTTTTACCTTATTTGCAACAAACATGAGCCCAGTTTTAATTCACACCGTCCTGTCAGGTTAAATACTCATTAGAGCACCAAATACGTAGTAATGTGAAGTAAATTACTGTTACTTTCTTCAACAGGTGTCAGAGAACTTATGATTTCCTTGAAACAAACTGATATGTAATTACATGTCCCGGGAAAGTGCCTTGAAAAGACCGAGGAATCTGGTTGTTATAGTATAAAAGACGAAACATAGTTCATGGAATACAAGTACACTTTCACAGTTTAATGCAATCGTTCCCTGTTGTAACCTTAAGAATCTCTTAAGTCTTTGCACACCAGGTCAATTGAACATGTGTAAATTACAGGCAGTTCAAAGCTCCCCTGGAAATCAGCGACTGTGTGTGAGCTCTGCAGAGCTATGTAACTTCTTTGTATATAATTTCTGTGTTCTTTCTTTGAAACACAAGATGTGTTACTTTCAGTCAAGGTCCTAGGAAATAAAGACATTACTAGGACTCCCTGCTAATAGTCCACACAGGAGTTTTAGTTGCCCACGTTTTCACTTATTCCGTAAATGCAGGAAAAGAAAAAACAACTCAAACTCCAACTGGAAGCTGCACCTTGCTTGCTGCAACACAAACTTTTTTTCTTGTAGCACGAAGGTCACCAGCACACTGTTGCTAAGTGCGCTGCGGCTGCCATCGGCCTGTTAGCTCAGTTTGCAATCCCGTTAACAGCTGGTTGATTATAAAAATCTTTAGTCAGGGGCCGCCTTACAAGTAACAGAATCTACAAAATGAAGCCTCACCTAAATCACTCAAAGGAAGAATATGCTGGATTTTTCGGCTGTTGTATGTAAGCACGCAGCGACAGCATTGGATGCTACGTTCAGAGTCTTGATCTCACAACCTGTGCACTGGCTGATGCCTAGAAATGAAATGAAATGTCCTGAACAAAGCAAAATCATAAAAAAAACAAAAAACAAAACAAAAACTATATATTTGTGACTTGTTTTTCCAGACTTCTAGTATCTTCAGTAGCAGTGAATGGATTTCAGAGCCACAGGGAGGTTAGGTAAGTCATAAAGTATTGAAGACATTTGTTGGACATTTGTTGCCAATAAGAAAAAACAAAGTAATGCCAGCCATATTTTTATTGTTGCCTTAAGAAAATACTATAATAATCACATTATGATAACTTGTTATGACATCACTGTCAAGACAAATGGTAGCTTCCATCACAACAACACAACTAGTTGGTGTTTGTGTTTCAAAATGTGGACCACATTTCCCATAAACCACATTATTTTCTCTTACATTGTCAGTTACTTGTTTGTGCTGTTTACAGTGGAATAATAGAGGTCCTCTCTGTATGAACAGCATCCCTTTTCCCAATTCACCAGATTTAATCTAATCCAGCGTCCAACATTAACAACATCCAAACACACACAAACATTTAAACACACTTTGCTCCTCACTTTAGGGAATAAGAGCTGAGTGTGGGGTGGGAAAATAGAAAAAGAGAAAGATGAACCCGTGATCTATAAATGTTTAACGAGTGCAGACAGAGGAGATGAGGGGCTGTGAGGAGAAGGAAGAGGAGGAGGAGGGAGACAGAAAGAAAAATGGTGAGGTGAAAAAGGAAGACAATATCGGAAAGGATGGGTGAGGAGCAAAAATGGGGGGAAGAGAGGTGGAGAACAGTCCCATTATAGAAGCAGACACCAGAGCGAGGTTAGAAAATAGCAGAGAGGAGGGGAAAGAGCCAGAGATTGAGGGAAAAAAAGGCTGTAATTGGAGGTGTCTGGTGTTTGTCTAACACAGAGAGGCTAGTAATGATTCCATTAGCGCCTCACACCGAGACAGGGACACAGAGAGAGGGAGAGACGGGGGGGACACAAAGCCAGAGACAGAGAGGGAGAGAATGGGAGTCGCGGGGAGAGAGGAGACAAAAAGAGGAGGCTATAGAGGCCAAAATGCTATCAGAAGACTCACATGGAACAAGAAAACAATGAGCATCAGAGCAGCTAAATGGTACAAAAAAGCAGAAAACAACCACACACAAAAAGAACAAGAGACGGCGAATTCAAGGCGTCCATTAAAAGGCTTGTTCACCTGCACGATGATGATAATTACAAATGCCCCTCCAGTCCTTTCCCTGGCTCCATCTCCCCCGCCTCACCCCTTCATCTCTTTGTGTGACAGCAAACGCGAGAGGGTGATTTAAATGCATTAGCGGAGTGTGTTTTCCCTATGGAAGACCTGCAGACTGTGTCAGGGCAGGAACCTTTTGTTTGGAGCTGACGGCGAGTGCTGAGAGGACTCTTTAAAAGCCTGGCCCTTGTTCTCTCAGGGACACATTAAAGCGCAACGCACCGGGTTGTTGTACTTCTCTGTGTCCTCTCATGTCTTTGTTAAAAGCAGGCTGATTACAGATGCAGTTACATTAGTTGGCTAAGTGAAATTTTGACGAGGTAAGGGAGGCACGTGCCGGCGAAACGGTGCGGCAGGCACCGGTGTCACTTTAACAAAAGAAAGCTGGTTTTTCGGGGTGTGAATTTGGCAGGATTTCACAGGCAACAAACAAACGTGTGATATGTTAGGCTGACATACGTGGGACAGCAAATTCTCTCGCTGTGTGAGGAGGGAATTTCATTGCTATGCAAATCTTTCCCAAGATCCCACAAAAATGTTTTTCCTAATACTGAGTAGGTGGCGCAGACAACCCTGCGGCAGAGAAGCTTCAAATCCACCACAAAGGAATTAAAATCTATTAGAAAATGCTTGTTGATTGTTTCCAGAATAATTGCAACACCAGAAAATATGCCTTGAAATGAGCTGGAACCAGAAAGCTGGCTTTCTGTGTTGTGTTGCAATCACTGGACACCTGTTTGGCCTTCATGCACACCAGAGGTGGAGGAGGTATTTATTTTTTTATCAACTTTTTACTTCTACTCCTTACATTTTCCACACAGGAAATAGCCTGACATCAGACTGAATTATCAACTTGTTTCCCTTCAGTTCCATATTCAGTCTTTTTTTATATATATTTTTGGGGCTTTATAGGACAGCTGGGGATATGACAGGAAAGGGGGAGTGATAGAGAGGAAATGAGACACTGCAAAGGGCCGTAGGTGGCCGCTGCAGAGGACTCACAGCCTCACACTGGTGTGTTGCCAGGCCAACATACTTTGTTTTTACCCCCTGCTTTGTGAGTGAGTGTGTGAGGGGTGGTTACGTCACTTAAGTCAGCCGTATAGCGTTTAGATCAGCTGCCACAGAGAAGAATTAAGAAGTACATGTAATGTTACTACGGCATCCACACATACTCGTCTTGGCAGAGTTGGTCCACACTGTGAGTCGGACCTGCTGAGCCTGAAGCTGCAGGTAAACAAACGCAATCAGATGTCTGATCACGTTTTCTGTATGGTCGCACTCGTAGCTGCTCATTAGCTTGCTCTGTTGTTGCATTAACACATGACGGGAACTTTTAATTTCTTTTCCATGGCAGCAAACACACACATGTAGTATCTATGTTACTGCAACCCGGGCGGATATGTATACACTTATCTTCTTCAGCTGACTTAAAATAGCCCTGAGAGCAGCATCTATAGCGGTCACCACTGGTGTTGTTACTCCTCTTGGGTTCAGCCGCACAGCTTGACAAGCCTTGATATCAACTTTCCAATCAGCACCCCTCGGCACTGATTGGCTAATCACTAGCCCCCCCCCCTCACAGCGCTCACTGGTCTTTTTTGCCAGACCAAAGAATCAATCAGCTCAGTGGTGTGAGCAGTTTCAAAGCCTTGGACCCAGCAAATTAAATTCTGGTATCATGACAACTCAATTCCCTCCTGTGCTGCAAACTCTGGACACCTGTTTTGCCTTCACACACACACGCACACACACACACACACACGAGCACATGCATCCACATCTGTGTTGACCATAACTTATTAGACGAGGGACACATATATTTCCCGACCTGTGACCTCAGACTGTCAATAAGAGTCCATCATTACCTCAACACACGCATGCACCGACACACATACACACAACATGCTGTTACTAAGTTAAAACCGGCTTGTTAAATGCGCTTACATGGCTTTATTTATTCTCTGTGGAGTGATAAGACTCAGGGAGCAGACTGATGAGGTCATGGAGATCACTGAGGTCAGCGGGTTTGCTGCGTCAGACTGACTTTAAATAAAGTTTCTCCACACTGAATGTGACACAGGCCTACGCGCTGTAGGTAGTGAAATCACTTGAAAGCCTGTCAGTGAGATCACCTGTCAAATAACCGCCGCGCGTCATTTTACAAGACAGACATGCTCAACAGTCTGCGTTTCATGATTGAGATGCAGCCAGAGTTCTGCCACAATCTGTGCACATTACCAGCCTGCAAACTGCAGAGTGCAGCTTCTGTTCTTATTCACTCGTCTCTAAGGCCCGACTGCCAAGTTTTCTGGGCGTCTTGGCTGCCGCTACTCGAAAACAACTGAAATTGCATTATGTGCACCGATTTCCAAGTTTGCAGTGATGAATATCTATGATTCCATTTTCTTTTCTGTGGAGGGAGAGGGCCCGTGGGGACAGGTGACGGCGTGAGACTAATACATCTCGCGCACTCAGACGCATGCACACACGTACATGCTGCGCACACACACACCATCTGTGGAGTTTTACGATTCAATAATCCGCTTCCTAAGGCATACCTACAACACAAACACACATCAATAAGCATTTTCTCACACACACTCGCACCTCTCCCCACTACTCAGCAGGGAAAATGAGATATACGGCTCTGACAAACACACACACTCGAGAGGGGGAAAAAAAAGAAGTAGAGGAGATGCCTCAAAGCAACTCCTACCCTTTTCTCTGCGAGAACTGTCCTCGCAGTCTAGGGAACTGTATAAAAGTCATAACACCCACGCTGACACACACATACACTCACAGAGTAACCCAAATACACCGAGTCATTGGCATTCCATCCTGAGTTTCACAGCAGAAGTCACAGAGTGCCGGAGTGCTGTGCTGTGCACACGCCGCGCAGATGCACACTCACACATATTTACACATCACATATTCACGTCGTAGAGAGCAGAGTGGATATGATTGCTCTGTTTTGTTTATGAGGGCACTTTGTAAGCTGTGGAGAACTCGCATGTCATACTTTGACAGGTTTGTTACCTTTCTGAAGGCCGACCTGCATGAGACCTGCTGTGCATACAGTGATGTAGAACAACAGAACAACAGAACGTGTGATATTATGTTTTGTGATATTATACGATTCCCAGAAACACTATCGTGATATCGTGATACATGCAAAGATTTGTGGCGGTGGTTCATTCCAGCCATCTCCAAGAGATTTCATTACACACAACTAATATGCAAAAAAAAAAAAAAAAAAAGATTGTCTTTTTTAACTTTTATGCATATGATGGTGTGTTCTTTATACTGTGACCGTTTCTCTAAAATTACATTTAAAAAATAGCAATACATCACCTTCCTTACAGTATATCACAATATATTGAATTGCAGCCCCTGTATAGTCAGATTCCTGCCAATAAACAGCCCTAAAATAAAGTCACTTTCCATAAATACTCAGGCATTAAAGCAAAAACACAACAGCACGGTGCACAAATTTATCTTCCTTACTTTCTAAATTTGTCCTTCTTTGTCTCTATTTCTCGCTCACACACACACATTCCCACACTTACAGGCTTACAAATATATCCCACACATGCCCCCCCCGGACCCACACCCCACTCACGTTGGCAGACGTCCTTGTTCTCCTCGAAGCCTGGTTTGCACACACACCTCCCGATGGGAACCAGCCAGCCTCCGTCTGCGCTGCAGTACATCTTTGGAGCCTCAAACTCCTCGGAGGCGTTGACACACATGCCGTGGACCTCCACCAGCGCCGTGTCTCCGCCCGTTATCGTGTCGGGGAACTGGGCCAAGTTAAGCACCGTGAGGGGACACTTCTTGTAGAAGACCCTGACCGAGACCAGGGCGATACAGGCGCCCAGGTCCTGGAAGGCCAGGTAGAATCCCTTTTTACTCAGGTTGCTGATGTCACGCACCTCCGTGTTCAGCTTCATCACGCGGTCGCCCACATCCACCTGTGGACAAAGGGCATTTTAATTTTAAAGTAAGCATTCGAATTCATTTTTTTTTCTCAGTCCAGAAAGTTATAAATGTGTTTCGGTAAAATGCTGTTGCCTGAAACTCAGCAACTGCATTTCCAAGACAGAAATAATTATGCCCTCCTGACAGTTTTGCAAGGAAATGGAATAAGATAAGTAGGTTTAAATATAACCCACATTTAAACCCAGATTTATTTTTCAAGAGTAGGAGGTAAACAGTGAATATCTAATTTAGGAATGCAAAATCCCCTTTTAGAGAGTCAGCTTAAAGCTAAAATCAATATAAAATCTACATAGGAAACACAGTGTAAGAGAGAGGCAGCGTACATCTGCCGTGGGAAAGACTTTCATCTCTTTTTTTTTATCTTTTAAAGACAGGGTGGAGGTTAAAAACCCTGATTTAAGACAAACAAAACATTGGCAGAAAACCACTGGTCACATTCACTTTAAACTCTTCAATTCCATGGGGATGCCCACGTCCCTGGTGGACATGACTGTTTTTCCAGTGGGCTCAGTTTTAAGACCTGGGTGAAAATGCTGAAATTAGAAGACTTAAGGAACCATGTTGTGCCGGCTTGTTGGTAAGGAAAAACACTCTAACGTATTTGGCAAGGCAAAAGGTGGCATGGCCATTTTTAAGATTGTCTTTTGGGCTTTTGCCTAAATTTTGATAGCAACACCTGAAGATATGACAGGAAAGGGGATGACATGCAGCAAATGGGCCGCAAGTGGGAGTCAAACCAGCGGCCGCTGCAGAGGACGTACATGGGACACGCGCTCTACCAACTGAGCCACAGGGGCCATTTTTAAACAGCCCCTTGATCTCTCACTTTCAGATATCTGAATGAAAATGGGTTGCATCATTTTTTGCATGCAGTATAACTGTGTTATGGTATCAACTCAAAATTACTGCATCAACTTATGAGACATGATAGAGCATAAGAATTACCATCATATACTTAAGTCATAATGTCCTAAACCCTTATACACTCTAAACTTTTATAATGTGAATAGGCGCCTTACGAAAGCACAATGTTTATTACAACTTTATGACATGTAAAACCTTTACACACAGTGCTTAGTATGTGCTGAATATGTAACACATACTACTGACCTGCTATCCCCACGTATAAATGACAAAAATAGGAGAAGTGCAAGAGGTTAATGATAATTACAAGGTCATATAGAAAACTATTTATTTGGCATATTGTAATGCCTGATTTTATGCTGTGTGTGTGTCATGGTGTATGTTTTCATGTTATATGTACAGTGCAGGTCAGTGTCAGTGTATTAATGCTATATGAGTGTTTTTGTGTGTCCATACCTGTGTAAAACTTTCATCTGCAGCGATAGTATCGATCTTGACGTACTGGCTTTCCTTGATGAACCACAGGTTGGCGTTGTTGGACTCGTAATAGTACATGTTGAACGTCTGCAAAACAAACAGTGTCCATCAGCATGCAGACTCTAGAAATGGCCGCTATCAGACACAAAAGAATAACACACGGTGGACGGACAAAGGTGAGAAAGCCCATCCAATGTGAAATTTTAACAAGGCAACCCATAGCTCTCCAGCTATTCTGCTGCTCCTCTTCAAATCTCAGTCCATCTGTCTCGATGGCCAGTCAGCAACACCGTCTGCAGTTTTCATGAAAGTGCGGCTCTGCACTGTCTCATGCAGTATTATCTCCACTACTCATTCTGGAAATGTAATGAGAGTGAAAAGGGTGCAGAGGGCGGACAAAGTAGAGAGAAATGAATACAGAGGAGCAGCGATATCAGGCTGATATGAGAGAATGGGGGACAGTAAAAAAAAATACATATCAGGAGTTAAAATATACGAGCAGCCACAAAAGAAGCCTCTGGAGAATCGTCTGTTTCATTCTGCAGCTATTCTCTCATGTCATTCTTTTCCCGCCTCTTGTCTATTCATCTATTCATCAGCCATCGAAGTGAACATCCATCCGTGTGTGTGTGTGTGTGTGTGTGTGTGTGTGTGTGTGTGTGTTGAATGGAAACGACTGAAAAATAAAATAATGAAAAGGATTATTGAAAATGTCCTTTTGCTGCAGGCAGATTGTATTGATAGTCTCTACTCTGAAATGTGACTCAAATCTTTCACATACTTAATTATCATTCATCAGTACTGATGTAAACTGCCTTCATGCACTTCACAGACAATAAATTAATGCTTTTTAAGTTATGTTCAACCTTGAGTAAATGTAAAAAAAAAGAAATTTCTAGTGGTCCTGCTTCACTTTCCTTCCTCTCACTTATCATATTTCAGTGTTTTGGGTTTTTTTTTTTTTGCTGTCTTCAGTGTTTATATTTTTTTGCTGCAGTAAAAGCAGCTGTCAAAACCGCATAATTGTATCAGATAAAATATGAGGCTCAGGCAAGATCAATTGAAAACGCAGAGAAGTGTTATTAAAGTTAATTTGATGTTTTAGCTGATTACCTAAGCACACTAAAGAAAGTGGAGATTGTGTATGCTTTAGGGTGAGTTTGTTCCAATTTGCAAATTACCTTATTTGTGCTCTTAATTAATCTACCATTTTCATGGCAAATATAATATGTATCTATCAAGTTAGTTATATATTTGTTAAATGAAAAAATACTGATTACATTATAGATATAACTCTGTTTTAAAAGGTTGAGGGCTGCGTAGTCAGAGGATATTTTGTGGAGTTATTTTTCTGAGACAAACCCCAGACTCCAAACAGACTCTGCCTCCGCCATGTTCCAAATTAAACTTACTCCTGCGCTATTGATCTCCAAAACAGAAATGTGTCTTTTTTCTTGCTTCTGTCCAAAGAAACATCAGAGTGCACACAGCTGCACAACGGCACCCGCAGAGCAGGTCAAAACTCAATGTCTCGCTCAAAAGAGTGAACAAAACAAGCAGCACAAATGCAACAGGTGGGCTTAAACACAGTCATCCGCCACTGTACTGCATGTGTGGGCGTGTGTGTGTGTTGAAAAGCTTGGATGTGTTATTCTGTGTGTATGTGTGTGTAGAGAAGGATGCACACCTCTTTGCAGGTACCGGGGACGCCGGGCAGGCTGTTACAGTCCCTCAGGGTGAACTTGATCTCGATGTAGACGCGCTGCGCTCCTTCTCGGCTGATGTGCCGCGTCCTCAGCCAGTTGTTCTGGTTGGCCTCCATGACGTTACACACCTGGTAGGTCCTCATCGGGGTGTTCCTCTCATCCATCACACTGATCTCCTCCCACTGAGGGTGAGACAGAGAGGGAAGAACAACTTTTTACTGCATTAGTCGTGAAGTTTGTGATTGGAGTCAGGACCTTCCATACTTATAAGATGTATGTGTCGCATTCTTTGGAATCCAGTATCTCAAGAATGCTTTGAAGAAATTTCTTCACATTTGTCAGAAACGTCTACTTGGACTTAAAGATTAACGGTGTAAAATTTGGTGTTAGAAAGTCAAGGTCACTGTAACCTCACAAGACATGTTTTCAGTCATAACTCAAGAATTCATGCACTAGTTATCATAGAATTTCCCACACAAATGGGATAAAAGGGTGAGGTGATGACATCTAATATCCAAAGGTCAAAGGTCAGCTTCAGTGGGACATCATGACGTTCTGCAGAAACACTCTATCAGTCCTCTGTAAACAATAGTCTCTGAGTGAAGACAGAAAGTTTCTCACAGGAAAAACACATAATATCTTCTATAAGATACCCTCAAATTCTTCACTACACATATTATATGACTCCGGAAAGACGGATGTAAACTGAAACCTGACTGCATGGTGGCATGAAACTGCAAGGTGGTAACTCTAGTTTTAGATGGAGAGCAAAAGAAAGAGGATAAAGAGGAGGAAAAGAACATACAAATACTGTGAAGGATGTGATAAATAAGAGGTGGAGGAAAGAGTGGAAGTGGGTGAAGAAGTGGGTGCGCAGAATTGCGAGAGCGAGACAGGAAAGAGAGGAGATGAAGAACGCAGAGGTGTGTTTGCATTGACGGGGGAAATCCTTTCAGCGAAAACAAATTCCAAATCAAACACTAAGCGGACGCGCAACCAGGGCGGAGTGACGTTCAGCAGCACAGGGCCGGCTTGACAACAGCACCACTCAGCTGTAAGATCGTCTTATTTCATTGCCAGTCAATGGACAAAGGAGATCTCAGTCCAAAGATTGCTTATGGGAAAACCGGGCCCAAGTTCAATGAAATGCGGTTTCGTGCAAAACCCGACGCTAAGCCTGCATGTTCTGTTTTCATGTCTGGTTGAATATGAGTGATGATCTGTGTCAAGATGACTGAAGGACTGTCTTTGTCTATGCTGCACGTGTGCACAGAGTGAGTGTGTTTTTTCTAAAGTGAATGCGTGATTTAGCGCTTAAGAGGTAGGAGCGTGTGCATGGGAGAGAACGAGGGAGAAGGAGTAGGTAGGACAGAGCTACTTTGTCTCCCGTCATCTGCTACCATCTGTTTCCACTTCTGACTAAGGCAGTAATTGAGAACACTTCTCGCATGAGCAGGAAAACATTTCTATCTACACACACACACACACACAGACAGGCGCACACACATATATACCATCACACACACAAAGAGAAAGAATATTTCTATTCCTTAAAGAAAAGAAAAAATAAACTAATGTGGTCTCAGTGTCTCAAGATATCTGATCCATTCACTGGGAAGCTAACTAGATTTTCTTGGACACACACGGAAAAGACACACACACTCACAAGCTGGATGAGTCCTAGTTTGTGGTGAGGGATGAGAGGACCACCATCTTAGTTCTGAGCTCCTGTCATCATCGTAAGACCGAAGCTGTAAGCTCCAGAGTGATGACGAGGATCACGTTACGGTAGTCAAACCATGTGAGCGCACACTGAACGCACAATGTAGTGTGACATACATCCGTTTTCTGAGATACATCTCTGTTTACTTCCTGTCAACGCTAGTAACCTTCACCTACATTTCCATCTGTAAGTTAGTAAGTTCACTTTTCATAGTTAGCTTGGTACATTTGTTTTATGTTTGTTTTTATTAGACAGATTTATTAGATAACAATTAGCAGTGTCAGCTAGCTAGTTAGCATAGTCTTCTTCAGTTAAACTTGAAATGAACAAAATAAAACTCACTGGCCTATATTTCTATTGCTTCAAAAATCTCCAACTCTGGTTTGGTCAAAATAAACCCAAAATTCACCACATTATGAACATGTGAAAATGGCACCTTGTAAATGGCATTTACCATTCCTTTTATGTTTGTTAGCATTTTGACAATCACCTTTGTGTCTTCAATAACCATTTGCAATGTTAGCTAGCTAGTTTGCATCATGTTCTTCATTCAAACTCGACAGGAAATTAAACTCTGGTTTGGTCAGAACAAACCCTTAATTTACCCTGTTATTTTTAAAAATATCAAGAGAGGAGTGAGTGGGAGGTCGAACTTTAGGGAAACTGTCTGTACAGGCAGAATATTTTCACACCTAACACACTGAATTAAGGGTTTCTTTCAACCAAACCAAGCTGGTGATTGTCGGAGCAGTGGAAAGACAAGCCAAGATGTTTCTGGACAGTTTTGTTTCTTTCTGTTGAGTTTGAATCAAGACAACAAAGCTGGTGAGCCAGCTAATGTCATTAACGGTTACTGAGGTGATGAAAATGTGCAAAACACTCCATTCATATCTACCAAACTGTGAAAATCAAAATAACTAATGTAATGATAAAAAAAATCATTAGGTTTGCAGGTGAAGGTAACATCACTATAGCACCGACAGGAAGTTACAGACGTGCAGCTCAAAAAACAGATATACATCACACAACAGTGTGCAAATAGAGAATACACACACAGGAGTGACTAACCATCATCCCTAACATGTCCAGAAATTCAAATGAAAGTCGGATGGTAGATGAACTGAATGAACTGTGAAAGAGAAGGGAGCAGACAGGTCGGTAAAAAGTGAGGAAAGCTGAAAAAAAAAGGCAAAGAAACTTTCAGACATGGCGAGTCCAAGCTGAGGTTGGATTCTTGAGGCTAATCTGAAGCGACGGCCCAACAACCCGGCAAAAGCTTGACGCATTTCACCTCTGAGTCCTGAGCACTAAAACAGATCCACATAAAAAAAACACACATTCTCACATAGACTCACACACTCTCTCCAGCTCTCTCTCGCACACTCAGATGCTTTTAATCCCCACAGAAATGTCTACAGTGTATGAACTGGAGCTCGCACAAAACCAGCACTCTCTTGATCGTGACCCAACAGTCCTTCAGCAACAGAAACAGAGAGAACAGAGTGGGAGAAACAGAAGAGGAGAGAAGGAAAGAGGACGCAAAAGACTGTTTACACTGTTGCAGTCGGCTGAAACGAACATCCCTGACAGCCAGTTCAGAGTTTTTACGTACAAAGGGTGTATCACTGAAGTCGTGCTCGACATTATGAGTGCACAGCAACTGAGAGTCATTGTGATCAACCGCACTCGATTCAATTAAAAGAGCAAAACACAAGACGGAGGGGGGAAGAGAGACGGGAGAGAGGAATGAACGTTGGTAAATTACAGGCGCGCCTGGCAGCTAAATAGACCCATCTGTGCAGAGCTGAGACCAGTCGGACATCACAGGACGGTCGCGCACACCCACCCACACAAACACACACACACAAAGCTGAGTCCCCAGGGAGTGGTGATTAAAGCATTTATGGGAATAGTCATTGAGGGATAAAGAGGGCTTTATGATGTCTTTGTTTATTTCTTTGTAGGCAGAGTTTGGAGTGGCTGGATTACTGCCACTTCCTGGTGAGCGACTTATTTCCCCAGTTGGCGAGTCTGTTCATTGTCACTTTTGTCTGGTGTAAAGCACAGGTGTGCTTATAAACATGAAAACAACCTGCTCGCCTCCATATTTGCTAATGATACACCGGCCGCTTGAGGGAAATCTCCCAAAAAACACGACAGGGAAAATGTTTGGATAGGCTGACTCACACACACTCACACTCACACTCACACACAAACTTGTGTGACTTCTCCAGCCCCTTATGGCGTGTTTAGACTATGGCTAGAAGTCATGTTCGATGGAGAGCCAGAAACTGACTTTCAACACTTGTGGCTGTTTGTCAGGTGTGTCATGCTACAAATCAAAGTTGAGCTAGCCAACATATTGTAGCATGTTTTGTAGCTGTGTTGCTGGTAATCTGACCATACGGTTAACCCTATCCATCACATCTAAGTGACTAACTCTAGCTCTAACCTGTACTTAACTGACCTTTCCTGAGCTCCGCCCCTTTTGTAACCTGGGTCAAATTTCTATTTTCCCGTTTCCTTTACTTAATTAAGCTAAATGCTAGACTTGCCTATGTTGGAAATAGATCCCAATTTTAAAGATGGTAGAAAAAAGGGACATAGTCACATCTTAGGTCAACTAATGTTAGTGAAACATTTGCTAACTAGCACATTAATCTACATCAGTCATTAGCTAGCTACTTAGGTAGTGTGTTGCTCTGTGGGAAAACTTTAGCTAACTAGCTAGCTAATCTACATTAATCATTAGTTAGCTAGGTAGCTAGGGTTTTGCGAGGCGAGCCTGGCAGTTTAGGAAACAGTAAAGGAGAAAGTTGGAGGAGAAAGGAGAAGGTTGTGCCACGTACCAAGCTTGCTTTACTGTTATTGCAGCACAGAGCAAAAAGAGGCGGGACTTAGGAGGGGGCCACTCTAACCCTAACCGTAAAACCAAGTCTTAACGCTCAAACATGTCTTTAAACTTGTGGGGTCCAGCATTTTGGCCCCACAAAGCCGGTTGGACCCCAGAAGTATAGTGGGCTCATGGTCTTTGGACCCCATGAATGTAGTTAAACAAGCCCATACACAGATGTAAAGTGGAAACTGTTGCCTGTGTTGGTTCTGTCTGAACACTAATTAACATTCAGAATGAGACCCTCCTCCATGAACCTTCAATCACCTCGGCCAATCAGCACGGAGCCCGCTTGATTGCTTTGAAGTGAAGCAGAGACGTCGGATCGGGGTTTAAGTTCAACCGTTCACCAGCTTAACATAATATCCCTCCTTCTGCAATCATCTGATGGGTACACCTACGAGGACATAATTGGCCTCCAAACTCTGGAACAGGCTGTGGCTCAGTGACGAGGGGGGGTCGAGAAGGAGAGGGGAGGGAAAAACAGGCATGGAAGATGAAGGAGGAGGAGGAGGAGGAGGAGGAGGAGGAGGAGGAGGAGGAGGAGGAGGAGGAGGAGGAGGCAATGAGGGCTGAGGAGCCTCTGGGGGAGTAAAGATGCTGTGGGGGCCTCCCATTTTCAAACATCATTAAGACGTATCTGTTTTGTGTCCCTCACAAGGAACACCCCCGCAACAGTGACAGAAGTGGGTCGCTCCGCGCAGTCTCAGGCACATCCGGCCCCGCACGGCTTGGATTAAGTTTGACCCGCGGGGGTCAAGTGTGGTTTTTGGACTAATTCAGGTAGACAGTGGTCTCAGATTGCTGGGAATTGCCTCTCGCTGAGAAAAATCCTCAGGTTTAAAGTTGAAAGGTCAACTAGATAATCCCTCTGATATGAAACATAAGATCTTCTCACAGCCAGGGCACCTTCCTCCTCTCACTCTGTCACTCTCCTTTCACTCGTCTTCTAATTTCTCATTTCTCCTCTTCGTATGTCTTTTGAGACATACAGTATGTAATCATATTAAACAAACAAAGCTGTTGCCAACAGGATTGGCAGCCTCCACTGGTCTCTCTATACTGCTATTTGTGATGTGTGCCACCAGATTAGTTTTAACTATAAATCTGCTGAATTGCTTTATGGCAGAAAAAGAGATACAATTACTAGGGTGATATATCATGATACAGGACTGTTCTCTGTCCAGGAATGGCAAGTAGAGACATCTTCTCTTTGCAAAGAAACACGCGGCTTCACAAAACCAAATTATAAATACCGTTCAAACGCTGGAATTCGCCTTCCATAAAAGCTTGACTCAGTACAGTCAGAGGGCTGAAAGCACTATTCTATATTTCTGAATGGTCTTTCATGCCTTTAGGTTGTAGAATGTCCTCTTTTCTTTGGTAGATGTTATTACGAATGAAAGGTTTGCAAAGGAAAAGCAATAGTTCTGTAGATGGAGAACAACGGTGCTGTTCAATGGTTCCACCAGACTCTGCTGGCGATTGAAAGGGCAACTCTGAGCAACCGTTAAATAAGAATACATAAAAATCACCAGTCACTGGTAAAAGAAACAGCTTAGCATGGATCTGAATAGATTATAAAAGTATGAGGTGCCACATGTTTCAGTGTCAGGGGCTGGAATTAGGAGGTGTTCTAAAGAATCAGAAAGTTAGTCTGGGGTTGACACTATTCTACTATACAGAAAATCAGCTGAATATACTAAGGACTGACAAATCACAGTTTAAACCTTTTCAATCTAACCACTGCGCCGACTGCACAGGGCCCAAAGACAAAAAGGTTCCCAAAACAACTGAAAACCACCAAATAGTCTGTTAATAATTATGCAACATGACTAAATGGAAGTTTTAATCATTTATTTGGGGTTTTTGCATGTCCTTAAGAAGTCTAACATCTGATCATCTAAATTTTAGGCCTCTGAATGTCTTAGAAAATAAATATGACTTTGACAGGTCTTAAAAAAAAGACTGGGTTATTAAGTTAACAATAGTTTTAACTGTGTTCTTGGTAAATGATTGTACTAATCACACTGTAACAAGACAAAACAAATCTAACATGGAACCAATTACTCATTCTATTACTCACGCACAGTTCTGAGAAGTTGTGTTACAGTGAAATGTTGTTATTCTGGGACTCTGGATTCCTCATCATATCCTTCATAATCTTTTGCAAGTACAATTGCGAAATAGGTCTTACATTGCATTCATGATGGTCTGAAAAAAGGTCTTAAACTTGTTGAAACCTGCAGAAACCCTGTAATTCCTCATCTTTTGGGAACCGAACTATTTCAAATGTAAATACATTTGGCGTTAGTTATGCCGTTTCATCTATGTTAAAATAGCCATTATTGAAGGGAAAAAAAGAAAAACAAGTGATTCTAAACTTTCGAACGGTTGTGTACATCTTAGCAATATAATCCTTCAAAGCTTCTTTTTTAATACAGGCCTGTGCCAAGTTGTGGCGTGAGGTACTGTAGAAATTCAAGCTGTGTTGGCACAGTGGCTTTGCTCAGGATTGCGTGGTAAAGTCAAAATAAGAAGTTGTTTCACTTGATGACGCGTTAGAGATGTGCAGGTTTCCACAGACCACAGTGAGAGCTCATCATCCTCAGCTCTTCATCTAACAGCTCGCTTATTTCTCCCAGCAGTATTTAAAAACCACATCGTGCAGAATATACCCACACTGTATCTTGTTGCATGGGACCTGGTTTTGCTCCACTGATTCAACTGCATTTCCTATAGGTGCTTCACAATAAAAGCATGCCCTTACCCTCTGCATATGTACACAGGAGAGATGTTCAGAGAGCAGATAATGACATAACTTATTCTTGTTCAACATGAGCTTCACAAACAAAATATAAATGAAGAATTAATATGACACTCCACAGCCTATTTTAATCCCAAAACCTGCTCTGAAACTTGCTTTGTTCGAAATGAAAAAGCAGAAACTGTTGCTTCAGTTGTTTTGTTTTGCTCGCTGCCAGTTTGCAGTTTGCATTTTTATTTCATGGCAAAGTCGCATCTAACTGAAGAAAACCGCGGAGCAGGAGCAGCCATTTATTTCATACAGTTTATCCTTCTGCATTTGTCTTTTTAACTGAATCATGAGCAGACTGAAAGAGAGGAGTTAGGAGGGTCATGTTTATCTCGGTGGAAGATAAGATCACCTTCTTGTACCACAAGACAAAATAAGAACAACCAGCTTTAACCAATTTAATCATTTCCTTGGTCAGATCAGGCAGCTGATAAAGCTTGCGGCTGACCCCAAAGTAAAGAAAACACCTTTGTTTAAACAATGTCTCAGCTGATAGCGTCCAATCAAGGATCTATGTGAAGTATTTATTTGACAGAAGAGCTGTGTTCAGAGAGCAGACGTCAGATTCCCACTATGTTGACAGCTCATGTAAAAAGATATAGAGGATTGGGTTATATATATTTTACTCTCCAGCCAACACATTTCTTTCAGCGTAAACTAACAACACATGTGCTTCTGCAGGCCGTGATTGAGCCGACCCAAACTGAACCATACTTCCAATAAAAGCAACTTGTGTGCTTTTCAAAATTAGATCGAACCTTTTGGCTTAGGCCGCAGATGGAACGCATTCTTTCCTCCCGTAAGCACCTCGGTGAAAAAACGCGCGCAAAACATCCGCGATACGGCCACACAATCGGAGCGTTTCAGTAAAGTGAACTTGATACCCTTGCTTGCTTGAGAAAACAACCTTGCTTAGCTCTGCTCACTTCAGCTGCCTCTCTGCTGCGCACAACCATGAAACCGCGTGTGGCATCCTGCAATTTAACACACTGATGCTGAATAGTGGAGAGGAAGTGTGACTCAAGGGGAAATAGAATTAATTCGGTGCCATTCAGCAGCTCCTGTGCTACGCTGACATACAGAACCCGCTCTTATTTCTTTATTGAATGCACCTCGTCGTTCCTGCTCCCTTCGCTCTCACCCTCTTCCTCTCCTCTCACTTCTCTGTTGTCATTTTGTGATGCATGGTGGCTGCGCTCCAGACTCCCTCGGTCCCTATACCTGCAAAAGGCCAGTTACGCAACCCCCCACATGCACACACATGCAAATAACACCAACATGCCACTCTTAGAGAAACGGGTTCCTAAGGGGTTCTTCCTGAAGAGGCTGAGGTTCTACCAAGAACCATTTACTTCTGAAGAACTGTTTTTTTGTAGAACGGATTTGTCAAAGGTTCTTTGTAAGACCAGAGGGCCCATTAAGAACCATTTTCATCCAAACAACCCCTTTTAATCCTTGAAGAACTTTTTTGTCAAAGGTTCTTTGTACCATAATACAGAAAGTCTCTCGGTAGAACCCCCCTGAATATGTTCTAGGTAAAACACTTAGAATATAAACAGGTTCATGGTATGTAACCCTCGATGGATTCAAGATGAAACGCTTGAAATATAAAAGGGTTCTCAGTAAAACCCCATGGAAGGTTCTGGATAAATCCCTTGAAATATAAAAGGATTCTCACTAGAACTTCCTGAGTGTGTTCTAGAGAAATCTCTTGGACTATAAAAAGGTTCCAGGTATACCCCCCCTCAGAGGGTTCTTCAAAAAATCCTTGGATCATGAAAAGGTTCTGGATAAAAACCTTGGAATCTAAAAAGGTTCTCAGTAGAACCACCTGGGTGGCTTCTTTTTGGCACACTTAGAAGGTGTAAAGGTTCTGAATAGAACCTCCAGGGATGGTTCTGGGATAAACCATTACACCATTGAAGGGCTCTCTGTAGAACCTCTTATAGGGGGTTCTGGGTGAAACTGAAATTAGGGTTCTCCTATGGGGACAAGCTGAAGAACCCTTTATGGTTCTTCTTAGCACCTTTATTTGTAAGAGCGCACACAGCATCCTTGTCTTACATAAGAATATTTACCCCTCCACCCCGTCCCTTCACTCCATCCCAAAAATCGCAACCCGTAATAAATGGAGGCTCCAGTGCCACGGCGTTTGCAGCGCAGCGGAAATAATTTGTAAATTCCCCCTGCAGACTCCCGATTTAGCAAGGAGCGCTGAAGAACCCAGTGCTCTCTAAAACACACACACTCCACTGCTGCTGCTGCGAGCTGTGAGTCCCTGCTCGGGTCCTCAAAATAAAACATCACAACCACATCACAGCAGTTGTGATCAGATTTATTCTTTCGTTGCCAGCTCTGACATCAGGATGACTTCCGTGTGTGTGTGTGTATGTGTGTGTTTGTGCTGCATATACTCACTCCTTCATTGGGGTAAGCCTCCCAGCCCAGGTCGGCCAGGGCTGACATGGAGTCCAGCAACGTCACTGCAAGAACACAGAGGAGAGAGAACATACATGTTAACATAATGAAAATAAATTACATTTTATTAAAAGACTGCTTACGTTTTGGAAGATTCTGTCTCGAAATCATCCTGTAAAGTCATATTGCACCCTAAATCTCCTATGTAAAAACACGTATGCTTATCCAAGGGCGTCTTTTGTTGTGTCAGAGTACAACAGCGGTTGCATCCCAAGCAGCAGTAAACCTGTAATTTCAACTTTAGGATTACTGTGGTTGTGCTGCAGCTGTTATGGTTCAAGGGGGACACAAAGTCAGTCAGTGCAACAGCATCAAAATACGGCGGTGGGAGTTTATTTTACAGCTACATTTACATTTAAGGCATTAAAGTGGCTCTCCACCCAAAACTTTCGCCGTACGCTTGAGAAATGGCTGAAGCTTGTGTTCTTTAAAGAGAAACGAGGTCAAGTTTTCATGCAGCATAAAATCAAATCCAAGTCTCCTTAAAACCACACCTGCAGCATAATCATCAAATTTGCTGTTCATCTGCATGCTGAGTATATTACAAACACTAATTTTTTTTTGCCAATATATAGTTAAACACACTACTTTTGTCTTAATACTCATCACCCTGTCAAGCCCACGAGCAGAAACGTGTTGGTTTGCACAACAGCCTCCAGCTGTTAAAATGATCAGATCTGCTTTCAATGTCAGTCATTAGCAGATCAGAATCATGTGAGAAGTTTCTGTCACTATTTCACAAAACTCCCTGACATTTCTGCCAACCACATACAGTGGAGGTGAATGAAAAATTGCATTTAAAGAAATTCAGAAGCCACTTATTTTGTCCTGGTTACTCTGGTTACGTTTCTATGGATGGGAATCGAGACCTATTCCAGCTGAGAACCTTTTCCAAATTGTCCAGCACCTCAGAACGGTATGCCCCCAAGATTATCGATTCCTTTTATCATTTTTCTTACAGCTGTGTGTTGCAAAACACTGATGTCAAACATCTCCATTCACGCTGCTGGAAACCTGCAACAACAAGGAGTCGGGCAGAGGCGAACAAACAGTCAAAACCACGCTCCCATTTCATGAAGAAAGATGACAACAGTGTTCAATGTAATGTCTGATCATTTCGAGTAAGAAACACCAGCAACAGGCTGAAAATTATCTTTGACTAACAACAGCTAAATCAAAGCAAATGCAGTACAAATATTCTCTCATTTCAGACTATGACAGACAGACTGCAGCTAGCTCTCAGACAACAACCAGCTTGACTCTCCCATCAGCTCCCAGCCAGCAAAACCCACTCATCCTTTCACTTTCAAACACAGAAAATGAGCAAGACTTGATAAAGAATCATACCAATAAGCTGGATTGCTATTGGCACTGACATCAATAGCATCTGATCAGTTCCCTTCCCAAGGACTCGTCTGCAGAAATAGTCCCTATAAAACTGTTGACAACATGGTCTATGGATTATCCAGACATTGTTTCTGGAGATGGGTATCAGAAAGCCAAGGCACACCCAAATGACAAAAACCCTTTAAACGAGCAAGGAGCAAGCGTTTTCATGCATAAAAAGTGTTTAGTACTAAGACTGTTAGTCCTACTCTGATTCTGATTGGCTACTACTCATTTGCTACGATGATCTGGGTCAGTGGGAGTGAGACTGGTTAGGGTAATAATATGTCTTTGCCATCCTGAGGAAATAAAAAAATCACGCACTATCAGTGAGAAAAGATGTGCTTTTGTTATTTGGGTGACCCAAGCAAACTACAAGCATTTTAACAACAACTTTTTAAGCGTAAAAAACGCTTCAATATTATAAAAGACTTGGTTGTTGTTGGTAGGATGTATGTGCATTTGACTCTGAGATGCACCACGTGTTGTTTCCTGTGTGTGATCTCTGTTTGGCAGCAGGACGTGGAGGGCGGATGCAGGAAGGTGAGAATGAAAAGTGAAGAGCGGAAGGTGGCAGGTTGACCAGCGGGCGGCATAATGAAAACCTGCTCAGACTCTGGAGCGAAGTTCTCCACCTGTGTGTGTCACTCGTGCGTGTGTGTGTGTGTGTGTGTGTGCTTGCGAAGGGCTTGGCTCAGTCAGGTCCTAATCAAGCCTTCAACACCGCTGACCATCAATATTTAATCAGTATCCATCTGCAGAGACTGCTGCTTCTCTCTTTCTTCTCCCTCTCGATCACATACGTTGTGGCGCTCGCAGGTTATCCTCCCCCTATCGAAATCTTTGAACCTATACTTTCAATCCACAGATCAGACGGGTGACGCAATTTAAACCGACTGCATCACTTAAAAGCGGCGCTGTGTTCCCTCCAATTTTTATAAGCAGCCACTGACCTGGAAAAACTACTCCAAAGTGAAAAGAAAACAGAGTTCGCCCTCCTGAATGCAAATGAGACTAATCACTCAATTTAAAAATGCCTGTTTACGAGCCCCTCTGTGTATCCATACTGCCTGTAGGCATTACAGAGGGACTGTAAAATTGGTCCGACCTCCTCTTTTCCTATCCTTCCCTTTCTTTCTCTTCCCGTGCGCTCATGCTGTTCATCCGCCCTCACCGAATCCTCCTCAGCTCAGCACACTGTGACAGCGGGGAGGCATGTCACGCCGTATTAGTGGGGTCTACATGTGTGTACACGCGTGTACATACTATCTGCATGAGAAAACAGCAACAGAGAAAATAGTGCACATGGCATAATGAAGCAGAGAGGTAGAGGAAATGAGAGGGATGAGACAGGAGGAGAGGAGGAGAGGAGGAGGTGCCGAGCAGCTAAAGGTCAGAGGCAGCCTCCCTACATCGTGTGTGTGTGTGTGTGTGTGTGTTCGGAGACACTAAAGACCATTTAGACTGCTTTCCCCAGTTCATGGACATTTGAGTGGCGTACAGAAATAGGACATAATAGCATAATAATATGTGATTTCAGGACCAAATGGAGAGGACACACACACACACACACACACACACACACACACACACACACACACACACACACACACACACACACACACACACATACATATACACTCCCTTTCCCACATTTCTGCTCAGAGATAAAAGATACCTATCGACAGGGTTCGTGGAATCTGGAAAAATTATCTGTTTCACATACAGCCAGTGATATTCTATAACCATGAAAAATTAAAGGGTCAGGTCACTCAAATTACAAAAAAGGTATTTTTCACTCACCTCCACTGGTCTCACACTGGAAGGCTTTACACATAATTTTGTCCAGATTTTAAGGTATCTTTCTTGAACTCTCTACCTCACACAATGGAGGTGAATGGAATTTTTGGTACTTAAAACTCTACACAGCAGAAAGACTCTTGCACACCATCTTCTGCACTTGGAATTAAAGATCTAATTGTGAAGTAAGGTTTCAATACACAACATGCTTCACTTCACTCTGCAAGACATATGCTGCTAAATTCTTGAAAGGAATGGCTAAACATTTTTGGAAATGTGATTATTTGTTTTCGTCTAACAGATAAGCCTTGGTGTGAAAATCACTGGGTGGTTAGCCTAGCCTAGCCTAGCATAAATACTGGAAGCAGGGGTGAACAGCTAGCCTTGCTGTTGAAAAGTAAAATTTGCTCTCCAGCAACTCTTCAAGCTCACTGTCTAATGCATTATGTCTTGGTTGTTTAGTCCGCACGCACACAAAAACATCCTCTAGGCTAATCTCCTGCTAACTGTAGCTTCACACTGCATGTACACAACAGCCAAAATGGTTGATTATTCTTTTAACCGTACCATCTCTCTCACATTAAAACGATAACAAAAGACACAGTTTCATGACATTGGGGAGTAGCATGGGATCATGGGAGCTGTTATCTTCACTTTTAAACTTTTTTCACATCACGTTTGGTCATGTTTGTCGACTTCCTTCCTCTCTCTCTGATGTATTACCACAAGTTATAGCAACCAGCAAATACAGCTAGCAGGAAACGCACCTTGAAGAAATTACAGATTCCTCTGTGTTTGAACATTGCATATAGGATAGGATGGAGGCAGAAGCTTCAGAGACTAGAAACACTGATCCTTTAAGATGCTTTTTTGTCTCTGGAGTCACTCACGGTGTAGAAATCTGCCTTAAAATACTGTGGAGTAAGCTAATGTTACTGAGGCTATTACATATTCTAAAGCCATTTTGCAGCCCCGTGGGAAAACACACACACACATACATAATCCTACACATCGACACTTTTTCTCTTCTGCTCACACCTCCTGTCAATACCACTTATCACTTGTAATCAATGACCGGACTCATCAATTATGTATTAGCTATAGCTTCCTGTCTGCTGACACAGCCGATATGCATATATAGGCTGTGTCTGTGTGCACCTGTGTGTGTTCCTGTGTTGTTCGTGTGTCAGAGATGAGAAGAAAACGGGGAAATTATGAAAAAACAGTTTTCTTCCCTAACCAAAAACAAAGCCACACCTCTATCTGTCTGTTCGTCCATCTCTCCATGCTCCCACCCTGCCTCTCCCCCTCTCCTTCTTTCTTCTCTTTCACCGGGGAATTGGTTAAATTGTGTGTGTGTGAAATCTAAGCCTGGGCCAGGCCTGGTTTGGCCCGGAATAAAAACACCAGGCTCATCACTCACTCACTCAGGCCAGGCTCATGTTCGATCTAATGACCTGTCTCTTTCTTACACACACACACACACACACACACACACACACACTGATGAGCTGCTAAACATGACATGTCATACCCACAGTGGGGCACCTTCCAAATTCGAGCACTCAGTGACAACATGGAAACAAAAATCTATCCACTATCACGGCTTTCCCCAGACTTTCTACCTGAAAACACCACTGCCACACAAGCAGATTCACTCACACACATCTACACACACGCACACACACTTAATTCTTCTCATATGTGCAAATCCATACACATGAACATGTGACCTGATTACTGTGAGAGTTGTTCGGTTACAGAGAGACATGCTGTCTTATTGATTTTCAGCACCAAACTGTGAGGTTTACATTCTGAGAGTGAAACACGAGGAGGAGGCGGGAGGTGCGAATCTGTTGAGCAGAATTTTCTGTCCAAAAGCCGTAAAACACTTAAAGGAGAAATTTGAATATATTTACTTCACTAAATCACAACACGGCCATGATATGTCACCAGAACTTAAGGAAACATGCTAAGTTGGAACATCAGCTTCTCCAGCGACAACATTATAGCTGCATGCTCTTTGTAATTTCAATTCCAGACTGGAATAACTGTTTCTGTTTGCTTGTTTTACATTTAATGGAGTTAAAACTAATGCAGAATGTGCACTGAATGAGTTAGCGTCTGTTTATGAGTCGTAGCAAATCATTAATAATCTTTGAGAAGGAGTAGATGTTTAAAACTCATAAATTGAGAAATATGTTAATGGAGTTTGGCAGTCAGTCACTGAACTCCAGCCCCAGAGTGTGTGTTTTCAGAGCAGCATGCTTTTTAATTTTAGGATAATGGACTTAATCTTACATGGATGGATGATGAACAGTTGTAAACAGCTGATGTGTAGCTTGTCGGTGTGAAAATATAATGTTGTGCTCGTGCCTGAGCCTCGAGTCTGTAGAGGAGAGTGTGAGGGGGAAACAACTCTCTTCAACCATATTAAATAAGGATTAAATCTATTTCATGCACCATATATGGCTATTTGGACTGCAGGACTCATGTTTGAATGCTAGAGAATTGCATATTGCTCCTTTAAACCACAACTACAGCGTATATAGAACCGCGTGCACAAAATACAAAACATTTTCAATCTCTTTGTCTCTTCGTCTCCATCTGTGTCTGACTTATTTTTCTTCTCACTCCTGTTTCCTCCCTCTGGGGTGTCTCTCTCTCCCTCTCTCTCTCTCTCCCTCTCTCTCTCTCTCTGTCTTCCTCTCTTTTTCTTTCTTCCTCTCTGTTTGTTTACGTCTCTCTGCCACTCTCTCTCTCTCTGGTTGGTATCCACTCCTTCAGCTGGGCTGCAAGAAGCTGTGATCCACCTGCCAAGAATCAAACGGCGCTGCCAACAGCCAGACTGGCACACAAAGACACCAGGATGCTTACACACACACACACACACACACACACACACAAAACAGACTCACACACACACACACACACACACACACACACACACACACACACACACACACACACACACACACACACACACACACACCTTAGGATGGTGCCAGTGCCACAAAGAGAAAGACTGCTCAATAAGACCACCACACACACTCAATATAGAGAACAATATGTGACTACATAATGAGCTCGTAAGATCTTTTCCGCTCAGAATAAGACATATTACATTTGAACTGGTAGACATGATATATAATAAAGGGGCTCGCTAACACTTCATTCAACATGCTGTCACTCATTTTCATTTTTCTCAGCTTTTAAATGTAAAACCCACATTTTTATTTATTTATTTTTTGTTTAAAAAAAAGGACTGGATCAGCTTAAACGGATTTCCGTCCAGGTTTTATGTCCCCACACGCCCAAATGTTGTTACGTTTTCCTGCTGCGAGAAAATGCTGACAGCCACGGTTTACAGTAATCAAGGTCCTCGTGTGGCAGAAAATCTCCCAGTAATAGAAAGTAAACAGAAAAAAATTGGGAGAAAATGCAAATAAGATCATTCCTTTTAATAACATTCAAAAAAGTATGCTACTGTACCACGGCGTTTGTGTTGAGGATGGTATTTTTAAAATCATTTATTATTTCCCTGGATTTTTTTATCGTGTCTTATTCAAAATAGACACCTTAATGATTTTTTTCTTAGAAAACAAAGAAGACAGAATCAGTTAAGCCTTACACATTCAGTAGGGTGACAGGTGCTACTTGTTTAAGTACTGAAACGTACTTGTGGTGCACATGCACGCTTAAACTGGGGCTCATTTCAGGTCATGTAAACACTGTCATCAATCATAAGCAACTGACCACACAATCAAATGTTGACCGGCTTCATGAACAGTGTTGTCATGTTGAGAACATTAAGCAGCAGTCACACACACTCTCTCTGGTTTTCGTCTCTCGTTTTCGAGAGTCTGCATCACATTTTTCTCATCAGTTGAACTTGTCAAACTCCCTCCCCTTTTTGACCTGTGTCTCAATGACCGTTGTGAAAACTTGGTCAACCCCCGTCTTCCTGTAAAAGCACATCTTTCACTTTAATGATGGTTCAGTCTTTGCCCTCTTAAAAAACAAAAAGCAGAACGAACAAGCAAACTGTGAATATGCTTATTTCCTCATGTGGTGAAAAAAGTGTCTGAGTATCATTCCTGCGTGCTCCAGCAGTACAACACCTCTTATATAATCCAAGTAATTATGAGACACCCTTACTTCTTATGTCATTTTGTCATGTGTGTCAAGTAAACTGGCAAAACAAAGGATGGACCCAAAAAAGGCAGACTGAAGCTAAGCAGGCAGATTTCAAGAGAGCTCGGAGTTCAGTGATTTAATTACAAACCAAAGGTAACTGAGGAACAGGCTTACATGGATGATGGAGCAGTCAAAACACAAAACAGAGTCCAAAATAAGGTCAGAGTCCACAATGACAAGAAAAACACAGACAAGGCTCGGATAATCAACGCAAAGGACGACGACGAACTGACAAAGAAACAGAGAAACGCAAGGACTAAACAGACAAGCAACTAATCAGACACAGGTGGAACTAATCAGACAGGTGGAAAAAATGGCGATCAAAAAGGGCAGGAGAGGGACAAAGACAGGAAGTAAAGTCAAGACACATGAGGGAGGACCAGGACTGCCAAATGAAAAAAAAAGGAAATAACCAACAAAAAACCCCAAACCATGACATATTTTGGTTGTCAAAACAAAGTTTATAGTATTATCAATATCCAATGTGTCTGTGATTATCAAATAAATTGTTCAATATTTTTTGGCTTATTTGCTTTCCTGCTGAGAGTTAAACCTTAACATGAAGCCTGGAAACAGGAAGAGACTGTTGGCTTGGCTCTGCTGGATTTTTATACAAGTTAAAGAAACAAGATGACCTTCAGAGGTGCTGTTATGTAGATTTTGTTACCTTTGGACTAAGCTTAGCAAAGTATTTCCTGCTGTTTCCAGTGTAAGCTAAGCAACCGCTGGGAATATTTTCAGTTTTAGTTTACAGACATGAGAGTGGACTGGATCTTCTCGTCTAACTGTCAGCTAGAAAACATGTTTCCCACAATGTTCATCGCCACTGATGTCAATGTCCTCTTTAAGAAAACAAACAAAAGGTTGATAAACTAGAAAAGAAAATATGCAACACAATTCAGGTGCATGCTCCAGTGAAAGCAGCTCGCTCCATACCGAGATAACTTCCTGCACTCAAATACACCCAGATGCAATAAATAAAACAGCTATACAACTGTTCAGGAGTACACACACACACACACACACACACACGCAGCCACTATCTCAGTATTAGTGCCGCCACACACACGCAGACCTTCCCCCGCTTCCACTCCACTGAGAGTGCAGTTCAGCGGCTGAGAGTGTTGTCAGGGCAACAAACGGGCCGACGGAGAGCAGGATGAAGGAGTGGGAAGAGTTGAGCTCTGAACTTTAGGAACAAACTGGCGTCACACCAAGTCTTTCTCTCTCTCTCTCTCTCGCTGTCTTTTCATCAGTCCTCTCTCCGCTCATCCACAAACCACCAGAGGCTCTCGATCAGTCTTTTCTCCTCTAGTTTTATCTCTTCTTCTGCCCTCTCTTCCTCTGAACATACTGGGTTTTTTTTTTGTTTTTTTTTATCAAAGCTGCGTCTTATTGTACACTCTTGACTTTTGCTCTCCATTATTTTGTTACGCACACGCCTCTCGAAGATGCTTTTATTGGACTTGATGCACACGGAGGGAATATTGAATACATACATTAATCCACTGCGTCCATCTCGCCTCTGTCCTTTTAGTGCTTTATTGTTGACTCATGTTCAGTTATTCTGTACAGTCGATCTCTGAAGCAATCATGTGGGTGCAGTTAAAATGGATTACTACTTTTCAGGGGATGTGAGAAAGGATTTTTGAGAAAAACTGCAGACATTTGTAATCACACCTCAGGTCTTCAGACTCTATTATGTCCTGTTTGCATGCGTGGGATGTTTTTTCCCTTGAGGCAAGCATACCCCAATCTGCAGTATTATTAATTTCAGAATTTTATTTTTTGGTGGGATGAGGTAGGATCTAGCTTGATTTCAGAGGAAAAATGTTATTCTTTTTTGAGTGTGATAGCTGTCTGCAAACTGAATGTGTCTATGAATAATTCAATGGATTTAAATTATTATAATTCTAATGCTAATTCCTCTTTTTTTTTCACTTCAATTGCCCCTGCTTTCTAACTTTGCCGTTCTGCTCAGAGAAATCTAATGTTGATCCTCCACACTTCGACTAACACAAAATTAAATTCCTCTCTGGGTTGCGCTGAATTGTGTAGATTAAATACAGCGGCCTATAACTTTACAAATGAGCGATACGCAGCAGATCACTGGAGGTAAAAGCTGTGAAACACACAATAAAATTCAATTAGCTATTGCATGCATGGCTAAATGGTAGTTAGGAGTCAGAATCATTAGTTGATAGAAAAGTGGATCAATGAATAATTAAGATAATAAGTATATATCATTTGCACTTAAATTGCTAAAATGATTACAGTTGGACTGGATTATTTAATTTGCTCTTAAATATTAATTTGCCATAAACCTTTTTTATCATTCAACTCATCCATAACAAATCTGTGGATATATTTATATGCACACTAGTGTGCTGGTTATAATCAGTGTTTTGGGGGAAATCGCGTGAACATGCTTGTACATATAAACACAATACCTGTTTTCAGAAAAGTGGAAAAATGCTTTTCTTGGTTTAAGAAACCCAAATATACAAGCTGGGTCCTTTTCCAGGGCTAATAAGTTACATGATTTTCGCATTTTAGGCTGTATCAGAGGACATTTACAATTAAAATAAAATATTTGCACAACCCTAATTATATGAAATGACCAGTTTACCACTCTTTGTTCCATATAAATTATATGGAATTGAGAATATGATATAATTATCACATCACTGGGATACTACGAGATCTTTAATCAGTGACTTGCCAATAAATCTGTGCATTTAAAATATTAGCTGGTCTACAGCAAATATTGTGAGACACAAAAATAAACTGTGAGGATTAACTGACACATCGGCCAGTGCAGATTACTCACATCAATACAAATGACACATTGGTAAGAGAGTTGTGAAAAATAAAGATATTATCAGATCAAGCCTTCATGTCTTGTTCAAAACCAGTAAAAATTTAAGGCCAACTGCATCAGTTTCCTCCATCTTTATCATATTTCCTTATCTGTCAAATGAGGAGGAAGCTGACTCAGATTAAAGCTGGGATGGGCGGTTTATTTTTGGTGTCACTGGACAAAAGTTTCATAATAATCTTTAGAAAATCTCAGGTCAGTAAGATACTTGATTGTTGAGTCATTTGAGAACTTGGGAATGAGACTCAACAATCGAGTATCTTTCTCTAGAATTGGTTACTTTCATATTTAACCAAAACAATGAAAAACGAAACAAGACGAACAGGAAAACACATCTGCATCATTTAAGAGCTCATACTGTACGTCTAAACTGTGAGGTTGGATTTTTCCTGAATAAGGCAGCAGAACAGAAGAAGACACTAACCCAATTTCAGGTAAAAAATAAGTCATGATAGCAACCATGAGTTGTCCTCTTCGCTGCAGTCACAGATGGGTAAAAAAAATGTTAAGAAGCTCTTTTTCAAGGCAGCTGCGATTTTTTAAGGGGATGCGCATGGTTTATTGAAAACCTCATTCTCCAAAGCCTTGAAAAAAAAAAAACAACCCTGGCAACCCAAAAGGCAGATGGTGCACGAAGCTAAAAATGTTTATGAAAATATTCATGTATGTGATGTACTGTACCTCGTTGAGCTTGCATTTTTGGACGTCCCCCCCCCCCCATCCACTGTGGCACAAAGTACATTAGCCTACTCTGCTATTTCATACACACTGGCAGCACTAGCAGAACAGAAAAGATGCCATTCTGACAGACTATGACAGGAGCACTGCCCTAGTTTGTCGCTTGAAGAGGCTCTGGAGTGTGTGCGTGCGTGTGTGTGTGTGTGTGTGTGTGTGTGTGTGTGTGTGTGTGCTTGTGTGTGTTTGTCTGCGTGTGCTGGTTGAATGCTTACAGTGTTGAACTGTGACACCCAGTCAGATCCAGACACTTGTTTTTTTAATAAGCTTCTTCCACCAGTATGCCAACAACTCATCAAGGGCAAAGAGCGACAAACACACACACACACACACACACAAACACGCAAAAAACACGGCCGTAACTAGGCACACACATACACACAAACCAGAGACCTTGAGGATTCAGAAACAACTTGCAGTACAAACCACAGACACATGCGACACTGTGACACATCCCGTCATCTATTTAAAGAAGTGAATTAAAACAGTGAGCGGTGAACAGAGTGAATGATAGATGATGTTTTTTTCCCTTAATAAGACAGGACTGTTAATTCTGCAGGTGCGTCTACGTCTAAATCCTCACTCTTCAAGTGTGTGTGCTTCTCTTTTTTTTTGACTTTTGCTTGACCTTTTTGTGCTCCGTTGGTCCTCCTGATGGCACAAGAACACACACACACACACACTTTGACACACAGGGCTGTCACACAGTGGTTGGTCACAGAAAGGTAAATTGGCCTGGTATCTCAGGAGTGAGCCCCAGCTGTGGAAATGGTTAGGAAATCACATGTCAGATAAAAGTGTGCTTCGACAGGTTGCTGCTGTTGGTTCACACATGTGTAACATACATACACACACACATCCACAGTAATTGTCTGGCAACATGTCTGTCTGCCCTGCTGCCTCTATCAAATCAAACTTAACCCAATTTGTTCTGATGTTGACACCATCGAGTAGTAAACAGAGAGGCAGGACAAGCATAACCAGCAAAACACTGAAGCTAAAAGCATGCAGGGCGTGGATGCACTGCAAGAAAATTTAATAATCGGATTATGCTTGCAAAACACCCCAAACCAACAGAGAAATGTTTGTTAGCTTGGGACTTTTAGGTGCTGCTCAGTTTCATCTAGCAAACGATTAGAGGACTCATGATTTCAGCTAATATCCAAGTGTCAGTAGCATAAGCTCTGTTTGTGTCTCGAGACAAAAGTCTAAAAGACGGGATCTGGGAGCTCACAACAAAAAGTCCTTAAAACAAACTATGCAGTCCTCATCACTGTTGCCAAAATGGCTGGTAACAAATTAGTAATCCGAGTGTTTACTGATTTGCCACCCAGGTTTGCATGATTTGGACTTTAACACTATGACTTGTGACTTCACTTGGACTTAAGCCTTTTGACTTGAAAGTACTTGGCACCTTCCCCCAAGCCCAAAGATCCAAACTAGCTAACGCTAGCTTAACAGCTAAGTAACTTTGTAAATCAATGAGGCTGGAAACTCACTGTTACATTATGACTTGTTCAGACTTGGGATTTGACTTGGGACTTGTCAGTTTTGACTTGCAACTGTTTTGTTTAGGGTTGATGAAAAGATCTTGGTCATGGCTAAAAGAAACCAGCATTGCCATTTTTGCAGGGAGTGGGATGTTAACAGTGGTCTCCAGTTTCAAACATGGACCAGCCGTCCATCGCTACACTGCTACAACCTCAGGCTACTTCTGCCTGTGCCTCTGTGAGAAAAGTAGTAATTTGCTTCACCAGAGATGTTGCTTGTCAGGAAAACTTCAACAAGGCTGTACGTTTCTGTCACAGAGGATCTGTATCACAGCTGTACTTGGACAGATATATTTGACCAATGTCAAACATACACTGAATAAATATGTTTTCATTTAACATATTAAAGATTAAAATCACAAAGATCTGTGTGAATATTTTGTTACAGGTAAATCCCAGCTTCCAGGTTTTCAGGTATTATTGCTCTTATAGCATCTTTGCAGCCGTTCATCAGCAGAGAAAAGATTGGAGCGCTGGTCAGCAAACACGATATACCTACGGCTGACCTAAATCCTCGGCTGTTTGTTTGCAAAGCTGTTTAATGCAGCCTTTCACTGCCGTGGCACGAGCCAAGCCCGCAGAGCAAACAACAAGAGAAAAGCAGAAAGAGAGGGAGACAGAAGTAGGGAGACAACCAAATTCAATTTTGCCAAATTAGAGGTCAGGACAGGGGGTGAAGTGAAGGAGGGGCAGCAAGTTTTAAAGAAGGAAAAGAAGAACAACTGGTGTGTTCGAGTGGTGGTAGAAAGTGGTCAAGGCCCAGTGATCAGTGATTTGACCAGCAGTTAAGGGCTTGTTCAGAGGGGGAGGGGGGTCAGCAGACGTGGTGGGGGCCCACTTATACCAAAAACTCACTCCAGCCATCAGACATCACACACTGAGGGGAGGCTTTCCTTGACATTAATGACCTCTGCATCCGACGGAAATCATTCAAGCCTAAAGACTGTTCAACGGTCCAGTTCTAGCTGGTTAAGACACACACATGTTCACGTTAATGGTGTCAACTGAAAGAATGTGTTAAGTAAAAAATCTTGACAGTCAACTCCAAAAATCTTTCTTCGTGGCTGTGCTGTATTTACGAGTTTTGCTTTCATTTGCACACCGTAAAAACAAGAACTAAACATATGCTTGTTCGCAATCCCAATGTGTCAAATGCGGTGGCCTGATCAGCGCCCATATGCTGCAAAGTATGATGCTGTAGGTGTGCCTGTAACATCATTTCTGGAGGCGTCTCTCTTTTGTCATGTTTCGATGTGCCATCAACGACAGCTGACATAGTATGAAGAATGAGAAAGTCTGCAGAAGGAGGAGGTTGTGTGCGGTTTGTGTCCCACGTCAAACAGAATTCAACATTGATTACTTTTTTAAGTTACGCAACATACGTACTTATTTTGACCCCTAACGTGATCTTTTCCTAAACCTGACCAAGTACTTTTGTTGCCTCAATCTAATCAAGTAGTTTCTGTGCCTTTATTTTGAAAGTCTGCCTGGACATTGCATATTTCACATTTACTGACATCCTTCCTCACTCTCTGATGTATCTGACCTATCCCGTGTTTCCTTTAAGTTGTAGCAAGTAGCAACTAGCTAGCAATGGTTAGCAGGAAACACACCATTGCCCGCAATATATAACATGTCTAGCTTTTTTAGACTTTTTAACGCAGCCCCAGCAGGCGGGTGCTAAAAGCGCAGATGTAAACCAGCAAGGAGTAAAGTGGAAAAATGAAATCTTCTAAAATAGTATGGTTTGGCAGTATTTTGATATAGAATGTAAATGAACATAAAGTTGCATGTAGGCAGTGTCAGAATAAACTGGCATATAACCACTGCATAACCACATTCAGGACAGACGTGGACGTTAACCTGCTTGGAGAGCAGGCTGCTAGTGCTAGCACTGCTAACGAGACTGTTGTTTTTTTTGTTACTTTTAGACTAGTTGACTGGTTTAATTTTAAATTTCTGTTTAAGCGACATCGAAAATTAATCATTACAACCAGTTTTAAGACACTGTTTTGTGCATAAATTCAACAAACAAGATCTAGCGTATTAATTAAAGATTCTGGTATGTGGATTTTTTTGTCCTTGGACATAGTCTGCCAGCTTTTTCCCCTGTTTCCAGTCCTTCCAGCGCGAGAGCTAAGCTAACCAGCTGCCGGCTGGCTTAGAGCTTCATATTTAGCTCAGAGACATGAGAGTGATAGCGATCTTCTCCGCAAAAGACTGAATACACATAATGTCGAACTGTTCCAGTAAACACAGACAAAGACCCAAATAGGAAAAGGATTTGAGTTTGAATTGGTGCAGCTGAATACAAAACCATATTTAGCATCCCCTGACAACCATCAAATACAACACAAAGGCTCTGCTAGTGCCGCTGTGGGTGCTCTGCTCAATAGACCACGGAGAAATGGGTGAGTTATTCACTTTGTTTAGAACTACGTCTTGTTCTTTGTCCTTTTTTTTATTCCTTATCATTTTTGTTTTGTCTCACAGATTCGCTCTTGTGGATTTGTCTTTTAATTCCAGCCTCTCCCTCTCTCTCTCTCTCTCTCTCTCTCACACACACACACACACACACTAAATCCATGAGGTGAAGCCCTCACAGCAGAATCATTCTCTGTCACTGAGCTGTATTTATAACCCCATCTATCAGCCAGCCCCGGGAATACATGACACTATTCTCTGGACCAAGACCACCAAACTGCCCCCCAGCCATACATTATGATAGTATGAGTGTATGTGGAGGTGTGTGTGTGTGTATGTGTGTGTGCATCCATGTGTGTATGGGCCTGTGTTAAGCAGATATAGGAGCTCATTACAGAAAACATACAGTGGCTCGCGGCTGCTGGCCAATGGTTCCACAGCTACTGGAGGTCAGAGAAAGAGACCGAGAGGGTGAGGAGATGAAGAAGACAAAAGGGAGAGGGGGAAGATGGAGGCCAGGACGGGAGGGAGGCAGAGCAGATATGAAGGAAGAGGATCGGAGATAGATCGCAGTGGAGGAGGTAGAACGGGAAAACAGGAGGGTGCTCTCGCTCGCTGCCTCTCTCTCTGCTGAGAGCGGAGATCTATATCCTCTTCTGTCCAAGGTCATGGCTGTTACATGGGAGCAATCTCCGGGACTCGCACGCACGCGCAGACACACACTTAATGAGGTATGGCTCTGCCGATAAGTACAAGCAACCATTATGGATTAAAGCAATTAAACCAGAGGGGACCTTTGACCCAACATTATACCACAGTCAGAATCTTGTGTGAATCATAAGAAGTGTGTGTAAGAAGAAGAGGGCATGCTTTACATATGCTTGCCTCTGCACTAACTGCTCGCCCTCGTGTTAACCTTACAAAGCAATACAGCGAGTCGCCCCCCCCCGCACCCTGAGGCCAATCCAATGAAAAGCTTCAAGTTTTCTGTAGTTCCAAGACCAATTACAGATTACAGTAAACCTCAAGACTATAACATAAACCACAGCTGAGTCATGTTTTTTTTTACCATGTTTTCTTGTTTTTCCTCTCCCTCTCTGCCCACTCTTGATTATTAATTCAATTATATCTCCATTTGCATGCAGCTTCCAGGGAGAATTTGGAGTTAAATCATTCATTTACGGTGGAAAGAAGGCACGGGGCTCCAGCATGTTTTTCTAGCGTTGTGAAAGTATATTTAGAGTCAGAGGAAAGACAAAAATATAAAGGAGTAGATCTGCAACAATGTCAGCTATTAAAGGTACTTAATGGAGTGTTTAACTGGTTATGAAACAGTCTCAGTTTAACACTGATGCCTTTATATGAGCTGCATAAGTTAACGGTAAGATTGTTTATTTCTGTATAGTTGTTCTTAATGGCTGCTACCAGGTTGGATTCTACTTGAAATCAGATTAAACTAAGTGTTTACATTTTCCCAGGCAAAGTTACAGTGAATAGTACGTTAGACAGTCAGAAAGAAGCAGGAGGACATTTGTTTTATTTGGATAATTTTAAATTTGACATTATATTTTGTCCACGGGAGCCTCCAAAATCAACAAAATATGAAAGTTCCTAGTAGGAGCTTTAAATTAAAGGTCCAGCATGTGAGATTTATGGGGATCTACTGGCAGAATTGGAACATACTATTCGTAAGTATGTTTTCATTGGTGTATAATCACCTGAAAATAGAATGAGTTGATTATATATACAGACGGCACAGGTCCTCCCCCATGTTGCGCCGACATATTTTGAATGGAGAAACCAAACACTGGCTCCAGAAAGGGCTTTTCGCGTTTCCCAGCTACTTGAAGCTCTCCTACTCATTTGGTAGGGGGAAGTGACACAAGGTGTTTGCAATCTGCAAACTCACCACTAGATGCTACTAAATCCTACACACTGGTCCTTTAAGCACCAATTACTTTGATAATCAAATTGTGTAATTTGTGTATTTTTTTTAATGAGGTTTCCTGCCTCTAAAATGTGAATATTTTCTTGTTCATTTCTTTTTATTTCTCTATAAGAGTAAACTGAATATCTTTGGGTTGTGGACAAAACAAGATATTTGAGGATGTCGTCACAGGCTTTGGAAAACAATGATCAACATTTTATAAACTGAAGAACTAAGCGATTGATTGAGGAAATAATCAATCGATTAAAGCTAAACATGTGAAGAGATCTTCACAGATCTAGTCTGTTTTCCCCTTAAATTGACCCAGATTATACATGTCCCTGGACCACCTTGGGGTGAAATTATCAGTTATGTTATTCGTATCGGCCACGAGAAACAAGTAATAATCTTATCAGTATAGGCTGAAAAAAATCCCAACCATAGTTTCATAAAATATGAGCTCACAAACAGCTAGAAACATACCCGACTTGCAGTGGACGAAAGAAAGAACACAGAGCTCCAGTCATGCTTCTACAATGAGTTCTCCAGGAGGAGGTATATTTAGAGTCAGAGGAAAGGCACGGAAATAGAAAGAAGACATTGTCTGCTCCTTTTCCCCAAAAGAAATCAACACAAGGAGGATGCAAAACAAAACAACAAAAAGAGAGACGACAGAGGGGGAGTAAAGACTGGACGAGGAGGGCAGCAGGACAAAAAAGGGGAGACCTGTGAGCATCCACCCTGCTGTTACATCAGTATGCCCTCAGGGTTCAGACAGACAACATGTTGGGCTCCCTCTGCTGGTGCACACAAACTCCTCCGCTCCTCTGCCTCCTTTCACTGTTGATAACAAAGACCTTCTGAGGATGCTCGCCATCACAACAACTTATGAATGAGCCCATTTCCGCCACATCTCGTGTTCCCCCGGCCTGCAGTTAGCAGCCGTTCCATCAATTCTCCCGAAAAAGCACCACCAGTCCACCCTCACAAACTGCATTTCTTGTAAATGCCAACAATTTTGGAGCAGATCAATAGCTTTGGTTGTAAACTAAGCTTGTTGACAGCTTAACACTATTTCCCTTCTAACGCTATCAGCTCTATCAAAGGGACTGTGTTCTTAATTGAGCCTTGAGAGCCGTATCTCTCCTTTTATGACAGCCTCACTTCTGCTACTAGACATACTCGGAGGGAGGATTTCCTGGAATAACACGACTGCCGAGATGCGTGGGTGGAGAATATGCACACTCATAGACACAACACAAGGTACGCACGCACACACACGCACACACACTGGCATAAAGAAGAGCAATCCCTCAGCTGAGCGTGCAGTCGCAGCAGGAAAACTGGCAGGCCGCAAGGTAAACGTAGAGAGAGCATGCAGTGGCTGACAAAAATGTCTTCACTGGATTACTGTCCCATCAGGGCACGAGCACACACACACACACACACATCAATGGGCTTAAAGGTGCCAATTAGGCCGATAGTTTGACACAGCAGGACAGAGAAATAACCAGAGGATGAAAAGACCAAGTGAATCACACACAGACGTATAGACTAGAGCTGCAACAATTAGTCCATTAATCAATTTGCCAATCAAAACAAACTTAGTTGTCAGCTATTTTGATAATCGATTAATATTTTCTGTCATTTTTCAAGCAAAAATTTGCTCATTCCAGCTTCTTAAATGTGAGGATTTGCTGCTTTTCTTTTACATTTATTACAGAAAAGTCTTTTTGGACTGTTGGTTGGACAAAAGAAGCAATTTGAAGACATCACTTAATTAACCACCAACTATTTTGATAATCGATTAATTGATTTGAGTAATTTTTTAAGGAGAAAAGTCGAAATACTCCGATTTCAGCTTCTCAAATGTGAATATTTTCTTGTTTCTTTACTCCTCTATGACAGTGCACTTAATATCTTTGGGTTGTGGACAAAACAAGACATTTGAGGACGTCAGGAGACAGTGATCAACATTTTTCACCATTTCATGGACCAAACAACTGATCAATTAATAAAGAAAATGTCTGATCAATAATGAAAATAATCATTAGTTACAGTCCTAGTTGAAAGATCAAGTGATTAAAACACAGATGTATAGACAAGAGCTGCAATGATTAGTCGATTAATCGATTAGTTAATCAAAAGGAAATTCGTTCCCAACTATTTTAATAATCGGGTAATAATTTCAGCTATTTTTCAAGTTAGAATTTCTAAATTTTGCTGCTTTTCTTTGTCATTCATGATAGTAAATGAACAGTCTTTGAGTTTAGGACTGTTGGTTGGACAAAAAAAAGCAACTTGAGGACGTCACTTTGGGTTCTGGACAACTAGAGCTACGACGATTAGTCGATTAGTCAATTAGCTGTCAGCTGTTAAATTATTTACCATCTATTTTGATAACTAATTGTTTTGAGTTATTTTTCTGCAGAAAAAACAGAACACTGAATATATTTGAGGATGTCATCTTGCCAACATTTTCACAATTTTCTGACATTATATGGACCAAACAGCTAATTGATTAATCGAGAAAATGATCATCAGATTAATCGATAACGTAATGTCGTTAATCGTAGTCCTACTTGGAAGAAAATGTGACTCACACACAGACGTATAGACACACACTCACTGCCTTGGCAGGTTATTTGGAAAGTGTGTCTCTGACCTGTCAGTCACCTCCAAAAATCTTCAAGTTGAACATGATCCACACACACACACACACACACACACACACACACACACACACACACGTACACACATGTACACGTGTACAGCAGCTCACTGATGTGCGTTTATCTAAATCAACAGGAGTTTCCTTTGGCTTCCTGTTGGTTTCATCATTCACGCTCATTTCAATGAATATTTCAGCAGTGTGTTAGTGTCTCCCTCACCATGCATTGTCTCCTGCTGTTTAAAACACTCCTCCTCCTGCTCCTCCACTCTCCCTCTCTCACTCCCCATCTATCCTCGGGAGCCTTTTGTTCTGTGTGAACTCCTCGGGGCTGTGACATACATTCAGCGCGATGTACAGCCTATAGCCAGGGACGGACAGGGAGATCCCATCCAAACCACTGGTGTGTGTGTGTGTGTGTGTGTGTGTGTGGCCTGTCACTGTGTGCATGTGAATCATTTGACTGTTTGATCTATGCCATCTAAGCCCGGAGTTTCAGTCTGTGTGAGTGAGTGAGAAAGGACAGAAAATGTCAATGAAAGGCAAATCATGCCGGAGCTGGAGAGCTTTGTTGAGCTACAGAACAGGACTGACTGACTGGAGCTTTGGGGAATAGTGAATGAAATGATTCACTGAATGACAATCAAGTCACAGCTGTATCATCTCCAGTCAGACTGTCTGTCTGTCTGTCTGTCTGTCTGTCTGACAGTCACACAGCCAAAACAGCACCACAGACACCTCTACGGCTGCAACCGACATTTATTTTCATTACCAATTTCCTCGATTAATCGATTAGTTGTGTGGTATGTTAAATGTCAGAAAATAGTGAAAAATCGGTGTTCGCTAAAGCCAAAGATGACGTCCTCAAATGTGTCGTTTTGTCCACAACTCAAAGATGTTCAGTTTACTGACAAAGACGAGCGAAGAAACTAGGGAAAAAATCACCTTCAAGAAGCAGGAATCCAAGAATTTTGACTTTTTTTCTTAAAAAAAAATACTTAAACAGATTAATTGATCAGGTGTTTGGTTGTAAAATGTCATAAAATGTTGATCAGTGTTTCTCAAAGCCCAAGACTGCGTCCTCAAATGTCTTGTTCTGTCCCACAATCCAAAGATATTCAGTTTACTGTCCACAGCAATCCAAGAATCTGGACTCTTTCTTAAAAAATTACTTTGGCAATTAATTTAATAATCAGTTAATGAGTTAATTGTTCCTTCTCACCCTCACACACTTCCATTTTACTTCAAATCTCCTGCATCTTGCTCTATAAAGCACTTATTGTGAGTATAATCTGTGCACACTCTTCTGCTCTCGTCTCCTTTTAGTGCAACTTCCCCATTAAACAAGCCAGCTCCCATGTCTCAGGCCACCAAGCAGTCAGGAGTAGTTAGTAAGTAAATGCATTGGCTAATTCCAGGCCGAGCATCGATGTTAATACAATAACTGAGAGAGGCTCAGCAGCAGCGTGTGACAAATTTAATGTAATTGCTGCTCCTCATTTGCAGACTGAGGCAGCAGATAGAAAGAAAATAACATTCATCAGTGTGTTTTCATGAAGATAACTACAATTAAGAGGGATTTTGACAGAGATGTCAATGTTTTGGCATAATCTTTATAAGTTAGGCTACTTAAGTGCAAGAAGACTAGTTAATAAATGTGAGGAAGGCTTTCCAGATGTCAGAAAGTGAAATGTCCACATCAGCCCTCTCCATCTTCAGCATGGCAGGGTTGCCTGTGTGTATATATATGTCATACAAATTTAATGTCAATATGCCCGGAAAAGAAAAACGTGACGAACAGTTTCCCCCAACCTCTCCCTTCGCTTTTCTTTATGCATCATTCATAACGGAGCCGAGCACTTAACGCGAGTCTCCGCAGCTCCGCTCCGCTCTGCTCCGCTCCTTCCCCCGGCGAGTGGAGCCAACCGCGGCGCGGGGGGCTCCCCATCCGCCAGCCAAGTCATCCACCACCTCACACACTCCACTCACGGGTTCAACAGGGCACCCACCTTCATTCTCCGGGTAATTCCGTAAGGCTCGGCACGGCGACAACGCGTGAAAAAGAAGCAGGCAGGACAGCAGGGAAAGGGATGGATAGATCCACAGGACGCGTGGTGGTGCCATTTTCAGGCTGCGCTGCGCCCTCGCTGCATCCCTGTTGGCGGTGTCGAGTCGGTGAGCGCAGCCCCGCGATTGAGGAGAGAGAGAGAGAGGGAAGGGGAGAGGACAGGAGAGCGGGGAGAGAGAGGGAGAGAGCGAGAGAGGAGGAGACGCTGGGAAGGAGGGTCCACAGCCAGCCAAGTCCTGTCAATCAGCCGCCTCACTCTGGGGTGGTACGTGGAAACGCCACTGTGAAAAGTATCCGTATAAAATAAAAAAACGTGATTTAGCCTGATATTATGCAATATCACAAGAGTGATTAAAGAGGCAGAGAAAGAAAAACAACTTTTCCAGTCACCAAACAAAAATGTTAACAGGGACAAGTTAAGCGCTTCAATCAAAATGTTGTAATCTCCTCCAAGGCCATCTTTAACTAAAAGCTGCACAGTAGAGCTTCAAATGTAATAAATGTCACAGCAAATCCAAACCACTCATGGGATTACATTATTCTAAGCACATTTTCCAAACGTTATAGCCTATTTATCTGTAATGAGATACAGAGAGGTGTAACAAAAAATATTGTAATTTATTACTTTGCTCAGCTGCGCTGGTGGACTGGAGGCAGGAGGGGCCACAAAAGTGTCCTCCTGGTTGCCCCTGTGGTAGATAAAACATGATTAAGTGCCCTCTAGGGCGCACGATGTCCAAGACTCTCAACGGCTGCGGCTGCTGTTGTCCCTTTTCCTGTCCTGGAGGAGGGTCCAGATGCAGTGTCCCACTCCGCCACAGGACACGCTCACTTCAGTACAACAAACAGGCCACTTTATAAGGGTTCCTAAGGGTCCGGTCACACACGCGTCCGTTCTGTTCGTCAAGTTCATCTTTGATGAACTTTGAGAGGGTGGAGTCACAGCCTCGACCAACCGGAAAGACATGAGTGTTGCCATTTGTCTCGACTGGCAGTGGCTTTACCCAAGTAGTTTCGGTTCCTAAACCTGCACATTTTGAGAGGTGTATCATGCAGTAGGTGTGTCTATGAGTTCACACACTTCTATCCATTCTAGCTCCGCCTCTCTGATTGCTGGATGAGGCGCACCTGGCCTCAGTGATGGAGTGGCTGCCTGCAGGTGTGAGCACCCTGACAAGGTAGCAGGTTGGATGAGCTTGCCTTTTTATTATTTTGCCTTTCTTCTTCTTATTGATGATTCTGAGTCGAGGGAAGCATTTGTTGTTGGGTCTGCTGGTGTTGCTGTCTCACAGCCTTGGATTTCTTTTGTGCGCTTCTGTAAACTTTTTTTTTTTACTTGGTCTTGATTGTGTTCATCTTGGTTTAGTTTCTTTGCTATTTGTATGCTAATAAATCTCATGGATTTGATTGTTTTAAAGGTGTCTTTGCTGCAGTTTATTTGGGTCTATGACGTGGAGAGTTGTTTGCCCCATCAGGGTCGAGTAAAGGTGGGGCTTACAAATGGGGCCTCTTCTGAGATGTGTCTTGGAGAGTACCCTTCCAATGAAAACGTGAGGTTGTGCCATACAGGCTGCCCTACATGCTATAGAATTATTTGGCTTCTACGTTTCTCTAAATAGTTAAATGGTTAATTGTTCCCTGTGCATTTTTATTACAGAAGTGTAGTAGTTTTTGCACTTTATAATAAAACACTTTTTATCTAAAAGCATCACAACTGTCAGCGTGCTGGTGCCCCACCTCATACAGCAGGTGCCTGTTTTTTTTTTTTTCTTCAAAGCTGTCCCTCAGAAAGCCTGAGTGCACCACTGCTCAGCTGTATTTATTACAAATTGATAGGCAACTTATTCAAGACCACATAGTGACAGCTGTGCTTCCCATCCCCCCTTTCAGGAGCACTAAAAGTTAGAGGAAAATTTAAATATGATCTTTCTATAGTTATGATCATAAAGGAAACTATAATAAAACAAAAGATTTGATTCACATCAGGCCCATGTGAAATTACAGTCTGTTAGAACATTTAGTTGAGACTGAGGAAAGGAAAAAGTCCATGCAGTAAAAACTGAGTTTAGATTTATTTGACTAGAACCCCATTCATGGGAAGAACAACCCACAAAAGAGCCAGCCATCTCATTACTGATCCCAAGTTGTGGGGATCTACAGAATATCTAGGTAGCACCGGGATAAAGACTCACATCTCAGTGTAGAAAATACTGTCAATTATTTTGATAAGCGACACGGGCACATGGCAATTACTGGATTAGTGTCAGCTCAGGTTTGCCTCGCTCTGTCTTTGCCCAGTTGTTCATATGGCTCCTGCAGATGTTGTAGACAACACTGACATGCAGAACAGATTCCAATCAAACACTTTATGGAGATTTATTCTGCTTATACTGCATGCATTTGACTGCAGTTTGGATGTCAGGAATATGTGTGTGTGTGTGTGTCTTGCCGTTGGTGTGTCTCCAGCAGGCTGTCTTTAAACATGAATAAATAACGTGCGCAGCCTGTCATGTGAAATGCGCGAGGAAGAGCTGAGAGTGTGCAAGGTCAACCTTTCACTCTTCCCCTTCTTTAACACGGACGTGGCGGAGCTCATGTGGCGAAACCCCTGCCCCTGCTGGGAGAAGATGCCTTTAAGAGGGACATGTTACCGCTCTCGCTTAACTGCTCGAGTGTATATGTGTGTGTTTGTGTTCATACACAGAAAAATTGCACTTCTCAAGAGCCTCTCCATGTGTTTATCCAATTTTATTAAATGTAAGTTGAGGTCAACACATAATACGACAATATTCTGGAAACCAGCTACAGTTCATGAAGACATAAGATACAAAAAATTGAATTTGCTGTCAATTAATTGAGGCGTATGATTAATAAAAACCATAATAAAACCAATTAGTCTTCAGTGGAAACAGAAGAAGGAAGGAAAATTTCATTTAATGGCATACTTCAATATTTTGAGAAATGTGCTTATTAGCTTTATTGCTGTGACTTCAGTGAGACAGTTGATATGACTTCCATGTCTGAAAGTATACGTGAAGCTACAGCCAGGAGTTGGTTATCTTAGCTTAGCATAAAGACTGTAAACAGGAGCACGCAGCTTGACTGGCTCTGCCCAAAGGTAAGAAAATCTACCTACCAGCACAAAGCTCACTAATTAACATGCATCATGTTGTTTATTAGCAAAAATAACAAAGTATAGAAATGACATGGTCTGGTTTTACAGGGGGATTATGTGCCAGACTATTTATAGGTCAGGGGCTGGTTGCCAGGTATATACTATGTATAACAACAGTCACTTCCATGTGGACAACAAGGAAAAGAAAGGTAGGCAACTGGCTGTTGATTTGAATTGTGAAGATATATAAAATTTGCAACATTTAAAGATATATAGTTCCTTCTGTGCTCATTTTATGTGCTTTGTTGTCTCTGTACCATCTTTGATAAACCATCCAACAGTGGTATCTCACCTGCTTCAGCGTCTGTGTCTTGTTCGAAGTTGCGATGCAAAATAAATACAAAGAAGTTTCCTTTGGTTTGTGTCCATTTGTTTGAGAGAGAGAGAGATAACGCAGCAGTGATCTAACAAGGTACAGACTGAATGAGGAGAGGGAGCAGTAGTAGCAAGAACGCTAATGAACCAGAGAAATAAAACATTATTTTCTGAAGGTTTCACAGCGACTTTGTTCAAAGCACAAACAAAAGTGCTTGACTTGGAAAGCAAGACGTAGCAAGACACCACAGAAACAGCAATCTGCTCTTCAAGGGTGTTAAACCAGTACGTAAAGATAGTCTTCTCTCGGATTTGTGTTGTTCTCATGCCAGCATTTCTTTAAACTTACATTTTTATGTGAGGATTTCTTCAAACTCTGAGGCATGTTTACACTTCTATGATCGCTGTGCTAATGACGCTACTTATTTAAAGACAGGATTAACCACTAGGCCAAGGCCACCTTGCTGAAAATGAAGGTACCTGCATGGAGTTGCTCAAATACAAACTGATAACATAAATAACTATATTAAGTAACAAAAAAGAGTGCCTATAAATGAAATGTATTAATAATACAACCTATCAAATAATGGCAGTAGGTGATTTGGAAACTTGAAATTGTATCAGAATCAGCGGATTGTTACAGTTAGTTTCGGATGTGCAGTTGCTACGTATTGCTCCTTTAATTCTAACATTTCAGAATCCAATTTGGTGTGTGGTTTTTGTGAATATAAATTGGGTGAAATTAGAACCTATTTTCATATCTAATTTTGGCGTTTCCCTCGCTGTGAATGCTCAGGACAGCTGAAAGAATCGGGTAAAAAGATCCCATAGGTCACCTGATGCACTGGGATTTTTTTTTCTTCCCTGTAGCCTGGAGGCAAATGCGAGGTAACCACGCCGTGATTTATGGAAGGATCATGACCACAATTATATTTACCACGAGCAGCGTTCTTCTATCACGCTTCTGTCCCAAATGAGGCTCCTGAAAGAGCTATAAAACTGTCAAACATACCCTGATTTATGCTGAAATTCTGTTGTACCCCCTCTTGGCAATGTGTGCAGCTATAGGAGTGTGTGTCGGCTTTTGTGTTTTTTCCTGTGTGTGTGTGTGGAGCAGCCACCTCCACAGATTTGTTAAGGGTCCAATTATGATGATGATTTGTTCCCTGCAATGGCTTTACTTGGATGACCTAATTTCCTCATTGAGTGTGGAGAGAAGAAAAAAATACTAGTCCTTTTTTCTTCTCTTCCCTCTACTCACTCCTTCCTCCCTTTTTCTTTCTTCTTCTCCTCCTCCTTCTTCTTCTGCTGCCATGACGCTGCATTCATCCGTAGGGTGACAAAACATTGCTGTCATGCATTCCAGCGGTGACAGCGTGACACGGCCCCTTAAACCCTTGTCACTCCCTCCACCACACTCACACACTCATGCATGTACCCCCCCCCCCCCCCTCCCACACACACATACATACACATACACACATCCTGCATGCCTTGTGGAAGAGTGATCTCGCCAGCGTAAAGCGGAGCTTTTGCATAATGACATTTCAAGGCTACACACAGATACACAAGCACATGCAGTGACAATCCACTGACAGAGCTGAGCGACAGCACAACAAACATTTGAAAATGTGTCGTGTGTTTCCTTCTGCCCTTTTACACATAACTCTATCTGCCGCTGTCGTTTTGCAACATTCGCTCTTTTGACTAGAAGCTCACAGAATTTATTTCCACAAGGAAGCACTGATCTCTTGCTAGCCCTTTCATTTCGTTTTGAAAAGAATTCTTCTTTCATTCATTTTCCCTCCTCTTTCGACCTCTAAATTCTCACCCTTCACCCTGCTCGATGGGTCAGCCATTCACTTTATCTGTTTGGTCAGCTAACCAGCCACCCTGCCCCCCCCCCGCCCCCCCCCCCTTAAAGGCATAGTTTAAATTTTTTTGAAGTGGGGTTGGATGGGGTATTTATCAATGGTCAGTACAGTAGACAGTAGTTCAGGAAGCTGAACTATTTACTGCTGTGGACAGGATGAGCAGGGAAATGTATTTTCGCTACCTAAAAAAAAATAATAATATCAGTGTACGTCCTATTTTAAATATTTTCACTGCTTTAGTTTGCCGCCAGACAGCCTTTTCTGATGGTAAACCACTGTTATATGAGCCAAATATACCCCTCTTTCCAAAGCAACCAAACTCCTGTGGCAAAAACAGTGATTTTACCTCGCATAACACAGAAGTTGCTGGTCTACTACTGCCACGATCTGTTGGTTTGTTTGTATTCTTATGTGACTTCTGTGTGTAAAGGGCTTGTTCGAATTCACCTAAGTCACGTAATAACACTAACTAACAGTGGTAGACCAGCAACTCCTGTCTTCTGTGGGGTAAAATGACTGATTTTGTTTATGGAGTTTGGTTGGTGTGGAGAGAGCGATATTTGGCTTATATAACAGCTGTTTCCCATCAGAAAAGGTTGTCCAAAGGCAAAGTAAAGTGGTGAAAATGTTCTAAATATAGTGACTGTGATTAAGTGCCTCATATAGCCTCACTTCAAAAAATCTGAGCTATCCCTTTAAACATGCACACATTTCCTCTCTAGCCATCGTCTAAGAAAATAAAGGACTGTAACAAAGTAGGGATGAAACTTGGATGAATGCAACAGGCAGGAGTGTGTGCAATTGTGTGTGTGTTGCATGCATGTGCCACTGACGGCGATCGCTTGTTTGACAAGGGGCAGAGGTGATGACAGGGTCGTCTGCCTTGCCAGGAACTCCCCCCATAGTCACCACACTCTATATACACACACACCCTTAGCCCTATTCAGAGCCACTCACTCATGTGGTAATGTCTCTATTGTGACAGGCTGAACGCTTTATGGGCAACAGCTTGGTGCTGGCATTTGGGCAGAGGCATTAGTGTGCATATGAGCATGTGCGTGCGTGTGCGTGCGTGTGTGTGTGTGTGTGTGTGCCTGTGTCTGGCTCATCCGCAGTGGAATCTGCCCATCTAGAGCTGGAAGCATTGAGACCTCCACTCTTCTGCTCCAGACCGGTGACAGGCGAGCAGAGAATCGTAGGACAGAGGATGGGAAGCGGAGGCAGTCTCAGGCAGACTGCACACACACACACACACACACACACACACATGTACACACACATACACACACATCATTCCACTTCACTCCGCTCTTACTTTCCTACCATCTCAGTTAAGCAGGCACAGCGATTCGTCATGTCAGAGAGCCCTGGTGCTGCCATACAACAAAAGGTGAAAGGGAGTGTGGGAAAGGGCTGATGCACAAAGCAGTCCCTGCCCCCGTCTGTCTCCCTGTCTCAGTTGCATACGCAGGCCAAGAGCCCCTTCAGCATCCTCCCCCATACACACACCCTGTCGTCTTCAAGGCCCCCCATCTGCAAAAACACAACCGATCTTCCCTAAACTTGACAAGGTCTGGTCGCACTTTATTTTACAGTAAATTAATACGACATAACAGCTTTGTACCAAATTAGAAGAAAACTAGAAATAATATGTTCTTTTTTAGATAATATGAGACTCTTATTAGACTTTCTTAGAGGATAATTAGGGAGGATTAGAGGACACTGCACTGTAAACTAAAGTAAAATCACATATCTACTACTCCCTGATTTAAAAACAATATATGACCCAGATCTACTGAGTTAAGGCCAAAATTAAAGAAGTAGAGGAATATTTTGTCTGTGGGTGACATAGGCATCAGTTGTTCGTAGTTTGCTAGTTGTATGGGAAGGCCAAAGAAGTTTAGTTTACAATACCGTCTAATAAAGTGGGAAATAATACAGTTTAGTTTAGAGTACAGTTCTGTTGTAATGTGTCTCTACCCACTAATAATGACTGATAAAGGGTCTAAAACTGTCTAATAAAGATGATATTATTTCTTGTTTTTGCCTAATTTAAGTACAGCTTGTTATGTCTTATCAGTGTACTGTGAAACAAAGTGTGACCTGTCGTTATTTTGCGGTGCAGTATACAGTTCCTCACACCGCCAGGAGTGAGGTTACAATTTTCACTGTGGCCACCAATCCTAAAATGTTTGACTTCACAGATAGTGTGCACCAAATATCTCCACATCAGGTCTTCGGAGCTTCCAAAAAAAAAAAAAACCCTTTAGCTCAGTCCAGACAGCCATTCAGCCGGAGAGATAGAGGGAGGAAGAGACGGAAGGACGGAGGGAGGGAGAAAGAGATAAAAACAGCTATTCAGGGAGGAAATTCTGCCAGTCTGTGCCAGCTCTACCCACAAGAAGGAGGAGAGAGAGGGAAGGAGAAGGAGGATCTCCTTGAGAGTGACACCAGCTCTGCAGACAGAGGAGAAAAACAAACAGACGGACAGACAGATAAAAAGGCTGAGAGGAGAGAGGAGGATATTCATACCGCTCCAAGTGTCTTCTCATCTGGGCCGTATTTTCTCTGGTTGCTAGAGACCAAATATTGGGGGGAACACACACACACACACGCAGAAACACACACACACACACACACTTAGAGTAACTGCTGACTCAAAGGCAAAGTGAATGTTGTCTGGCTTATAGCTGAGCCCAGAGGAAGGATATTTACCGTAAGTCTGCGGGGGGGAAGAGCGATCAGTGTCTTACCGTCTCAATCGTGTCCTTCTCAAACACAGGAATGATTTAACAATCAATGAAAACTGACCTTGCTTTCCTGTATCACATTCCTGCCTGAGCTCACCTATTAGCCAATGATGAGAAAACATGCAGATTCACCGTTGGAGGTGAGGTGGGCAACAATTTCACCAACAAAACAAGGTCATACGCAAAACATTTTTCCGGATGAATAATCAGACACCTATCTTTATGTCCCTCACATACATAATTCTATCGAATGTAATGAAAACAAATGGGAGCCCGTCGGGACGTTTATGTTATTTGCTTCAGCCAGTGTCACATCAAATCAAAGGCGTAAGAAGAGAGAGGGACGGATGGATGGATAAAAGGGAGGATGGAGTCATCATGACGAATTGGAGTTTGCCCAAACAGTGACAGTCTGTTGGCAGAGAGAGGAGGGAGAGATGTCCGACTCAGAGCTCAATCATTTCCTGCTTGCTTTAGAGCCTTATATCGATAGGCCAGCAGAGATCAAGGAGAATATGAATAGGGATTTAGGCTTCACTGTCATACATATGGATCACACGGAGCCGCTGTCATCAGGTCTCCAGTCTTATTAGGATTTACGGTCGCTGATGCCTCAGTGACAGTTAATCCTTCGTCCAATAGTGTCTGAAACTATGCAGGACATGAACAGAGGAGGGAAACAGCCGTCGAGGGGGGAATATCCCGCCTTAAATGGTTATCATTTCCCTCAACAGAGAGGTTTTAGACTTATAAACAATAGACCAATTTCACAAAAGACATTTTGACATGTCACAGTAGGAAAAGTACAGGTGTAAATAAAGTTAATGATGGTGTATCGTGAATGCTGGCTTGCTGGAACAAAACAGAGCCGTTGTTAATGTTATTAGTAACGTCTGTGCATGTTCCTACTGTGACAAGTCAAAATGTCTGCTGTGTAAAAGGTCCACGCTTTATGCAAACTCACCAAAACCACTCCCTGTTTATTTAGACCTTTATCGTTTAATTGAAATCAAGTGACATTCATTCACTATGTTAAAAAACTTTCTCTCAATGCAATACTTCAAATTTCGTACATGCTAAAAAAAACAGAATGACTCACTCTCCACACCTCCAGCAGTTACGCTTCAGAGGTACCTACAGCGTCATACGGGCACTGCTGTATTTGACATGTTGGCGGTGAGAATGGGCCGGTGTCCAACATCTCAATTTACTGTTTACCACTTAGTGTCTATAGGGAGGAGTGAATGAGTGGCACAGGCATGTATTTTATAAAACTGGTACTTTATCTCTGATGTCATCAAGACAGAAGAATACATAGATATTAAGGATAAAATGCACAACACTTGTGTTAAAGTAAATTCATTTTCTCCCACTTTTCTTTGGATTTCACATTTTGGCTCTGGGAGAAAGTTGGCCACACTGATGCAAATGCAAGACTAGACCAATAAACTAAATCAAATCAAGTTCAAATAATACAAAATCGATATAAAAGTGGGAATCGGGATAAAGGTTAAAGGTAAAAGAGACTGGGGTGTCTGGGTGGCTCAGTTGGTGGAGCACGTGCCCCATGTATGGAGGCTTTGAGTCCTCTGCAGCGGCCCTTTGTTGCATGTCATTCCCCAACTCTGTCTCCCCATTTCCCGTCATATCATCAGCTGTCCTATCCATAAAAAGCCCCCCAAAAAATAAAGATGAAAGAGACTTACAGGCGAGGAATAACTAACAACATAGTGTCTTTCAGTTATTAGAGCAGTGTGTAGGATTTAGTGTCATCTGGTGGTGAACTTGCATATTGCAAACACGTCGCCTTGTCTGTCCGCTCCAAGCATGTATGAGAACTTGCAGCGGCCACGAAACCATCAAAACCACTAAACACCATCTCTAGAGCCAGAGTCTGGTTTGCCCTTTCTGGGCTACTGTAGAAACATGGTGGTCTCCGTGGAAGAGGACCCACACACTCATTACAAGGTAATGAAAGCAAACATTCTCATTCTCATGTGGTTATACATTAATGAAAACATACTTTTGAATATTACATTCCATTTCTGCCACATTCTGCCAATAAAACCCCATTAATCATAGACACTGGACGTTTAAGACACTTTTTTCCTCCTTTATTTATTTATTTATTTACCAGGGACAGCACACATTAGTCAACGTTGTGGTTCACATTTCAAAGTAAATGTGCTGGAGTTTGCTAAAAAGCTTATTTTCATCTGTAGTCCCTGAGCAAGTTCTAACCATTTAGTGTCTGATGTTTTCTGCAGAGTGTTTCAATAAGTAATACTAAACAATACATAACATACGTCACAAAAATACAAAGATAAAAAACAATGAAAGTATGTAAAGGCAGTGCCAAGAATGAGGTTGTAAGATTACTCATAATTGCATGTTTGGTTTGCTTTAAGCCATGTCTTAAGTTGTTTAAAGGTTAGATAATTAGTGCACTCTGAGCTGTGAAACACAGTCCCCTCTGGTAGCTGCCCTGGTAGCCCTGCTGCTACTGTCTTTCTGTTTTATGAACAGGCTCAGTGGGGGAGGGACAAGCCCATGTAAGACCTTAAAGGTGAGGCAAGCATCTGGAAAATGTATAAGAATTAATGGGCCTTTTGGTCTAGTCTTTTCAGAGCGTGTTTGTAAAGGTTTCAGAGTTGTTGTGTTTGTTTGTGACCGGCTTGAGAGACAGTATGCTGTGTGAAAGAAGATCACGGCTCTGTTGTTAGGTATGGTCTTATATGCCTCAAATTTGATAAATTAAATTTTGAATCTAGGACGATTCCAAGGTAGTTAATGTCAGACACCATACTGAGCTTCTCACCTTTAACAAAGACAGCAGGTTGGTGAGTTTTCAGTGGGTTTTGTGTGAGAGTTTTGTTCACAATCAGACATAAACATGAATTACTTAACCAGTCAGTTATGTGGATGGTGGGTTCAGTGAATTTTTCAACATGTACATAAAGAACTGTGTCATCAGCATACATTTGTATGTTGTCAGATGGACAGACTTGAAGACAAGTTGTTAATATACAGGCTGAACAAAATAGAGCCCAGTATCAATCCTTGGGGAGCGCCAATATTACAGTAAAGGTATAGTGACAGAATATTGCCAATAGGTACACTTTGCTTCCAGTTAGATATGATGTCATCCATTTAATGGCATCTGTGTAGAAAAAAAATATTTTTGATTGGAGTAACTCATTGTTTACAGTGTCAAAAGCCTTTCAAACCAGAAAAACTGCACCGTGATCTGCTAAAGGGCAGGAGGTAGCAGCAGTGGTAGGAAGTAATTGCTTTTACAGGCACCACAAAGGCAGCCAAATTTTAATTCAATAAAGTGAAGTGCAGGTGTGCAGGAGAAAGTCTGTCTATTGGCAAATATCTGCTGGAGTCCTGCAAACCAAAACAATAAGCTCAAGGTGGCTGGAAGCTGCAGAAACCCTCTCATACTGCTACACGACATTTGATTAAAGTTAAAATCCAAAATATTTTCTGTACACACTTTGCAAAAGAAGTGTGGATCCTTCTTTCACCTTCCCTTCATGCACAAACACAATTATGTACACAGAGCAGATACACATGTTGGTGTGATTTGTCACCATCTCTCTTGGCACAGGCAGGCCTGCACTAATGGACAGACACTCTTTGTGTGCTAAACAAATTAGCTCCATTACCAGGAGACAGACAGCAAGGGTGAAAGAGACAGATAAAGAGGGAGAAGAGGTTCAAAATAAGGAATATAGAGGGAGATAAATTAAGAAAGGGGTAAACATGAAAAGGAAAAGGGGAGCAGGGAAGAGATTTATGCAGGGTACGCACTGAATAAGAGGGAAGTCGTCTTATCAAACACTATTCTGCATGAGTGTGTGCGTATGAGCCGGGCTAGACATCTAAGCGCTTCAAGCCCTCGTGAGAGAGGGTAAATGTACATTATCGTCCATCCATCACTCACTCATTACTCATTCACTTACTTACACTCAGACACACACATACACACACCCGCCGCACATACATGAATGCTGATATGCCCTAATACGTGCACTTAACACCAGGCTGGATGCGAGCGAGACACATTTATCTCCATGCAACTGTGTGGAAAACGATGCTGAGTGCATCTGCGAATGTGTGTATGTGTGCCTGAGCGAATGTGATCCTCCGCCAGGTTTCAGGTCAAAGCAATCCTCTGTCAAATGATTGGCTCGTAATCTGATTGACAGGCAGGCTCCCTCCTCCTCGCTGTCTTCTCCTCACTTTCTCATCGTTTATCATCCATTTTCATTCTTTCTCATTACCCTGCAGTATAGATTCCTCCGTTCCTTTCACCCCCTCCTCCCGTCTGCTACTCCTTCCACCCCTTTTTAACGTCATGTTTATCCTCCCCTCTGCTGCTCTCCGTCCTCCCTCCATCCTGTCTCACTCTTGATGATATAAACACATCATTCTGTCTGCGCTGTGATCGCATTACCTGTGGTAACGCAGCTCATAACCACAGCACCTCCGCCATCTGGAAGTGTCTGTGTGTCTGTGTGTGTGTGCATAAGCTCTTCCATACAAATGTGTATAGAAACGTGGCCTGTATGGTCAGAGTGAATGGAAACAGAAGCTGTAAGACTTTCCCCTCAGTGATGGTGGCACTATTGTGGCCTTGGATGTGTCCTCTGGAATTACTACAGGCAAATAGAGTCGTGTGAAGTGGAGGGTTGATGCTTTTCAGTGCTGACATGCTGCATGAATGCAGAGATACCATCTAGACCACCCAGTCATGATGAAATCTTCTGCACGGTTTCATAGGGTTCCTTTAAATGCTCGCATGGAATCTGGATTTGTGAAAAACCTGCATACAGCTACGATCATCATCATGAATCCAGCGCATTAGCAAAGATAAATTTAAGTTACACAACATGGACAAAGGCTACAGATGAATCCTTGTGCAATCAAGTGAGCTAGCTAACCTGCTAATGGTACGTCACATTTACCTCGAAGGTCAGAAGTCAGAGCTGGGAATAACTGAGTTGACAGTGTGTCAGTACAACAAGTCCAAAGAACCCCAGAAACAGTCTGTGAAAGTGCATAGGGTGAGGCTAACATTAGCCATGCTGCTGACTGCAGACAGCAACAGGTGAATACAAACGAGAGGAGACCTCAAAATAGTCGATGCAATATATCTGTCTGACAGCTGACTGATCCATGGCCTGAAAAACAATGAAGACCCCTGTTCTACCGATAGCAATGTTGGTCTGTCAGCTGATCAATTCAGACGCCCATGTATTAACTTTCATCACCACCTCACTTTTCATCTTGTGTCATCATCAAGTCAGAATTTAAGTACTTACTAAATACTTGGACCCCAGATGGACTTTATGTTTATTGCTAATTAGCAAATGTTAGCATGCTAGCACACTAAACTAAGCTGACCAGCTTACCAGCTAAACATCAGCATTATAGCATTGCCACTGTGAATATATTAGCATGTTTCCATTAGCACTTAAAGTGTAATTCCACCCACAGGTCTGTGCTGAACTCCACCCACTGCATCATTTTGAAAAATGCTAAAAGTGGGCTGAGACTCAGGGTTTCGGGGTTTGATGTGTGAGCTGCTCAGTGAGGGGACCGCCCACCTCTGATTAGAGGGCGTGAACATTGTTTTTATATAAATCTCCTGATGTAAATCAGTGCTGGATGGTCAGCTCTATCTCAGCATTTGCTTCAAGGGTCATGATGATTTAAAAAGTAGTTGAGCCGTTTTTCACCCATAAAATGCAGATTTTTATAAATCTGATACGAAATGTCAGTATTAACAATGAATCAATGTGTTGCATCAATATTAAAGCTCAAAAACAGTGTTTAATTGTGCAGAAAATGATGTTCTTCTAGGAAAATTGTTTTGGAGTAAAAACTTGAGTGAATTAGAAGATAATTATGCAATGAAAGGCCCTCCTCACCAACACAGAGCCTGTGAGGAAACACTGAGGGAAGTTTGAAGCTAGCTTTGACTTTTTTCTTCTTTTTTTTGAGCTAGTCTTTGGTTAAAATGGAGGAAACTTAGACAGTTCAAAGAGAGTTCAAAGGGAGCTGAGCCTCTGCACCTGTAAGGTCGAGGTCAGCGTACCCCCATCAGACAGGAGGCGATCGATCCGATGATCCTCAGTTAGAGCAGGGCCTCCTCACCTCTGGCCTACCGTCCTCTAACCTTTGGATGTATTTACAGTGTGGGAGCAGCCCAAGAACACAACCTGCGATGCACACACACACACACACACACACACACACACACACACACACACACACACACACACACACACACACACACTTTAAAGGATGGAGGAGGAAAACACTTTACCAGAGTTTCCACTGACATTATCATAGAGATTTAATGATATGTTATAGGCCTCATTTAAACTCTTAGCAGCTGCTTTGGATCTATAGTGCCACGTCACTCAACAATCAATATCTCTTTCACACACACACACACACACACACACACACACACACTCTAACACACACGTACGCACACCCTGGGAGGAATCTCTCTTATCGGGAAACATCAGATCAAGCAGATACACTTGAATGGCTATTGGGGCCAGATTGACTCACAGCGAGGGGACTCAGGATCAATGTTTTTGCTTGCAAGCCAAACACATCTTGTTGTTGTGCGCGTGTGTGTTTGAGTGTGCGTTCGTCCCGGGAGTGTCGGCCTGCCCAACCAGCTGTCCGCTTATTCACGGTATATTAATATTAAGATGGTGTTGGTGAGGATGAGAGGACAGACCGGCAGCCCCGGGACAGGCCGAGCGCGTCCGTGGACTCGTCTGACAAGAGAGGCCCCTGGTCGAGCTCCCCCACTGGGCTCGCGAGACAAAGACAAGTGCCTGTGTTTCCAAACATGGGCCCCTCTCACCACCCAGAGGTCAGGAACTTAGAATAATCTAGCTTGAGCAGGAGGGACAATGCTTTCACATGCACACACACACACACACACACACACACACACACACACACACACACACACATTTAAGCATTAAGGCTTTGATATGACCCTGCTTAACCCAACAGAGGAGCGAATGGTGGGGTGTCACAGGGGGAAGAGAGGGCTGTAGGCAGAAAGTTTCCAAAGGGTGGGGGGTCTACATGGGCAGAAAGACAAAAACAGTGGTGGTGGTGAGGATTTAAAGGGCAAACATGGAAACAGAGTCAGGAAGTAACGAACTACAAGTACTTTGATAAGGTAATTAAGTTTTCAGGTATCTTACTTAAGCATTTGTTTTTCTGGCAAATTTTTACTTTTGCTCCCTACATTTTAACACGAATATCAGAACTTTCTACTCCTTACATTTGAGCTACTTTTCCCACATCAAGACCAGTTTCAACCTATCAACAAATATCATGCTCGACAAACGTAACAAGCAAACAACATAAAAGAGGTAAAAAGAGATAAAGATGTAACAAAACAAGATAGATGTAAAAGACATAAGAAGAAATAAAAGATGTAACAAGGTATAAACGAAGTAAGACGTAAAAATGTAACAAGAGATAAAAGATATAAAATGACTTAAACAACGTACCAAGACCTAAAAGATGTAACAAGATGTAGAAGAAGTAAAAGGAAAAAAGGCAACAAGATGTAAAAGATGTAACAAGACGTAACAAGACAAAAAGATGCAAAAAATCAAAACAGACGTAACAAATGAAACAAGACGTAAAAGATGAAACAAGATGTAACTAAACAAAAAAGATGTAACAAAATAAGAAAGATGTAAAAAAAACAAAAAAGACATAACGAGGTGTAAAAAATGTAACAAGAGATAAAAGAAGTAATTGACCTAACAAGATGCAAAAGATGCAGCAAGACGAAAAACTGTGCAAAAGGCAACAAAAAACATGGTAAAACAAAGTACATGAGATAGGTAACAAGACATAACAGTCTGTACTTTTTCTCTTGAATAAATCCATTAAATCAGGGCCTCTGCTTTTACCAGAGTCTGTTTTTACTTCTGCTGAAAAAGAATGTGTCTTTTTGCCACCTCTGCACGGGACGTATGCTCAACAAACAGAGGCATAGTGCGTGCATGCATGCAAAAAGACGGAAACAAGAAGTAAGAGAGGACAAGATGTGAATGGACTGTATGATCAAAGCAGATAAATAAGGAGAGAGATGAAGGGGGGGGCTGGCTTGCTGCTGTTGAGTCATGAATGAGCTTGGTGGTCTAAAAGGGACACATGCTCTTTGATCCTCCTCTAATAACATTTCTCAAGCAGCCTCATCTTCAATGCCACCACCAAAGGGAGACAAATGACTGACGACCAGAGCTGAAAATCAATCGGTGGATTCATCGCCTCCCTGTGAAAAGACACACACCTGGTTTTTAAGCACTTTTTTCTAACCACAATATCAAGCTAGTAGCTTACATTTAGGCATTGTAGTGTCCAGAATGGGAAGTCTAAATTATTCAAGGCCAGCTGACATTTTATCTCTTTAGCCTCACAACTTACTGTATTGCCATGAAGAGCAGAATAATGTCAGCTGTAGCCTAGGGGTTGCAGTGGTTGTATTTTTGCCACTCTAGACTACTGGGCTAAATTTGGATGACTCTCTCAGAGCCTGTCAAAGCTCACGCTACCCCGTTCACTCGCACTGCAGGGGAAGTGCGCCATCTAGTGCACCAGTGTGAGGATTCACAGAGGAAACTGAAAACACAGAGGAGTAGATCAGAGGGGCAGATGACTGTGTGCATCAGACACACAGTGGGAAGAAGAAGGGATGCGTCACTGAAATTAAAAAGATTAGAACTGTGGACTCTGACAGTAAGCACTGTGCTGTCTCATTCAAATTTTAAATCCTATTTAGATTCGGTGGAACAGCCACATAAAGGCTCGGCTGATGATGATCCATAATGCTGTCTTAATTTGTCTTCATCTTTGGGAGACAATTTGAAAATTGGAGTGAGCTATATCAACACATATATTCATTACAGAACAGAGTAAATGAGAACACTAGAGAGGGATTTAAGTCTTCATTTGCACTCAGATTTACATTCAATTTATTAGGTACACCTACCTAAGACTAACGCAATAACTCTACCTTCATAAAAGCTTAGAATATTAATTTTTTGTTGAAACAGTTCTAGAGAAGAAGATGTAGTTTGTGGTGCTGTTGAACTGTATCTATAAGTCATTATACAGAGAGGTGTTTCTGTGTAGGGAGGGCAGGCCTCTGTAGCCGTCCTGCTACCACTGTGAGTCCCCCCCCAGCACAGGTACACTGATTCGGCTCTCAGACAGTATGCAGTACTTTTATTATGAGACTCCTGCTCAGAACACAGTAACATAAATCACTGATATACAACATGTGCCTGCAGCTGCCCGCTCCGTTCAACAGAAAACTTGCATGAAAAGGGGAGAATGCAATCGGGGAAAAAGCAGCGGCGACCAAGAAATTGTTCTGTAGAACTAAAACTGTTTCTGTTTTTTCTGTTTGTGTACAAATTAAACAAACATGATATAATCTTAGTGAGGGGTGCTGGTAGGCAGATTCTTTACCACCTTTAGATGGGGCCAGCCTAGCAGTTTTAATGCTAAGCTAATCGTCCTCTGGCTCTAGCTTCATATTTGGAGGGCAGACATGAGAGTGGTGTCAATCTCTGCAAGTCATTTCCGAAAATGGTATAATATTCCTTTACAGAGGACGAGCTCTAGCAAAGTTTTTCATCAGTGTCATCTACACGTCTGTAACTGAGGGACAAAGTGGAGGAAAGCTGCTTCATTTAGCAGTTTAAGTGATTAACTATTGCCAACTGTAATTGACAGTGGCATTTCTCATACAGTGAGTGTCCGATATGATACGATACGATATGATATGATATGATACGATATACTTTATTGTGCCCATAGGGAAATTTGTCTTGGACTCAAATGCTGCACACAAAAATGCCTCCGCAGTATGTATGACAGGTAACTCAACCAACTCAGATGCCCTCTTGTTGACAACTAAAAAATGTCGCTGTGAACCTGAGGGTTTTGGAGCCGTTAGTGATCCGTGGCCCAGGGGTGGCTGTCTGTGTTGCCCAGTTAGTATTGTAATAAAAAATTTGTGATATAAAACTCTTCCCTCAAATTCAAAATTATTTTCATTTAAAAGTCCAGTGTGCAAGATTTATGTGAATTTATTGGCGGAAATTGAATAAAATATTCATAAGTATGTTTTCATTAGTGTATAATCACTTGAAAATAAAAATAATTGTGTTTTTGTTACACAGATGGCGTGGGTCCTCTTCCACCGAGGCTGTCATGTTGCACCACCATGTTTCTACAGTAGCCCAGGACGGACAAACCAAACACTGGCTCTAGATGCAGCCTCATGGCCACCGTAGGTTCTCCTACATGGAATGGGGAGAGTGAGACAACCACTACTTGGCACTGAATCCTGCAGACTGGTTCTTTAAAGCACTCATATAAAATTATTTATTTTAATTTTTACAAATTAATATAAACACCCACATTTCTGCAATAGGAAAAAGACAACATTAATCTCCTCTGTTACACCTTATAAAGTTTAAATACAATATAGATTAAAATGACCTGTAGCACTTTTTTTGTACTTAACAAAAGAAAGGGCACAAAGCAGCAACACAACAGATAAAAAGGCCATCACCTCCTTACTAATCGGCCCATTTTACCAAATCTAAGGAGAGGAGTGGACAATTTGCTGTCTATAATAGCACTGGCTGAAAGAGACAGGTTACTGAGGCGGTGAAAACCCACTCCGTCTGCAATGATCATGTTGGATCAGCTGTGGCATTGCGCGTCTCCCAACCGTGAAGAACTGCGGGCCGAGCGCCGCTATAATTAAAGCGCTTATTGATTAAACTTTACGCGCTCCTGCGTCCTCTGGACCGTGAGCCGGAGGCACTCTCACTATGCTAATGTCTATGGTAATATAGCCCACCGGTTTAAGTCGATTATTGACGCTTTCCTAAATGGACGGTTGATCCACAATTGAAGCTTTGTGTGGAGGGGTCAATAGCAACGAGATTGATACCGGGGCAGGAGGTCAGTTTCATTTCAACTCCACCAGTTTCAGGGAATGAATTGGGAATGACTTAGTTAATTGAAATATTAATTGGAAAGTAAATGACATTTCTCAACTCCAAGTGGGATTTCTGTTCATCTCCTGGTATCGAGCAGAAATATACAAAATCTATCTATGTAGGCCCCGGGGAATAGGTCAGAGACCCTTATTTGTTGAGGATCAACCTCTCACTGGTTTCATTTAGGCATTTTTATCTTTCTTTATGTGTTTGCACAAGCGATGTGCGTGTGTCTGTGTGTGTGTGTGTGTGTGCAAAAAGATGGAGATGAAAATGAAAAGAGCATAACATAATAATAAAAGTGCTGGAATAAAATGAAAGAGCAAGGCCCAAGAAGAGAGCTGGCCTTGCCTGCTGAAACAGAGAATAACATTGCTTGATGGTTGATGGACCTCTGGTGGGTGCTGGTGCTGGGGGCAAAGCAGAACATCATGCAATCAGTCTGAGAAAGGTCGGCGTATTGATCGGCGTGTATGGCTCCGCTGTTACATATCAAAAACATCTCTGCTCTTCCCAACACTTCTCTAGCTCTAAAAATGACCTCAAGTGCAGTGCTCTTTACAGCAGTCCATCCCCAGACGGCCGTTTGGCCTGTCACGGCGAGGCACCAGCGTCTCTCAGACTCAAACGCAGACACATAGTTCTTTGTTACAGCATACCTGGCCTTTGTAGAAGTTTTCTGGCTTTTTCTTCCCACTCGAGATGAACTTATCAGCATGTGTACACAGACAGAAAGGAGTGGAAGGGAGTTAATCAGCTTGTCTGATCGTGATAATTCTTCTTCTTCAAAAAAAGAACACACGTATCTTTATCTTCCGAAATGAACCAATAAAATTCCTCGGCGGCGGATGAAGGACAAAATTAAACCTTGATCTGTCTGGATTCTTTATTAAACAGAGAGAGCAGACATCGCCAAATATATCCATCTGATGAGACATTTCTTTAATTACTGGTCTCATTTGCAACATGCCATTCATATTGTGTCTTCGCCTGCAGGTACGATTGTGTTTGCTTTGAGCTGTGCACCAACCAGTGATGTGTTTCCTATCAGGAAATGCTCCTCTCTGCCTCAGCCTGATCCTAAAAACCACATATCTGCTGTAATAGATTTGTGTGGAGAGTACACAATGCTTCCTGAAGCCCTTATGTTTGAAACAATGCTGTAAAACTGCTCTCCTGGATGCCCCTACTGTAGATAGAACATGAAAAAGTAGCCTCTTCCAGGGAAAACATGATAAAGGCACTGTGGGATTCTCTTCCAGCAGAGAAAATTTGTTACCTTGTCCTATGAGGTGCCCTTCCACTGGGTAAAACACGCTTAAGTGCCCTCTAGAGGGTGCCCCTTCAGTGGAGAAAGCATGCTGAAGTGCAGTCTAGGGTGCCCTTCCTGCAGAGAAAATACAGTGCAGTGCCACACATGCTAGAAAATTAGTTGGTCTCCATGAGTCTCTAAATGGTTAAATAGTAAATAGTTCCCTGTGTGTTTTTATCACAGAGATGTCAGACTCACTGTACTTTAAGTGACATAATAAAACAGTTTCAATCTAAACTAGGGACTGAAAGTGTTTCACCATACAGCTGGTACATTGTTTTTTGTCTCTGCCCCTCCTAGCCTGAGGCTGCCGCTATGCGAGGGTGTGTGAAACATGCATGAGTGGGTTGTGTGGGAATACAGTATGATGAGAAAGTTGTGGCTTGAGTCAGAGGAGTTTGGTTTCATTATCCGTTTTCTCACGTGTGCTCTGTGCGCAGCGATAAGGTGGGCCTCTGTCAAACAATAACCATGTTTAATGCTGCCTTAAAATGTGTTTGTTTGTGTCTATGTGTGCACTAACGTGTCTAACACGTCTAACACGTATGTAAATATGTTTTTAAGCATGCCCTCGTGTCCATGTGGCTCGGCATTGTGCTTCTCGTTCCCATTTGTGGTCGATATCGGATGAGGATATGAGAGTCAGTATTGATTGTAATTTCCTGCGACGCTACGTTCCACTCTCTTGCTTTATCAGGAGACTAATTCCTATCAGCTACGCTGTCGGCCAACCAGCAGCTCAGGCTGCTGCCCAGGACAACAACTAATGAATACGAGAGGAACGAATAATACGGCGAGGCATTTCTCCTCTCACAAACAGGTTGCCACAGGGATGATAATGATGAGACTGGGATATTGGGTGTGGAGGAACGTGTATATGTGTATATATGAGTGCCAAGTGCATCAGCGCAGGCAGGTCACTGTGTGTGGGCTTGCTTGTGGACTGTTGTGGGTTTGTTTGTGCATGTAGCAATCTCAGGAGTGTGTGTTTGTATGCGTTTTGTGCTTGGTGATGGCATACGCCAGACGGGTTTCCACTGATTTTTAATGACTGCACACTTGGGACGATGGGCGTTTGTGTGCCTTGGGATTTGCTGTTGTTGACTGAGGGAGTCGAGGGCAGGAAGCTAACATTTGCTTTCCATCCTGACAGCAGGTGGACGGCCAATCAGAGGGTTATTTTTGCTGTCATTGTTGTGCTGGGATAATGATGTGCTGTCTGAGATGTACCACAGGGCCCAGATACATGCTGTAGTTTTCTCTACCATTTCATTTTCTCTGTTTTTGTCTGATTCACACCTGTTGTCTGTCTTTAACACTTTCTTCTTTGTGTTGCTAGGCATCTCTATGCCTCTCCATCCCCTCACCTTCTTCTATATATCCCTTTCTCTCCCTTTCAGTCTCCCACTTAATCCATCCTCTCTTTCATTTTAAGCTTTAAATTGAGTCCATCACATTGTCGGTTGCCCCGACTTTACGGTTGGTTAAATGCTGTGTTGAAACTTGAGGATTGTCTGATGCCTCCTTCTAAATACACCACTGACGCCCCCTCTTTCCTCTATGTGCCCTTAAACTACTTTATAAATGCACTTTTCAGTACTGTTTTTATCCCTCCTGCTCCATATATTTTTGACCCAATTTGATTCTTGGTGATTCGAGCAGGATGATAAATAAAACCGGCTTGTTTCCATTCAAAAACTACCTCGTCATAGATTTTACACAGGAGTCTAATATGTCTAACGTTTAAACTGGTTTAATAATACTTGGCTAAGGAAGTAATCAGTACATGTTTTGTCCTGATGTTCCCTTCAATCCTGGAGTTTTGGTCCTCCAGGATAGTTTTTAAACATTCACAGATTACGTCATTATGAACCTATACCCAAATGAAGTCAGACCCAACACATCTACAGCATATAGAATTAGTCTGCAAATCCAAATACGGGAAGTATGAATGCACAAGGTCTGAGTCCGCAGCTAAGCTTCTCCCATTCCTCACAGGATCAGTGACATGATGAAGACAAAGACGAACACAGCTGCGACCTTAACCACCTTAGCAACACTGTCAAATTGTTCCCTTGTTTATCTGAGAGGAGAAGACAGCTGCATCTGTCCAGAAGAAAGACAGTATGTCTGTTCAGAATTAGTGCAGGCCTCCAAAACCTGTTGTATGATACCTAAAATTGGAAAATTCCTGAACAAATTTCATCAAAGGCTGCTCAGGTTAAAGGTCCGACGTGTAGGATTTAGTGGAATTTATTGGTAGAATCTGGCAGGAACAGAATAAAATTTTCAGCAGTTTGTTTTCATTAATGTATAATCACCAGAAGAGCATGCCATGTTTCTACAGTAGCCCAAAACGGACAAACGCTGGCTCTAGAGACGCCACTAAATCCTACGCACTGGTCCTTTAAAGATATACTGAGTGAGTGAGTGAGTGAGTGAGTTTACACAGATGTAGTTGAAAAGATAACCTACCTTTGTCAAAAAGTAATTCAGTAACTCCGAGTTACATGGATTAGTAACTAATAACATTAATGTTCCCGTAGACTATTCATTATTGGGTAAAGTAATAATATTACAGTAATATATTACTGAGTAATGCATTTCTGCCAAACACTGTTTATTACCAACAATTTATCTCAAAAGCAGTGTCTCAAAATAATGAGTTAGAATTAAATATCTCAAAATATAATGGCTTGGTATGTAAATCAATATTCTGAGGTTTCTCATTATTTTGAAATTCTAACTAATTTATTGAGATACTATCTTATTATATCAAGGTAGTTTCTCATTATAATGACTTACAGGATCTTTTTTAGGGTCTTCACACCGGCAGAAATGGGTTTCTATAGGATACAGATGTTTCACAGAGGACATGAGTGTATAATGCGCGTAATGGATCTATTTGTCTTTATCACTGTTAACAGAGACTCCAGTCTGCAGTGTAGTTCACACACTTCACTGATTGGCCACATAATTTTGGAGAAACATTCGGCTTTGTCATCAATGAAAGATCTCGTTGGCGCTTCTGTTCATATTCATGTGCTCCCTCTCTTTCCCTCATCCCTCTCTTTCCCTCTCTCTCTTTCTGTGCTGCGAGTCTGCATCACACTTTTTGTGTTTTTTTTTTTTAATCAATTGACTTCTCTCTCTTTTTTTTAAGAAGACTTCCCAATCCATGAAGAGGCTGTTTTCATTCTCTCTCTGTCACTTAGTCACATAGTGTTGGTGCTGTGGAGCAGTTTATACTAAGGTCAAAGGTCAGCACAGGGTTTACATTCATCAAACTGTCGTTCGGTGAAGTCTAACATCAGACAGATGTCATTTAAATGGTCTCTACAAACACATGCAGTCTTTAGAAAGAGCCAAAAATAACATCAGATACCTGTGTGGGTGTATTATGGCTGTTATTTTTGACTTTCTGATAATAAAATGTCATTTAGCGATTATTCATTATAACAGATTAACCGCAAGAAATTTCCCCATATGCCTACTAATTCTAATCTGCTATGTCTAATTTAACAGTTGTCAAAATTCAAAGCCTCTTTCAGTCACCAAACTAGAGATAGCTTGTGGCTTTCAGAGCGAGCGTAAAGGAAAGCGAGTTTCTTTGTGTGTGTGTGTGTGTGTGTGTGTGTGTGTGTGTGTACACAACTATATGCTTTTGAGTGATGCTACAGTTATACCTTGTATACTGTGGGCAGGACTGTGGTGAATGGTCTATTTGTCATTTTTGGTTTGTGAGAGATGAACTCACTCTTTCCTCTCCCCACCGTGCGGCCGCAGTGACAACTCTCCACGCTGACGAGTTAGGGGTGTGAAGGGCGAGGAGCGGAAGGGTTTGTGTTTTATAAAAGAGCTGAGATCAAAACCTGAACTATCAGAAAGGCAGAGCAAACTCCTCTAATTGGTAAAGTCGTGGCCGTATGCGCCACGCCTGTGTGAGCGAGACTGCGGCAGCAAATTATCTGTGAGCGATTCAGATCATTTAAGTTTGTTCTGCGGGACATTACAGTCGAAGGACAAAGACCATCGGGATATTTCGAAGATGAGGTCCGACCTGGTGTTAGCTGCTCTTCTCTGCTTCACCACATGGATGAGCATTGTCCATGCAAGTGAGTGCTTTTAAAAAAATACCAGATTTTTACAAAAGCATATTGCATTCACTTTTTCTGAATTAATGTTCTAAAAAAATATTTTTTTTTTCTGAATTAATGAGATACTTCCAGCAGGCTCCCCCATGCCCAGGACTCTCTGTCCTGCTGGAGGTATCTCATTAATTCATAAAAGCAGAGTTGATTCTTTTTCTTCTTTTTTTTTGGAAATAAAAAATGATATTGGTAATTTAGAAAAACGTTTTTCTAGAGTGAATGCAAGATACTTCTGCAGATTATTGATTGACTGTATGGTCTGAATGTTTGGTGGGGTAAAATGAAGGGTACTTAACCTTTCTTTCTCTATGTCTGTCTTGTTTAGCCGTTGGACCCGTGGGAAACCGTTGTTGCTTGCAGTGGTCGACCACCAGAGTCCCACTTCAGCAAATTATGAATTACACCATTCAGTCTGAAGGAGTCTGTCCAATCAAAGCCACAATGTAAGTGGTCCTGCGATTTTCACACCGTACAGAATTCAAACAGATCTCAACTGAGAACAAATATCAGCATTTACTCCTGAACAAATGCTGTAATTTGAAAGGGTGGGTTCACCCAAATTAGAAGAAAAACAAAACAAAACAAAAAAACATATTTCCTCATTTACCTTGAGTGGTATGTAGCCATGCAGTTTTGGTTTTATTAGAGGTGGATGAAATTTCAGCAGCATCTCTTTTCAGAGAGTGTCCCAATAATTCTGGAGAATCAAAAAACTGTCGACAGTTTTAAGTGAAACAACTTCCCACTGGAAAAAAAGAGCAGTTCACAGTGAGAACTGTGGATTATTCAGAGCGACAGGGTCCTTTTCCGCAAAAGTGATTGCTGCTGTTGATTTTTTTTAACGCTACAATGAACTTTCATTTTGCTGATTGGAGACCCCTGTGGACAAAAGCTGCAGTGTTGTCACCGCCATAACCACAAAATGTAACAGGAAAAGTAAAATGATCTGAATAAAAATCTCCCCCTGCGTCCTTTTAACTGGCTAAAATGCTATTCACTGTAACTTTGGTTTGGAAGATGTAAACACGCTTGTTTGATAGGATTTCAAGAAGAATCTGACCCAGTGACTCCTTGTAGTAACTTTAAATACCAAATGTTAGTGTGTTGATAATTCATGTAATCAAACTATCAGCATGGCTAGATTCCACTGAAGGTAAATAAACTGTTTTTGTAAAAAAAAAAAAAAAAAAAAGTTTTTGTTCTAACATGGATGACCTGCCACTTTAAGAAAATATTTAATTAATAACAAATATTATTATTACAAACAGCATTATGATGCCATTAACAAATCACAATCCATTGCAGGTTTATGACAGTGAAGGGAAAGACACTCTGCTCCGACCCAAACAGCGCCTGGGCCGTAAAAGCCATGAGAAAGGTGGACGAGGAGACAAAAAAAAAAGCCCTGCAGGAGCAGGGACAGAATGAAGACAGGTCAACAAGTGACGTCACACCAGCAGCGTCCACCGCGTCAAAAAAGGCACCACGGAGGAAAGGCAGAAGTGGAAGGAGACGGAAGGGGAGGAAGTTCAGGAGAGGGAGGAAGGGTCAGAGAAAACGTGTCTGAGGAAACACGAGACAAACCAAACTCACCGCAGTCAGCAGACGTTCCTTCTTCCAATTGTACTTCTCCTGCTGTACTACATCAACTGTAATCAAACTTAAAACAAAAACAGGCTCTTATATATCATTATATACATGCAATATATATTTAAATATATGTTAACCAAACCATGTTGTCATAAAGATGTGTGTGCCACTCAAAAGAGCAAATATTGTACCTTTTCCAGCCAATAAAGTCTTTCTGATCAAATCATCAAATTGTGTGTTTTTGTTATGCACAAATGTAACATAGAATTGAATCAGAACTGGTATATTATGTGTTTACACTCGACAGGAAACCAACATAGACATACAGCTAAACATAGATAACAATCTAGGCATGAACATCCTAAACACAGCTGTTATGTGCCACAAATAAGCATAAACATGAAAATAAACCACAATCTATGACCTAATCTAACATTTATTTAAATCCAGTGTAAAAGCAGTAGCAATGTGTGGCTTTCAGAGAGTGTGTGAAGAAGAGTTTTGAGTATCTGTGTGTGACCACAGTGACTGCTCTCCATGGTGACGGGCCAGAAGTGTGAACAGGGAAGAGGCACAGGGGTTTGTAAAAACCATGAAGGTACACATCCTGCCTGCTGTGTCAGCAAGACTGGCCTGATTCAGCGCTGATAATGACTCCAGCAATTAGCAAGTTATAATCTGTGAGCGATGCACATCCTTTAAGTTTGTGCAGAGAGACATTACAGTCAGACGTCAAACGACAAAGACGAAGGGGTTATTTTGAAGATGAGGTCCAGCCCGCTGTTAGCCGCCATTCTCTGTTTCGCCAGATGGATGAGCGTTGTCCACGCAAGTGAGTACAGTAAAAATATCTGATTTTCAGTTGACTGTATGGTCTCAATGTTTGGCAGGGTAAAATGAAGGATACTTCATCTTTCTTTCCCTGTCTGTCTTGTTTAGTCCTTGGACCGCGTGAATCCGATTGTTGCTTGCAGTGGTCGACCAAGAGAATCCCATCTGATCGAATTGTGAATTACTTCATTCAGTCTGAAAGAGTCTGTCCAATCAAAGCCGTACTGTAAGTGGTCCTCCGATTTCACACTGTACAGAATTCAAACAGATCTCAATTGAGAACAAATATCCACATGTACTCCTGAATAAATATTATATTTACATACAGTATTTGTCTGTGAGATTTCCACCACAACAATACAATAGGGGTGAATGAAATTTCATCTTTGCTGTTCAGAGCGTCGGAAAATTATATTACAACACGCAACAGCAACATTTCAGAAAGTTCCTCCATCAATCAATCCAAAAACCTGACTGTCAGCCGTTTTGATTGGAAGTACTTTTTACTGGAAAAAAGTACCTTAGAAAACATTTCACAGTGAGAACTGTGGATTATTCAAAGTAATATGGACCCTTTCTGCAAAAGAGATACTGCTATTGATTGTTTTTAAAGCTTTTTTTAAAGCTAATACAAGAAGCATTCATATTTTGTTGATTTTGGAGGTCCATGTGGACAAGAGTGGTAGTGTTTCCACAAAATATGATGTTAAAAATACAATTATCTAAATAAAGATCCTCTCCTGCTTCTTTTTAACTGGCTAACATAACTTTGTCAGAGAAAATGTAAACACAGGCTTGTTTAATCTGATTTCTGACCCGTGTTTAAACACCAAAGTAACAAAATAACACAAACAGAGGCTTTAAATACCAATTTTCAGTGTAGCCAAATTGTAGCCAAACTATCTGCATGGCTACATTCTCTTAAAGGTCAGTGAGAAAACTGATTTGTTTTAACATGAATGAACTTACCCCTTTAAGACGTGATTTCTCAGACTTAATTGAAAACAATGTTAAAGCAGCAGTACAATGCCATTAACCATTCACAATGCATTGCAGGTTTCGCACAGTGTGGGGAAAGACACTTTGCTCCAACCCAGACAGGGCCTGGGTCATAAAAGCCATGCGAAAGGTGGACGAGGAGACAAAAAAGAAAGCATTGCAAGAGCAGGGACAGAATGAAGACGGGTCAACAAGCAACACCACACCAGCAGCGCCCACCAAAAAACTCACCACAGAAGAAAGGCAGAAATGGAAGGAGACGGAGGCGGAAGAAATCCAGGAGAGGGAGGAAGAGGCAGAGGAAATGTGTAAGGACTCACCACAGTCAACAAACACTCCTCCCAGAGTCCTAATGTACTGCATCAACAATAAACTTGAAACAAATACAGGCATTTATATATTATTCTACTGATGAGAATTAAATATAATAATCTTCCTTTCTCTATGTCTGTCTTGTTTAGCCCATGGACCGGTGGGAAACCGTTGTTGCTCGCAGTGGTCGACCACCAGAGTCCCACTTCAACAAATTGTGAATTACACCATTCAGTCTGAAGACGTCTGTCCGATCAAAGCCACAATGTAAGTGATCCTGCAATTTCACACTGTACAGAATGAGTTCAGATCTCAACTGAGAACAAATATCCAGATGTACTCCTTAATAAATATTATATTTTTAAAGGGTGGGTTCACCCAAATTACAAGAAAAAAAACCCAAACAAACATATTTCCTTATTCACCTCTAGTGGTATGTAGCCATGCAGTTTTGGTTTTGTTCACCCGGGTTTTCATGTAGATGGATACAGTATTTGTCTGTGAGATTTCCACCACAACAATACAATAGGGGTGAATGAAATTTCAATGCATTGCAGATTGAAGACAACGCAGGGAAAGACACTTTGCTCCGACCCCGACAGTGACTGGGTCATAGAAGCCGTGCGAAAGGTGGACGAGGAGACAAAAAAGAAAGCATTGCAAGAGCAGGGACAGAATGAAGACGGGTCAACAAGCAACACCACACCAGCGGCGCCCACCAAAAAACTCACCACAGAAGAAAGGCAGAAATGGAAGGAGACGGAGGCGGAAGAAATCCAGGAGAGGGAGGAAGAGGCAGAGGAAATGTGTAAGGACTCACCACAGTCAACAAACACTCCTCCCAGAGTCCTAATGTACTGCATCAACAAGAAAGAAACTTGAAACAAATACAGGCATTTATATATTATTCTACTGATGAGAATTAAATATAATAATCTTCCTTTCTCTATGTCTGTCTTGTTTAGCCCATGGACCGGTGGGAAACCGTTGTTGCTCGCAGTGGTCGACCACCAGAGTCCCACTTCAACAAATTGTGAATTACACCATTCAGTCTGAAGACGTCTGTCCGATCAAAGCCACACTGTAAGTTATCCTGCAATTTCACACTGTACAGAATGAGTTCAGATCTCAACTGAGAACAAATATCCAGATGTACTCCTTAATAAATATTATATTTTTAAAGGGTGGGTTCACCCAAATTACAAGAAAAAAAACCCAAACAAACATATTTCCTTATTCACCTCTAGTGGTATGTAGCCATGCAGTTTTGGTTTTGTTCACCCGGGTTTTCATGTAGATGGATACAGTATTTGTCTGTGAGATTTCCACCACAACAATACAATAGGGGTGAATGAAATTTCAATGCATTGCAGATTGAAGACAACGCAGGGAAAGACACTTTGCTCCGACCCAGACAGTGACTGGGTCATAGAAGCCGTGCGAAAGGTGGACGAGGAGACAAAAAAGAAAGCATTGCAAGAGCAGGGACAGAATGAAGACGGGTCAACAAGCAACACCACACCAGCGGCGCCCACCAAAAAACTCACCACAGAAGAAAGGCAGAAATGGAAGGAGACGGAGGCGGAAGAAGTCCAGGAGAGGGAGGAAGAGGCAGAGGAAATGTGTAAGAACTCACCACAGTCAACAAACACTCCTCCCAGAGTCCTAATGTACTGCATCAACAAGAAAGAACCTTGAAACAAATACAGGCATTTATATATTTTTTTTATTGATGAGAATGTATGTTAACCATATTATGTTGTCGTTCAAAAGGGCAAAAATATTTGGCCTTTTCCTGTCAACTACCAATAGAGTCTGTTTGTATATGTGGCATGTTGTGTGTTGATATATACATACAAGAGATTTGACAGAAATGTTCAGTGTGTTCACACTCAATAATGAATGAGACACGAACCTCGTAAATACAGTTATGTGCTACAAATAGGCGTAAAGATGAAAATAAGCAATAAGTTCTGACAGCTGAACAAACAAACATGCAGTATTGTATATATGTATGTATACAAATCCTGGAACCGAGCAGTCTGTCACGGCCTGCCTTCAACCTTTCAATGCCCTAATCCAAACCAAACTCTGACTGACAAGTAGAAATAAAAACAGGTGGACAGGTGTACTAAATGTTCCAGGATCTTATAATTATTTCTGAATCTACCCTGCGCTATGCAAACTTATCACAACATCTTTTCGATGTACTCTGACGCACAGAAAAAACCCCACAGAAACCTCCCTGAATGTGAAAGTTGAGAACATCACAGCAAAGAGAGCACTGAAGTCAAGAGACTAATATGACTGTGTGCTACCAGATGTATTATTATTATATAATATTTGTTATATTTCATAGTAAATAAATCACTTCCTACTCACACTCGAGTACATATCTGTCACTGTAAATGTACACATCATCAGCATAAGAGTTAAACACTTTTGTCATCAGTGATTTACTAAATGAGCTATTTGGACTTTGTAAACGTCAGAACAAAATATAGTAGCCAAAAGAAAAAAAAAACTTTTAGGAGGCTGAAGTTCCCAAACAGTTTAAGACTTTATATTTGTGTCTGGTTTCTAGTAGTAAATGGAGCGTATCATATGTGCGATATTATTGCCTTTCTGTTTCAGTGTTACGTTTGGTTTTATTTGAAACTGTGGGGCAGTGATGCCACAACCACCACATCCTGAACGCTCAGTCAAGCATGTGTGCACGCCTGTGTCAGTGCATGTTTGTGGTCGCCTAATTCTGCAGAAGAGTATTAGCGAGGCTGTTTCCTCTATTCTAAGAAGTCTGAGCAGTTCTTTAATACTCAACATGCATGACAGAAACGTCAGCTTCATGCTGTATGTACATAGGCCAACACACACACTGTGAGTGGAAAAACACAAGGAGATATTGATCAAAATGTTTCTATTAGTAATGCATCACTGTTTGTTTTGTAAAAGCTGTTGTTTGTAGTGATGAATCCACAGATACGTATCACCCAGCTCCGCCTTTTGGCATCTTCTAGCTCATTGTTTTGGATGTACAGCCCACAACTTTAATGTTTTGCTTCCCTCTTATTGTTTCTTATCTACCTTGTTTTCAGCTGCACCAGGCATCAGCAGTTTTCAATAAAAACACAATAATGTACACCACAGCAGACAGACAAAGACAGCAGCTAGCTGGTGAACATACTGTAGAATATCGTAGCTAAAGAAACGTACATCCCTGAGGAGTTGGAAAAGGTCCAAACAGAGCTAAAACTAGAGTGAATGTTACACTTAGATTCATCAGGCGGTCAAAAACATGACTCTAAATTAATGCAAATTTTGCTCCATGTCTGTTGGACATTTAAATAATAAACTCCTAGCTAACCTGTTTCACAAATTAAAGGTACTATATGGAATTTTCAGAAAATCCTTGCAAAGCAGTGCCCTGGGAATCGGCCACAACAGCGCCGTGATGCACACAAAACTGAACGTGATCGGCATCATGGTGACACACAACGTAGGTAAAGTAAAGGTGCCAGTCGTTTGTTGACGTTAATGGACTTTCTAAGCTAATGTTAGCCTAGTGTTGCACACTGTTGATGCTGTAGGGGAGCTGAAGAGAGGCACGGTGCTCAGGAGCCATGAATGCCACAGCTTTTGGATTTTCCTGGAAAATTTGTCCGATGTCCTTTACACAGAAATGTAAATTGCTTCACATGGTACCTTCAAAGCGATAATATGTAACATTTCCACAATAAAATGTCTAAAAATGAGAGATATATGTCATATATTTTGTTGAGTTGTGTACTTACATTATTCTAAATGTTTCCAAAAATCTTAAAATGCAGAGAAATTTGCAATTTACTCAAGGTAACAGTACCTTTCCTGCTAGCTGTTGTTAGCAAGTTGCTATAACATCCAGGAATACGTCAGATGCATCAGAGAGTGAAGAAGAAAGCTGGCAAATGTAACGTGATTTCTGCTCGACCATGTCAGACATCAAACAACGTCATCAAACTACGTCTGTTGTTTCGGAGTGAGAGAGACCCATTTGTCATAACATAAACAAGTAAACATAATTTGAAGAAATATTCAAAAATATGTATTTTTAGGGTAAACTTTGAGGTGTGATACCTGAAAGCAACACTGTACCATTATGGCAAGGAGTGAAAAAGAAATGTTATTGTTTAAAATTTAACTCACCAGTTTAAAATGTACGTGGAAGCTGAAAAACATTGAAAATGAATTATTTTTGTTTGTAAGTTTGTTTGTCAGGAGATTACCCTCAGGCAACGTTACCTATAGAACTACTTAATTATCAGTGCATTAAACAATTGCATTGATATGAATTTTCCAGATTGTAAAAAAAGGGATTTTAAGGTCATTTTTTTGGAGAGAGATGATAAAGCTAAGCCATGTGAGAAAGGCTGCAAAAAAGGATTCAACATGGGCCTCCGGAGAGTCAGGTGACAAATTAAAAAAACACACCTCTATTAGTTACCTGCCTCTGCCTCTTTTTAAAGTATCACACCATAATTGAGGATGTTTTGTGTGAGTGTAAAGGGCCCAAAATGTTACCTAGAGCCAACACCGCATCATAGAGGGATAATAAAGAGAGGATACGTTGATGTAGTGTTTACAGTTTGTTGCACTACCCCCGAGTTCCCAAAAAGGATCAATTATTGCAGGTTTAAAGACTCACCTGTGAGATTCCTGAGACTAGAGGACCTTAAAAACTGACTCCTTTAAATGGAAAAAACATATCTGCATTATCATTTCGTGTCAGTCAAAAGGGGTCTTCAAAGGATTTCGTCACATTCAAAGAAAGATGGTACAGACGGAAAGTTTGAGGAAACATGCTGACTCATTGTGGACAGACCAAACCCTCTACCCCCCCACCCCCACCCCACCCCTTTGTGACCTATATGCCTCATAAAACATATGACGAAGAGACGTTTTTGGAGTCAGTGGGTAACAGTTTACTCAGAACACTAATGTATGCGTTTTGTTTTGTTTTTGTTTTTTTCACCTTTTCCTTCTTATTTTATTTTTGTGGTGTGTGTGTGTGTCTGTGTTGTACATGTCTGTGCCTTGGAGAGACACGCTGTGGTTAACCTATCAGGAGGAAAGTGCAATACCACACTGCTTTTCTGAGCTCTGCACAACATCTGACTGAACCTAACTCACCGGGGCTTTGGAAGATATTCATTGTCATCTTCCTACTGCATTCATACACACACACACACACACACACACACACTAATTCCCACCCCACAAGTCCCATGTGTAAGTATAAATAATGATCCATATGAAGAACCTGAGGATGGAAGAAATACAACTCAAAGCAGAGCTGAGGAAGGCCCACAATCCTTTGCAAACACTGCTACAAAAACAATAAAGCACATTTAACAGAGTGAGTTTATATGTTTTTTATGTGAGTATTTATCATCTCAATCATAGGCTGGAGCTGTCTGAGTGTTATACACCAGCAAGACACAATAATGAGACTTAACGTGTTGTCAAAACCAGAACACAAGCCTTATAACGCCCACATTTTTACACCCATCGATTTTTTTAATCACGCAATAGCATGTTCACACTTATACTTACACTTATTCTAATCACAACCCTGAGTTGTAATTTACGTTTGCATTCATGGGTTCAGCCGTTCAGTCATACAAGTAGCAACAATGGTGGGCCACCGTCGTAGGAGAGAGGGGCGGGGAAAACCCATTGCACTGCGGTTCATGCGAGCGTTGCACCGACCTCAAACGGTCCCCATTCTCAGCCCCCCCAACCTCCCCCAGCTGTAGCGCGCTGAGACCGAGCTGTACTTTCTCTTTCCGCCCACGCATAGTAAACAACAGTTTGTTTCGTGGCTTTTTTTTTTTTTTTAAAGAATCACACATCATAATGTGAGCCCCACCAAGCGATGGAAACACGATGACTGAAAGCCCCCAAAGCTTCCACTTGTCCAGCTTGAAGCCCACCAGTCACAGCATAGCAGCGAGGGCATATGGAACATGATGGCCACTGGGAAGGTGAAAATTATTAAGTGCTGTGAATGACTCACCCATGGGCTTGCGGATGAGCACAGATGTTCGATTAAAGAGAACTGGGGTTGGTATTTCATTTAGTGGCTTTATGTGTGTTTCATTAGTACCATTTAAAGGTTGTGTGTGGTTAGAGGTCAGGTCTGACAGCTCTGAGTGACACAGACTTGACCTAATAACTGGTGAGACTGTTATATAATGTCTATTTTTTTAAAGATATGTTTTGAAATCTCATAAAAGTCTTTTTAAGATATATACCCAACATCGCGCTACATCATCTCTGTGTACCGGGGTGACAAAACAACATGGACACCATTTAACTGACTTCTACAAACTCTGCCCTCACCATACATTACCAATTTTTCAAACAAATTAAACCTTATAAGCTTTTTTTTTAGTAAATACTGGAGATGCTTTCTATTAAAGACATAAAGCAAAGAAAGATCCATCAACTAACAAGAGTCCCATGTGTACGATTTATTGGGATTTATTGGCAGAAATTGAATATAATATTCGTAAGTGTGTTTTCATTACAATCACACGAAAATAAGAATTGCTCATTACCTTAGAATGAGCTGTTTGAGGTCAGTAGCCCAGAACAGAAAAATCAAACACTGGCTCTAGATACGGCGTTTCACAAATCTCGTGGTTCTCCTACATGCTTCGAGACGAGGTGTTTGCAATCCATAACTTGGTACTGGCCCATACTGGTCATTCAAGAATATATAGGCTGCTTTTACAACAACGGTCTTTCTGTATCTTGTCTCAAGCTGAGCAGGGTTAGCGGTATCTTAAGATAGATCTTAGATTTCTCATATATATACAAAACTGGGTGTTATCAGTACACAGAAATATTTCTGACACTGAGCATAATGTCACAAAATGTTTCTGACATTCCTGTGGTCGGGTGACGAGACAGTTAACATTAACATCAGCCCACATTGCCAGCTTGATTATATCCGGTCTGTTTTTTTTTTCCAGGCTTAAATAAACATGTCTGAGTTGTGCGCTGATATTTCAGAATTAATCAACTCCTGACCTATTTTATTCTCACTTGCCAACACTCAAAATTTTCCCAGGAGACTCACTTCTGTCCTTGCCCTCCTTTTTTATCTTTTCGCTCTCACAGCCTGTTACTAGAACTTGTATGAGCCACTAGGCTCTAAAAGTTCTCTTCGATTCATGCTGGTGCGTCGTCCTCTTTAGCGAGCGAGAGACGGGGAGAGGAATGGAGAGTAGTGAGAGAAACAGTAAATTTCAGGAAGGGAGAATTTCCACTGTTGTACAGAGCCTCTTCTTCCGTCGGGCTGTGAGCGCTCCACCATGCAAAATAGTTTGTTTTATTTGTATCTCTATGACTTTTTATTTATTTTCCCAATCTGCTCTATGTAATTTTAGCATTGTGAGTAGCATAAAAGGGAACTACAGTTTAATCTAGTTAAACCCTGTGTCTTATAGTAATAAATAAATCTCCCTTGTACCTTGTACGTCACTATATTACAGGGGTGAAAATCTTTCATTTCATTCCACTACATTTATTATTTATTTACTTTACATGGACTTTGGTAACATTAAACTTTAGAACAGTATGTATGAGGTAGTTAAAGTAAGCTCCACCTCAGTAACTGTAAATCGTGCAGATGTTTATGATCTGAAAAGGTGAGATGTGATAGTGTGACACTCACTGGACACCTTATTCTGCATTGGGTACTTTTACTTTTGATTCTTTTACGGACATATTACTGGAAATACTCACATACTTTCATTTTTATGCAGCATTTTTAGAGCAATTTTTTTTGCACTCTTGCTGTCTGGTATTCCTACTTTAACTTTAGCGAAGGCTCTGAATACTTTCTCCAACATTTCTCAGAATCCTGTTGGAATTTTTTGAATTTTTTTTCAACTCAAGAATCTCTCCTATCTTTTACTCTTCTGAGAGTGGCGCTGCTCATAGACATATAGATATAAAGACATAGACATAACATAAACTATGTTACCATGGTGAATACCCGTGTTTTCAGTCTTTTTGTTTAGTGGAGATGAAATGTATAAAGAGATGAGATAAGGAGAGAAAAGAGCAGAGGGCACTTCTAGATGCAGAGGTACAGATTATAGCTTTTCTCCATACACACACTTTTTAGACAGAAATATATTCTGCAAGACAAAATCACCAGAACTTAGCCATTAGCGATTAGCAATGCAATTAGTTTTTTATTAATATCACTCAGTATCATTGTGAAATAAAAGTGATTCAAATATTTACATTCATATAGAATATCACATAAGCATCATATAATTGAAAATTATACACAAAAAAGCAAAGGGGATAGATGTGTAACTTCAATGAGGTAAGGAATTTGTAGATAATATAAAAACATTCAAAGTCTGTGGAGCTCAAACAGTCTAAGGGGACCTTTAATGTTAGTCCCGACAGTGCTGTCTTTTCGTGTAAAGGTGGAAATCGTGTCAGTGACGGATGGCGTGTTGGCGCTGCCAGTTCTTTCCGTCCAAGTAGGCCATGCTGGTCTGTGTCCACAGTCTGTTGGGGTCAGAGCAGATTCTCTTTCCCTTCAGAGTGGTGAATCTATTAAAAAATCACAACAGAGAGAGAACATATTCAGGAACACATGCAAGTATAAATAGATCAAAAGACATCAGAAACAGAAACAATGCCCATAAATATAATGTGAAACAGACTTACACCACTGCGTCTATTGGGCATGATGACTGGTCCTGTCTGTAGTAACTCCTCAGACTGTCTCGGTGAATTTGAGTGGAAGAAGTATGTCGACAGCAATTGCTTATCCCACCTTTGAACAAAGACACAAGAGACCATTATCATCATTATCGTCTCTTCCACAGTCTTAACATGAAATAATACATAAATCACATAAATGAACAAATGCATAAGAATCTTCATTTTGCTCTTACCTTTGGCAGAGGCTGAGGACGACATGATAGCTACGAGGAGGAGCGAGACAAAGGCAAGGCTTGTCATTGCGTGTCTGCGGCTAAAACAGATATGATGTGTAGACCTGTGCTGCAGCACCTTTTTTAAACCTTTGACACAGTCACACACTCATTTAAGCAGCTTGCACACACAGCTGCACCCACAGATGTGCACACGGCTGGAAACTAGAGAACATATTTCCTCCTACAGCAGCATCAGTGTGGTCCAAAGCCCCTCCACTCAGTCATCGCTGGTGGTCGGAGGGTGTTATGACATTTTCCACTGCAGGCGGATGTGGTCTTTGCATGTAGTAATATACAATTTACAATTCAAATTATTACATGGAAAATACCTGTAATACCTGTGCTTGTGATTCCAAGATGTCAAACTCTTGATCTTGATTGCTATGGTCAGTAAAATGATAATATCAGTGAGTGAAATGCTTTTTCTGCTTCACTGCCTTCATTTAATGCAATCAAAGCATTTTTCTACACAGATCAGTTTACCAGATAACTTTTTTCTTTCAAAGATTATTGTTGTTGCAGGTTAATGTAGGATACAGTCCACCTAGGTAAATAAAAGCAATCTTACTTTCATTTTCCTTTCAAGAACAACATTATAACAGCATAAAAAAACATACAATTATAATTATTTGGCAGATTTTATACACACCAATTAGCACGGGTGGAAGTAATTATACAAGTACTCAAATTACTGTAATTAAGGTTTTTTTTTGGGGGGGTACTTGTACTTTAATAAGTAGATTTTCTAGTCTGTACTTTTACTTGTACTTAAGTTTTAATAAAATGACGTAATCTACTTTTAAAATCATAGTTGAGTACTGAGTACAATTTTAATTAATATCTAAAACTTTTATCTGCATTTTTGTTGCCAATAAGGTGATCTGATCACAAACTGGCCAGTGAAAACCAGGACATATGGACAAAAAAACAAAACAAAAAAACCCAAATTATTTTAAAGATTGATCTTTAATTGATTTTGTGTTAAGAATTTGACCAGTTAAAAATGTATTCATGGATATTTAATCAATAGTCGTGGCAGTAACTGCACCTCATCTAACTTTGTTTTGTCTGGCGGAGACATTTGTTGAAAAAGGAAATAAAAAACAAAAAACAAACATTCAATCAAAATGAGGGGAAAAACACTTGTTTTGTATCTTATTGATTATTAATGATTAAATGTTTTTTAATGTATTAACTACTGGTAAAGCAAAATACACAAAATTAGCAGCCCTAGTTTGGACGGTGACATCATTGGCTAAAAATAACTAACACTCTGAGTAGTATTTTTTTTTTTTTGATGAATACTTTGTATTTTTACTTCAATATTTTTCTAACACCAGTACTTTTACTTGTAATTTAGTAATATTTTAGCAATCTAACAGTACTTGCACTTGAGTACAGATTTTCAGTACTCTCTGAACCACAGCCAATCAGCAATTTTGATAAAAAGCTAGATGAGAGCGAAAACAAGGAAGAAAAAAGTACAAAACAAACAATGAACACACATAGAGCCACCACTGTTACAGGATTAACGCTGATCATTCTTCCCACACCTTTACCCTCCCACAGACACTGGTTCCCACGCCTTATCAAACTTCCTCCTCTTTCCTGGAGTCTTGAATCTAAGCTGGGAGGATCTCGCTCAGCTCTCGCAGCCACAAATGAAGGAACAGTATCACACTTCCATTAAAAACATTAGATTTTTAGCCAATATACAGAACCCAGATCTGTGACCGTTTGTCACAGAGTTCAGAGCAGTGTCACTTGTAGAACCCAGAATGGCCACAAGGGGGTCGAGCTCCCACTGACTGTCAGATGATGGAGTCCAGAGGAGTGAACACTGGGGCATAAGCTCAACTGTAGTGTTAGTGTACCATCTTGAATCATTTGTTATACATTGCTGATAAACTGGGATACATCTTATTTACTTTCACACTCCTGCCCCTTTTTCTCTGTACCCCAGCCCTCTCCATTGCTTTCACAGCCTTCCCTGATCCCCTTTGATGCTGCAGCCTCATTAAAGGGACAGTTCACCTCAAAATCAAAAATATATGTTTTTCCAACTCTGAAACTCTCTTTTTGGATTGCTGTACTCATTTTTGCAATTGCAATTGCAGTATGTACATGCTGTTATTTTGAGCTTGCAAGCCGAGCATGCCGCACCCACAGATACACACACTGTGCTGGAAACTAGGGTACGTTTCCTCCAACAGCAGCTCACCAGTGCTGTCCTCACCCACTCCTCACTCATCACTTGTGGTGTGAAAGTGCCGATACCTTTTCTATTGCAGGAGGATGTGGTCTTTGCATGTAGTATTATATTCAGGGTCATTGCAAGGGGGGGTCTTAAAACCTGTGTAACCCTGATGCGCAAGGCCCTGCTTACATACATGCATATAAATCACATACAGACACACATATTGTAGTAGTTCTACTGCATACTGCACATGTATTCTTGGTGCAGATTTGTCCAAATATAATACGAGCCATGTCGCAGCACTGCAGCTTATGATTTCTCCCTCTGCAGATGATTAAGTTAACTTTTTGTGCCCAAGGCACACCAAAGGGCAAGACAAAATCTAAAGGCACAACTGTGTTCACATCCATTTAAAATAGCCAATGACACCTAAACAACCGAGGCTACCAGTAGCCTACCAGCCAATCAGAGGCAGAGCGCTGGAGTGTCAGTGTAGAAAAAAAAATTAGGCATCAATCAGTCGGGACCTTTCATGTGTCACACATGAAATGAAAACGGGGGTTCATTTTATTTCAATTTTAATTTGTGGAATTTAACTCAGTATTGGAAAATGAGTGTATACAAAGCATTGATATAGTAAATTAAAAATTAATCCATAACTTTTTGTATAGTCGTACATTGCAATATCATCATATATGGCTGTCATGAAATGCCAATGCACACCTGGACTTGCCTCACAGCACACCAGTTGGAACCACTGGTCTAAGTTATTTATACATAATTATTTTTAATTAATTTATTAATTTATATAATTAATTTCTTAAGTCAGTCTTGTATCTATATTACACACTTATAACTCCCAACAGCTCCCTGTTTCCTTTCCAAACCTCCTCCTTTTTGAAGATTTTCACATAAAAAGGCCGGCTCATGTAAGAGGTGCCTAGTGTCAGCCTCGTTAATAAGTACCTCGTCCTCCACGTTGACTGCTTTGAAGACAGGAAATAGAAAGTTTGAGGACGTCAGCGTTGATTTTGACCAGATAAGATATGTTGGTGGTTATGCAAGTGTGCGAAGGTTGCAAGTATGTCTTCAAACAAGCGAGCAGATTAAGACATCTTCATATGAAAAACCCAAAGCAAATCGGCTGTTTGCGTATGTAGTTACAGGTGATATATGATGCCTGAAGGAGAGGTGAAACATCTGGTCTCCTGTCTCCCAGCCTTCTCCTGTTTCATCCTTTTCATTTTCTACAAAGACAAAAGTTTTATGTCTATAGCATTGTAGACATAGAATCATTATATGTCATTGTGAGAGTATGTTTTGTAACCTTTTACCTAATTCTGCTCTGCTTTTCTCATATCCACATACTCAATCAGCTGATGGACCCAAGCTTGTGTTGGATCAGCACAGATAATCCGTGTTCTGGTATAAGAGGACCTCTTCTTCATCACAAACCTGATGAAGAACCTGATAATTGTGGCAAATTTCACAGAAATATATAAAAGGATAAGATGATGAGGTCATTACATTTCATATCCAGAGGTCAAAGGTCAACTTCACTGTGACAGCATAATGTTCTTGTGGATGTATTGACTATATTAACACATTCTTCTTCTTCTTCTACTTCTTCTTATTATTATGGTAGTATTAATAGTAGCAGTAAAACTAGCTAGCTGTTATAAGTATAAGTAAAATACTACTCACCTTCTTCTCTTTTCTTTGAGTGTTGTGTGGAGTTATGGGAGACTGGTGGTAGGGTCACTAAAGCTGCATCTGCATGACAGGAGAATAACTTAATAACTTGATAACAGGACTGCTCTTAGATTCATTCTAAAACACCTTGAACTGATTCGATTTTTGTGGTCAAACATCAAGGTAACCATGACCTCAAGAAACAAGAAACACATTTTTGGCCGTAACTCATATGATAAAAAAAAATTCACAGAAATATCTAATAGGATAAAATGATGAGGATATCCAAGAGGTCAAAGGTCAACTTCACTGTGATATCATAATGTTAAGCTCCTCCATAAAAAAAATAGTCTTTAAGTGCACATTTATGACTTTATGCTCAACGACCTCTCCTAGCTGAGGTGATTCACATTCACATTCACATCCCCAGTGGTGGGGAGTAACTAGTTATGTGTACTTACATAAAAAAAATGAGAAAACGTTTAATTAAATTTCAACTACTAATCAAAATGTCCAAAAGGGTTCCATCCAAATATTATTCTTTTCACTGCCAGACAACAACACTGGTATATTTTCAACTAAAAAGCAACACTGGACAAACCTCCAGCCTGCCTCTGTGCCCTCATCTGCACCAGCTACGCTCCTCCCAGTGGTTTTTAATGCATCGCTTTAACAGATTTGGCCAAAACTGCATTTTCCTGCTATGCATCTAGTATGTCAGTCTGTCTTGTAAAAGAGATTTTGACTCTCGGTGGAAAAACAACAACAACAAAAAATCTGCCAACAGAAAAGAAAAAATAATGAACTTGAAAAATTCCAAACTACCAGTAAGACCTGAACAGCAGAGACAGACTTACCCTCAGCTCTTGTGTTGGTGTTGTTGGTTTTATTACTGGTAACGTTGACTGAATGTAGAGTTGATGTCCGGTTCATGTCAGACTGAAGCTGAATACAAAACTCTCCAAACAGCATCTCCTCATCAAAGCTATCAGAGCTTCTTCTCTGTACGGACACTGCAAATCAACACAAAACATCTCAAGATGACCAAATTACAAATTTGTAAAATACCACTTCCACGCTATGAAGGGTTAGTGTTAATTAGCTAGCTAATTTAATCATTTTTGACATTTAAAGCCATCAACCAACAAAAAAACAAAGCGGAAAGCTACCACTTTTACCTGAAAAAGGATCTTCTTGTAAAAAGAAGACAATCCATGCAATGTTCAGTAGAGCCACAATGACCTGAACAATCCACTGCATGTTTCTGTTCACTGTATCTTCACTCTGTCAGATATGAAATCAGCTGCTGTTTGGTTATCTGTGTGGTGTGATGCCACCTTTTCAGGGATGTGCACGGATACTTTGGGGGGTGGGGAGGTGCCTGAGCAAAACAAAAAGGCACTCCTCTCATGATTATTTATAAAATATTATTTGGCCCTGTCAGAAAATGGTGAAAAAAGGTGGATCGCTGTGTTCCAAAGCCTAAGATGACGTCCTCACATGTCTTGTTTTGTTAATAATTGATTAATCATTGCAGCTTTAAGCACATCTTTACTTACTTACGTATTTATGTGTGTTTATTTCAATATGCACTCATGCAAATGTTTAATGCTCAAAAGATTTCTGCAAAATTATTAATTCACACAACAATGGAAAACAGGTTACCGACAAAATAATAGATATAATAAAAATGTCTTCATATTGTGGGGCTATTCCTCTCACAAAACTCCCAAACTTTTTGTTAGTGTTATCTCCATTTACCTGCAAACACGTGGGGCTTGACTAATAACTGGAAAACAATCAGTCATGTCATTGGAGCTCCTATCTAATAAAACCCAGTTACTACTCGAGCAAGTAGCTCAACCTGTAGTACCAACCTTGCAACAGAGACGACTTCTAATCCCTGTTGAGTCAGCAGCCAACCTGTGGTGATGAGCACAGTGTGCTGCCATGCCGATTTGAGCACATTCAAAATGTCAAGCTGACCAATCAGATTGCTTGGTCAAAGCTACCTGTTGTGTGGTAGTGATTTAATTAAACATCAGTGACCAACAATGCGAGGCTTAAGGCAAACTATCATGACACGTCTGTCACCAGTGAACGCTGCAGGTCAGAGAGACGTGCGGATGCTGCTGCTCTGCAGGGCGCTTCATTTGCGTGCTTTGCATTGCATCATTGAGAACTGATACCATGGGCCGAATGTAAAAACTGAAATATGAAATTAGAAAAAGAGATTATGAAAAAAAAAAATGCGCAAGCTGTATAATGTGCCTTCACCCTTCAAAGATTTAAAATAGTGTGTTGACGTGTGTCACAGTTTCCACAATTACCACAAAACCAACAGCAGATCTCAATGTGTGATTTGCTTTCACACGAACATGCTGCACACTTCATATCTACAGGTGCAGTTTAAGTTTCACCCTCTGTTTTTTTTATACATCTCTATCAAGATTAATCCCAGTGTGTAATGAATCTTTCCGTTTTTTTCTTTTTTTTTTTTTTTTTACAAAAACCCATGATCATAAAACAGGTGAGGACCAGACTGCAGTCTATATTGTAAATGAAACTCTCTCTTTACCACATTTTAGTAAAAAACCTGGAATGTTGCAGCCAGTGGCCTTTACCAGCAGCCGACTTTCATTTTACAAAATAAACTTGAACACAAATAGTAGGAACCAAAGGGGAAAATGACAAGGTCAAAGATTTCTATTATTCAACTTTTCACTACATTCTCATACACTTGTTACAGTCATAGTGTACAGTCATAGGTTGAACTAAGTTTGTTTATGTATCATATTTGGCTTTGGCCTTCTTCTGAGGTGGAGTCTGAAAGTTTCACCACGGTGCGGGAAAATGTCATCAAAGAAAGGATCCAGGTACAAACAGTAGGGGCAGCAGGATCATTTCAGTGGTTTATTGATACCTTAAGGCTTACAGCTAGGTGCAGAGGGTTTAACATTTACCCCAAAGACATTTTTAATCATCACATCCACGGACTGCTTTGGGTAAAACTAGTTAGCAACAACAGAGAGCTGAAGTCCCTCCCAAAAACAAAGATCAGACAAATAATCAGCACCTTCATGAACTGTAGGACTCACTGCTTAAAATCTATGTTTATGTGCTGCTGTGTTGTATTCTGCCTTGCCAAACTTAATTAAATGAAACAGAAACAGAATATAGTCAGTGAGAAGGAGGGTCATTCTCTCATAAGCTTACATACAATCCGACTTCTTTTTTGCAACCAGTGGAGTCGCACCCTGCTGGCCATTAGAGAGGATGTTCATGTGGTATGTTTGAAACCGTCTATCAGCGCAGGGCACTCCTATACCAGGGTATCAAACAACAAAGCAGTTTTTCTGCTTCGCTGTAGTCATTTTAGAGGGAACAAAGCATTTTTTTTTCAACACTGACCAGTTTTCTAGAAAGCTTTTCACTTGTTGTTAACATCACATGGAGGACAAAACTTCTTTGTTTGTTAGGGTTGGTGCAAATAAGAATAGATCCCCTGAGAATTTGTTGGAATCAAACAAAATTCACACAAAAGGAAACGTTTTTTTTATGTAACTGGAAAGGTTAAGGTTCATTCCAGCAGTAGGCTGATAGTCTCACTGTCTAACACGGTAGCTTCCTACTGTTGGGTTTTTGAGGTGAGCTGACACACATTGCGCGCTCGTCTCTGCAACCTCAGTGCACACAGGGGGAAAAACACACACACATCCTTCTGTTGGTGTCATGGCATTTTGCAGGCACACGTGAGGTTGTGCACACACGAACACGGATTGCTCATACATGTATGGATACGCCGAACCACGCCGCTCTTTTCCACTGCTTCAGTCGATCAATCAGACTTAATTTATATGGCACTATGACACAAAGCGCGTGGTTTATGCTCACATGTTCTTTCACGCGTGAGAGGAAAGACATGGCAGCAGATACTCCTCCATCCTGTGAAGGTTTTGACTTGGAAAAGCTGCCTGTACAGCTGTGCACTTTAGTTATTACAGATACAGCAACAGTTAGATCAGAGTTATGTTAACTCTTGTGTGCACTCAATCACTAAACACAGCTTGTGACCATATTGAGGCCATTAAAGGTTAAGTGTGTAACAATTAGGAGAATCTGTTGGTAGAAATGTAATATAATATTCATATAAATATTTTTATTTTTTGTAACCTTTGAATGAGCATTTTTTTTTATCTACATATACTGCAGGTCATCTTCCATGGAGACGCCATGTTTCTACATGTTTCTTGGATGCCGTAGCTTCTCCTGCAGCCACTTGGTTGAAATCTGCTATTTTGCCACTCGACGCCAGTAGATCCTACCCACTCGTCCTCTAAAGCCAAACTTAAAGCTCATTTGTTCGCCTCAACTTTCAATTAGTGCTTGTTCGTCGATTAGTTCAGGCCACGACTCTTTCTGTCTCAGGCTCAGTGAATCTTTTAAACCCAGTGCTTTTGGTCCATATTTGTCCTGCCGATGAGGTGCGTTTCTCTAACGCTCTGTTTTTTTTCCCACACACCTCTGAGCTGTTTCTCCTCCCTCTTTCTCTCCTTCTCCGTGTGAGGAGGTCACATGACTCAGGTCCCGCTTTGGCAACACCTGAAATCTTTCAACTTCATCCCGGATCCATATTCTTCTCAAATATTTTATAATTTACATCTATCAGAAGGTTTGTCATCAAAATGTTTTCTTAATCAGCCATTGCTTGTCTGTCTGTCCTGTCTGTGTCTGTGGCTCTTCTTCAGGTTCCTTTCACTTTTTGTTTGTCAAAGGGGATTTTGGGGGAGTATTTCTTCACTCGAATAGAGGGTATAAGTCGGGACAGCGGGCATCATACGCTGTACAGATTGTAAAACTCGCTGAGAATAATCGTGATTTGGGGCTATATAAAAAATTTTGATTTTATTTGACAGCTTAGCCAGAGGGTCCTCAAAAAACACAAGAACTATTAGAATAAAGACTTAATACTTATTTAACTCAGAATGTGTCATCAGTAAAATAATGGCTATGAGAGAGACCTTCACAGTGGACCAACCACTGTATCTATGCCTTACACCAAAATATGAAGGTCTTTTTGAAATGTAAGAACTGTTTAACCTTCATACATTTTGGCAAGGAAGGAATTCAGTTTGATACATGGAGTGGTTTCAGTCTTCCTGTGTTTCCAACAGAGGGCAATAGCACATGCAACAATGCCTGCCAGATAGACAGGAAGGAAACATTCAAATAGGATGTAAGTTAGCCAAAAGAAGTAACTGTAAAAGTTGCTATTTTTAGCTTGGGAGTGTCTTTTCTGTGCTAATATCAGCTCACCACAATGTCAGCTAGCTAGGTGGTGTTAGGTTTATTATAGGGTTGCCACTGACCCTGTATAATACAGGGCCTGTCCCTTACTGAGAAATAAGATGCACTGTCCCTTATCGAATCAATACAGTTCACAATTTGTCCCTTATTTTCATGCACATGATACTCTAATGCATAACACTGTTTTCATTTGCTTGGAATGACATGAGAAAATAATAAAAAAATAGAATAAAACTAAAGTAGTTTCTTTAGACACAGTGGAGACGTATTTAATCAGAATTACAGGCAAGTTGTCTGTCACTCAACGTCACTGCTGTGTTAGATGGTAAAAAAAGGAAAGCTGTCCAAATACAGACCACGAGTAGATCAGTCCCGTCAGATGGAGTGAGTATAAGGTAAACGGTACAGTCCAGAGTGGAGTTATTTTGACAGACCAGACGTTTTTTTCCAATGTCTGTAATCTGATGTTTGAATCCTTGATATAATTGTGCTTTAATCTTCCTGACTCTTTATTTCCTTTGTGCCTAGAGTAGCAGAGAATTTTGAAACTGATGCAGAAAAATCACAATTTGGTGCATAAAAATTCAACAGAATGCAGGAAATAAAATGTTTGACCCTCAAAATCTCATGAGGGAGGTTCCTCAGACTCCCTGCTTGATTTTTCGTTCACGCACCAGAGGTCACTGGCAAGGTGTCCCCCCCCCCCACACACACTGAACGTGGCGACCCTAGTTTATTTCCATGACTGTAATGGAGGGAAAGAAATGTTGTGTTATATGTGACAAAAACCTTTCATTTTTAAGAGAATGAAATGTGATTTGTAAAATCTGAAGCGGCCGTTTAGTGGCCTGTTAGTTTAGTCATAGACATTTTTTATACTGGAATAGCTCCTGCTGCATTTTTTTTGCCATTTAATATTCAGAAAAGTAAAAACTGACTGTTTTTTTTTTCATGGTCAGACTCTGCGAGACAGAGCAACCCTGCATGAAGGAGGAACCAAGGGGCCATCACAGGATTTGGACACACTGGATTCTTCACTTGGACTCCAGGTGAGCTTTTAAAAGCTGCGTGTGGCCGATAAAATTATCCACAATTACGTGACAAACTGAAGTAAAAGCTGCTGACTGAACTGAAATAGATTAAGGCCCAACAGACTTTTAACTGTTGGGATTATAAGAGGGTGGACAATATATTTTCAGCCAGTTTGGTGTTTGAAATTTTGTTTCACAAGACTCTGACCAAAGGAGCAATTTCATGTTAATTTTTTGTTTTTTATGTTTATTTTACTAATTTTTTTTTAAGTGAGTGTGTGAAAGGTGGTTTAATTAAAGTAATGTCTTATGACTGTCACAAGAAAAATGCCAGTATTTACTAAAGGACCCAAAACACCACCGCAGCATGTTCATGGTTACCTTTAGTGGGTGTGAGAATTTTGACTCTTATCTGTCAGGATCAAAGTGGAAACATGTCACCATGTCACCACAAAACCTCAGTCACAGTCTCTTTTGCCATCAATACAGGCAGTTCCTATTCTTAAAGTGGCCTTTACTGATAACTTTGTAATAACAAGACATCAAATGACAATGTGGGACAATGTGTGATGGGGGCATGATAAACCTTTCACAACCCGCTGTGCACAACCTGCTCAACAGCAGGCAGACAAAGTTAGCGACCAGCTGGTGAACACAGAGGAGCATTTAGCAGCTAAAGAGCCAGATATTTATCTCAGGGGTTAGTGGAGACCAAAAGAGAGTGAAAGGAGTCAATACTGGACTTGCAAACATCCTCCAACTGAATGATAATTGTGGCCCTGCCTGTATAAATAAGCAACTGTTAGAAATCCCACAGCAACACTTACATGACAGTTTACGTCCTGCTGATAGGAGCATCAGATCAGAAAAAGTTCATATAGGATGCAGTGTGCAGTGCAGTGTTACTAGTTTAACTACATTTCTCTGTAACGTGGTCGTAACGTCGCTGTTTTCTTCATCAAATACTTTAGTGATCAAATAACGCCGTAGCGTCCACAGAAACTACAATTCCCCACGCATTTCTAAACCTTAAATGCGTCTCTTCCATGTGACGTCACGTACCTGCCCTCATGGTGATGGCCGCCATAGAGTGTGTAGAAAAAAAATGGCCGCGAATTGTCGCAGCGGGGCAGGATGGCAGGCTCCAATCTCCATGGACAAAACCTTTACAAGTTCATGTTACTTATCGAGTCCTCACAGAACAGTTACACGTTCCGGTGTTTACTGTGGAACCCCAAAAGGAAGCTCCTGTCAACATCCAAGACGTCCAACACAGATTTAAGGACACACATCCAGGTATTTCCCGAAGTTAACACAACAATCGCTAGCTAAGCTAATCATCACAACTCAGTCAGCAAACACCAACAGCTAACATGGCGCTAGCTAGCAACATGTCCTTTGGCAGCAAAAGAATAAAACTGTAGGCAGGAAGAGGTAGGAAAAATGAGAAGACGGGAGAAGCTGGAAAGTATAACTTTGGGTTATATTACTCAGAAATATTACTTGTGCAGTTTTTTTTACAAACTTGTCTACAAAACCAAATTGTTGTGCTCAATTTAAATAATAATTTGATATTTGTATAGATGGCTCCTAGTACAGAGGGGGGGGGGGGTAATAAATATACTACTAAACACAGACAGACAGATACATAGATACTTTATTTTTTTTTACTTTAAAAATAGCTTTGATGTAGTTAAGCTACTTTTGTCATTTTATTGTAGCTTAGCTTGCTACATTTCTCTGGTGGGTGTCTCCAGTGTAGTGAAGCTTCATTTAATGTAGAATAACTCGTAGCTGAGCTCACTACATTTTGCAAGTAGCTTGCTCAACACTGATAGAATGTTTTCAAGTATTTTGTCATTTAATTTGGAGAAGACATTTGCATTTTTTTGTGCAGAAGTTGTTTTTAGACACATTCATCTCCAACATATTCCTTAATAAATAGTACATCAACAGTTTGTACTAAGAAGGGCGGAAGAGAGAGAGAGAGTGGGTCACTTGCACTTTAGTGAATTTATTTAAATAAGACAAAGCTTTGGAAATTACTAATTTATTAGAAAAATATTAACTATTTTAAAACATATTCTGCATTATGATGTATATAAGGTGAATTATCACCTAAGAAAACCAATGCTGTACTAAGATTATATTATACTACAGACAGAAAAGTGAACACAAAACTAAAATGAGGAATTCAACTCTCCTGCAGCCACCGTGTCTTTTATAACCAATAAGCTCTGATGGAGCTGTCGCTCTGTCACTTTTAAAATGACAATATGAGTAGAAGTTTTAAAAATGTTTCCATTATGCTTAGTTGACTTTATCCTGTGCCTTTAAAATGACAGACTGTTATTATGACGAACTAATTTATCTGTTAGGTGTGGCGCAGAGTGCTGCGGTCTGCAGGGCAATGACTCACTGTAAGATTGTTCTACAGTATTGTACTGTATTCTTCTGTCATTTGGCAGCAGGCTGGAGCCCATAAAGATAATGATTTGAGAGGAAGTCATGACCCCCGTGTAGCAAACTGACTAAATTTGTTAGATTAACAGCATCGATGGAGGATTAAAAACTTATGAATGAGGGGCATAACGAAACGAGAACTTTCTTTTCCAATTCATGATTCCGAAAGCGCATACCATGTTTTGCAATTTCATTCATTTTAGTGAACCCAATCACACTGTTTATGCTTCCTTCCTCATTCTGAGTTGTCACTTCTCCTTTTCATTGATGAGGAAATTCAACATTTCAATCAAGAACAGACAATCCAGTAAAGACATTTCTGTGCATTCCAGTATCAGCTGACAGTCTACTTTGTAGAACGCTGTTTTTTTTTTTTTTTTTTTTACTATTTGTAGGGATGACTGTTGGTGCTTTCACAGAATATTAATACAGTTAGATTTTTCATAAATACTCATAAATGTGGATTTAATAACAAATGCATAAAGGCAAATGATGGAACAGGCAGCAGTCCTGTAAATTCACAGGATTGCATCACTTTACTGTAATGCAACCTTTAAAAACCAGGACAAGTCTACATTTATGCCATGTCAAAATAAAACATATATATGGTATGATATTGCTGTATTTCCCAGCCCTATGTGCATTTACTGTGGGTTGTATCCAAAATGTGATAATGTTATCATCAATCACATTAAAGGGGTAGTTCACCCAAAAATGAAAATTCAGTCATTATCTACTCGCCCTCATGCTGATTGAAGGTCAGATCACTGCTGGAGTTTCACAGGAAAATAAGTGTTGCAGAATCTCCCAAACAATGGAAGTGAATGGTGACCAGTTTTCAAACGTCAAAAACAACTGGAGCAAAAACATAGAATGCCTCCATACTGCTCGTCTGGCATAATCCAAGTCTACAAAAGTCCTGACATGACATTTACACCCAGTCATAACACACACACACACACACACACACACACACACACACACACACACACACACACACACAGTTCAGACGGTGTGCATGTGCACATGAACGTTTACTAAGCTAAGGATCTACACTGAAGATTCAGGCTTCAATAACTTTTTATTTTTGAGTCAACTTGACAACTCTAGCTGTGTTTTGTGGACTAAAAATCTAAACTCTACCTTCAATCGCCATCAGGGTGAAGATATAATGACTGAATTTTCATTTTTGGGCAAACTATCCCTTTAACAAAAGCACATAAACTAAACATAGTCCTTCTGTAACAAATGCAACATTTGAAATGACAGTTTGGGGAGATATAAACAAAATTAAATAAAGACCACAAAGATGAAGAAGTGCAGAGTCGGGGTCAGTGCCAATTTTGTTGAGCTGTATTGTTTGAAGAAGGATTGCTGATTGATAACAATGATTTGACAGTGATTTCCTCTCTGGGTGCTGAGATTTATAGATGTTATGACTGTTTTTCAGCATCATATATCATGTCTTAACTAGGCTTGTCTCTGTTACATGCACAAACTCTACAAGATTAATCCATTGTGACTAAACCATGAGGTCTTACTTCTCTTTTCTTAGTTATCAACGGATATTGTCCTTATCCGCTGTAACCTGCAAGTGTCTGCAAAATGAAGTAAAAATACTGTAGTGTCTTGCCAAGAGGGCAATAGGACATGGTTTTCTTGAGAAATTTAATTTGCATCATCAAAGCATACCGAGAAACTCTGAGATCACAAGTTCTGCTTTTTAGAAGTTCTTTTTTTTTTTTTTTGCTAAAAGATTTGCCATTGAAACTCAGCAACACAGACTAATATAATAATAATTAATTTTTAAAAAATTTTTTGTTTATCAGTCGTTGAAAAAGCTGAGAAATTATCATGGGTGTTTTGATTATCTGTCTGGTGGGTTTCGTGAACTGTTTGTGTGGAAATAGACTCATGCAATCTTAGTCTTACTCTTAAATTTGAGTGGAAGCAAACACTGTGTCAGAGAGACACAACAAGGTAACATTAGCGATATGTTAGCAATAATATTAGCTATAAAAATGATGATTTTTCAAAAAAGGAAACAACTGGTTGTTAATTTATATTTTCATTCAGCCCCACCACCAAAACCCCAGCATCCACCTGCAGGCGCCAACAGGAGGTCCAAGATATGTGTTCATCACTCCTCAATATCTCTACCTCCAAACTCTAACTATGTTCTGCTGCTGCAATAAACATTCTTAAACGTGAGTTGTCTGACTGAACTAAAATAATCGATAGCTGCAGTCCCAGATGGTCGGCTCTGTCTCAGCATTGGCCCCGCAGAGTTCAGCGTGATGTAAACCAGCGCATGGCGTTGTGAGCCATTTTCAACCTGAGAAATGCTGATTTTTCTAAATTTATAAAGAAATGTCAACATTAACACCAGCATCAGTGTGTTTCATCATAATACAGTAATATAATTCAGTTTACAGCCCAAAAAACACATTCGATGTGCAGCAACTCCTTAAAGTAGACAAAACCCAGACAGAGCAAATTAATTTGGTTTAGAAACCAACTCGTGACTGGCAGCTCGTTTTACTGGCAGTAAGAAACCTGCTTCTTACTCTTTTTGGCAGTTCTTTGGCTTTTGGCAGCTTTTTATAAAGCTGCAAGAAAGAGAAAGAAGAAAGAAATGAATAAACCCTCCCCATTTAGTTTGTGGTAAGTCAGATATTCAATATATTAAGGAACACATTTCCACTTGCAAAGTAATTTTGATCTGTTATGCAGTCTGAATCGTCTAAATCATAACGGTGCCGACTAACAAGTCGAGACTTGTAACTGAAATGGCCGAGCATGCAAGGGCGGATGACCAAATTTGGGTGGAGGATGCTCGGAAAGTCTTGCGGTGGAAAGCCTCAGGATCTCCTTCCTTCCCCTTTTCTCAGCCCTGCACTAGCAATGACAGCAAGCAGCAGAGAAAGAGGAGAGATAGAAGGAAAGAAAGATGACACATTGGGTAGAGTGACCAGCACATGATGTTGCATTTACATTACTGCTGAAATCAGCAGGATTTCTGCCCAAATGCAGTCATTTTAAACAACATTAAATTGACATTATGATTAACTAACCAGGTTAATACAGTAAATTTCAATAAATACAAAATAATATGAATGCCTATTTATCTTTTCAATGTATGCGTTTGTCCTAGCTTACCTTGTTCAGAGCCTTGGGGGTTGAAGTGTATCCCAGTTTGCATTATTATATGTTAGGTAGGAACATTCTGGGCAGGATGTCAACCCTAACATTTATAGACACATAGACACATCCAAATGAAACTGATTTTTGGAGAAAATCTGCCAAAGAAAATGCCAATCAATGCATATTTCCATCTGCTAATGTTATGAGATTATCAGAAGAAGCGTGAGATTTTCACGTATATCACCGGACAACCCAGACTTAAGTCTTACCGAATTAATTTAAGAATGTTAAACAGGATTGTCTTGATGAAAATCTGTAACAACGTATTAGTAAATTAAAGCAGGTTTGTTAGTTTGCTATTTATTCATTCATGCATTTAATTTAATTGATGGTGACTTTTTACTGACAGAGATAAAATGTAATAAAAGTCTCAGTTTGAGAAAATTTCTTTTTCAGCTCATTCAATGTCATGATGAAATCACAAAAAAAGGAAACTGTAGACTACAGTGTCATCCAAATGCGCACTTTCCCCCCATCCAACTACACCCACACCAACAATGTAGAAAGCCTGATGAGACGCATCATCCGGTCAGTTTGCTCTGGTTCCTCTTTTCATCCTATAAAACCTGGAGGTCTGGTCCAAAGAGATCAGTCATCTCCAGCTGCCAGATCAGGCGATCAGCTTCTGCAAAGAACCTCTGGAACATCTCATCACGCGGTAACCATGCAGCTGTGCATCAGAAGACTGACATGCCTGGCTCTCCTCGCAGGGCTTCTGGTACTGGCAGAATCGGGCCCTAGTAAGTCTCCTCTCAGAGATCCTGCACCATATTACTCTGCTAGTCCAGGATTACAAATATATGTATTTGTACATGTATTTATTCAATGCTTGTCTGTTTTTTTTCCTGAAAAACAGATATAAAGCTCGCCAACTGCTGCACTGTAGTCAGCATCACGAACATCACTGCTCCCATCTTGGGCTACAGGATCCAGAGGAAGCAGCTGCCATGCGTCCGCGCTGTCGTGTAAGAATCACCTCTTTATTTCATTAAACACAGAGCCACGATCAATGATGTTGAAAATCCAAGTTCTTGATGAGAAGTGGTTTGGAGCTTGTGGTTGATTTTTTTTTCTTTTTTTGCCACCCAGATTTGAGACCACCGAAGGAGAAGTCTGCAGCCACTGGAAGCAGGACTGGGTGTTCGAGAAGATCAAGGAGCTAGAGTGAGTATATGCCTTTATCACCTCAGTCAGTCTCCAGTATTGATGATTTTTGTTGGTCGCATCAGACATGATGGACAAACTGTTTTTTTTAACTATTTTCTCTTTTTTGTGTGTTTTACAGGCAGGCCCGCACAGCAAACACCACTGCTCCTGCTACCGCCACCTCTCAAACCTCCAGCCCTTAGAAAGCACTCCTCACCACCATCTATAGCTAGTTGTCTTGCATTAATTTAAAGTATTTAAAATGCTTTCTTATGTGATATTTAATATTTATTGCTTGCACTATTTATTTGTTGCTCTATTTTCCTCATACGTATTTGTTGCTCTATTTTCCTCATACGTTCCTGCATGTGGCTTACAAGTGATAAAGATGCAAAAAGTGTTCATGGTGTCCATTGTTTGCTGTAAACAAAAATAAATGTTCTTGTCTTTTATCCATATGTGCTGTTGTTGGTTTATACTGGAAATCAAAGGTAGTTCTGCTCATCAAACCTTATCAAATGACCATCATGACAGAGGCACAGCTTTTCACAGATCGATTCTGCCATCTAGTGGGGATATGAAATTATGTCAGGACAGTTTGAAAAGAAAGAGCGTGTCATTGAGGCAGTCACCTTGCCTGACTGGAGAGCCAGCCCCTTGGGGTGCTGATCTGAAATAGCACGAGAGACAGCCTTCCCTGTCAGTCATGTCATGCATTTGCATGAGCTCGAGGGGGCAGGACAGCTCAACCAAAAGTTTTCAAACACCTTCCAGCAGATGTGCTGTCAGCATCCTTTTCTAAGTGCATCAGGCAGGCACGCATATCACGCCACTAAAACAAACAACAACAATCTACTCAGTTTGCACAAGTTGTGGTCCTCATGTCATCTATAATTTAGAAAATACACCTTTTTAATGATGTTATGAGTTTTTACATGCTCCTTGAAAATATAAGTTACATAGTTTAAAGCACCAATTGCTCTTCAACCAGTGTTAAAAAAAATAATTTTGAAGGAATAGTTTGGATTATTTGATGTGGGGCTGTATGAGGCACTTATAAGTAGTCAGTGTATTAGCTACAGCAGATGCTGGTCGTCACGCCCTCAGTTTGGAGAAGCAGAGGGGGGCACTGACACAGAAGCTAAGCAATGTCCTACTGTGGACAGGGTCAGCAACAAAAAGATATTTTAGCCACCTAAAAAATGTCCTCCCTATGAAATCATTATCAGTTTAAGTGTATGGTATATTTAGACTATTTTGACCATTTTACTTTACCATTACACAGCCTTTTCCAACAGAAAACCATTGTGACACAAGCCAAATATCACTATCTCCAAACCAGCCCAAGTCCATAAGTGAAATTGATAATTTTATGTCACAGAACACTGGGGTTGCTGGTTTACCGCTGCCTCGATCTGTTAGCTTGTTTGTATTATTATGTGTCCTCTGTGTTTTAGAAGGTCAGTTTGGAGTCACTGCAGTCACATGATAACGTGAACTAACAGACTGAAGCAGTGGTAGAGCAGCAACTGACTGCAGCAAAATGACTGATTTTGTCAATGGAGTTTGGTTGCTTTGGAGAGAGCAATATTTGGCTTAAATAAGAGTAGTTTCCCGTCAGAAAAGTCTGTCTGACGGCAAAGTAAAGGAATGAAAATATTCTTGTACACTTGAAGTGACAGATCTTTTTAGTTGGGCCTTTTTTTTTAATTAAAGGCATAATTCATCCCAAAAATCAAACATACATATGCTGGCCTGCACTATTTTTCCAGCTAATTAATTTTGGTATCAGTTGCCAAGTTGTGGAGATATCAGCTGTCGAGATGTCAGCCTTCTCTCAAATACAAGGGGACAAACTGGCACTCAGCTTGTGGTGCATAAAGCACCAAAATAAAAAATACATCATCATGGCCCAGTTATTCAAGAGAGCACAGACCCTGTTCCGAGCAGCTTTATGTAGAAACTACTTTCTTTCTACAATAGAATCTACCAGAACTACTTTCTCTGATCACAACAAGGTCTGTGGATAATCTTGGGTATGCGGATCATGATTTCTGGAAAGAGATGCTGGTTTTTATTTGTTTTTTTATGTATTTTTTGTCCCTTTGAGCGCCACATTTAGAGAGAATGCAGACATCTCTGCAGCTGATATCTGAAAACTCTGCAACTCACAGCAAAACAATCTAGATGGATAAATAACTATAGACGGCAGGGGGAAAGTATGTATTTTTGATTTTGGGGAGAATTGTCCTTTTAAGTGGCTAAAATATATTTTGTTGCTGAGTTCGACCACAAGAGTTTATTGCTTAGTTTCAGTACTGGTCCTCCTCTCTGCTTCTCCAAACTGGGGGCATCCAGACGGCCATCTATTGTAGATAACACACTGACTTTCAACCCCACATCAAATAATTCAGACTGTCCCTTTAATAGTAACTTAGCCATGACCACATTGAACGTTACATGAGACCCTTCGGTGAGACAGTGCTGTAGATTGATTAAATAAATGTGGACAACAATGCTGGAGTAGTATAAAGTAAATTTATTGGTTTATGAGAATTGCTATTGGCATATTTTAGCACATTAACTTGATTAAATGTGTTTCATAGCAAGGAACAAAACATTATAGTCACAAAAACATTTAAAAACAGAAATATTCACCTAAATATTTGCTAAGTGGCTAAGTGCTTAATCTATGTCAATATTCTCAAAGCTGTTGTTCCTAGGTTCCCCTTAACTCATGATTAAATGAAGTATTATGGCTGAGGCTGCATATATTCAGGCAAGTAAAAGTAATTAGCTTTTCTTTGCTTTTTCAGAGAGAATATTCCCAACATGACTGGATTACACCGGGTTCAATTTCTCTCAAACATTCCCCCAAACTGGCATTTCTATAACACAAATTATTTAGCTCCAAGTCTCTTAAACCTGTTTTTTTTTGCTAATAGAAACTTTCACTGCTGTTTGTGAAGATCTCTGCGGTACTGAAGAAAGATCCACTTCCACCATTAAGTGAAGGAGTCACACTTTTGCTCATCTGAGTGTCACCTGCAGCAGAGCCAGCCTTGGACATCTTCTTCAGTTTTGCACTATGAAGAGGCAAGTTTTTACTCACAATGCACCAATAACAAAACAAGCAAACAAAAAAAACTTGTTCACACACAAAGTTTGACCTGATTATAAGTCTAAACTGAAACTGGTTGGTATTTAAGAGTGAGTAGGAGTCTCATACCTGAGTAAATCTAGATTTTTCCTCACCCACGCATCGTCCGGGTTTGCACATATCTCAGCCTTCTTAACTGTGAGGAAACTGCAATAATGAGACACATAATCAGACACACACAGAAAACACTAATATTGTTGAGTGTATAATTGTATAATCTAAGTATAATGTTTTGATAATGGTGCCTATTTCATACTAGTTCCACTACCAGTCATAAAACAATACTTATTTGTACAGTTTTCTACAAAAATCAAACTAAGCCATCAGCGTTTTATGTTGTCTTACAGTAAAAATGTAGCCGTACAGGAACTTTAAAGCCACTACAAGGACCTTTCATGTTATGTTGATTTTGGAGATCCCTGTGGACAGAAGCGGTAGTGTTTCCACGGCCGTGACCACAAAATATCACGTCAAAAATAAAATTATCTGAATGAAAATCTCCTCCCACTTCCTTGTAACACACTACTCACTGTACCTTTGCCTGGTCTGGTCTCGTCTGATTTCAAGGAGACCCGGACCCGGCGGCAGCCACAGAGAATAACTACATAGAAATAGCCGATCCTCTCTGGGACGACCTTGTTTGCTCATGTAGGTCATACAGAGACATCAGAAACAAATCGAGGCTTTTTCATAGCCAGTTAAAAACTGCTTGTAGTAGCTTTAAATAAAATAAAATTTAAAATTAGATGATTTGTGATCCAATCTGAAGTTTACCTCATTTTTATCATCAGGTCAATTTAAATTTTTAACTGTGTCACATTTTACTTCCAGATGTTCTTGTTTTAACTGTTTCATTCAGGTTTTTATTTATTCTCATCGTTTTATTGTGGCTTTTACTGTCACAAGTTTCTTATTGGTGTTTCTTTGTGCCTAATAGCCTTTATTTATTTTTTACTCAGCTGAATTATAAATGAAATCTCTACCTCAATGTTTTCCGATTTAAAATAAAGGTGGGATGGACAAATTAATAATTTACATAGTGAAATATCTGATCAAAAAATAATCAAACAAAACTAGGCTTCTGAGCAACTATTCAGTCACAACTTTCTGTCGGTGCTCAAGAAACAGAGTCGAGGCTGTATTGTGTAATTGGACTTTTGTCAATCTTTAAAACTGGACAGCTTGTGTACAAATAATTTATAAACATAATTTATGGAAATATGGAGCAGACCAAACAGATGCGAGTTTTGAATTTCAGACAGTTTTGACAGCAGAATGTTGTGGTAGACCGGATCAAATGGATTTTTTCTTTTTTTTCCAACAGCAAGAAATTCTAGAGAAACAATATGCCACAATTCCACAAAACAAACACCAGTGATTTATGAATATTTAAAAAAAAAAAAATAGGGTGGAAACCACTGACAGTGATCATGGTCAGAGTGATCAGCCGCTTATATTGATCTATGAAATCTATAATCACATGAAAAAAAAATTGTTGGCTGATTCTGTTTGGTACTTTACTCCCATGCCTTGCTGTAACCTGTCTGCTTTTGCTGCTGCCTCCGTTTGTTGCACATTGAAAACATGACGGAAAAAGAAAGTCATTTTCTCTCAGTGGAAAACTGAGTGTCTTCAAAGATTACGCTAAATGTCAAGAACAAGCCAACGAGATGCAGCAGCGAAACTACAGTAAGCCATATCCTTTATTGAGTACTGGGTTATAGTGCATTTTAATTAGACAGTTATACATTAATTTAATTTGTGCAGTAATTTGAAAAGTCAATAAAATTCAGTAAATAGTGAAACTGTCTGTTTTAATACTTATATTCACTTAGTCTTCTTGCACCTTCTTGTGTAGGTTTGATGTACCATGACAGTGATATTAATATATTATGGTCAGTTTTGATGGTTTCATAGGAAAGAGTCTTACATGATCGCCTTGATGTGACAGTTTTCCAAGTTGCTTTGTTCTCTGTAGCCCTTAATACGCTGGAAGGGTATTGGCTTCTTAGTGTAGCCCGGGCAACAGGCTCTGGCCCTGTTGGCACCTACTCCACACACACACAAACATACCAAATGAATGATTGATCAGTTCAGTTTAAAGTCCAAATGTAATATTTTCTGTATTTCAATATGATTGACGAGCGGTCGGATGTGATGAAACAAACTTACGGACAGCTGGAACTGGACCGAGCAGGCCCAGTATGAAGTAGAGAACGACCACCACCCTGATCATACCTCTGGGAGCCATGTTGACAGTGAAGAACCAGCGGAGAACTTGCTAAACACATAACCTCTCCACATATATATACCTATCCCTCAGGTTGTTTTCCTTACCTGTGGCTCTTAAATTGGGGACAGGAAGCCCACTGTTGCATCATAGCTGCCAAACCTGCAGACATTGCACTTTGACCACAAATTAAGCCTCTGCTGTGCCATTATGCAACACCCAGATTTCTTTGTGTGGGCTCGTGGGCCTGTGAGAGCATCACTGTGGAACTGATGCACAGATGCATTATGTTCATATTGTCTCCTTTGGCTCTAATCTAAATTTATGCTTTCTGGGTTAATAATCATGCTGTGAAGTTCTTCATATACAGCGCAGCAGATCCTAATCGTCACACGCTCTCCGCTTCATTTAGATTTCCCCAGTATATTGCTTCATATTAAGCTCTCAGTGCATATGCATGCATAATTACACATTGTAACACAAAATATTGCCTTTATATTTCTTCATATATTTTCTAGGCTTGACAGAAGTGACTGTAATATCCACTGTCATAATTTGACATTGTAGCTTAAAGCTGGAGTGAGGGTGTTTTACATAATCAGCATTCTTGAGAATGTTTTGTGGTGAGAACTGATGGAGTATGAGAGGCTTGTCAAACCCCCACCTCCTTGTTAGCATGACCTATTTAGTTTGCAGAAAGCTGACAACTCCAAATCTAGCTCAGCTGACCTAGATAGACGCAACGTCTTCAACTTGTAAACGCTCTATAGAGTACTGTACGTCTCAAAAACTACATGTACAAGCTGTAAATGACTAAAAATCAACACCTCCTGCGCAGTAAAATACTGTGAAAGCAACATTCATGAATGAATTCATGAGCGCTGTACGGGCACTGTGGGTTTTCCGTGACATCATTGAAATTACATGCAGCATGAGATTGCATGTAGATATTTTCCCAGACAATATGTAGACACTAAAACTAAACTGGTGGCAAATGATTTGCTTTGTACGGTCTCCAGATTCAGCTGATCCCTGAAGGAGAAATCTATTTTTTGTTGCCCTTTTCACAAGGAAATCAAGAGTGTGAAGGTCAATAACAGATTAAGGCCTCTGCAGCTGATGGCGATTGAGTGTGTTTTGCTCAAGGGCACCTCAGAAACGCAGATGATTGCTGTCAGAGCACGGAGGCCGCACTGCCAGTCGAATGAGTCTTCCAAGCACCACCACATGAACTGTAGCTGTGATTAATAAGTGTGTATATGCCAGAAATTTGTAGATTTTTCATCTCCTGCGCCTCCAGACACAAACTGACACGACTCAGCTTCATAGTAACTTTTCATAGTCAAAATTAATGCATGTTTAAGAATACAAGAATCCACCAGAATTAATTCAACAGGAAAAAAATCAGGTGAATTGACAGTTTATTCCTGCTATTGTGTAAATAAAGTTTAGAATGTATATCTTTCTATGGGAGTAACAGTCATAAGGAAACACATCCTGATACACAGCACAAAATTAGCACCAGCCATCAGCCAAATGCTAGTGAAGAGGGTGATATACTGAAAAAAGAAAAATTGCTGGACCAAATTTAATAATCAAATTCAGAGTTTAAGCCAAGTCAAGTTAAAAGTTCACAATTTTGCAACAAAATTATTTGCTTTACCAGAAGCTTTACCGGCTCCTAAACAATCAAATAGTGTGGTTTCAGGAAAATTAGGCTTGATAGTAACCTACATATATATATATATATATATGTGTGTGTGTGTGTGTGTGTGCGTGTGTGTGTGTGTGTGTGTGTGTGTATACACATATATACATACCTAGACAATAGCTAGTTCAGTTCAGTGATTCTAGATACACTTAAACAGCTCATCACCAACATAAACAACATAATACATTTGGTCACAAAATAGGATTTTGTCTAGCATTTAAAAGAATGGTGGCTTAACTGCAGGTGGAAAAATGTGGAAAAGATGTGGATTTCAGGACTTCAGGCGCACAGTACAAAGAGAAACCTTACAGGTGCGCCTTTACTGAAATACAATTAGCAGGTTAAGGGAACAGTTTCAAGTTGGAATAATTCAGAAAAACTACCATCACTGAAACAGAAAGCTGAGCGAAACTCATTTGAAATAATACATTACTTCAAATACTGATAGAGTATTTGAGTACTGTTGATTTAACAGTGTAGATTTGCTGTACTTGTCAGCCAAAAAACAATGATAATCTATTGAGTGGCTGGTAAAATTTCAGTGTTCACTAGTCATTTTGCCAGTGGGAAAAAAGTTCATCTTTCCTGTGCTGATAGATAAGCTTTAATATTACACGTCAGTGTTGTTTTTGTCTGTCACAGCCTAAACATCACCCTGTCTGATCTATGAAGCCTGAATTAGTTGTGACTGTTCTGAGGTTTGTCATTTCATGACACTTTCAGAGATCATGACTCATTATGCTCTCGTGATGACTTGCCCAACTTGCACCCTCCTTGAAACCTCCTCTGTCCTCCCACTTGGCAGTCCGGCCCACACATCTCAATTTAGCACACCACACAATCTCATGCCACATTCAGTGATGACCAACAGCAGCTTTTGCTGCCTTCACCCATAGGGGGGCAGTGTTGGTACGAGCCACTGATGGATGTCAAGCAGGACATGATAAATGGATGTGAAGTGAATGCCCCACACAACCTGAATGTCTGTCACAGCAACAAAAGGGATTGCTTGTCATAATGTGAAATGCAAATCAGGCTTTTTTTTAAAATTCTACTACTGTAGAATACGATGGTTTCAGCACTGTTCTAAAGTCATCCAGCAGCAGAGAAACAGTAAATCAAACAGTAAGACATGAATCACCTAAACAGTCTCTCCCACAGCAAATACTATTCAAGTCGAATCATGTCATGAACACAATGTGTTTTCACACATTGAGGGGCGGTTTGTAATCTGGCGTCTAATCCATCCTGTTTCCGTGCATTATTTGCATATGTTTGTGTGACCTACTGCAACTGCTGATAAAGACAGAGGTAACGTGATAAACTGGACGATCATCTGTTTGACAGTCTAATCCCTGCTAATCCTCAGTAAAACACAGTTTCTTATCATCATCCTGTGGTCCTCAATGAAACACACACAAACACACACTTTCCTCTGAGGTTACAACCCTACTGCAGATGATAATTCTCATTACTGATTACTTTGATACATTGTTTTAGAACTGAAGCTTATTTGTTTATAAATTGATTAGTTAATTAACAAAAAGTTCACAGAAATCATATTGACTGTTGTAAATTTTTAGCACAATGCCAGACCTTTTACAGCTTGTTAAAGATCCAATATGTAAGATTTACAGGGATTTATTTGCAGAATATAGCAGTAAGTTTGTTTTCGTGAGTGCATCACCTGAAAATAAGAATTGCTTTTGTTACCTTACAATAAGCCTTTTGTGTCTACAGAGGGTGTTGGTCCTCTTTTACTGAGGCCTCCATGTTGCACTGCAGCCTGCAGTTACAACTGGTTCACAAAAATTGAAAATAATGGAAAATGGGTTGTATCTCCCCAGTAAAAGAGATGTGATGTGCACATTTGTGAACAAGGCCATAACTTAATTGATTATTTAATCGTGTCTCTTATGGGGAGTTTCCTCTGTCCTGTCAAGTATAACTACAGTTTTCAGTTTTGCCACTTAAATGTCCCACATATTTGCTGCAGTGACATGGAAACGAAACTGAAAGAAGCCTCTCAAATCATTAAACTAAACTGTTAAAGAATACAGCCTGAAAAGCTCACACTGCTCAATACAATTTAAAAGGTAATATAGACTGCAGGGACCAGTTGAGGGGGTGGGACAATAAGGCACATTTCCCCAGTAAGAAAGATGTATGTGCATTTACGCACAAGGCACAGCAGCGCAACTTCATTTTCTGCTTAAATATTAACATTATTTCCTGCAGTGACATTACTGTGCACATGGTAACGTTTAAAATGACTGAAAGCAGCCCCTCTGATCATTAAAGTAAATTGTTAAAGAAAACACTCATACATCAATACACAATAAAGAAATCACCTGGGAAGTTCACAGTGATTTGATACAATTCAAAAGGTAGTCTAGCCTACAGAGGCAGGTAGAGGTGAGGATGCATGTCTCTATATTGGAGAAAATAACATGTTCGGGTGGGTTGCAGGTGATACATGGGGATTTGGATGAAGTCAGCCCATCCACTCAATACTGTTCTCGTAACCAAGAATGGATTTTTTTTAATTCCTCGCTGAAAATGAAATATTTCTTGACTGTTGGTCTAAACAGGCAAAACAAGCTATTTGAAAATGTCATCTGGGACAATAATTGGCAGATTAGTGAATGCTGAAAATAATAATTAGATGCAGCCCTAAATCATTCAATCCAAAATTGTCTGAAAATAAAATGCATATCACAAGTCACCAAAGTGATTTCCTGCAGATATTCCATTATGAAAAGCAGCTTGTCCACACCATCTGAGAAGCCATGTCCAGAAAATGACTTAGTAATTGATAATTTTTTTTGGCCACTTTGGGCATTTTAACAAGCTGTAAACACAACATTGACAAATTATCACCTTATCAACTAGATTGACTAACGTGTGAGCAAACACTTGCCTGTTACACATCCAGCAGACACTGAGCCTCATTAGCATTCCTTCAAAATCTCCCTCGAGCTGAGGGGAAATGCAGACTTGGTGATAATTCTGTGTTGCTTTGTCACTACGAGCGACTTCCTTTACATCACACAGTCATTCGACCCTTTGTTAGTATAAACATATTGATAAGTGAAGCTTTAATAACAAATCCCTCACTGATTAATCATTGACTAATTGTCCTCAGCACTTCAGAAGGACTCCTCTCAGCCTCTCGTGCTTTGTCTCTCATGTTTACAGAAGCTACTACTTGATCAAAGGCATGCATGCATTTTAATAATATTTTCTTATTATGCTGTTATTTTGGCGACTGCAACATTTTGGCCAGTGTGTTTGCTTGAGGGTAGGTGGGTGTGAAACAGACTTTTTCTCCTCCTGGGCCCCCCTCTCCTCCCTCTTTTTGGACTCATACTGGTGGACGGAGGGCAAGAGAAGAGGGGAGGGGAGTGTTGAGGAGGGAGGCTGAGGGTAAAGGGAGGGGGTCACCATTGAGTTGTCCACCCACACAAGGCCCCCTCTGGTCACCTGCGTGGGCTTGGGCCAGAAGAAAGGCGAGGAAAAGAAGAAGAACAAAAAAACGACAGCTTTCTAACCCCAAACGTCAAATGTGGCAAAGGATCTTGGGATAAAAGCGTTTTAAATTAGCAAGAAACTTCCTCAAAACTACAGAAAGGGTCATTGTCAGTATTCTTAAAAGCTCTTCTTAACAGAAGAGAGTTTCAGCAGCGAGAGAGGCAGCAGAGAGAAGAAAAAACTCTCAAAGCACTTGGCTATGGCATGATCTCAAAAAAAGACCTGGTTTATCATAATTAGAATTGTTCCAGACTGTCAAACCCGTGAGGCAGGGAAAACAATGCACTCTTGGATATTTTATTGAGGAGTTATGGTAAATTACTTGATGTATAATTATGTGAGCCGGGCAGATTCTGTCCTCACCGTCTCCTCCTACATCCCATCTGCCCTGTGTGTCCAGAGAGTGGGTGACTGAAGTAGCTGCGGGGGGGATGAGGAATTTATTGTGGAAAATTATAAGAAAACTTGTGATGTAACAGTCTGAGTTGCACTTCTGCCGTTCGAGCCGACACCGCAACGTCCTCGGCCTCCAAACAGAATGAGCAGCAGAGGAAGAATAGAGGGGAAAAATATAGACTTAAAGGACCTCTGTGACATTAGGAAGCGCCCTGAGCGTATTTTAGTCTGGCAGAGCTCACTCCTGGCCAGGGAGACTCCGGAGGATACAGTGAGCCAGAAGAGGTGAGGAGAACAGAGGGGAAGAGCGTTAGACTGGTAGAAAGAGGAGTATTTTTAGGGTGGTCTGTTATCTGCGGAGACGAGGGCGTGTGGTATCACAGCCGGGTCACATCGCTGAGGGGGGAAACAGCACGAGCTCTCCGCTGAGACGGCAGATAAGGAGGAACAGAACAATGAGATTTCTCCATGTCTCTCAAACGCACACTAGACTCTTAGAAATAGAAGTGCTCACTAGAACCATAAAGGGTTCTTTGGCTTGTCCCAGGACAACCCCTTTTGGTTCCCGGTAGAACCAACCAATCATAAAGGTTCCACTTCGAATACTTGGAACCATCAGTGTAAGGTGTCATCCAGAACCCCCTATGAGAGGTTCTATAGAAAACCCTTCTATGGTGTAATTGTTCCACCCAGAACCGTCTCTGGGGGTTTTATCCAGCAACACTCCACCTTCTAGGGGTGTATTTGAGAAAGGTTTCACCCAAAACCCTCTAATGGAGGTTCTACAGAGAATCAGTCTATGGTGTAATTGTTCTATCTAAAACCCTCTCATGGACCTTTTCCACTAACATGGAAGCGGGCTCATTTCAAGTTTTATCCGGAACACACTGTGGGGGTTCCACCAAGAAGCTTTTTATAATCCAAGGGTATTGTCTAGGACCCATTCTGTGGGTTCTTTTGAGAACCTTTTTATATTTCAAGGGCTTTATCCAGAACACAGGGTTTTATCTAGAGCACACTCAGAGGGTTCAACCAAGAACCTTTTTATATTCCAATGGTTTTATCTAGAACCCACAGAGTAGAGAGTTCTGCTTAAAGGGTTATACCCAGAACCATATGTGAAAGGTTTCACCCAAAACCCACTAATGGAGGTTCTACAGAGAACAATTCTCTGGCCTAATAGCTCCACCTAAAACCCTCTCATGGGCCTTTTCCACTGACATGGAACTGGGCCCCTTCCAGGTTTTATCCAGAATACACTCATTTTCATAATCCAAGTTCTGCGGGAACCTTTTTATATTCCCAGGGTTCAAGGATTTCAATAATCCTTGAAAAGCACTTTCTTCCAAAATGGGTTTTTTGGATGGCATGTTCTTAATGCAAACCTTAGTCTTACAGAGACCCCTTGACAAACCCTTCTCTCAAAAAAGGGCTCTTCAGGAGCAAATGGTTCTGGGTACAACCTCCACCCCACCGTTTTAGAACGTTTATTTCTTAGAGTGAGTGTTCTTGTAACCACATCCACAGGAAGACGCACTGCAGCCTCATTCTCACACATCCTCTCACAGACATTTAGAAACCCTCAGACAAAGTGAAAAGATCACATCAGAACGCAGCCTCGGTGCTCCACGGGTGACCTGATCTGATCTTTTGACTGATAAAAAAAAACAACATTATTATTTTTGAATCTCTTCCCTTGACTGTTTATCTCTGTCCTCTCTCCCTCTCCCTCCCTCTCTCTCTCTCTCTCTCTCTCTCTCTCTCTCTCTCTCTCTCTCTCTCTCTCTCTCTCTCTCTCTGTCTCTCTCTATCTCTCCTCTATTGTCGCCCTCTGAAGATGTAAATGCCAGCAGAACAGATGGATGTAGAGAACATCTCATCACTCTGACACCGTGTTTATGCAATCACACACAAACACGCACACAAACACACTCTATACGCTCTGAAAGCAAGATGCTGATGGAGATTTCCTCAATCATCAAAGTGAGCACATGATGCACACACACACACACACACACACACACACACTTTTGGTGTTTTGGTGGTTTTGATGAAACCTTCTCTTCGCTTCTTGCTTTGTTTATACTGAACACACGTGCAAGAACACGGCCGCATATCCACATGCACACACACAAATTGATTAATTTGACAGACTGCACTCTTAGAAATTAAGAACCTAACTAGAACCATAAGGGGTTCCTTGCCCAGTCCCTTTAGGAACCCCTTTTTGTTGTGGTAGAACCTTTTATCAAGGTTTAAATTGTAACTCTCTCAAAGAGTTCTACCTAGAGCCTAACATAAATGGCAATTCCTAGAACCAACATAAAGGGTTATACCTAGAACCATCCGTGAAAGACTATGGAAGATTCTACAGAGAACTTTCAATGGTTCCACCCAGAACCCTCTTCGTGGGTATTTTCCACCAACATAGAAAAAGCCCCGTTCCGGTTCCTACCCCTAATCTTAAACCGTAGTGAGCATTTCTGCCAAAAAATAAACCGGTTCGCAACCAGAAAGGTTGGTTCCCAACTGGAATCAAAAAATAGCAGGTTTTTAAAAGTTGCCATCTCATATCCTACAGATCGTTGTACATCGTACAGGACCCTCTGTGGATCATATCCTCGAACACAATGGTGCTGCACACTTGGGTTTGTTCTCTAGATAGCACCAAGTTCCAAGAATCTTGAATGGAACTGGTTCAAGAATCAGAGATAAACTAGTGGAAAGGGGGCCTGAAGTGGTTCTACTGTGAACCTTTTTATATCCCAGGGGTTTTATCGAGAACACACTCAGGAGCTTCTACTGAGAAACCTTTTATATTCCAGAGGTTTTCTTTACAAGCCACCCGGGAACTTTTTTTCTTATGGTACAAGGATTCGAACAAACCTTGAAGAATTCTGTCTTCCGAAAAGGCGTCCTTGAGCTCTTTGATGAACCTTTTCTTCAAAAAAGGGTTCTTCAGAAGCAAATGGTTCTGGCTACAGCCTCAGCCCTTCAGGAAGAACCCTTATTTCTTAGAGTGTAGCAGCTGTTATGGAGAGAACTGGGTACTAACGAAACGCCTCTGACATGCTAATGACGCTTTGTCGACCCGGGGAGTTCAAGCGCACACACTCACACCGTACAGATTTAGAAAATCTGACTATTATCTGTCGTAGAACCCGGAGAATACCAGTCTGGTCGTATGAATATTAAATGGTTTTAGTTCCCAGTGCGATATAAGCACTGTGTGTAGGACTGCGAGCCAAATGAAACCCCAACTCGCTCCAGGAATATCTTAGCGAGGCTTTGAGGGAAGATCCTTTTTCAACACCCAACACCACCACCACCAACCCCCCCTCTTCACCACCACCCACCCACCCAATCAAATCCTCACTGGCAGTACGCTGCTCCTCATCTCTCTTCTCTGCTTCTTTTGTTCATCTCTCTCTCAGCCGCCCACACACCTACCGTCCCTCGGGCTTTTCTCTTTACACTCTCGCACACATGCACACATTTACATTTGGCTACTTCGTATGTACTTTGCCTTATTTCTTCCTGTCCTTTCCGTTCTCTTTATCATTAGTAGACACTTGGAGATGCTGTGTGTGTGTGTGTGTGTGTGTGTGTGTGTGTGTGTGTGTGTGTGTGTGTGTGTGTGTGTGTGTGCAGGTTCGTATGTGTGCACATACAAACAAAAACAGACAGGCCCTATATTTAGTGCTTTACAATACAGATGTGTGGGCAGTGGCCATCTGGGGCCCCAAATAGAACAAAAAGTAAGTGTGTGTGTTTCTGTTTGTGTAGATGTGTGTTTGTGCCGCAGCGTAGGGCTAAGGGCCAAACTTAAAGTAGAGGTTTGAAGCTGGGGGCCCGTTGTGGAAGCCCCCTCCAGAGAGCTGGGAATCTCAGGGGAGAGTGGGAAAAACATCCCGACGGTCATCAATCAAAACTTCGGTGACACAAATGACCAGAAACAACGGAGCGTTCTCCATCCATGTCAACTGTGTCACCTCCGCCCCACGGCCATGTCCCACCCACCTGTGCCGCGGCCCCATAGGCCCTCGCCGCACGCCGCCCGATGCGATTGGTCCGTCGGTCCCCGGGCGAAATCGTGATCCCCCTCTCGGCTAATTGGGCCTTTGTGATTGCGCAGTCTGTCGTGTCGCTGGGGGAGAATGAAACGTGAAAACGGTATTATGGTGGATGGGGGAAGAGTGGCATGTCGAAGCGGGGAGATCGTTTTTTGGCGTCTCAAAGCGCCAGATGCTCTTCCTGGGTCCATTATGATGCCTTACAGGGGATCGAGATGGTTTCGACGTAGCAACTGTGAAGACACAAAGCGGGATGGAGACCAGCACAAGCACATACATGCAAATGCAGGCGAACACACATACAGCCCTCTTGAAATCAGCCAAACACTTGCGATTCGACACTTTGAGGTTATGAGACCTTGCCTTTCTGCATGTTAAGCACAGAGTAAACAAAGTGGAGCATATCTCTGTTTCACCTTTGTTGCTTAAAATGTATGACAGATAGGGGTAAACCCCTCTGGATCAATGCAAATGAAAGTATTTACTTCTTCAAGCAGAGAGTGATTGTTCGCCAGAGTCTTTGAGAGACGGGAGAGTGTAGGAGGACGGGTCATGAGCCGGCTCTTTGTTTGCTCCACCACGCTTCTACACAAGGCCACAATCCTGTGCCATTTTGTTTAAAACTGCCTTTTTGTAAAGAAATCTGCTCCTATTTCTTTATTATGTCCGTAAACGTGGGGGTTTATTGATGAAAATGATAAAAGTGTGGTTAACAGATGGCAGGGGGATGATTGAAGCTCCTTATCCTCGTCTTATTAGCCTTAAAATATCCATCTAATAAAGATCCCCGAGCATTCATTTGGTTTCTCCTCCTCCTCCTCCCAGCAGCCATCAACAGGTGGCGCTGTAGTCACACTCTTCGGCGTTGTGCTCCTCGGGACAAAGAGGCTCCAACAACCTCAAAATTCAAGCAGTTCAGCCCTTTATCAGGAAATTGTGACACATTCATGTTTTGGTATTCATGTGACAGGCTGATGATGTGACGTTTAATGACCCCGTGCCTGCTGGCACCCTTCAGGGTTATCTCTGCTAAAATGTCACTTATGACGTGAGGAAAGGAGTTGTGCATTTGTTAACTTTATCCTCTATTATTTAAAGATTAGTGGTTTCACGGGACTGACCTTATCTGTGCTTGTTCAGTGAGTGTTTAGGAAAATTTAAGAAATATTATTTTAGACATTTAAAGAGTCAGTTCAAAAGCAGGAAAGTGTGTTATTACTTCCCAGGGTCCTCTGTTTCAACCCACAGAGCCTACAAATAAATCAACAAAAATAATATCCACTATTTCCAGGATCCATTTCAGGCTGGTCCTTGTTTACTTGTCTGTTTTAGATAAATAGACAGTAGGGATGATATACTGACGCTGGTAAGGACCACACTACTGTATGTCATTTGGCTCATGTCATTTGAATCACCATTAAGGGAAGCATCTGAGTGTAAGAGAGAGACCGCCCCAGTCTCCGCCGCTGCATCCAACTCGCTTTCACACTTGGGTTCATTCACACACACTTTTCCCACCGGGATGGAGCCGCTTCAGCCAGCAGCGCAGCGCACGGCCAACGGGGAACGACACACACGCTTTCACATGGCTGCGAACGTACGGCGAATATTTTCCACCTTCATCTGGATAATTACACTAGTTTCAAGTTCGAGGACGAGGATTTATCCGCCCAACGAAGGTGAGTGCGGAGGGGAATCGACACGTTCGTGGTTTTTTCACGCTGGGAGACACCGCTGCGTGCGCTCCGTGCGCGTCCGAGGGAAGGATGGCGAAGGAGCAGCGAGAATATGCATGAAACTTGAGCAGCCAGAAAGTTGGATTTTGGGGGGGAAATTTCACTGTTGTGATTTCTCCCGGTTTCTCGCGGAGTTGTGCCCCCAAGGAGTTGCGTGTTCTCTCTTTCCAGTGCTGTTCCGAAAGTCTTTTGTTTCTTGGATATTTCTCCATGATATGGCCACTGTAGTGCACAGCTGAGTGGGAAGGATTTGTGTTTTAACATAAACAGTTAAACTTATACTTACTGTTCTTTTTCTTTCTGAGGTTTCACTCTATTAAATCAATGCTAGAATTTGAAATTATATCTTTTCTAAGTATTTAGCTGATATAATGTCATGGAAATGACAGTCATTACTAAAATTAGTTAAATACTACAACAAGTCAAGTGAGATTTAAATGTTCTGCTGATTTGATTCAAGCTCAGTAGTCATTTATTTAGTGGTGATCTTGTGCTCAAGTCCAGAGCCCGACCGATATATTGGCTGGTCAATATTATTGACCCGATATTGGCCTGTCGAGCTCTATTTGTCTGTATGGGCCTTTTATTTTTCACATAATGCAGATTGTTTTCTTTTAATTCTTTAGTTTTATGGGCATCATTTCATGTATATTTGATATATATTATACATATTTCTATTCATTACATTCTAATCAGCTTCTCAAATGAATATGAATATTTTCTGGTTTCTTTAGTCCTCTGTGACAATAAACTGAATACCTTAGGGTTCTGGAAACAGCCATCAACATTTTTCACCATTTTCTGACATTTTATGGACCTAACAACTAATCAATTATAATGTTTTGTTATGATTATTTTGAATGAAATTGCGATCGTGATATGCGATATGGTTAGCAGGAGTGATCATTTCATTAGAATTTTCATTTCTACTTAAAAACAAAATTAATCACGACGTGTTGGGTCTGTATCAAACAAATATATTTTCTTTCATCTGAAGATCAAGATCTTTAGGCCAAGGCATCTTAGGAGCAGTACAGTACTTAAGTATAAATGTGTTTTCTCACACATTTTACCTTTTTCAAAAAATTCGGATTTAGTTTGTCAGTTCAGACAGTAGAGTTTATTGTTAAACTGTAAAATATCCTGCACCCATTCCGTATTTTGTCTTTGTGTGATAATCACATTTGAGGGATCATCACAATATCGGCCGATATGGTGACATCAGATTTAGTTTGCTGCTTAACATCGGTATCGGTTGGGCATTAATATGTGTCTGAATGTCATTGAGGTTAGTGTTTACCTCCAGAACTGGTCCCACGTGTCGAGCTACATCAACAAAGCAGAATCCACGCCAGAGAAGCAGGGCAAAGAGGAGAACTAGATAGCCAGAACCAACCAATCCTCACCAAATTCAAGCGTGCTGCAGGCCTGGCAGAGTTGGCCTCACAAAAACACAAACCAGCTGCCAAGTGCTTCCTGCAGGCTTCTTGTGACCAGCTGTGAATGTCTTGCAATATCGGCCAATATAGCAACATCAGATTTAGTTTACTCCCTAATATCAGTATCAGTTGGGCCCTAATTAAGTCTTTCAAGAACATAAATCAAACTCATTTTTCACCAGTAAAGATTTAATTAATTTATATGTCTAATTGAAGCAGTGTAGGCTGTTTGCCCTTAAACCACCTGCATGTCTGTGTGCATTTCAGTGACCCTGCTGGATACCAGGACAGTGCCAGGAGAGCTGAAATGGGCAGCCAGTCCTTCAGAGGGAGGGGTGAGTGGGAGCTCTTCTTCTTCTTCTTCATCTTCACCTTTATTTATTTATTTTTCTTTTACAGATACACTGTTTACAACCTGTTCTCTTTTGGAAAAAACACACTCACTCCATCTCACTTACACACACACACACACACACACACATACACACACAATTGCACACACCACTTGGTCTGGAAACTGTAAAGAATCGTCCCACAGATTCTGAAATGTGCTGTTGTTCACCAAGCCTAAGTGCTAATATGAGATTGCTGGCGTCGTGTTTGGCACGCGAGAAGGCATAAACCAGCTTGGTGGTGGGTGTCATTTTTTAAGGGATTTTTACTACCATGCAGTTGCCAGGATGAGTCTTGGAAATATCTATTTTATATCATGTCCTCTTCATCCTTTTGTACTTTTTGTCGTTGGTACATTGTGATCTGCCATCTACAGTGTAATGCCCTTCCTCTTCCTCCTCTTTTTTTCTCCATTTTGCCCAGTGTCTCTGTCTCACCTCTTTGTTGGTTTAAGAGTTATTGGTGAACTTGACTCGTATTTCTTTAGTCACCATGCTCTCATTCTCTCGCATGCTGCTTGATTGACAGGGTCCTGGTCTGCACGCACTGAGCTTTTGATTACAGGCACCCCCCACCTTCCGCATCAGCCACACACACACACACACACACACACACACACACACACACACACACAAAACACTATCTCTGTATGGTTGGGGCAAGTGCAATGCTTTTTTTCTTCTGACAGCTGTGATTTCTGTCTGCTGACAAAGACTCCAAAAGAGACCAGACAAGGAGGCATCATACCCCATGACAGCTCTCTCCCCGAATACATACATGCCCTGCCAACACACACACACACACACACACACACACACACACACACACACACACACACACACACACATATATAACATACAACAACACACACAGAGACAGAGTCATGTGCTCACACTCTTGCTCATGCGTACAAGCTGTTTTTTTCACATACTGTACATAGAGGAGTCGGACTGATGCTGGATTTTTGAGGCCGATATGAGGGCTGGGTATCGTTTAAAAAAATTAAAATACCAGTACCAGTATCAGTTCCCTTAAAGTGATAATGATGCCAATAGCTTTCTCAATTTAATGTCTTTTTTTCCTTTCTTCATTTGCTGCCTGTCATGTGAATTGGAGAATTCCTGAAATAAATCTTCCACATTTCATGCATTTATTTTTATCAGATGCCACAGGTGTTCACAAGATTCAAATTTACATCAGCACCTGTGTAGTTTTAATATTAATCATGAATAACTATAAATAAAACAGCACAAATAGAACAACTTGAATTAAGAAAAAATATCAAATGTGCATAAGATGCTACCTAAAAAGAAACTAAAAAATGAAAAAAAAAATAAAACAATCTGCGTTCTGTGTTCTGTGATATAAGACTGATATAACTCTGCTAAAACCAAACAAGTAGTAATTTTCTTCTAGATCTGATTACAAAAATGGTCAAATGAAGGTACTATTTGACTGATGGAGTTTGATACTAGTTGCCACTAAATTATTTTGGTTGATGCTTTATGGTGTCAAGTATCGATACTTCAACCTAGCTGATGTTGATATTTGAGAATAATAGAGATTTGATCACATTAAGCTTTTTGTAAGTTGCAAATGTTACAGTTTAATGCATGTACTTTTTAAAATCTTATTTATTATTATCTTATATATTAGTAAACATATGTTATTTTCCTAGTGCCTGTGCCTATGGTTGTAGTTGTTCCTGAAAATGAAAATGAAAATGAAAATGAAAATGAAAATGAAGCCTGTGAAACATTTACTGCACCACAGTTTCCTTTTTTCCACATCTGCCAACGTATACACCAGTATTCATTTATCAATATATCTGTAATAGGCCAACATTGGCCAATAAGATCGGCCCTGATGACATAATCGATCTAGCTCAATTAGACACACACAGGAACACCCCCCAACACACGCACGCACACACACACACGCACGCACGCACACACACACACACACACACTCTGACATTCTCTGACTCTCCCTCTCTTTTTCTCTCTTTCGACACGGCGCATTTAGTGTGTATACAGCTCTCACTAGAGCAGATTATTATTCAGTGGCAATAAAAAGCCAATTTGGAGTTGGGAGGCTCAGCGGTCATTTGAAGGGTCACAGTACAAGGCAAATAGTCGGCTCTATTGAGATGGATGGTGCAGTGAAGGTTGAGCCTGCTTCACTTGTATGGAAATGTGCCTGTAAAAACCTTGGAGTCGCAACAAATCTGAACCACTGTCCACTGCAGAATATTGATGCAAGAATGAATGTTAGCCTGTGAGCTTTCAAATGACAGCAACGAATTAGACGAGAAACAGAAGTGCATCTCATCTGGATTCTTCTGTATTTATGTGGATAAAAATTTTCCTCAGGTGGATAGAGATTCAAGATAAGTTCTCCACAGTCAGCATGTTTTTCTGGTCAGTGCATCTGTGTTAAAGTTTGTGTCTACTATTCTGAGTCTGGTGAAGTTTGGAGTTGAACTTTCGGTTACACCATTTGTTTCAGTTCGCACCAGTAAAGTAAAAAAAAGAATCAGCTTTCAGAGACTTTGACCTTCCTGTAATCACGACAGTAAACATTTAGTCTCATTTATTTTTGTTAAAGTGATGTCATCATTGTAGCTGCCCTAGCCGATTGTTAGAAACCCTTACTTGTGGGTGCTTTCAAGCACGCTTCAAAAACTCTGACATCCGAAAGTTAAATGTGAACTATGCAGGATTTTCCCAAAAAACAATGCCTGGACTCATACAAAAATAATCCCTCGCAATCATCATGTAAGACCAACCAGAAGTGTGTGGCGGGGCCTACAACCGCCCATACCTTCTTATTTTCTCAACACAAAATGTAGGTATTTGGTGTCCTGGGAATGAGACTCATGCAAGAATCTTCCACATTCACTTTATCCTTTCCACAGCATCTGTGTATATTGTGTATTTAATTTTATGACAACATCATGTAAATGCAATGCTGCTTGGGAGCTAATTATTAAACTTTGGGTGTCAAAGTTACAAAGTTTGTTAATTAACAATCAGTGTTCATTGATTAATGATCACTTTGATGGGGGCATCTGTTTTGATGATGTTTCAAAAATCTACAAATTGATTTTCATACTGTTGGCATGAGCTGAAACAAGGGGATGCCTGGAAGTATTTATGGTATATATTTTAAAGTGGTCGTCTTTTGCTGTTATTTTTTGAGCTTTTATTTTTTTTCTCAAACATCCTGCACCATTATTTTACCAAACATACCCCACATTTCAGTAAATTTCGACACAGAATCTTTCTCTGGCCAGCGTTAACTCATATGAGGCTGCAGCCGTCATGAGCTCGATCCAGTCCTTAGTTCTATTTTACAGTCCTGGCGGCATTTAGGAAGCCTGCGAGAGCTAACCAAACTGTGCCTTTGCAAGTCTCCAACAAGACAAAAACACGTCCTCGACGAGAGCAGATCCAACCACTCCTCAACTGTTCCAACAATGTCAGTCCAAAATGTGGAAACCAGCAGACGGTCCCACATGAGGTGTAGAAAAGTACCTGCAGAGCTCTTACGGGTGGCCTGTAATCAGAGGACGCTCTCTCAGGTGTATTAATAGAAGTTGCACGTGTGTTTGTTTGCAGTGGGAAGAGGTGAGCATTATGGATGAGAAGAACATCCCCATCAGAACGTACCAGGTGTGCAATGTCTTGGAACCCAATCAAAACAACTGGTTGAGGACAGACTGGATCCCTCGGTCTGGAGCTCAGCGGGTCTACGTTGAAGTCAAGTTCACCCTGAGAGACTGTAACAGCCTGCCAGGGGTCACCGGCACCTGCAAGGTACAAGAAAACATACTCACAATGTCTTGACAGAGCATGATGGTCGTTGTATAGGTTGGACGCAATTGAAATTAGTTGACAACAAGGACTTTGAACATGTTAACTTTTATGCTAATGAGTTAATGGACAGACTGCTGCTAATGGAGCTTTATTATGTATTACAGCTGCTGGTTATTCAAGCACAAACCCCCCTTTGACTCATTATCATATTAAGAGAAAAGATGAACGCTGATGATGATAAATAGACGCCTCAGTCTGACTTTTTTTTTCCTGCCCCCTTTTGTCTTGTAGGAGACATTCAATCTGTACTACCACGAATCAAACGAAGACAGAGAGAGCTACATCAAAGAGAGCAGCTTCATTAAGGTGGACACGGTGGCAGCAGACGAGAGCTTCACCCAGGTAACACTAAACAACTGACTCAGCCTTTGAGTTCTTTATCCTTCCTCCTCCGCTCACTTTAATTTGCTCTTATCTTGAAAATAAAACCCCCTGCGGCACTTAGCTCTGATTTTTTATTTGTTTTACTAGCACTTTTATCGTGGATGTCCATTCTGCTGTCCCAGGAAGGTTGGCAGGAGTGCTTCTGCTTAGTCTTTACTAAAATTACTTCTGGTTTTAGCATTGTAGGCAATGCAGCTTGTTTTACCTTTGGAATCAATAGAAGTCGATCTGGATGAGAGCCAAATGCTGAAAATGTGAAGATCAGCCATGGTTCAATAGCAACTCCCACTTTAGGTTGAACAAGCAAATTGAATTAATAAGGGCCAGCACACTTTACTGCAGATTTCATTTGTCTCCATTGTCTTTCCATCCAGGTGGACGTTGGCGACCGCATCATGAAACTGAACACCGAGGTGCGAGACGTAAAGGTCACGACCCGGAAGGGTTTCTACCTGGCCTTTCAGGATGTCGGCGCCTGCATCGCTTTGGTTTCCGTCAGAGTTTTCTACAAAACCTGCCCGCTCACCGTCCGCAACCTGGCAACCTTTCCTGACACCGTCACCGGGGCCGACACGTCTTCTTTGGTGGAGGTCAGGGGGTCTTGTGTCAACCAATCAGAGGAGAGAGAGGAGCCTAAGATGTACTGCGGTGCTGACGGAGAGTGGTTGGTTCCTATTGGTGGATGTCTCTGCAACCCGGGATATCAAGAGAAGAGTGGCTCGTGTAAAGGTAAGTGACGCTGGGTGCAGCAGAGCTACTGTACCATCACATGTTGTTGTTTGTTTTCGTGACGCTCTGACTCATCCATATTGGACTCTATACGCTCCCAGCTCCCCTTGTGTTGCCACTTCTGTGTCCCATGTCTCTATGAGTAACAAACATTAGTACTCCAGTTAACAAGCCATTTGCTAATGATGCAAAATAGTGGCAGAGACTTGGTTTGCGTAGTAATTAACACCTGTTGTGGATTGTTTTAATTATTTTTAAGGATTTTGTTTAGAATTGTCAGAGTTTAAGCGTGCAGTATGTTACACAACAAATTAATCAGTGTGGATATTTTTCCGTCTTTCACAGAATTATAGTGAGTTGTATCAGACATTTCATACTTTGGCTAGCTACATATTTTTTATGCTTTTGTGTATAATAGGTAAAGACATTTGTTGGGAGCATATTCCAAAAAAAAGGGGGGGGGGGGGTGCTCACATTTCACTTTAAGGAGGTAGTGTTTGTCAATTTGATCCAAATAAATAAGTGAAATGTGAGTATTTTGTCCTTTTTGACATTCTACCTTTTACATTTTTTGGAATATGCTCACTGGATTTTGGGTTAACCACTCAGCTGAGAATCCCATTATTCCAAGCACAGCCTCTTTTTTCCAGGTACAATATTTGCAGGGAATCAGCATTTGGCAGCATAAAACTCAGTTCAACATATTGGGAAATACACTTATTCACTTTCTGGCCAAGACTTACATAAAAAGATTGGTACCACTGTCATCATATCTGTCAGTTGAATGTTTTGAGCCTTAAAATTGTTAGCTTAGCGTAGCGCAAATACTGCAAACAGCGGGAAACAGCTAGGCTGCTTCTGTCCAAAGGTAGTATGACTCACCAGATGTGCACTGTGGATATAAGCCTGCCATTGGCTGCTTATTTCAGGCAGCGTCTGCTATTTGTGTATTGTCATTTTCAAAATTGCCACTATGGTAAACATCAAACTCCAAGCTAGAAACCTGCATGCTGAAAATGGCAAGTTAACACCTGGGTCACTAATGGACAAACATAAACAAGCTAGCAGCTGTTACCGTTTCTTTGGCGGGGATTTTAGCCATCACCTCTCCGAATTTTATTTTTTAAGTTTAGTTTATTTGAGTAATTTTTCAACATACAACTCAAATACACATGTATATGAATAAAATCAAATCAAGGCAAGTTATGCTGGCTGGTGTAGGCTGGATTGTTAGCTTATTACTGCCATTTTGAGGCTGAAAGTGTTCCATCCCCCGACAATGTTTTGCAGGGGTGCCGTTGCTGCATCCTGAGCTTTGCTTTGCCCGAGACGACTGTGTTGGTTTAAAGAAATACAAACAAACGAAAGTGATCCCCCCCCCCCCCCCATAACAGGATGATTATGTGTGGAGCCAGACCTTTCTCCAGCGCTGACACAGTGCTGTGGAAATAGGTCTGGCTATAGGCAACAGAATCCACCTACCAGCACCTCTGAAGCTCACTAATTAACTCATGCTAAGGAGTCACTTATGTTATCTCATGGATGCTCCTTGGGTTGCCTGGCAACCTCACGATGATGACAAGACTCCAGAGACGTTTACTTTACCCAAGAAAGACTCCAACGCACCTCCGCAAAACCATAATATGGCATATTTACACTTCATTGTAATATGGATTGAACAAAGACATGTAATGTGTTGACTAGTAGGTGGATTTTGTTGACTTTGGACGGGCCCAGGCTAGCTGTTTCCCTATTTACAGTCTTTATGCTAAGCTATACTAACTGTTTCCTGGCTGCATCCAGATTTGTAAGTCATGAAAATTGCATCAACCTGCTCAACTAACTCTTTTGCAAGAATGCAAATGTGCCTATTTCTCAAACTTCCTTTAAAATATTCATCTGTGAAGGTTGTAGCATAAATTTTTTACTCAAAAACCAGGAAGACGTTTTCTCTAGAGGCTCTAGAGTCGGAGCTTCTTTTGGAAAGTAACCCCCAATAACTGAGAGTAATCACATTATATTATTATAGTGGGTGTGAATATATCATGTCATGAAACTGAAGTATCCTCAGTCTAAGCAGTTTATGTGATCTCTTTTAATGAAACCAAGATGTAAACAGTTTTTTAATTCCTGCACTGATTATTAGTAGAAGTTTGCAGGTCTCAGTGTGAGGTGTGCTGACATAACAACAGCCATCTGGACAAAAATGTCTTTCTAGCACTTACAAATGTGGCCTGAACTTTACGGTAACAAATATGCAAGCTGTTCACACCTCTCTCACCAACATACATGTGGCGTGGATGACGTGTAAATGTTTGGACGTGAGTGTTGTGATAGTGAGGACTACTAAATGTGCGTGTTCGTGTGAGAAAAGTGGGGTGACTGGGGGACAACAGACACGGTGGAGACACTTTTACAACATGGCCTCCTCACTCCCCCCCCACCCCCCATTCAGTCAGATAGACAACAGACACACAACATGTTCGCTCACACACACACATACGCAGATGGACAGAGACCAATAGAGAAAAGGGAGAGCGACTCACTGATGTGCTCCCTCAGTTTTATTTATGAAGCCTATCCCAGCAGGCTAATTGTATAACAAACAGACCCATAATTCAAAGAGAAGAGCAGGGACGCTGAGAGAGAGAAAGACGGAGAGATGGACATAAAGAGGGATGCAGTTGGTGCCAGTTGGCGTTAAAAAGGGGGGGAAAAAAACTTGACTTTTTTTTCTCTTTGCAATAAGAAGAGTAGCAGCCAAAATTCTCTTTGTGACAAATGTTCTCGAAAACCTCCACCCTGCTCACCCCGTTTGTTCTCCGTGAAAAGAGGAGGAGGTTTGCGGGGTGGTCCCTGAGGCCTGAAAGATGTTCCTCCTCAACTAGATTTAGGAGAGACCCTTGACTCCGTTGAACCTCCAGCAGATGTGAAGTGCCATCTATCTATCTGCCGCTCTCTTCTCCTTCTCCCGCTGCCTGTCAGCGCTGTTGGCCGGGCTCAGCTGCCTCAGTGGAAATCCATCAAAGTCCGGATGAATACCGAACGCCGCACAGCGAAAACTCTGACCCTGCAGTATTGGATGGACGCCTTAACGCTTATTCCATTTTAAGTTTGAAATTCGTAGAGAGGTGGGGGGGGGGGCTGCGGGACGGAGGGAAAAGACAGATAGAATCAAGAAGAGATTTAGATGACCTGTCTCTCCTCAATGGATCTTCTAGACTCGCGTGTCTTGACTCAGTCAGACACAGATTGACAGAACACTTTCTGTGAATTAAGCTTGGACACAGACAGTGTAGGGTTTTAAATGTCCAATTACTGTCTGCACCGATTCATAAACTGAATTGTTTTTTCCCCTCTCCTAGATACTAGTGTTGGAAATGCCTCCGACACAACCTAAAATGCAGAATCGGCGAGTTCACAAGTCGATGCATGCGCTTATTAGATATCTCGTAATTTATTAGCTCGAAAATTGGAACCTGTTGCTTTACAGCAGCTTCCCATTTGCCATTTTTTTTAAAACTTGAGTCAGGCCATGCAACAATGATAGCAATCGTATCAGATATACAAGATTGTTTACAGCTATTTTTGTTTGGTTTGTATGATGTTTTTTTGCACTAGTAACAGATATATGCTAGGTTATCAGCTGATACGGGCTGGAATCGAGAAGAAAGAAATGCTACATCTCTAAAAGTGAGTATGTGTTTTTCCCAAAATGTCAAACTATCACTAAAATTGAAGCAAAAACAAGTCCTGACCTATGTATTGAAAAAGCAAGAAGCTAAACTAAAGAAATAGTTCATTCAGGCTTGTTTATTAATGCCTAATATCATATATCTTAGTTTTTAGTTTATTTGCAGTTTAACATTTCTTTATTGTGCTATGAGTCCTACAACAACTACAGTTTGCCTCTGTGTTAATATTTTAGTGTCTGCCGTACTCTTTTGCTTTTCTAGTGCATTCTAGTAGCCTGTTCCCAAAAACTCCTGTTGAATTGAACTTAAACAGGAGCAGACTCAGCCAAAGCGGTGAAATGTGAAAAAGTTCATTTTCAGTCTTGACACAGAGTAATGAGGATGGAGAGGATGAGAGGAGAAGCTCTGGAGAGGAAGAAGGGATTAGATGTTGAATGGGGCGAGAGGGGGATTGAAAGAAGGCCACTGACAGCAGAGGGCATCAATACAGGGCTGCCCCTCCCCCTGCTGGGGGTTCGTCATCGGGTGCAAAGGGGACGACTAGAAGAACACAAGAGAGAGGGAACTCCCCCTCTTTTCTAAACCCCTGGTTAAGACCGAGGTCATGACTGAGCCTGATGAAGACGTCAAAAAACCCTGAGTGACAGCCACGCACACACGCATACAGAGAGAGTTTAGCTAGAGTGCAGGGTCATGACCGAGGTAGATGAAGACGTCAAAAGTTTGACAGCTGCGATCCGTCTGGGAGGATCGGAAACGAGGGAGAAGAGACAAGAGGCAGAAAGAGGAGAAACAACAGAGAGAATCTGAAATGTGAACGGACAGAGAGGCAGAATGAAAGCGGAGCCTCCTGCTTTTTGTTTCGCTCTCTCTCTCCGCTGGCCTCCTTTTTCCCTCTCTGTCGTCTGATTCTGCTCACTGCTGCCTGCCTGGGAGGGCTGGAATGTTTCTCTCTCTCTCTCTGTGTGAGTGTGTGTTTCTGTGCGTCTAGAGAGATTTCATGCTTGTGCATCTTTCCAACGCACCTGCAGTGTCTCGTCAACAGCGAGGAGAGCGTTTTGGACGAGACCGATGAAAAGAGGGAGAGAGGAGCGAAAGACAGCTACTCTGAAAGAGAGATGACAGAGAGAAAGAGTGAGCGGATGATAGAGAGAGTGCGTAATCGCTGTATTCAGTCCCTCTAATTATTGCATCGCATTTCTGGACTCTGGACATGTTGGATTGCTGATTTAGTGAGTGTGTGTGTGTGTGTGTGAGTGTGTGTGTGTGTACTGTATCTCTGATTTTCTGCCTGACAAAGCCCTCCCTCCCATATACTCACAGTTTGGAGGACTGCCCAGGAATGCCTAGAGAGGAGTGTGGTGGGGCAAACAGAGAGGAAGGAGAGTGTGTGTGTGTATATGTGTGTATAGTATGTGCACACAGGCTTGAGAAGTAACGGATTACAAGTAACATTATTACAATACAAAAAAAGGTAACTGTATTCCCTCCAGTTACAGAAAAAAAGAGGTAATCCTATTACTGATACACTTAATTGCACTACAATTTTAAATTAAAGAACTGCATACTAATGTGCACACCACTCTGGTCTCAGTGAATGTTACAGTCAGTTTATTAGCACGTCCTCGAGTGAAAAAAAAATGCTTCACTGGGCGGAAATTTCAACATTATTTTGTCTTAGAAGCAGAGAAGAGGAACAACATCTCAGTACAGTGACAGTTCTGCCTTCAGCTGTGGAAACACTGTCATCATCCAAGAACTCAAGTTCCTAACTGCTAATGTTAGCCGCACAGAAATCCTGTTAGCTTAACTTGACTATGACTGAAAAATAATTGGGACTAAAGGTGCTGAAGCCCCAGATCTGAATAAGTTTATGTCAGTTTTTTTTATTTATACAGCACCTTACAAAACCAAAGTGCTTAACGCAAGGATAAAGCAAACAAAATAATGAGTATAACACAAACTATAAAAACAAAAGCAAATAGAAACTACACAGAAAGTCCTGTACATGATTCAGGCATGGAAACGCAAAGATATGTCTTCACCTGTGACCTAAAACACACAATAGATTTGGCTGATCTGACTCTTCCACAGCCTGGGAGCCAGAACAGAGAACCCAGAGTCCCCTCGTGTTTTCAGCCTTTAACTAGCAGGCCAAGAAGGAGTATACGGCATGAGGAGTTCACAGGCGCAAGATTATTATAGATGAGGAGGAGGATCTTGAAATGAATCCTGAATTTAACTGGAAGCCAGTGAAGTGACATCAGAACTGGGGTGATGTGGGAGCGATATGAGGTCTTAGTGAGAAGTCTGGCTGCAGACTTTTGGACTAACTGTAACCCGTTAATGGCGTCTTGGCTGAGACAAGAATAAAGAGCATTACAGTAGACTAAACGGGAAGATACAAAGGCATGCGAAACCATTTCCAACTGCTGGAAGGATAGCAAAGGGCTTATTTTGGCAATATTCCTCAGGTGAAAATAGCAAGACTGAATAACTGTCTTGACATGTTTTTCAGATTTCATCAAGTGGTCGAAGGTGACACTGAGGTTATTGGCAAATGTGTGAATAGCTAAGATTACTCAACAAAGTACACTAAAATGCACATGATCACAGCTATTAATCTAAAAGTACATTCATGCATAACAAAAGAAGGAAAACATCATAAAACATCACATTTGTTTTAACAATTTCACCATATTTGGTGTTAAGTTAGTCCAAAAGCAACAGAAAATAGACATTGTGATACTTGGATTAGGTTACTGGCTGCATTTTTAACAAGTAATCAGTAACTGTATCTGGATACTTTTTTATAGTAACCCTCCCAACCTTGTGCGCACGTATGGCAGGTGACAAAGGAATGGCACAAGAGATTGTGTGAAGGAAGCCAAACACAGGTGGGGGGGAATGGTTTGCATTCCATCATCACAAAGTGTGTGTGTGTTTCCGACTGTGTGTGTGTGTGTGTGTGTGTGTGTGCGCGCGCTATTGTCTCCTTCTCCCAGGTTGTTCTTAATGTAGCGGAGGTTTGCCAGCTCCACCAGCTCTCTGGCATCGAAACAAGCTCCGCTCTCCCTCTCCGTCTCTCTTCTGTCTTGCTCTCATTATCCCTCCTTTCTCTTCCCCAACTCTTCTCCCCTGATCCACACGGTCAGGGGTGGTGGAGTGGGGTGGGGTCGGGGGGGGGGGGGGGGGGGGGGGTGCTGTTGCTGCTGGTGGCGGGGGGTGATCTGAGTGTGATGGGGAGGAGGGTTATTGTTGTAGAAGCCCCTTTCACATGCTAATGCTCACTCTGTTGGCTTTGGGCAGGCACACACACACACACACACACACACACACACACACAGAGACACATTTCTCTTTAAACCGCCAGTTTTTGTGAGTATTTAAATTTAGACAAACGTAAAGCTGTGGCTTCCACTGAGCGCATTCCTAAGGTTTTAAATGCAATAGAGTGACGTGAGGAGCGAGTGCCCAATGCGAGATATGGGAATTTGATAGCGAGCAGCTCTGCAGGAATGTAAAGTCCCTTTTCGATGAAGACATACAGTAGAGAGACGATAAGGATCACGCCTTATCTCCAGCATTTCTGTGGGTTTTAATTAACAGGGCATGACCCCCGTGATTAATAGTGTCCCGCCTTCTCGTGTGACAGTCTATCAATCCGTCCATCCATCCGTCAATCTGTCCCTCCCTCCCCTCCATCCATCACACGGACAGGTGTCAGACTGGAGCGGTCGGGGGTACTTCCTCCATCTACACCCCTCTGCTGGGAAGAGAACAAGGGATGATGACAGATAACACGGGGTCAAGGAGAACACACACACACACACACACACACACACACACACACACACACCCACACATACAGTGTGCCGACAAGGCTCTTAGTTGGATTCGCAGTCAGCCGCATTTGCATTTTAGGTAGCAGAAGAATGCATATGCAAATGCCGACAATGCTGATAGTAATCAAAGGGCACCTTCCCTTCCACTCGCATCTTCTCCCTCCTCTTCACTCGCTGTCTTTTTTTGTCTCTCTTCACCTCTTTATCTCTCGCTCCTTGTCGGTCCTTTTCTCTCGCTGGCTCTCCTCAGTCAACCTTCGCCATTCCTTTACGTTCACTTTTCTCTCAGTCGTCTCGAGCAGCCAAGGGAAAACGTGGTCACTAAACAAGCTTTCACCTTATCTTATCTGTATACATTAATGTCCGCATCCCCACCCAGTTCATCGGTTGAGCTCGGGCTCTGCGTGGCCCTCGGTAGCGTAGGGTTAATGTCGGGTTAATGACACCCTCATGAGCTCTTATTCCAGGTCAGCGGCGCTCACCCCCTCCGGTCGAAAGTGGTGCTAAAAAAGACACAAAAGGCTACAGACAACAGAGAGAATAGAGACATGAGAGGGTGCTGAAGTTTATGGCTTCAAATACTTGCTCCTTTCTTTCTCTTCCTCCTCTGTGTTGGAGACAAGGGTAGAGGATTGGGTGGGACAGGGACAAAAGCTAGTGTGCTACCCCCCTGGCAGAGTCTTGTTTAGCCCTATAATCAACTCTTAAGTCTTTAGCAGGTCAAATACTTTTCTCTGTTTAAAGGGATAGTTTGGATTTTTTTAAGTGGGGTTGTATGAGATACTAATTGATAGCCAGTGTTATTAGCTACAGTAGGTATGTTGACAGTTTGGAGAAGAATAGATCCATTTATCCACTTACCTAAATAAATCAATATCAAATAAATCAATCTATAAGTATACGCTATATTTAGAATATGTTCACAGCTTTACCTTGCCAGGCAGCCTTTGCCAAAGAGAAACTGCCATTGTATAAGCTAGATATCACTCTGTTTGTTTGTTTGTGTTGCTGACTCAGTGTTTTAAAAGATTAGTTTGCGTGACATCACACAACAATACAAACAAACCAGGCTGTACGCCGTTGCGATAGAAAAAAGCAGTATGTTACTCTCAGTTAACCTCATATACTCAGTTAAATATCATATATGGATATCATTATATGTCCCACAATTTGCTTTTGTGTCTTCCCGTGTGTGCGAGAGTCTTATATCTTAAAAAACTACAGGATGTATGAGGAGTGTAGTGTAGGAGTGTAGTGTAGGGAGTAGATGCAGGTGGCGGATATCGAGATGCTGTGACTTTGGAATGAAAGAACAACTGCGAGTCTTAAGCCAAGGAAATGTCACACCTAAGTAAAAGAAATGCCGAATGAGACTTGATGTATGTCTTGTACTTGTGAGTATAAATAACTGCCTGAGAGAAGGAGAGGCGTTTTCTCAATCTGATAGTCTGTTGATGGTTGTGGTTGCCTGCTTGCAAGTGTGAAATAAATCTCAGAAAGACACTCTGTTGTTTGTGAGCCTTTGTTAAAGAGATAAAGAAATATCCATGACAACCAACAACTCCCGTGCTCTGCGCACTGCACTGATTTTGCAGTTTGGTTGGTTTGGAAAGGGCGATAATTTTGATAAAACAGTGGTTTCCTATCAGAAAAGGCTGTCTTTTGGCAAAGTTAAGCAGTGAGAACATTTTGAACTGCACTCTGTTCCAAGTAACTTTACCAAAAAGGTTCAAGATTACAAAAATATGCTTTATTTGTAAATGAATAAGTGCACCTGAGGGGATATTCCACAAGAAGAAAAATCTGTGAGGAACTCACACCCAGTCAAAACAGGAAGCACAAAGTTATAGAGTATAAAAAATAAAATAAAATAAAAGGAAATAACTAAACACTGAGTCATACCTGCATGACGTTTGTGCTGGGATCTGCGGAACAGTTGTGGTGATTGGACAAAATTGCAAGGTTGTGCAGAATTTACGAGGACTGGTTGCAGTCGCGACTTCCTGGAGAGGCCTCATACAACCCCACATCAAAAAGTTCATACTTACCCCTTTAATTCCCTTCCATCACAAGGATACACTGATGATAAAACACAAAGGAATAAGCACAACAGCAGGAGAGCGATAAAAAAGTGTTGTGTCTCGCATTTGAGGATATCAGCTGATGCATTATGACGAGTCATTGAAAAGATGAAAGCGACCTTATCAGCTGTAAAATACGTTTATGGATTTACAGGTTTCGAATGCGCGGTTTTCAGCTCGCGTGTTTGCGTTCGGTCTCATTTGAATTGGTATCGATATCCAGCCATAAAAAGCCGCTAGCTGGCTTCAAAGCTCACTGGTGGTTTGACGCTTGGAGAGGAGAGGGATATACAGAGATACAGCAAGGGTGTCAGAGTTATCAGAGACACAAAGCCAGATAAGCAGAGGTCGAGGAGGAAGTGCGCGGGGAGCGAATGAGGGAGGTTGTGAAAAATGTGAAAGAGAGGGCAGATGAGTGTGTGAAAGAGCAACTGTACGCAGGCTCGCGCAGATGGAGCAGGATGGTCGGTGTGAGCAGATTACAGAGGAGACTTCCTCCCTCTCATCTGCTGATGAGAGTGTCATAAAGCACCCTGACACACACGCACACACACACACACACACATCATTCCCACATTCCTATCCACTCCCACTGGGATGTCTTCATCTCCCTTGGAAATTTGAAAGGGTTGAGAGAAAAAAAAAGGGGAGAGAACCGGGAAAGATGGTGGGATTGAGGAAGGGGGAATGAATAGGGTGTGATGATGAAAAAGAAGGTGCTGAAAAAATGATTGCACCAGAAACAAATGAAGGATTTCCTCCTGAAATTAGGGAGAGAAAAAAAATGGCTCCAACCAGCCACGCTCTGCCATCTTTTTTGCTTCACCAGTGGATGTCAAGCAGTATAATTATGCACTCATTTATTGTATTGTTGCTCTGTCAATGCATGAATTCCTTGGTATACAGAGAGAAGATTTCCCCCCCCCCCGTCTCTCTTGCTCTCACCCTCTCTCTTTCTCTGTTTCTCCTCTTTCATATATTTAAATGTCAATTATATTTGTGTGGGCTGCTGGCACTGTGGAGTTTTGATGTATTCAGTTCTAGTGTTTCTGGTTTCTCCTCGTGTGAGTGGGAGCTCATCACTAAGTGTTCTTTTAGGTGTTTCTTTTCTTTGCTCATCAAAATCAGAGACAAAAGGAGTCACAGGGCCCCTCCTCTTCACGCTATATCTATTTCTCTCTTTAGATTTTTCTTTACGGTTGTTTATCTTCGGATTGAAATGCAGTCCATGTGTTGATTAACTTGTTGTCCGGGCTGTCTGAGCTGTCAATACAGAACAACAACAGAGACTGTATGAAGGGTCAGGGGTCAGCTGGCCTCAAGTCAATGCTGACTACAATTGCTCGGAGCCCCACTTCAGGGTGGACTTTAATCTGCTGATTATTGTCTGGATTCTGCAGCAACAGCACAAAAAACAAAACAAAAAAAAATCAAAATTTTCCAGAGCCCATGACATACTAACATTGCGTATTTTGCATTTTACTTAAAAATTGTTACTCATTAATTTTATGTCAATCAATCAGTCATATGTTTATACATGTGCACATGGAAGTGGAGCATGAAAGCCGTATTTCCACCACGGGAACTTTCCCCAGGGACTGGGAACCTTTTGGAGGATGAACACTAAAATGTGGTGCATTTCCACTGCAGGGACCAGGGTCTAAATAAAGTTCCAGGGACTAGGGCTGCAATTTTCTTGATGAACTCATTCGTTGTTTGAACTATAAAATGACAGAAAATAGTGAAGAATGATGATGAGTAAAACCAAAGGTGATGTCCTCAAATGTCTTGTTTTGTCCACAACTCTGTCATAGAGTAGTAAAGAAAACAGAAAATATTCACATTTAAGAAGCTGAAATCAAAGGATTTAGACAACGCAACAATTAATTGACTATCAAAATAGCTGGCAACTAATCGATTAATTGTTGCGGCTCTACCAAGGACCTTTTTCCCCCAAAAAAGGTCCCTGCTTGGGGAGTATATTTTCCAGAAGTACAGGAACTTTGGGGGCTTGCAGTGCTGAACGTTTCTGATTGGTCAAGTACTCGTAGTGTTTGCAAACCATTGTTTTTAATCATTGTGCTCTATGGTGGAAAAAAACAGACCATAATGCACTGAGGGAACTTTTTAGTACCTTGATAAGTAGCTTGGAGGACTAAAAATTCCAGGTACTTTAGGTGAAATCACGGTTAAATACAAGTAAAACTGAGACCTGCTATTCCAGACATTGCTCCATAGCACCACTAGTGGTCAAAACCACCACAAGTACTGTGTTATGTTCAAGGTAACACCACTTCATTTTAGAAGTGGTCTTAAGTGTCTTGCATAAACTTCTTGTCCACATCAACCTGTTTTTATCAATGTATTTGGATGCTGGTGTAGGCGGCTAAGCGCTGTTATCGAAGTGGCGCTTTAATCTCGTCTTCCTCGTTGTCTCTGTCCCTCTTCAGCCTGCTCTGCTGGTTTTTACAAGGCAAAGTCTTCGGATGCAGGATGCTCTAAGTGTCCTCCACACAGCCACTCACTCAGAGACGGAGCGACCGTCTGTGACTGCCACTCTGGATTCTTCCGCGCTGACAGCGACCCTCCCTCCATGGCCTGTACCCGTAAGAACACACACACACACAAATACACACACATGCTAGTTAGACAATACATAAGTGAAAACAGAGGCAATATGTGTGTGCATCGCTTGCAAATAAAAGCAAAAAAAGCACGCTCATTGTTTCCCAACCTCTCTATCTCTACCAAACAGAGGGAGACACAAACTTGTCTGAATGCCACCCCTGTTTCATGATCCCATTACTTATGACTAAGCCACCATCTACATCCTGTCTGGGAGTGATAACTAAAGACATTGAGAAGTGAATAAATGTCCTCTCTCTCTCCTGCTCCCTCCAAGTCTCCGAGTAGTTCCTGCGCGACAGACTTGGAGACCTCGGTCTGTGTGTCATAAACTTAATTATGCCTATATACGGCACATGGTTTCCTTGGCCTGGGAAAAAAATGAATACACACACACACACACACATACTCTGTCTCTCAGACGCGCACACACAAAAAAGAAATACCACAGAAGAAAACATCCAGCCCATCAAAAACATCTCTGAACAGTATGGTTTTCACTCTGATGCCAGATGTCTACGTTTCAGCCCGTGCCAGCAGCTCGCAGCAGCACCCCCTCCCCCACACACCTCATATACTTCCACTTCCATTATGTTTGGTATATCATATGAGCTTGGTTATCCCTGTCTCTCCTCCAGAGCCTCCATCAGCCCCGCAGCAGCTCATCTCTGTGGTGAATGAGACCTCGGTGGTCCTTGAGTGGGCCCCTCCTCGCCGTCTCGGAGGACGGAGCGACACCAGCTACAGTCTGGAGTGTCTCATTTGTCAGACTGGGAGCCAGACTGGCGCTAAGGCCCTCCCCAGGAATCGCAACGTCTCCCTGCCCGAGGCTCAGCACGGCGGTGTGGGGATGCAGTCGGACCAGGGGATTGTGGGGTCTGAAGTCCAGTCGGGGAGGGGTGTCTTCCAGAGCAGGCCAGGGCCCGGAGAATACCCGAGACCCGCCTTGGGCTCCGGCTCTCAGCTCTGCCTGCCCTGTGGCTCCGACGTGCTCTTCTCTCCCGGCCAGACCGGCCTGAAAACCACCAGGGTGGTGGTGAGCGAGCTCAGGGCCCACACACACTACACCTTCGTCGTCCACGCGCGCAACGGGGTCTCCCAGGCCAGCGGTGCAGGGGCAACGCAGAGTGTGTCTGTCACCGTCACCACCAACCAAGCCGGTGAGATAAGGTGTCCGAGTGTGATAAATCAGGCTGCAATTAACAATTATTTTCATTATTGATTAATCTATTGATCATTCTCTTGATTAATCGATTAGTTGTTTGGTCTATAAAATGTAAGAAAAGCCTAAGATGATGTCCTCAAATGTCCTGTTTTGTCCACAACCCTGAGTTACTTCCATTTACTGTCATACTGGAGTAAATAAACCAGAAAATATTCACATTTGAGAAGCTGAAATCAGAGAATTTTGACATTATTTTCTTTAAAAAAAGAAAAACAAGTCACAACGATTAATAAATTATCTTAATAATTTAATTAATTTAATAGTTGACAGGTAATCGAGTAATCAAGCTCTGGTGATAAGTGTGTTTGTCAGATTGTTGACTGTTGCAGCAGCACAATATCTGCTTATAGATGTTGTCTGTAAGTGGGTCAGCACAAAGGAAACTGCTGTTCACTGCATGTTCGCCCAGAGGGGAGCAAGGCCCCATGGGTAATGTTCACAATTGTGGAAGCATGATATGAACAAGGTCTGTATGTCGCTACATGCTTACATGCTAAAGCAAGTGTCCACCCTAAACAGATCATTGCGGAAAAACAGCTGTGATTTTATTAATTTAATTTGATTTTTACAGATTTTCACAGATGCAACAAATATAAGCGTTGTTACATGTAAATAAAAATGCAACTGATGTAAGGTATAAAGGACTTCTAGCCGTAGCTAATTTGCAGTCCTCGTCTCTGGTTAGGCTTTAAAGGAATAAAACACAGGAAACAACACTCAAACACAGACATCAAGGCAAACAATAAAACAGACATAGACAGACAGACACTACAAACAGTAATTGAGACATCAATGACTGAGAACAAACAGCCACTACACATGTATTCTTGCATTCAAAATCAGTAAGGAAATGTTTTTGGAATACATTTTTTTCAGCCACAGTGCTTTCCAAATGTATTTTCATTGCATCTTAAGTAGAGGTCAACAGGTTGATCCGTTTGGCCGATTAATACCTTGTTTATTTACTTACTAATACCTACTTAATCACTTTTGTACAAACAGTCGGTAGCCACTGAACTTGGCTATGATGGTGGCTGATGGTTGTGCAGCTTCCAAAAGTGATGCTAGGATGTTCCTTCAGCTTTCTGAAAGGAGGCTCCATGAAAATAATGGCTCAAAAAATAACAAATGGCTTCCACCTAGATGTTAGTTCAGTCATCCAGACTTTAGACGTTAACTGGCTTTATTGGCCCATTCTTAATTATTTTTATTATGTTACCATTTTTTTTCTAGTTGTTCCTATTAAATTTAAACCACCCCTTCATATAAAATCGAAATAAAAACATAATTCTGCGCTTGATGAAAGCACAGCTTGGCATTCATCAAGGGTATTAAAGACCAATTTGAAGTGACAGAGGAGTTGCTGATTTTGTGTCCAATCCACGGCTAACAAAAAAAAAAGGATAGAAACACATCTGATGAAGACAAATGGACTAAATTAGATTAGAAAATCGGTTCTGCATACCAACAGACTTCCCATACATTTACATTAAATGCGACACGCAGTTAAAATAGATTGGCACAACTTTTTTTTAAAACATAAAATGATCACCACATTCTAATACTGTGTAACAAGAATGTATATTGCAAATGCACATGAAATGCCTTGTTTACCTAATGCTACAATACGAAACTGATGTTGATGAATTATGCGAGGACACATCCATCATAGAACAGGCAGAGACAACAGTTTCTCCACAAACAACAGCATTAACACAATGAAACGCAGCTACAGGACACTTTTTCTTGCTTTCTCTTCAACTACTTACTACCACTGTCATAGCTGCCATAGTTATTACTCTGTCCTCCTACACCTAACAACAGCTGAATTAATTATAGGGGAGTTCTCCAGAGGATGTCAGAAAGCATTCTGGGAAAATGTAAATCACTGACTTAAATACAAATAGACAGAGCTGGTCGAGGGGAAAGTGGATACGACGTAGTAAATTACAACACTACATAGCAAAATCGTTGACACATAACAGCGTGAGAGTGTGTAAGGGTGGGATTTTCCGTGTGTCAGCTCTTGACCACAGAAGTGTTTGAAAAATCACCCACATTTTATGGCGTGTTTCATTTTAGTTGCGGAGGTGTCAGCTGGTGTGTGGCGCTCCTCGCACATGCTCTCCATTAGTTTTCCAGCGTGCACTTTTTTTTTTCTCGTGCTGCTACATCTCAACTGTCGTTGCTTTAAGTCTTTGCGGTGGCATTTAGAAAACGGCACACCTGCTTAGTTCCAGGTGCCCCGGGGAAATAACTTAGCTGTGTGTGCACAGCATGAGAGCTGTCTGGGATGTGTCAAGTCCAACCTGCACCACCATATGGCCGGATATCATGTGAACAGCCACAAAGGAGGACAAACACCATAAAGGATTGGAAAATGAGGGATGTAAGAGGAGAGAGAACGGAGAATGAGGCTTGTCTCTGTGGAATGGGAAGGAATGAAATTTAGGTCAGTTCTCAGGTGCACTGGGTCAATGGGATTGTTGACAAACAAGAGCTATAGAAACCTATTGAGCTGTATTCAGGGCTGTGAAACTATTTTAGACGTTGTCTTCAAGGTATCACGGTATCATCAAGGCATAAATGTAAGTCATTATCATTATACAACACAGGGTTGCACAATGAAATGAGAGTTGTAGTCCCTTCAGACTACACACAAATACAACATATATAGAGATAATTAATTAAATTCAGAATAGAACAGGATATGCCTATTCACATCCCTAATGCATATATGCATGTACATGTATACACCCAGGAAATATTTCTGTAGTGCAGTTTTTGAATTTGGCTCAGGTTTAAAGAAACAAGAGACACCCTCACATAAGAAGTTCAACATCTGAGAAACATCGTTCATCAATTTTGACTGTGTTTGAGCACGAAGCATTATTGATGTAAAAAGTCCCACTCCCCTCGTCCTGCTAGAGTCTTGCGTGTCGCATCCTGTTAGCTGAGAACTGGTCTTCCTGTCAGGTTCAACGCCTTGATCCTGTGGTGGAGCAGGTCTCTCTGTGTGGGCCAGCTCAAATCCCATTTAGTCCAAGCTGTGTTAGCATGGCTGTCTTCCCCACTCTCCTCCACTCATCCTGGGGTGGTCAGCGGCGGTGCGTCCAGCTGACCAGACTACATGGTTGAAAGATTTTGTGTGTATTGTTGATGTTCATAAGGTCCACTGCTCTTTAATCCAAAGCCCATGCTTCATTTGTCAAAGCCTAGAAGTGTATTTCTTTCATAGGTCAGATGTGTCAGACAGATTAAAAGAGAAAAGTTGTTGCATCTTTATACATCTTATTAGCAGCATCACAGAGTATGCAGTATTTTGTGCTACAAAATTTTACTGTTGTCACTGAATTATCTCCGATCTCTCCCTCCCTCTCAGCTCCCTCTCCAGTGTCGTCTATCCAAGCCACCGATGTCACCAGACATAGTCTGTCGTTGGCGTGGCAACAGCCGGATCGACCCAACGGGGTCATCCTGGAATACGAGGTCAAGTTCTATGAAAAGGTGAGTCGCCCGCAGGTTAATGCAGCTCACGCTGCTGTCTGGAATGTCAATATGTGGGCACGCTGTTTGTATTTCACTGATGGTGGAGATGGATTTGCAGTCAGGCACTGAAAAGAGCCCCCTCTTTTTGTCCCCGTCTAATCAGGATCAGAGAGAGAGGTCCTACCGCATAATGAGGACCTTTTCTCGGAGCGTCGATGTCACGGGTCTCAACCCCCTCACTGTGTACGTGTTCCACGTGCGTGCTCGCACAGCGGCGGGATATGGAGAGTTCAGCGCGCCGTTTGAGTTCTCCACCAATTCAGGTACTGTGACGATAATGGTCAGAAGTTTGAGATGATGCATTAAAGTTTGTTGTGACACAGTTTAGAACTTTGTGGTCGGTGACTCCTGTGTCCTTCCCCGTTAGATCCCTTCCCTCTGATTGGAGAGGGAGTAAACTCAGCGTTCCTGCTGCTGTCTGTCAGCGGGGTTGGAATTTTACTGCTGATATCTGCAGCTGTCTTCATCATTAGCCGCAGGTATACACACACAAATACACACCCACACACATACACGCACGTATAGGCATCCATACAGGCAGGCATGCACACCCATAGGCTTGTTAGAGTTTCCCATCAGTGCATCACTGACGTCAGGATGTGTACTGCCTCTCCCTTAACTAACTACTGCTTTTGAACGTCCCCAATCCACACAAACAGCACACACACACCTCCCCTGCTATTGTGTGGCTAAATAGTGTGTGTGTGTGTGCGTGTGTGTGTGTGTGTTACCTGGAGCTTTTAAAGGGGATTAGAGTGGAGACAGTGATAATCCCTTTGTCCCTGACTTGTCATTACTGTCTCTTCAGCAGCACAGCTTGTGTGTCAGCTTCCGCTGTCGTGCACAGTCTCACGCACACACACAAACACAAGCAAGCGCGTTGCCCACAAACACACACCTGCTCACTCACAAAGGTGTTTTTGACAGTTTCTTTGTTTAATGGAAAACACCTTTTATCTTGCGCTACCTGAGGCATCGCCCCTCCTCCCTTCTCTCCCTTAAACGCTTTCATCTGCTCGCTCTGTGTCTTTCCTGCAGCCCGTCCTGCTCTCTGTTCTCATTGTCATTGCTTTCTATTGCGGCAAATCCTGAAAAACCCCAATGAATGCTGGGGGAAAAAATAAACAAAGTTAAAAACAATGTGACACATGCCCCTTTGTCAGTGCTCTTAACTGTTAAAATCACAACAAAAACATGTGACAAGTGAAAAGAAATGGTTGCAGGCAGGCTCTGACAGGCTTGTGTGTCTCTTCTGCGTCTGTGTGTTAAATGTCCATCATTTCTTTTGTCTCATCAGGAGGAGCAAATACAGTAAAACAAAGCAGGACTCAGAGGAGGAGAAACATCTAAACCCAGGTACTGCACACACACATATTGAGCTGCAACAATTAGTCAATTAATAGATTAGCTGATAGCAAGAAAATTAGCTGCCAGCTTTTGTGACAATTGATTATTTTTAATTATTTAACCTTTATTTAACTAGGAGTGTCCCACTAAGAGTAAGAATCTGGCCGAGACAGTCAGCAGCAACAACACAAAGTTAGACAGAAACACAAAGGGAGACGAAATACAAAATACTACAATCATTGACATCCTTAGTTCTTGGAGTTTCAAGTCATTCTCTGACATATTCCAGGCCGAAGGTGCAGAATACCCAAAGCCCTTTTTCCAATTTCTGTTCAGCCATTGGGACAGAGAGCATCAGGAAGTCCCGAGAACACAAAGAACACTGTCTGGCACTTTTCGAGTGATAGAGACACATAGGCAGTGTGGGAGCAGACCAAGAATTGCTTTATATATGACGGTAGACGAATGTAAGAGCCTACGCCAAAGCAGGTCATTCTACCCAAGAGTATAACTCACAGTGGTGAGTCAGAGCTTTACAACTTGTAATGAACCTCAAGGACGCAGCGGAAACTCTATCAGCCATATGAAGACACCGAGCAGAGGCGTGCATGTATAAAAGATCACCATAGTCCAACACAGGTTAAAAAGTTGCAACAATAAGATGCTTTTTTACATTCAAAGAAAAACACAACTTGTCTGTTGGAAATAAAGCCTCAGATGTTTCAACAGGCACAGCACATGAGTGTTAAAAGTGAAGGTGTCATCAATCAAAATACCACGGTATTTATAAACCTTAACATCCTGTAATCTTTGCATGAAGAGTGACCATTGGAGGGATATTTTATGGCCTATTCCTTGAGCTGGTAAACAACATAAACTTGGTCGTATCTGCATTTAAAACAAGTTTCAGCTCAAGCACTGTTTTGAACAATAATAGAAGCTTTTTTCAAGTATTCAGTGGCTTGTGTAAGAGTTGCTGCACAGCAATATATAACAATGTCATCAGCATAAAATATAAATAAGCATTCGACCCATTATTATTAAAATTATTTTATTTACATAAATAGTAAGTGAAGTGGGTCCAATACAGATCCATGTGATACACCCTTGTAAATGGATACAGTAGCAGAACATAGACCATCATACCTCCTGTACTGAGGCCTAAGATTGTTTGGAAACTAAGCAGTTGTTTCTTCCAAATGTCCAAAAAGTTCAGAAGTGTGAAAGATTAATCCTTTCAGTCATTTTCCATGCAAAAATATCAAATATTTGCTGGTTCCACCTCCTTAAATGTAGAGATTTGTTGCTTTTCTTTGTCATTTAAGATAGGTAAATGAGGAGTCATTGAGTTTTGGACTGATGGTTGGACAAAAGAGGCATTTTAAAGATAACAATTCTTGACATTTTATAGACTGACCGATAAATCAATTAATCGTGAAAATAACTCAGATTAAGAAATAATGTGAATAACTGTTAGTTGCAGCACTATGCACATATACTGTACTATAAAAAAAAAAACAAGAGACAGATGGATGTTCTGTTTTCTTCTCCTCAATCCACCTGCACACATCATAAACACATACTGGCAAAGACATTTACATAACATATGCAGCAGTTATACAACTCGCATTTCTCACCCTCCTCTGCATCCCTCCTTCTCCTCCCTCGTTTTCCTGCCCCGTCCCGCCTCTCCTCCGTGGCAGGAGTTAAAATCTATGTGGACCCGTTCACCTATGAAGACCCTGATCAGGCCGTCCACGAGTTTGCCAAGGAGATTGATGTTAGCAGTATTCACATTGAGAGGGTTATTGGCATGGGTAAGCCTGGCATTAACACTCGCTCACACACACATACTCTAACCCACACACACATGCTTACTTGGCGCTGACGCTGCTGTTTGCTCTTATGTGTGTAGGAGAGTTTGGGGAGGTGTGCAGCGGTCGGCTGCGCGTGCACGGAAAGAGGGAGATCTATGTGGCCATCAAGAGTCTGAAGGCGGGATACTCGGACAAACAGAGGAGAGACTTCATGTCCGAGGCCTCCATCATGGGTCAGTTTGACCATCCGAACATCATCAGGCTGGAGGGAGTCGTCACAAGATGTGAGCTGTTGGCAAAATCGGCAAAGTCTTAGTCATAGTAGTATTTGGGTTATGTGCCTGTTCTAATTCAGCCTGATATTTCTGTTTAGGTAAGCCACTGATGATTATCACAGAATACATGGAAAATGGATCTCTGGATGCTTTTCTGCGGGTACATGACTTTTATTATCTTATTTATTATGAAAAATGCATAAATCTTTAGTGCATCGTTGCATAAAACTGCTTGGGCTAAGGTTTCCCTTAAATTTTCATGTAAGGATACCTGAGTTGCATGAAGGAAAACCCTTTGAACTAATTAAATAAAATATGTTACACCTAGCAAAGTAAAACTATACTGATATTTAAACTGAGGTGTTATTGACTTTATACCAGAACTGCTTTAGTCACTGGCCACTTTTGTTTGTTATGTTGTTGTTGTTGTCTCCAATTGCATTGTGGGATATTTATGACAGTGTAGTTGCCAGTGCTTGCATACTGCTATATTTTCTTGGAAACAGTAACTGATTTAATCCAAGCTTTAATCTAAACACTAAAACTACTACTAAAAGAGGGTTAATGCAATGATCCTAAGTGAACCCCTTTGAGAAGGAAAATATTTTGCTTAAGTTTGAATTTTAAGGTGGTCTGGGGTTCCTTGGTAGCTCAGTTGGTAGAGCTGTCCTAACGTCAGCTGTTCTATCAAATAAAAGCAGAAAAAGGCACAAAAACTAACAAATAAAGAAACTGAATGTGGTTTATGCAACGAGGCACTAGTTTTGAGTAGCATTTTTCCACTGGACTGAAAATGCACTAAATCACAGATAAAATGCTCTCACTCATGGCTGCCCAGCTAGTCGTGGGTGTCCGTGTTAACCTGCTCTTCTGTCTCTGTGATTCCAACGTTTCAGAAACACGACGGCCAATTCACGGTGATCCAGCTGGTCGGCATGCTGCGTGGCGTCGCCTCAGGTATGAAGTACCTGTCAGACATGAGCTACGTTCACAGAGACCTGGCGGCTCGAAACATCCTGGTCAACAGCAACCTGGTGTGTAAGGTGTCCGACTTTGGCCTGAGTCGGGTTCTGGAGGACGACCCAGAGGCCGCCTACACCACGAGGGTGAGACACACTCACAGAAGGGATTTATACACACAAACTGGATGTGAACACACTGTATACACACAATCTGCTGTTTGTTTGTCTCCTGGTTCCAAATTCATTATTGTTCATTACTTAAATTAAACATTCACAGCCTGTTTATATGCACTGCTTTTGTTAAGCTTTGAAAATACATTTATTATAGACTTTTCATAGACATCAATCAAAGAATAACTTTTAAAGGAACAGTGTGTAGGGTTTTGTAGCAGCTACCAGTCAGCTTGTATATTGCAATCAACTGAATGCTGTTCGCCTCGCCCTCCCCTTCCAAGGGGAAGAGAGGCTCCTGTAGACACATGCCAGTTTCCTTCACACCTTTACAGCTAAACTTTTTGGAGATGCAAACCACGCAGATGAAGGAATCAATGAACCAATTCCATTATTCACCGAACCAAAATGGCTGTTTTAGGAGGCCACTGGGACTTACCTTTCCCCAGGAGGGAAGATCCCCATCAGATGGACGGCTCCAGAGGCCATATCCTACAGGAAGTTCACCACGGCCAGCGACGTGTGGAGTTACGGCATCGTCATGTGGGAGGTGGTTTCATACGGAGAGAGACCCTACTGGGACATGAACAACCAGGATGTGAGTCATTCTTCGTATCGTCTAACCTATGAGTTGCCTCAGAGACAAAAGCTCATTCCTGAAACTCTTTGCATATTTAAGGGTAAATGTCAAACAAAATACTGAATCACCAGTTATAGTCATATAATGAATTCGAGGTATGAATAATTTAGATCCAGAATATGGATTACTTTAGCGCTGACTAGCAACGTGAGTGGTTACGCAAACCCCCAGTTTAACCTGTTATTACCTGTGTGGGTCTATGATGAACACTCAAGTGAAAACAAAAGAGACTCCTCCAAAAATGTTTTCCATCGCTTTGTAAAACTGTGGATGTATCGAATGCACAGGAGGTCGAAGCTGAAGCATGGAAACTAAAAAAAGAAGGAAGGGTCATTACATCATAATACCAACTTTCTTACACCCTGCATGGTGCCAAACTTGAGATGATGAAGAAGCCCACTAAAACCCACTAAAACCCTTGCATGTATGCATGCATTGGTTTATTTGCTGCTGGTCTCCAAATAGTATCTAAAGATGATCATATAGCTGCAGGAATGAATTCTATGACCCTGAAATGAGTTAACATATTAGCACTCCTGTTTCCCCCGTCAGTGGGTTTTTTTGATGGGTCTGTGGTTAACACAAGCTTAAGAGATTGTCACATTTTGTCCTGTGAAACAAAATTAGTGAATTCTGAAGCTTTTGTGTGTCTTAAAAAAGACAGTTGTTAACGAGATGCAAGTGAAGTGTCCTTAGAAAATATTGAGTTTATGATAAATAAATTCTGTAACATTATTCTTTATTCCTTTGTCTCGTCCTTCATGATCCGTAGGCTGCTTTACGATGATTGATGGGGTTAATAATAGGTAATGTTATGGGAAAATCATGTATTCAAATGAAACGTACAGACCACCTCGTACATCGTGCATCGAAAGAAACCCATCGCTTTAAGACATCATATATTTCATGGATGTCAGAAACTTTCAGAGAAACATTTACAAAGAACTGATCATCAGAAAATACAACATTAGCTAACAGGCTCAGAGTTAATGTAGTTAGGATGTTATTACAGTTTTTGCTAACATTAGTTTAACTCTAACTCTTCCTGACTAACTCAATCACATGTGCATATCAATCTCCAGTCCAATACAAGTCTATCATAACATTAACATAACTTGCATGCAAATAACTAAATGTAGATTGAAAGCACACGAAACATTAGCTAAATAACTACACATCAAAATACCAGTGCCTCCATCACCCAGACTGAAAACCTGTGAAACTGCGAGGGGAGAGATGAAGGAGTCATCTGCTCATTTACCACTACACCAACTGCACCGAGAGCTTTCAAGTGCGGCATCAGTGTGCGTTCACACGCTGCACAGTGATGCGATGACTCTTCCTCCTTTTTTCCTTGAGTTGAACCGGGAGGTTGCTCTTTAAGATCTAATGAATGTTTATGGTTTGAGTGACAATTTTAAGATTCACCTTCATTTTCATTTCCAAATAAGCGCTTTATATGATACGGTCAAAGTGCGGATTTGCTTAAAAGCTGTCTGTGCAATCTCTCATGTGTGTTGAAACTATGTCTGCTAGATTTCAGCAGTGAGGTTGGTGAGTAAAATCTTATAACTGAAATGAAAGACCAAAGGTGTTAACACTCAAGCAGCTTGTCAAGTTTCCTGTCTAAACAACTGTTAATCGCCAACATTAACATCAACTTCAGTTTTTCTTCAATCATAATTTGCGTGCTTTGAGCAATCAGAGTCAAATACAACCTTTACTTCTGCAAAGCTGACAAATTGGACTCAAATTAACCCAATTTAAACAGAAATAAATGTAAAAGGCAGCACCGCTTTTGGGTTATTTTAAGAGGAGGAAAATAAACTGTCCTCTGGGAGACGTATTGGATTCTGACCTCAGTCTTTGACCTCTGCACCATTTAAAAAAATGTAAATTTTGCCTTTAAATCATCCACAGAAAGGGCAGCAAGCCAAGATTTTGTTCAGCACTCACAGGGCATTTTATTGAAGATAAATATTTAGACTTCATTAAAAATAACTAGAAATGGCTGCTCGCTGTTATCCCTCCGACAAACACGCACTATATAAATTTAGAGGCGCTTTAGTGGTTCTGAACAGTTTTTCAGATCTGAGACGAAAATCCTATTTCAGACAAATTTGCAATCACTTTTCTATCAAAGCTTGTTAAGTTTGAGTAGGTCAAGGAGCCACTCTGGCATATGGAAATTTTCAAACACGATTGATTTCATCTGAAGCACTGATGTAGTCTAAGAAAACTTTCCTGATGAGCCGTTCCCCAGACACTTTATCCATCTTATTTACTTTCTTTTTTATCTGAGTAAATTAGCACATACTGAGCTGCTTCTCTGTTTGTTTTTTAGCTTGTTTGTTTTAGTGAAACACCATAGCAAAGACTGATCGCACAGTCAAATATAATTTAAGCATCATTAAACCAGTTTTTTTTTTTTACTGTAACTCCTTAGCTATGTAGTACTATACACCAAGGCAGGTTTTGAGAAAAGTTGACTGGTTTGTCCAACACTTGGTCCTGCAGCAGAGGCTGTGACACACAGCTCACAAGAGAAATTAAAGTATTTTCAAGTGCTTAAGGGCTGTCCACACAAAGAAAGATAAATATAACAATAAGTATATTTATATTGTTTTAAAAATGATCTCAGGTGGATGGCAAAGTGCACACCACAGCTATAATTACAATAACAGTGGTGAGTGATGTTGCTGGAATCACTTACAGAGCGATTTGATGAACAATAGAAACACAGACAGTCAATCAAAATCCACCTGAATCTACAGGGTAAAGCCTACAACTTATTAAAGGTGTATTAAATATAATAAAAGGCTGCAAATTACACGTTAAAAAAAATGTAATTTTACCTGAGACATGCTGACAGACAGTCTGGCACTGATGGGGTTTCTGAGGTGCGTCTTTGTCCTCACTGATGTCCTCTTTGACAATCGCCAGGATACCATCAAAGTAATGTTGACTCACATGAAAGCGTGAATAGAATTCGTCTTCAGAAGATGACAGCTCTCATTAAGCCTCTGTGAGAGCGCTGGACTCTCCTCACCCCTCTCGACTCTGAAGAATTTTGTGAACTCATATCCTTGTAGATTTATGCTGTTTACAAAACGTTATCATTCATCGCTGTGGATGCTTACGTCATTATCGTTTATATTTGTTGTTAAAGTCATTGTTCTTGCTTTGGACAGCCCTTCAGTGCCTGATTGTCTCTACTTGCATACTTTAACTTGTAACTCTGATGTCCATTGTGAATAAATGTCCATAAATTAATGTTTTCTTCAGTTCAAACCTATCCAGTGATACTTGCCTGCACATCCACGGGCAAACATGAACTGCTAATAGATAACTCACCACACTTTTAATGGTGCTAATTTGCCAAATGTAAATAAATATAGACTAAAATTAGGTTGTAGCCCACAGCTAAATAACTGACTCCATGGCAATATTATATAAGCCTGTTTACATTCCCCAAAGCCTCCACATTATGGGAACTGTAGTTCCAAAACCTATTGCATGATTATTCCCCAAATAGGAGAAAGACAATGAATAATAATAAGATTTACAAACTCTATAAATATTAAGTGTTTTCACATTGTCATATGTTTGGCTCAAAGCGCTCAGTTGTTGCAGTTTTGACCGAGTTGGGGGCCCACAGTGAATTTGAAACCCTCTGATGAACAGTATTGTCTCACGGTGTAATGTACAAAAGAAATAGAGGAGCTGCTCACAGCTGCAAAAAATTAAAATAAATTGCAGACGGTGGTGAGACAGCTCTGGAAGGATCTGGGAAGACAACAAAAAAAAAAAGTAATAAATCTTCAGCAAAAGGTTTTGCTTCCTTTTTATGAAAAATTTAATTGGCAGCGGTGCTTCAAAGTGGCAGTTTGATTGATGTTTGTTGGCGCGTGCATTTCATCATTTACTCTGCAAAATCATAATGTACGCTGATTCATTTTATGCCAACTGCAAAATCAATAGGCTGTGACAATAAGTGTACTAGTAGACTATCAGTATACACTATGGAATGAGTCCTGCAGATGTCAGCATTTGGCATCGGTGAAACATTTGGTAACAATTTGTTTGAGGGAGTATGCATAAGACTGTCATTAAACTGTCATAACACCTATCACAAACATGGAGGCCTCTTTACGAATGTCTATGACTGTTGTCACTAAGTGTCATTCTGTCAGTCATTTTTAATGTTAAGTTGATAATGTTTTTGTTATGTCAACTTGACATTAACCAAGATAAAAAAAAAAAGTCTTTGCCATGACAGCTGTTTTAATATGACATTATACTGTCATATGTTGTTGGTTGGTTTTGACACTGGCTGTCATGAAATGGACTTGTCATAGTAATGTCCTTTATCTGAAGTTTTATTACACTGTCACATGTTTTTATAACAGTGCCATGAATCATTTTCTGGACTGTCATTAAATGTTATAAGGCCAGTTTGACATCAGAGTACGGTAACATGGCAATTTAGCTTACAGAGTTAGCTGATGCACAGATAGCATTTAGCTAGTTTTCTTGTTGCTAAAGTAGGCTAACTGATGTCTGCTGTAATCTGTAGCTGGCATTTGCTAGTTAGCTTGGCTAGCTCTACAGCTAACTAGCTGATGCAGGTCCAAGGTGCCAGCAACCCAGCAATAAAACCACCTCGGTACTGTATTCCCTGTCGTCAAACTGTCCGTGTTCACTGAGATATCCCAGTCCGGTCAGAGTCAGATTGCTAGCTGCATCTGAGCGCTACCAAACATTTTTACCTGGACCAGGGTTTTGGACATTCTTACCCTTGGATCAGGCCTGTAAAAAATATAAAACCTCCATCTCTGTCCTTCCTTTAGGTGATTAAAGCGATCGAAGAGGGCTACCGTCTGCCTGCTCCCATGGACTGTCCTGTGGTGCTGCACCAGTTAATGCTGGACTGCTGGGAGAGGGAGCGAGCAGAGAGACCCACCTTCAGCCAGATACTCAACATGCTGGACAAACTCATCCGTAACCCTGGGACTCTGCGCCGCACAGGGGGGGACAGGTACATCCTCCACATGTAAATACAGGCATAAATAATCACAGACAAATACCTGCATATCCATTTATTAAACCCACACTCGTGCAATCATACTGTACTGACACCCACACTTCCATTCTTTCTCCCAGATTATGAGGCGTTCATGCACGTTGCTCCTTCAGTTCTCATTTCACACTCCTATTTCAGTATTTTCCCACCACCAACCTGCCTGTTCTCACCGTCTCTCTTTTTTTTTTTTTTTTGCAGACCCACAGCCACCATGCTGGAGTCAGGGGTGGGTTCAGAGGTGTGCGTGTCGGTCGTACCGGAGGTGTGCGTGCCCGAGTGGTCAGTGTGTGTGTGGCTGCAGTCCATCGGGTTGGAGAGGTACAGAGACACTCTGGCAGCCGCAGGATACACCAGCCTCGACAGCCTCCTGGCTCTCACACACCAGTAAGTGCACCTCCGTGTGAAAATGGATTACAGTGAGAGTCGCTCGTCACATTTCTCAGTGCTGAAACACGAGCTGCACAAACAATCACATCTCTGCTTTCACTCAACAATCATACATTAATTTAGTCGTATATTACAGTCAGGATGAGGGAAAGATGGTGAAAATCTTTCAACAATTCAAACTCTTACTGTATTTTTTGGTATTGCAGTAGCACAAATGTATTAATTTGCATACATAAAAGAGACAGATAAACAGTTTTTAGTGATTTTTTGCACCACTGTGGCCATGTAATTTTAGTGTCTGGGACTCTGAAGGTTTCAGTAGAAAAAATGAGCCTGTATGACATCTGCATACTTTCTTACCTCTGCATAGCTGGCTAATCTTTGAATGTGGCGACAAGAGATTTTAGTGGCTGTTCGATGATCCAATAAGCACACGCAGGAACTTTTACACTTTGTCAAGATGTCAGTAGATGCCTTACAGCACTTGTACTATGTAATTACACAAACATGTCGGTGTACTCTAATTACCCCATTTAGTGAGTAATGTGAGCTGGTTTCTATTTTGTCAAACAGTGAAATAGTCCTTTAATTAAAGGATAACTCTAGAGTTGTTTCATCTTTTTATTGTCTTTGTACAATTCCCATGAAAGCCCCCGAACCAGCGGTGAGTTTATCCAACTAAATGGTTTTGTTTGTAGCTTGTCACAGAGCTCTGTCAGCAGCCAACATCTATTAAAGCGACTACAAGGAACAAAGGAAGAACAAAAGAAGTAGTGTTTCATGCAATTGAGCTGCATTGCCTCGTGCTGTAAATATCTTAATCTGGCTAACACGTGCATTATTTTTGGAAGTGATAAGTATGTAAGGGATAATGAAGAGTAAGCTGGTCATTATGACCAAATAAACTGCAACAGTGAGGTCTTGAATCACCCTGACGGGGTTTATTTCATCATAATAACCTGCTGACTGTGCATTATCCCACTTATTATATGGCTCTTACTAAAAACAAAATAATTTGTACAAAATATTGATTTAAAAATGTTTGTTTTTTGCTACCAAACACAAAAATAACAGACCGTAGAACCAATCAGAATCATTATTCATCATTACATCATATTCATGAAGCTGTTTGATAAATATAAATGTTCTTTTTTGCTTATATAGGTCATATACAGGTTTCATAACCAGTTAAAAACTTCCTCTACACTGTAAAAAATCATACAGAAATTTAGTAGAATCAGCTTGTCTTTTCTTGTTAACTAAATTTACAACTTATAGTTATTCAAGCTGATTAAACTTAAATGTTCTAATAATTATTTTCAGAACATATAAGAACTTATAACCATGAGTTCTTCCAACTTGAAGCCTTTGACTTGAAATGATGAGTTGAATGAATGTACTGCACAGAGATATATCCGCTTTAAAAAAAAAAAAAAAAAAAAAAAAAAAAAAAAAAATATATATATATATATATATATATATATGTATATACATATATATATATATATATAAAAGACAAGCTGATTCTACTAAATTTCTGTATGATTTTTTACAGTGTAGAGGAAGTTTTTAACTGGTTATGAAACCTGTATATATACATATGTGAATATATATATATATATATATATATATATATATATATATATATATATATATATATACATATATATATAGATAGATATATATATATGTACATGAAAGAATCACACCAATGCATGAATGACATATGACTTAATTGCGAGGAATGTGGCCCTTTAATTTTAATGTGAAACTTCTGCAACACATTTCCATGTCACTGAACATCCTCTGGGATGTGGTTTCTTGTTAATGTTGCTTTGCTTGGTCGTTTTACTCTTTCATGTATTTTAATAGTTCTGAATGACAATGGAGTTCTGTGGCACAAAGGCACAAACTATATCAGGCTTTGGCTACACAGACAGCTTGATAATAATGGTTATAGCTCAATTGGTAGACAGGCTCGGCTATTAATTGTCAGGTTGGTGGTTAAACGGCTGTTCACATGTCCTTAAACAGACACTGAACCTCAAATAGCTGTGTGCTGGGAGAAAAACCTAAGTCCTTTTGGATGAACGCCTCTGCCAATTTTCCTAAAACTGGTTATGATGAAAAAGAAAAATCCCGCCTGGCTTCATCCTTTGAATACTGCATGTTGTGGCTTTGTGTGTTTGAACATACATCTTTGTCTCTGCACCCACAGGGAGATGGACAGACTTGGAATAATCACACCGTCACACCAGGACATACTAATTGCTAGTGTGCAGCAGGAGATGTTGTCTCAAATGCAGCACATGCAACACACAATGGTTCCAGTCTGAGGCGGAAAACGGATACAAACCTGTTTTGAGAAGATTTTTCATTTACCTCATCCATGCACTTTAGAGGGACTTTTCACCAGTGGAAATACGAGGAACGGAGCGAAGCAAACGTACGAGAGAGAGAGAGTGAGAGAGAGAAGCAGCACTTTTGTGAACTTCCATCCTGTGGAGTTTTCTAAAAAAAAAAACGTGATCTGGACGTGGCTGCAGATAGCACTAAGCTACTGCGAGCTCAGACTGAAGCCTCATCCTCTTACCCAGTTCTATTTTTCATTATTTTATTATCTGTTTTGTGAAGGCTGACATGTAAGGCTGTGCATAAGCAGAATGGCTTCCAACTTTTCGTTCGCTGCTTTGGGCTTGACTTGAATAAAACGTGTTTTGCTTGTGTGCGTGCGTGTGTGTGTGCGTGCGTGCGTGCGTGTGTGCGTCGCGTGAATGCAGACAATATGGAATCTCCCTTGTCAAGACGTCAGTTATCTTTGAATATTCTGAATATGCAAAGTTACCCGAGAACGAGAGATTGAGAGGAGCCGGACAGAATGTATCACTACGAGCTCTTACCTGTTTCATACTAACAAACTGTATGATTTGCTTGTATTTTTTTATTTTTTATTTTAATTGTATGAATTGACCCTTCTGATGTCCCGCCCCTTTTTACTATGTGCTCCAATAACAGTTGAGCGAACATGATACCTCTGTAAATTTTCTCCTTTTCCTGTAAAAGCAACATATATGACAGGTGTCAAACACCGTGGCCCACATCAGCATTATTGTTATCATATTAGCAAAATACAATCTAACTAGCTTGCCTATTTTAGCAAAATATTAGCTAACTAGCCAGCTAATTATTGATAGTGGATTAGCCAGCTAGGTAGCCAGCGTTTTGCTGACATTAGCTAACTTGAAATGTGAATATATGTCACTTTTACAGATTCCCCCAACCACATCTTTTACCCATCTTCAAAATTTGTTTTTCTTTTCAACATAAACTAGCCTAGCACATAGCATATCTAAGTACAGGAAACAGAAAAGTAGAAAGTTGACCAAGGTACCAAGTTTGCTCAACTGTCATTGGAGCACAGACCAAAAAGGGGCGGGGCTTAGTCAGGGTCAATTATTGTTTCTGTCGATTTAGACATTTAGAGTAGGATGTCATCCATCTGTGTCAATTGTATATGTCTCTTGTTTGATGCTGAGAGTTAGCTACATGAAGCATTTTGTTTATTTATGGTCTTTTTTATCTAGTTTGTACATTGTAAAATAGAAACACTGAGGAAATATTGTAATGATTGCCATATTGCATTGCAATAAATCCCAAAACCCATCCATTTATGTAGGTTTTAATCTCGTTTAAAGAGGACATTTGCATTCTAATGTGTTTAAATGTACAGTATATAATGTAATGTAGTATCAGATGACACCTTGAGTGCTTGATGTTCAACATTTCTGAGTTTGGCAGAAGAAGAAAGTGTCTTCTGTGAAAGCTGAGACTTAGTCAGAGGTGCCTGTAACAAGGAAAACAAGTCCAGAAGAACACCCAGCTGAAATGCTGCTGGTGTAATCACACACACAGTGTTGGGTTTATGTGTGTGTGTGTGTGTGAAAGAGAGGAAAGAGAGAGAAGAAGAAGAAAGAAGTAGAGAAAACTGAGAGTTTGAATTAAAAGGAGAGAAAATTAAGAGTGGGCTGTCACCATGAGCGTCTGTGTGGCATCATGTTTTTTGTCGGCTAAATTGGGCTGAGTTTGCAGTGCAAACTTGTCGAATCAGCAAACATCTGTCTCCCACTACACTACCACACACACACACATGCACACACACACACACACGCACCGGGGAGTTGATTGGAGGAAGCTTTTGATACATAAAGGAAGAGAAGAGAAGATATGATCTGGATTCTGGCAAAAATGTCAATGTTTTTCCAGCCTAATGAGAGCTGCCTGCACACACTCACACACACATACACACACACACACACACACTTACCACCCCCTGCCTCACTCCCAATACATCCAAATCACACACAGCAAACAAAATGCTGATGGTGGTTAATGAGGCAGATGCCTCTGAGTAAGAGACAGAAAGAGGAAGAGAGACAGAGGGAGAGTCGGCTTGGCTCGGGGCAACGAAACAGGCAGCTTCTGTCAAATAATGAGACACTGACAACACATTTAGCAGGTAGCCTTTTGTGATGATGCATCACACGCTGAGATCTACTCGAAAAGTGAGAGAATGGCATCTGTTCGTGTGGAAAATAACTGCATGCAAACGGTGGATAAACTCTCTGCTGACCGTCTCAGAACACAGAGCAGCGTGGCTCGGAGGAGGACCATGTCGGTCAGTCCGTCACTTTGGTGCAGACTGAAATAGCTCAACGTCTCTTAGACGGATTTGACTTCAAATTTGTAGTAGACTTCCATAGTCCCCAGAGGACGAATCCTAATTTAGGTGATTCCAGCCAGAGCTTTTACCTCAACTTGTAGTAAAAGTGAGCTGCTTGTTGCAGAGCACCCACAAATTAGACAAATGAGAACTGCATAGGCCTGCCTGTATAGTTAACATGACTGAAATCTGTTGTCATTGGTTGAAATCTGTGAGCCACCCCCTGCCGCCCACACACACACACACACACACAAAAGGCAACACTCGCCCTATCGAGATGATAAGTTATTCAGCGATGAAGCTGCTTACCAGTTGAATTTGAACCATTGTTGACTGACTTTAGAATAAATGCAAAGCAGATGTAATGAGCTGCACAGTGTGAACAATGCTAACACCCCAGTCTGCATGAGTCTCGGAAAATTAGCAGCCCTTGACAGCTGTGGATGCACTGACGTGAAATTTGGTCCAGACATTCATGTCGCCCTCAGGAAGGATTATATAAACTTTAGTGAATGTTTCCTGTGTTAAGTAGCAAATGTTGGCATGCTAACATGCTAACATGCTAAACTAAGGGGGACTGCTCATTGTTGAGATGACACATTATTTTGAAAATACAAAATGTCCCACTTGACTAAAAGTCCATTCTTCCAGTAGCCACTGGATGATCAATGCTCTGGAGGCCCATTGCTCCAAAAATACACACTGCGGATGTTAGGGTTAGGGTTTGTGTGTTACTGCAGGGAGAGCGTGTATTTTCAGAGCAACAGGCCTTCGGAGCGGTGGGCATTTGTTTTTGGGATAACTGAGCTTTCGGTCCAATGGGACATTTTTCAGAATACAGAGGTTTAGGCTAGTTTGGTTCAAACCAATCAGGTGTGAAAACTGTCCTAGACTATCATCTGGACCAAACAGCTGGACCTCGGTCTCCGAAAGAGGTGGTTTCAGTCCAGATCAAACTGTGCCAGGAAGTTCCGGGTGTCTAAAGGAACAATGCAACAAAACAAGAGAGCCGTGGTTTTATGAGGAGAGGAAGAAACCAAATGTTTGATTGACGTTTGGTCCACGAGTTAATTAAACAGTCAGATGGAAAAAACTCACAAAAATTCCAACAAGGAGGATGAGAGAAAGAGGAATTGACTTGAACTGACAACACACATGTCAGACGCTTGCCTGTCTACAAACCAATGAAATGCAAGTATAAGGAGACACAGTTTACGCAGGTTATGATGACAGGACGTAGGACGTAGGTATGTTAATACGCTCTCATGATTGCAATGTGAAACCAAAACTAACCAGAGCAAATGTACAATAAAACAAAAACATGAACCCTGCTTCAGACTTTCAAGTGTGAAAAGATGACATGTTAGCTTTGTCCTGTTATAGGTTAGCATCCCAACGTAAGCATTTAGCTCAAAGCACTGCTGTGCCTATAAGCACAGCTGCTAACGTGGCTTTAACATTTGCATTTACCACCACAGAGCACGGCCTGTAGGTGTTCCAGACTGTGATGAAAGGGATCGATCGCAGGGATAAAAAGGACACCGTTTAGGGCTGAATCCACATTGACCGATGGTAGAGTGAGCAGTAGTAATTTTAACCTTAAAAGACACTCTTGTTATATTGAGGAGGGCAGATCAAATTGAATCTTTCTGTCTCCGCGTCTCAGTGGGAGGCGATTGTGGGTTTTTGTCCCCAGATTAGGGCGGGTATAGAGCTGGCTAATCCTGCCCGCTCTTCCATGTGGGAGTGGCAGTGGGGTGTCTTTGCTGCGCGGCCAGCCGTAATGTAATGGGTGTGAGATTGGGCTTTACACACGGGCACGCTCACTCACACAACACACAACACAAAGTCTAGATTTGTTTCAGGATTAAAGGCATCACCTCAATGACTGACATAATGCCACAGGCATTCCCACGGTAACCCTGATGAGGTTGTCTGCAGCTATGTGTGTGTTTGTGTGTGTGTGTAGCTGTATTTCTAGAAGCCGCTGATGAGAAATACATTGAGGAAAGAAGCGGAACGAGTGCACACACACACACACACACACACACACAGTGCACTCAGTCCCACTAGAGAAGCAGCTGCCCAAGTTGGCAGGCCATGTCCCTCTCATTATGCTGGCCAGTCACTCGTGTCCTGGATCTCTCTCCCCTGCTGCTGCTGCTGCTGCTGGACAGGTACCATCTGACACACATTAGCCTGCTATTAATGACTTCTGCTGCAGCCATTATCACACACTTAGGGAGAAACATCCCCAGGGTGCCATTTTTGCATCGACATGCATTATATATCCCAAAACCATCCAATTTCCTCCAAAGTTCTGCAAGTAAAGCAATGTGTTTTGTAACAACAAGACACTTCGGGGCCTTTTCTTGTTTGTCACTTCTGTCTGACCTCGAGTTTAGTCCGGGATGTCTGGGAGTTTCTCTCAGAGGTGACTCTTAAGGAATGCGGGGTGTGGTTGTAGCAGACCTCCCACATCAGATTCTTTGTTTACCCATGATCCCAAAGGGAATACCAGCGTGATTAACATTAATCCTACAAATCTGTTCGCAAACAACACAAATACCATCTCAGGATCTCCATCATCAACAGCAGGTGTGCCTCACCATTCCTCTCACGATCTAATTTAGTTCTGTGTTCGACATTGTGTGTCCAGGTTTATGGACAGGTAGGTCCATAGAATAATATTGCTCATAACAGTCATCATCATCTGGCAGTTTTCCCCCTCCTTGCTGTGATCACAGCGTCAGAAGGACAGTGGACGGTGAAGCATTCATTTGTCATCTGAGTGCACAGGAATCTGTTCTTTCATGTCTCAAAATGAGTCAGCAAGAAAACTTCACATTAAGAAGGTTGTTATTTTACTTAACTTGGTAACTTGGTAACTCGCTTACAATCTGCAAATGAGAGAGAGATTCTGTCTTCCATAGCCATGTAAACAAGTCCAAGAGGATATTTAAGAATATGACAGTTTAAATGAGATATTTTCTTCTCTAAAAAACATGCCCTTCAGATTTAAGTATAAATGTCATATTTGGCCGACTGTAGTGGTCTGACAGACTCAGATCTCTGTGCCAGAAAGTGTGTGCAGCCAAGGTGTCCTTGATGAAGAGACTGAATTAATTGCTGAAGGTTTTAGTTTTCAGTGAAAGCCATGGAGTGCAAAAATATGCAAACATATACAACATAATAATAACAAAATAATGGCTTTCAGCAGGAGTGAAGTGCAACATAAAATACTTGAACATGGATTTAATTTTATTTTTTAAGAAATCACTGATTATGTGCAGCTTATGGCTTATTTTCATGTAACAAAATTAACTCATAGCAATATTTTTTCCTCTTTTTCAAGTTGAAAACTTTTACATATACTTAATAAAAATTGATATGTTAGTTAACAGTTCCCCATACAGAGTAACATCATAGCATTTATTTCTAGATGCGTTTATGTCCATCAGATGAACACCACCCTCCTTTTAGCTCTGTTTTGGTCTCCACCGACTCCTGAGCCAAAACTCTGTCTGTGTGGCTGCTAAAAGCTCCACTATGTTCACCCTTAACTTTTTCTATCTGCTGTCTGCTGCTGAGCAGTGGATTTATCAGAGTTTTTATGAAAGAACAAGAATGAGAGTAAGGCAAGACAATAAAGTTGTGGGCCGTAAAACCAAAACAAGACTCAAGTCTCTGGGATAAACACACTGTTTCCTTAAATTCTTTTCATTACGAAGCAGCAAAAACAGGAGATACTACTGAATACACATGAGCTGAGTATCACAACACTTGTATGTCCGACAGGGAGGGAGGTCACGGGTTGGCTGCAGCAGGTGAGACGTCACCGCAGCCACCTTGGAGGCGGGACGGACTCACTTTGGTCCCAGTCAAGAGTCGGTCCATCTTGGGCGCAGCTCAGCGCAACTTGGTGCAACTCAGCGCTCTGAAAGTGATCATGGAAATGCAATGGTCAAAGGTCGAGGTCACAGGGTCCTCAAGAATTCATAAGGTAATTATGACAAAATTACACACAAATATCTAATAAGATAAAATAATTAGGTCATGACATTTTACGACCAAAAAATTTTACATTTCTGCATTCAGGAATTACAAAAGTAATAATTAGTGCAGCTTTAAACAATAATGATTGGTTTAACCAGGATTTTGGCTCAAACAAAACATGGTACTGATCGAAGGTCCAAAGATTACAAATCATCTTTTTCCTGCATGTACTTTATATCTTCAAGTTACCTTTGGGATTGTGATGATTACACCCTCCTTTCCTGTTTAAATTGGATCTAAAGATCACATGGTAACTTACAGTGGAGCTCTTAACACCACCTCTGAATCAATTGATTTATCACCCTGAGCTCAGTGGTTAGTTGGGTCTTTATCAGAGAATATCAGTGACTCAGAGACATTGTACTACACAGGCAGAAATACCATTACGGGTGTCTGGACTGAAACTCAGTCCACTCTCACTGGGTATGCATGCATGTGCTTCTGTGTGTGCAGTGCATTCACCCATGTCATCCAATTTCAGTATTTAGTAGAACCCGCACAGCTCCGCGGGCCTCCAGGTTTGATAAACCTCCAGAAAATCACCAGGCCGCATTTATTTTCCACTCCAACATCGGAGAACATCAGGTCAGTGAAAGCCCCCACGAGCGAGAGAGACAGATTGAAAAGAGATGGGTGCAGGGGGGGGAAAAAGGCGGCAGCACACCGGCACGGGAAAGTTTTGCCCTTCATCAGCCCTCCATCCCTCTATCCCTCCATCTCATTAAGGATGGATAGATGATCAATAGGAGAGAAGCAGTAGAAGGGGATTAGGATTAGAAATCGATGGCTTTGTTTTCTTCAGCCTGCCAAAGATAAACACTGCCTTAAGACACTGACAACGCAACACAGAGACTTTCATGGCTTTTCATCCATGTGTGAGAGGGCACCACGTTCCCTCTGTGTGGACACACAGACATCTGTTTGCAGCTTCTCACGCCGACTTAAAAAGAGACACTTCGATCCCTTCACGAGATCGGGAGGAAGGAGGGGGGATGGGCTCTGATCCAACTTAATAGAAATCTTATGGTGCGGTGGAACACAACCAACAAGACTCTGCTCATATTTTGTATATTTTCTCCTCTGTACATTGCAATGCCAGAGCGGTTGAAGTACACATGTTGATCTGTGCGTGGGAGATGCAGCTCATGTAGCACTGATCAGAGGTTGACTGCTGCACTGTAAAAAGTCATACAAGAGTTTTTCTTATCAACTTAACGTAAATATAGAAGTTTGATTTTTGAAAAGTTAATGAAACTTAAAGAAGACATGTCATCAGAGATTAATGAAACGTGCTTAATTGAAATACTCACTACTTGCACTGATTTACTTACTAGAATGATCATTTCAGTTTGCCCCTTTCATTTTAATTAGAGTTCAGATTTATGCAGAATGTTTCCAGAATGATTTTGCGTCTGTTTATGAGCCATAAGAGATCACTAACAATCTTTTAAAAGTAGTAAATGTTTATAATGAGCATTATGTTAATGGAGTCTGGCAGGCAGCCGCTGAACTCCAACTCCAGAGCGTAGCTTTACATTGACAGACAACTTACAGTTGTAAACAGCTGATGAAATTAGAGTGTAGCACTCGTAGTTGCTTGTTATTGTAAATTTACAACGTTGCACTCGTCTTGTGCTCCTGCACAGTTCCTGCAGCCTGCCTGAGGTTCCTCCAGCCTGGAGGGGAGGGAAACAGTTCACTTCAACCACAGACTGCATATTAAATAGGGATTCAACCTATTTAATATGCAATTTATGGCTCCAACTTGCTATTTGGACTCATCATTGGATGCACAGTTGCTACACATAGTGCATTACTATTTTTCAGATTTCTTTTCAGAACACTTTTGAATTTACAAACACGAGTTCTCTTAACTTGAAGTGTTTTGATGAGTTGAATGAATGAGTGTATAGAGTTCAATCAACTCATTACACTTCCCAGCATGCATTGTTTGAGAGCTACGACTCTTCTTTTTTCATAGTTTGAAGAAACCAAATGAAAACTTGCTGTGTGTTCAAACAGAGAAAATGTAAAAGAAAATCTATTGTTTTTTTAATGTTCATAGGTGTGACTGAATGGTTATTGGTTCAAATTAATATCTGAAGCTTATTTTACATGTTTTCTTAAGAACAACTGTGATAATATCAAGTTTATTTGACTAGAATTTTTTATTTGTTTTGAATCATTTCAAAATTATGTAAATTTTTCTCAGATTCAGTCAACTTAAGATTTTAAATCAGCCCAGACACTAACTTTATTTAAGTTAAAACAAACAGTTTGTTTTTACAGTGCGGTTCACACCAAGTCACCATTTCAAGACTCGCTGAGAATATCTGTAGCTGACTGATGAAGAGGGAGTATCATAACACACTTGCTGCTCAGAGAAGTGATGCTCCTAAAAACCTGAGTGGGCTGCAAGGAGTGAGGCAAGGCATTCTGGGTAGGTGAGGCTTCACCTCCCACACAGAGATTCAAAAACAAACCCCCTCCTTGCTTTGATCTTTCTCCCTCTCTTCCTATCACATGCACGTGCGCACACACACACACACACACACACACACACACACACACACACTGCACGCTGGCCTGTTTGTTATGGCTTTCGCCCCTCTCTCCTTTCAAAGAACAAAGACGGTTGTTGATGTTTCCTGCAGATGAAAGCTCAGCTTTGCGAAAGCCCGTTTCACCTCAGGTTCACAGGTCGCCGCTCAAAAATTTGTCTTTAACTTCGAGAAATCTTTTTAAAATGAGAACTTAAGAATTCTGTCTTTATAATCATTTCTATTTATTGCTTCCTCACTTTATATTGAGGTTTTTTTGTTTGCTTTTTTATGATAATCATGATGACACTGCTCCTGTTCAAAGTCACAGGTGTCTGATGTCTATCCCAGCATGCACTTGGCAGAAAGCAGGTGGAGCTGCTGAGGCAAACTGACATGAAAAAGACAATCACATCTATTCAAGTCTTCACTCTCTCTGACATGCATGAGTTTGTACTGTGAAACCAGAACAAGCTCAAATGGACAACAAACAAATGCTGTGCAGACCGCGACGCTCTGATTTCCCATCAGCGCTTGCAGGGTTTTCATTGTCATTTTAGTTCACGCACCACATACAGTTCTGATCTCAAGTGGGCCAAACCAGTAAAACTGTTTCATAATAACCTATAAATAACAGCACTTCCAAATATTTTACTTTCTTTTAGTGCAAAGTGTGTTCTGGAAATGTTTACAATTAATGAACCATCCATATGTTGGGGTATATGATTTCTGCAGCCTTCAGCATGTATTCACAAAATCATAATCAGGCTGTGGCTTTGAAGCTAATGCTATTTCATTAGCAATAATGTAGCTGGCTTTTACAGCTGTATTGCTGTATTTATGTCTTAGCTGTGAGTAAAACCATACAATTGTTTCCTCACACCTGCAGAAAACTTATTTATCTCCTCCTATATTTTTCACCACGGTGAGTCTGATAGTGCTGCTGAATTTTATATTAAAGGTGCTGTGACCACAGCGAGCACACTGGCTTCCCATTTACCTTTATGATGAAAAAGGAACTGATCCATTTTTCTTGCCTGACACTGTGTCCATTCTTCTCCTTCTTGACAAAGAAATTTCCCTGCATGAACAGCAGGCTTTGCTACAGTGTTGTGTCATACAGCCTCAGCCTGTATGTAAGCATGTGGAATCTATAATAACGAATCCAGCATTGGGCCTGATACTCTGATCAATCAGGGGACAAAAAAACCCAACTGATTCTCCAATTTTCACAATGCAAAGTCATTCATTGGACCTGATTTGACTCATCGATGGTCTGGTTCTGGCTTGCGGGCCATATTTTTCGACACCCCCAGCTTAGAGAATAAGGCTGATGATATTTTATGTTTTGTTATTGTAAACAGATCCCATGAAAAGACAAAAATCAACAATGTGTCAGCCCATCACGCAATACTTCTCAGCACTAAGCTCATTTCTATCTAATGAAAATGTAAATCTTCAAAAATGTGTCAGGAATACGTTCTGTTGGTTTTATTAAAGGCTAAAACTGCTGGGCACAGTAGTTTTTTTTTTTTAGCAGTTTTTACTATTTTCCGTTTTTTTCTGGTGCTCTGGTAGGTATTTGAATGAAACCTTTATTTCCCCCAAGGCTTCTATCTGTCTTGCACAAGGAGCATATAAAGACATCAACAATCACACGTGACAGCACAAAGTAGCATAGAACATAATCATCATGAAAAACCTCATCTTGGGAAATTCATAAAAGACATAAAGTGCAGGTCACATTCACATCCTGAGCCCAACATGAAGATAAAGGTGCATATTCAGGCCTTAGAGGCTGCAGAGGGTCTGACATGATCTTATGAGGTAAATTCATGTGTCATGTGAGTAATACTGCACCTCGGTTCCTCAGTTATCTTGCCGCCCAGTTTAACAACCCTGTCCAGTTTGTTCTTGTTTTATAGCCCTTTTTAACAGATCTCCTGCAATACTGCAGTAAAAAAAAATGGTTTGTTATTACACCGGCTTTGCACTGAACCAAACAACGCCGGCAGAAAACTGTCCCAGTGTGTGATTTTTAGATATCATGCCAGCATTCCAGAAGCAAAAAAGAGGCGAGACGTGTAACACAACAGCGTAGGCGTCGAGTGTGACGACTGTGTGTCCTGTCCTGCTGTCTCACGTTCTGCACAGACGTCGGTTTGGTTCTGTTACTACTACGCCTCGAAGGTAGAACAACAATTTCCCCCCCGTTCATGCATTTTATATAGAACAGCAGGGTGGAATAGCAGCATAACATTTTCATCTTTTACATCTCAACCGGTGCAACAATGTGGCCCATTGGTGTGTTTTATAGTGTTTTGAATCAGCTCCTGTAGATCACGCTTTTCAATAAATATGTTTTAGAATTAGCCACATCATTTAATAATTCTTTACCTTACCAGTACCAGTGGACAGGGAGAAGGAATTGAGGAGGCAGGAGAAGGAGCAAGGGATTAGGTGTGTGTGTGTGTGTGTGTGTGTGTGTGTGTGTGTGTGTGTGTGTGTGACCATCAGAGGAAAGAGAAAGGACATATACCAAGAGAAGGGGACAATTTCATTTCAGGACAATTGGGAAGGTGGCTGCTGATCCTCGTCCATCACACATTCCATCATGGCCCCGACATGGCTGACTTGTCACCCTGAGTGACATTCACAACTCCGACTTACACATAAAACACACACACACACACACACTAATGCATGTGCGCGTGCTCACACAGAGGAATACAGTGAACTCACACTGCACTCACTGTCATGTCTTCTTGTGGTGACTTCAGACTGCATTGTTTTCTCTCACTTGAATGTACTTTATTGTAGAAATTTTTACTTCTGTTTCCCTTTTTTCTGTGAGTATATCCTGCTGTATAATAGAGAGAGTGTATCACTGCAGATATGCCAGCTGAAATCCCAGTGGGTCTTTTGACTGATGCTTGTCTGTTTTTATTCCGGTGTGTTTTTAGCAGCAGAGCCTGTGCAGATAAATAAAATGCTGGCCCCGGTGAAGCAATCAAGATTTCATATCATTAAGGTTAGTGTGTGTTAACAAGTCAGCGTGATGTAAATTCGACCCTCCCTTTTATGGTCTATCAACAACACAATAAAATAAAATGATTTACAGTCTATGGACGGCTCATATACCGGAAGACGTCTTTGAGCAATTTAATTTTACAGTGCAACTAAGAGCCGTGTGAGAGTCCACTCAAGATGTGGTGGGATTGTGGACCAGACTTTTGGAGACGTTGTGGCGCCATCTAGTGGGCTAATCATGCAAAGAACATTTTGCATCTTTCCACTTAATCTATTTAAGAAAAATGTTAAAAATGCACCAGAATTATTATTTTTTTTACACAATATAATCTTTATTTTCTTTTACACAGTGATCAGCTACAAACACTGTTGCCTACAAACAGGCAGTTTAGCTCCAGCAGACTCAAATAATACAGTCATATGTTACAGCAGTGCTTGTCAACACAGTCACAAAGTCTCATGGTAAGTCTTGTTGCACCATGTATGGAAGAATGAGGGTACTGTCTGTGGCAACAGCGGATTTATTATCTTACTAAACTGTATAGAAAATTGAGGTTATTTCAGTTCAGCTCAGTTTGTTTTATTTGGTAATATATGTTTAATCCACTGTCGTTAAAGACGGGAGTATCTAATGTGTTTAATTTTTCTCACGCAGCCAACATGCTTATAGCTGGTTCAGACTTTTATGGCTGACAACAAGAAATGGAAGTTACACCTTTTGACAGTTTGACGGAAACATTGAACACTGACATGTCTCCCAGTCACACATCAATATGCATGCAAACACATGCACAGACAGAGACATTAGGGCACACACATACTTACATGCATGTGTTTAAGCACACATACAAAGTTTATCTACAATTTACAAAAGATAATTTGATTCATGTTTTCCTTTTGTTTTTTTTCTTGATCTCTCGATTCTAAATCCTGAAAAGTTGTAAATGCATTGTTACTACACTGTTTTAACTCTGCTTTAAACATTTGGTATTGACTCATAATAAAATGCTCTGTATATTTATATTTTTTAGTTTTTTTTTTATGATTACATGTGACCGAAATATCAAAAACAGTTATGAAAATGAGTTTGTCAATAAGGCATTTTGAACACAACCATTCATTGTCAGATTTCTTAAGAGGACCACCACACGCCACTGGAATAACAGAACACTGTGCATAAACACACAGCACACAAAACTTAAACTGTGTTTGACAAAATAACAAACCACATATGATTTCATAAGACTGCAGCCACGTGGACATCGATAAAGTGCTAAAAATAAAAATATGTACAGCTTTGACGTGCTCCTAGTGAAAAATAAATGCATGAATAAACTCTGAAGTAGCTGTCGTAGTATTACTCAAAAAGGAGAAATCAATAATCTGTCCATATTGCATAGCCGGAGCTGACACAGTGCAGCGTGACTCAATAATACCTGACTTAACAGCCACCAAAATCCTTCACAGTGCCACTCAGCTGATTGTGAATTAACTTTATTTCTCTGCTTGATGTCAGTCAGATTGTCCTGAAATTTATGCTTTATGTTTTTTTTTGCATAACATTTTGATAGTTGCATGTCTGTAGGTTTGTTTTAATGCATGTGAGTGTTTGCATGATTGTATTGTTGTATTCTTTAATGTTGCTGTAAGTTCATTCATTTAGTCTCTGTTGGCAAAGCAAGCTTCCACATGCAGTTTGGGCAACCAGCATTTATTCTCATAGTGTCCTGGTGGCTTTATCATGAAAACCTCACAGCTTCTGTGTATGGAGACAGCGTCTGGCTCCACCCGTCGCTGCTGTCTCCACTGCGAGTTACTGGAAGAGCAGAGAAAGAGGGATGAGTAGGAGAAACACTAACAAGACAATAGGAGTAAAATGTTGCATATTAACTCATGTCTGTTCTGTGAATTAATGATGAATAATGAATGGACTGTTCACTCACTGTCTGACTCTCCCCATCTGAGCCCCTTCTGGACTCTGAGCCGTAGTGCAGAGGAGAGTACACCCAGCTCCGATCCTCCTGATTCTGCTGTGATCGAATGCAGCCAGTAGAGGGCAGCAGCAGGAGAAAGGAGATAAGAGGAGAAAGATGAGTGAGGGGGGAAAGATACGTTTACGAAGACATTCCCCAAGACACTGAAGAGTTTGAAGCTGCCTGGTGCAGTTTTGCATGTTAGGAGCTTCAAACAGCAGCACACAGTGTGCTCACAGTCTGCCTATGACTGCTCATTACTGTTCAGTGGACAATTTGCTTTTTATTTCTGAAGCTTCATCTACATGGAGATGTGTCTGAATCTGCAGTTTAATTTAGAGAAAATATGAAAATCTGCAGGGTCTCAATAAGATGGGATGACATTCTGGATATACTGGCTAAGATTGGTGTAATTTCAGCTTCTTATTATAACACGTGGGATCCTCTATATACACACAATAGTTACAGTTGTTTCACATCAGAGATTTCTGCGTGGTTTGAAGTGGGCGGGACTAAGTTGGAAAGAGGTGATGTCACACTAATCAGACTTTACGAACATCTGACTCAAAATCTGATGATACTTGTGGAGACAACCCTTGACATCATTGCTGCTCATTTAGTCATGAATATCTACTGTTACAGAGAAACCACTTTTTTAGTCACTTTAAAATGAAAGTGCAGCTTTAAAGGGATATTTCAGATTTTTTGAAGCACTTATTGATAGTCAGTGTATTACCTGCAGTAGACAGCGGCTGATGTGCCCCCTCAATTTGAAGAAGCAGAGAGGGGTACCAGCACAGAAGCTAAACAATGTACACCTGTAGACAGGGTCAGCAGCAACTTAAAAAATTACCACCTAAAAAAGTCAATATCAGTTTATGTGTACACTATATTCAGAATATTTTCTTTCTTATTTTACTTTGGCATCAGACAGACTTTTCTGATCACTCTCTCGTGCTCGACCACATTTCTTTGACAAAAACAGTGATTTTTACCTCACAGAACATGGGAGATGTTGGTCTAACACAGCCTCAATCTGTTAGTTTGCTTGCTTTACTGTGTGACTTCAGTGTTTGGAAATGTTAGGTTGAATTCACTAAGCTTCCATGTTCTGCAAGGTAAAATTACTTAAGTTTTGCCAGTGGAGTTTGGTGCATTTGGAGAGATTGATATTTGGCTTATATAACAGCAGTTTACCATCACACAACACTCTCTGAGGCCAGGAAAAGGGGTCTTTTTTAAGTGGCTAAGATACATTTTGCTGCTGTCTCATCCATAGCACAATGCTTAGCTTCCTGCACCGGCACTCCTGCCACTTCCTCACACTGGGGGTATGTCAACCACCATCTACTGAAGGTGATACACTAACTGTGTACAACTACCTCATACAACCCCACTTCAAATAATCTGAACTATACCTTTAATAAACAGGTAATTACCAATGCCACAATGGTAGACTCCATTCTAGCTGAGCACTGACGACACTAATCAGCTTGTCTCTGTGCTACCTGAGTGCTACAGGGCAAAAGGCTTGAGGGGTTACTAAACGCATAAAACCAATACAAGCTACAGTTAACAAGATTTTGCTGGTAACATGTTACATAAAGATACATGCTCCATTTAAATGCACAGTATGGTCCTTCAGAAGCCACAGTTATTAATATGCAATGACTTTTTTGCAGCCTTTAACACTAAATAAGTCATGTGAAATGCATTGTGGCTCCATTTCGAAGTACTTCTGAAGATCCATAAGCAGCTGTGACTCTGACAGTCAGCAGGAACAGTTACCAGCAATGTGATGGAACAAATGACTCTTACTACTTTGGTGGTGACTTACATTGTAACTTAAGCTAGAGTTTAGCTTACGACGGCCAAGAACTGGAGAGTAAACCCAATATCTGCCATCTGCATACTGATGAATGGACACACACACACACACACACACACACACACACACACACACAGATGAACACACAAATGCATATAAAGTGTGCACTGGAAAATAAAGTGAATTGAATGAATTATTATACAAACCACAATTCCAAGAAAGTTAGGACACTGTGTAAAATGCAAATAAAAATGGAATGCAATGATTTGCAAATACTTTTTGACCTATATTCAATCAAAGGCAGTACAAGGACAAGATATTTAATGTTCAAACTGATGGATGAAAGGACAGAACGTGGAAAAGTACTGTGGTCCCCTTTTCAGTTTGATTTGGGAAATCGTGGATGTCACGATCTCCAGGCTAAAGAGAAGAAGGACCATCCAAATTGTTACCAGCTCTCACTTCAAAAGCCAGCATCAGTGTTGTATCATGGCTAACTGTCATATCTGTGAAGACACCATTAATGATGAAAGGTACATACAGGTTTTGAACATTAAATATCCTGTCTTTGTACTGTATTAAATTGAGTGTAGGTTAAACCGTTTCGTAAATCATTGCATTCAATTTTTTATTTACATTTTACAGAATGTCCCAACTTTTTTGAAACTGAGGTTGATATAATGGAGATGAAAGATGAGAGGAGAAATTATGATGAAGGAGACAAAGGAAAGAAAATGGACAATGAACAATATATTGTAAAAGAAATTCACACAGAGAGAGATTTATGGAGAGCTGTGCATGACACTGACAGGGCGTGTGAATGCAGACTGACAGATATAAATACATCATGCTGTGCAGGAAAGACAACCCCAGAGTTCTGCTGATGCATTCAAAAGCATGAACTAGGACTGGTGGCAGCCTCGTGCTTCGGAAAAAAAGCATTTCGTACAGCGAGAGCAATCCCGTAGTACGTGCACACTGCAACACACACACACACCCTCCCCCCTCACCATCATAACTCTACCACGCTGTCCTGACTGGGCCACTGCAAGAGACCCAGCAGATCAAAGTTAAAACAGAAGAGGAAGAATGATCTCTAGTCTCTGGAAAAGCACTGATTCATATATTAGGTCCTTACTTGAAACTGTTAAAATCATTTTAAACAGGAACCAAAGCTCCAACACGCAATGAGAAGAACTTACAAAGTAGATGTCAGACACCGGCACCTCCCCGTCCAATGAGTTGTGGCTGCTGGACACAGACAGCTGATTGCCCGATGCACGTGGCGCCTGCTGAGGCACCTGTGGGCTTGGAGGCTGGGAGGAGGGAGGGGTCGAGGGGAGGTGGTGAGAGGAGGAGGAGTGAGGAGATGCAGGGCAGATGGGAGTAAATGCCGAGGCAGGAGGGAGGGTGGAGGTGTTTCGAGCTGAGCTGACAAGCGTGGACTGCGCGGCTGAACGAGAGACCGGAGAAGAGGGAGCGGAAGACTGAGCCACCGTGGGTGAGGTGAGTGGTTTGGTGGACGGACGGATGGATGAGAGTGTGGAGGACGACTGGCCAGCTGACTGAGCAGTGGAGGAGGAAGATGCAAAGGAAGGTGGAAGGGTGGAGGAGGGATATGCCAAGGTTGGACTGCTAGAGGGAGGGGTGGATAAAGTGGTGACATGGGGGTAATGATCAGGTGACAGGTGGCCCGGGGAAGTCAATTCTGTCCTCTGTGTGAGCTCCGTGCTCTTTGGGATTCTACTGTATGAAGAAAAACAAGGAACACTGTAAAAATTCTGTTAGATTTGCAGCTACAGGCATTATCTTAGTGTGGCATTGCTGTGTATGTGTGTACCTTAACTCCACCTCCACTGTATGAACCTCAACTTTCTGTGACCTGAAAATATACAGGACGATACATGGTGTGATATCAGCAGGGAAGATACAGTGTATGTGGCACACTGTTTTTTTTTAATTTGTAAACAATGTTTGTTAGTTTTATGTCACCAGTATAAATGTCAACAAACAATATTTCCCCTCACCACACCCCACTTTGCTGGACCCTTCCCAATAAAACACTACCAATAACTAACAAAAGATGAATGTATGACATTGACAGTTGGAAACCTGGAATTAAGAAATCATTAAAAGATGAAATCAAGCCTTTACTATATCAGCCCTTTGGTAGCTGTTCCTCCAGTGGGGAGAGTGCTGGAATGTAAAATTTTCAATTCTGACTTATAGATAAATGGTGTTTTTGACAGCATATTGTCCTTATAGAGACGTCATTGCATATTCATGTAATTATTCTCACCTGGCTACACTCGGGGAAAGCATTTGTCTCCTGTAGCGTGGGTGCTCTGGTGTATCAAAGGGGGTGGTGGGCAAGGAGTTGTTAGAGGAGAGCGTGGTGGCGATAGAGGCTGTGGTTGCATCTTCAAAGGACGGAGGAGTGCAGGGTGGCTCTCTCCCTAATATGAATAATTACCCAAAAAGTACAAAAAGACAAGAAAGAGAATTTAATTGCTTTAAATCAGGCATAATTAAATTAAATGTAAGTGTGTCTTTCAAGCCTTTCATTGAAGCAAAGTGCCATCTAATTGTACAACGCTATACTTCAGCCAATTAGTCGAGTGCTGCACTCAAAGCTGTACATGTGATCAAGACTTTTATATTCAGTTGTTCTACAAGAACATATACAAGGGTTGGATTCATTTTCTTCATACGATGACATTCTGTTAATTTCTTACATCATTTATGAGTGCTGATAGTACATAAAGAATGCTTGTACACATAACCATGCTTTTCTTAAGTATTTATCTATGAATATCTAGCCTTTATGTGTTATACTTTTATTCTGACTCTGTTGCTGTTAAACTGCTGCTGAACCTCTATTTCTCCACAGGGATCAATAAAGGCTCACTTCATTTCAATTAAAGAGAAAATGGAGCTCTCAGCTGTGCACAATTGAAGCTATTAGTGTGCAAGGTTCAGAGAGACGCGATGTAACAAGGGGAAACCAGCACTCATGAGTTCACTCTTTATTTTCTACTATTTTATTCAAGCAGCATTAGTATGCTGCATGGACATTCTGATGAGAGCAGGCAGCTTTCAGAAACACTGATGAGGCTACTGGTAAAACAGTCCTACATTACTGGGTTTAATTGTTCGCTATTGATTTGATAATGTTTAGCCCTGACTTGTTTTATAATTTGGGGCTATATAAAAATGATTTGACTTATAGGACCAGTGTGTAGGATTTACTGGCATCTAGCAGTGAGCTTGTAGATGTAGATCACCTTGTGTTTCTCTCCCCTTCCAAGCATGTAGCAGAACCTATGGTGGCTGCAAAAACTGTGCAAAATGCTAAAGGATGTTTTCCATTTCTCCAATAAATCCCAACAAATCTTACACACCAGATCTTTAAATATAATCGACTTGACTTAACGAGAATTAAACTACCGTTGTCCTCCAGCATGGGGAAGCTGCGAGCTCCTCGCAGGTTCTCCAGGTTGTCCAGGTTTTCCTGTCTCTCATCGCTCACTGAGGGACGCTGCCCTTGTGAACCTGCTCCGGCACTGGACTTGGACATGAGAGGCCCTCGTCCTCTCTTAGAGGGGGACGATCGCAGCGCTGTGAAAGCAAGAGATAACTCACATGCACTGTCACTCCAAAAAAATCTTCCAATAATTAATACTGTGTTACTGGCACTACTGACATCAAACATAACACACTATATGGGTATATAACTCACAGCAGCTCTTCTTGAAGACAATGGTGCTACAGAATTTGTAAAACCTCTCAGCATAGAAACTAGGTCTGTGGACTGACACTGTGTCCTGTGGGGGGAAGCATTTGTTATGGTGAAGTGAGGTTTGATTCTGTTAGTAGAGATCAAAGCAAGAAAAAAATGTGAGTCTGAAAAGTAATCCAGGAGGAACAGTGTACAGTGTGATGAATAAAGTCTTCTATCAATCTCTGTCTTATGTTGGTCAAACTTAATATTACCATTCAGATCTACTCATGTTCTTACGTTCACTGAAATTACTTATCTTATGTTTGTATTTTTTATTCTGAGAACTTAACTATTAACTTGATATGTTTTGTTACTTCAAGTTAAGTAAACAGAACTCACCCCGTCGTGGATGAGGGACTTCCACGTGTGCTCCAGTTTCTTAATCATTCTGTCAGACAAGACAATTAATTTATTTAGATAAACTCATTCAGTGACTTACTGTGGTTACCTGGAAACTCAGAACTACAGCTACAGTCCACACTTGCTCTGACAATAGCTGTTATGTGTCTCCTCCGTTTGTATTTATTTATAGACAGTATGACATGTCTGGGATTACTTTTTCCCTGTGATCTTTCTCCATCTTTTAATACTTCTTACAGAAACACGATACCTGGCTTATAAGCCATAAACTAATATTTTCCTCACTTAAAAGCCAGAGAAAAACCCAACTTCTGTGATTATGAAGTGTCCAGTAAAAGACAGACTGAAATGACAAATGCAACCTTAAGCAGGACCTCAGACTGACAAGGCTGTAGAGGTTTAAGCTGATATGTAGAGCCCTTTTATATATACCCTTTATAATTTTTATTAAATTAACCTCGATACTTTGGATTTGTTATCACAAATATTATCATTTTTGTCTTCATACATCAAACCCTCATTTCATGAAGCTGTGGAGGAGGACGCTGGAACTCCTACACGCTCCTTATTTACTTCTTTGTTTTACTTAAGAATCTAAAATGTTGCAAGTGTGTGGGAGACATCTGACACTGTGAAACACTGTTTATTCTGAAAGAACAGAGGCATTTTTTAGTTTTGAGTTGAAAAGCAACCTCTTAAATCTTCCAGAAAATCTGTCCTAGTGACACATGGTTTAACATGCAGTCTCAAAATATTTCAAAGTATTTATTTAATGGTATTAAAATGGCAGCTTTAAGTTCTGATTTATTTGTTGCCTACCTGTAGGACTGCAGGATGTCAATGATTCCAATGAACAGCAGGAGGCGCTCTCCTTTGCCTCCCACAGCTGGAATACCACCCATACTACATACAGATGGGGCACATTATCAGCATTTGAAAATGTTAAGTGATTCTGAGGGCATATATTATGAAATGGTGACTTACGTGTCGTCGTGGTCCAGTGTGTCCCTGCATGTGGAGCCTCCCTGTATGGACTCCATCGCAGTGGAGTACAAGGATCTCTGAGCTGCTCTCCTCTTTTCATCCCCGCCTCCTGCCGGCGAGCCCTGAGACTGACGCTCTCGTTCTGCTTGGGTTTTGTTGTGGACCCCCAGCAGCAAACTGTAGTCCATAATCTTAAAACTTTCCAGAACCTGATGTGTAACACATACATGATATGTCAAAACATTTACAAAGTTCCTGGCAATTAGATTTTTTTTTAATGCATGGATTAGATTTCTGAGTTAAATAGTTCATGTGTGCTTGGCTGTGCAACTTTACTGAAATTGCTAAAACACAAAATGCACAGGGTTAATCTACTTTCACAAACCACTGCTCATCCATCTCCTCCCTCTCATCCCTCTCACCAGACAGTCTCTCTGCAGAGTTTTGACCAGCGCGCTGTACGTGTCCTGGTCCAGAGTGAGGCCTTCAGGAACGTCGCTCAGGAAGTCCAGGTCTTTAAAAGTGGGTTTGGACTTCTCTCTTTCCTTCTTGGATGCTCGCCTCTTGTATGTGGAGCCCTTCAGATCGAACTTGAGGTGCATACGTACAGAGCGTGGTAAAATATTGTTCATCACAACAACTCTGATGTTCTTGCCGCCACACTGGACGCAGTAGAGGCCAAAGAATTTTGGCAGCAAAGTCCGGGGGTTCTGGTTCAGGTTCTGGAGAGGAGCATTCATGTGACAAACATCGAGAGCGAGAGAGAGACAGGGAGGACTTTAAAAAATATGGTACATTATTTGGTAATAAAGCAAGTAATTTCTATTTAATATAATATAATTTAGTTTTAGTCACTTATTGAAAATTTGTTGCAACGTCACATTTTCGTTTTTGATTTGTCTTAGTTCAGATTTAATCAGTAGAACTTAGTTTTAATTTTAGTCATAATTTTCACAGGCACTTTCATGATGCTGTGATACTGTAGAGGTTTTGCTATTATTATTTCTCCTGGCTATAAAATTTCCACTGAGAAGTAAGCATACCCTGAAGTATGTGTTTAGTCATCTTGACTGAGAATGTGATAGAGACACATTCTTTCATACCGTAAAAAAAAAAAAAGAATGCAGTAGTCATTGTTGATGCATCATTATGGGATATCACACACTGATAACATTTATTACCTGACAAAACAGACGTTTTATAAATTACTGGGGACTTCTGTGAAGCTGGCGTCATCTTGTTTTAATAAATCAGCAGTAAAATCTGTAAAATGGGTCGTTTTGCCAGGCGAGCACTATCTGAGAAACACCATGTTTATTCACTCTATGTGGAGCTAAATTAAAACCAAATTATGTTAAATGTTTGCCGAATGAGTTAGTGGCTATTTATGACTCGCAGGAAATCATAATTTATGTTTCAGAAAGAAAGCTTTGTTAAATTTAACAGTGTGTTAGTGGATCAAGGCAATGCGCCCTGAACATAGACACACAGAACATCTTGTACTAACTTTACATCCTAAAAGGGAATTAACATGCATGTTATCAAATCAATCAACTTACATTCACCCTGGTAGACACTGCAGGATGGTGTGTTTTCAGGAGTCTCTTTAAATTAGTTTTGTTTTTTTTCTGCACACCTTTAATCCACAAAGTGTTCCATCTCCACTGGGAATGATACAGTCAGTCTGTCCTTTGGTTTGAATACAACAGAAAAGTGTCCAGCTTCTGCGAGTTTTCTTTTCTTCCCATCTGACAGGCCGCTGGTGAAGATGAGGCACGTACTTTTTAAGCTGCCTACATGTATTGGTCTTTTGAGACGGCCAATTACTGTGATCTAACTCAGCTTGTCATGACATAAAAGGACAGCAAATGAATGCTTATTGACAAAATTTTGACAAAATGAACGCTGCAGTCTACGTGTTTCAGCCTCAGCATCATGCACCTGCCAGACAGCGTGACTCCTCACAGGCCACAGCCCATTCTTGTGTGTCTCTTCTGAGTGCATGATTAACCTGTTAAAGAGTACTTAGCCTGGGTCTTGGTCAGGTACAACTTCTCAGCTCAGATCTATTACAAAGTCACCTGCTGGCGTCACCGCTGACCCGGGCCAACACCAGGGGGTAGGATAAAGAGGATAAAAGTGACTAGAAGTTTCAGCTGGTGCTTCCTTGCCCTTAAGCATGCACTCATGTACACAAAGGCTGCACACCCACACACCCAAATCTCTGCACAGACACACTATGACAAAATACGTGGCAAAAGTTTTCCATTTCCCATCGAGACCAGAAAGATAATTTAGTAGAATTTGCTGTACCCAAAGATACGAATATTACACATTTTCTCAGTGCTTTTGCTTTTTGAAATCTTCATACTAAATATTATAATACAAAATTCAGTATGTTAACAGCAACTGGGTTGAGTCTTTGGAGGGAGGGGCTGTGTTTGACTCACCATATAATATCCAGGAAGGAGTTTCTGTAGGAACTCGGCCTCTTTGTGCTGAACAGTTTTGATGATGAACTCGTCATCGCGGGTTACGTAGAATATGGAGCCACTGGCTCCTGGGTTTGACAGCTCGATCAGTGGCTCGTTACAAAGAGAATACTGGAGAGAGCAGAGACAGAGAAAAAACAAAACGATTAAAATTTAGACTGGTGTCTCGCCTCAAGTATGACAATCTCACCCAAAATCTCTAGACTGTTTCAACACACAACAGCCACAGAATCAGATCTTATTCTCTCTTAATCTTACACTGCCTGTTTTAAACAGTCTGTCCCTCTGTTAAAAGATATTTGTTTCATCCAAGTTTGCAATTTCATAATTTCCTCAGTTTCATACTTTGTGGGTTCTGCAGGGCTGCCTAGCACTGGTAATGTTGGATACAAAAGAGCTTTCAAATAGCCGGCCAAAAGACTAATATATCTACCCACTCACATGGCATTGCTCATCAGCAGCAAAGAGGGAACTTTGTTTTAAAGTGCAAGTGTTCATATACTGCTGAGTACAAAAAGAAAGGGTGCGGGTGGAAAGAATTACACATCTTGAGGAGTTTAAATTGTATATTCTGACATTTACACCTTTATGTAGTATGAGTAACTACAGTTATGTTAATAACTTAACTGTGGAAATGTTACTCTCACCCGATGGTGCTGAATACCATGTGTACCATCAGGAAATTGTGTTAAACTGAGGCCAGTAGTATTAAATATAAACACTCTAATAGCATCAGTTGGTTTAAATTTACACTGAATATTTAACAGGGAAGTAGAGCCATTAAGACTTTGTAAATAATGAAATCAGATCTAATGAAGTTGGTTAGAATCTGAAGACTTAAGTTGGAAAGTAACAGAAAGTGCACATTGCTTTTAGTTCATTGTCGACTAAAGTAATTTAATTTTCTAAAGCTTAGTCGGGAAAATTAATTTATACTACTCCACCCCCACCCCCAACTCCACCACCAACACAAACACATGCAGACATAAACGCAAACTACTCTCTGACTGTCTGCCACCACTACCTGGAGTTTAAAAAAGAAAGCTTTAGTCTGCTAATCTCCCTCTGGCACAGGTAGAAATGTGAGCTTAAACGTGCAGCTGAGAACACTGTATGTCACTGCATGTGCGTGAGTCCGTGTATGTGTGCAGCCTCTCATGAAAAAATATCTGAGGGCGTGTCTTCTTTTTTGTGTGTGTTTACGTGCTGCAATACTTTTGTTTTTTAATGTGTGGGCATTCATTGTTTGTCCTTAATGCAGGAACGGTCTGCTGTGGCGGGGGACATGTTTTGTTCACACAAACTGAACTTCACACAAATCTTTATTTAGAAAATGTTAGGTGAGTGTTACTACACTGCTATCAAATGAAATATATCAAGAAAGAGAAACAAAATACACTGTTTTTTTTAGCTCTCTGCCCAGACAAAGTCATGTAAATGGTTACTGTTGTTTGCAGCAATAATGCTTATTTTATTATGTCTTTACTATATCTATTAATGAATTAGGCAGTGTTTTTCACTCCAGAATACATAAAAAATTCAAATTCAAAGAAAGCTGTCAAGGGATAAAAAAAGTAAGACCCAATAAAAAAACTTCAATTGCTTGTGTTGGACACCATCTAGATTACATCGATTAGGCCTTAAAAACACTGCTGACTGCTAGAGATGAATTTAGAGGACACATTACCTCATAGTCTCTGGCAATGCCAAGACTTTTAGGTACAAATCCTCAATTGTATAAAAGAGATCACTTGACTTTTGAATTCTCTCCCAGGTTACTTGTCCTGGGTGACCGATCAGCTGAACTGATACAAACTGCCTTTATGGTGCATAGATGGACTTTAATGAGGGGATAGACAAAAGGCAGGAGCTTCCTCTTATCAGGAGTGGCTCATAAAAACTGAAAGGGGGCATCATATGAACAATTTCACAACAGAAAGATGGACAGATAGGAAGATTATACTGTACAATGGAGAAAATACCAAATCCATGTCTCTAAGGATAAATAAAAAATTAAATATTATCAGATCTTTCTTTGTAGTCACAGACAAGGGAAGTGAAATAAAAATTACTGCTGCTTGTTGTTATAGCTGGAAATATATAATATCCACTTATACTGCCTCATTATGGTTTTAGTCCCACTGTATAATTAATATCATGAGTTGGCAGGTATGGACCAGTTACATAATATGACAACAAAAGAGAAAGGTGCTAACAGTTAGTTAACTGGCCGTTCTGAAGCAAATAATTATGTGCGATGTGTAAATGTTCACTTCTCTGCTGATACTCTGTGACATTTCGCTTGCATAGCACTTCATAAGACATTCAAATGCTGTGAATGCATCCCCGGTCATCAGGGAACATAATTATCTCACCAGGTAGTCATCAGGTCGAATCCCAAACAGCTCTCGGAAGTAGCGGAAGGCCACAGGGGCGTAGGTTTTAAACCTGAAGTCTGGGAAGTGGTGGGCTGGAGTGAGGTTACTGCCTTCACTGAAAATAAAAGAAAAGAAAAGATGATTATTAGATTCCACACACATGCACATAAACTCACATCCACCCATTCAAACGCACTAGGACTGCATGTTATGGTACATATATATATATATATATATATATATATATATATATATATATATATATATATATATATATATATATATATATATAGGATATGATTCACAATGAGGGGAAATTATTTTTTCACGTAACAATTTTCATTTCACTCACAAAAACTGTAAAAACCATGATGATGTGACATTTGTTGGGGCTGTACCAAAAAAAACAAAACATATTTTCTTGCATCTGGAGAAGATTTGTAGACCAGAGCATCTCTGCAGAACTACAGTACTTTACTTTATTATATTGCTGTTTCGTTGCACATTTTTCCTTTATCAAAAAACTTGCAGCTTCTGCAATTTGGATATTGCAGTTGACCACATTGTGATTTCAATTATCTGGGCAGCCCAAAAACGCACCTGGGGAAGAAGATGCTTTCCACCACATAGAAGTCCTGCATCAGCACATCTCTCTCAGGCTTGGAGCTGAGGTTGCCAACAGTGTATCCAATACCCAACTGGATGGCCCCTTGCAAGGCAGAGGAGGTGGTCTGGAGGCGGCGAACACAGAAAAGAACAACAGAGTAAGGTGTGGGTGGAAAGTAGCTGTTGGAATCGTGACGCCAAGCAAACCTACAAACAGTATCTAAGACAAAAGGCAAAGATGAATACAGCAGAGAGACAGATGAAGAGGAAAAACCTACTTTCTTGTATGTTGTCTCTCCAGAGGCATCTACCCTCCTGTGGCCGATCTTTTTCTCATGGGCAGCGCCCACTCCAAATGGGGATGGCATCTGTCAGAAGGAAAAGAAAAAGAGTGATATATAGAAAAGAAAAGGGTCATGCAATTGTATTTGTGAAATAGGAACTGAAAATATTGTATGATTCAAACCAATACAGATGAGAGAAGTGAAAGAGATGAAGAGAGACGGGTGAGACAGACAGGTGGATAGTGTGAAGTAGCCTCTCACCTCTGTTATCTGAGCTCTCTTGGCTGGATCTGTGGACAGAGACAGAGAGAGAAGATGGAGGAGAAAACAGGTTGAGACGTGTCCAAATCTGTACATTATTTAACGTGATTTAGCAATGAATGATTGAGCAGGGAATGCAAACTTTGGCATCAGACTCATGCTGGGGTTGGTGATTGTTAGCCAGACAAAATAGAGTACATCGATCCCTAATTGAATGTATACTCATTTTATACATTGTGTTGTGGTTCAAGCACGTAACTGTCAAAAAGCTTTCCAAAGTAGTTAAAATGGGAAGTACAGTTTCAGGCTGCAAACAAACCCTGCTGTCTTACTGCCATGGCAAAGCAGCCCAGTACTGTAAGGGGCAATATCTTGACCACAGCCATCCTTTAATTCACCACTTTTTCACCACTTTACTGCCCTCAGAGCAAAGGTACAGACTTCTATGTGGAAAGAAAAACATCTATAAAAAAACAATTTGTCCCTGTTGCTATCAAATATCTTTATCAGTAAGGACAGTCACCTCTTAAAGCCACACTTCTACCTCAGCACTTTACATGTGTATTTTTCTATCTCATAACCCTGATTCAGTCCTAACTATTAAGTGCCTGGTGCTCCTTTTAATATAGCCCTTTTTATGTTCCTAGTGTATTTTAATGTGTCCTGTTTGGATGTGATAAGTTATGTTTCACTGCACTCTTTTCATAGCAGTTTTCTGCACATGTAAGCACATTTCTGCTTCTTGCAAGCAAAGAGTAGACAACAAAGTATATTCTATTGTAAATTTAAGCCATCATAGACAGTACATGACTGTTTATATAGCACAATCAATTCAACCTTTTATCAGGACATAGATTTTCATTTTCATTTATTTACATTACATTTATTTAACCAACTCAGCGCATCTGAAACCTTAGTTTTTTTTACAAGGGGTATGTATGATCCTCCAAAAATCTTAAAGGTAAACTATGCAGAATTTCCCCCCCAAAACAATATATGGACTCATTTAAAAATAATCGCTCTCAGTCATCACCCACAATCCAGCAGAGGTCTGTGGCAGCGCTTGCATCTGCAAAGATCCTGTCGACCACCTGTATCTTCTTGTTTTATCATTATTTTGCTGTGCTTGGGATGCTTTACCAACCCAGAATGTCAGCATTTGTCAGCCCGGGGATGAGACTCAACAAACAACTATCCTTCTGGTGTGTTTACAAGCAACTGACAAATCCTTTGTATTCTACCTTTAAAGTGCACAGAAAAGTGGAAAACTTGAACAATTGCAACTCCATAACAACTGGAAAACTTCATCTGCTGGGCACGATGGTGTGACACCATCGAAAGCTCCAGAACAGCTACTAATGGAGCTTGTGGCGAGATTATTCCAAGCTAATTCTGCAGCTTTCATACAAACTTAACTTCTTCAACTTTTTTCCAAATAAATTCATGGTCAACTCACCAGCAGCAGAGTTCAGTGTCTACAGGTTACCACTTGTTTAATAATCCAGAAAACCTGACATTCAGCTGTCAGACCACCAGTGCAGTCACTGTTTTCTATTCCTGGATCAGTGAGATTTGTACTGAGAAGGTAAAAACTCTATTGGATTGACTTCCTCCCTAATCTGAGTGCTGCCATTGGCTGACATCTCCAGATCACATCACCAACCAATCGCACAGGAGGATTAGGAAGGATCTTTCCCACTGACATTAGGGATGCAACTGGACTGTGCCTGTGTTTAAAAGAGGAAGAGAGACCACGAAGGGAGGAAGTGAATAGTGCTTCACAGTGCTACAAATGCTTAGCACCATTGTGCTAAAATATAAGGTCATATGAGGGTGAAGATTAAGAAAGTACAGCTGACAGAATGGATAATGAATCTTTAAGCCATGTTAAACCACAGCACACACTATGGCAGAGTTTGCAATCACTAAGGCATGACAGAACACAATGGACCTTTTTCCGCCATGTTAATATGAAATAGTAGTGTAAACACAGGTGTTAGCAATGATACTAATAAAGGTCTTGATCTGTTTAGTGTAGCAAAGCCTTTCCAGCTGCCAACATGCACAGTAGCAGCACCCTGACTGTTTGTCCTGAATGGAACTGAACCTTAACTTGTAGTATCATTGGTTACACCTGTGTTAACCCCACTATTTCATGTCAAAGAAGTCTGTAATAGCCAATCAACTCAACCTAATACATAATATTCATGACTTCTCATTGGTGGGTCAGTAGATGAAAACAAAACACAAGAATCATACAATCTGAATTCTTAAAAACTCAAACTAACATGCAGCAGAGGTATTTGATTAAAAATCCTGACAATGGTAAGGTGGTACAGTCCTCTGTTGCACCACCACTCTGACTGTTTAGCTGCTTTACAACGACAACTGCAGCAATAACAAGAGTCTACAGCTACACCAGTGCCACTGTGAGGCTGTGCTGAGGCACAGCAACACTTTCAGCTGAAAATGCTCACAATGGCAGGTGCAGGTACAAGATTTACCAGGTTAACCACCTTAGTTTAGCATGTTAATATGATAACATTTACTAATTATCATTTAACATAAAGTGCATCTGAGGCTGATGGAATATGTCATTAGTTTAGCAGGTATTTGGTCAGAAACAAAAGTAGGGCTGCAACAATTGTTTTCATTGTCTGTTGATCATTTTCTTCATTACTAAATTAGCTGTTTGGTCATTAAAATGTAGAAAAACGTGTCCAAGATTACATCCTCAAATTTCTTGTTTTCTCCACAACCCGTTGATATTCAGCTTACTGTCATAGAGCAGTAAAAAAAATAAGAAATATATCCAGAAAATATTTACATTTAAGAAGCTTGCAGGAAAGAATTTTGACATTTTTTCTTTTTTTTAAAAAAAAATAGTTGACAACTAATGAATTGATTAATCCTTGCAGCTAGAGTCTAGCACAAATCAAAATGTTGAACTGATACCAGTGCTAGATGAGAAGTCTGAGTGGGACATGATAAATTTCATGGCAATTCATCCAATGTACTTTCAGGTTTTTTCACTCAAAACCACAAATGTGAACCTTATGGTGGTGCAAGAGGAAAAGTCAGGGGATCACCAAAGTCAGTAGATTTCATCCTCTGAGCACAATGAATGTTTATACTAAATTTCATAGCAATCCATCTGGTAGTTGTTGAAATGTTTCCGCCTGGACCAACGTGGTCAACCATCTGACCAAATAATGATCAAAGCATCAGCTTCTCTAGAGTTGTGACACTAGCCAGAAAGGGAAAGGGACAGGGGTGTAAATATAGTCAGCGAAGCTCTACTGGTGATCGTGTGGTGGGGGCCCATAGAGAAAATAGGCCTTTTCCAAAAATGTGTTGGGCAGAGGTTGGGCCCTTTTGAGTAATTCAGATTGCCACCTCAGAAATATGCCTGTGTACAAAGAAGAGCAGTGGCATATACGCTCTCAATAAGGCAAACCCATGTCTTTGTTTTTGGTCTTTTGTGAGCTAGTCAACAGCATAAACAAATTTATATTCTTATTTTCCATACAGTAAATAAACTATAAAAAGCAATGCAATCCAATAAATAATTTCTTATTTTCATATATATGTAGATATGCAATGATAATTGCTGGTTAATATGTATGTTGCTGTTGTTCATGTCAAGTCTATCTGATTGTGTGATGACTTTGGCCACCAGAGCGCTGTCCATGGTTCTGATAGGTTTCTCTTTTCTTTCCAAATACAATAGCCTAAGTAACTCATTCAACTGTGCAGTCCAACACATTGTTTATTAAATATATACACCTAAAGGTGTGTGTGTGTACTTCATGACAAAATTCCAATGTACACCCCAGTCCATCTCTGTCCTAACTACCTCATGCCACTGGAAATGGAAAATGTTGTCAATAAAAATTCAGCATGCAACTGTGAAAACAAAAACAGGTGGCTCCTCGTAATTTCAATGACTTCCTTGTTGTGCAGTTACAGGACACACACGGCTGGCCACACCTGTAACCTGCAGATTACCGCCGCATCAAAGCCTGTCAGGCAGAACAATGAGAAGGAGTATCTGCACACACAAAGAGTCTCTGCGGGATTAGGGTCACGCCAGAATAATGTGCCACTGAGCTGCAAGCAACAAACAGGACGAAGTCACAGTGTAGTATTATGATTACTATGTCTATTTGCTTCGAATTGAATGTGTTAAAGCTGAAAAAATGCAGAAATGTACATTCACTGAAAGCTCACTAAGATATTCTTGTAATTAAACATTTTGTGTCAATGCTAAGAGAAAAATGCCTTAAGGCCTGTGTGTGTGTGTCATACTAAAGAGGATTAGATCCCTCTCTTAGCTGAGGAAGTGGTGGGCCTGTTGCTGTGACATTAATGTGACACTAGACACAGCAGTGGATGTTTATGCCCCGAGGCTCTCTGCTGCACACAAGTATAATCTGCTGGACTTAATAATAATCATCTGCGCACAAACATCCGATATAACTGTGCATACATGAACATTCACACTGACTGACAACTTGTTGGATGTGCTAAACTGATTAGGACCACATGTGCTTTCTTTCTTTAAAATTTGCGCATAAATATCATAAATCTGTCATGCACGTTCTGTCGTATTTGTAGCCATGACAGACACAGCAATGCTTGGAATTGATACCCATGAGGGATTAGTGCGTGGTTTATGTTATAATTCCATATCAGATTATGTAAAGCACTCTTCAGATTTAGCTCGGAAGAGGAAGAGAGACATGGTAAGAATTATGAGGACAGATAGAGGTTGGAGAAGGGGAGGAAAATGACACCTGGGAGATACCAGTATGCGTTCATTACAGTGGATGCTGTAATTACAAATGACTACTGTGTGTGTAAATAGCTCCACACTCATCCAGGGAAGATGTCACTTTCATCCCACAGCAGCTTGTCTTTATCAGGTCTTGAGGGACTGTGTGCACATCCCTAATGTGCACCTTGTGTGTGTGCCAGCCTGCAGCGAGCCTCTGACACCATGGAGCCATTTACAACAGAACAGCAGTGACTTGAATCTTGACACTGTTATCTAACCAAGTAATTTATTATTCATTTCCACGGCTTAGGTTCCTCGAACGACAATTTTTTGTGCCTGCTGGCGAAAAATATCTATTTTTCTTTAGCCTTCTGTAGCTAAATTCACATAAAACTGTGATAGGATGCTGCCCACTCATGTCTTAACTTCTATCCCCTGCTGTATTTGACAGTTGAGTCTGAACGAGCCCACAAAGATGGGACTGTTTGACCGTTTTTTTTGACAACAAATGACTATAATGTTCACTGAATGACATACGAACCGGTGTCCAACTCAAGTTGCAGGCAGAGGCCGGCGCCCGCCGCTTCCTCACTCGTCCTCCCGTCATTCCCGGTTTCCGCAGTCCTCCCGTCCATCTCCAGGACGACTCCTGACGACGACGCGCTGCCGGTGTCCTCAGCGAGAGCGAGATGAGACTCCGAAACAACCCGAAAACCTTCTCATTTCACCTTCTTCGATGCGTCCTGCCACAATTACACACTACATGGCTCTGTTCGCGTATGTCTGTGGCCGTAAATACACACACGCAGCGACACGTTCAGAGCCAGCGGTGCTGATCATCTCTGCCGTTACCGTGCGTCATCATCTGCACGCAACGGCTGATGCGCGTGCCGCTACAGCATCATCTTACCGAGTAACCGTTAGTGGAGGTGTCGTGTACGGTGTAGGCTATGCGATAGGCCTAACCGCAACATGGGAGAAACCATTTTAATTTTAATTTTAATTTTAATAATGTTCTGTATTTAATGAAAACCAGCGTGGTACGGAATCCCAAAGATAGTATAGTAAAATAGAAAAACATACACACGTGACAGCCTAACAACAGCATTATCAGTTGTTATCAGTTGATTAATCTGTGTGATCTCCTTTTGATAACTAATGTAATAATAATACTGTATTTTTTTTACTTCCATTCACTGAGCCTCCCTTTAAACTCTTTGCAAACGCTTGGGAAGGTCTGTCCATTTTGAAAACCTCTGACCTTGCAGAACTGCTGTATAAAAGCAATATTACACAGCAAAGGAAGAGATAGGGTTGGCCGTTTTGATTCATTGTAATCCTAGTTTGATCATCAATTGACAACGAAGACTTATTTATAAACCTAGAAAAAAAAAATCTCAAATTGAGTGTACTTGGCATGAAAAAGTTGAAAGTTGAAAAAGTTAAGAACCCCTGACCTTGGCTGTATTGACATTGAAATGCTTTATTTTATGAGTCCTTGTTTTCCTGTCCACTTGGTACACTTCTGATTAATTAAATCCTACTAACTGATGGCATAACCTTCTCTTTCATTAGTGCACACCAGAGCTGAACATATAAAAATGTAAGTTTGGAGGAAAAAAAACAACTGTATAGTAGTACTACCTTACCAATACATACTATGATGTGGTTTACATTTTGTAATGTAGAACCTTGCAATAATGAAACAGGCCATTTGAATATAAAATAAACATGACACTGTTGTAAGCATTAACAAAGCCAAAAAACTATCACTCAGATTATATATTAATGAATAGGTGCATGTAAATTGACTAAATTGACAAACAAATGTTTAGGACAGCATTTATTTTCCTATTTCATCACATGATAGGTTATGAATTACAGACACAATAACAGCCCCTTCAACAAGTGCAAATAATACTATCAGTAGCAATTCAGAAATTTATGGCATCTTATGTTCTTACATAAAACTGACACATGAACGAACTTAACGTTAAGTGAGAACTTGATGGTATTTGGATTAGAAAAAGGAATGGCTGTTTGGAGCACGAAGTGAGATGTGAGGTGCCTCTACTTTGGGTAACTGCTGAATGTCCTCTCGTATGGTCTCGTGGGTTTGGTGTGAGCGAGTTCTGGAGGTTAGTTGCACGCTAGGGATCATCAGGCCTGCCCTCCCCAATGATGGGTTTACAGACAGGCCGTCACTGGTCCAGACACGCACACACACCAATGCCCTGAAGTTCACATGAGAGGTCAGGAGTCAAACGAACACATGGTGGTATTACAGGTACGTAGGCAGGTCCTTCTCCACAACCTGCAGAGAGAAATGAGTGAAGATTTTACTATGACAGATGGAGATACAACACAATATGGATTAAAATAATTACTGCACTGCAATTTGAGATTAAAGGTACAGTTTGGATAATTTGCATAGCATGTCTGCAGCAAAACATATTTTAAAAAAGAAAAGTTCTACTGAATAAAACTCACTATCAGTTTAAGAGTATGCTATATTTAGAACATCAGCTACTTTACCTCCACATCAGACAGTTTTTTTCTGATGGGAAGCTGCCGTTACACAAGCCAAACATCACTCCCTCCAAAACAAACAAACAAACACCATATGCAAAATCAGTAATTTAACTTTGCAGGACATGCGAGTTGCTGGTGTCCCACTGCTACGATCTGTTAGTTTGTTTGTGTTATTGTGCGACTCTGGTGGGTTTTTTTAATAGAATAGCTCAGATTCACTGAAGTCACACAATAACACAAACAAACTAACAGATTGAGGCAGCAGTAGATCAGCCACTCCCATGTTCTGCTTGGTAAAATGAGTGATTTCGCCTACGGAGTTTTGTGGGTTTGGAGAGAACAATTACAAGAGCTTATTTTTATATGAACTTTTTTTTTTTTTTTAAATGGCTAAAATACCTTCTCTTGCTGACCCGTCCACAGCAGTACATTTCATAGCTACCATGCTGGTGCCCCTCTCTTATACTGAGCATCATTAAGTATCTCAGACAACCACACATTTAGTATTCCAAACTCTCTCTTTAACAAAGTTTTAATTGAATCATAATAGCAGGAAACCACTTTATGCAAAAACATCACAGCACAGCATGCACAGAAATATTGTTCAAAGTCCAGCAAGTGCCACTTACGCTGGGATCATCTGTTGGGCCATATCGCTTCACCACTTGTCCCTCTCTATTAATCAGAAACTGTCGAGGAAAAAGGCATCAAAATATTAAGACAACATGTATTTTTCATGCAACTGAGGTACGAAAATTGAGCAAATTCTACTGAAGTTGTTTCTTAAAAAGGGGATAGCGAAAACTACATTATCAAATTACCTTTGTGAAGTTCCATTTGATGTTACTATGGAGAGAAGAAAAACACTTATTACAACACAAGCTGCAGGTATTACCAACAAGACTGCACTTTCATCCTAAATGGAGCACAGAGTGTGTAGTCAGTTTCAACTCAAGCTGGTCACAATGGACTACAATTAGAGCCCGACTGATATAATCACCCTGATTATACATATGCGCCTGTATGAAACTTTTTTTTAATGTTACATAATGCAGAATGTTATTCGTTAGCCTTACAGGCAACACGTCATGTAGCCCTTATCTTAATTCAGGTTTAATATATACAGATATTTTGCTCTATTTGTGTTTTTTTATTTATAGTTATTTATAATTCTTAAAAATACTGGTGAAAGGTTGTTTTTTTTTTTTGGTTTATTGTTAGACTGTAAAATATCCTACATACCACAGATATCTTTGTCACAAGTGTTAGTCATCTTTGACAAATCATAGCAAATAAGTGTGCATTTAGTTTGTTAGTATCAGCCCTTGAAACCCTGTATTGGTCAGGCCCTCATTAAGATGGTGACAGTTTCCAGGGTGGACGATGATTTAATTCATAGAATTTAACTTCTAAATCCACTCCTGCAGCATAATCTATGTTTCTGCTTTCCTATTTGTATGCTCAGTTTATACCACTTATATTTTAACAGAAACACCAGCTCTCAGTCAGTGAAGGAACCATGATAGCATAATCTCTTCAAGGCCATTGTGAAAACATTTCACAACTTCATCTAAAGCTTGAAACTAGTGGGATGAAGTAACAGCAACAAAACAGGACATGTATGACACAGTGTTCCCATTCCAGGGTTTACCAAATCGGTACAGGTCCTATTCTTGTAGTTTTGGTCACCATCGTCACCCATAATGAGTACATTTGAAATCACGGGAGACATGGCAACTCCCAGCTTAACAAAATTGTTTAAGTCCTCACACCAAGTTAAAACTAAAGAAATGCAACATGATTTATGGCTGTAACTATGTGGCATCTCTTGCAGGATGACATGAATATAAATAGATGGCACACTTTTTAAAAAACAGAAATTCATTCAACTTCTCACAGATAACTGTTACACAAAGGAAGCATGCTGCCTAAGAAATAAATGGGGCCTAATACAGAATGCTAATTAATAACAATGATATACTGCCAACAAAACTCAATCATGATGTAATACACAGGGTCTAAGCAGTTATTCTAAGCAACTGAAAGAAAAATCCTATGCCACTGTTAAAATAATTAATATTAACACAGAAAAATAGAGCAATAACTCACTTTCCCAGGGTTCCTTTGCCTTTGGGCTGTGCCTTCATCCACTTCCACAGAGGGTGAGCGTTGTCTCCATTCACATCAATCTTACTGAAGAGGTCAAACTCAGCATTGAAACCTTTGGCAAACTCTTTAATCTCTGCTTCAGTGCCCGGCTCCTGGATCATACAGAAAAATACAAGTTAGAAAATTGGAATGTTTTGCAACTGAGCTATCAAAGCTTTACACTGTATTAATACATGTATTCAGTAATGTCTCTTACATGCTTTCATCCTGCCAGATTACTTCATTCAAAAAGCACAGTGATGAACAGTTTAAGGCTCATGTGTTGCATTAATGGCAACACTTACAATATTCATGCATGCAAATAAGGAAAACAAAAGCTGTGTTATCATCAGTTTATTCTTGTTACCTGCGATCCAAACTGGTTGCATGGGAAGCCCAGGATGCGTAAACCTTTCTCAGCATAGGAGGCGTGCATTCCCGCTAGCTGAGTGTAGTTTACCCTGGTCTTTCCTCATTTAGAGGCTACGTTTACAATGATGCACACATACCCTCTGGCAGAGAAAAACAGAACAAGCAAGAGGTTAAATTGAGAAAACAACTGTGCAACTTAGGGAGGCACAAAATTATTATTTTTTTCAGCCAATACAATCACTAATAATTACCTGCTTCTACTGGCTAATAACAATAAGATAACTGATAATTTCACATTTTCATATTTTATAAAGTTCTGATAATGTGTAGTTCAGTGGTTCCCAAACTGGGGAGTAAAGTACATCAACACACAACAAATATAATTAAGCTTTTACAGAGCATTTTGCCTGAGATTTGAAATGAAATGCTTTGACATAATCTGTCAAGTCACATATTAAATAGTATTAATAGGCTATGATTTAATTATTGACATAATAAAAATCTAAATTAAATGACCCATCAATGGCAAATAATTTATCAGCCCCAATATTTATCCTGCATCCCTACAAATTATGGTTTATTTGTGAAGTTTAAACATGAAAACTGTTTACTTAAACTGCATACGAATCATTATTCCTGAGCCTTCATTAGAGGATAAAGACACATGGTGTTATATCTATATTTATCTCACCTGTATTTTTCAAGAGACACCTCATTGCCATCGATATCCTTGGCGGAGAACTCGTATATTGACTTGGCACTCTGCCAGTCTCCCACCTGAGCGCACTGCAGACAGGTGAAGAATGGAGATTGTATTTAGGTCAGGGTGTGACTGAACAAGAAAGATGAAGATAGAAGTTATCAGTGTTAAAGTCCATGAAAGCAAACCAAAGGTCATACATTAGTAAAAGGCCAATAAATACGCAAAATGAGTCAGATAAGTGGGAGGAAAGGCAAGGAAGTTTAACACTTGTCTTAATACTCAGTGCACTTTGGCCCATTTGTGTCACTAGTCATGTTCGCACCCGTGAGTTCATACAAAAATAGGTTTAAACTGAAAAGCCCTCTATTAGTCACCTGAATGCATCTCCATGTTGCTCAAAAGTATGAACAACACCATACTGTATATATATATTAGCTAATATTAAATAGATTGGGGATTTCCGCCTTTATCGCTTGGCATCAAAACGAGGAAGTGAACTGAGCGCCCCTGATTTGATTACACCACCTGTGTGTAGATTATCACCACTGATAATTAGCAACTTTACCAGAATAGAAATCCCTTTAAATGGTCACAATGCTAGCTCTTCAGCACAACACGCTAATACAACAGCAGTCGCATTTTCACAGCAGAGACACGGACACGTTTGAGTTAAAATGTCGTGACCCAGCCTGGTCTGGACGTTAAACAGTCACCGCTAATTCAAATGAGTCAGTGACCGTTAAACTGACATCCAAATGCTAACACCAAGCCGTAACACGAAGCTAGCGTCAGCGGCTGCATCGACGTCGGACACATTTGTCCGTTACACCTCATTTAAAAATAGAAATCCTAAGTCTGACCTCCGTGTTGTTTGGCAGGAAAACATCAGCAGGCACATAAATGTTTTATATATATAAATATAATATAAAGAAACAGGCGGACATAACCGGTCTCTGTCTACTCACCATACTTCTCAGTGCTCCTCTGCTCCCAATCAAACCGAACAACACTGCAGTTCTCGGAAGCCACATGTCGGCCGGCACCGCCGACGACTGCTGTCACGTGACCCGTTAGCTCCGCCCACCGACTTCACATATCTATATATCTATGGGACCACCTTGTTAACTGCCGAGGCTTGACATACAACTGTATTCGTTAACAGTCACAACTAAACTGTTAGAACTGTTACAAACACCAAAATACCAAAAGTACTTTATCTTATCTAGAATAACAGTAAAACAGTATTTCTACAAAATAATATACAAAATAAATTTACGTAGATTAATTTTAATTTTGTGAACAGATTTGGAAATAAATAGATTTAAACTCTGTCTCAGTGGAAAGATATTGCCCATATTCATTTTAATATTCATGCTCCGTTTTCACTACTGCATAAATATGTACTGTTTTTTTTATGACGTCAGCAGGTCATTATTATTTTTTTTTATCTTAGAAAAATTTCACACTCATAAAAGCAAATTTTATAACAGAGAACCATTGTTTAAAATGTTATACATGAAATTAAACAATACAAAGTATTCGGCGCTCTATAAACACCAACACTTTGAATAATATGTGTGAACTGTTTAATTGTCTAAACTGAACTGCTGAATGTCTCCTCTTGATCTTCTTTTTCTCCTCCTCCTCCTTCTTCTTCTTTGTTTTTTCATTGTATAACTAATTAACCCTTTAACCCTTGGCAGATGTTTATTACTGTTCAGATTTGCAATAAAAAAGATTTGGTAATAAATGCTCATTTACATTTTTTAAAAACTCAAACATTATCAAAAACTATATATACAGTACATCAGCAGGGTTATGCAGAGTTGCAGTGTAGCTACACATCCTGATGAACAAACATAATAGATTTACACAAGTGAAATATGAGATGACTTCAGCTCTGGTCTCATAAATGCATCTCACTCATATATTACTTTAAAAATGACCATTTAAAAAATGTAAAAATGAAAATATTTTGGCTCTTTGTCTAACATAAGGCTTAATTTAGTAACAGAAAAGCCACTTAACTGTTAGCTTAAAAGATGGATTAGACAACTTGTTTTTGTAATTTTCCCAGACACAGCAATTTTATATATTTTGCAATTAAGCTTTTAAGCTCTACCAACTCCGAAAGTTAAAATAAAGACAGAACATCAAGGTGACATGAGAGGACATGTTGAGAGACTGTGACTGAACGTGAGGTATGTGCTCACCTGCTACTCACTGGGCAGGATGAGGGTCTCTTGGGAAATCTAACATTGGACTTCCTGCCTAAACACGTTTGTGTGATGGGAGCAGGTCAGCTTCCATGGAAACAACGGGCAACAACAGAGGACAGGCCTATGTGGCACCTTCTTCTTCTTCTGCTGCTCAATCTCAGTGGTTCCCTTCTTCTTCGAGTGCCATTTTTTTTTTTGTCAGATGACGTGTCACATTAAAAAAGAAAGTAGTTCCAGAAGATTGTGCTGCAGAAAGAAAGTAGTTCCTGCATGAAAGTGGTCACAACAATGTTCCATTATATAGGAGTGAAGGCAGACGTCTCTATGACAGATATGTACAAAACTCAGCAATTCACACCAAAACTATTGAGATGGATATACATATGTCACTACAGACAAGAGGAGCAATATGTAATTGAGATTTGGGGTTGAACTATTCTTTTTAATTCTGGACATATTTTACACATTGTGCCTTTAAAAGTCTGGCATCATAACAGCTTTAATCTATACCGTACAGTATCAGCCTTTGCTGCAGCAAAGTTCTTTACTTTTACACATTAAAATAAGATTATATTTCTTATCTCATTTGATAAGAAGCCTTATAGACCACTAGATATCGTACTTACTCAGTAGTGTATACACATGCATTAATGAGGATATTTGTTTGTTTGTTTTTATAAACAAAAGTTCTTGTATTAACTTTCTTCTGTATGCCTCAAATCAGCTACAGTCTTTTCTCCTTTTTTCTTGTTTTTGTCTAAAGATTAAAAACAACTGGTATATACAGTACTGATGTATTCATGTGCCAGAGTTAAGGAACTAAAATCGTACTGTAGTGTTATTTTAGCGGTGCCTTTGACATATATGAATCAAAATTGACTTGTATGACAGTGGCTGGTTCATGATCAGTTGGAAATCATTTATCAGAGCTGTAGTTTTAGTCTTCTTGCAACAGAGGGCGCTGTCTAACTAGGAAAGACTGGTGTGCAGAGTTCTTAACATTCATGTCTCTGGATGCAACATAAAACTTCTGCTGAGGAAAAGGACAAGATCGAGATTTCAGAAAGATGTGATTAAAGCTTCAGTAAAGGTCAGACACACATGCTTTCCTCTTATACGAAAGCATAGCATCTTTTGTCCTTTTACTGCACTTAAATTTAATTAGGCCAAGGACTTATTCTTTTTCATGCCCTTGTTCTGGGACACTGCTTTGAAATAGACTCCAGTGGTCTGACGTCAGACTGGTGCCACAATTAAAGTCCCCATGAAACAGCATTTTGCTTCTTTAATTGGATGTATTCCCTGCTGAAAATGGATATCGGAGGGGGGCATAACGCACAAAGGAATCACTTAACATGTAAACCAACAGGTTATCAGTTGGAGAGAAAGGTTGATGGTTTGTTTCTGTAGTTTTTTTTTTTTACTGGTACTTTATGTATTATGACTGTCTGTGTCCATGGGGCATTAATAACAGAAAAAAAAAGTAATAATTCATGTCAGGGGAAACTTAAATTTACCCTTCAAAGTTAAATACACATTCTTTATACTTATTATAGCTAATCGTTTATTGACAGTATTCTAATTGATTGATATTATGTGACATAGACTGAGTCAAGAATCCAACTATAAGTAACAAAACACATTTACTTGATATTGTACTTAAGTACATTTCTCAAGTGTCTGTACTTTACTTGAGTTTCTTTTTTCTCTTCTGACTTTTAGTCAGTTTAAAAAAAAAAAAAAAAAAAAAAACTACTCCTACGCTGTCAGTCAAGTTTTAAGTGCTTGTTATTATTTAATTTTTTTTAACAGATCAGTTCAGTGGCAGTGGAAATGATGACAGCAGATAAAGATGAAGATTCCTCACCACAGCAGCACCCGTATGTGGCCACATGTGAAGTTCATGCTTGAGAATTTTGAAATGAAGAATCGTTCATATGATTTCAAATGTTTGCTCTGTTCAGCCTGAGAAAGCATTTCCAAGTGTGTGAACCCTTTAGCTAATTCCAGATAAAACATTTTTAAAAGGTTTTCTGTGCTTGAAGGAGTTGTGGTTTTTATGCTTTCATTGGTCAGTTTGCTCATCGTGTTTTCGTAACGGGAACAGGTCCTCTGTTAATCCACTGCTGACACATAATATTACTAATGGTTAGCAAATGAAAATGCTGAGTCAAAAGGATTGAAATGATGCCAAAAATTCAGGGTACCACATCATGAATAAAATTAGTTTTTCCTTTTAACTTAAAATGCCTCTGCTCTCCGTCATTAATAAAATAAAATGAAAGAATCAAAACAATGCAGCTGTAAGTAACAGTCCTTTTATATGATAAAATAAAAAACAATAAAATAAAAAAAATAATTATGTAATATCAGACAGGAGTTCACAGTCTGTTACAGTTTTGAGAATATTTTTGTTTTTTATTGCAATATCGTCAAACAGCAGGGAATAACTTTCACTTGTACTGGAGTAGTAGTTGACCAGGAGTATCTATACTTTGACTCATGTAATGGAGTTATAAACTTTGTTCATCTCGGCCAACTATTAAGGCCTGGATTCATTTATACACAGTTGATCAAACTTTATCGCAACTGAGGCAGAATTTTATTGTATGATATTTAGAAACATCAGAAAATACAAACTGAAAAGCTAGAAATCTGAATTATATGATCAGTCAGTATATTTTTGCAAGAAGCAGACAAACTAACAACTGAACATACATCAGTGTGATAAGAGCTGCCTGAAATGGCAGAAACTCTTTGTTTGATGTGTGTTTTGATGTTTTAGTTTGGCCCGTGTCCAATCTATTAAAACGGCGGAGGCTGGATTCACGACCTATACTGCAGCCAGCCACCAGGGGGCGGTGGATTGGATGTTTTGGCTTCGCTCTTGGGGAGCCGCCAAAGTATAATTGGCCAAAGTCACCTGTTACAGACTAGATTTTCTAAAGCTTGAAAATGGAACCAAATGGAGGAGCAGAAGTCCGGTTTTCTTTCAGATGACTTGAATTATATTATGCTCAAAAGTTATTATGGAACTTTTGCCCAATAACGCCAAAATATATACTGCCTACCCCAGCTTTAAGACATCCACAGTCTGTTATCTCAGGTTGAATCACACTTTCGTGGCAGGTCTTTGTCTACTTTCTAAAACTATATGGTATTTTTTATGGCTGGTGTCGAACTGAATTAGAAATTTGGTGATTATTACATAAAAGGCACGTAAGCAGAGGAAGCTGAACTACATTTCTGTTCAACTCTTTTTAATGACCAAACGTGTGATGATGATGAATGATGATATAGACTAATACAGTTTTAGATGTCATGAGACTCCATCATCGCCGAGGTTTATAAGAAGTCATTTGACCAAATTGACTGTCTGGATCACGAGGGCAAACGACTGTCTGGGATAATTAAAAGGGATGCTGCCTGCAAACTCGCTGTTAGTGGAAGCAGTGGGTTGTCTGCCCTCTAACACACACACACACACACACACACACACACACACACACACACACACACACACAAGCAAACTGGCAAGCACTGTGAGTGTGTTTGTGTGATGTGGGGGCCATGTCCTCTGAGCGGAGAGATTTTTAATTAGATTTTGACAAAACACAGAATCTGCCACAGGTTTCCACCTGAATCTTCAAAGCCCCTAATTAAACACCTCACATATAGCCAATTAAAACACATATCAAACGGCTGCTAATGTAAAAGACATCAATACAATCAGGGTGTGTGTTCGTGTGTGTGTGGAGGAGTAGGGGGCAGACGCTGTAATTAGTTTCTGCTCTTCCTGTACTGTCAGTTTGTGTATATGAAATATTACAATAGGTTTTTTTGCTGCATGCGTTTTTCTACTTCACTGAAATGAAATGATTGTTTATTACCTCACACAAACTGTGCAGAACAACTGTTCACTTATTAATAATATATCGTGAAACTGAGAAAATCTATGTAAAATGCATCACCTGCATGTGTCGCACGCACACACACACACACACACACACACACACACACACACACACTAATGCAGCTGTAATTAAAGTGATGAGGATAATAAGGTCACACGATGACATTTCAAACTGCTGCATGACACACGTATGTCATCCTTACAACTGTGCAACAGGCTTGATATCACCCGAAATACCGTATGAAGAAAGCTGTAGTTTGTTTGCTTGTTTGTTGAAAGGTCTTTGCTTGTGTGTTTGTTTGTTTGACCTCTGCTCACTGGTTATAATCTAAAGCACTGTTTCTCTAATTGGATTCAGGGACCCCCGGGGGTCTGTGGCAGGCTGCCAAGGTGTGAAAAGTTTCTTTCATTCGAATTATCATGGGTTAAAGAAATGTATGAATTTATTGACAAAAGGCTTAATTAGATTAGAATAATATTTAAAATAATAAGAATCCATGTTTGATTTTCTGTATGCACACACTTGATATGCGTTTATTCTGTATTGACATGATGCAACAATTTTTAATCCATTCTAATACATTTCTCTTGCATTGTTGTCAGGTTTTGCAAAATGAGCTGCATCAAATTATTCCAAGGGACATACATGAGGGGGTATATCTTCTATCTCTCAAGAGGTCCTTGGCTGGGGAAAAAAAAAAAAAAAAATCGAGGACCTCTGATTTAATGAACTGCTCTGTTAAGAGGCAGAACTGGGCAGCAGGCCAACAGCTTCTACAGGTCAAACGGTCGAGCATCGCTTCATGCGTGCTGCAGGCATGTGTATGGAAAAGATGGATGCGACTGAGCTAAATTAGAACATGCTGAAACCTAACGAGCTTAAGTTTAAGGCAAAAATGAGAAGACAAATCTGCACCACAAATAAATTAATGTGTTATAATGCAGCTAAATAAACAACCATGTAAAAAATTGAGGTTCTATTTAATATACAATCTATGGTTGCAGCGAATTGTTTCCCCCCCGTCCCTTCCCTCCTCAGACTCGAAGCTCACATGTGACACTGCATTTTGACACTGACGAGCAACAGCGTGTCCACTGTGAATTTGATCAGCTGATTATAACTGTCGATTGTCTGTCAGTATCCTTAAAACAAAAGCCCTCTGCTCTGAAAATACACACTGTGGCACTGGAGTCCAATGACTGCCTGCCAGACTCCATTAACATATTGCTCAATTTAACCATTAAACATTATTACTCATCCAGCGAATACTCTGCATTAATTTTTAACCCTAATCAATGTGAAACAGGCAAATAAAAACAGTTATTCCTACCCGGAATGAAAAAAAATGCAGTCCTGGACTTAATCTGCATTTGTTTAAATACAAGAAACTAACAATATGTGTTTATGTAATCCCAGCTAATCTTCTTTTGTACAACGACACAATTGAATTTACTCTGCAAAGTGGTGTAGTCACATGACATCTTTCAAATGCGAAGCGCCTGTCACTCACTGTGAGGTCCGCCACTTTATGCAGCCACTGTTGGACATCAACCGAACTCCTTGGCAGAGGACGGTGTGGACTGAACTTCAAAGTAAGAATAAAGTTTGCAAAGTTGGGTGAGTTAGCTTCAGTCTTTTCAGTTGTCAGATTGTTGTAGAAATAAAAACAAAGTTAACCAGAGGCTTTTTGTGAAGATATTTTTTTTTAGCATTTTTAGCTTTATACTAGAGGTCTGTAGTGTAATAAATGAAAGACTGTAGGGTTTCTGACAGTCAGTAATTGCAGGTTTTATCCGGTGAAATATATTTAAAAAGGATGAAGTCAAAATATCCGGTAATAATGCTCAGTCATACTAACTTAGCCTGCGGCGCTAGCAAAGCCTCATGCTATCATGTGCAACCTCCTCGTGGGAGGATGGTTGGGGAGGCGGGCATGACAAAAAAAAATAGTTTTTTGGTGGTCCGGTAGGCTTCCAACGTTGGCAAGAAAAAAATACTAACCACAGGCCACCGACAGGCTCTTCACGGTGTTTTTTCTTAACCTTATAACACCCCAGTGCAGCGCTTCTGTGATTTTCACAGCAAAAGAAAATGATGGAAATTATGTAAAGAGTTCTCTACCATGTTTTGCAGTGCAGTCGCACTAACTTCTCTGTCCTCTTCTTTGTGTTTGTTTATCCCACTTTTACAGAAAAGCTGTGGTTGAGACGAAGTGAGGTGAAATTTACTTTATGACTTTAGAACAACTCCAGTCTGCAGCTGTAATTTCACAGCCACAGTGCACAGCATGGTTGGGCGATTTGATATAAATGTCACCTATATTGATGGGCTGAATCCATAATTGTTTTTATTAACCGATTTTTGGGGAGACATTTGTTTTATTTTGCTAATGTAATGGTCTGCAGGGTGACAGTCGCTGCTCTCATCCAGCGGCTCAGTACACATCTCACTCCCATCCACAGAACTCATATCATATGATCAGGCCTGGACTACTATTGATCAAGTTAAGTTTCAGGCAGATTTGATCAAGTAAACAAACAAAAAACAAATGACAAGTCTAAAACATGTCATTTCCTGTTGCCAGTCGGTGGCGCTATGACTATTGTTGAATATTTTCATGTAGATGTGTTCTGGGCGTCCTTTTTGAAAAACGGTCAGTGATTGGTTGTCAGGATGGACAGGTGACGGGGTGTGGACTTCATTCATTAAAATTAATCAATTTTCTGGAGACAGAACATATTATTAAACATTACTATAAACATACCCGAATTAACCAAAAGGCTATTTTTTATTGACCAGATGTAAAGTTGAGCAACCTAAAATCAATATGAAAATTAAGAAAGAATAAGTTAATTAAAGAAATCTGCCTCATAATCAGGGACAGATCACTTTGAAATGTAGATGCTGTTTAAAAAGGCCTTTGCGTCACATGTCAAACTCAATATCAGCAACTTTATGTGAAGTAATGAAGAAATGAAAAGAAAAGAAAAACTGGATAAGAAAATGCATATAATTCATAGAAATTTCATGAACTCATACACTGAAAATGAATAAAAAGTCAATACGTTTGTCAGAAAAATATGGTGATTTTATACTTTATATACGGTTTGAACTTTATGAACTGAAATAACTGTGTTGTACGTAGACATGAGTGTGTGAGCGTGTGAGGACGAAGCTGCACCCTTGAAAGGAGGAACTGACATTCCACAGAGTAACAGAATAAGATGTTTTGTTTTCAAGGACACCGTACCCATTTTCTGTCATGAGACTGTTAGTAAGAATGTTATATTTTGGCCATTATGTATTATAAAAGGCCTGTGTGAACACTCTTTTCTTTGAACACTAGGGGCCAGTTAATAAACAAGCATTAATAATAACTTTATTAACCAGGAAAAATAAGTAAACATTAAAAGGCCCATAACTAGTTCTAAACTAAAACACTGTTTTAAACTGTTTTAATTCAAAATGACTCGCACAGTTTTATTTTATGATGGAGGATTAAAGCTGCTCCAGGACGTCCAACAGGCAGCTTTAACTTGAGCTCACTGCTGTTTGTGAGGGAACATGGACTGTTTGTAAAATCTAAATCAGGAGTGGACAAACTTTTTCCCTTCAAGAGCCGAAACTTAAACTTACTGTTGGGCCATGAACCAAAAGCACAAACCCGATGTGTTGTAAAGATACAAAACGATACTAAGATCCCAAGTTCCATTAACTTCCTGTGTAAAGAGTCGCTCTATCCGCCTGAGAGAGTTATTTCTATTATTTTGGGGGCTTTTGCCTCTATTGAACAAGACAGGTGTAGATAGACTGGAAAGGTGAGGCAGACAAAGGAGAACAGCATAAATAACAATTTATATATTCATTCTTAATTAAAGCTAGAAACGTCTGATGGGCCGAATCAAACATTATGGTGAGCCAACTTTGGTCCGGGCACCCCAGTTTGAGCAGCCCTGATCTAAATAAAGACTAACAGGCTCTACAGAGGCCAGATGAGTCTGTTTTTTTTACTTTCAATAACTGGATGGTTTGAGACAATTTGATTTAGAGGCATTTTTCATTCTCACTTAAGCTCTGATGACATATCATGGTCATTTCATGTTTTAGTACAGTAAATATATTATATATTTCTTCTTTAAGGTTTAGAGTATGCATATTTTACTCCATCCAAACACAGTGTGTATGAAAGTCTGTAGCAGAACATGAACACCTCTGATCTATATTGAAATATAACTGCACACTATCATCCGTTAATGAATGCTGGGACCTTTTTTTCCCTGTGGTGGAAAGCAGCTTTATCATTTGTCTTTCTTTTTTCCTCATCAAAGAGTTACGCTGGGTCAAACACCAGAGAGCCAGTTAACCCCAACCAAATGATGAGAAATAGTATTTGTGAAAAACGTAGGCTATAATGAATAGAAACAGACGGTAAACACAGAAAAACAAACATGTTTCATATTAAAAGGAGAAAAAAAAAACAGTTGCCTAGAAACAACCTCTGCTGAACCTGACTCCCCCAACCGCCACCACCCCCCACAACACATGCACACACACACACACACACACACACACACACAGCTATGTGCACCATGGGAGATAAGATCAGATGCTTCAAGAAAAGTTAGGGTTATTTCTCACTGTTCCTAAGCAACAAGTTTGCTGTTTTCTTGCCTTCGCCGTATCTCTGTCGGCTCCACTGGAGATTAATAGTCAGAGACAGAAATGAAGTCGGCCACAAAACTTTAGATGTGTCTCAGAAGTTTGCCTTATATTCTAAAGCAGATATAAAATTGGCGTCACCCGAGTAGATGAAAAAAGGAAATGACTGTCTTTCATTTTTCAGGATAACTACGCTGCGTGACGTACTCTACAATCTGCTGGTCATGTCTGAGTGGCACATGATCTGACATGCTGATCACTTGCATACAGAGCAACTCTGGATTTTATATTAAATATTCAGGTTTTTACTCTAGATTTGTTGACAGCGACTTGGAATCAGCCAACAATAATGAGCGCAAAGGTTCCTACATCAAAAAAATTAAGTCGCATGAAACAGTTAGAGGTTCCTTTTGCTAGTGTGCTTTATTTTACAGTATACTAATAAAACATAACAAGTCGTGCTCTGTATGAAATCAGATAAAAACTAGAGATAATATGTTTTTTATTAGATGTTATTAAGGGTCATTGGGGACACACTACAACAGCACTGTACTGCAAACTGAAGTGTACTATTTTCCACTGTTTTACCCTTATTAGACTTTATGCGAGGATAACCGCTTATTCCCGAAGGGTCATGGGGGGCTGGAGCCTATCCCAGCTGACACTGGGCGAGAGGCGGGTCACACCCTGGACAAGTCGGCCGTTCATCGCAGGGCTGACGTATAGAGACAGACAACCACTCACGCTCACATCCACACCTAAGGACAGTTTGGTGTTATCAATTAACCTTTTACGCTGCATGTCTTTGGACTGTGGGACGAAGCCAGAGTACCTGCAGAGAACCCACACAGACTCGAGGAGAACATGCAGACCCCATACAGAAAGGCCCCACCCCAGCCACGAACTCCCCGACCCCCCAGCCAGCTGGGGCATTGAAACGCAGGACCTTCTTGCTGTGAGGCGACAGTGCTAACCACTGCATAGCTTTTATAGCCTAAGCTAATGTGAAATGCCCGTCCCTAGCTGGGCCTTTAATATACAAAAGACTCAGCAACAAAGACAAAACATGTTTAAAGTGATCTAAATCAGGATCCAGTTTGAGTTCTATAATCTATAATAAAGATTCAGAATAAGACTATAACGGTGGGAAATAATACACTTTAGCTTACAGTACAGTTTTATTGTAACATGTCTCTAATTAGGGCTAATAAAGGGTCTAATACTGTCTACTAAAGAACATATTCTTTCTAGTTTTTGTCAAATTTCATTTAAAAAATACAGCTTGTTATGTCTTCTTGATATATGATATGTTTTACCTGCAGCAATGGCAGTAAAAGATGTTTTTATCAGGAGCCCACATGTGCTTGCCGTCATATCCCAGCACCTTTAGAGGCATATGGGCGGTCTTGTAATTATAATCCAGGTCTGCATATTGCTTTCATATCAAACTCACATTAGGACCAGTAATCCAAACATCGCCGCCACATTCCTGAATGTTTTTGAATATGTAACAAAAGGAGTGTAATTCAAACAGATGGCAACCTATATTTGCATTGGCAGAGACTCTTTTACATTTAACCCTCACACTCTGAGGGGCTTGGTTGGCAAGGCAACAGATTCAGCAGTCTGTTTCCCATGACTGCATCTCAATAGTCCAGATCAGCCTTCTTATCCCTCCATCTTCCTTGAGTGAACACAAGTTCAAAGCTTCTGCGTTACGCTGACAGGCAACTGGCAGCCCTGCTCACTACGTCCTACATCCATATCTCTCAAATCCACACCGGAGATAAATTTAATGCCAACAGTTTTAGCTTCTAGCGCCTGACCTGCTTGTAACCGTGTGAGCTTTAAACAAATCAGATATGTGTGAGGCTTAGTGAGACCTCAACCTGCTGTCTTTAAAGTATTATGCTCCTTCACTTCTCAGACGTCATATTTGTTTACTAACCCCTTATCTGAATTATTTCAAAGGGAGTGAAAATGCACTGATGCTTCTCTGTTAAACAACAAATGTGTAAATATGAAGGTACATAGTGTATCATCGCTCTGCCGATTTTGAAGTTTGCAGATAAACTGAAGGATTAAGCGTTCCTTTATGGGTTTAGAGAATTCTCCCACTTCTGAGCTGAACAATTAATTAAAAAGACCCCTGGTGGACTCAAAGGGTGCTTCCCCCATGATTGAAAAAACAACGCAAAAGTGCTCGTATGGCAAATAAAATCCGATAAAGTGCTCTCTGAAGTGGCCCAGGCGGCACTGTAAAGTGCCTGAGAGGACCCCTTCCAATGGAGAAAACACAGTGCAGTGCAACCTATATGCGTGAGTCCGTGCTACATGACAGTACAGAAATGAAAAAAGACACTCAGCAACAGCATGCCTGGAGTTGGCACAAAGACTGGGGAAAAAAAACTATAAAGTGTCAGATGAAAGACTGTGTGATCTGATAAAACAAGAGCTGAACTCTTCAACTGAAACTGAAAGTGCTACAGTATGTCTGTCAGAGGTGGGCGCAGCTCATTAACCTTTTAACAGGATTCAGGACAGTAGCTGGTGTCGAGCTGGAGCGACTGGGACGCCTGAATAACAAAATCTTTAGGAGACTCTGGCTCAGAGTGCCAAAGACTTGACTGGGATGCCAGGACTTGATTCTGAGTGCAGCCGACTCCTTACAGAAACTGTTTCATCAGTCCTTGCCAACATTTTGAAACTTTTGGTACTTAGGGACACACTTCATATTACTGCTGACCAATCTAAACTAGTATATGCAGCAGAGTTTCAAGAGTTTTGGAGGAATGCTTCCTTCTTTTCAGGCAGTCTTTGCATTTCCATTTATTTCCATGTGATTTGAAAATCATGTGCGGGGAGAAATCAGGTATGAAGAAGACGAGAGAACCGCCAGTTACAGAGTGAATTTGCAAGAATTCAAAGAATTTTTTGCATATGTTATTATCAGTTCATTTGCAAATATTTCTGAATAGACGATCTTTCATTGCGGGGTATGTCCATGACAAGAAATGTCGAGCGGCAGGAGTAGATCTGGAGGCACTTGTACCTGAGCGACAGGTGTGGCATTTCTGGAGCCCTCGGTAACAGATAACATTTCACAGTGTTCGTAGCCTCTTATTAACTGTTAAGCAATGAAACAGAGCTGTTTGACAGGATGGTGAAATGTCAAATGCATGCCTTTTCAAGATTTTAACAAAGTGTTGTACTCTCAGCGTGTTTTTCTTCTCAGCATAAAAAAGGTTCTGCTTCAGCTGAGTGTAAAAGCCTCTCTCTGATCCTGGGGAGGTTTTTTTGGCTCAGTTTCAAGCCTGCAGTAACTGCTCTGTTACAGAACAAGCCAAATGAGCTGCGTTTGACTCTCGCTGTGATCTTCAGCGAAGTTGAAGGCAGGCTGATAATTTTGGATCTCACCTGATTGGCAGATCAGTGCACAGGCTCCGCTGCATAAAAAGACATGAATACGGCTGGAACAAGCTGCAGCAGAATAGTGGCTCTGCTGCAGCTTGTTAAAGAAAATTGACTTCAAGGAACAGAGGCTGCATCTATTTCCCCAAAGTCAATGAATAGATGAATATAACTCCCCAACAAAGGTTTCGTAGTCTGACGAGATACTGGTTGGAAAAGAGGACATGAGTCATGCCAGATAAACAATAGCGAAAATGTCTCAGTTGGAAATGTACTTGTTGGGATTCATGTCATTTTAGACTATCAAGATGTGTGATGTGCTGCTGGCTATCGCAGCACCGCACCTCTGCTCTGGATGTGCTTTAAAAAAAAGAATGAGTGTTTCAGCAATATCACAAAGGAGGGAGCAGGAGACCCACATTCACCTGCTGCCTCGCATCAAGGCTGACCGCTGTCTTTAAAAGAGGCCCTTCTCTGTCACGGCCATTATTTTCCCGTTGCCCCTTGTCTTTTTTCTGCATCTCCTCCTCTGCATCTATCTTTTCTTCTCCCTCCCCCTTCCCACTTTCTCCTTGCGGTCCACACCCTGCTGCGTTTCCTGCCTTTTTTCGTCAAGCAAATTAGTTGATTTTTCTCAGTAATGGCTCCTCCTCACCTTGCACATAAGTCGCATGTGCAAGTGTAAAAACACATTCACAAAGAAATGTTTAATTAGCCTTTGTGTAAGGAACTGCCACCACGTCCCTGACATGTGCGTTTCATCAGCTCTTATCATCCTGTGAGAATATGCACTGTGATTTCTTCTTATGTTGCGTATTAAAAATACTTGAATACCATAATAGCAGTGTGCACAAAGACATACAGTATATATCCCAGTATTTCCTTTTTTCTACTGCTTGCTTCCACTGAGCCGGCATTACAAAACATACGCACCTCAGATTGGAAAAATAGCTGATTAACATTACTGGCACAGATGATACCTAACTTTCCTTTTGTTGTCTTAATATAATCTGAATCCTCCACAAAGATGAGCAGATACTGGCGCATCAGTATAGTGGTGGAAAGTAATCTGCACCTCTGCTCATCCTCTTTGCAATCTTCTAAGACCTTTCTAGATATTCCTGCAGGAATTAACTTGGTAAATATCAAAAAGACCTTTGAGGCCTAGAGGTTTAGAGGCTCTCAAGCTCCTTTATGTAGAAACGATTTCCATTCACTCATTATAATAGGAAGATAAACACGTCAAAAAGCTTGAAACTTGATCGAAACAGTACAGTGTGTTCACACACAGTACATGTTACATAATGAACAAGTATTTAGCTTTTTAAATCTTTTTGTGTGTGTCTTAAGCTAACCTGGGAACTTGGCACGAGGTCTTTTAGAAATGTGGTTAACATATGAACAATGCAGCATCGCTACGTCCTGCCCCTGTTGCTCTGAGCTCCAATAACAGTTGCATAAACTTGGGACCTCAATCAACTTTCTCATTTCCTGTTTCCTGCACTATATGCTATGTTCTAAGATTGTCAATGCTGAAAGAAAACCAAATTTTGAAGACGGTCAAGAGATGTTGCTGAGGGACCTGTAACAGTGTCATGTCAGATCCAAGTGTTAGCTAATGTTAGCAAAACACTGGCTAACTAGCTAGCTGGCTAACAACTGATGTAGATTAGCCATAAGTGTGTAAATGAACCTAGACGGGGCATTTCCGCTTAGCCTTACTTCCAGTTTTTCTCAGTGGCCACTTTTAGTATTGCAGCAGAAATTTCCTCTGCAGCCCAATTTTGACTCTTTCTCTGCAAAACTTTCCTTGAGCTGAGAAAAGCATTTTAAATCTGTGATGTCATCAAAATGTAAAGTATGTTGGTCGAGTGGGAACTAATGCACGGGGCCAGCAGGAGAAACACTGCTGCACATATTCAGTGGACCGAATAGCACAAAAGTAAACCCAGAAACTAGAAAACTTTTGCCGTGTGCACCAGATAAGCACCATCTTTGCACCTGGTGTCCAGTTCTAAATAGTACAACAGTGAGATTAGCTAGCTAGCTAGTTAGCAGATGCTTTGCCAACATTAGCTATATGATGTGACTAGGCTAACAATTGTTGTAGACTAGCTAACTAGTTAACCACAGTTTTACTATCTAATAATTGATGTACCTAGTATTTTATTTAACATTAGCTACCTTCAAATGTGATTATAGGCCTATGTCACTTATGCAGGTCCTACAGCAGCATCTTTTTAACATCTTCAAAATTTGTTTTTCTTTTCAGTGTAGAGGAGTCTCACAGATAGAATATCTAAGTACAAGAGACAGGAAAGGACTTTTAAGTTTCTCTTATATGGCAGTTTACATGTGTTTTCCTCTTGACAGAGTTACAGATATTAAAAAGAACGCATAGTATGCCTTCACTTGAGTAAAATGTATCCTCCACCTTTGCTGCTGCAACATCATCACCATCATAAAGACTTTATGTGTGAGAGATCGAAGACATGCACAAATTCGAAGATCACACAGAATCACAGGTCTCGACCACCATAAGCTTCCATCACTGTTGTCTTCATACCTTTACTGTGGTTTAGTTAGGAAGATGTTTCTTAGACTTGTCATCAGCTCAGGTACAACTGAAAGGAGAACAACTGCAGAAGCTGTTAGACTCATAACACCATGAGACGTGAGTAATTACACACTCCTGTGGCTATGAAGCATAACCAAGCAAGGAGGCATATATTTGCCATGCTATAAATAAAATTTGATTGAAGGGATAATTGTTTGGCAGGGAGTTTCATCAGAGTGAACAAACAGAATTACAAGTACATACATTTAAGCAGGCTCTTAACTTTATCGCCAGACATATAAATGTTTTAATCAGACACTTCTGGATCTTTTAACCTTCTTCCCTTTCTGTTAGTGTCCACCGCTGATAATATATATATATATATATATATATATATATATATATATATATATATATATATATATATATATATATATATATATATATATATGTATATAATTTTCTATCTATCTACCCAGCCACGTGGGTGGTTGTCATCATTTAAGTCCATCCCTTATTGGCTCATAAAATCTGATATCATTTGCATAACAACCCAAATTAAACAATAACTTTTGAATCACATGCTTGAGTTTCCAACCTCTAGAAGGCAGACGACGTGTAGGTTTTTAGTTTATTTTACACGTTACATTTTACACTTTATATTACAGTACATTAATAGGATGTAACAAGCTCTACTTTGGATTAAATTTGACAAGAACTAGAAATAATATTTCCTTCATGAGATAGTAAACAAACACAACAACCACATTTAGACACTACCCATTCATCATTTATTTATTTATTATACAGGAAAAGATTAAAAGTAACATAATGCAATTAAACAGGCCTGACTCAGTTAAAACTGGTTTACAGAAGGTTTCTGTTCTGCAGCACATAAAAGACAAAGTCACATCATGAGACAGAGGCAGCTGACAAAAAAAGACAAACAGCAACACAGACATTCAGAGAGGCAGGGACGTGAATGAAGTGAGCAGATATCATGGGTTAAATCGGTGGTTCCAAGTGTGTCCCGTCATCAGACAGCGTTTATTTGCCTGTTTGAAATGTGTAACGGAGATAATTGTTCTAATATGATGTGGGATCTCAGTCCAGAGTTCGGTGTATATGTGAGAAAAATTATCTCTGACCACAGCTATTTCTGTCAGCTCGTACAGAGAGAAGTGCCCGGGAGACTGATCGAGTGATGCGTTCCTGTGTGTTTCTTAAAGGCGTGGCGTTACTATGTGACAGTGCAGTGCAGAGGTGAGAGTTACTGTGGATCTTATAAGCTCCTACTGTACATGATGAGGGACCAAACTGGGAGACAGTAAGACAATGTTGACAGAGTTATTGCATGTAGGTATGAGCAGGGGTGGAAGTAACTAATTACAAATACTCAGATTACTGTAATTAAGTTGTTTTTTGGGGTACTTGTACTTTTATGAGTGGATTTTCAGGTTTGTACTTTTACTTGTACTTCAGTATGCATTGCATTATGTAATCTACTTAGTTACTCAATCAAATCAAATCAAATCATAGTTGAGTACTGAGTACAATTTGAGTTAATACTCAAACCTTTCATCTGCATTTTAGTAGCCAATCAGGTGATCTGATCACAAACAGCAACCCTGGTTTGGAGAGGTGACGGTGACATCAACGGTTAAAAGTAACTCATACTCTGAGCAGTTTTTGAGGCAAATGCTTACTTTTACTTAAGTATATTTCTAACACCGGTACTTTTACTTGTAACTGAGTATTATTTTAGCAGTGTTACAGTACTTTTACTTGAGTACAGATTTTCAGAACTCTTTACAGCACTGGATATGAATCACATCTTGTTATAAACATACAATTTCTGCAGCAATAAGATGCACAAAGCCATACTTTGTATCACATAAGACAGAAACTAGAAATAAAACATTCTTTACTAGACAGTACTGTAAACTGTATAATTTTTAACTTTGTAACTTTATTAGATGTGATCAGTGTTATTTTGCACAGGTAGATTCTTAATATATTTTCCTAGATGATATTTAGCGACACATTACACCAGAACTGTACTGTAAACTAAAGTGCATTATGTCCCACTGTTAGACGCTTATTAGACTTCATTAGAGGATAATTAGGTAAACATTTAAACAGACAATGCAATAAAAAGTCTGACTTTTTACATGTAATTGCTGGACTGTTAGGTGTATGGTGTCTAATGAGGGTATCACTTCTGTCAAAAGACAACATATTATCTCTAGTTTTTGTCTAATTTGATATAAAGTACAGCTTGTTTGGTCTTATTAGTGTTTTTTTTTTTTCTTGTGCAGCATTACTTTAAACATCACCCATTAAAATCATAACAATGGCTCTCTAATGACACCCAGGTTTGCAGCTAGCTGGAGGCTGGTAAGTCTCCAACTGTAGTTTGTGGGAGTGTTAACAATATAAATAAACCCGGGCCATGTGGTGCTAAGTGTGGCATGTTATTGTCTCACCACCTTGGGTCCTCCTCCATTTCTGACACCCTCACCGCAAGGCTGCCATTGTCAGCACCTTTGGGTGGGCCGAGAAATATGTATAATGGGCAAAGACGGCAGCAGGGACGCTGAACTTTTATCTGAAAGACTTAACGAGATAGCAGGGGCCGTGTTGATCACGTTTATCAAGTGTGTAGGCTTGTTTTTAAGTCACAAATAATGGTTCTGCGATGGTGATTCATGTACAACAAGAATTTAATGTGAATGAGTCAGTGCATATAACAAGCAGCGAGCCAGAAATACAACAAAACAATCAAAGCCAGACAGTTGGTTAAGATTTGTCAAGTATGTGTAGGTTTTTTTCTTGACATGATTGCCTTTCACCCCTGTTGACTCTTCAAGCTTATCCTCTAATGAGACAGGTGTCACATTTCTCTAAGTTACATCACGCGCGCTGTATCGAGGCGGCCGCTCTGTGTTTTGACACGGCGTGTCAGGCGAGATGGTTCGTGAGGTTTTTCCACACCAGACAAGACTGTAGCTTTCAATACAACATCTCCAGATAGAGAGAGGATGAAATAATGTTCGGCTTTAAACAACTGACCAAGCCCACTTGCTGTTGTTATGTCTGCCTGTCAAGCTTTCCCTTCTCTCTCTGCACCTAACCGCTCCAAATTCACAGTAGGTCTTGAAACAACGGGTTCTTCATTTCAGATAGAGGCAGATAAAAGCAGGCATCACATTTTTAACTGGGGACTGTTGCTTTTTCCGCCTGAGATGATCGCTGTCTGTGCCATATTTCATCAGGGTCAGCTCCACAATGGCACATGATGGTTTAGGGTTAGGGGTTAGCACAGAACAGGGGGGTTTGCAACCTTTGCTCTTGAAAAAAAATCTGTCTGGATTTTCCTTAGCTTTCCATAGTGAGCTGAAGAAGATTCAAAAGTAGCCACTGGCAAAGTTAGAGGAAAAGGCACTAGAATATGGACGTTGGCTGTGGCACAAATTGTAGTTGGCGAAATATTCGAACGTTTTCTTTTATTCTCTGTACAAGCTACACATTTTTATAGTTGGAAAATTTAGGTCAACAACAATAATAAATGAAAATTAAAATGTTTAAAAAATAAAAAAGTCATTCATTCCCATTTAGTTTTTTATCAAAGCCACAGGGAGTCACTGGAGAGGGGAGGGGGAGAGCCACATCTGCAGGTTGCAGGCCCACGGCATAGAACACAGGACCTTTAATTGATTGAAAATGACTTTTCTGATGTTTCCAGTAGAGTTGGGCGATATGCTAAAATCCAAATGATCGTCATAAGCCCATCCATCAATGACTGGCAAAACCATCATCTCCCGACCTCTCGTTTCTCTCGTTTACCAAACTAAGATTACCTTAATTGGCTCGTTAACGCCTTGGAAAACGCACTTCATTTAAACTCAACAGAAAAACATGTAAAACTCACCAAAACTGTCTTTATTACTCTCCACCAATCTGTAGCAAAGAACCTTGGAGTAACTTTCGACAATCAACTGTCCTTTGAACAGCACACCAGGAAGATCACACAGTCTTGTTTCTACCAGCTAAGAAACATCTCCAAGATTAGACACATGCTCAGTTTTAATGACACAGAAAAAGTCATACATGCTTTTATATCGTCACGCCTGGACTACTGTAACTCTCTTTTTAAACTTAAACTTAAACTCACACTTGGTCTCACAACTACAACTCATCCAGAACTCAGCAGCCAGATTACTAACTACATCTAGAAAGTCCTGTCATATCACCCCAATTTTAGCATCCCTGCACTGGTTACCAGTTAACTTTAGAATACATTTTAAAATTGTACTAATTACATACAAGGCAATTCATGGTCTTGCTCCAGAATATATTAAGGAGCTTTTAACCCTGTACAGTCCAGCCAGGCCCTTGAGATCAGCTGATCAAAATCTCCTGGCGGTTCCTCAGACCAGACTTAAAACTAAGGGTGACCGTGCCTTTTCAGCTTTGGCCCCTCGGCTCTGGAACAGTCTTCCCCTTAATGTGAGATCAGCAGACTCCATGGAAGCTTTCAAGCGACTTCTTAAATCTCACTTCTATAGAATGGCCTACTTTAATTAATGTTTTATTGTTTTATTGTTTTTAAGAAAATGTTGTATTTATCTGCTCTAAATGCGTTTTTAAATGTTTCAATATGATCTTTATGTCTTCTTCCCTTTTATTCAGTAAATCTTTTAATATGGAAAGCACTTTGTGCGTAAGCTTGAAAAGTGCTATATAAATAAAATTATTATTATTATTATTATTATTTATTAGTCTGTCCACCAATCACCAGCTCTGGTTTGGTCAAAATAAATCTGACTCTGCAGGCTGTTTTCCTCTCACTCGTCACCCCGCTCAGCGCACTCATGGTCGGCTGAGTGGCCCTAAAAATCGTCCAAAAAAAGCAATCAGCGATTGATTCAGCCCATTGTCATTAGACAATATAGTTGTCCAATTGCCCGACCCTAGTTTCCAGCTTGTTTTTAAAAGTGAGAATCCAGTAACGAGGTTATGACAGGAAAGAGGGAGAGACAATGACGTGCAGCAAAGGGCTACAGGCGGGAATCAAACCCACGGCCACCACGAAGGACTCACAGCCTCAGCACATGAGCCACCACACCACTGTAAAAAAAAAAAAGCCTTTAAATAAACTTACTACATACATATAATAAGGAAAAATGTAAGATCAGAATGTAATTTTGTTCTGTCATAACCCTGTTTGCCTGTAAAGGTATTTTAGATTAAATTCATGCAATGTGTTTGTCAAGTGTAATACTATCTGTAACCTTAACCAATTCAGCACCATGGACAGGGACGCCGTCACTGAGCTAACAACTGCAGGGAGAGTGTCTGTTTTAGGAGAAATGGGTGGTTGTTTTCAGGATAATAGGCTGTCATGGGGCTTTTTCTGTGCCACTGGGACTTTTTTTTTCTGTACCGTTGGGATTTCAGAATAATGGGCAGTCAACAAACTTCCTTAAATACAAAAAGAGCAGGACAGATATGAGCCTAAATTCTGACAGTGACAGCGAGGAAACACGACACAGTGAATGACACTTGTACTCTTGTGTTTTGGGTTTTGAGGCTCAGTGAAAAGAAATGGTGGAAGAAAAAAAAGGAAAACCCAGTCAGAGTATTTCCATCTTCTGCTACTTATTTCCACCCCATTGCACATATTTTACACCTATAGTTACTTGTCACTTTGCATATGTGCGTACAATACAGTACACTGAAGAAGTGGATCCCAACTGACTTGTAAGCCAGAGAGTAAAATGTGACAAGGCTTTGACCTCTCTGATGGCTCAATTTAAACATGTATTCCTCAAAAAATTAGAGAAAAAAATATTTTGTGTGACCCACTTTTTAAAAATGACAAACCATCGTGACCCAAGTCACAATAAATCCTATCAGTAAATTCTGGGAAGTGTTTGTTTGTTTGTTTGTTTATGTTCAGTGCATGAATGAACTTTACTAACCATTTTTATTGTCATGTCCGCATCACCCTATATTATCTTGACGCTTTACTGAAACTATGTACACGTGTATTATATTATTAATATAATAAATTCATTATTATATTAGATTAATTATTTCAGCCTAAGAGATAAAATAAGTGCATTTAAGCAGAATTAACAGTAGTACTGCAGAAATAAATCTTAAATTTGCAGAATTTACTCCATAGACTTTTATTTATTTGTGGACCCAAATTAAATCTCCTGTGACCCACCTGTGGGTCCCGACCCAGTCTTTGGACATGACTGATTTAGAGCAATTGTTGCGCACGTCCTCAGACATTAACGCTGCACATTGTGGTTAAAAAGCAAAAACATTTCCAGCTTAATAATGTTTTATATATAAAGACATAGGTGTAATTTTTCTGCATTAAATACATTTTGCTAAAAACCCTTCTGTAATTTCTCTTTAGCAGAGTACAGACAGCATTATCAAACATATTTTACTATACAGATGGTTATAACAATCATATATTTTATTAACTAAATAAAACCAATAACTTTTAAAATTCAGAGTGTGTACAATGTAAAAAAAAGGTAAAAGGTTTACATTTGAAATGCTGGAAATTAAAGTTAAATTAAAATCAGAATATAAGTCATTGACTCTTTTATGTGTCACCACCAGTTATTACTTTTTGTGTTCTGGAGTGCTGCGCTGTGTTTCTCCAGCCCTGCTGTGCAAGTGTACTCATATGCCTTACAATAAATATCAGCAATCACTCACATTTTCATAGTGAAGTGGGGCAATGAGTCATCCACATGTTGCTCTTATATAAGGCCAGCGGAAGCATTGTTCAGGACCTACTGAGTCGAGAGGGAGACTATATAAAGGAGCCTAAAGACTTCTCATTTCATTTAATTCTTCCTATTAGCAGAGCACTTCACTCCCGCCATTTCCTTATTCTCCCCTCGGGCTCTGTGTTGACACTGAGAAACGAATTCGGAGGCGACAGGATGTGTTTTTTTTCTGCTGCAGAGAAAAAATTAAAAATAGGCTATAAACCCGGGGAAATATTTTCCCGTGGAGAACAGCAAAGAAACTGTGTGGTGCCACAGGCCACCTCTCACCACCTCTGGCTCAGCGGCAGCAGTTTTAGAACCATGTTATCCTAAAGTAACACCTTTTTTATTTTGTCTCTTTGTAAACTTTGAGCGATGACAGACGTGTTTTCACTTTCATCTCATCTTTTAAGTCAATAGAATGAGAGGTCAGTCTGTCCCTGTCTTTTTGATACTTCTTCACCTTTTTTGTACTTTTCAGACAAATGAAAGAAACTAGAGAAAGACAAAATGAAGCAATTATGATGTAAGTCCCAAAAAATAAAAGATGAATTCACTCCTCACAGATTATGTTTACAGTGAGATACTGAGGAGTGATGGACACATATGTTGGACCTCCTGTCGGAGCCTGCAGGTGGATGCTGGGGTGGTGATGGTGGGGCTGAATGAACAGGCGGAGGGAGAGATGGGAGGTTTTAGCGGTTTAAATAGACCGCCAGATTAGAAGGGTGCGTTTGGTTTGTGCGACAGAGTGTGAGGCGGGTCACGTGTGATTGGGTGCAGCTCGAGTTGACTGCATGAACTAGATCACTATATATACTATAGTCCCACCCTCCAATAGAACTAACTTTGTACTGGTTGGTAGCAAGTTTTGTTTTGTTTTGTTTTGTTTTGTTTTGTTTTTCAAAAGAAACTGGCTTTGCAATATATTTTTTAGAGAAACTTAAGCACAGATTGAGCTTTAAATATGAATATTTTACCTTAAAGAACAATTGTAACTATTATCTGGGGAAGGTCTTTGTCCAAAATACCCAGTGAAATGTTTAAAGGTGGAATCTGCAGGGTTTGTCCAAGCTCTTTGTAAACAGACCAGAAAGATTTTTTTGTTGTGTCTCATTCCCAAGATGTCAAATACCATGATTTTGTGTTGATAAAACATCCTGAGCACAGAAAAATAATGACAAATACAGACAAATGCATCTGGTGTTCCTCTTCCTCATTAAAAATCTACATAATGATGGATGTTCGATGTTTAAAGTTGTTTTTTAGTGCAATAATTTTGCAGAATATCTTCAGCTGAAACATTCTGGAGTAGGAATCAATTTCTCTTTGTCAAAGTGTTCTGAAAAATTGTTTCTAAAGTAGTGAAATATTAAATTCATCCTCGCAGAGGGAACAGACTGTGTGCAGAAAAGCAGCAAGGCCTCTGCTCTGTAAAATGACATTGTTATTTATAGCCATTTCTGACACTGTGTATAACAGGTGCACAGACTTGCTGCCTGTATCCGCTCTTTTTTAGTTTCTGTTTCCAGTAAGTTAAGATAGCTAAGAGCAGCTGAGTGAATTTGAGATATTTCATATGCAGCAAAATTGATGGTGTGAAAGAAAATCACTTGTGCTGCCTCGTACATCATCTCTGACGTGTTTCCTACAAATGTGTCTTTGGGGCGTCTTTGACGGCGTAACTCTGTGTGACGACAAACATGTTTTCACTTTCACGTAATCTTCTAAGTCAATAGAAGAGGAGGTCAAACTGTTCTTGTCTTTTTGTAACTTAGAGGAGGTGATATGAGACAGAGAAGAGGAGTTATCGGTCAATAGTTTCAAGAAGTATTGACATCTGTTGATTGCGGAGCTAATCAAGCTTCTCTTGTCCCTGAGCCAATCAGCGTCTGCTATGATTCATTCATCGATTTATTTGTTTTGGTGATGAACCCAGGCTGTTGTGTTTATCTTCTCGTCAAAAATATACAGTGCACCAGTTGGTCGTGCCTTCTTCTCTCCCTGTCTGTTGGAGAGACACTGTTCATCGCCGGCATATTGTGTAAGGATTCATCATCATGCTGCCGTTGTTGACAGATTTGACTGTCACACACTTGTCAAAATGCCAAGCAGTCACAAGGGATGGATAGAACACACTCGCAAGGCGATAAATGCAGGCGGAGGAGATCTCAAGTATAAGTAACTGAAGGATTTTTGTCATGTCTGTCAAATACTTCTTGATCGAAAAAGCAGCACAAATAAAATAATACATTTTTTGTCATTTAAAAAGAACATTAGATAAGTGACAAACAAAAGAGGAAAATCAGAAGCCAACAGCCAAAAGATAACGTTGCTTTGTGTAAAATATTGTTGTTTTTTACGTAAACTGTGTAAAGGGTGTGCATAAGGCTGTCATGACACCTGTCATGAACATGAAGGAGTCTTTATGGATGTTTGTGACTGCTGTCATTAAGAATCTTTCAGTCAGTTCTATCATTTTTATTGCAAAGCTGACAGTGTTTTTGGTATTGTTATGACATAACCCGACCCAATAATGTCTTTGATATGACATCTTAACATTAACCAAGACAAAATGTCTTTGTTATGACAACTTGACACTGAACAAGCCAATAATGTCTTTGTTATGACAACTTCATATAGACCAAAACATTACCAGTGTCAGTGTCTTTGTCATGACAAAATGTCATTTTCAAACTTCAAGAAACTGTTCTGACATGACATTAAACTGTCACATGTAGTTGGTTTTGACACTGACTGTTATGAGATGATTATAAGTGTGTTATAAATATTTTCCTTTACCTCAAGTAAGTTGATGCACTTTGGACTTTCCAAAAAGATGCCATAAGTTTTGTTACACTGCTTTTATAACAATGTCACAATAATTAATAATAATTTCCCGGAATTCAAATAAAGTCGTACCATTTGGACTTGTCATAAAGATGTCTTTAAACGTTATAAGGCCAGTTTGACGACAGACATTGACAGGTTATGTTGTCCTGGACAATATCAAGTCGTCATGACAAAGAAAACTTTTCATTAAAAATGACATAATTGACTGAATGACAGTCATAAATATTAATAAAGACTCCTCTATATTTGTGACAGGTGTCATGGCATGGTTATGACTTATGTGCATAAGACTGTCACTGTGCTGTCATTACCCCCTATATGAACATGTATACATGTTTTTTGTACAAAAAAAAGAAAAAAAAAGGTGACTTGACTTACAGAGCGCATAATTTGACATATTCTATAATAAATAGTTTGCAACAATGATTCTCATATTGTTACTTGTGTTACTGGTCATTTGATCTGCTTGACTTGACCTGCAAAGAACATTCATTAACTGTTAAAGTAAACCTTTGAATATTTCACAGGCTGAGGTACTCTGGTTGCCATGGCGTTGACCACAACATCCGGGATTTTGTTGCACATCTTTCCTCCATTCTTTCCTGACCCTGAATTCTTGTCATCCCTCTACTTTTAGCTGTCTGACAAAGGTGCCAAAAAAAGATTATCTAACAAGCCAAAACTTCATCTCTTTGGGACAGTTGGCTTGATAAACCAAAATAGACACCAGCAGAGTTCTGGGAGCCAATTAGTGGATACAATTTTTTTTTTTTTTTTTTTTACATTTCTTTTTCTTTCGTCTTCTTCTTTTTTTTAGTTAGTTAAAGTGGAAACAGACACCTTTTCAACTCCTACCAACAGTCCGACTTATATTACTGTTTTTGTTGCCGTCACAAAGAATTTGGGAACAGGCAGAAGCTTGTAATAATGTGCACCTCATAGTAATGTTTTTGCTTTGTACGAACTACAGCAGGGGTTGGCATCCGGCTGCAGGGGGAGAAATGTCAAAGGAGAACATTTGGAGAAAAAGCAGGAATTTGTTCATTTATTTTAGTCTGTAATTCAAGACATCCTTTTCCTGGGAAATATCATGATGTCAGATGGAACAGCATAGCGATGATGTCATTATTCAATAGCCATTACACTCTGCAATCAACATTTACTTCATAATGATAATTTAAAGCAAGCATGCCTATTTCCACTTCAATAAATAATTACTGCTGTTATGGAATCTGCATTTATTTTAGCGATGAGACATTAAAGCCTGATACACATAATTTGTGTGCAATATTCCGCAATAAATTTACAATTCTTCTACGTTATAAGAGGTTCCTATGAGAAATCGCACATTATAGCATCACAGAACAGCTGTAGAAATGACTGTGTTTGTACAAACATCAAAAACATTAACAGGCGCTGGACAAATGTTCTAATTCTGACAGCATGTACTTTATTGAGTTAACATTGTGATGTACAGCTGATGATTAAGAGATAATATTTAACAACCCGCATTCTACTTTGTTCCCGCTGAATCTGCAGCATGCAGTAACACGCATGAGAGCATCAGTAGCTGCTTTTAATATCTGCAAGTAGTTTTCTTGTGTGTCAGATAAAATATCACAGGTTTATTACACATGACTCCTGAAATGTCATTCAGCATGTGGCATAGTTGATTACCCCGTATGAGTGATCTGATATAAGCTGTGGGCATAAAAGAAAGTGAGAACAGGTGTGGTTTTGCTGATGTGTTTCCTAAATGTTGCGTAATGCTCCTCAGTCAGCTCCGACATGATTAAAGTCTTTTAATTAAATTGAATGTTTTGTTTGAGCAGCCAGCCTCTTTATTTAAAAGATTAATGAGAACTGATGCATTAAATTCAGAGATTTCAGCCACTCTTCTTGTTCTTGTTTATGTAGGTGTGTAGATGGGATTTTTTTTAAACTAGTATTTTTATTGTTTTTTTGGTTTTTTTTCAGGTTACACAGCAAAGAATTTAAAATTCTGTTGGACATATTTTAACAAATTCTCATCCGAAAATCCACCAGTACAAATTTCTTATAAGTGCAATAATAAGTATAATAAATGATTTCGAAACACAGAAACCAAGAGCAGAAAAGAGGTAAGAAAAGAGAAGGAGAAAAAAGAAGTACAAAATAATAATAAAACAGCCTCCTGAGGCTTTTTTTAAGGTCAGATCATGCATAAGCTCTCTAATCCTTAGACTGAAAGTAGGAATGAACTTTCCTTCCATTTAAACTGTATCCTGGCCATCATGTTTGTGCTGCATTGGTTGTGACAGAGATCCCAGGGTACCGTGCCAAGCATTGCTATTTATTGCAAAAGGTTAAACATATGTGACACAGTGGCTGTTGTTACTCCATGGAGATCACAGTTACGATAAATATTTGCATGCAAATTATGTTCTATCCTACGCAGATTAAGGCATTTTGAACCTTTTTTAAGGACCAGTTTGTTAGTTGCATCTAGCAATGAGCATGCATCAGATTGCAAACACCTCGCCTCACCCTCCCTTCCCAAGCATGTGCAGTAGGAGAACCTACGGTGGTCGTAAAACATGCAAGAAACACGGAAGACCATATCTAAAGTCAGTGTTGGGTTTGTTTGTTCTGAGCTACTGTAGAAACACTCTGTGGAAAAAGGACCGGCATCCTCTGTAAATATAAACGGGTGATTCTAAGGCAACAAAAACACAATGATTCTTATTTTCAGGTGATTATACAAGACAGTATAACATCACACAAGTCTGGTTGTTCAAATCAGTGGAAACAAATAACATCCGACTTCACAAAAACAAATACTCTCAGACTTAGGTGTTATTTTTTCCTTTTGTGTGACTAACAAATAAATGAAAACATGGTCGACTAGACTCTTCCCATCAACTAACAATTTGGTCGACTTTTAGGGGGCGTCCCTATGTAATACATTCCATTTTTGCCATATTCTGCCAATAAACTCCCATAAATCTAACACACTGGACCTTTAAAACTCCTTTTAACCTTTTAAAGGGATGTTTGTCTGCTACAAATGTGGGTTTGGCATTTATGTCCTCACATAATTTTTATCTATATATTTCCACTCTGTCATTTTCAGTTTTCCGCAAAGCCTTAAATAACCTTTAAAGTGTCAGAATTTGCACTTCAGGCAGGTTTTCTCTTCAGTTCTTTCTACGTCTTATGAGCAATTTTATTAAAATTAGGAGGCTAAGCAGTAGCTGGAAGCTGTGCCTTCAGAGGGTTTTAATGACTTTAACTGAACCGAGAGCATCTGTTTATGTGTTGACTGTGCTGAGTGGCACTTAAAATGAAGTGACTTTGTGTTTATTTTTTGTTGTTTTTGTTCTTTTCTCCTGTAGGCTATTTTTCCAAACTGTTTTACAGATGGTGCAGGTCCACTCTTCACGTTCTACATGCTCCGTCTTGCTCCGTCTTCACCCCCTCTCCATCTGCCTCCTCTCTTTTTTCTGTTTGCCGTGTTTACTTGTGCGACGTAGACTCACGGCTTCTGGTCTGTTGATCTGTATATGTTACAGTCCACAAACAAATTTATCGTATTAACTCTGAAGACCGACGCCGAGCAACACAGAATCCGCTCTCTCGTTAGCTCTGTGTGTGTGCGCTTGGTGTTTGTTTACCTTGGTGCCCAGTGGCCCCAAACCAGATGGGTTAGTTGTCTCTGAGCCATAAAGAGGATATCAGTACAGCAGCAGCGTGAGCCTTGTGCCAACCAAAACACTCTTATTCAACAGTGTGTATTCTCCGCTCGCTGAGACGCTGACGAGGTATCAAGTCGTATCACCCAGACTGAAGCAGAAATAAAGAAAAGCACGTTACAAATTCAAATTCATTTTAAAATGTAACATTAATATACAGCCTAAGAAATACGGGTTCCAAAAGGGTTCGTCCTGAAGGGCTAAGGTTCTACTAAGAGCCATTAGCGTCTGAAAACCCCATTTTTGTAGTAAGGGTTCGTCAAGGGTTCTTTCAAAGACTTAAGGGTTCAATTAAAAACCCTTTTCATCCAAAGAACTCTCTGTGGAAGAAAGAGTTCTTCAAGTATTGTTCAAATTCTTGAAGAAGTCCTTCGTCAAGGGTTATTTGTAAGACTAAAGGTTCTATTAGGAACCCTTTTCATCCAAAGAACCCCTTTTGAAAAAAAAGTTGTTCAGGTACTGTTGAATTACTTGAAGAACTTGTTGTTTATCAGTGGTTCTTTGTACCATAATGTAAAAAGATTCTCAGTAGAAGGAGGGTTCTAGATAAAACCCTTGTGATATGAAAATGTTCTCAGTAGAACTCCTTGGGTAGGTTCTTGTTTGCACTCTTAGAAGGTGGAAAGGTTCTGGACAGAAGTTTCTCGGTGGAGGTATTACAACATGGAAGGGTTCTCTGTAGAACCTCTCATGGGGGTTCTGTGTGAAACCTTTCACAGATGCTACCATGTATAAATCTTTATGTTGGGTTCTGGGTAGAATTCTCTGAAAGGGTTCCAATTAGAACCTTTTGAAAAGTTTCTACCAGGAACCAAAAAATGTTTCTCCTATGGCGACAAACCAAAGAACCCTACATGGTTTGAGTTAGAATTAGTTTATTTCTAAGTCACACAGTGGCCATTTTCCTCTGACGTCACACTCAGGGTGCCAAGCTCAAATGCTGTTAGTAAAAGGATCGTGTTGTACTGTTGTGTTCCAGGTTGTAAGTCATAAATGTACAAAATCTGACAAATATCATTATTGTGTAACTGACTCTGGTTTGATCAAGACAATGGATAGTCATCAGGCCATTTTTCATGGTAAAACAACATATTTGATAACTTGTTAGCTGCTGTCAGACATCAGCTAACGTTAGCACTGAATCACTTCCTAGCTAACATTACCATTTCATAGTGTTAAGCCATACGATAGGAAAGTAAATTAATTCTTCCACTGATATTGCTAAATTCCTTTACACCTTTCCCATCATATCTTTCCTATTGTAATTGTAGCTAGGAGGCGGTTAACGCTAATGCTAATGGGTTTTCAAATATGTTGTTCAGCTCGAAATATTTTCACTATCCATTTTCTTTGCAGGCACTGATCAATTGGTAAGCAGTGACATGTAAACGACAGATTTTGTACGTTCATCTGAATTTATATCCACCTTGAGGAAAATGGCCGCCGCGTGATTGCACAGCTGCAACAAAACAAGTTTTTAATGGGTATATTGTTATAGTTTGTAGACATATGCATCTATCATATTTCATAAACTGTATGAATCACATAAATAAACTAAGAATTTTAGCATAATTTATTTCTAACATTGTAAAATCATAGCCATCATAATATTCTTCATTTTGATAAATGTGGTGAATATTGTGCTGCAGGAATACAAAGTGTTTGGAGTCATTCCAGTTTGTATTAACCTGAATCAACTCACTACCATCCTCTCATCTCAGCCTTAGTGAAGGCCATTACTCACAGAAAGCTTTTGACTTTATTATGGGTTATTATCTTATCCACTCTTAACATATTCTACATTATAGAGTGCTGTATAAATGAAACATGCCTGATTTCCATTCAAGCGAGAAAAAGAGGAGGAAGCTGTGGATCTTAGTTTGTAGAAACTTACACATTCAGAATATCAGTAAAAGGGTTGATACAAACCCATTAGACAAGGTGCAAAAATCACCCCTGACACTGGAAGAACTGTCGTCTACAACTAGGAAACATTAAGCACTCTAATTTTAAAGACTTATCCACAGATTTAGTTCTGCACTGCATGATTGACAGGCATCAAAGTTTAAACGAAAATGCAGCAGAAGCTGTGATAATGTCTTATTTTATCCATGCATTCTTCTCTCTTGTCACTGTCACTGCCTTGCATTTGAAAACTGGACACAGACACATGGTAGATATCGAGTAATTCAAATTATGCTCAGATCAGTAAAATGGTGAGACGGCAGTGATTTTTAATATCTTGCTGTAATTTGAAAATGTATGTTCCTGGCTCAGCAGCCAGTGGGCGGGATCAGACAGGGCGTCAGGAAAGTATGTGCACCTGGTTCTGATCATCTTGAGGTCTAAAGCAGTGTGTTTCCCAAACTTTTTTCCTGAGAACCCATCGGCGACCCAAATGAAATCTCCTGTGACCCACCTGTGGGACCCGACCCAGTGTTTGGGAATAACTGGTCTAAAGACTTCTTTAACCATAAGGTCACAGGCTTAGATCCCCAACTTTGCCGTGCCAGGTAGACTGTGAATCCCCCCACTATTCAGGCACGTATAATGACACTCACTGACCTCATGGAAATGTTGGAACATCAAGTTTGAGCAAAACCTCAAAACCAGCATGGCATATTTTTTGCACAGGCCAGCTTGCCTTCCTGACACCTCATCAGACATTAACGCTTACTTATTAGACCTCATGCAACTCCGTCTGGAGGCTGATAAGACTTTATATAACCTTTTTCACATTTATAAACTGTAAGAAAATGGGTGGTGTTAAAATGTAAGTCAAGCTGTGATCAGCGATGACTCTGTTGAGGCTTCAGGGGCCATAAAATTACTGGTTAAATACACACATTTAAGCTTCATACAGCTGTACTATATACATTAAATTATGGCATTTTCTAAACATTTTAGTTGAGTCAATATCAGCTGTTCTTGGACATGTCAAATGTATTTATGTAGCTCATAAAAAACATGGAATGGGAATGTTCTAAGATACCTGACAGGAGCATAATAACGTAGTGGAAATACTTCCCGTGACATTTCATTTGAAATTGATTTAAATTTTTCAGTTTCACAGAAGAATTCACCGACCAACACTTACAAGTAATGAGTTGTGAGATCAATAGGTTCTTTGGCCCCATTATACTTCTGGCACATGTTGTACAAAAAAAATTGAGCTAAAATAGACGGACGGTGCTGCTCTTTTCTCTGTGATGCGAGATCAATTTCTGCCTGTAAGGCCCATAATAATGACGGCCAAAGAACATCCAGTGGTGAATACGCTCTAATGAAGGCAAGGCTGCCGAAATACGTAGGTACACAATCTGCCTATTGTGGCCCGCTCTGCTCTAATATGACAGAACCACGAAAATAACTGCACTTTGATTGATCAATCGCACGGCGAGTTCCTGGGTTTCTATTGTTTGTCTCTGTTTCTATTTTTCCACCAGTAATACATGACAGCCGGTACAGTCAATCCAGGTGAGCATATTGAAACTTAAAAATACCCAATGGCAATGCAACTTCAAGATTAATACAGCCACAGTACTGTTTATGAGGCCATGGGTATTTTTAGATGTAGAACAGATCAGTGATCATAGCAACACCGTTAAGCCACTCTCAGTGTGTCTGTAAGTCAGATATAATACCACAAAAATACATGGAGACAGACTGTTATTTAAATCTCCCACGTGGAGGAAATGTTCAGAGAACAAACATGATGTTCCCAGCAGAGTGGTTAATCAGCAAAACTCACAACAGTTCTTTATACTCAAAATATCAGTATCAAAGATTGTGGACATCCTTTTCTTTTGGAGCAGCTTAAATTCCTGTCGGATTGCTGCCATCAACAAGTTGAATGTTAATTGTGGGGTTTTCTGCAAGAAGGAATATTGTCTTTGAGGCAATCCTCGGTTATCCTCGGTTGGTGTATCACTTACAGTGGATGTCTGGTCAGCACACCACCAGTTTAGCAGCATTAATACTGGGGAAACCATTGAACTGCTGTGGACACGGTCAGCTGCAAACCAACAAAAGATATTTTAGACACCTAAAAAAATCAGCATCAGTTTTTTAGGAAACCTCAAAAGGGCGATGTGCCGCAGCAGCAGTAGATTTAAACAATTCTGTATTTTAGGATAATTTCACCACTTTGCCTTGCCTTCTGACAGCCTTTTCTGAAGGGAAACCGCTTTCTTCAAATCCACCAAAATCCATAGGCGAAATCATTAATTTTACCTCGCAGAACACAGGACTTGCTGGTCTACCGCTGCCTTTAACAGTCAGTTTGTTTTTGTCATTGTGTGACTTCTGTGTTTTAAACGGTTAGTTTGGCTTCACCGAAGTCACTCAATAACACAAACAAACTAATAGATCGAAGCAGTGGTACACCGGTAATCCCTGTGTTTTGAAAGGTAGAATTCACTGATTTCTCCTATGGAGTTTGGTTTGTTTGGAATTAGCAATATTTGGCTTATGTAACAGTGGTTTCCTGTTGGAAAAAGCGGTCTGACAACAAGGTAAAGTGGCGAAAATATTCGAATTATATTGTTCCTTAAACTAAAATAGTTTTTTTAAGTGGGTATGATGCTTTTTGCTTCTGACCGTGTCCACAGCAGTTCATTGCTTAGCTTCCTACACCGGTACTCCTGCTGCTTCTCCAAACTGGGGGTGTACAGACTGCCATCTACTCTCAGTAATACACTGACTATTTATCAGTACCTCATAGAGTGTCACATCAAAACATCCAAACTATCCCTTTAAATCAAGTCCATGCAATAATTGAGATATTCTACACAGAAGCTCACATGTCAGTCTCCTGGTGGGGCGTCAGGAAAAGTCAGGTGATCACCAAAGCCATTAGGATTCACCCTCCGGGCACCAAATCAAACAATGGTCTCTCCTATATGCTCCTTATACATACACATGATGAAACAGTCAGCAACGGGTTAGCAAAAGCAGTCAACATGTGACTGGTAGGAAGTGTGGGGCTGGATGACAGATTAGCAGTGGAAATAGTCCACATTTTCCCACATGTCAAACCTGCTCGGTGATCAGCTGGCGGTCAGCTCCGTGTGTCGATATAGATAGTTACTGTAGGTGCCGTAGATAGCCTACAGTATGGAGGCTTAATTGGAGCACGAAATGTGTGTGTTCGATCCTGGTGGTTGGATTGTGGGAAGAATCAGAGAAGTGTGGAAGGCCTCATTATAAACAGAAGCACACCAGCTTTGGTCCAATTAAATCTGACAGTCACACATTATTCTGCTCGCTTGTGTAAGAGTGTGTGTGTGTGTGTGGACATGTTAATACAGTGTAAGTTTACTGTGCCTGTGCGTGTGAGAGATGCTTTTACACAATGTTGTCATGAGATACATGAAATGGTAACAAATGATGAATATGTTTAACCCTCATTAAAAAAGATTCAGTATTACAGAAACTTAATCAGTATTAGGCGGCTACAAGTGGATGCAGTGGTGGAGAGTACTGAAAATCTGTGCTCAAGTACAAGTACTGTTATATTACTAAAACATTACTCAGTTACAAGTAAAAGTACCAATGTTAGGAACGTACTTAAAGGAATAGTTCATCCAAAAATGAAAGTTCAGTCATTATCTACTCGCCCTCAGGCCGACTGAAGGTCGGGCTTAGTTTTTTTTACTCCAAAAAAACACTGGAGCGCAATGTTGCAGAATCTCCCAAACAAAGTGCAACGTGAAATGTAAAAAAGTATTTTTCTCTAAAAGTACTCAAAGTATTAGTCACATTTTAACACATCATCAGTAGCAGACGTTCAAACAAAGGAGTCAGTCTGAGTTACTCGCCGTCACCTCTTCAAACTAGGGCTGCAAATTTTGTGCATTTTCCTTAACTGAGAGTTGAAAATGCTAACAATCGTTTAGTTTCTTTATTCAACTGATGGTTCTGATAGACATTACTGCCATTTCTGGATAATTGATCAAGTATTGAGTTAAACATTTTTAATCAATGACATTCTTAGCAGCGATTAATTATTAACCGTTAACATCCTTATTCCAAGCCTGTGCAGTGACTTGCAGTGAGCCTGTTATTGGCCACAAAAATGCAGATGAAACTGTACTCAGTACTCAGTTATAATTTGAAAAGTAACTAAGTAGATTACATGATGTAATGCATACTTAACTACAAGTAAAAGTGCAGATTCATAAAAGTACAAGTATCCAAAAGAAAAAAACTACTTAATTACAGTAATTTGAGTACTTGCAATTAGTTACTTCCAGCCCTGAGTGACCCTGTGTTTCATGTCTGACAGTTGTCTGGTTAAGTTTCATGAGATTCTATAATTTGACAGTTTATTATAAGTGTACATATCTGAACTGTTGTATATTTTGTTTATGAAGAAAGAGGTATGAGAACCCAAGGTTTTATTATTCAGTGACTCTGAAGTGAGGTGCAGCTTTGTTTATTTTAAACTGTGGTACATATAAAGTCTTAAGTAGCACTGATATACACTAACCTAATAACCTAATAATAATCCTTCAAAAAAGAGCCATAAGAATTCGAAACCAAACCAGGGAACCGACCAACCCACTCCTTATCACACCAGAAGCACAAAATTTTAAAGATTTGATCGACTTCAAAACAGGTAAAATCAAGTATAAAGTTAAAAAAAAAATATGATGCAAGGGATCCAGAAGCTGTTAAAGGAGTTACTGTTTTATCAAGAAATAAGTTTTACACGTGTTAACAAGCATCAGACTGAATACACATGAAATAAATGATCAGAGAGATGAGCTACAGTAAAAAAAAACAAAAAAAAACGAGGGACAGGAAGTGTAGCTGTTTTTTGATTTGCTCTGTTCTGTTTGCTTTATTCTGCTCATTTGCTCCTGCTGTGTCGTGAACGTTTACTTTTGTTTGATTTGATTGAGTTGTTTGGTGAAAACTGGGGCAGAAAGCTGAAATAATGATGCTTATCACACAGTTTACTGACAAATATAGAAAAAGGGGTAGGATTTTGTAAGTGTTCACTTTTTCCTGATCATTTTTGGACATTAATTATTTATTGTGAATCTGCTGAACATTTCCCGTGAAGTTCATCTGCTATTCTTGTCTTGTTTTGTTTTTTTCTTATTTTTTTTATATAGTCCTTGTTGTTTGGTGCTCTCTAAGTAGTGTACAGTTGGTTTATCTGAGATTTTTGGGGTAAAGAATCTGCAGGTTGGACAACAATAACAATTAGTTTGGAGATAAATCTCTGTGGGTTTGTCACTGGGAGTGACCCCCTTTCATGTTACACACAGCCATTCAATAAAATAAATGTATTGATTAGTGCAGCTTTAAAAACCTCTACAGACAAAATGCATTCATTGCTTCTGTGAAAAGAGGATTGAAAAAAAAAACAACAGATTAATGTTCCTTAATTAAAAGTAAAGCATAGTAAAATGTTGATCCGTATTTTAAAAACTTACCTGTAAACTGATGAGTAAAAACACTGTGATATTTGCTTTAAGACCTGATCAAATATTAAGGGTATTAACAGGGTTTAAAAAAGACAGTTTGGGTACGTTGAATCCCCTTTGTTATTTTATTATTCTCCATAAGTTATCACAAAGGTGTGTTCATGCTTTTAGTGGTTAGAAAAATATTACATGTACCCATTAGATTTATGAATAAATGCACGCTCATATCGTGAGGATTTTTTAATACATGATTTATTGTTGTGCCTCTTCACTTTTCTCTGTAATGACCTTTTTTTTTTCCACCACTCCCTAATTAGAGTTTTAGTGTCATCACAGTCAATTTACATTGTTTGTTTAGGGGCAAAAAAAAAAAAGAAAGCATTTCTCTATGGAATCATTAAATAGTTGACCGGTCAAATGTCTAAATGGACGGTGGATGAATCATAGCGCTGACGGACTAATCTAATGGTTCGTCACTAATCTATAATTGACTACAATCTATTTTCAGGGGGGAAAAATGGATGGATGGATCTCATTTGCATAAGTATTTTGCACCTTTGTGTGGCAGCGATCACAGCCAAATGTATTTGTCTTCCAGGTTCACTCACCTGCATTTGAGCCACTCAGACTCAGTTAGATTGACTGCGACACATCAGTGAACTGCTGTATTCATGTTTCTCCAAGATTAATGAATATTTTTTGTCACTAATTTTTAAAGTAAGGCTTTGTTTGCAATGAAAGTAGTCCATGTCTCTGTTTTTTGGGGGGTTTTGTTGTGGCAGCAGTTTCCTCAGTTGGTTATACAAAAGTTTCTTGCGGTGTTCCTGACAAACAGAACAGCACTCTCAGTGGAACCGATTAAATAAGGTTAAAGAAAAACGCTTTGATTAGATGGCTTTGTTATTTAACTGAAAATGCAAGAAAAAAATGTTTTAATCAAAGAAAAAAGAAGGAAAGTGGAAATAAACAAAAGGGAACAACAATGAAAGAAAAGTGCATGGATTACTTTTTTCAAGACCGAGACAGCATGTGGCATGAAATCTCTGTTTGTACGCTGTTATGGGCAGAAGGGCTGTAAACATTCATAAGAGAGCCTGTGTGAATCCAGCCAAGCGGATCAGAATCTAACCACAAGGAGAAATAAGCAACAAAATATCAGAGCCAAACAAAAAAGTAGTCAAACCATTTGTCGTAAACTGTGTGTGAAAATAAAAAAAAAATAAAGGTTTTAATGACAAACAGCCCGGACTGCAAACTTTTGTGAGATTTGTTCTGAGGAGGGGCCACAACATAAGTTACATCTGACAAAATCGTAAAATTAGACTATTGCACAGTGGTGCAAAGTAACTAAGTACATTTACTCAAGTTCTTGTACTTAACTTATTTCCCTTTTTACTACTTTATACTTGAAGTTCACTGCTGTCAGACGTGTTTTCAAGGTTTGAAAAGTTCTTGAGTTTTGGATAAAGTGCTTGAACTTTTAATTGGATTACTTTCATAATAAATTTCTGCTTGACTGAATTAGTTATTTAATAAAAGTTAACTTTTCAGATAAAAAAAATGTCAGATGTTTGCTGAGACAAAATTGTACAGGAAGTTAAAGATTAATCATTTCTCAATTAACTGCCAAATAAGAATTCTTTTATTAACTATTAATTAATCTTAAGTCAAGAAATGGCATTAACTGTGCCTCATTTGACCTTGTTCTGCATGGCAGAGCCATTAATTGGATAAGGAACCTTCAAATTAAACTTAAAATAAAAAACAAAACAAAAAAGAAAATGAGAAAAAAAAGTATAGATGAGTAATCAAGTAATCAGCTGTTAGCATTTTCAACTATCAGTGAAGGAAAATGCACAAAACTCTTATAGGAAGTCTACTTATAGACAAGTGACACATTATGAGACATTAAACTTTCTGTCACAAAACATAATTTTGGTTGGTAATAACACAATAATATCTGATTTTAACATTTGATTTTTAGGACCTCAGAACAGACAAAGTCTTGGTCTCTCAACTCCGCGTCTGGAACAAAACTAACAGCATATTAAGAGGTTAAAACTAACCAACTCAAGCCACAACAGTAAAACGCTATGACTATGATGATGATTCATCATCAGTATTAATATTCTAATAAATGTCATATTTAATGTGTCAGTCATAGGGGGCAGTTTTTGAGAACTTTAGATATTTTAAGTACTTCAGCTGCTGATACTTCTGTACTTTTATTTTGCAGAACTTTAAATTCAGGACTTGGTGTTAAATTCAAGGGTTCATGTTGTTGTTGTCTTTTTCTAACTTACTCCACATATAATATAAACCCTCAACTGTAACACTACTCATTAAGATCGGTTTAGAAATAAACGTTTAACTGCTTGTTATCCAGAAAAACTGCAGCTCTCCCGTTAACATATAAACATGTTCACAGGACAGACATGACTTAACAAACATGGCAGCATCCAAAGGCCGATTTTTTATTTTTTTTCAGCTCCATCGGAACACGTATCGAGTTTTGTTGTTGCACGCTTTCGGTTCAAATGTACAGATGATCGGTGCTGCTTTAATGCTCTGTGGCCTCACTTTAAAAATAAAAAACTATATCCAAGGACGCAAGGGTCAGAAAGTTTGCGTGAGAAAAGGCACATGTGGGGTGAGAGCATGTGACGTGTCGATGACATGACTCACACTCAGTGCATGAGAGCTGGTGGCCCTTAAAACAGCATATTTCTGCTATTTCTCACCAGATATTTGTACAATATGTGCAGGGTTTACATAAACTATAGTTTGATGTATGTCTATTTTACTGTTCATTTTGTATTTGAGCATTTGATAATTTGATAATTACCTCAGTGTCTCAGATAACCAGCTGGCTAGCATAATCCTCTTCATGCAAAATGGACAAAAACAAAAAATAAAACTCACCCAAAACATCTTGGCTCATCTTTGCATTGTTCCAACGATCACCAGCTTTGGTCGGGTCGAAGTAAACACTCAGTTCACCGAGGCAGATGTGAAAATCTTCTGGCTTTACAAGCCGTTTCTTCCCCGCTGCTTCTCTGATGTCAGCGCTCCGTCTCGCTTCCTTCCCGGTGATATTTTCACGTCAAACACAGTGAATTAAAGGTTTATCTCAACCAAACCAGCTTGTGTTGGTGATTGCTGGAGCAGCAACACGATGAGTCAGGACTTTTTGATGAGTTTTATTTTGTTTCTGTCGAGTTTGAATGAAGATGACGATGCTAGCTAGCTCACTAATGTTGCTAACAGTTATCTAAGACACTGAGCTGATTATAAAAACACTCAAATGCTCAAACACTGTAAATAATATGTACTAAGCTAACTGTGAAAGTCAAATAAACAACTTAAAGATGAAAATCACATGATGAAAGTGATGTTAGTTTAGTGTTAACAGGAAGTAAACAGACGTGCAGCTTCTATACACTACATGTCACAAACAGAGAGAATGATATAAATATTAATAACGTAGTAAGGTGTGAGGAATTGTCAACGTGAAATGTATCATGAAGGGAAGGTATATTCCAGCTCCTCGTCCTGTAAAATGGCCTCACATTTGTTGACCATTTTTGACACCCTGCAGAACACCGACTGGTCCAAGTGACTCCTACGAGATGGCTGCTCATACCATGACAGATCCACCTCCATCTTTAACACCGGTGCAAAAGACACTGTGGGTTGAATGCTTTCTTTGGCTTTCTCCAAACAGAAACGGGCCCAGATGAAGGACGAAGGCAATTCATCAATCCAAATTATTTTTACTTTACTTGCTCGGGTTTCTTGTCCTCACACACATCATTGTGCTTTTTCTTAAGCTGGTGCTGCATCAAAATGACTGGAAAGTCAACTTGCAGACAAGTGTTACGGATCTGTTAGTTTTACAGTGTGTCACCATGATTTTTTTTTAGACTTCCCCCATGACCACATTATGTAATTTTGCAGTTTTTGAGATCAAATCTGCTGTCCAGGCGCAGCATATTTGGGCTGACAAATGTTTCAAAAACTCATAACTTATAAAACAATCCCCTTATTTAGCGCTACAACGTAGGTGTAAGTAGATGCAAGGACATTTTTAAGTGTTTATTAATAAAAATAATTAGTACAAGAGTTTGCCAAGGTTTAGTAACAAAACTATCCAAACACTGGCACTCAGTAGAACTTTTTTTTTTTCATGAACTCAGATGGCGCTCACCTGTGAGCACTGCTAGATCCTGCACGACTGCACCCGTCTGGGTGAAATTCCAAGTTTTCATGGCGTCCCTCAAGATTACAACGTTGTCCAAAATGCAGCTGCATCTATACATCTAACCAAAGCTCGAAAGCATGATTATATTGATTTCAAAATTTGAGTTTTAATTGTTAATTTAATTGAAATGAATAATTTCTTGGCTTTTTGCTCAACTTCTCACCTGCCCGTAGCCGGAGGTCCTCTGTTAAGGCCTTGTTAGCACTTTCACAGTCAAGGCTGAAGACCAAAGGTGACACTTTACTGCGAGGCCTCTTTTAAGGCGTCTCTCAAGATTTAATTTTACCACGTGACTTCTTCCTAATTAATTTTTCTGTTACTTATTTTATCTGTTCTTTGATGTGGATTTTTACATTTAGCTGTTGCGTTTGTTGATGGTCATTTTGCATTTAATTATTCTCCTGCTTGATTATGATTGTGTTTGTTTCTGGAGTACTGTGTAATGCTAGTTTTGAAAGTTAATTATATGATTAAAATTCTAATTATTATTATATTATTATCAGACATTATAGATAAAAACATATCTTTCAAAGTGAGTTTTCAGTTAGGGGGTGTAAACACCTCATTTGATGGTGCTGTTCTCAGATGAACAGAGAAACCGTTCCAGACAGCGGATCCAGAACTACAGAAGGCAGCTTCGCCGCAGGTCCTTGTCAGAGTTTTGTGTACAGCGAACAGCAGAGAGTCTGTGGATCCGAGGGCTCTACGAGGGACGTATTACAGCAATATATCAAAGTCAGCGGCACGTCCCCGAGAAGATTTATGGACAAACACTGGGATATATGATCCAAGAACTGACTGGAAGCAAGTGTGAGGACTTGACAACATGCAGACGTGATGTGAGCTCTTTGCTTCCAGTCGCTTCAAGCTGTGATGATTTATAGGCTTTTCTGGGAGAGAAGAGAGAATAGAGACGTTTTTAAACAAAAGGTATAATACAATTTATCAGTGGTGGAAAGTAACTAAGTAACTCAACATACTAGTACTTTACATGAGTATTTCCATTTTATGCAATTCTTCTCCACCACATCTCAGAGGTAAATGTTGTACTTTTCCTACATTTGTCTGACAGCTGTAGTTACTAGTTACTTTTCAGTTTACAAATTTTGATTACCCCTCCTGTCAGCACAACCTTAAACATCTACATGATTAAAATGCAACATATACAGTAATATCATATATGATAGTAAAACCCTGACAGGTACCATTTTACTGCACACTCAGTACTTTTACTACTGATAATTAAAGTAGGGGAAACCAGGGAGCATTGTAATCCCGGGTTAGTTGCAGCGCTGTCAGTTTGACCAATCAGTAAAGAGCTGCAGTGATGTCATCAATTTCATATTCTCCCATTTCCTTTTTGAGCTTGCAGGAGAAGTGGCACGTCTCCGTGAGCAACATATCGTGGTTGATTAAAAATCAGAAGAAAATAAGTTTTTTGATCGAGATTATTTTTTGTCAGTTGTTCATCATCTTGCACATACAATGGCATGACTTACGTAACCTGAAATAGCAGTTTCTCCAGTTTAATTTGATGTTTTGTGTTCAAACAGTTAACTGTGTAATGGCTGCTTGGGGTGGGAACAGTTCTAACAGTTCATTAAATTCATGAGAACTGCTGCAATGTGTGCATGAAACACTCGAGGCAAAAGGAAGTGTGGGTAAAGTGCAGGGCAGGAATTTCACAGCCACGGCCGCCGTGCCCCCTCAGTTTGGCCTTGCACCCCTCAAAAAATAATATTCCCTGCCGTCACAGTGGCCTTGGTGCCCCGCCCGCACTGTTCCAACTGATTTCACTGTTTTCTCCGCCGCCTCTTTCTGTCAGTTCAGTTTTTAGACACCAGTTCAACTAAATTAATTAGTTCTGTGTGCTTAAAATCACTATTTTACTTAATGGCCTTGCAGCCCTGGCATTTGGCCTTTGTGACCTCAAAAAATTGACACTGAAGCTCAAATGGCCCCTAAAATGATGAAATGTGACTGATCAAATTTGTCTGTTGTCAGTTCTGGGCCCACAAAGCCTGTACCACAGGGGCAAAGCCTGCCCCTGCACCGCCGGCAGTGTGTGGCATTACCTCATATAATCTGCGATGGTGCAATAGACGTTCAAGTGAGTTTTATTTGTAGTTGATACATATGGGTACCGTGTATCAAAGTTTTAGAGACCTAGCATGAACAACCACTTTAAGGAGTAATATGTAAGACCCTTAAAGCCTGTTAAAGGATACCCCTGAGTGCGTCCCTCTCTTCTCTATACATGGACATATGCAATTAGGATCATGTGCCAGATGGTCAGAGCGCAGTGGTAACCCTGCAGATAGTCCCTAACGTTCTAAAATGAGTACTGCAGAGCCAAAGAGGGTTTATGAAAGAGGTCAAATCCCTATTTAATATATGATCTATGGCTGAACTCGTTTTTTTCCTCCTGCAGCCTCAAAGCTCAGGCAGGTCGCCTGCAGGCTGCAGGGACACTGAACCTACACGAGTGTGAGACGAACACATTATATTCTGACACTGATAAGCGACGATGAGTCCTACGCTGTAAGTTGATCAGCAGTTTATAACTGTCAGTTGTCTGTCAATGTAAGATTATGCCTGTACTAAAAAACAAAAGCCCACTGTTCTGAAAATACACACTCTGGAGTTTGAGTTCAGTGACTGCCTGCCAGACTCCATCAACATTTTGCTCAATTTAACTGTTATAAACATCTATTTCTTTGAAAAGATTATTAATGATTTCTTACAACTCACGAACAGACACTAACTCATTCAGTAAACATTCAGCATTAATTTTAACATTAATATACGTGAAATAGGCTAACAAAAACAGTTATTCCGCCCTGGAACAGAAATTTTAAAAGCAGATATTATAGATTTCTCCTGTAAACAAAAAGTGTTACTACCTTCCCCGGTCTTTCCTACATTTTGCTGATAATACTTTTATACTTTTACTTTAGTAAAATTTTAAATGCAGGCCTTTAACTTTGAGTATTTTCGCAGCATGGTATTGGTACTTTTACTGAAGTAAAGGATCTGAATACTTCTTCCACCACTGATTGTGATTAAAATAACTGATGCAGATTCTTTGGCTCTGTGTGTGCACTTTGTTTCATCCACTTCTTGTACAAAATCTTGTAAATATATCCACTAAAGCTTTCTCTTTTATCATAAGTAAATGAGTTGAGTTGGTGGATATGAACACAGCATATTGTCTCACCACATCATCACCAGTTTGCCACCAGGAAGTCCAATTAAGGCGTCCACTGGGAGAGAAGAGCTCCATCTCCAGCAATACATGAGAGAATAGATCTCACGTGAGCCTAAATGAAATCCCTGTGACGCTCTCTTTAAAAATCAATGAGGTGTGAGATATGAAGCCCACATAATCTGCAACACTTTGTGGGTGAAGAAAAAACAACAGCCTTTAAAGTGGATTGTTTTCTCCCCTCCTCTCGCCTGCGCTTTATGGTAAATATCATGGGAAGGTTTCACAACCTTCTCATTGGCTCACAAGTCAGAGACCCCCATCATATAAAGCGAGAGCACCTCGTGTAGCAGCCTTTAACCGCTGCCAGGCGTTTTGGATCACACTTGGACCTCGACTTACCGGGAAAATACCTTTTTACGCACGGAGAGCGCGGAGAGGAGCGAAGGAAGAAGAAGAGTTGAACAGCCAACAGGTTTGTTTGTGTTCGGCGTTTGATGCGCAACGCGAGTTCCTGTTAGGAAAAGTTATTTAGACTCGCCTTTGCGCGTTTAATTTTAAGATTTCACTGAGTAATTAAAATTCTAACGCCTTAAAGTGATTTTAGAGAGAAGAAAATAGCAGTTTGATTCGTTAAAGACAAAGAATTTGTTTGAGATGATGCAAATCAATATAGCGCTCGTCTAAGAGGAGAATGATAGAGATATTTTTAACTCACTGGACACTATTTTGATGTCTGAATTGAGAGAGAAATGTGAGCTTCTTGGCTCCAACTTAAATGTTCACTCTTCACTGATGGATGAGCTGCATGGTTCAAGAGATTTGTGCTGAACTGAGCTGGAAAAGGCAACACAGGTTTAGTCTGAGGTTTACAGGAATCTCACAGGATGTTTTATTGTCACTCCAGCACATGTTCAACATGACAGAACGAAATGCGATGCTGAAGTCCTGGTGTACACTCTTAGAAATACGGGTTCTAAAAGGGTCCTTCCTGAAGGGCTGAGGTTCCGTTGCTTCTGAAGAACCCCGTTTTAAAGAAAGGGTTTGTCAAGAGTTGTATGTAAGACTAGGGGTTCCATTAGGAACACTTTTCATTCCATTTTAGAAGAAAGGTTTCTTCAAGAATTGCTGAAATCCTTGAAGACCTCTTTCATCAAGGGTTTTTTATACCATAATAGAAAAGGGTTCTCATTAGAATCCTCATGCTAGGTTCTAGAAACATAAATGTCTCAGTAGAACCTTCTGAGTGTGTTCTAAATAAACCCTTGGAATATAGAAAGGTTGTCTGTAGAACCCCCTGGGTGGTTCTTGTTCTTGTTGGCACCCCTAGAAGATGAAAAGGTTCTGGATAGGGCCTCCAGAGAGGGTTCTGGGTGGAACAATTACACAATTACACTATATAAGGATTTTCTGTAGAACCTCTCGTAGGAGGTTCTGGGTGGAACCTTTAAGAAGTGGTTCTAGGTATAACATTTTATGTTGGGTTCTAGGTAGAACTCTGTGGAACCTTTATAGAGGGTTCAAACAGGAACCAAAAAGGGGACACGCCGAAGAACCCTATATGGTTCTAGTTAGCACCTTTATTTCTAAGAGTGTAGCAATAGTAAAATCAGAAGAGAAAGACCTGTGCACTTTAAAAAACACAATCAACAGTAAAAGTATAAAAAGACTGTGGATAAATGTGACCAGCACAATAAATAATTACAGTAAAATGTTAAAAAAGAACAGCAGTAAAGTGAACATGTCTTATTTGAGGATAGATTTTTGGTAAACCTCTACAGAAAGATGTAATTCTGTTGATTTTGTCTGTGTGTTTGTTGTAGTTGGATGTGCTCTCTCCTCCTCATGCATCACTCTTCTGTTAACAGAGAAACTGCGAGCTGAGGCGTCTGAGTGGGCATGTGGCTGCTGGAGAAGCTCCGTAGCTCTGTGGAGAGCAGTGGGACACAATCCCAGCCCCCACAGACAGTAGAGGCCATTCCTGTGTCCGTCTATGCCAACGTCCTCACTCCAGACAAGATCCCTGACTTCTTCATCCCACCAAAACTGATCTGCTGCCCGCCAGAGGAGACTCTGGCACCTGAACCTCAGCCCTGCTCCATGCTGCGACCCTCCTCCTCTGACCACGCCATCTGCAGCCAGAGCCCCCGAGCTCGCAGCAGCAAGAACCCCTGCAGCCCACGCCTCTTCTCCCGCCTGCAGAAGTCAGCAAACCGTCACATCATCCAGATAGAGACCGCTGACGAGCCAGGCGCCGGAGCTTCGGACAGGGTCAGGGTCGACGTTAACACCAACGCCGACCCCCAGTCACAGACTGCGATGTCTCTGCCGTACGTCCCCAAGGCTCAGACCTCCTACGGCTTCTCCACCCTTATGGAGTCTCCTCATACCCGACGCAAGGAGAGCCTGTTCCACAGTGACCCCAGCAGCCCGCTCACCTCCCCGAACTCACAGAGGCGCTCTCAAGGGGGGACTCTTCTGGCTCCAGCGGACCCGAACCAGTACCGCTACTTCAGTGGAGGAGAGAGCGACACCTGCTCCTCAGCAGAGTCGTCCCCCTTTAACTCCCCTCTGCTGTCCCGCTCTGCCTCCATCCTACGCTCCATCACCCAGGAGACACAGGCCAAGGTGAGGACGGCTTCTGTAAGAGTCTGTGTTCATTGGGTGGCTTATATTAAAGTGGCCATATTATGCTTTTTGGGTTTCCATTTCCTTTAATTTATCATATAGTTTTGTGTTAATGCACCTGGTCTCCAAAGTCACAAAGTCCACGTCAAAGCAAGTTACTCAATCCTCCAGAAAGCACTGCTCCTGAACTGAACTGAAATGTCTCGTTTGTAATCCAGCCTTTGTTCTGTAACTTGGTGACATCACCATGTAACACATTTGTATTATGCACAGCAGAATCCTGCACAGGTCAAGTTCTGCAAGAGTGCACTCAGACATTTGGTGCAGCAGCTGTGAACCTGCAGCTGCATTTTTACCTGTTGCACAAATTTTTGACAGGTTATGTGGCAGGTAACTGCAGGCACCTGACCTGCTGCTGGACTCTAATGCAGAGCTAGTTTTCAACAAAATTTGGAATTAGTTTGGTGACTTAAAAAGACAGGCACTAAAACAGCATGTTTAAAACAGAAGGTGAACAGACGTACTGCAGCTATGGCTGATATGAGAAAAGTTTTTGAGCATGAAAACATATAAAACCTGTTCTAGTAGAAACCCAAAAAGGTTGAGCTTTGAAATAAATCACTTTAATATGCCACTTTAATGAAAGTGTTAGAAAACTGTGTCCTTGTTTGATTTACCACGAGGCGTCTCTCTGTATGTTTACCACTCGCTGTTTTTCTCTCTCCCTGAAGGTGTTTCGTGCCAAGCGCACTCTGGCACGCCACAGCTCTCTCTCTACTGATGATTGCAGCTCAGCTGACAACAGCCCCAACATGCAGCGCCGTCGCATGCGCTGCCCCCCCTCTCCCGCCTTCCGTGGATGTAAAAGCGGTGGCTCGCGGGGCGTGGTGTCGGACCTCCTGCAGCGTGAGCACACCATCAACCTCCACAAGGGGGGGACGCTGAGGCTGAGCACCCACTACGACCCGGAGGCGGCGCGGCTGAGGGTGCGCGTGCTCGCGGCCGAGGCCCTTTACGACAGGCAGACGGACGTTAAGAGCATCAACTGCTGCGTGGCACTCTACCTGAACCCCGGCAAGCAGCAGAAACAGAGGAGCACCATCATCAAGAATAGCAGGAACCCGGTGTTCAACGAAGACTTTTTCTTTGACGCGCTGCCCCGGGCGCAGGTTAAGAGTCTGGCCATGAAGATAAAGGTAGTGAACAAAGGAACCAGTCTGAGGAGAGACGTGCTGCTTGGAGAGAGGGAGGTGCTGCTCAGTGAGCTGCTGGCAGGCCTCTAGGGAGCACCTGTCAAGATTTCGGTGAAAACAAAGAGCTCCACGTCTTGAGGGGCCCTTTCTTCTCTGGCTACCTTTTCAATCCCACTCCACAGATCTGATAAATACTGGGCAGCTGAAAGCCTGCTGATCACGCTGAGGGGAGCTGTATCTTGCACACTGTGTCATGTACAGGGGTGTAGCACTAAATACTGGGCAAAACACATAAGCAGCACAAATCTTTTGAAATTTTTTTGATGTTAAACAATGCAAAGCTCGATTCCTGACTCTTTTCCTTCAATCTAAATAAAACAACTGCTAATACTAGCTTAAATTCTTAGACTGAGTTGCACCAACAAAAATTATATTAGTCTATGATTAATTCTAATCAGTTTAGCAAAACTAGGTTTACAATTAGTAAATCAAGGTTTAAAATGAGGCAGAGATCTGTTGCACAATTGAAAATTGATCTCACTTTTGTAAAATCCAGGTTTAGTGAAATTAGATTGCGTTGGAGTTGCTTTTTCACCCAAATTAAAATAAATAATAAATAAACATTTGAGAGCTGTCAGGAACTCTTGATATAAAGTGAAACATTATTTTTTATTGCTAGCTAGCTAAAAAGATAACAAAACATAGCATTGTAGGCTAGCTAGCTTAAATGTTAGTTAGCTGAGTTAGCCTGCTCATGATGGCTCAACAGAAAAGCTCCAATTTCTCCTTCGAGAAAAACTTGTCGGCCAAATTATCAGCTGTGAAAGAGTGAAAGAAAGAAGAAACACATCATCAAACTCAGCTGGGTTGAACCAGTCCCGTAACTTTCCTCATTTTCTTCAATTCATCTCAAAAGGCAGTCGTTTTAAAGTTTGGTACAACAATTTAAATTAATCTAGGTTTAGAATAAAAACTATACTGAGGTTTAAAAAGAGATTTAAATTAAATCTTTCTTTATTTTAAAATGGTTTAATCTGTGGTGCAACATAATTTAAAGTTAACCATGCTTTAATCTGTTTTAAAATTTATTCCTTGAAGGTGCAACCCAGCCTTAAACTGTCTTTATTAGATGCACGTACAAATAAATCTTAGTGCAGGAGTGGACTAAACCATTTTGCACCTTTTATGAGGGGGGAGAAGGTCTCAGAGAGCTCCCAATATTTTTTTTTTATTTAATATAAAGTTCAGTCTCTCAATTGATGTATTCAGCCAAATTAATTTTATTTATTTTTAAAATGTATTTTCAGGCATTTGAACGCCTTTATCCTGATAGGACAGCTGAAGGTGTGTGGGGGGGGATGATACACAGCAAAGGACCGCAGGCTGGCTGCTGCAGAGAGCTCAGCTTCAGCACACGGGGTGCACACTCTACCAACTGAGCTACCAGATTGCCACTACTCAGCCAAATTTAGTTTAGTTATGATTCTACTTTCTTAGAAATACAAAACTGCAAACGAAAACGTTTCATTCCTGGTTTGTTGAGAGCCCTGCGGCCATTTTGGGCCCTGGGTGGTCAGTCCCACTTTCCTCCTACAACAACGCCTCTGGTCATGAGCCTCTGTGAAACTGAAAGTCTCACAAGTTATCGCCGCTAGAGCTCAGTCCAGGTGAAATAAACAGATTATTTCCATGCTTAGCAGTATATTCGCAGTGTGAACAGTGGAACCGTTGTCCTTGATTGTGTATTTCTTTGTCAGTATTGAGTTACAAAAGGTGTTTCCTTCTCCGATGAGCATTGTGATGTGGCTCGGTATCATATCAGCTGTTGTTCAATGATGATCTTGTTTAATCTGGAGCTGTATTTTCTGTAATGCTGCAGTAATAGCACATGTGGGTTTTTGCACGTCCCTGTGGAAAACTAATAACGCCTCTGTGTACTGGAAAGAATTTATATTTGAGAATTAGATTTTAGCTGCTCATGGCTGTAACGTTAATATGACTGTTATCGTGACACTTATGAATAAAAATGCTAAACTCTCACTGATGCTTTTTCACCCCGCAGCTTTGTCTCAGTGATTTTGTCTTCTAATAATTCCTCTGGATCAGGGGCAAGCCCTGGGAAATGATTACAAACCCTCCTTCGCTCCCCCAAGCTTTCCATTTCTGCAAACAAGTCTAGAGGCTGGCTCCTCTGAGACGCACACGGGCTGGGTGTCATTTGCAAGGCTTTTAATCCCGGATCTCTGCATGCAATATTGTCTCCGTGTGCAGCCAAACTCCCTGTTTAATTTTAAAAACATGTTTGCCTCTCAGGCTGTCCTCCAGTGAGTTTCAGATTGTTATTAGGGATAGCAGGAGGGTTTAATCATGGCTCAATCACTCTCCTGAAACAAACGCTGGCATGCTCCTGCTCTACATGTAATTTATCGTTGCAGTGAGGTTATATCATCGCATGAGTGTTCAATATTTGGGTTGATGCATGGAAATGCGCTTGTGCCGAGGGAGTGAAACAAACCCTTGTCATGCACACTAATACATTTGTCATGCGTGCAGAGATGGTCCCACTGTGCGAGAAAGAGTTTGATCCAAGTGTGGATCTTAACCCCCCTCTACTGGTGAAACAACAGAATGACACTTCACCTCCCCCTCAGAAAAAAAGATTAAATTTACACCATTGAAAACCAACTTTTAATTGACTGATGACCTGCCCTGAGTGTCTCCTTCCTTCTACCCATTACAGTACACAGGGACAGGGGCTCCCATGACCCTGAAAAGGAAAGAAAAATACGTCTCATTAAAAAATGGAAACACTCTGAGAACACACTGTCAGGCTTATGCCCGAGGGTGATCTGCATTTGCTTATAAAGTACTGAAATAAGTCACCACAAGCACCCATGTGGGACACATTCATCTGTGAGCTTACAGAACATTCATTTGCCACAGACTTGAAAGCAAAGAGATTAAACTGGCAAAGAAAAATTAAGTAATTATTATTTTTTTGCCTCTGTGGACTTGGCAAAGCTCAGTAAGGCAAATTACTGTAAAGTGATAAAATACAGTAATAATCTCTGAATTAAGTAAACCATTAAGCACTTTTATACCGTTTTTTTTCTGTTTCCACTGACACTAAAGTCATTCAAAATTTATTTTCTCGATCAGTGTCTTAGTTTTAATAATGGGCTCCTGCATGAGAACAGCATTTTCTGCTGAAGAAAGAGCAGTTTGGGGCAGTAGTTCCTTTTCTGGTGCGACCCCGTCCTCAGAAGACACAAAGAAGGTTTAGGTTCACTCTTTATTTCCCCCCTGGACATCTGCACCTCCAGCAGGGCCCACCCTCCGGTTTGGGGTATTTCACAAGAAAGATTCTGTCTGTTCGATTTCCCCCTCGCTCCTCTCGGTGATTTGAAGTCAGCGAGGCTCAGCTGGAAACACTTGATGTCACGTATTTCTGCACATCAATCAGGATCTTGCAAATTTTATAATCAAGTTGATGGGTTAAAGATTTGAAAGCAAAATTTCAGGGGCTTTAAAAAAACTTTAAGAAGTTCATTTCTGCCAGTGTGACATAAAAAGATCCTGCCAGTCATTAAAATGATATAACAAGAGCATCTCTCAGAAAAGGAGTTAATATCTCAAAATAATGAGAAACTGTCTCCAAAAATGAATTTGTGTCTCAAAATAATGGGAGACTTTTGCATAATAATGAATGAATGAATTTATTTATTTCAAACATAAAAATAAAAAACAAACAGAGTTTTAGCATCCAAAAAAACTTTTATTTCCCTGCCCCTTTCTCACTTGTATCATAATATAATAACCTTGTATAATATAATATAATATAATATAATACTCATGCATTACAAGATGTAATCTACTTAGTTACTTTTAAAATCATAGTTGAGTACTGAGTACTATTTGAATTAATATCCATTCTAGTAGCCAATAATGTGATCTGATTGCAAACAGACCAATATATATTGGTCTATAAATATAATATAATATAATATAATATAATATAATATAATATAATATAATATAATATAATATAATATAATATATAAACAACTATCTCAGGTTTATTTACAGCCCATAATTCAGAGTTTATAAAATAAATAGAAACCATAATAAGAGAGTATTTCAAAATAGTGACTTAGTGGAGGAAGTGTCTCATTATTTTTACACAGAAACTCATTGTTCTGAGATACCAATTGATTATATTAGAAAGTTTGTCATTATAATGATTTACTGGAGCCTTTTCTTCCTTCACATTGGAGGAAACTGACTTACAAAGTCATGAGGTACCTTCAAATTTGTTACAGCGATACTTTTCAGCAGAGTTTTGGCAGTCAGGGCAGCTCTCTCTGTGATATTGACAGAAGTAATGGAGAGACTTTTTCAAGGTTGAGCTTGAGATGACACCCAGGCAATTTTAAATTCAGCACGGTAACATTGTTAAATTTAAGTGAGAACAAGAGAACAAGAAATGTGCGCAGTGAATATCACACCATTCATCTGACAGAAGTTTAATCTGCCCTGAATTTCCTTTGTTCGTGACCGCTGATACATTTGTTTAATCTATGAAAGTTTTAATGTGCATTATATCCTACATTTTATATAAAAAAAACTTGAATTTGCTCAAGGCTGATTTTTGTTTCCACTCCATCTTTCAGTTCAAGAAAGAAGTGAAAATGATCCATCTAGATCTTGGTGATGCTGTCAGCAAAGCAGAGGCATCATGACATGAAACCACTACTCGAATCCCCAGAACTGAACCTACTGCCTGAATTTTTATAACACGTTCTAACCCAACTTCACTGCTCAACTCTCATCAGCGGCTGCAACATACAGCACACCACACTGCACTTATGCATAGGAGAGTGGGTAGATGATTTTTCATTCTGTGGAGAGACACAGGAGGAAACGTCGATATCCACATTCCAGTGAATGTGAGGTCCCTGGTGCCCGTGTTCGGCTTCATGCACGTCAATATTCAAGTCGATAATCTGGCAACTGGCTCTGCGTAGGAATGTGATGTTCACATCAGTCGTGTGTGCCTCCAGTTCGTTTCCTCATTGTTATTCACTGTGTAGAAGTTTATTTGATCTATACATCTTCTTCAGTTTGTTTAGTAGCGTGGTTCTATAGATATGATTATCTAATTATCTAATGCTGGTTGCAACAATGATACAGAATCACCTAAATGATGTGTTATCTTCCCTACATTACAGAACAGTTGATCCACCAAACATAACCAAACAATAAAAGAAAAGAAAAGAAATAAAAGAAAAATACATTTCATTAAAAAACACTCTCAGGCTTAATGCCCAAGGGTGATCTGCAGCCGGCTTTATTTGCTTATAAAGTACTGAAATAAGTCACCACAAGCACCCATGTGGGACACATTCATCTGTGAGCTTATAGAACCTTTTAAGTAATGAACAAACAATATTAACAATGCCGTTTTAACTGTGCAGAATGGTTTCGCCACCTTGTTATTCAGCACCCTTTTAACGTGACGTGACTGCAGAGGCCCGCCGCAACAGATGATGTTTGCTCACAGTGCAGGAGGCCTCGGTGTCAGGTTACTGACTTTATTCATTATTTATGCTTTCCGTCATCTGTATAATTTAGACCGAGGCTGACTGTCTGAAATGACGTGTGGCGTCAAGTGATGAGCTTGCAGTTTACAAACACCTCGTCTCACAAGGCCCATTAGGAGAACCTGTGGCGACCCTGAAAGATGCACAAAACTTGAAAGGTTGTATCTAGAGGAAGTGTTTAGTTTGTCTGTTCTGGGCTACTGTAGAAACATGGCAGTGCAACTTAACAGCCTGAGTGCACCCACACCCTCTAGATATAAACGGCTCTTTTTAAGGCAACGAAAACATAATTCTTATTAAAACACATTGCAAATACATACTTTTCTATGAAGGGGAAATATTTTGTCATCATGGACAAATATCCTTGTTTTGCAGTTTTTGGATAACTGCACATAAGATGAGACTTTCAGTGCTTTATCAACTCCCACTGTCAGTTTCCCATTTTGTCCAGCGATTAATAATTTACTATTTGCTATCATTTGTCATGACAGTGTGAGTTTCAGTGTTCTATTCTGGGATATCAGACACTGAGAACAATATCAATATGACGTGTAATATTACTTTCAATATTTTGTACAATATTACTTTTTGATATCACTGCCAATATTACTTTCAATGTACTTGCCAATACTACTTTTCTATTTTTAGCTAATTTTAGTTTATTATCTTTTTCTTTCTTTTTTCTTTTTTTTTTTTTTGCATTTACTCCCTTTTTCATTTCATATTTTTTGCTCTATTTTTTAAAATATATTATTATGTACTTTTTGAGCAATCTCTGTGACAAGACTTTTCTTCTGGATCACCAAAACTATATCATCGTATTTTAATATCAATAAATTAATCTAAACTGAGTGTCTTTCTGAGGGTGTGTTTGGTTTGAGAGCCGGGAATCAGCTGTCTCTCCCCGTCTACATGTGAGGCAGGGCTCCTTCTTGGTTAGAACCACTATAACAAACGAACCCATCAGCTGGTAGGTCATTTAACTCACATGCACCATGGGAAATGTAGTTCTTTATAGAGTAAACCCGCGTATTGCTCGACGAACTTGCAATTCCATCAAAACTACGTCACCCACAATGCCCCGCTGCCATCGTAAACATAGACCTGTCAAACAACACAAACGCCATCTTGACAGCACCCTCAAAATGGCAGAAAGATGTGAGCTAGAAACCGAGTCCAAACTGAGACTCCTGCTCTGTGCCGTGTAAAAACACACTCGACAGTTGGTCTGTAAACGGGCGGTTATGGGGTTGGTGTCCAGCTCGGCAGCTCAGAGCCTGTAAAATGGACATAACGACGGCGGTTTTCAACGCGGCCAGAGATGGTAAGCTGAAACTTATCCAGAAGTTGCTCAGCAACAAAACTCCAGAGGAGCTGGAGGCTTTAGCCGAAGAGAAGACACAGGGAGGGACTCCTCTTCTCATAGCCTCCCGGTACGGACATTTAGAGGTGGTGGACTACCTCCTTGAACACTGTAAAGCTAATGTTGAACTCGGGGGGGCGGTTAACTTTGACGGCGAGACCATCGAAGGGGCTCCGCCGCTGTGGGCAGCCTCCGCGGCCGGTCACCTCCCCGTGGTGAAGACGTTACTAAAACATGGTGCCTCAGTCAACAACGCAACACTCACTAACTCCACCCCGCTCCGAGCCGCCTGCTTTGACGGCCACCTGGAGATCGTCCGCTACCTGGTGGAGCACAGAGCCGACATGGAGGTGGCCAACCGCCACGGCCACACCTGCCTCATGATCTCCTGCTACAAGGGCCACAAGGAGATCGCCAAGTTCCTCCTGGACCGCGGGGCAGATGTCAACCGCAAGAGCGTGAAAGGAAACACCGCCCTCCACGACTGTGCTGAGTCAGGCAGCTTGGACATCATGAAGATGCTGCTCAAGTGCAACGCCCGCATGGAGAGAGATGGGTATGGGATGACCCCTCTCCTCGCTGCCAGTGTCACAGGTCACACCAACATTGTGGAGTACCTCGCCCACCAGCCCCGCACCTCCAGGGAGGAGCGGATCGATGCACTCGAGCTCCTCGGGGCGACGTTTGTGGACAAAAAGCGAGATCTCTTAGGGGCGATGAGGTACTGGAGAAGGGCGATGGAGCTGAGGCAACCAGGGGACAAAGCTGGGTCCCTGGCCAAGCCTCCACCTGGTCCTCCTATCCCCGCCTATGGGTGTGCACAGGAGGTGAGCACAGCAGAGGAGCTGGAGGCGTTGATCACAGACCCTGATGAGATGAGGATGCAGGCTTTGTTGGTGCGAGAGCGCATCCTGGGACCCTCCCACCCCGACACCTCTTACTACATCCGCTACAGGGGAGCTGTGTACGCTGATTCAGGCAACTTTGAGCGCTGCATCAGCCTGTGGAAATACGCTTTAGACATGCAGCAGAGCAACCTGGACCCTCTAAGCCCCATGACGGCCTCCAGCTTCCTCTCCTTTGCTGAGCTCTTCTCCTTTGTTCTCCAAGACCGCGCCAAAGGCACCCTGTCCACCCGCATCACCTTCCATGACCTGATGACTGTGCTTGGGAAGAGTGTCAGGGAGGTGGAGAGAGCGGTGGCGCAGAGGGAGAACCCACCCGAAGCTCCTCAGTTCACCAAAGCCCTCTCCATCATCCTCCACCTCATCTTCCTGCTGGAGAAGCTGGAGTGCAGCCCGGAGCAGGAGCACCAGAAGAAACACACAGTGTACCGCCTCCTGAAGCTCAACCCTCGAGGTCGGAACGGCTTCACCCCTCTCCACATGGCCGTAGACAAGGAAACCACGTCTGTGGGCCGCTACCCCGTGGGCCGTTTCCCCTCGCAGGCGGTGGCGGCGCTGCTCCTAGAGTGCGGCGCAGACGTTGACTCACGCGACTGCGAGAACAACACGCCGCTGCACATCGCCGCTACCAACGGCTGTCCGGAGATAATGGCACTACTCATGAAGGCCGGGGCTCACTTTGACGCTAAAAACGCACAGAGGAAGACAGCCTACGAGCTGCTGGATGAGCAGAGCAGCGGGCACCCGGCCCTTTACCCCCTGAACTACGTCACCCTTCAGTGCCTGGCGGCGCGTGCGATTGAAAAGCACAGACTGCCCTACAGGGGACTCATCTCCGAGGAGATGGAGAGTTTCATTGAGCTGCACTGACTTCCACTGACGAGGCCCCCCCTGCACTACTCCTCCTGTCGTCCCTCATAACTTACTGTGACCCACCAGACACCCCTCTCCACGCCATTCTCCTCCATCTTTGTCTCCTTTTGACTTCTGCTTCGCTCCTCATGTCAGACCAAACCATAGCAATAAACATCCAGCCTCGGGGCTTAAATCTCTGGCTGAGATCTGGTCAGTTATCGCTTGATTCTAACATTAGATTTTCAAAGTGATAGTTGGTTTGTACTGCTTTTTAAAGGGACAGTTCACCCCAAAATCAAAAATATGTATTTGTCCTCTTACCTGTTTTGCTGTTTATCCATCAAGATAGTTTTAGTGTGAGTTGCTGAGTTTTGGAGATATCAGCCGTAGAGATGTCTGCCTTCTCTCCAATATTCAGTAGGCCTCATAGATCAAAATGGTGCCTGACTGGTGGCACTCAAAGCAAAACAAAAATTATGCGTAGATCAAACAATATTAAATGTGTTTTTGCCCACTCAACCAAAGCTCTATTTCCACCGCAGCATATTGCATATTCTCTGGCAGCATTACATAGCCTATGAAACATGTCTGACATATTAAACATGTATAGACACAAAGAAAGACCAGATAACATGCAGGTCACGCTCATAAAAATAGTCTCTGTTATTTCAGATCTATATTTGATAGTAAATTGATACATTTCTTCACATTAATCTCTCTCCAGAAATCATGACCCTGTTACTCAAGACAATCCACAGACCTTGTTGTGAACAATTTCACATGTAAACTATTTACGTTCCACAGTAGAATCTCCTGGAACTACTTTCTTTCCTATCCAACAGAAAATAGTTCCTACATGACATGAAACCGCTCACACCAGGTCTGTGGATTATCTTGGGTTGCCCAGTGATTATTTCTGGAAAGAGACTAGTGTCTATATATTAGTGTCATTTAGCCTATTATATTCAAGACAAGGCAGACATCTCTATGGGAATCTAGATGGAGGAATAGCGCTGCATATAAGAGGATAATATGTATTTTTTATATTGGGGTGAACTGTCCCTTTAAAGCTGGGTGAAATTTCAACTTGATATAGGCTTTAATGCATTTTTTCCCTCCCAGTAAAAAGGAGACTTGCAGTATGATGGTGCTTATGTGTGTTTGGTGGTGGCTGGACTGTATGAAAGAAGGCTTTTCGTGTTACAGGTAGACGGCATCTGATCAAACAAATCAGATAACATGCATGAAACTGAAGAGTGAATACGGTAGCTCACTTGTTGCTGTGCAAAGTCATTCAGAACAGATGTGTTTGAACAAACTCAACCACCCAAACTTTGCTCGTTTGCTGGCTATTTTTCGCCTGGTTCTGCTTGTTCACACATACCATCTGCTATGTTTCTTTGAGGCGGAAAGGTGTTGAATTTACTGTGCCAAATGTCAGCCATGGAGACATGCTCTGTTACAGACTGTTAACGGGTGGCAAAACTAACTTATCTTTTTAATTATAAGCCGAGGTAAGGTGAGACATGAGATACATTTTTAGAGGATATTTGATATTTCAGACTGATGACATGCAAAGCCGTCATTTTGAAAGACTTCTATGAGACTGAGGATGAGTGGTTAAGAGCTGGTACCACTGTTTGGCTAACACTCCTCAGTCTGCAAACAGACATTTATCAACAATTTTTCCAGCAAAAATTCACTACATAAACAGATTTTACATGGGATTATTCTTCCATTTTACATGTTTCATGACTCAGACCTGGGGCTGCTTCACTAACAATGAATTGGCATCTTCTGGATTTCTGAACCAAGAATGTCTTCTTAAGATTTCTGCCTACGTCCAAATGAACAATTTTAAATTAGAGCCTCAAAGTGTGCCTACATCCCTCTTCTGGGTTATGTCAACATCAGCAGAGATGTTTAATTCACTGTCAGGGAAGCAGCGTCAGAAACAGGACATTTTGTGATGATAACAACAGAGCTCAAGCCCTCTTGTTTGTGTCCATTAGAAGTCTGTCCGAGATCATGTGTCAGTCCTGTTTTGGAGTGAATTTTCCCTTTAACCTCAGATGCAGCTTCACAGATGGCTCCCGGGCCATTTCTGACGCATCTTAGTCTTATTTTTAATAGTCTCTTTTGTTTATCTTGTGTCATCATGAATGTTTTATTTGTTTGACTGTCTGTGCTAAGCACCGCCAAGTTGAATGCACACTGAGAGGCTCTAAAATCCTAAATAGACAACTTTAACATTCAGGCTATGAACAGTCGCTGCCTTTCTCTTTCTCAACTGATTCGTTTAACCGATGATAACTCGAGAACAAAAGTGTGTTGGAGATACTTGAATAAAATTCAGTGTCGCGACATAATCTGTGGGTCATCTCAGTTTTCTTGAGTCTTTTCTACGTGTTTGCAATCTTACTTGAAGCTGCAGGGTTCCTGCACCTTTTCAAAAGTCAAATTCAAGCACTTTTCAAGCATTTTATATTCATATACGTATACTCAAAATAATTTAACTTCTTCATCACATTAAATCAGATGTTATTGTGCTGTTAGAACCAAAAAACATCAAATACAACCTTGCTTAGCCAATGCCTGACTTATTTTACTAAACTTGTTTTGCCGCTAAACTAACTTTTGCATCTTATAAATTATGAATGTCATCATAATTTAACATTTTTAACTGTTGGTTAAAGAAAAATCACAGAATTTGCCATCCTAGTTTCAAGCACTTCATCCAAAATCCAAGCACCTTCAAACACCACATTAAAATTCAAATATTCTCAAGGATTTCCAGCTCCTTGTGTTTCTGATTCGGAAGCATTAAAGTGTCTGAAAATTGAAAATTAATCTCTCTTTCTGCGCTCCGATTTGTCACTAGTTCTTTAGCTTGAGTGCTGTTGTAGCATTTGCATTAAGAGCATCGGCATACATATTTAGATGGATCGAAATGGTTGCGATAGCGAGACATAAAAGCCCTGCAACCCCATCTGAGCAGCCACATTCATAAAATGATCTTATTTAGAAAGTGGAAGACACTGTATTTTCAGTGTTGCATTAGAGGAGTATTAAAAAATAATCAGCACCCACTTAATTCAGCTCTTTATACCAAACATAGGCTCTCCACTGCTCTGCTCACATAAACCTGAGGACACTGAAATAAAGCATAACAGAAACTCGATCTTTCTGAGTCCTGCACTCTTAAAGTATAAATAGAGTGCAATTAACGTCACTGCTGCAGGGCAGTGGTAGAGACAGGGCACTTACCCTGCTAATTTTAGGGATCTTTTGCCCTAGCTTCAACTCTGAAAATGGGAATACTGTAATGCTATACAGTCAGTCAGGTCACAGTGTGACTGGCAGAGACAGTACACAGACAGACAACAGAGACGGCATTATTCTGACAGGAAACGGAAACAAGAAGAGGATTGCCGGAGAGTTAGCTCAACCTAAAATATTAAATAATCTGCCATTGTTACTGTGCATTAAGGCTGTGACTGTGACAGGTGTCACGCAGTCAGCGCAGAAACGCCAGCTGGTAAAGAGGCATTCAAGTCCGTGCGACAACGCGTGTCCACCCTGTTAACAAGATCATAGATCCAAGAGGTCCCTTATAGCTGACCTGACCTCTGACCTTTTCTGTAAAGGGTGCGAGTTAGTGCTGGTAATCATTATGTCTGGACATAAATTAAGGTATTGACATTAAAAAACGCACTTAAGATGTCAAGAGGTCAAAGACACCTATTAACAGGGTTTCTGTGGATCCTTAAAAAGTAAAAAAAAAAAAAAACAATCTGAATTTTACACCTTAAAGGCAACATTTTCCTAAAAGAAACAACATGAGACCCTGTCCTTTGCCTGTATTTCCTTACTTTCTCATTATTTTGATGTGCTCCTTTCTGGCACATTTACGAACAAATCTTCTCACTCCACCTTTAAAATCTCTTAAGATGTCTGAATTATGATTTTGATTGGTCTTATACATTAACGTTATGTTTCTTTTTTTTTTATAAAGCTGCATTAATTTCGGTTTCACTTTTAAATGAAGAATTAAAAAATGAAGCCAGCATGATCTCCAGTGGATTTCCTTCATTCTTTCACATTTTTTTTTGCCATTATGGACATGAAATAGGCCTAAAACTGCTTTCATAAAGGTCTTTTAAAAAAGTCTTACATTTAACTTGTTTAAACTTTGTATAGTTGTTGATGTTGGGATAAAAAAGAGAAGATGTCTCCTGTGCTACATGTAGACAATAAGAAAGACATCACCCTACTTGTGGGTTGTTCTTTGTGCTCTTTGTGTCATAAAGTTAAAATCTTCTTTTTCTCTGCCAACAAAAGGGACTTGGCAGAGAAATACTGACATACCTGATGGTGGATTCATGAGCTTTTTGTGTTGATACAAGTAAATGCAGCATCACATAATAGCAAGTTCCCACTAGATGTCACTAGCAACAAAGAAAATCAATCAGAGGGGAAGCCTTTGTCCCCTGAAGACCATGTGAAACACTCCAAAAACTGTAGCTTCCAATTACCATCAGAAGTGGTGGCAGTTGGTTAATTTTCCTGTCTCTTTCTCTCACTCTGTCAGGCCGTCTTTGTGTCAGAGAGCCGGAAAGAAAGAACGAGTGGTCGAGAAGGACTTTTAGCAAGCTATTAGGCAGGGCTGATATGCATTTGTAAGACATCTGGCTGAACAGAAAGAGACCCAGGCAGGGCAGGGTTGCTGCTGACGCCGGGCTTGTTGGCAGGAGCGCCGCGCAGGGGGGTCAGCAGAGACGTTAGAGCAAAGCCTCCTTCACGTAGTCCCGAAGCGCCGTGCCAACCTCCAACACCACGGCCCCAACACCTCACAATCTGCCCTCGTGGCTGTTGTTTTTTGTCACGTTGTGTGACCTAAATACCACCAAATCTTAAAAAAAACAGAGGCCTGTGTTTGCCTTCGTAGCATCTTTTAGGATTAAAAGCATACAGTAGGTCTTTGTTATCATTTTCACAGATTTTTTTTCCATTTCCATTCAAATATGATTGATTACAAGCATTAGCAGAGAAGAGGCATACAGTTCATTTTCTCTAGTGTTTTACATATTGTTCATTGGAGCTGTAACAATTAGTCTCCATTTCGTTCATGAAATAATCGTTTCATTCATTTTTCAAGCAGAAATGTCAAACCTCTGCTGTTACCAGCGTCTTCATGTGACGCTTTTCTTTGTCATGTATGATTGCAAATGAAGAGTCTTTGGGTTTGGGGCTGTTTTTTGGACAAAAGAAGCAATTTGAAGACATCGCTTTGGTCTCTGGGTAATTGTGATGAGTATTTTTCACATTCTTTTAAACATTTTATAAACTTACTGATAAATCTATTAGTCGTAAAAAATAATTAGCAAATTAATTGAGAATGAAAATGATTGCTAGTTGCAGCCCTGTCATTCGTAACACAGGGTGAAGGTCAGATACCTCAATTTATTTCATTCAGTTTCATCAATTGCAGTCCACTTGTCCTTGTTTGGAAGGTTTTTGCCTTCAGACATTTCCATGTGATGATCTCTTGCTAGCAGCCCAAAGTTTATCAAGGATTTTGCCCATATAAAATGACAAAAAAGCAATTTCTATGTCCTTTGTCTCTTTGATCTCTTGCCAATGTGATAAAAATTAATGGACAAACCCAGAAAATACGTCTGCTCCACATTAGGAAGGGAGAAAATCTAAAAGATGAAAGTGTATTTGGGGCAACACACTTAGATAACCTCCTTGCTATGAATGATTGATTAATATCAATGACTCTACCCTCGTTAATATAAATGGGTAGGACAAAATATTCAACACAGTTAAACGGCACCACAAGCTTAACTCCTCTCTGAATCAGTTAGGGGAGACCGGGGGCAACTGTAACGGGGATGGCACTTACTCTGCACACGCTCAGTGGGATTCTCTCTCTGCCACGTGGAACCGGAGCAGAATCATTTCACCTCAGCAGATGTTTTTAACAAAAGTATGTCTGTTCAGTGTGTTTCCACTGCTGACTAAAATTTAGATGACTGTGAATTTAAAATTAGATAAATTAGAAACATGGAATGAAAACACACGGACATTGTAGCTTCAGCCGCTAACGTTAGAGGGAGGAAATCGTGATGTTGCAAAACCGTTGGGTGTGTAGTCTTTCTAATTATGCGTCTTCACAGTCTTATACTTCAACAATGTTAAGACTAACAGGAACTTTTTTTTTCTGTGGTGGTGCGCCAGAAGGGGAGGGACTTCACCTCTCTATACAGGCCTTGACAGGCCTGTGTTGCTTAGTTACAGTTGCTAATCTATGATTGGGCAGTTGCTGTTCAGAGGCGGGTCTTAACAAAGTGTCAGTTGCCCCCAGGCTCCCCTATTAAATTATAACCTTCATGAAAATAAGATTAATTGCAGGTCTGTTGTATTAAACTGCATTAGATTTAGCTACTGAGTGTACGTATCCAGTATGACAAATAACAGTGAGGCTATTAACTCACTAGTTAACCTACCTCAAGGTGTTATTAATGTATTCCCATAATGTCCCACAGTGAGCTGTGTTTTCCCTGCTATGTTTCAGAGTGTCCAGCTATAATTTAGTGAGGGAGTTCTGCTCTGTAGGAGCTGCTGTGGAGCTCTCTGGCTCTGAATTCCTGCCAACAGCTATAATTAGACACTATATTATGGGAATCTACGGGGTTTCAAGGTGCTTATCTTCATTTTAGCCCCTGAGGAGCAGAGTGGAGGAAAAAAAAATCGGCCACCAATACACAGGAGCAAAACTGTCACAGCAGCAGCAGCCACCTCTTTGCACCAGTCAGCGATCCAGAGAGCTGGAGCTGGAGGAGGTGTGTGTGCAGGAGGAGGGGGGGGGGGGGGGGGGGGGATGCGGTGGGTAATGGGGGTAATAGGGGGTGATGGGGGATACGGTTGCTATTGGAGATCTTGCCTGCATCACGTCATGTGTTAGAGGGGGGGAGGGCTCCGGTGTGTGTTGGAGAGAGAAAGGAGAGATAGAGCGGGGAGGGGGAGGAGAGGAGAGGGAGGGAAGGAGGAGGGCATTAAGGAAGAAGGCAGGGAGTATCAATGACATCAACCAGCAGTATCTGAGGGCCGCCCGACCAGCTATGCTCTCCCGACAAAAGGGCTGAGGAGCAGCCGTGACCCGCTGCGTTCCCGAGAGGTCGGTCGGTCGGTCGGTCGACAGCAGCCCGGGCAGGGCGGTGTGTGTGTGTGTGAGTGTGTGTGTGCGCGAGAGAGAGAGAGAGCGGCGGGGGAAACGCCGGCGATGCGTGCATGCATCCTCCACAAAGGCAGACCTTTCTGTGAGTGGAGCTTCTGCTGCCACTGGATTACATTTATCCCCGCTGTTTCCGAGGAAGCTTCCAGCTGCAAATCCACCCACATGAATCTCGCAGACGGCAAAGACGACGGAGCGCTTCCTACCAAGGTAACCAGCATCTTTACATCCTAGATGTTTGCAGCCGTTTGCACCCCACCCAGACGGGTTATTTTCACCCCTTTTAGAAGAAGAACTAATGAAATGTCACCCTCCGCCGGGGTGAAATTTCACCGCTCCGCTCCTTTGCGTCCCTCTTTCATCTGAGCATCACTTGAGACTTTGTTTCAGAGGTTCGGGTGAGACTCAGACCGCTGGGCTTGTGCAGAGAGAGCAGACCAGGCTGGTTGGCAACAGCGCTGCTGCCTGTGAGTGCGCGTCCCCCTCCTCCTCCTCCTCCTCCTCCTCCTCCTCCTCCACCTCCTCCTCCTTATTGTTGGCTGGGCAGCATGAGGGACCGGGGCAGCAGACTGGCAGCACAGCCTTTGTTCCTCATCCACTCTCATTTAAAGTGGCCCTTTTACTGATGGCCCTTTAAAGCACCCTCCAGGTGTAATGGGTCTCCAGTGAAGACAGATTTCGTTAAGTCTCAGCAAAGAAGAAGAAGAAGGAAAAAAGACAGTAACAGTGTAGAACAACGCATGAAAAAATAAATCCTATAGCTTTGTCAAGGATATTTAAAAAGAGGACGCTCTGAGGGCTGTGACTGATGTGTCAACGAGGCCACAGCAAAGTAATAATCCCATCATGATAATGTCATGAGGGGGCTACCAGGCGTATTATATTAATGTTGCAACTAAATTATTTCCAGTGACCATTTTCCTGATTAACTGATTGGTTGTTTGGTCCTTAAAATGTCACAAAAAATGAGAAAACAATGTTGATCACTGTTTCCCAAAGCCCAAGTTGGTTTCCTCTAAAGACATTCAGTTGACTGTCACGGAGGACTAAAGAAACCAGAAAATATTCACATTTGTGGCACTGCAATCAGAGAATTTGGACATTGATTTTCAAAATAGCTGGTGATTAATTTGATAGATGACAACTAATCGACTAATCGTTGCAGCTTTAAATAGTAGTGTAGAACGATGCATAAAAAAAAATGAAGCACCTCCATCCCATAGAATTGTCAAGGATATTTAAAAAGTGGGTCTTGAGCTGCATCGATTAGTCTATTAATCGATTAGTTAGCTGTTAAATTAATTGCAAACTATTTTGATAATAATTTCATTTATTGTCTGTCCAAAACTCTCTGATTTCAGACTCTCAAATGTGAATATTTTCTGTTTTTTTAGTCGTCTATGACAGTAAACTGAATATCTTTCGATTGTGGACAAAACAAGACATTTGAGGATGTCATCCTGAGCTTTGGGAAACAGTGATTTTCACCATTTTCTGACAATTAGTCAATTGATGGAAAGTGATAGATTAATTGATGATGAAAATAATCATTTGTTGCAGCCCTGTCTAAGTCATGTGACTGATATTCCAGTGATTCCACAGCAAAGTTCAAGTCCCCGTCTGATATGCAACACTTCTGAGGGGGCTATTTTACACGCACATCATGTGGGCTGCAACAAACTATTATTTTCATCAATCTGATCTGTCAATTAGTTGTTCGGTCCATAATATGTCACAAAAAATGTCAGAAATGTTCCCAAACGCTAAGGAGATGCCCACAACCCAAAGATATTCAGATTACTGTCATAGAGGACTAAAGAAACCAGAAAATAAAAACATTTCAGAGGCTAAAATCAGAGAATTTGGATATTTTTTTCTTAAAAAAATGATTAAAAATGTTAATTTGATAGTTGACAGCTACTCAATTAATTGTATTATATATCTATATGTACTATTATACTCATATTAGACTGGTGTTAGTTTGGAAGGCACCAGGTGGCAAGGCGGATGGACTCACTTAACAAGACTGTTTTAGACAATAGAGGCTGCTGCATCTGCTGCTCTCAAGCATTACTTAAAACAGGCCCATCTGCACATATAGGCAGTGTTTTGTAGTCCATAGACCTCTCATATGTCTATAATTATACGCAGCAGGATTTGATGTTAACGCAGCCACTCACGCATGCAGGCAGAGCGTAATTTAATGATACATCGATTCATCCTGACACATTTTCCGAGGGCTATTGCTTGTTTGGGATTAAATCATGTGCACTCCAAATGCCTGTTTAGGTTTGCTGTATTTCCGCTGTGTGGCCTGCGTACACTGGAAAATCGCACTGTCGTGGCGAATCCAAGGGAGGTCTTCCTCCTCGCACACAGATGGGAGATTTTCCCCGGGGCACCGTGCGTTTGCTGGTTATTGTTCCAGACCATTTCCACATCCCTAATTATTTTAATCAGTCATTTTTACACATGGATTCCTCTCTTTAGTAGATCCTCTGATTTTTTTTTTTTCTCCTGTCCCTGCATGCCTTTTGAAATTTCAGCTCCCCTCCTTTCACAGAAGCCGCACACTTTCATGAAAGGGCCAGGGATCAGGATATTTACATTATTTTGACGGGGAAAAATCATTATGTGGAAGCAGAATAATTCAGCTGGTAAATTTCTTCTGTCTGTCTCAGATCAAATACGCTCCGTGGTGAGCCAAGAGATGCTCGGCCCCACAGGTATTCATCCAGGCACTGTTAGGAGCAGCTTATGAAATCAGTGATGGCATGTACTCCCTTAAATAGCATTTCACAGAGTTCAACCATAGGCCTCAGTGGTTTCCTGCTCCTTTCCGAGCAGATACCCCTGTAAGATCCATCCACACTCGAATATACCGGATGACGTGTGCTCCCAGCGGAGCAGCTTTGGTTTCACGTCAAAGGCCTCATTGAAGTCTCGTTCCCAGATTCTCGCAGCAGCAGTTTTACCCTAAATGCTCTGTTCTCTTCTTTCCTCCCTCGTGTTACATGTTAGGCCCATCCGTGGATTCTGTCAGGAGTCTCTGCCGCTGCTGCACGCTCTCCATTAGCTTTGTTGGCCCAGTCAGCTGCGAGGAAGGAGAACATCAAGGCGTGCAACTTTTGATGCTGCGAGCGTAGCCACCTGTATTACAAGCAGACAGAAACTTTGTTGTTGTCTAGGCATTGATATTAATTGACCTTTTCAAAGCCTTTCCGAACAGTAAGCTTTTGTCTGCTCCGCTTCGCTTCTTGTTTATTCAGGGGCTGCTGGAAATAAAGCATACAGCATGCAGAATGAACCCATCAGGGCTGGGCAACATGCTGGAAATTATTTGAACAATATTAAGAAAAATGACCTTTCTGATATTAAAGCGTATATATCTTGATAGCTTGACACCTTTAATCCAAATCCTGGTTAAAAATATGATGTCAGGTCAAATCAATCTAAAAGAGAAGAAGAGCAAGGATGTATAATAATATGATAAATGTTTATTTATTAATTTAACCTTTGCCTAAGCAGGGAGTCTCTTGAGATATATTATCTCTAGTAAGGCAATAAATCAGCATGATTGTTTATGCACTTTTGTGGAATCATGATATATGGTTATACAGTTTTACAAACACAACAAAATTCTGGTGGTTAAATTAATGATTCTGAGCAAACTGTATTTATAAATGTTAAAAAGGTGACATTTAAGTTCTTGTTTTACACATGCGAAGAGTCTTAAGTGGAGCAGAGTTTATTGCCCTTAACATCCTTCTGATTATTTGATGTGCAACAGCTATATAATTAAGTATAATGATGCTGGAAAAATACTCTTTTAATGCTGTGATATTGATTTGAACATATCAGCCAGCCCCAGTCTGTATGATTGATGGAGTCAGTCTATTAACAGGAATCACGTATTGTGAATTCACACTGAGCCACAATTAATCATCACATCTAATCATTATGAACTCAAAACTACCCACAACAAATACTGGATGTGTGTGTGCATGATCAGATATCCATTAAAGGTTTACACATGATTAGGTTTGCACAATTGATCGAAATATTATTGAAATCCAAACATGGTCAAGTGCAATATCCAAATCACAGAAGCTGCAAGGAAGAACGTGTGACAAAAAAAGCATTAAAAATAAGGACTGTAGTGCTGCAGAGGTCCACTGGCCTTATATAAAAAAAAATGTCACATCATCATGATTTCAATAATTTTTTGCAAGATATGTCAAAATAATCACAACAGGATTTTTTTTTATAATGCAGCTTTGATGTAGAGCAGAGTTCACTGCACCTAACATCACTTATTTAATGTATACATGAACTATTTAATGATGTTTATTGATTTTGAAAAGATATAATGCTGTAATATTGATTTCAACCATATCAGCCAGTTCTAATCTCTGTGATTGATTGAATCAGTCAATTTACAACAATCCCATGTTGTGAATTGATACTGTGCCACATTTAATCATCACATCCAATGATTAAAAATTCAAAACCACCCACAACAAATAATGAATATGTGTATAATTAAATATCCATTAAACATTTTCACATGATTGTGTAAAACAAAAACTTTCATTCACAATTTTCTTACTGCTGAATTACAGATAGTTTAACATTGTAATGAAGAAAACAAAAATAGGCAATGCGGAAATATCTCTATTTTTGACCAAATACTTATCAAAAACTTTATAACAATATTGTATGGATGGCTATTGGTGCTTTCACATAACATTAACACCCTGAGATTTTTGATAAATAATCATCAGTAATGTGGATTTAATGACAGCTAGAACTGCATGGTGAATTCAGAAAATTCCATCACTTTACTGTAACGCAGCCTTTAAAACCAGGTAAAGACAATACTTATACCACATCATGATATAATGATATCAAAAATTAGGGATGCACTGGATACTACTTTTTTTTTTCAGACCAAGTACAAGTACAAGTACTTAAATTTGGGTGCTTGCTGATACCGAGTATTAACACAAGTACTTATAATGCCATTAAAGTTCTTACAATAATTTTTAAAACATGTTTTATTTTCATTAGATGTTCACTATCTAAATGTAACAAATCATTGTTGCTCTTTCCTGCAACAAGTGTAACTATAGTTACTGTACACATTACATTTTTTGGTTATTTGTAGTAAGTTACTGTTTCTTATTAAGCTGTGCAGTTTTGTGTATATTTCAGTATAATAATTTCATAATATTATGGACTTGCAGAATTATGTTTACTATTATAAATAGTGTTATACATGATAATTGTTTCATTATTATTTACAGAATTTTAACTAGTATTTTAATTATACATTTACATGTGTAGTATTTAAGTTTCTTCTTCATGTCCCGCTTGTCGAAGAGCTAATTAGTTCCTCCCTGTCGTTGTTTAGGGGGGGACAGGTATGAGTGTGGGGCCATGTGTGTAACAGTTTTGTTTACCCGGCTGTGAACCCCAAACAGTGAAGTTGTGTTTACTGAGCTGTCAGGACGTTTAAGTCGAGATTTAATGCAAAAAGAGAAGTTGTAGCAGCTTATTACGAAGAAAAGATGGTTACAGACGGTGGCGGCGGTGTTTCTTCTTCGTCTTCGGATTAATTAGTCGAGACATTCAACTAGTTTACACCCGCCGGGATTTACTGAACAGCGGCTGGCTGCGGCCTCCAGGTGGATTTATTTCAGTTTTACATGGACTTACATGGAGTTTTACGGACAGTGTCCAAAGTCTCTGCGGTCATTAGAGGAGGATGTTGAGGACAGCGAGTCTCTGATGATGAAGACGCGTCCAAAGAAAGAAGGTAAGCATCAACGAACGACTTGAACTCTGCATCATGGCGGTCATCGAGCGGCTACTTTTAGTGACGTGATATCGGGTATCGGTATGAATACGAGTAAGAGTACGTGACTACAGTATCGGACTGATACTGTCCCTATCAAAAATCTAAGATATCAAGTCTCATGTTATGATATTGATATAATATCGATATATTGTCCAGTCTTAGCTAAACGTTTGCCCAGCTTTTCATGTTTTGACGGGTTTGATGTCTTTTCCGTAGCTGTAGGTGAATGTCGACAGGTTATTTATATTTACGTCGAAATAAAACACTAGACCTGACCAGAAACTCCACCACAGCCTTGTTGTGCAAAGATGCTCTCAGACTGTTGTTGAGGGTGTTTATAGTGAGCCAGACCCATAATTATCCCCCTTTTTCAGCCGTTTACAATTATGTGTGTGTGTGTGTGTGTGTGTGTGTGTGTGTGTGTTTGTCCATCCTGTGTCTGTGTTTTTTCGTGTGTGCATATGAGTGAAGGATAAGAGATAGGTTGTGACTTGACTGATGCCCTTCTCCAGATGAATCAGAGATTCTGATGTGTCAGCAGGGATGAATAATGCACACTCCTCCACTACCTCTCTTCTCTCCCTCTCTTCTCCACCTCTTGTCTTCAGTCGTTCGCCTCTCTTTTCATCACAGCTGCCACATCTGAAGACATCTTCACCTTCCTCTTCACCCCTCCCCCCCTCTTCCTCTCCTCCCCTTATGCAAAAGAGGGCATCATATCCCCTTTGCCTCTGCTGCTGCTGCCTCTGCCTCGCTGTCCTCTGGTCAACCCTCCTCTCTGTTTCAACAGCGAACTCCTTCTTCTCCTCCTCAGTGAGATTTCACCGCTGTCTTTTTTTTTTTTTAATATGAAGTTTCACAGAGTCTCCTTTTTGCAGAAGTTTGTGCACACTGCATGACAAGAAAGAAGCACGTTTTCTTTTTATTCGGCTGACATTTTGCACTGAAAATGGCTAAATGTGTGGATGTACACAGCTCATTATCCAATCATGGGAGTGGGGAATGCAGCCATTGACTCGGTTTGACAGTTACATCCCTGACTGACAGGAGTCATTAGGAGGGTAGGGCTGACTGACAAGATGGCTGAGAAAGCAAGAGACAAACTGCCTAATCAGAACTTGGAGAAAGAGTGGGCACCATCCACTTTGAAGTGTACAGTAAGCCGCCGATAAATGTTCAAACGGCAGAATATTCTGTGCACCTTGCTTCGAGCGGTTGACAAGTCCTCAAGAGTATTTTCAAGTCTCAGAGTGAAAAACTCTGTGCATATACAGGGTTGGATAAATTTATTTGGGCTGGATGGGTGCCAGAATATTTTCTGAGATCTTGCAAGACATGAAATAATAAGATTTTCACTAAGCTTCACTCTATTTTGTGGGAGGAAGCCATATGAATGCTAATGCAAACAGTAACACTGTATCTCTGTCTGTCATGTAATACATTTTCTTACTAAGTCAGATTATCAGTTCAGGCCATTATGTTATCACTGTGTCATTCAATTCAATTCAATTCAGTTCATTTCAATTCAGTGGGGATTTATTGACATGTTTTGCTAAACATCGCTAAAGCAAGTGTGAAATAGAAGCAAAAGAAAGATGTATATTATAAATAATAAGACTGCAACTAAAGAGTATTTTCAGTATTGATTAATCTGACGATTGTTTTCTTCATTAATCGATTAGTTGTTTGGTTCATAAGATGTCAAAAAATAGTGAAAAATGTCAATCATCACTGTTTTCCAAAGCCTGAGGTGGTGTCCTCTCGTAATGTCTTGTTTTGTTCAAAATTCAAAGATGAAGAAACCAGAAAATATTCACATTTGAGAAACTGAGATCAGAATATTTTGACATTAAAAATGTCTCAAAAAGATCAGTTCGTCATCAGAAGAATTGGTGATTAATTTCATAGCTGGCAGCTAATTGATTAATCGACTAATCGTTGCTTAATCTTAAAATAAATTTAAATAAAATGGAAGAAAGTAGACTCATGCTTAAAAATTCAAACACAGTGAGAACTATATAAGCACTGCAGCAATTTTTCCAGTGAATGTGTGTGCACTGTGTGTGTGTGTGTGTGTGTGTGTGTGTGTGTGTGTGTGTGTGTGTCTGTGTGTGTGTGTATGTATGCGTGTGAATGCATGTGTGTACTGTGTGTCTAGGTCACTCGTGTCCCTCAGGTTGTGCCATGTGGCATGCTGTTACATACTGGGCAGCAAGATCTGTCCTGTCTCCTTCTCCTGGGAGTATTTTTGATTTTGAGAGGTCATTTAGCTCTTTGAAATCTAGAATTTAAGAGCTGAACTTGTTGAAGTAAACGTTGCTCATTTTACCGAATGTTTTACATCGGGAGGAATGCATTGTGTGGCGACAGACAGCACAGGCTGTGATTAGTTTAGCTCAGGTCTCATACCTCTGTGTGTGAATATGTCTTACTTTTAGGGAAGGCAATGCCAGCAGGTCAGTCCAATACTTTATTCCGAACTGCAATATCTCTGCAAGTATGGGATGGATTACCATGAAATTTACCCTACTGCATGATTTATTCTGATCCTCTGACTTTTCTTCTTGCACGCCTAAAAGATTTTTTACTTTTGAGTGCCTCAGAAAGTCTCAAGTACTAACGGATGAATTGCTGTGAAATTTGGTACAGACCATTATGTGCCTTGCGTGAATTGTAATAACTGTTTTGTAATAACTCCTGACTTTCCATGTAGCACCATCATATTGTCTAGTACTTTGGTTTTTTGGTAGTGATAACTGCAGTGTTAAACCACAAAATATAACATAAAAATCTCCTCCTGCTTCTTTATAACTGGCAAACGTTACCTGGGAAAATGTAAACATTGGCTCTTACTGTCTGCATGCCATTAAGAATAACTACATGGAACTCAGTCTTTTTGCTAATGGTCTTGTTTGCTTATGTTGGTTGCATGGAGGCATCAGTATTAAACTGACACTGTTTCATAACCAGTTAAAAACTGCTTGTAGGACAAATATACCTTGGAAACTAATACCATTCTCATCAGCCTCTGCTATGCCCTGTATTTAGTGCTAATTAGGACATGTCAGCATGCTAATATGCTAAGATAAGTGGTTAACATAGTAAATGTTACACCTGCTTAACACCAGCTTGTTAGCATTTTAGCTCACTTATATTAGAATTGCTGTGCATAAGAGCCACTTCACAGGGCTGCTAGTATGGCTGTGAACTTCTGGTCTTGTTTAAAAATGTCTTTATTTGAGTAATTCTACATCACAGTACAGTTAACAATATTAAATTTCCTGACAAACAGGCCCTGTGTCAGTGCCATTTATGCAGACCGAGGGTGTCCTTTTGTATTCAGCTCTACGAATCCAAAGAAAGAAAAGGTTTTGGCATGCGTCCACATGCCAGTTAGTGAAAGAGCATCTTTATTGCATCAGTGAAACAGCTCCGCTCTGCTAAAAGACCTTTACAATGCAGGGTGGAAAAGGGACAACGTCCAGGAAACTGGCGGCTCCGTTCCATCATCACAACTCACGGACAGAAAACTTAAAAGCTAGAAAATCAGACTTTCTACGGGGTCAGCAGGAACATCCTGCAGTCTGCGATGCTGAGAGACTAATGTCTCTCAAAGTTGGGAATATTATGCTTTCATAGTCTCACAAACAACGGTGTCATTCTTCAGAGGTTGTTGACTTCATGGTCTGTGGAGCAATACGATTCTTTGGAACACCAAAACAACGGAGTTCTCAGAAATGACCAATCAAGGAAACAGCTGGGTTCGATCAAGGACACACACACACATGCATGCATACGCACATGCACATAGACACACAAACAAAGATGAGACTATAAAAGGGGACTGCGCATCTTTACTCTAGTTTTCTATTTGTCAAATAAACTGCTCCTCTTATGCACTAAGTTCAGCATTGACTCTTGTCTGCCACCACAATATGTGTGAGTGCGTGTACTTGTTTACACACTCACATTGTGGGGACCTGCCTTCCTTATGGAGACAGAATGTCCCTAAATGTCACAAAGTCCCCATATATATGTGTGTGTGTGTGTGTGTGTGTGTGTGTGCGTGCAGGTGGCAGTGAGGACTGGTTGACATGGCCCCGCATTTGTTTGTGGCATTTCATGATTACTCTGTCTCCACAGTGCTGAAGGATGCCAGGTTGGATGAAGTATTCGTTTGACGGAGGTGAGAGTAATGGCTAGTCATTGGTGGGAAGCATCCGTGCGCGAGTCTGTTACCCTTGACAAGCATTTCATCTCTTCACTTACCGAGACGCGCGCACACACTCGCCGTCTGATTTCAGCAATGAGTCGGAGGACAAATGCAGTTTTTCTACGCCATTACTCCGGTTTTCAATTCTATTCACAACTTTATCGTCCCTCAAGGAGAAATTCATTTGGCGTCACAAATCTCATCTCCATCAGGAAGTCATGCAATGGCTGGTTAGTGACGGAACTGCAAAGGCTGGTCGCCTGTGTAGCACATCAATAGGATTTGTTCGCCAACACACGCAGCCTCAGAAATCTCTTTCTATTCGGTGATGGATTCTTTAGATTAATGGCCATGTAAGGCGTCGGTAATTTGTGCTATGAATAGAAAGTTGCTCCAGACCACATATGCCGAACAGTAAGGAGTGTGAAATGTATGTTAATGTTCTATAGATGATCTCAGTGTTGTTGCAGAACGGTTGTGAGATAATGAGCTCTCAGCGGACGACCTATCACATGACCAATCCAGACAGGTGATACCATGGCAGCAGAAATGCACAGGAGAGAGCTGGATCCCAGGCAAACGCAGTGTGTCTCCAGGAAATTAATAGGCACCTCCCCGAAGGCGCCGGAGATATTTTACATAAGAAAAGACTGAATAAAGGGTTGCTTCAAGATTGCAGCAGAGAACTCTCAGCGCAGATCAGTGCTTGTGAAGCAGTGTAGCGTTGTGCCAGGTTTGTGATGGCGTTCTGAATGTCTGTTGTGTGCTTGCAGAGGATGGTGGTGTTCATTTTTTAAATCAATAAAAGGATGAATCTATTTTGAAGTCCGTCTACGGGGGCTTACATTAATAGCATCCCCGTTGGATAATTCTATATGAATGATCAATCAATATGAGGTTATTAAAACAGAGCACTGTGTTTCTCAAGGCTGCTGTTATCACTCTCAAGACGCGCTTATCAACAAGCCCTGAAATCTGCTTTACACAGCCCCGACTTTGTCTTCTGACTGATGTTTAGGTTTTGCTAAACAGCTGAAACAGGGAGGGGAAAAAATGGCTGGCATGTCTCATTAATGGAGCGCAATTGAAATATGATGATGGTCGGGATGATGACAATGACGTCCAGGAAGATGAAGGTATTCTCTGTTGTCAGGGAGCCTTAGTCCTGCTCCAGGAGAAGCTCACTAATTGGCTGCGGTGTGTCTTGGCTGACAGGGTCTTAACTGCACGCGTGTGTGTGTGTGCGCGCACTCCTCGATGGACTTTTGATCATTAATTGTATTGAGAAATGATGGCGAAGCTTTGGTGGATCACAGTCGCACATGAGACTAGATAGATAGATAGATAGGTATTCACAAAAAATATATTTACGCTGTACAAATTGGTGTTTTGCTTTAAAGAATGATGGGGGAAAAAAGCTCCTCACACCTTTTTCATCCTTTCATCTCCACATACAGGACCATAAGCGATGAATTCTCATTATTAAATTATTAATTTCTCAACTAAATTATGAATGAAATGACTAATTACAAACTAAATCATTAATTAACCCCAAAATAACTAAACTTAACCACTTGATAATTTATTCAAAATGCATTTATTAGTAGTGTTTTAGATTTATGTAAAGAAGCAACTGCGTGGCTCACATTTCAATTAGGGATTGTGACCCGTGATTGGGTGATTTCCACAATGCTCCTTCTCTCATATGTCGGAGCTGTTTAACAATTAGGGATGTACATGCAAGTGCATAACTATGTGGACATCAGTATGTATATACAGTTCTCTCTCCCGCCAGGATTAGAGTCTGTGCCAGCCTTAGATATGCTAATTGGACAGTGAGTTGACAAGGACTCAACCATCAGCCTGCGTAATGAGCCGCTGCACAGAAGATCGGCTGCCTCTGAAGAGCGAGCAACAGAGAGACAGGCAGGGAGAGAGGTCGCTGGGAGAAATTAGGAGATATGTTTGGCTGTTTGTGAGCTCTGTGTTGCCGTTTCACTTGAGCAAACATTGCGTAGGTGTCTGCATGTGGACACGTCCTGTTGTTCTGGAAACGTTCACCTGTCAGGTGAAACGATACCTGTGAAATCTCAATTTTTTTGCATGAAAAAAAAAACACCAACTCAGATGCGTTTTAGCTGGATGACATAGCATTTCTGGCATTACCCTAAGGGGTTTGAAAGAGGTTTATGAGCCTAAGGGGTTGAAAAATTGACTCAGCTCACGGAGGAGCAAGTAATCCTTCAACTTATTTGAAAGCATGAAAATTGTCGAAATTGAAGCTGTGAGGTTTTCACCCAACGGTGTGACGCATAGCTCCCTTTTTAAACCAAATTTGGGACATGTTACAGCATATAGATGGTGGCACGCTCACACTGACTCACACATACTTTGACTTTCTTGCGTATCTTGAAAAAAATATCAATATTAAAAACAACATTCAGGTGTTATTGCAACTGAGAATCAGGTCCAACTGGGACTGTACTTTCAAAGCAGCATCATAAACATTTTGAAAGTATTTATAGCATCATTATTCTTTTCTAATCCTTTTTTTAAAATAGCTTTTACATTTGGGACCTCAGCCTTTTGTTAGAGTGAGCGAAACAGTTGGTAGGTGAAAGTAGCATCTCGGAAAACAGGTGGCACTGCATTAGAGACTGATTAAAGGACCATTAGTTGTTAATATGAAGGTTAGCGAATAATGTACTGTAATTTAAATGAGTATTGTATTACATGATATTGTAATAATAGGCTATATTTATGTCATTATGGCCGGTGGGCAATTTGTTTATTTTTAACAGGGAAGAACAACTATTATAGATCCAAGATGAAACTGACAGAAAGGCGGGAATCAGAGCAAAAGTCGCAATTACAAACTGCATAGTGCTATAGATTTATTTATAAAGCATTTATACTTTTCCCTAACATGCAGCTAGTGAGCAAACTCCAGCAGATGGAGCATAAAAAAACATCCAGATTTACTACGAGCACTTGTGTTTTCTCCCTCTGCTGCCTTTGCATTTTAGTTACTTGTAATTTCCACCAGCGCCACAATTTTCCCTCCAAACCTCGTCCTCTTTGAGGATATCCCTGTGAACAAGGTGCTGTGGATCATATGAGCAAGGGCGGATATTTCATTTCACTCTCAAGAGTCATTCCTGAAGGGGGCACAAAAAGTGCCGTTCAAAGGACTGTTGTATTACTGCACAGAGGAAACCCTTATCAGCACTGCATGATTGATAAGGGCTGTACCGGCATGTTCAAATGTTAAATGATAATAAATAAATAATATAGCATTGCCTGCTGAAAAATAATCAGATGTCAGTGTTTTTTGACACTCACAGCATGCAGGTTATTTGCAGTAGTAGGGCTGAACTGAAGCCTAATTAGATTCAGTTTTCTTGGAAGAAAATGTTTTGCTGTGAATGTTTACAAGTCCAGAAGGCTATGAAGCCTGCCCAAAACATAATATTTTAACACAGCGCTTGTGTAATTCTGTCTTTTTTATGAATTAAGTCCTAATTTATTACAAAATCTGGACAAAATTACATCATAACAGCCATTTTGCTGCAACAAAGCAAACTGCTTGAAAATTAGTTGAAACTTCAGCAATTTAATGATGACTTAATGTAAGGATGAACCTCCTGCCTCCGTAAGCACACATCCGTTACGAGACGTGGCCGCCGCATTGTCACATCACATTTGATGCAGAAGATTCACCCGTGAGGAAACGGAGTGAACGACATGCGGACCGTTTTATTCTGTTGAGGGGTAGAAGTAAAGAAAAATGTCTTACTGGAGGTCGTTCACCACACACATCCAGAGTCAGCTCCATAAACACTCGTCTCATAATGCATTGTTTTTCATCTATAATTAAAAGCAATGCAAAGCACTAGTGCTTCCAAAGCTTATTATTATATGATGTAAAATTATATCGCCTAGTTATGCCAACAATGATATGTTGAGGGAGACAGTTGTCTGTTTTTCCCAGAAATGTGGGGAAGTTATGGGAGTGAAGTTGGGGTCTCCTCGTAATTTACATCCTTGAGATGTGCTGCCTCTCAGTCTTGTAAATTAGTCCCTTGTCGTCCGTGTCGACTGCCGACTGGAGGAGAAGCAGAAATGTCAAGGACCTCAGTGCTGTTTTTGACGAGTTTTGAAGAAATATCTAATTGCAGTTATTTTGACTGATACATCAATTGCGATATGATTTGTGATATTAGAGGAAATGATCATTCTCATTTTTATTGAAAAACGCATTAAAATGATTACAGCTTGTTATTCTTTTCAGGGGAGGACACCTCTGCAGGACCACAGTGTTTAATTTAAAATGGCATTCTGACACACATTTCGCCTTCAACAAATATTCTGCATCTTGTGATTTGAAAATTGCAGTAGACCATATGCGATTTCGAGTAATTGTTTAGCCCTAATGAAAAAAGGTTGGAGGCGGAGCAAGTGCACAAAACCTTGCAAAAATAGAACCAGAACAAATTTTTTTTTCAGATGAGCATCACGTCCCTGTTTGCTGATGTACGGAGGTTAGGTTATCTTTATTGGAGAAAAAACAAAACAATCACTCATTCAGTTCGTTTCCAGGTAGGAGATGGTGTTTGATTACTGATATTTCAGAGCCATGGTCGTTGTTAGTGATTGTAACTTGTGCAAACCTCAGTCATATAAAGGATCAGTAAGTCAGGCAGACTGGACTAACATATTAAACTAAACAACCCCTCTGCTTCTGCACTCTCTCTGTACTAGAGGATAAAATGGGCAGGCTAACAAGAGGGATGCAATTTGGTCATTTTGCTAACAAGGGGGATGTCACCCCCCCTCAAATCACCTACTGATTATGACAGCCTCCTTACAGGAAGTGTTAGATTTACTCCTCATCCCAGCAGCGTGTAACTGTAACTTTATAAACACGTTTACTGTGTTCCTTCTGTTCTGATCCCCTGCAATAATCTGCCCTATATGTACTTTTATACCATTTGGTAATACGTTTCCTGCTTAGCGGGAGCCAGTCCATCTGTTGCTGGGCTCATCCGAGGCCGATGCATCCATTACTGAATTCCTCTTTCGAGCTGTGTTGGTTTGTCTGACCTTGGAGCCCCTTTAAGATGCGTGGGTGTACTTTTGCCGCACCATTGTCGGGCTGCGGCAGCTTTGCTGTGTCCTAGACATGCAGAGATTGGGGTCAAAGGGAAACTTTTTTTTTTGGTTATTTTTGCACACGAGGATTGAGGATGGAGAGGGTTTCAGTCACGCTTCCCTCTCTCTACCCCTCCCTTTGTTCCTCAATCACGAATCCATGTGTTGTCTTGGCTATGAAGTGGAGCTGGGATGGACAAAGACTGAAGTACATGGAGAACACAGTGATCTAATAGCCCAAATATCCAGAAATAATGGTCATACTCGTGTTGTGCTGATGCTGTGCAGCGTGAAAGGCTCATAGCTTCTTCACTTCTTGCTGGGATTAAACAAAGGGTCACTTGGCGCAAATGTTTTTGCAAATGTGGCTAAAATGAAGGAAATTAAAGGGTAGACTGGAGAAAATTAAGCAGAAGTTTGTCATTCTGCTGTCTTTAAATGCTCAGTGCACATGTCCTCTACCCTGTTAGCTGCAGGTGATCAGTTAATTAAATTGTGGCCTGAAGCAAAACTCGCTCTCCCTGCCAGGGAAAGCCAGCAAGCGGATGTGGGTGGATACAGTTTTTTTTAAATTCTGTTTTCTCATGATCCCAGGAGCTGGGTTTCTGAAGATCACATAATGACATATGAAAGGAGACTTCCCACCGGAGACACGTGGATATGAGCGATATTTGAAAGGACACTCCACAATTGAATACCTGCATATGTTCTCATTAAAATGGGAGATAATGTGCAAACGTAGATATTCACAATGTGAAAATTAAAGGTTCAGTTGAAAGATATTAAAAACCATCCATTCCCTCATGATTCTTAAATTAATTATAATATAATTTAATTGACAACTGCTGTGTTGATAAATGATAAATCATTTCAATCATTTTTCAAGCAAAATGTCAAACATTTGCTTCTTGAATGTAAGGATTTTCTGCTTTTCTTTTTGATTTCTGATAGTAAATGAAGGGTCTTTGGGTTTTTGACTGCTGGTTGGACAAAAGAAGCAATTCGAAAACGTCTCTTTTGGTTTTTGGAAACTGCTATGAACATTTTCCATAATTTTTTTTTTTCACGTTTTATAGACTGAACGATTAATCGTAAAAAAGAATAGGCAGATAGGTTAATCTATAGTGAAAATAATCATTGGTTGCAGCTTTAGTTGGAAGCCTTTTCTTTTGCAGTTGAGACCTGCCAAGACAGCAGCATAAATAAACAGTTTGAAATCAGCCAACAGATAAGACGGCACCAAAAACAAATAATAATACTGAGGCGAGGCTAAGAGAAATCAGACACGCTCAAGGTCGACTCATTTATGATTTCATGAGAAAATACACCTTGGTGCGTCAAATTTATTAAATTGTTTTTATGATAAATAAAGCCATTGTTGTATGGAATTAATTAAAGTTATAGTGTATAATTAGCTATATCAATTAGAATTTCTTTCAGTGAATGCTAAATGGTTTTATATATTAGCCGTTACAAATAACAACACATTATTATGTTCAGTCTGGGGCTGTAAGGTCTATAATATGTATATAATATGTTTTCTCAGTCTTAACCCAGAAGATATTCAGTTTAATATGATAATAAACAGAGAAAAGCAGGTAATCTCCCTATCCGAGAAGCTGAAAATAGCATATTCTGTGATTTCTGCGTGAAAAATTACTTTAATCATTTATGTCTTTTTTTTTTTTTTGTACTTGCCTGACACAAACATTTTGCCTGCCCTCGGCAAGCAGGCAATCCTCATTATTGAGCCCTGAGTTATGAAATTCCCACAGTTAAGCCAAAATAGACCAAAATATAATATAATTTGATACTCAACATTCATTTTTCTGCCTTGAAAAAGCTCATGTTAGAATCACATTTTACTATGACTGTCTGAAATGCTTAAAACACATCGATAAAGAACTTCAAAGAAGAAAAGATCAGCAGCTCAGTGAAACGGGAAGAACCTCCTGCCGTTTTCTCACAAATAATATACTGCTCGAGCAGAAAAGCCTCACCTGTGACTCTGAACACAGAGAGAGTGGGGACAGAAAAATGTGAAACATTAACTCCATCATGCTCGCTGGATGAAGAACAGACTGACATCTCACTGAGTTGATAATAAAAAGAAATGCAAATTACAGCTTAACACAGAACAGAGTGATGTTTTAAAATTGCCTGTTCTGTCTGACCCACAGTCAATCCCCCCATTTTTTTTTTATTTAAATGAGAAATCTGTATTATATCCACTGTAATTTATCAGAAAATGACCATAATATGCCTTCAGAGATTAAGGAAACATGCTAAGTTGCAGTACTTGCTATTTAATGCACATTGCAGTTCAAATCAATGCCGAATGTTCACTGAATGAATAAGTGTCTGTTTATGAGTCGTAAGAAGTCATGAATATATTTTTTAGATGGAGTAGGTGTTTATAACGGTTAAATTGAGCAAAATATTAATGAAGTCTGGCAGGCATTAAGTCAGGCAGTCTCTGGCAGTGGGTTTTTGTTTTCAGGATAAGGGGCTTAACTTTACATTGACAGACAAATGACAATTATAAACAACTGAGCAACTTATAGTGGAGCCTGTCTGAGCTTGTTTGCGTCTGCAGAGGGGGGCGGTTATGGGAAATCAACTCGCTTCAACCTATTTAATACCATCTATGGCTCCATCTCGCCATTTTTAGACGAGCAGTTGCTCCTTTAAAATGACAGGAACACCAAAAAAAATCAAGATAGTTAGTCAGATGAGTTACAGTGATCAGCATAAATTATACCCAGAATCACTATCAGTGACCGCATTTTCCGATCCACTAATCAATGCATGAGATCTCATTTCAGCGGCGTACTGCTTGATCGTGAACAACCAACACACGATAAATAATTACAAATATGGGCTTTCCTTCTGTACCCACGGGTTTGGTGTGGGATTGCTGCTTCCATGAGTCATATTCGCTCTCAGCAGTGAATTAAAACTCAAGCGGCAACCTTGTTTATAGCCTCAGAGTAGTGATGAAAATTTTTTCTCCTGGATGGGAATGTTATCGCTGTTTATCAATACTGCTTTGGACGTGTGTAGCGTGGGGCAACCGTAGTCCCGATTCCAGCATCTTTTGCAGCATTAAGCCGAGACTGATGGAGATTTCAGTTGAGGCACCCAACAAGTCTCCAGATTCATTGATATTCAGGGCAAAGAATCTCAGAATTTGAGTGACAGGTGTGTTTTCTTGTTAGAGAGGAGCCTCAGATAGTTTATTTCCACTGCTAAAAATGTAACCAGGGCGGTGCAGCTCATGCCTGCAGTAAGCCGTGCTTCATCCTGTGCCTCTGATCCTCAACGTGTGTGTGTGTGTGTGTGTGTGTGTGTGTGTGTGTGTGTGTGTGTGTGTGTGTGTGTGTGTGTTTTCATGCATGTGTGTCTGTATATTTGTGTGTCTGTGGGCTGTGTGTTTAAGAGAGAGGGAAGGGAAGTGTGAGAGAGTGAGTGCCCCCATGATGCTTTGCCATCTGCCATGTTTCTCTGTGTTTGCATGTGTGTGTGCGTGTGTGCCTTTGTGTGTGCGTAGCCCTGTGAGTGTTATGTGCCTGTGGGGTCCAGGGTCATAGGAATCGTGAGGTAATATCAGTCCCAGCCCCTCCTTGTATCTGACGACTCCAAACTTTTCCCTCTCCGTGCTGGCACACAAAGCCATGCATAATTCAACACGAGGTTATTTTTATGTTGAAAAATATAAGTGTACTCTACCAGTTCAGAGTCATTGGTAAAAACTGTGAAGAGGACAAATGACAGTGGATGTAATATTGTTATTCACCCCTGAAAAGCTTGGTGGTGCATTGCGCTGCCATGTTTTTTTTTTCCTCCTCCCATCGTGTTCCCATGAAATATAAATAAAAAAGTTTTCTGATCTTTTCTGCTGAACCAGGTCCCCCAAGCGTCACAACACCGCACACGCGCGCAGCATTTGCTCAGAGCGCCGGCTCCAAATTAAAGCTAAAAGGAGCAAGAAGAAGAACGCCAAGCTTTCCTATCAGGTGTACAATCTCACAGAGCTAGCATCCTGCCGCAGGAAACAGATCTGGTCCTTCTATGAGCGCTCCTGGCTCGTTGTCATGGCGACAGGCCTTGTGAGACCATCTCAACCCACTTGTGGTGAAAGGCATCATGGGTAAGGGGGTGGGGGTTGGGGATGAGGTGAGAAAAACAAAACATGTCATCTTCTGAGGGCCCCAGCGGAGCAGGGGCAGGTTGGATGCCACCTAAACAATGTTATTTCATCAGCCTGATGGAGCACAATAACTGGTGTGCATTTCACCACCTGAGCTATGGTGTCATTATCTGCTTCCCCGCAATAAATAGCACATGTATCCCCATCAATCTATCTGCCTGGCTGACCATCTGTGTTGTCACAGCGAAAAGGTAATAAGACCAACCCCTGCTGTCTTGTCTCTGGATGCTGAGCCAGATGATCAGGGAGAGCAGGTTGTCGTATCAGTGAGGGGGCTGTAGAGACTGTAGGTAGGCCTGAGTCATGAGAATATTCATGCTCACAAACACCTTTTAATTCTGCATGCGGAGAGAGAAAGTGCAAGGCGAACTCTCTATCTACATATCCAGAGAGGAAGAGCGCATTTGAAAGCGTTTAAGGGATACTTTGGATTATTTGAAGCTGGAGTCGTATGAGGTACTTATCAGCACGCTCCCAGTTTGGAGAATCAGAGAGAAGTACTGGCATGGAGGGTAAGCAATAAGCCGCTATGGAGGGGGTCAGCGACAAAAGATATTTTAAGCTGCGTTTGGAACCAAAGCACCAGGAACTTTTAGCCCGAGGAATTACTTTTCAAGGACCTAAAGGTTCCTTCAGCCCACTGTGTTTCTATTGCGGTCCAAACACCTGCGAAGACGAGGCAAATTAGTTTGCTGAAGTATGAAGAAGTGACAGCATTTTTGCGTGCAACTGTACAACAACAATGGAGCCATAATAAAGCGATGGAGAGGCATCATTATTTGTGTGAGTCAGTGCGACACTGCAACAATAGTAAGCATGGAGGAGACTTAAGTCGTGCTGATGTTCATCGTGATTTACTGCTTACTCCAATAAGGCCTGTCATTCCCTCTGTTGTATGCTTTCTGTAACTCCATGTTGATGTGTCAAAGCACAATGAACAGAAAATAAAGTGGTTTGCGGCTTCAGATTTTTTAAAAATGGTGCCTGAATAAAATGCTGTGACCAGTCGTAAATATTTGACGCTGGAAGCCCCACCCGCAAAGTTCCTGTACTTTTAGAAAGTATAATCATAAAGCAGGGACTTTTTGGGGGGTAAAATTATGTCCCTGGAACTTATGTTAGATCCTGGTCCCTGCAGTGGAAATGCACTTAAAAAAGGTCCACCTAAAAAAAAAAATCTGTATCAGTTGAAGGTTATCTAGGTTATCTATTCTATATTTAGAATATTTTCCCTGCTTTACCTTGCGGTCAGATGCCTTTTCGGATTGTTATACAAGCTTAATTTTCTCTCCAAACAAATCAAACTCCATAGGCAAACACAAAAATCATTTCACCTTGCAGAACACGGGAGTTGTTGGTCAACAACTGCCTTGATCTGTTATCTTGTTTGTGTGATTCTGTGACCTCACTGAATCCAAACTGTCTTCTATAAACACCAAAATCACACAATAACAGAATCAAAAGTAACAGATCGGGGCAGCAGTGGTGGTGAGGTAAAATGACTGTTTTTACCTGTGCAGTTTGGCTGGTTTGGAGATATTTGGCGATATTAGGTTTGTGTAATGGCGGTTTCTCATCATAATAGGCTGTCTCATGGCAGAGTGAATTGGTGAAAATATTAAACATATGGTGTACACTTTTTGAAATGGCTAAAGCCACGTTTCCACTGCTGAAACTTTCCACAGGGATTAGGAACCCATGGAGTAGCTGTGCTTCCACCGCAGGGACCAGGGTCTAAAATAAGTTCCAGGGACATCAAAGTCCCTGCTCAAGGGGTAAGGTGAACCTTTGCTAAAATACCTTGTGTTGCTGATCCCGTCCACAGCAGTTTATTGCTTATCGTCCATGCTGGTACTCCTCTATGCACCTCCTAACTGGGACCGTGCCATAATACACTGACGTACCTCATACAACCTTAGATCAAATAATTCGAACTATCCCTTTAGACACAAGCACAGACAGGCCTGGACCGGCCTGCTCTACTGCTGCGTCTGTGTATCTGTTTTGGCTCGCTCCCTCAACATTCACAGCTGTAGGATGCTCTAAGCCCTTTTGTTTGAACTGTGTCAATGGACCAACAACAGCTGGAGCAGCCGGTGCGGGGCAGCTGGGGAGAGGAAGAGGATTTGGGATACAAGCGGGGGTTAGAGTGTGTATAGAAAGAGAAGCAGATGAATGACAGGGTGCCACGGAAGGAGATGGCATCAAGAGAGGAGAGGTTAACAAGGGGGAGGCGAGGAGGGGAGGATGGGGATGAAGGGGCGGAGAGGAGATTTCGGGAATACGGCGACTAATACGGGAGTGAGACGAGGGTAAGATTAAGGATTAGGTGGAGGGTGAGCGACTACAGTGGAGGTAGAGCAGAGAGGGCTTTGTCAGCAGGTGAAAGACAACAGGGAGGGGAGGATAAACTGAGAATGATAGATAGGGTTAGACTGAGGTCATGGAGAGATATAAAGGCCCCGGCAAATCCACCACACAGGACAGAGGAGGCAGACGCTGCAACATGCGAGGAGTACCTAATGTTTCAGCGGCCGTGTGCATGGCTCCACGCAGGGCAGTATTCCTAGTTAGATTAACGGTGGCAAATTGAGTTTCCGTAAGAGGAGAATTTACTTAACATGCTGCCAATGGTGCTTGAATGAGCCCTGATCTGATTTCTCTTATCACATTGTTCAATTGAAAAGGGGACGCTGAAAGCTTTTCTATTCAGCGTCTATTACGCGGCGTCAGATAAGGCGAGGGGCAAAGCGGCGCGAAAAGAGAGCCCGTATCAGATAGACGGCCATGTTTTCAGATGAGCTATTTTTAGTGTAGGAACTGGCAGACGGTAATGTGTTTGAGCAGGTCATTAGCTCAATAAGTGGTTGGAGGAGTCTTTGAATATGTAACTCACCAGAAATGCCTCTTTCGTTTAGTAAAGGCGAGCAAGGGTCGGCCTAATCTCCGCTTCTCCGTTTCAGCGCGTGCATCGGGGGGTGTCAGGGTGAACGCCTGCTTATGGGTGCATATTTATGTACCGATCACAATGTGGCCCCGTCACCTGTGAATACACGTTATGTCTCCCCGGGAGCATGTTATCTACTGTACTGGTAGTAGTTGAAGGTTGATGTGTTTGTGTGTGATATATGACGGGTTAGAAAAGGCTCCTTTCTCATTTGGCCTCCCCTCACTCTTTAAAATACAGGTTCCACAAGGGTTCTTCCTGAAGGGCTGAGGTTCCAAACAGAATGGTTTGCTTCTGAAGAACACTTTTTTGAAGAAAAGGGATTCTTTTTAAGAATAAGTGATCCATTAAGAACCCTTTTCATCTAAAGAACCTTTTTTTAAAGAGAGGTTTTTCAAGGATTGTCTCTGAAGAATTCTTTCATCAAGGTTCTTTGTACTGTAATATAAAAGGGTTCTTGGTAGAACCACCTGGGTGGGGTCCAGATAAAACCCTTGGAATATAAAAAGGTTCTTGGGAGAACTCCCTGGATGGCTTCAAGATAAAAAAACCTTCGAAGGTAACAGGGTGTTCAGTAGAATCACCTGGGTGCGTTCCAGATAAATACCTTGGAATATAAACGGGTTCTTGGGAGAATTCTTGAGAGGGTTCTAGATAAAATTTGTGGAGTATAAAAGGGTTCGCGTAAGAACTCCCTGGATGGCTTCAAGATTAAAACTTTAGAACATATCGGGGTTCTTGGTAGAATTCCTGGGTGGCTTCAAGATAAAAACCTTGGAATATAAAAGGGTTATTGGTAGAACCACGTGGGTGGGTTCTAGGTAAAACCATTTGAATGTAGAATGGTTTTCAGTAAAAATCCTTGGGTAGGTTCTAGACAGCACCATTAGAAGGTGGAAATGTTCAGGATAGAACCCACTACTATATAGAAGGGTTCTCTCTAGAACCTCACATGGGGGGTTTTGAGTGAAACTCATAACCTGATATGTTGGACTTTAGGTATAACCCTTTATGTTGGGTTCCAGGTATAATAACCCATTTATTTTAGGTTCTAGATATAACCCTTTATGTTCGGCTCTAGTTGTAACCCATTACGTTGGTTCTAGATATAAAACCTTTACAAAAGGTTCTTGCAGGAGCCAAAAATTGTTCTCCTGTGGAGCCAAGCCAAATAACCCTTTATGGTTCTAGTTAGGGCCTTTATTTCAGTGAGTGTAAGAGTGTGTGTGATATATGACAGGTTAACAGAGGCTCCTTTCTCATTTGGCCTCCCCACCTGCGTTCTGACACATCGGGCGGAGGGGCGGGGGTCGGGAGGACTCGATAGGACTGTGGAGTTATTGACTACCCGGGCCGGGAGCTTCTGCACAGCTTGTCTAAATCTCTGTAAGCAGACAGAGCTGAATTATGTCCAGACTTCCAGATGTGTGCGTGTGTTTATGTGAGGGGGAAAGAGAGCAAAATACTGATGGAGATCCCCCCCAGGGCTGGGGATTAACAAGAGGTGGGGGACATCTATTAAAGCAGCCCTTTCTCATACATTTGCTCTTATTGAATTTTGCTGCATTCCTACTGACCCCTCAATCCTCTTTGTTTAAGTGTTTTCCATTACTGTGGCACACTCTGGGTGTATTATTGCATTAACACTTTTATGTGCCACCAGAACAGTAGAATACTGAACGCTAAGAAGGAATTAGGCCAGAGCTAAAGTGAAATGAAATTATTAGGACGTCTGAGGACAAAAAAAAACAAATAAAAAAACCTTAAAAATGTATCATTGCAGCTCATTTCACGGCTCACTAGAAAAGGAGACTTATTAATACAGAAGCAGCGCGCCGAAAACTATTTCGGTCTGTTTCTTGTCTTAGTTGTTGGCTCTATTGTTCTGGTATTAGTTCAGTCAGAGCTGGCCTGCTTGAGCTGTTAATCCCAAGTCAGAAGTGCTCTGGCTAAATCAAAAGACCTAATCCTGCATTAGCATGAATTTGTCTTTAATTTTCTTCATGTGGATGTTCTCTCTATATCTTTATGAATTATTGTATGTTTTTTCCCCCTCTCCCCTCGTGGCACGCTGACATTTCTGCCACCATTCTAAATGCAGAATGATGAATCAGAGATCGAGGGGAAAATGCCTTTTTCGTCCGTCCCGGCTGACCTTCGTGTCCTTTTTGTGTCTGCAGAGTGCCTACCCCTGTTGAGTGAAGCCCTACTCGAATCTCCGTCGTCTCCAGCCAGCCCACGGCGGTGCCATGCCTCTGCCCAGGACAGTTGGAGTTCTCGCCCAGTCCAGGAGGCCTATCCTGGGGCTCCGCCTTAGCTCTTCTCCCCTGTGTCTGCTGCTGCCCTTCATTATCCTGCTAACCAGCCCTCTGAGCAGCGTGTGTGGAGTACTAGGTAAGTCTGTCTGTCTGTCTGTCTGTCTGTCTGTTTGCCTGTCTGTCTGTCTGTCTGTCTATCTATCAGTGGTGGAAAGAGTACTGAAAATCTGTACTCAAGTACAAATACTGTTACATTACTAAAATATGACTCAATTACAAGTAAAAGTACTGGTGTTAGAAAAATATTTAAGTAAAAGTACAAAGTACTCGTCTCAAAAACTACTCAGAGTACTAGTTACTTTGGTCCCACAATATGGGAAATAGGCGGCAATTACCAAGTAATATATTTGAAATTTCTTGGAAATTACCCCCAAATTTCGCAGTCAATTATTTGATAATTAGCAAGTACCCTTTTCATGTAGTGGGTGGTAATTACCATGAAATCTGGGGGTAATCTGCAGGTAAATTCAGAGAAGTTTCAAATATGTTGCATTGTAATTTCCACCAACTGCATGAAAATGGGACCACAAAAATGCAGATGAAAGGTTTGGACATTAATTCAACTTGTACTCAGTACTCAATTATGATTTTGAAAGCAACTAAGTACCCAAAAAAACTACTTAATTGCAGGAACTTGAGTATTTGTAATTAGTTGCTTCCACCCATGCTATCTATCTATCTATCTATCTATCTATCTATCTATCTATCTATCTATCTATCTATCTATCTATCTATCTACCTATCGACCTATCGAATTTTAATAGGCTATTTTCCAGCTCTGGATAAGTCTGGAATGTCATGGAAAATTATGTGTTTCCAGAGTATTGCCTCTATTCTGCTTTCGAAGATATAAAATTCAAAAATCTCTAAAAATAAACCGATCATACGAGCAGTGTGTTTTTCATGGCATTTGGAGCAGGCAGACAGTGCAGCCAAAATTCTTAGCACTGTGTGAGACGGAGCGGGCCAGAGCGAGCTTGATGTCATCGAAAGCAAGGCAAAGTATGGTGCACGACTGAACACACACTCCTACACAGAGCTGCCTGTACGTCACAGCCTGCAAAACAGCTCTGCCCCAAGTGCCTTATAACTGAACCAAATCCAACAAACCACCAGCAGATTAGTTTGAAGGAAAATGTGGCAGTGTCTTTGAAGTCCATAATACACAGCATCACAAATAACCAAATATTTATGAGCTGTGCAGTGATGCAGTTATCAGAGTCTTTTCTCTGTAAGGAAACCATACCTTTTAATGCTGCGTTTAACATTGTTTCCGTGAACACAGTGAATAAACAATAAACTTTTTCAACTCGCTTTTTTGTCTTTATTAAAGAGACTAAAAATATAGGGGGAACAGTAATACAATATAATATCGGAGTGAAAATCCTGAGAGTATAGATAGCACCAGTTAGTTTACTTCCTCTTCGGGCAGAGATGTTTGACAGCGGAACGTCGTCCAACTTTCTGTGTAGGAGTGTGAATTCAACAGCCACAATGGGTAAGTGCAAGTTTTCCGAGGACTGACTTGACAATCACAAATATAAAGGCTGGCTGGCGAAGGAGTCCAAGTACAATAAAAGAGAGATAGATGAAAATTTTGTGTAAAATTGTGCAACAGTACATCGGCACACAGAGTCACAATCTTCTAGCGAGTATCTGGCAACATAATAGCATGCATAGTCAGAATGTAACGTGCATGTAAACAGCTGGATTCTGGAAATTTGAGTCTGGGAAAACATGACATTTTGAAATGGAAAATATGCAGGAACTCTGTGTAGTATTAAAAAAAGGAGAAAGCAAAATAAAAAGCAGTATCAAACAGAAAAGGAAACCGAAATACAAATCTGACATGAAATAAATAAGTTAAATAGAAATAAAGACACCAGAGTGTCTCTTTCTTGTTTGAATGACAGCTGGTATATTGTCAGCAGTATGCCATGTACAAAGGTGTGAATATATGTGGATGTGTGTGTATGCACGCACATTCCTTTGTGTGTGTGTCTGTGTGTGTGTGATGAACCAGGCCTGTCAGTACATCATCTCTGGACTGTGGCGTTGTTAATGTGTTTTGATAAGCCGGGAGGTCCCATCAGCATGTTCCTCATCATCTCTTTGATTACAACATTTCCACAGATTTCCTGCCTCAGTGCTCCACACACATACACCCACTCACCCACCCACACACACACACACACACACACGCTGAGACACACTCATCTGTCGCTGCTCTGAAAATATAACCAAGCTGATTTTTGGAAAGCGGATACAGGCTCAAGATGAAGATAACACTCACTGATAGGAAATAACATAATCTAGTCCAATGTATTTTCCATTTTCCATTTGTGTAACCAATTTTAGTCCACGATCCTTTGATAAGACTGACGTCACATTGGAAATATTTTTATATTCGCTAAAGAGGAAGAATTACACAACGCACAACTTTCAGCTGAAATGTTGTGGGATAAGATCTCTGCCTTTGGACCACCTACAGTGTATCTCTGCAGAACAGATAGTGCTGTGAAATGGCTCCATCTCTCGTATCTCTCCGGCTTCCTCAATAGAGAAAAACAGACACAAAACTAAGAAAAACATCAAACTGAGTTGTTCTTTTCCATCCCGTTAACAGGATGTGTTACCGAACTTGTAAATTAGAGTGAAGAAATGGATTAGAAAGGTTTTAAAATCTAACTCCCTCCAAAAGAAAATCTAACCGAAAATGTGTACTAATTGGCAACGAGAAACTTTATTCTTCAGTTTCTCCTGCAAAGCTGATCCAGTTTTAATGATTTTTGCACGCAGCAAATGAGAACAGCCTAGATTGCAGGTGTAAGCTGAAATGAAGTTGACTGCAAAGTCGCACAGAGACCGAATTCCTAATTACCCAAAGGTAATTACTTATTTGTGAATATTTGTTCCCTCACAATAGGGTCACCAAACAAGGAAAACCACTTTCTTTCTGCATAGCTGACTTCCTTGTCACTAAATTCTTAATGACTGACCTGTGTACTTGAAAGGACAGTCTACCTCCAGATCAAAAATGTATTTTTTTCCTCTGGTCTGTAGTGCTAGCCTTCTGGAGCTGAGGCTCTCGACTTTTTCTCAGCCAAGGACCCCTTACAAGATAGAAAATACACCAGAGACCCCTCTAATATGTGCCTTCAGGTCTAGAATGTAACCTAAGATTTGCAAAACTCTGTGTGACTTGTACATGTATAATAATAATAATTGTATTTTACAGTGTCTCAACACTGTAGTTAAGATCTGGGTGGGTTTAGGGGGAAAAAACACCTGGTTAGGGATAATGAAAGATCATGGTTTGGTGAGATCTTAACAAGTCTTTGGTTCCCTTCATGACCGTCACGCATGCTTGACTTGCTTGCAGAGTGTCATGGACCCCAATTTGAGAACAAATGATCTATAGATTCGTTATGAGCAGCTTCATGTAGGAACTGTTTTCTTTCTACCGACCTACACCTGCCAGCTTTATCAGTTTATAAGTGTGCATCGACTCATGGACGACGTCTCTATGGCTGATATTGCTAAGATTTAGCAGCTCACATGCAACAATTTAGATGGATAAATAGCACTAAAGTTAAGAGGGAAAATATATGCTTTTGACTTTGCGGTGAACTGGTTCCTTAATGTCTTTTCGACAAACTGAAGATTCTTCTTCTCCTTAATGAAGTTCAAAGCGACTAATAGAGTAGAGAGTAGGGTGTCAGACAAGATTTCAAATGTTAAACAGTAATTGTTAGTCTGTCTTTTTGCTTTTTCCTTCATTTTATTAGTGAAGCAAAAAAGATTAATTGATTAGTTAAATGGCGTTGAAAGAGATAATAACTACTCCTAAAGCGTGAGATTTGTTTTTACGCCCTCTCTCTATCTTTGTAGATTAAATGGCTCAACTCAAATCCCTTCCTCCTTTTTGAATATGAATAAATTCATTTTAGACATGACACTTTTCCATTACCGGTTTGAATTTTATGCAAAACACGTTTAATGTTCCCCTCACAAAAATGATCTACATTTAACTTTCAAACACAAACAATGTTAAAATCATGCAAATGAGGTTAGGAATAATTCCTTTCAATTTTGTTGCTTGTGTATCCAAATTTCACATTCTTGTTTGAGATGGGCTCATAAATGCAGTTTTATCCCTCCTGCGACCACACAGCGCACCCCCTCATCATCTTTGTATCACAGAAATATTTTTGTGGCACACATTTGTCTTTGAGATGCAAGCGGACCTGACAGCAAAGACACACAAACAGGAAGAGATGCATTATTAAAAGTGGCTTTAAGGCTCGTCAAACCACAGCTGGTTGCACTTAATACATCTGCCATGCCAGGGTTTCTTTCAGGCAGTAGGTAATGCAGCATTTCACCAGGAGCTACACTAATTTTCCTAACAGAACTTTTCCAAAATGACAAATTAAACATATATTTCTTTAACTCAAAGCCTGATCATAGCGTGACACTCAGACTCCCAAATACTTTTTGTTCTAACAACACTATTACACTGTACCTGCTGGTTCCAGTCATATCTGAGCTCAGCAGTCGTCACTCAGTCATCAGATGATTACAGGTTGCAAAGGTGTTTCATTAAAACAGACCAGTGGTAGATCAGTGGTAGACCTGTCTGGTCCAGTGCGACACAGTGAAGCCTACTATTAAAGAGACAGAGCTCCCCATTAGTCCTTCATTTTTCATTTTCCGGGCAGGTTTCTAGAACTGTCCGATCATAACAACTCTTTCTGTTCAGTGCAAATCCGTCCAGAGCCGGCGCCTTGCAGGGCTTTTCCCTGGCTTTCAGAAGAGGCTTAAGTAGTAACATTGCCAGTGGGGTTGGGTTTTGCACGAGGATTGGTGTTGGATCGCATTTAAGAGAACACAAGTTTTGGACTCAACATAAAGCCACTGAAAACCATGTAGAAGCTTTAAGAAGCACATGAAATTCATTGATAATCCCATCGCCACGAGAAGATAGTTCTCAGCCTTGACATTTTTTTTTTTTTAACTTTTGATCGTTCACATTCTCATATTGTTGGCAGGGTAAAAAGGCCAATTTTCTCAATGCTCTGTGTGCCTTTTTTTTGAGAGTGTAACAGGCAGGAAATATTCTGCTCTTGAGTCCCAAAATGGTGGGCATAAATTTGCTCTGATTGACTGTACTGAACCGGCTTTTTGCTTCTTCCTGTTGAGGATTATAGCGAGCATAAAATGGAACTACTTTATTTTCTGACATTCAGAGTGGGTCTTTTAGAGGCACAACACAGTGCAGCAGGCACACAGGAGCTGTCGTTTGACATGGCGACGCTATTCCAGTTACTGTCAAGGGATTGTAGTGAGACTGGAAAGTGCTCTGTGTGGCTGTCAGTGTTGGGAGGGTTACTTATAAAACCCATCCCAGGGTACTGGATACATGCCCTGAAATGTAAATTGTAACACAGTCCATTAGATTACTTCAGTTAAATAACATCTTCTAAATACTTTGGATTACTTTTGTAATACTTTATAAAAAAGATAACTGTTTACTCAGTATGAAACAAAGAGCAATTTATGCTTTTCACACAAAATATAGCGTGAGTCATATTTGTGGAAATTAGCGATACTTATCGACAAATTGCCCCAATTTCCTAAGTCCCGCCCCTTTTAATTTTGTTGTCCACTAACAGTAAACTAAACTAAACAGCTAAGGACTACAACTAATGATTAGCTATAGATATGTTACATGCTCGATTCTGATTGGTCAGGTACATCATCTCTTTGTGTGTCGGGTTCTTCCATCACTCTGCCGGGGTTTATTTCTCAATAATGACCTGCTCGCTGTGCTTTATCCCTTCCTTAGTCATTAGCTAGCTAATTAGTTTTCCTGCAAATGCTAGCTAACTAACTAACTAATCTTCTCTAATCTATTGTTTGCGAGCTAATTTGCTAGCATTTTGCTTATATTAATTAACTTAAAATGACTCTGACTTCAAGCACAAAGCATATATAAGTACAGGAAAAGGAGAAAGTTGACTGAGGTTCCACTGAGTACCTTGCTTAACCGTTACTGAATCATAGAGCAAAAAGGAGCGGGACTTAGGAAGGGTCACTTAGCTAATTAGCCAAGTTAACGAGCATGTCAGGTCAAATTTTACTTATATACAGCCCAAAATCAGAATTTGCCTCTGAGGCCTTTACAATCTGTCCAGCGTATGACACACACTGACCTTCATTACCATGACAGAGCACACTAGCATGAAAGAAAAAGACCTTAAAGTTACCTCAAGGTGCTTTTTCAAAATAGTGTCTTGATGCAGCAAGCAGCAAAGTTTGCTCTGCACCATGATTTTGCAACCTTATTGGCATTATAAGTATGCATGTAAACAATAGTCTTTATATTTCCTGATGGTATATTTCTGGAGCTACTTTCTTTCTAGTAGCAAAGTTACGCCAGATTCTGCTGCAGAGAGAAAGTAGTTCCTACATGAAACTATTCACAAGGTCTGAGGGTTATCTTGATTTTTGGAAAGAGACATTGGTTTTGAATTTTTCAAATGTATTTTTTGGTGCTTTGAGCTCTGCAAGCTCGGTGTCATTTTGTCCCATTATACTGTTGAGAAGGCAGACATCTTTATAGCTGATATCTCCAAAACTTGGCAACTCACAGCAAAAAGATCTAGATGGATAAATAGCTCTTCAGGCCATGGGGAAAAATATGTATTATTGATTTTGGGGTGAATTTTCCTTTTAGAGACAGCCACTGTATTCAGAATACCACCAATTTAAACTGTGACTGTACTCATGTTTTCTATTTTAAATACATCTTTTAAATACTTGTATTCTGAATGCTCCTCGGCCCCGGTGGCTGGTTGCCAGTGAAGTGAGCAGGAGTGGGAAGACGTGCAAACAGGCTTTAGAAATCTGCTTGCGATTATTTTATGGGCAGCTTTTTGTTCCTGTTCTGTCTTCAGAGCAGAAGTGAATCAACACAGCAGGACCTCACCCACCCAGACTCAGGGGGAGTGGGAGGAGGGATCCAGGTTGCTATGGTAAGGGTCATCCTGACTTCACCCTGATGGATAGCAGTGATTCTGTAGCTGAGGAGGAGTTAAGCTGGGCGCCATGGCAACAGGCCACAGACAGATAGCGCGGGGTGGGTGCACATGAAGTTGTTTGATTGATCTGACTCAGCCACTGTGGAAAAATATAGGTTCGGTACTGTTGGCTCAAAATCAGACTTGGAAATTGCTGTTTTCTTACAAGAGGGCAACCGCTGCACGTCCCACATCAGATGCATCATAGCAGACGAAATTGTTCTCCCCGAGGGCGAAGCTGGAAATTAACACAGTTAATGTCAGTATATTCTCTGTTTTCGTTAAGATCATCAGAATCTGCAAGTGCAAATCCCCTATAGGCATTATGGAGTGTGCATGCACAAAATGACACCTCCGGTATTAATACATTTAAACCAATTATATGCTGTGAATCTGCAGCCAACACTTCTGCTACCTGTGAAACACTCATGTGTCATGACAGCCTGTGCTGCCTGCAGTACGAGGAGGGTAGCCTGCCCCGGAGGAAGCACACGCACAGAGACAGACAGCGAGAGAGAGAGAGATGTTCCTCTGAAGCCCGGCCCCATCTTTTATTTATGACCCACAGGAAGTCCTTCAGCATGTCCTCTAGATGATACCCAGGAAGTAAGCACAACACGCCGCAGCCATCAGAGCACAAGTCAGCCGGACCAGTCACTGACAGTGAAATGGGGCGTGGCCAGCAGGGGGGTTGTGGAGTCAGTTTGATGTCCTCTGGGTGTTAAGGATATCAATTTTCATGCTTGTGCTTTTATTTATTTATTTTTTCCTCCTCTTACCCCCACTCCCCCTCTCCCATTTCTCTCAGCCCCGCCAAAGTTCACCAAGATTCCCACGGACCAGATCGGAGTGTCAGGGGGCGTGGCATCATTTGTGTGCCAGGCCACCGGCAATCCCAAGCCTGTCGTCTACTGGAATAAGAAGGGCAAGAAGGTCAACTCCCAGCGTATCGAGGTGGTTGTCACAGTGCTCAATGGTTAAATCTTCCTGTAGCAGCAAGACAAATCAGTACAGTAATATAGACATATTAATATATAAATGTATACTATATAGTAGGGATGTAATGATGCCAAAAACTCAAGGTACGATAACTCTAAGCTAAAAATTCCACAATATATTTATTGCAGTATTAAAAAACAAAGGAGAATGACGACTTGAAAAAATCAGTTTTTCTTTTAACTTAAAATGCTTCTGCCTTTCTTCTTTAATAGAATAAAATAAAAGTAGCCTGTCATGACCTCAGCATATGCAAAACATTGGTATGAGCTGTCTTTGCTAATGACTGTTTGAATTATGTGTGAAGCAGTCCTTTTATAGAATAAGATAAAAATAATAAAACCAAATAATAAACTATTTAATATCACAGCACATAGACATGTACACATTGAGATTTTTTAATCCTGATATTGTGATGTTTTATATATTGTTACATCCCTACAATATAATAACTACTATGTCTAGATTATACTGTATATTTTTAGATGTTTAGATCTTGCATCTTGTTTGCTAATATTGTTAGATTAGATATTGCTTTTAATTTAGATTGCTATAAGTCTGTTTTGGATTGTAGTTATGATATAACCTTTTTTCTTAAAGGAGTAACTTAGCATTTTGTCATTTTTCATTTATATGTTTTCTTGCTGAGGGTCAGATGAGAGGATTGATACCACTATCTTGTCTGTGTGCTAAATATGAAGCAAGAACTGTGAGTTGATTATTTTAACTTAGCATAAAGACTAGTAGCAGAGAGAAACAGCTAGCCTCGTTCTGTTAAAAGTTAACAATAAAATCCATCCACCAGCATCTCTAAAGCTCAATAACACATTATATTTTGTTTGTTTAACCTGCACAAAAACTGTGGAAACATGACAAGATTTTACGGGGAGGTATTTTGGGTGCAGGGTGCAGTGATTTCCTCATCACTGTGAGGTTGTCGGGATTAAACAAACAAGATATTATGTGTGCTAGCTGTCTCCCCCTGCTTCTAGACTTTGTGCTAAGATAATCGACTCCAGACTTTAACTTAAAGCACAGAGACAAGAGTGTTGTCAGTCTGCTCAGCTAATTCTCATCAAGAAAGCTAATTTGCCAACATTACACTACTTTGTTTCACATTTCAAGCATAGATTGCAAGATTTAAAACAGTATTTCAGAGCATTTTTCAAGACTGACACATAAAACTATAAAGCAGCTTGCATAATACTATTTTTCACATATTGCTGTCCCTAAGCTATATACTGTCAAGCAGAGCAAAGCTATTCCACAAAGCTCTTAACTCCTGCAGCTCAATCCCATCAGAGGTCTGATTGTATATCAATGCAGAAATACGATCTGATGGTTAGAGATAGTGCATTTCAACCAGAGAACTCACATTCAACCCCCCGTGTTGGTAAGTATCCACCCTGCAGAAGTGTCTGTGTGCAAGACACTGAATCTCACCAGCTCCAGGAAGCCGAGCTGAGCCTGACCTCGAGGAAGGGAGGGCAAGTAAAAAAAAAAGAAAAAAGGAGATCAATAAAGTATTAAAATACAATTATTACATTATTACTGTAAGAGAAACCTATGCTAAGTTAACGATAAACATTACTGTTCTGATAGTAATGCACGTGTTTGCTCTGCTGTGGCTGATGTGTCTTCCTCTGTGGTTCTGTGGCTGTCCAGACCGTAGAGTTTGATGAGGGCGCAGGTGCCGTGCTGAGGATCCAACCGCTCAGAGCGCCCCGAGATGAGAACATCTACGAGTGTGTGGCGCGTAACAGTGAAGGAGAGGTGTCTGTCACTGCAAAGCTGTCCATTATCAGAGGTGAGACACACACACACACACTATCTCCATCCTTTTCCACTTGAGTGGTGCTTTCCTTTCACGTGCACACACCTGATTTCTCGCGTCGTCCCTGGTTCCCTGGGCTGTCAGTTGTAGATGTGACAATAGAGCCGTGCCACACCCTGCCTCCACAGCAGGCTGCAGTCCACTGTTCTTTTTATAGTCCCTCTGAGTGCGACCGAGCGTGATCTGACCGCAGACAGGGCCAGCTAGCCTACTAGCTAAAGGGTACTTTAGCATCCCGGTTTGCTGTAATCACTGCGCTTCCCGGCTCGACTGAGGGTGTTAATCTAATGTACACTGCCTCCTTGGAGGGAAACTTATCTAATGTGCCGCTCCAACATGCTACAAACCAAAGTTGCAGCATGTGGCTGCGAGCCTGGGATCTGAGCGCTGGCCGTTCGCCCGGCACAGCAGGAAAGGACGAAGGAATAGAGGGATGGCCGCTCAGGCTGTTACTACATGAAGAAAAATCAGGGGATTAGGCCTCGGTTTGGCACACAACACGTATCTGCCAGGGGACATTGAGGAAGAGAAGGAAGGAGGGAGGAAGAGGTCGAGGAGAGGTGAGGAGGAGTGAGATGGAGGGCGAGGAGGTGGGGATAAGTTGAGTAACACAACAGGATGGCGTGAAACAATAGAGATGAAATGAGGTGTCGGAGGATTGGCGGTGGAGGGGGTGTAGAAGCAGGAGATGGATGAGGACTGTGGAGTTGGCAGGGCTGTGTGGTAAGCAGAAGGCTGGTAGCCCAGGGAATAGACTCCTGTCCATCTGTTAGCCGGCCCATCATCTCTGCACACACAGCCCCAATCTAAACCACATTACCACATAAAATACACCTCGAGGGCCAGCCGCTCAGTGTGTGTGCGCCCGTGTGCGCCCGTTCCCGTTTGTGTAAACTTTTCTCTCACTGAGATCTGTGTACCGTGACGTCCGCGGTCTCCACTGTGACAATAGAATCAGCTTTCTTTGATTCCTTCTAATCTGCTCTGTGCAGTAAATACAGTACGGGACTGTGATGAATGAAAGCACCAACCAGAGCTGTTAGTAGCCATGATTGTTTAATTTCTCAAACGCCAGATAAGGACGCACAGATGGGTTGTCACTGTGTATGGTGGGTAATATGATATATACTGACAATATTGTCAACTGACAGATTTTGCCATATGGCATTGGGTGTCCCTTTTAATATCTCAGGGAATATTATGTCATTGCGGGCAATGTTGAAAATCAATGAGCAGGGCTGTTTCATGGCAATTTTATGGATTTTCACACGATTTTTACATCAGTGTAATAAAACGGATTTATTTTTAGGCATTTAATTGGCTGGATTTGACACACGGGAATCATGACTTTCGAGTTATTTCATCCACGAACAATTCAGGGTTCGTACAGGTGCTGGAAATCCTTGAAAACACGATACTAATTTTACTGTTATGTTTTCAAGGTAACAGATAACAACATGCCAGTTGGCCTTGCTTGAAGAAAAAGATAAAAAAAAAAATAAGATTGTATTGAAAAAAGTTATTTGACAAGGGATTGTTTGTGTGATTGTTTTATATTGGATCAACAGTGTTGCATAGGATGCTGACTTTGAAAACAGTGGATCTAAATTCCTATTTAATGATTTCCTTTTAATTATTAATTTCTTTATTTTTTTATTTACTTAAAAGGATCTTTATTAGCTGATGCCTCTGCCACCAGCTAGTCTGTCATCATTTTAATCATATACTGTACAGATACAACAACCCGGCTGTATTACACTTTGTTCGTCACGTCTGCACTTCTGATTGTGTTTCATCAAGAAAGCGGTTGCTACGTTTTGTCAGACATTCATTTCTGACTCTACTTACCCAGTGAGTGGAAGGTTGGGTAAGGACAAATTATTCTCATGAGTTAGTCTCAGGGGCCATCACCAGGCAACAAGAACAAGACATTAACCCATGCATGACCAGCACTGGACTTTGGATCAGCTGCTTTCTTAAATGGTGTTTGAATGAGGATTTGTTATTAATGTTTGTCACCGTGATCATTTAAGGGTGCTGTAGGTTTATATCATATCCATAAATTTACATTATTTCAGCTGTGTTTCTGTGAAATCATGTTTTTTTTCTGTCAACCTGGCATGACAAATGGTTCTAAACAGGGCACAAATTTAGCACCAGCCACCAGCCAAACGCTGGTAAAATATGCAAGTGGCTGGTAGACTTGCTCTGTCCACCAGCCAAAAGAACAATGGTAATCTGGTGAGTGACTTGGAAAAAGTTGAACATTCAGACATTTGGCCTGTGGACAAACAAAAAGTTAATTTTGCATCCGGACTCTGAAGTCTCAGCAGCTATTGGTATTGAGAAGAAGCCGATCAGAGGTGCGGATCAGAGCGTCCAGATTTTGGCTTCTATCAGCCTGCAGTCAGAGACTCATTCAACAAAATGTGAAGCTTTGTGACTGAAGTGGAGATGCACTGATTAGAGTGACATGAGATCATTGCACAACTTTAACCCGATGTATGTTCTGTATGGCATATTATTTATTATCCACCATAAATTCTCTGAATGAACTGGTTGATAACATTGTGGCATAATAGGTCTAAATTATGATTGACTAGCTACGATGGCTAGGCTAACTTTTGAGCCATGTTAGCTATGACAAGCTTCATTATTAGCCTTGGATACATCACCCAGGATATATGAAATTAGTTTTCATACGCAGTGACAGTCTGACAGTGGGCTGACTTTTGAGTGGCACCTGCCATCAGGGAACGACATGTGCCAGTGGAGCACGAGTGTCATATCACCATTGTAGACACACGTGCCACTCAACAAGCGTCATACCACTCTACAGATCTGCATATGCAGCTGAACCAGTAGAATACCATCAGCCACTTTTCGATCTTGGTGCTAATGACTGATTGGCTGGCAACCGGAATCATCCGGTCAGCGTCAGACATCTGATTCTTTACATGCATGTGCCAGATGATGGTTCACGTCATGCACACAGGGACACAGACAGTGACATCACAGCCATATTCACAGCCAGGCGCACACACATGCTAGCATGTCATCTGTGTTAACAGACAACAGGATAAAGAGAAGAGAGACAAGACCACAAGGAGACGGAAACAGCTGAGCAGCTAATGTTAGCTAGCAGCGTACTACTGTTCACAGACTGGCACAGACAGTCTCGCTGAACAATAAACAATAATAAACAACCCCAAGCCTTCTGCTTTTGTTTTTCCCACCGCAATGCATCACTAATGCAAGCTGTTGCACCACGTCAGTCTCTGTTTTGTTTACATCAGTTTTCCCATGAGATCACGTGAGATCACATTCTCCATGAGGTCTCATGAGATCTCGCTCCCTCTGGTACGTAATCTGAATAATCAGGCCTGGCAGTAATCTGGAGCACTTCTGAAGAAAATGTAAAAGTTATTTATGAGTCAGTGTTTTATTATGAATGTGCAGTTTAATTTTCCATTAAAGAAAAGTTACAAAAAGTTTTAATTCTGTCAATTTTAGTTCGTAGAAAGACAGTCATTTGGAATTGGCCAAAATTGCAGTTGGCAGGTCAGACTTTTAAAAAGTCATAACTGGCAAAGAAAATTGCAGTCATTGCATCTCAACGAAGAAGCTCATGTTTGACTTCTCTGATTCGTTTTTGTATGTAAAAACACTTTTGACTTTTTAATCAGAGAACCAGATATTTTCTAGCACAGTTGCTCATCTTTTGTACTGATGATTTTATGCCCATCAAAGTGTTGGAAGTGCTCCAAATGCCTGTCACCTAACATATAGAAAAATAACAGGACATTTACTTCTAGACACCTCCTCCCACTTCACAACTCTGTCGCTGGAAAAAGTATAACTCACTGCTATTTGACAGTGTGCCTTCAAAGCTGCACACCCCTGCAATCGACTATATGCTGAGTGATACACCGTATGATAGATCAAGTCATCCAAGGATGCTGTTAAGTGCACAAAAGTCTGCAAAAACCGTGTTTGGGTCAGTCTTTCCAAAACACGGTTCATTGGAGAAAATGTCCGCCGACCACTGAAGTAGAAAGGAGGCTTTCCATTACTGCCCAAACCACTGAAAAGTCTTTTCATCCCCTGATGTGTTTCATCTCATCATCTTGTATAATGGTTGACCGACACTAATAGCAGTGTTGTACAGTGTTAGGGGCTTGTGGTTGGCCACAGGATATGGGCTGCTGCTCTATAGGCCGCCTAATGGATGGAGATGTGGTAGGTTATGGTCAGGGAGATCATCCTTTTTGTGCCTTCACCATCACCATCACACATGCCCCCCCCTCCCTTCCCCATCCTATTACCTCCTCCTCTTCCTCCTGTCTCCATCTTTCTGTCTTTGACTCCAGCAGCCTCTTCTCTGGCTCTCAGCAATGTCCGTTTCTAATTTCTTCTCTCTTGTTTTATTCATTCTTTCATTTTCTCTGCCATCTATTCAGCCTGACCCTCACTGTCTATCCGGACTCTCTGTCTCCTCGCCTCCCTTTTGCATTTTTACAAGCTCTCTGCCGCTCACCCCATCCGAACCCGCCCCATCCCCTTTTCCACCCAAACTGCTCTTTTCTATGGACACTGCAGTTGTGTTGTTCCGCCTCCAGGAGATGTGAATATCTGCAGTTCTGCATGTTTGAAAAACCTCTGGTGGGCGAGAGATTCTCATCACTGCAGTTGTGTATATACAGTATGTGTGTGTGTGCGCGCATGATTGTGTATGTGGGTGAATGCATGCACATGGATTTCTTTGTTTATGAGTGTGTGCATGTGCATATCTGTGTGTGTGTACGGCTGGTTTGTGCAGAGTAATCCTGATTATACTCACCTCCCAGTGTCCCATTTTTGGAGAAAAGGGAGGCGAGGGATGGGGGAGGAAGAGGGGGGAGATTGGGAGAGAAGGGGGAGGAGAGATGTTCTGCCACCACGGCAAACACCCTTCAAATGAACAACAGAGTCAGATCAGTGATTCCCCCCAGGCGTCTGCTGCATTGGCAGGCCGGCGGCTCAAGCAGCATTTCAGTCTGGAAACAACTGAGAGTATCAACTCAGCCTGCAAGAGGATTACACTCCTTCAGTGGAGAACCGGCTCTTTCATCATATATACCCCCTCATCTTCTCTGTTTTTTACTCCCTCCTTCCTTTTTTTCCCCATTTTTCTTGCAGTCTATTCTTCTTGTATGTTTGTATGTAATAGACTGTTATATGTGGGATCACCATGTTTTGTGTTCTTAGTCTCTGGCTGCTCAGTCTCACAGGAGGAGAGCCAACGTACACTCTTAGAAATAAGGAACCCCAAAAGGGTTCTTCCTGAAGGACTGAGGTTCTACCACCTTTTCACTCAGAGAACCTTTTTTGGAAGAAAGAATTATTCAAGGATTTAAACAATCCTCAAAGAACTTGGTCATCAAGGTTTTTTTTTGTACCATAATATGAAAAGGTTCTGTGGGTTCTAGATAAAACCCTTCGAATATGACAGGTTTATTGACAGAACCCCATGGCACGTTCTAGATAGAACCTTTGGAATATAATATTTATGAAACCCAGTGAATAGAAAGGAGTTCTCAGTAAAACCCTCTGGATGGGTTTTAGATGGAACCTTGGAATAGGAAAGGGTTCTGTGTAGAAGCACTGGGTGGGGTTCTAGCTAAAACCCTCAGAATCTAAAGGGTTCTAGTTAGAACATACCCTAAGTGGGTTTTACATTAAACCCTTGAAATATAAATGTGTTCTTGATAGAACCCCCTGGGTGGTTTATAGATGAAACCCTTGAAATATAAAAGGGTTCTTGATAGAACCCCATGGGTGGTTTATAGATGAAACCCTTGGAATGCGAAAGGGTTCTTGATAGAACTCCATGGGTGGTTTATAGATGAAACCCTTCAAATATAAAAGGGTTCTTGATAGAACCCCTTGGGTGGTTTATAGATGAAACCCTTGGAATATAAAAAGGATCTTTTTAGCACCCTTGGAAGGTGCAAAGGTTCTAGATAGATAAAGTGTTTTGGTTGGAACCTTTCACAGATGGTTCTAGGTATACCTGTTTGTAATAATATAATAACTTAATTTATATATCACCTTGGAAAGTTTAAAAAGTGCTTTGACAGACAAAGCAAAAGAGCAGGATAGGTGGCGTGTTGGGCTCTAGGTAGAACCCTTTGAAAGTTGGAACCTTTAAGGGTTCCACCAGGAACCAAGAAGGGTTCACCTCTGGGGAGAAGCTGAAGAGTCCTGCATGTTCCCAGTTAGAAGCTTTATTTCTGAGAGTGCAGGGCTGAGGCTGGTGGGGACACATGTGGGTTTTTGGTGGGACTGATGTACGATGCTCAGTCTGATTGGGCTTTGTATTGTGATGTATTATCATAAAGGTCCATTAGCATTTAAAGTGCTCCCCCTCAGCCCTCCTGCAGTCTATAAGAGTCAAAGCATTACAGCCTCTGAAGACTGCTGAGCGCTGGCAGATTAATCCTGAATCAGGCTCCCCGAGATCGGCTTTTATTCAGACTTCTTTCATGCACGGGGCCGTTCCCAGCTGAAATGAACTGAAAGATGAATAGGCAACCTGTTTCTTAACCAGGACAAATGATAATTTTCTGCGTGTTTGTGCGCATGTGTGTACATCTGTGTTTGGGCGACTGAGGGAAACACAAAGAGGGACAGGAAACGAAAACCTGGATTCATGTTTGTTTGTTTGCATCATATGCATTATGTGTTTGACTTTGTGCGTGTGTGTGTGGGTCTGTATGTCCTAGTATTTCTGTGTGTGTGTGTGTGTGTGTGTGTGTATTTGCACGCGGATGCATGAATTGCATATTTGCCCAGATTCGGTTGGCTCCACCAACTGGTTTTGGGCACAGGGCCTGATTGCCCTTCTGCAAACATAACCAGGCCAACATTTACGCTCTCAACCTCTTGATACACACAAATACACACAAACACAAAGCTCCGGGGAACAATGCTGCTTGGTCCTTGCCAATGTTCCCCCAAACGCTGTTGACACACACTGTGTTTATACACACATGGCGCATTTTTCCATAGGCTGTCTTATCAATTTAACCAGGAGATGAAAAATAAGCGGTACTTTTGCGCAGCAGTGTTTGTGTTTGATAAATGATTCATTTGGTGAAAAGTGTGATCAAGGCCATGCCCGCAGTATCTATTTCAAGCAGCCGCTGACTCATCCAGGAGCGGGGCAGAATACCTGTAGCTCTCTATTCTCCTCTCCAGTGAACTGTACTTCAGTGTCCAGTCTGCTGGTTTATCTTTATCTGCAGAGCGGAGTTATAGTCCGCTGCTGGGTGGATCTCTCTGTCTATCTTTCACTGGTTCAATTTTGTTCATGTTGGCGCTCATTACAGAAAAAATACACTGCATGTGGAGTTTCTAAGAGGATGTGAAAGGTGTGAAAAGCTAATTTCACCACTGTTATTCATGAACAAAGCACCAAAATGGTTGATAAGACTTGTCTTCATTATGGCTCTTGACGTAAAGACAGCACCGACGTGCAGGTGCCAACGTGATATCATGCTACCAAGAATAGCATAGATGATGAACAATTGATCATTGATTGTGTCTTAGCACAAATGCATAGATAGATAGATAGATAGATAGATAGATAGATAGATAGATAGATAGATAGATGGGGAGACTCAGAGTTTGTTCTAAAGTAACAAAAACACAACAATTCTTATTTTCAGGTGATTGTAAACTAATGAAACACACTTAATATCAATATTATATTCAATTTCTGTCATATTCTGCAAATAAATCCCTGCGAATCTTGCACACAAAACCTTTAACCAAGCTGAGGACAATAATTTACTGGTTCCATCTTCACAAATGTGGAGAAATGCTGCTTAGAACTGTTGTTAAATATATACGGGCTTTGAATTTGTGGTCATACAAAACAGGCATGTCAAAGAAATCACCTCAGGCTCTGGGGAGTTTCGATGGGCACTTAATTGAAAATTAACCTCAATTAACTATAATTATAATTACATTTTAACCCCAAACAACAGACATGAAAAACAATATTATTTACCTCTCTAAAATATATTTAATAGTAATACTAAACTTTATTTGTATATTACCTTTCATACAAGAAATGCAGACTGAAGTACTTTACAATAAAGAAATTACATGCACCAAGTGCTTCAGATTAAAAAGGAATAGAATGTACATAAAAACTGGGAAAGAATGCCAAAATTAATGGAAAATGAGATGGAAAATAAAAGGCACTTCATAATAATAGTAAATAGATAAATATAAGAACAGCATGCACAGAATGCATCTTGACACTGACATGAAATTAAACATCAGAGATAGAACGGCGTAATTATAATGTACAACTGGATGGAGAATAAAACCCACTTGATAATACTAATAAAGGAAAGATAAACAAAATAAAGATGAAAATGATAGAATGCATAACATAATTGGAAAATAAAACCCTCTGAATACTAATAATAGAGTACATAAAAAGCATAAAATCAAGTACCATCATTGTTTTCGTACGCTAGTGTCTAATAAATCTGTCCATCCATTCATCCATTCATCTCTCTCCCTGTTCCTCCTCCCTCTCTCAGTGATTCAGCATTGATAAAGACCTGACTGGAATACAGATCTAGACCCCCCACAAACACACACACACACACACACGCGCGCGCGTGCGTACATGCACACGCCTCGAGCCCGCTGCAGTGGCGTGCTCTAATTAACAGCCAGGGAGTCCATGTAGTTGTAGCCGGCAGGGTGATAAAAAGACCATCTGAACCCTCTCAGGAGAGGGGTGGGGTTGTGGGGAGGGCGGGGGGGAGGGGGGGAGGGGGGGAGCAGATGTAGGCCTAGCATATTCTTCCCCTCAGGGGAGCTCGCCTCCTGACCTCCCCATCGATCTCCCCCCTCTTCTTCCTTTTCTCTTCCTCATTTTTTCGTCAGTGGCCGTACGGCTGGCCTCCATTCAGGTGGATCATTAGCATTGATCAGTCGGGGATGGTGGACAGGCGGAATTAGGTGGATGCAGGGGGGTATCTAGTCCCCTCCTCCCACTTTGGGTCTCCCTTGGCTGATAACAGATGTTTGGATTGTGGCCTTATTGCCACCTGAGATCCAACTAGGGGAGGGTAATATAATCTAAAATTTATATCACAGTCAGTTTTGTTTGTTGAGTTTTTTACGGTTCCAGTATTATCAAGGTATTCAAAAAATAATAAGAGCTACAACTACATTTCACTCAATTGGCAATGTGAGGTAAACCGTCTCAAAATATAAAAAAAAAAACAGATGTGTTTATTGGCTCCAAATTCCTGTGGACCACCGTGGGGCCTTACATTCGAAAAAATATGGACTGTAGATAAATTACCATCATCACCACAAGGCATTTTGCAGTTCGAGGCTGGTTTACAAAGCTTCTGAAAGGAATATAATCACACCAGAGCTGGTGTTACAAAGCGTTAGCATTACCTTAATGTTTTCCTGCTCTTGCTTTCCTTTCTGGAGAAGCTACAGTGTTTATTAACAAACTGTACATTTGCTGCCAGCCTGACAGCTGCTCGTTCACTTTCCCTTGCACGCTGCACACACTTTCACACTGCCCTATTCCTTAAAGGAGCTACGCTATGTTTATGACAGTGTCCTTTAATGAAGTCCCCAAAGGAATATGTTGCTTTGTCGTCACGGTACGAAAAAAATCCATACCATCACAGTCCTAAGTGAGCATGGCAGTCACCGGTATACCGCCCACCTCTAGCTCTAACCACAGCTTTGAAAATCAACATGGTCACCAGACTCTCCTCCGAGCTTTGATTTGCTCTCGTCTTTCGTGGCATCTCTCCTCTCCTTCCTCCCCTTCAGCCCACCGCCATCAGCAGCAGCTTGACATTCCTATCTGACGGGGTCTCTCCAAACCTGATGACTGTGGAAAGAGAGGAGGAAGAGAGCGATAGATCCTATCTCCACTCAGCCTCTCATCCCCTGCGCAGAGTGTGTGGAAACAGATGGTACACGTCTGTCATGTGGTTAGGTAGCAGGGGGCCCGGAGGAGGAGAGGAGCCGAGGAAAAACACACAGACAGTTGATGCGGCCGCGCTCTGCGTCTCGGACTGTGTTTGGCTCCACATTTGTCAGTGATGGCGGCCTTGGTGTTAGCTAACTTTAAGGGATTTTTTGTCGCGCTTGATTATCAAGAGGCTCCTGTGGGTTTGATTTATTAGCCGAGGAAATTACCATCTTGGTAATTGCTTTGCTGCTGTAGGAAAGTGGAATATATAATTATAGTTGCAGGTATGGGGGAGGTGTCGGTGTGTATGTGCGAGAGAGATAGAGTGGTTAAAAGGGTAAGGAGAGGAGGAAGCAGGAAGCCTGATGGATGCTTGATTACGTGTCTGGCCATCTGGACTGTTGTCACCGAGCTGCTTAATCCCATTCACCAGAGAAAGTGTGTGTGAATGTGTCTGTGTGAAGTGGAAAGCAACTGCTTTTCTGCGTGTGCACACCCTCATTTTCCTGGATGTGTGTGTGTGTGTGGACGTGTCTCCGTACATTATTCCACACATCGCACAAATCTGCAAAGATGCTAATAAGAACATAACTATAGAAACAAATATGTACATACACACACACACACACTTATCCACTGCCCCCCCGACGTAATCAGACATATCCAGACACATCCCAGATCGGCCTCTCTAATCGTTGGTACATTTTAACAATTACTGCTAACAAGTCCTTATTACCCCCAGTGCCCTGCCCCTCCTCTTGATCCCAGCTTCTAATTGCTGCTGCTGTTTCTGAGCAGCTCTCTGCATAGTTATTAGACAGGAATCATTACCACCACAGAGCCACACCACGGAAAACTCACAGTTCACTGCCACTGCCACCAAACACCTGTGTTTCTAGGTTAGCAGTGTACCGCATGTGTATGTGTGTCTGTCTGCTGGCTGTGTTTATAGCCACGTGTGTGTGTGTGTGTGTGTGTGTGTGCATGTGTCGGCACTTAAGTAACTCCTGCTGACTAGGCGGTATGTTTATACTCCTGTAGAAATGGCCTGTCACACACACACACAAACACACACACACACACACACACACACACACACACACACACACACACACACACACACAGTATAACCTAGCTGTGTTTCTGTGTTCCCGCCTACTAGATCACCTAATGACAAGCTAGCTGCAGGAACCAACGCGCTGCTTTGATGAGGAAGGGTATAGTGGCTCTGCTGTCCTCGCCAGTATCTCTACTTTCAAGGGTCTGCAGATGTTAAAGGCGGGGGAACAGTGGCTCTCACATCACTCTGTGTGTGTGTGTGTGTGTGTGAGAGAGAGAGAGAGAGAGAGAGTGTTATATTTCACCACAGAAGAAGGAAAGTACAGAATGAATGCATGGCAGGGCTGACTGTGCCTCTGTGCAGTCAGATAAACCAGCCGTTTGTGTTTAAACTGTCAAACCAACAAAAATAAGAAGAACACACATTTGTTCATATTCAATCATAGTCGTTTCTGCACATTTAATATCTATTGATTGACAGACATTGATAGACTGTGCATATGAATATATTTACATTTATTGGTATATTCTTATACACTCGTTAACTCATTTCAGACATCTGGTGCAGATTTACAGCCAGCAGCTCAGCGTTTACATCATTTTTTATTTATATTCACTGCAAAAATAAAAAATAAAACCTGTTTGTTTTAACTTAAAAAAAGTTGAGGTGATTTTGTCAAAACCGAACTTTTTGAATCAAATAAACCTGATATTAATTCAGTTGTACTTGAGAAAACATGTTTTAACAAGATTAAGATACTAAGTTGAACCAACAACTCTGTAATCATATTGATGAACATCGCAAATAAAATTAATTTGCTTTTACATTTCTCAGTTTGTTCCAGGATTGTCACAAAGACAATATGCTGCCAGTTTTAAATGTAAGGAGGGCGGGACTGAATTCAGTATTAGCTATCATCATGTTTTACAGCTTTTCGAGTATTGGAAAAAAAACAAACAACAACAACCATGACATATTAGTGACACACAGCAAGTTTTTCGTCATACATATTTTCTTCAAACTATTAAAAAAGAATGGTCCAAGAATTTTAACTCTCATACGATGCATGCTGGGAAGCTGAGGCACTGATCATGTTTTTGTCCAGTTCTTTGGTTCATGAACAAATACCTGCAAAAATTAATGACATTTCCATCAGCTGCACTTGTTATGTTCACTTCATTTATTTTATTTATAAGGACGACATTTCTGTAAAGGTGCCACTGTTGGCCAGCTGGCTTGTTTTCAACCTCAGTCCTTTGCTTTTTGTGTGAACTGCTAATTAGCATTTGACAGCATTATGACCAAGCCAAACTAAGGTGGTAAACATTGTACCTGCTCAGCATCTGTTGCTGTGAGCATGTTAACAAAGTATGCGTCACAGAGGTGCTATCATTATTGTGATGGCTTGATATAAATTTTGAGTTAGGACTGGGTGATAATCCTGAAAAATTGATCAGGATAAAATGTTTCATTTAAGTCATTATTGATTATTATTGATAATATTAAAGAAAAAGTTGATTTCAACCACTTTATTTTGAATTTAACCTCATCATTTGTCAAGACATCTTACTGCTAATGTTCCAGATACATGTCACTACTGTTTTATTGCCCCGGCCTGTTTTGAATGCTGCTAGCATCTGTAAAATCTGAATACTTTCTTTCCTTTGTCTGCATCCTTCCAGAGGACCTGTTGCCATTGGGTTTCCCCAGCATAGACATGGGTCCCCAGCTGAAGGTGGTGGAGCGGACGCGGACGGCCACCATGCTGTGCGCTGCCAGCGGCATCCCTGACCCAGAGATCTCCTGGTTCAAAGATTTCCTGCCCGTCGACCCCAGCGCCAGCCAGGGCCGCATCAAACAGCTCCGGTCAGGTGAGACAGACGACGATCATTTCATCTGAAAATACGTAAACAAGCAGTGCATCTAAAGCTTAGCATCGCTATCAGGTAAAATCCCTGTTGCTCTAAATTTGGTGATTATCATGTTTTAATTAGAATTGAGGGATTACATGCTCCTCTCTGAGTTTATCTACATCCTTTGGGGGTGTAAAACCTTTTTAAAGCCAATTTCATAAAAGGATAATTGTGCCGTCCTTAAGCCAAGAGAAAAAAAAATGCTGTTTTTATTAACATTTGGGAGAAAAGATTATAAAAAGATGACACTTTAAAGGCCAAATCTCTTTCCATCGTGGATCTTAAACATCCAAAAACACAGCAGCATCAATGTAAAAAAAGAGTCTTATACTTTTTACAAGTGGGTTGAAAAAGTTCACAAACAATTATAAAGTAAATCCACTTTGAAGTACTTAATATAATAATCAATCTGCCCCAAAACAACCATTATTCTCTTTTCTCAGACCTCAGAATCAATAGCTACAGAGATGGGAGTTTCTGCACATTATTTAACTGATGCTCCTCTTATCTTTTGACCCGCCCAGACTGAAATGGTGTGAAATGAGCTCAGTGTCTTAAAATCTGAATCTAAGATCACATTGCCAGAGACATTAATAGGCAGGGAAGCTTTCTAAGCTGCTAGAGAGGGAGAGCGGGGAAAATGTGTGTAGTGCGTGCGAGCGTGTGTGTGTGTGTGTGTGCAGACGGATCGAGGGGTGAATACAGAAGAATCACACATTGCGTTTAAGACAGTTTGTTCAGCTTTGTTTATGCTCTCCTGTATAGATGATACAGTGTCTCCTGGAGTAGGCAGACACGTATTTTCTCAGCCGTTCTCACTCAGTCGTCCTCAGGGGGGATGAAAGTGATGGTGAGGCGAAACCATTTTGTTGTTGCTTCATCCATATTCTCTGCGCTCTTCCGTCCTGCCGGCCCCGATGTCTCCCTGCTGTCAGCCAGTATCTTTCACTGATCACTAGTGCCCTTCGTAAACCCAGCGTCTGCGTCTCCGTTTGCAGAGTCTGCCATTTAGACGCCATTTAAACTAATTTAAGAGTCTCGCATTCTTACGTTTTTAGTTACTGTTGCTACACCTGTCAAACTTTCTGCTCTTGCATGGCAGTGAAACCAGATTTAATCCTGAAGTTCTTAGTAATTTTTGCAACAATGGGTCCCTGAAGTCACACAGAAATAGAGGAAAGCAGCTTCACATTTCAATGATTGCTGATTTTTCTGTCTGAAGTGACGAATATAACTATAGGTAGATCGCTATAGGCAGCCAATTATTGCCCACGCTAGAAGACTTTTAAAAGACTAAAGTCTGGCACCCTCTCACTCAACCGGAAGAGACTGGCCTGATTCGGTTGGATTAGGAGTAATTTTCAATCTGACAGAGAGGGGTGGTGTAAACCTTTGATAATCCATTCAGTAGGAAAATAATAATCACAGAAATGCTTATTCTGATCGCTTCTCTCTGGTTGGAATAAATATATTCTTTCTGCACATGTCTGAGGGACAAAAACGTGTCGGTGGCAAAACAGAACTGCTCAGTGGCGGATACAACTTTTTCTGTTAGAAACCTTAAAAGGTTTAAAGATGCTAACATTGTTCCCAGGATACGATGTAGCTGGCAAACTGGAACAACTTCTTCTTTTGTTAGCAGATTAGATGCTTCAGCAGCAGACGGAACCAGTTTGCGCAAGTCAAAAAAAGTTAGATTAGCGCTTCGGGGCATCAGATAAAATCAGATTCCATCAGTTAAAATCCACTTTTGCTACTTTTTTCAAATGTAATCTGGGCTGAATATAGCTACTTATTTTTTATAGTCTGATAAGGTATTATATATACCTTATCATTATATGTATTATAGGTATTATATGTAATCTGTTACTACCCACCTCTGGTCATAGATCACAGAGAGTGAGATTCCCTGTTCTGCTCCTGGTGGAAATTTACAAGAAGAAAAACTGTTGAATATTGGAGCAGGTGAACCAGAAACACATGAAAGGGTCTCAGATATGCAGTTGAAGGCTACATAGCATATATTATGCAAAGCCACATGTCCCAGGCAAAAATTAAAATGCAGAAGACATGGACATAAAGATGCAGCACTGCTTTGTATTGTCACGTAGAGCTACTAATCTTAGTGTTATAGTGCCGCATGAAAAGGAAAGTGTGAAATCAAAGTGTTATGTTGTTCTAATGTTTCGATTTGGACGACGCCGCAGAAGTTAAGCAGCAGAGGTTAGATTTATGCTTTATTGTTTGTAATTTCACTTTTACAAGAGGAAAGGCTTTTAGGATGTAGATGTACTGGTTGGCACACATAATGCTATTACGGTTAACGAGTTTGGCTGGAGTTCCTGGAATGTAACCAAATCCAATAAAGAGCAGGACAGAGTCGCTAACGTTAGTCCAAACTGTGATACAGGATCATCTCTCACACGGCGGGGTAATACCATACAGTCGCTGTTCCGGTCCCGATTCTGGATGGGGCTTTTGCTGATGTAACCTGTAATCCTGACAAAATAATGTAACGTCAATAACGATGTGCTCCATAGCCCCTGAAATAACTCTGTTGGTAGTCAGCTAGTTTGCAGAACATGTATATTTCTGCAGTTTACATCAGCAAACACACATTTACTGTTTAATCCAGGACTTTCCAAAATTTTTGAGGTCAGTGACCCCCACACTAGGTGCATATTAGACAGACTGTCAATTTGAGAGGATTTTTGTCTTAAAGAATCCTCTCAGATTCATTTTTAGGTTTAAAAATAATAAGGTTATTGTAGTTAATCAATGATCATTATAATTTACACTCAGTGAAATCAGCCAATCCTATTCCTGGCTGTGCCAACTTCCAAAAAAATGTGATAAAAGTTAAAATGTTATATTCCTCCTTTCGCCCAGAACCCCTGCAACCCGTACAAGGACCCCTGCTGGTCCCTGGACTCCAGTTTGAAAGCTCCTGGTTTAATCAGTTCTTTACAACTTTGCTTTTGTGCTTTTGGGTTGCACGAAAAAAGATAAGGCTCTTTATATCTACTATAAAGCTCTTACCACCCTGCTTCAACATGTGGAGGGATCCAAAGCTTGTCAGGTCTCGTTACAGCCGCTACGAAACGCTGAGCCGCTGGAGCTCCTGCACCCATCCCAGTATAATTCCCAGTAACCTACCGATGTGTAAAAATGGATACTTACCACTGTGATATACAGAGCGCCTAAAGTGTAATTGCCTCTGCTCTGTGTGAAATATTCTGCAGTGGGTGTGGGTGGTATTTGGTGTGGGACCAGCCGTGCTGCTGCTGCACGGAGGCAAGCGAGACAAAAGATACTCTCACAAAGAAAAACAAAAGACTTTCAAAGTCCATCGGAAACCTCAGGAACACGCCAGAGGCAGCAGCGTAGTGATTGTTTTATAGATCCCTAATTACGATAAACACTATGCAAATGTTTTTCTATTCTCCGCTCATAATTTATGAGAAATTGCTCGTGGCCTTGAAGCTACAGAGTAAAAAAGCACCTCCCTGAAATCGCTTCATGCCTCTTGAAACAATAGTTTTTGTTTACTATTTTCTTTCTTAGTAAGTACAGTAGATTTTCATTGGTGTACAGTGAAGAAAATACTTATTTTTGTAGCCCTAAAAGTGTAAATGATTCAACAATCTATCATGATAAGTTTCACATGGTCTGCTCTGAGGCTCATTTTGTCCCCTGCAGGGTGTCACACAGAGACATGACACTGATTCACCGGTACAGAACGTTAGGCCACATATCACATCAATGAAACACTAGCAAGACAAATGACTCAGTGAGATTCACCGCACCGCTTTAATAGGATTTCAAATCACCAAAAGCATCACAAAGCTGCACAACAAAATGCACTGTATAATGAACCAAACACTGCAGTGAAATGACTTGGAGGAAATCAATTACACCTGAGCTAGGCACAAAATAGCACCGAGATGCGTTATGGATGAAACACTCCTTTAAGATCTGTTTAATGGGGGCGCCTTCCAAGCAGTGCCTCTGATTTAGTGGACGGCTGCCAGCTCTCGTTGGACCGCGGCCAGGGATCTGTTTTGGGCCACAAACATTGTTTTCTCCCCGTCTTTCCTTTTCTTTCTCTGTTGGGTCTTGGAAATATTTTTATGGCCCATATGGGGCGGGATGAAAAATGATATTGAGAATGACTGCACTCAAATCCCACAAAAGACGACTCCTAGCCATTTCACAGCCCATAAGTATCCATCATCTGTGGCGTCCTCCCACCGCACGCAACTGTCCAAACGGTGGCCGCTGACAGTCATGCGAGCGCACCTATAACCTGCATGTTTTCCTGGGGGTGGAAACATATGGCGCAGTATAGCGTTGAACTTCTCCTGACATCTTTATACCTCAACCAAGGCCTTCATCTATTTTTCTTTGCCATCTGCTGCACCAGTTTAGATGTGCGTGAGGAGAACCACGACAAGCTCTGACATTTGGGACCGAGAGCTGGAGAGTTTACCTAAGCACTTAACAGCCTTCGTAGACCTCCTCTCTAACAGATGGCGGGCAATATGGACCCTGAGGTTGACTGCTGGGTAATGGATGGACCTGTCTCAGCTAAGAGCTTAGATCTGATCAAAGGTTGTGCTCATGGTAACGGTCACAGTTTGGGTCACTGTAACTAAAGCAAAGACAGAAACCATGAAGACACGCTGTACTTTCTTTAATTCAAGTGCATTCAGTGCCCTTGATATTTTGACTGACCAAACAAGCACAGTTTGTTTTTGTATCACAGGCAACTCAAAATAACTTTTTATTGAAGGCAGATTCTCTCAATAGGGGTGACTCAAGATGTGACTTGTGGATCATAAAATTTCTCTGTCACAGAGGTTATTTTTGGTCTTGTTTGTTTTCCTATCTGTTAGTCAGCAGGATATCTCAAAAACAGATTTGAATGAAATTTGGTGGGGAAATTAGGACAGTGGCCAAAAAAACAAATGATTCGTTTTTGGTTAAGATCCAGGATTTTTTTTTTTTTTTTTTTTTTTTTAAGGATTTCTTAAAATGGCAAATGACTAACCGTTTTTACAGATCGTGTTTGTAGACTGACAGGAAACGTGGAGTTAAATATTGTTTGTTCTGGGAGTTATTATTACTTATTTAGTTGTTGAATCCATTTTTATGACTGTAGTATACATCTTTAAGGAATGAATATAGGACAGCAACTTCACAATGAATCTATTACTGGTTAGGTCTGCAAACTGTCAGTAAATTGTGAAAAATGCCTTTCACAGCTTCCTACAGCCTGAGGTGCCAGCTAACATCGTCAAAATTCAAATGAAAGTGAATGTATTGAACTCACTGTTATGTAACGTCAGAATGATAGATGGGGCAATTTAGCAAAAAAAAAAAAAAAAGACTGAAAATTGTTGCAAATGTTTAATTTTCTGTCAATCTGTTTACAAACGGACTGATCATTTTAGGTCTAAATGAACTGACCCTTCCTAAGTCCCGCCCCTTTTTGCTCTGTGCTCCAATAATAGTTGAGAACCTCGGTCAGCGTTCTCCTTTCCTGTTTCTTATGTGCTAAGGTTGTTTATGTTGAATAGAGAACCCAGTTTTGAAGATTATATGTTTTTGCTCAGGGACCTGTAAAAGCAAACACACATCTTAACTCCAGTGTTTGCAAATGCTAGCTAATCAGCTAACTAATCATTGCTAATAAAGCAATTGCTAACTAATCAGCTAGCTAGGTGGCAAGTGTTTTGCTAACTTTAGCTATGAGATGTAACTAGTTGAATATGTTGAGTTGCATTAGCCAGCTAGTCAGCTAGCATTTTGCTAACATTTACAGGTCCCCAGAAACATCTTTTGACCATTTTTTCAACATAGATGAGCCACGCATGTAGCAAAGTTGACTGGGGTTGCACCAGGTACCAAGTTTGCTCAACTGTTATTGGAGTACTCAGCAAAAATGGGCGGGACTTAGGAAGGGAATGCTCACTATTATTATATAACAGTTAACATTTTTGTATTCAGCTGCCAGGAAGAATAACAAAAACCTGATTAAATTATAACTAGTGTGCAAATGAGCTTGTTTGATCCCATCGGTTTATTTTTAACTGTTTTAAGTAAACATGTTGTGGTAAAAATAGCGTCTGCCTGTCCTGATTGTTGTGCGGTCCCCAGTTAAAAGTTAATGCCTCACCTCGTGGGAGAGACATGGAGTCCAGGTGATCTGTTTGACCTAGATGTTCTGGCAGAGCTATCAGGTTAGCAGCAGTATCTGTTGTCATCTGATCGTCCGAGTCTCTGCCCAGCAGACATAATATACCGTCCGCGATTTCACAGCGGCTCAATTTACTGAAGTCACATCTCATTCTGGGTCTGTCAGCAGCTTCCAGACTCACTAACAAACTGCTCTCGCTCTCCCTCTTCCTATCTGTTATCTTTCACTTTCTCTTTTTACAGCTGTTTGTCCTGCTTTTGCACCGCGACTGTCATTAAGTTTGTCCACTGCCAGCTATCCGTCCACGCTGCATGTTTATGTTGCTGATCTCTGCATATATACCGAACGACATGTATGATAACAACATGTTTTGCATAAAAGAAGATTTCAATTGCCGATTTAAAATTTGTGCTGATGGTTAGCCATATGAACTGCTTCCAGCTGTCAGATGAGTTCTTGTTTGCAGAGCTCCACCTGTCCAGCTCCATCTCTCCTCCGCTCTGTCTTTCCCTCGCTTCTCCTTCTGTCTCCGCCGCTTTCTGGAGAGGAGGCTCGGCTTGTGGAGCAGATAATTTATTCCTGTTTATCTCCCAACTCTGCCCCGTACCACGGGGAAATGAGAGATGGAAAAATAGAGAGAAATAGGAGGGCACGAGCTGTTTTCCCTTTCATGTAATGCAGAAGACAGAAGCAAATGGATGACAGCTCCAGCTAGCAGGGCCTCAGCTCACTAAACATGCTCAAACACACAAAAATGCGCTCTTGTGCCCCAGCTGTGTGAGCGTAGCAAGTCAAACTTTCACCCTGCTCGGAGCATCCAAAAACACGCTGTTTAAACTTCTGCATGTACTGATCAGCTCCTGTGTAGTTTGCAGAATCACACACAGACGCACAAACTGTCTCTGTGAAACCTTTTAGTGCTTAACTGGCCATGTTTTTAAGATTTAATCACTAAAAGCCTTTTTTGCCATTAGGATAACACCATGTGTTTGTGTCTGCAGTGGTGGAAAGTAACCAGTAAGTACACCGACTTAAGTAGTAGGTTTAATGTTTAAGTACCTCTGTTTTTCTTGAATATAAAGTGGCAACTATAATGATTGTCTTTTTTATGTTCTAACCTATTGTTTTCTTTCAGTTGGTCTGAAAAATGTCAGAAAACACATTCAGTCAAGGGTGATATTTTCATGCCATATTTTGCCCGACCAGCAGTCCAAACCCAATGATATTCTGTTTATAGTGATACTAAAACAATTAACTGATTAAATAACAGTAGTTAAATAATTAATCAACTTATATTTGCAGCTTTATTTAAAGAGGTACTGCGCACTTAAACATGTTGTTTGAGCAATGATATAACTGTACTGCCATGAAAGACATCGATGCTGGTGTTAATATGGACACTTCCCTCCAAATGTATAAAAATTGACATTTCCCGGGTTGAAAATGGCTCAACGCGCCATCTGCTGTCATAAATCAGCCCCTGTCGTTGCAAGTCCAATGCCGACATTGAGTCAACCCTTTAAAGACTCATTTATGTCATTAAAATTTATATTGAAGAAAAGAATGAAAAGTTAAAGTTAGTTTTGAGGTATTTATCACTAACATCTCTGATGCCACTTTAATACAATATACTGTATATGGATGGAATTTAGGTCGTGCTTACATCAATGATGAATTGCGGCAATAATTGTTTTTTTTTTTGTTGTTGTTGTTGTTTGTGTGTGTGTGATTTGGATAAAATTACCCTTTAAAACTTTGACCTCAACCAGCTACAAATGTTACAAGCATCTTAATGCATCATTTATAATAATTCTCTTATATATATATATTCTGCATAATAATTTTACAGTAATTTCACGTAAATTTTATTATAGTACTTTCTGTAATTTTGACTGCAGAGCTTTGACTCTGGATTGCGAATCAGTGTAAGACAGATAGTATATCGTCTCTCTTTCTATACGTGCCTCTATACATCACATGCAGGCCAGATCTCTTTTATCAGTCTCCCAGATGATCTGATACATAACACAGTTCTTTGTGTGTGTGTGTGTGTGTGTTTGTGCGTATGCCTGTATATCTACACGCCTCTGTGTGTGTGTGTGTGTGTGTGTGTGTTTGTGTGTGTGTGTGTGTGTGTGTGTGTGTGTGTGTCATGTGCGTTTTGAGTTGTGTCTTTTTCCTCTCCTCCTGCAGCAGAGTGTAATCCATGGTTTTGTACTTCCTCCTCAGGCTTCATGTCAAAGTCAGTTTCAGATGAGATGAGTGTGACAGAGCAGGCTGAAAGAGCAAAAAAAAAAAAAAATCACTGCTGGTAATTCAAAAGGCCGTTAGCAAAAAAAAAAAAAATCATTTTAAAAAGCAGTAAGAATAGCAACCTGTGAAACAAAAGAGACAAAAGAATACCTGACGAGCGCTGTGTGTAATTATAGCACATTTAGGGAGACACTGTTTACCACGATGGGATCAGGGCAGGAGGATAAAAATTGAGGAGGTAAAAGAAACAAGTTGAGGAGAAAAAAAAAAGCAAAAAGCAAAGAGCATCGTCAGGTTGTTGCCGTGAGGTAAAGCTGTGTTGCTGCTGCCAGTTAACTGCCAAGATAGAAACAGGGTTTCTTCAGAGCGGCAGTGAGCCTGCTGTAGGAATCACTCGCTTGTAAAGAGGTATACAACAAAAGGTCCTTTAAGTGTCATCTGGGTTTATAAAAAGTCATTTTGAGACTTGTTTTTGAGTTTGAAACTTTTTGGAGGAAATTCCAGATTTATAAACGTGGTGCTGTTTCTCACTTTATAGGAAGCGAGAGGGAAAATACAAGTTTCTTCTTAAAAAAAAAACCAAAAACAAAAAAAAAAACAACTGCCGGCAGTGTTTGAATTATATCCCGGCTTTTGGGGAAGCCCTGTTTGTCAGAGGTGGGATGGTACTGTACACATGTGCATGCAGGGTTGTGCCATCCTATGTCCAAAAATATATTATCCATACAAAGAAACAAAAATTATTCACCATTGGCATGTTTTTTTTTTTTAAACTGTGTCTGTTTGTACTCAGGCACCAATAGACACACAGCAGTGAGTTTAGCTATAATGAGCAGCAAATTCACTGTTGATAAGAATCTGTGGTCAATGAATGAGTGAAGGTGAAGTTTTCCTGTAGAAGAGCGGGATGGAGTCCTGCACCGAGTAAAATTATTATTATAATGTTTATTATTTTCATTTTTTTGTGGCAATTTGGTTTTGGTTACACAACACAGCTGCTTGGTTAGGTTTAGGCAACAAAACTCTTGTGTAAGGCTTGGTTAGGTTGGGGCAGCACTGGCTATTTACACCCTGGGTACAAAGCATTGGTGACTATGGACACCTGAGTGCCTCTGTCTCCCATGTTAGGCTATATACACCTGGGTGTAAATAGCCACATTGGCTGTTTCACCCCGGTGCATCTGTCTTTTTTTAAAATCACAGGAGCAGCAAAAGTGCTAATGCACAGTCAAGCTGAGTGGTTGCCAGAAGATGCTCAGTCAGAAGACGATGTGTGGTGCGTAACGTGGTTTGAGTGCAGCCCGATGCGTGGATAACCACAGCCAGAACAGAAGCGTTGTGTTTATTGGTCAGAAATTTTTAGGCACCAGTAAATATGCATGTTGATAGGAGCTTTACTATTAGTTTATAGTATTTATTTCAGAATCCCAAAAGTGCAGGAAAATTTAAATTCATACAGGAAAATTTTAGAGCTCTCTTGTCAAAATAGTCTTTCTGGGGAGCTCATATCTTTTTCAGAAAAGAGACATGAGCTTATTTTGGAATGTGACTGCCGGTGTATAAGAGCATGGCCCATTCAGATGGTGCTTTACAGATACAACAACAGAGCTGACTTTATTGGATGCTGAAGCAATAGAGAAGAGAATACCCCAGGGTCAAAATATAACAGAAACAGACCAAGCAGACAAACGTCTCCAGATGAAAAGCGGAGCAGACGGCAGCAGAAACGGTTTCTGCAAACTCAACCAAACATCTTTATCCCTTTCTGTCTCTGTCACTCTCTGTCTTGCAGGAGCTTTGCAGATTGAGAACAGCGAGGAGACGGACCAAGGGAAGTACGAGTGTGTGGCCACCAACTCCCAAGGCGTGCGCTACTCCTCCCCCGCCAACCTATATGTGCGAGGTAGGACCTGAACACACAATGCACATGCACATGCACACACAGATGCAAAGACAAACACGCAGAAATCACCACAGCTAAGGTGCTCTTGGTATAAATGAAGCTATTTATTTTCCATAACTGTGCTCTTAAACAAGTATTACTAACCCATCCATTGTCTACAATATATGTTGACCCTGTTGTTTGGTATTTCTCACAACCACCCTTAACAAGTCCACCTTAAACCTTGGTGCGAGCCCCTACGGTGGAATCAAATTGAGCATTAAGTTGGGGGACACACCTCGGTTTAACTGCATGGAAACATCACTGATCTGTCTACTAAAATGGTTTCTGTACAAGAGGCAGATTAAGAGGAAAATGTTGCACGAAAGATGCACAGATTTGATGTGAAAATTTGAACAGAATTGGGAGGATATAATTTATTCTCAACAAAAGTACACTCAACAAAACACAAAGGCAACACTTTTGTTTTGCTCCCATTTTTCATGAGTTCAAGTGAAAGATCTAAGGTTTATTTTTCTCAGTTTTGAGCACAAATTTGTTAAAATTATGAGCACTTCTCCTCTGTTACAATAATCTATCTGACTGGTGTGGCATATACAGATGGTGATTCAAGCTACTGCAAGGAGTTTTTAACTGCTTATGAAACAGTCTCAATTTATTACTGATGCCTCTGTATGACCTTCATGAGCTGGATTCTCTGTTCAATCAGAGGTTAATTAGATGAACCTGTTTACATTTTCTCATCTCAAATTTTAGTGAGTAGTATGTTAGCCAGTTAATCTTAATGTTATGTTATTTTGACATTATTATGCTGGAAAGAACTACCACTTTTGTCCGCATGGGGGCTTCAAAATCAACAAAATATGCAAGTTCCTTGTAGTGGCTTTAAACAGCATGATTATTGCACAGGTGTGCCTTGGACTGGTCATAATAAAAGGGCACTCTAAAATGTGCAGTTTCATCTTGGAAAAAGACGTTTATCATGCTCTGAACTATGCCTATTTCACATAGGGCTACAGCTGACATTTTTTCCCAGGATGGCAAAGTCATTACCTGCCCTACGATTGGCTTACCCTGATTTTCTAAGCCTAACCAATCACTCGTCATGCCTAAACCCAACCAACAAAGGCAGCAAGGCAGCACTAGCCAATCAGAGACAGATTAGGGCGGGTCATGACTGTGCCCTCCTGGGAAAAAAAACTCAGGTGGATGGATTATCTTGGCAGCGAAGACGTGTTCACTAACAGAAATTTGAGAGAAATAAACCTCTTGTGTGCGTAGAAGGAGTCTTAGATCTTTTGCTTCAACTCATGAAAAATGGGAGCAAAAATAAAAGTGTTGCGTCCGTATTTTCATTGAGTGTTGATGTTAATGGCATCATGAGGCACCCACATGATCCCTGTTTAACTGATTCTAGCCTCTGGACTGTGGGTGCTGCTGTATCTCTCGCTTATGGCTGAAAGACCACGACCAATGTTCAGATTTAATTACAAGTTCTAGTTTCTATGTGAAGTGGGATATCGGAGAGGTGTGTGTGCGATGCGTGAATGCTGGTGACTGATATGTGTGTGTGTGTGTGTGTGTGTGTGTGTGTGTGTGTATATGCGCGCGTGTGTGTGTGTGCGTGCGTGCGTGCGCGTGCGTGTGTGTGTGATGTAGTGGGTGGCTTTGCGCTGGCCGTTTTTATTCTCTCTGTGTTTCCCCGTTCTCTCTCTCCCCCCTCACGTCATTGTGTTCTGCATCAACCCCCTTCCATCCCTCAGAGCTTCGAGAAGGTTGGTGTGCTCTTTCTTTTCTTTTGTTACTCCTTTGTTTCAGAAAGCTTCACTTATTGAAACAGAGAGAAACAAAAAAGAAAAAAAAAAAACATTCAAAGGACACCGAAGTAGATTTTTAAGTGAAATGATTTTGTCTCCAAAATGAAGAGAGTTGATTTCTCTAAAGCTGCTACGATGATGAAGTGGTCTGCCTACGCAGCAGAGTGCATTGACTGCATTGTGAGGCCTTGTGTGCAGAACCCTTGGTATTGCCTTCACTCCCCGATCAATGTTTTCTGCATGGTATGATCTTGTTGTCATGGAGACCCAAGAATTGGAAGATTAAAAGGAGGCGATGTTTGCATGGAAGGAGTGAGAGAGAAAGAGAAAGGAGCACCGCTTGCATGTGTGTTGACTGACGGACTGACACAAGAGCATGGCACAGTGTGTGTTCACGCCTATTGATATGCTCGGATTGATATTATTGGACTTGCTATCTCGTCATGTCGTGCCACTGTCTGTTTTTTGTTTTTTTTTCCCCTTTGTATCATTGTGTGCGTAACGTTGTGCGTCTCAGCTCCCATGTCATCTTCTCCAGTTCTGCACTTGTTGCACTCGTGGTCGTGCCTGTACATGCCGCTCTGTTTTTAAGTCATATGTGTTGTGCAGGTTTGTAGGAGAAGCATCAGTTATTTTGCCAGATTCATGACATGAACTCAAGATGGCGAGACCACCATCTCATCATCAGAGTGTAATAACTCATGACAGTACTTTAGTATGATTTTGAAGTAGTTGTACTTGAGAAGATTACTTATACTCCACTACAATTCAGGGGGAAATGTGTATTTTTCACAGTGTACTTCTCTACGTTTATTTAACAGCTTGTTGTTACATATTATGTTGAGCTGTGTACATTATCTCAAATTCTTCCAACAATGTACAAAACCAAAGAAATCTGTAATTTATTCAAGGTAACTGTGCATTTCCTACCAGTTGCTATTTGTTCTAACTTCCAGGAAAGCACAGGATCTATCAAATACATCAGAGAGTGAAGAAGGCAGCCAGAAAACATGACTAAATGTAACGTGAATAAAACTTTAAAAATTCAGCACCTCGTCTCTGAACATAATTCCTGCCTGACTCATGTCAGTTAGATTTTAATTAGCATTGTTGGTTGCTTAACAATGAAGACAACAACTCCCATGATCCCACGCTACTTCACGACATCATCAAACTCAGCGGACTTTATTGTGATCGTACCATCATACAGGGTGCAATTATACAGTCAGAATTCATTCTCTGCATTTATTAGGAGCAGTAGGCAGCCACTGTACAGCATCTGGGGACCAACTTCAGTTGTTAGCCTGCACCGAGGTCAGGGGTACTGACTGGGGAATTGACACAGTATACATGTTTTTTGATAGATAACAGGTAATAGATTATACACACCAACACACCAGTAGCCTGTATAAAATAGTTAAGATTTACCTCGACAGTAAAATGAATGTATCAGTAATAATAATTTCCCGATGCTCTTTTTTAAAAAATATATTTTATACTCTCCAGTAATACTATGTAAATAACACATTCTTTAAGGTTTAGTTAATAAATATAAACCCTCCCTTGCTCTGTGGTTAGCACTGATCTCACAGCAGGAAAGTCAGTAGGGTCTTTCTGTGTAAAGTTTTCATGCTTTCATGCTTTTCCGGCGAGTACCTCTGGTCAAGACACTGGCTAACAACTGGAGTTTGTCCCCAGGTGCTGCTTAAATGAGACTAAATCTGGCTGTATATTAATTGTGCTTTGTATGATTGTATATTTGTGGGAATAAAGTTACTCCTACAGCCTTACTTGTTCTGGTGGCTGTAAGCTGGAGAAGTGAGCCTTCAAGGCTTTCTGCCAGAAAGTTATAGGATAGGTTTAGGGGGAAGACTATGGTTTCTAACGCCTGAAAGGCGTACTCTCTGCATGTGCTACTGCTAAACTATATTTGAGCATTAAGTATTATCCTGTACCTGCTACTAGTGGCAACCTTGTAGCAAAAATTACATGTGTAGTTACAATAATGACATACTTTGACATAAGTGCCATTGTCAGTGCAACACCTTTACTTACACCAGAATCAGGTTTTTTGCCAAGTAGTTTTACACATATGAGGAATTCTCCTTGGTGGTTTTGGTGCATAACTATGAACAGAAGAAGAAAAGAAAGAAAAATAAAAAGCCTGTAAAGAAGAACAAATAGAAAACAGAAAACTGACAATAAAATATGTAACTGAGTATTTTTGGTAAACAGTCTATTTGCAGGTATAGCAATATGCCAACCTTCCTGTAATACAGCCTGTGCTGTATCTCTCTGGCTGTTGATATCTTCGCCAAACACTCAGATACGCCTCTGCTGACTGACATTTGAAATTAATCATATCCATTCACATTTTTAGATATCGAGGGGGATATTAATGATTCCCTCTTACTACAGTGGTTAATGAAAGCCGCGTCCTTGAGACAGACTGGATGGCTGCTGCGTAAATGTCAGCTCGGTGATGGTGCCGAACGGGCATACAGCGGTGCTGAGAGATACAGCGGTAATCCTTATGGCTGTGCCAAGGTCTCCCCGAGCCTGTAGCCTCCAGACTCCCTGCAGAGGACGGGACTAATGATAGCTCCCGCTAATAAAGATTGAAGCTCCTGGCTTTCACAAAACTGTATAGAAAATGGAGGGGAATCATGCGGCCCGGCTCGATTAACTTTAAGCTAGAGGCTCTGTGAGCATGTGAAGGATTATCCCTTGTTATGAGCTCACTTTATTGTAAAGTACTCGGCTGTGTCTCCGCTGCAGATCCTTCGGTCTTTTGTCTCTAGTCCTGACTGATACTTTTTAAAACATGAGTTCATGTTTCAGATCACTAAACAATCATCTCAAGTCTTCGCTTCCATCCCATCGTTGCTGACATTACTAAACTAATCCATGTGCTTAATTAATTGTCACTTTTAGATATTTTTTTTGCCACACTGATAGGTATAAAATAACTGACTGAATGAACCTGATAGTGTGTCATGCTGCATTGCACCTGCAGTGTCTGTCTTGTGCATGGAGCTGTCATGGATGCAGTCTGTCTGTCTGTCTGTCTGTCTCTCTGTCTGTCTGTCTGTTTGTCTCCAGCATGCTCAGATGAGGAGATGCCTGCCTAATCATGTCTGTTTTCTAACAGATCTACCTGTTTTTGTCTCTTTGTCTCTTTCGTGTCTTCAACTTCTGTATCCAATTCTGGGTATCTTCTGGCTTCTTTTTTTTTTTTTTTTTTTTGGTTGTTTTCTTTTCTTTTTCTATAAGTATTCCAAATGCATTGCTCTTTATTTATCTGTTATTCATGAAATGATAGTGACGTCACGGCAACTTTTTTTTTTTTTTTTTTAATTTGTTGAAATCATTGCAAAAAATGTTAACTTCTATCCAACTGTCTCTAGATTCTTTGAGTAGGGGGGATGTGGCCCATGAAGATTCCAAGTAATGATGTTACACATTAAGGAGAGGAGGTTGTGCAGCAAATTTACCCATATTTTGTTTTTATCTTTCATTTGTTTATTTTATATATTATATATATTAGAATTACTGCTGGATTTCCAAGTCATCTAAAGCAAATTGTCAGTGACTTTACCATTTTAATCTACTTTTATTTTTAATAGAACATTTGTTGCTTCTCACGTTCATGTTTTATTACACATATAAACTTCCCGGTATTGAGTTTAGTTGAGTTTTTCGACAATGTTTCTGCTCTCTTGTCTGCCCTCCCTTTCATTCTCTCCTCCCATGCAGAGATGTTTGTCCGTTCCTCTCTCTGTCTTCTTTCTGTTTCCTGTCTTGTGACCCTGGGGTATCCTCTTCTTCTCCTTCTTCTTCCTCTCTCCTCTTCTTCTTGTTTTCTGTTCCTTCAACATCCGATCTCGACTAGCCTTTCCTTCTTTCTTTTCTTCTCACTTTTGAAGCGCCTACTTTCTGAATGGGCCTGACTCTGGTATATAGCCGTGTTTTTAAATAGATCCATGTGTTTTCTTCTTCCTCGCTCCTCTTTTCTTCCCCCCTTTTTCCCTCCTTCCCCCTGAAACCCTCTTCTAATCCTCTCTTTATCTCCACTTCCCTGTCTTTTCCCCTTTTCCTCTCCCCTCTCCCCCCCTTTTTTCTCTTCTTCTTCTTCTGCATTCTGTCTGCACCCTGATGTGTAGGAGCGACAGACACATGTACATAAGTTTATTAACTTATAAACATGCACATACTACCTCACATATCTCTCTTTTTGCTCGCACTCGTTCTTTCCCGTTCTGCCTCTTTTCATGCTGTCTTGGTGTTCTTTACTTAATGTGTCCAATGATCACTCTGTAATTGCCACGACACCTTTATTAGAACCCTCGATCCACTCCTGTCCACATTTCCAATTCATTTGACTACACACTGTATCAGTTATGAATCCTATGTATTGTACAGTATCTTGTTGTACAATGTGGCTGTCCTTTGCTACATTGCCTGTCATTGTCTGGAAGAGAAGCAGAGCTGCCTCTCTCTTTCTTTCTCTCTTCCTGTCTCTGTCTTTCTCTCTCTTGCACTTCTTCTGCTGTCCCCTCTACCTGTCTTGTCTCGCTTCTCTCTGTCTCCCTCTCAGTCTTCAGTTCTTCGTTCTCTTCTTTGTGTTCCTCCACCATTTTTATCCCTCTTGAGTCGCCCAGGCATGCAAGTGACCTATGAGTTCAGTCTCTCGATGCATCTCTCCCTAATATATAGTCAAGCAAGCTCTGACAGATGCAGTATTGGATATAACTTGCCACGTTACTTGTTCTTCTCATGGGAACACGAATAGCAGGCAGGGCCTATTGATCGGCCCCCATGATGCATACACTCTCCTCTAAAAAGAGCCCATCTAATGCTGAAGCACCTCGAGGCACAGAAATCTCAATGAAGTAAAGTTTCTCACTGAAGTTTCCGGTAAAGTCGAACATGTTAAGTTATTGCTTAGAGGGGGGAAAATATGATAATGATACGACTATTAAAAAATCTGAATCATAAAGTCTAATTTTTCATGTTTAAATGATTGATAACCAATAACAAAACTGCTTTTTAACAAAGAGAAACTGACTATAGGTGTCATGTCCTGGTTGAAATGATACTCAAGAGTTTGTCACTATATTATTTTGAGTAGGCAGCTCACTCTGATTGGTTGAGCTCAACACAAGATTTGTGTCTTTCTGTTGGAATCATCAGTACCATAAAGTAATTGGGACTAAACTTGAAATATCCCTTTGTAATTTTCTGTAAAAACCCTGAAGTTCATTCTCCCCCTTCCTGTTACCTCTCTTCTCTTTCTCTCTTTCTTTTTATCTTTCTGGCCCTCACTTTCTCTCTCTCTTTCTCAATCTCGATCTCGCTTTCTGCCTCGCTCCTCCTCTCTCTTTCTCTCTGATTCTCCCTCCCTCCTCCTCCCCCACTCCTTCTCTTTCTCCGCCTTTCTTCTCCTCGCTCCCTTCCCCACCTTTCTCCCCCCGACCCCGCCCCCACCTTACCCCAAACCCCCCCCCCTGCCCCCAACCTTTTCCTTTCTACCCCGGCTCTCCTCCTTTCCCAGTGCGCCGCGTGCCCCCTCGTTTCTCCATCCTCCCCTCCAACCATGAGATCATGCCGGGAGGGAGCGTCAACATCACCTGCGTGGCCGTGGGCTCGCCCATGCCCTACGTCAAGTGGATGCTGGGCAGCGAGGACCTGACCCCCGAGGACGAAATGCCGATCGGACGGAACGTGCTGGAGCTCAACGGCGTCCGGGAGTCTGCTAACTACACCTGCGTGGCCATGAGCAGCCTGGGTATCATCGAGGCCACCGCTCAGGTCTTAGTAAAGAGTAAGAGACGCTCTAATTACATTATGAGTCATTTTGGCTCTTGGAGATAGAAAAGGGATTGGAAATTTAAGGATTTATCCAGTCTGTATTTCCAAATGTGTACTCATCAGGAGAATTAAATACTCTAAATTCAACACAATTGAGCATCACATTCTGTTACAGAGACACAAACATTTAATAGGTGCTAAAGGAATTGCACTCGGCTGGTTCAAGTCCTGTTTATCGAGCGAATCTCAGTTTTTACACGTTAGAGATGAATCCATTCATGCATGCCAAAGTTTCTCATGGAGTTCCACAGGGTTCTGTGTTCGGACCTACTCTGTTCACCTCACATATCCTTCTTTCAGACAGTATTATTACAAAACACTCCTCAAACTTAAATTGTCATGCACATGATATGCGATTATATCTATCTTTCAAGGGGAAACTGTAAATAAAATTATAAAGAGTACAGTCCAGACCTGCTGTATGTGAGAAGTGCCATGAGATAAACCATACTTATATTTCCATTTATCGTATGCACGTAAAGTATGGTTCACATTCATCATTGTGAGTTTATCACTGACACATGACAGTGCGGAAGGCCATTGTAAGTTTCTTTGGAAAAACATCTACCAAATGAATGTTCTGTAATCTAATGTTCTCAAAATGTAATTAAATTAGATTCAACTTAACTGGCATTATACTCAGAGAAAACTTGTACAACAAAATGCAGTTTCCTACTAGATGGTGCAAACAAAAGCTATGTACAAATAAACAAAATAATGTACAAAATGTGGACTTTGAATTTAATGCAGTCATAATATGCCATTAATATACCAGTTATTAGTACAGTATAGACAGGATATAATAAATAATATAAAGAAAATAATGTAATTTTCTTCATTTCTCCTTTCTCTAATCCTCAGCTTTGCCAAAGCCTCCTGGCACACCCATAGTCACAGAGACCACCGCCACCAGTGTGACCATCACCTGGGACTCCGGCAACCCAGACCCCGTCTCCTACTACATCATTCAGTACCGAGCCAAGGGTCCGGACAGCAAGTACGAGACGGTGGACAGCATCACCACCACCCGCTACAGCATCGGTGGGCTGTACCCCAACACCGAGTACGAAATCAGAGTGTCGGCCTTCAACAGCATCGGCCAGGGGCCGTCCTCAACCCGCGTGGAGGCCCGCACGGGAGAGCAGGCCCCGGCAAGCCCTCCCCGAAACGTCCAGGCCCACATCATCTCGCAGAACACGGTGATGGTGCGCTGGGAGGAGCCGGAGGAACCCAATGGACAGGTGGGACGGGGAAACTGAAACAGCTGTTTCTGATCTGTCATCTGTAGCGGAAAACATTTTCTTTTATCTGTTTCATTCTTCTCTCGCTGTCCAACAGAAAACCCTTCCAAATACTGTGGTAAATGTTTGTAACAAAATCACCGGTGCTCAAAACAGAGGCCAGTCTGTTTTGTACAATAAGATAAAGATTTTTAAAGAAAGCAGAGTCTGTTCAGTGTGACAGCTCCCAGACACTACATGCAGAGTTTCAGATTTCAGCCCATTAGCCAAAAGCAAAACATATAAAATAATCCTCTGCCATATTCAGCATGTATACTCATTCAGTTCAACACATTTTTATATTTTTACTCATAATTTAAAGGTTCAGGGAGCAAATCTGGAGAAAAGTAGCTTATTGTTGAGTCTCATTCAGTCGTCAAACTACAGACGCTTTGGATCGTTGGCTCAAAGATGGTTGATTGTTGAGTTGCGTTCACAAGTTGTCACATTTTGGGAATGAGACTCAAAAATCAACCAATGATTGGACAAATTCTCCAGTCACAGGCTAGATTTTTATAAATCCTGAAAGTAGGAGAAGCAGAAGTGATTACGCTCAGCTGGATCTTCGAGCTATAAATGCTGGCCCCTGTGCTCACTCTGTCTCACAGTTCCTACAGCTGGAACCCACCCTGGCTTGTCTTATTATTTGTTTTAACCTTAGTTTAATAAATACTCTTGCATTTCATTAAGACTCTTGTAAGACTTGACACCTTCCTTGAGCCGTTTGTGACAAACGGGGGTGCAAACCTATTTGGTTCAGATTAAAAATCCAGCGCTGGAGTGACCAATGAGGAATTATCGATTGGCATGTTGATGAGCTTAGTTTGTTACGATTGTGGTTTGTGAATGCCAAAATGTGTTCAGGTGCTTTTTAGAAATGTAAATGAATAAAGCAGCTTTGTTATGTATAGCATATTAGGTAGGATTTGGGGGAGTATCACACAAGGTTATTTGTTCTGTTGTTTAGACTTTGGGTTTTGTGGGGTTTTGGTGGAGGTTTGAAGGGAGCAGCATTAGTCCTTAATTTGTTTAGTTTGCAAACCCATTAGTTGGTAATTTAAGGAAAGTAGTGGTGCATGTAATTGGTGGCTATGTCCACATCTCATTTGGCAAGAGCCGTGCATTCCCTTTAGCCTGAAGTGGTGGATCTCAATAGGAGGCCGTCCAGTTTGTTGTTTATTGTTTTTGAGGACATATAGAGAAATTAAATGATTAAAAGTAACATCCTAGTCTTTTAAAAATTAAATTACATTGTTCCATTTTTTTAAAAAGTCATGGATTTATAAATAAAGCAGTATAAGCAGAAGACAGAGTGTGTATTTCCCCCATCTGACATTACATTTACCCTCACTTACTACGAACTGACAACATTACAAAATTGCTCAAAGGCCCACACGAGGTTAAAACGATAAAAACCTTAATAAAATTCACCTTTGGGAGCTTTATTCCAGTGTGCAGGTTCATGTCCTTTGCAGGGATCGTGTCTTGCCAAAGATTTCCCTCCTGTAACTCCCTTGCTACTTTCCTCACCCTCTAAAGAAAGACAAGGTAATTGGACTGTCCGCTCTAAGTTAAGAGCGCTCCCTCTGGAGGCCTATTTCCTTTTTCTAGCCTACCTAACTGTACTGTAGGTTCATAAAAGCGCGAGACTGAATTGAGTGCATATGGGGATTATAGATATTAAAGAGTAATAACAGGAGAGGTGGAGGGCGAGGGCAATGGCACGGCAGCAGGATTACACTCTGAACTGCCCATAAACAAATCCCACAGGAGGTGTAGTGATTATATCTCAAGCAATACAATATGAGGACATCCGCAACCTGTATTGGAACTGGTTCGGTCGAATAGTGAGATTTATTTGTCGGGGTCAGCTGCACGACGGCCCCAGAGACGTGCGAGGACATCACCTTGTGACAGTGACCTCAAGCAAACACTGAACCAACAAATTCACTGCACCATCTGGACTAAAAGTAAAAATGATGACCTTTGCACTGATAAAGTTCTGTTGAAAGATGGAATTATGGATTACAATGGACTGAGCTTCAAATCCAGTCCGTTTCTTTCTCTCCACTTCTCTGTCGCAGGCATGCACCCAAGTTCAAATACAGCATTCTGGAAACACAAATAATGCAATGGAAAAGGATGTCATCATTCAGATAATATCAGCTCCAAAATACTTTGGCATGAATAAAAAAAAGTCAGATCTATCCTAATCAATCACTGATTTAATACACAGAGATTGTTCACTTCAACTGATGGATATTTTTATGTACATGTTTCTGATTTGTCAAAATTCCTCCAGTTAAAAGGGGAGGCGGTGGGTAGAGAGACAGATGAAAAGTACACTACAAAGATGTGGAAATATATTTCATTATTAATTATATGCCCATTTTGTTGCTTTGTAGGGACAATAGTTACATTGCCAATGAATATGTTAGGGATAATGTACAGTGAACCGGTCATTATTGCAAAATAATGATGTCCTGCATCACCTTGTAAAGGTTTATTTCACAATAATGACCTGCTCACTGTACGTTATCCTGCTTCTAAAATCAATAATTTGACACAAAATATTAGTTTTAAAATGATTTTATTGATCTAAAAGCTATTTTATTGGTCTTCCAGAGTCCATGATCAGAATTGTGTCCATAGCAACAGTCTGTTATACATAGCAACCATCTGTTCTTCATAGCAACAGTCTGTTCTTCATAGCAACTGTCTGCTATTCAGAAATAACAGCTCCTATAAGGTAATAATTGACCGATCAGAATCAAGTATTTAACGAAGCAGTGTAATATTAGGATATAAAATACAACATTTTCTAGATTTAATATGATTTCCAGTGTAAACCATGCTCACTCCTGGTTTTCTCTCCAAATACAGAGACAGATGATGTTGTTGGGTGAACAGATCCAGATACAAATAATGACGTCTGTGTGCACGTCTGCTCTGTTGTCGCTCAGGTGAAAGGCTACCGTGTTTACTACACCATGGATCCTTCCCGGCCAATGAACGAGTGGCAGATCCACAACGTCCAGGACAGCGTGATCACCACCATCCAGAACCTGGTGACCTCAGAGACCTATACCATCCAGGTCCTGGCCTTCACCTCCGTAGGGGACGGACCCTTCTCGGACCCCGTCCATGTCAAAGTCATGCCTGGAGGTCAGTGTCTGTGCGTGTGTGGCCGCGAACGTGTGTGTGAACAAATATAATCACTGATGTTTGTGCAAGCAAGTGCATTTATCTGGCATGCCTGTGCATAGATAACAGCTAAGTAGCGGTCTTCATTTATTCATGTGCAGGAGAGTCCTGGTTGTTTTTCAGATGCGTGCATGCTGCAGAGCACAAATGAGTCATTATTTGTGTGTGTGCATGTATACAAACTGTTAAGTAGCTTAGTGGAGTGACTTATGTAAAGTTTGTGAGGCAATCTGCTGTGAAATTCTTTGCAAATAAGCTTGACCTGTCAGAAAAAATGACTTCTTCAGAATGAATAAATTCCACCTGCTGGGACAGAACTGAGGAGACTTATGAAAAGGAAACAGGGATTAAGAGCCGAAAATGTCCCTCGTACCTCGGCGCTGCTCGTGTCACTGCGACAGCTGCTGTCGCAGGTTTTATGTGATGGGAGGGACAAAGAGATGATTACTCTGATGGTATTACTGGTTTAAATTCTTGTGGAGCTTGAGCTACTGCTTAGATGTCTCTGAAAAGTCTGCCATTTTCCACTACATGAAAGGAATAAGATCAAATAAAAACTGCACAGAAATGCTATAGTTTGGGGATTTATGGGTCAATGGATGTACATTAAGAATTAGTGCAAAATTCCTTTTTGATCCCAGTTTGACTTCAAATCACCTGGAATATTAGGTAAGGTTAAAATAGATTGGTTAACAAGTTTTCTGTGATATTAAATATTTCCGACTTATAGATGTGCAGGATTTAATGGCATCTATCAGTGAGCTCGCACGCTGCAAACACATCGTCTCACCCTCTCCTTCCAAACGTGTACAAGAACCTTTGATGGCCACAAAACTGGAGCAAAATGCAAAACTCTGTATATAGAACCAGGGTTTGGTTTGTCCTTTCTGGGCTACTGTAGAAACGTGGTGGTGCAACATTATGGCTTCCATGGAAGAAGACCTGCACCCTTTGTAGATAGAAATGACTCACTCTAAGGTAGTGAAAACACAACATGAACACAAGGTGATTATACACTATAAAAACATACAGTATTTATGGATATTATATTTAAATTCTGCCACATTCTGCTAATAAATCCCTGTAAATTTTACACACTTTACACACCTTTAATTATTCAAATAAACATTTCCAAATTGTGAAAAATGCACGTCAGAAGTCCAAGATGAAATTGTTTTTTAATGCGATCAACATTAAAACCCAAAGATATTCAATCAACTGTTATATATAACAAAGAAAAGCATAAACCAGAGAATATTTGGCACTTTAGCTTGAAAAATTATCCGAATTGTTTCTTGTCGACTGACTTATTGATTGATCAATGAAGCGTTTCAGCTCTGTTTAACTCTGTGATGAAAGTAATTATCTTGTTTGTTGATCATGCACACTGATCATTATGTAGACAAACGGCTCCTGTTTTGTAGTCACCCAACCGTCTGTAGCCTCAGAAAACCTTTGAAACTTTGATTCAATTATTTTGTTACTCTTTGTATTACTATAAAACCTGACCATAAATAAAAAGCAGCAGAAATATTAGTATTCTGCCTGTTAATTCCTGTAATTGTGTGCACTGTGTTTTTAATAAACAACAATTGCAGTTAAGGTTAGACGAAACAAAACAACCTCTTAGTAATAAAGTTATTATAAATTAACGCTCAAAAACAAAACTATGACTCATCAGGACTGCGTGGGAGTGGGTTAATCAGATGTGATTGACGGTGGCATTTCCCTGCCAACGTGCTTCCCATTCTTGTATTAATGATAATAATAATACACTTCATTTATAGAGCACTTTTCTTAAGACAGTTACAAAGTGTGCTACAGTAAAGACAACAAAGCAGAACGGGAAGAATAGGTAAAATAGTGCTGTTATCAGGCAGGAGAGGATTAATACTAATAATAACATAATAAGAATAAGAATTAAATAACCAGTGTAACTCAAACTTTTGGACAGATAAAGCGGATGATAACATGTACATGGAGAATCTGCTTGATTGCTCTCGCCGTGTTATGAATGTGTACATTACATTATGACCTGATTGAGTTATGTATGGTGGATATTGGGGCAAAAGAACTGGAATAGCCAAAGCATTTTGCATAATTTATTGATGAAACATAAAAGGGATTAGGACTTTATAAGTGACATATAAGACATGAATTATTTATTTCTACTGAACGTTTGTTGTTAAGTTCATTTGTTGCTCTTGTTTGTTGTGTGTGTGTTTTTTCTCTTACTTGCATTTTTTTTTTTTACGTTTGAAATAAAACTCTAAATAAGAACTAGAAGTGCTGTCTTGTTCTCCAGATGTTAAAAAACATGTATTTGGTACAGAGCCCAATGATTTTAGAAGTTTTGTGGTGCAAAAATGATCATTCCCACTAATCCTGAGTGATATCACAGTCACAATATCTGTCAAAATAATCACATTATGATATTTTTAACCATACTGTGCAGGCCTAGACATAGATAAAACAGTGTCCTCACTGACTGTTTTGTCCTGTCCCCTTCAGTCCCAGGCCAACCAGGGAAGTTTAAAGTTGGCAGGGTGACAGACACCAGCATCGAGCTGACCTGGGAACCTGCTTACACCAAAGAGGGCATCGTCAACTATGAGCTGCTCTACAAACCTGTCAAATTTGGCAGCTTGGTGAGACCTCTTACTCTCTTTTTTTCATGAGTCTGTCTGCTGAGTAGATTTCCTAACAAGTCGGTGGGGGATGAGAGAGGACAGATAAAAGAAGAACTTTAAAAGATTAACTCCGGAGTCCACAGTTCTCATCTCTTTCTCTCCTTTAATGTCTGCTTTCTCACTGCCCTCGTCACACCTCTCGTCCTGCCCTCTGCTCCCCTTTCTTCTTGTCTCTCGCAGGAGAAGCTGACCTTCGGGCCCAGGAATTCGTACACGGTGGAGGGTCTGAAAGCGAACACCGAGTACTCCTTCTCACTGGCCGCCATCTCAAACAAAGGCATCGGCGCTTTCACCAACGAGCTGGTGCAGAGGACGTCACAAGCCAGTACGTCTCATTTTGACTGGGTTCACATGCTGCACCTGCAGGCACACACACAAAGAGATGCCTACGTGTTAATTCTATCATGTTTGAGTCTTGTATTTTATGCAAATATTCTGTCCTCCACACATACAGCGAGTAGTACACAGTCCTCGGATCCTGACCCCGGTAAAACCTGGGAACCATCTTCTCATCTCTCCATCCATCTCATTTATCAACCCATCTGTCCGACACCCCCTCCCATCCATCCATCTATGTTTGACTGTGCCTTTCTTCCTCTGCTCAGCCTCTCGCTTTCTTACACAGCCAAAACATCATGACAGATGGAGATGGAGCACCGATTAATGTTTCACTCTGCCTTTTCTTCGCCCTCCTTTCACTTTTTCCACTCTATCAGTGTCTAATGTCTTTGAAAGGGCGAAACTGTCTGCCACTCACTGGCTAGCAGCCAGTGGTGAGGAGCATTAAAGGATGGTGGTTGGCCTGCTATGTTGACAGGTGAGTGCCGGTCAGTCTGAACATGGATTCTTTCCCTTGCCTCCTTTTCTCTCTTTTTTTTTTTTTTTTTTTTTTTTTTTTGCACAATCACCGAGGGATGATAAGAGTCAAATAAGGTAAATGACATGAGGGTGGTGCAGGACTAGTGAGAAAAATCACTGACCATTCATTATCCCACTTATTACATGGCTACTCTCCTTAAAAAAAGACACAAAATAACAATTTGAAGAATAATTTTATTGATTATATGGATCTGAGACATCGGACACATTAACTGAACTGACCATCAGAGACCTAACACACACACAGTGATACAAAGTGTAGAAGAGGCTGTACAAAAACCTGAACACAGATATCTGACTACTCTTCAAAAAGGAGGGAAGTGGTATTCAAACCACAGCGTCATATCAGATGGATTCTGCTAATTCCTGTTTTATCAGAGTCACTGCGGTTACAGCTGCTAATGAAACACTGTGGGAGGATTCACATCAATGACAAACCAACTGGATGATGCTTCAAACACAACACAACATGAAAACTAAGAAATGGAAACTGAAAACACTCAAAGTTCAGATTAGTGTCTCGCTGATACATTCAAACTTTTCACTAAGTCAACAGGTTTGAAACCTAAATGATGCATCAACATTTCCTCCGAGAATCTTTGGATTAATCCAGGTTTCAGAGAGAAGTAAACATGTCACCATTTCTGTGGTGGCAGCTCACATTTAAAGCTGCACATTGACACTGATGTTTGAAAAGGTTTGACCTTTTTAATGTTTGCTGTTTTTAACATTACAATGAAAGTTTAATGGAAAGTCTTGAGGTGAAGTAAGAAGGTACCAGTGGAGGACAGAGTCTCTGCAGATGCAGCTGCCACCACACACATTATTATAGTAGGAGTCTGAGTTTTGTTTTGGGGGGAAATCCTGCATTGTCTGCCTTTAAGCACACTGCTGATAGTACAACTGCGATTCCAAGGAAGTTCAGAAGCTGTTTAAAACATAAATAAAAGAAACTGTACTGTTTTCACTTATCATATCTGTCAAAAACTACGAGCAAATTATTACAAAGACAAAACACACAGCTGGAGCTTTTTGATTGTTGAGAAAGTTGTTTGTTGTTTGTTTTATCTATCTCTCTCTAGATAGATAGATAGATAGATAGATAGATAGATAGATAGATAGAGGGTTAGGGATTCAAATAGCAGACCATTTCTACGTGTAGCAGATTGTTGATATGGACACAGTTCTAATCATAGACTCTGGAGGAGCAATAAAGTCATTTTTTAATTAATATTTTATGTCAAATTATTGATTTTTTTAGTAAGTAGCCATGTAATTAGCGGGTTAATGTACAGTGAGTCATTATGGGGAAATAATCCCCCTCACGTCCGGCTCCTGCATCAACCTTTCAGGGTTAATTTCACCATAATGACCCGCTCACTATATACATTATCCCTTCCTCATTTCATATCTGCTCTCAAGAAGAAATTAAAATAAAAGAAAACGCAGAGATAACGGAGAACAGGGGCGCAAGGAAAAGAATTAATAAAGTAGCCGTGGTGGAGAAAAGAGCCCCAAGTCCTGCAGTTCATGGCGCCGTATCACTTCAGCGGTAAGTTTTTTTGTCAAGCATTTAATATCGCTCGACAGACACACAAGATTCATGCTGAGTATATTCAGAGTCTGATTATTTTTAGAAGTGAGTACAAAATGTGCTAAACATTTTTTACCTTTTACCTTCAAAAAGAAAGCGAGACCGAGGTGGTACACCGGTGGAGGTGTCAGAAGAGGAGGGGAGGGGGGGGGGGGGGGTTCAGGAAAGGGAAGGTGCCAGATAAGCAGACTATTTCATGCAGCAGAATTCATTTCCCAGGGAGGTTATGTGCGCTTTGTTATCGCCAAGCTTTGGTGCACATCTAGATTGTCCCCCGAGGCCAACAGAACACTGGCTGTACGGCTGAGTGGATAGATACTTGAACCTGTCAGCTATGACTATTACACTCCCACACACACACACACACGCCATACACTCCCTAGCTCATGCACACAGGCCCAGATGCCAGTGTGTGTGTGTGTGTGTGTGTGTGTGTGTGTGTGCTCTTTAAGGAACATTATATAGGGTGCGTGAAACCTACAAGTGGTGACGACGGTGATTTCTGTTTTTCTGTACACGTGTTTGTTACAGTAAATATCCCAGCCTACTTCTGATTCAGTTCTTGTCTAGGATTCATCATTCTAGCCTGACTTTCAATATCCGTCTGAGTGCCTTTCTCTCCCGGGCTCCCTGTTTTTTTTGTGTTTTTTACCTGCTTCCTAAATCCTCTGCGCTGTGTGTGATCTGTTTTAGTTTGTTTGTTTCTTCCCTCTGTGAAGACCTTCCCCCTAGTCTGCGGTGGAAAGTCTCAGACCACTCTATTATCCCGACGACTCAAGGATTATGCCACGGCGGGGGCTGGTGTTGGGAGAAAATGTGTGTATTTGTCTGCTGTGCATCCCTGCTTTAGAAAGAAATACTTTATATGTGTTTCATTCATAAATCTGGATCCTTTTATACCACTAGGATAAGAAATAATCATTGGGTATCAGATGCACATTTTCCTCGGGTATAATTAAGTTGTCCACTCAGGGTCGATACTTGTGTCTCTGGTTTATTTCATTAGGCTCTAAGCCTAACATTATGCTTTTAGATTATGTGGTCGCTCCCCGCTTTTATGCCTGAGTCATGTTTGTCCTGGTGTTATCTCGCTCTTCACTTCAGTTTACCTTAGTCTCTTACTGTTTCCTTTTTTTTTTATCCTTATCTCCTCTCCTTTCGCTTGTATTCTCCCCCTTCTCTTTGCTTTTTCAACCCCAATCTTTTGGGTCTCTCCTAAACTCTTCGCCCTCCTTGCCCCCTGTTGTCCAATCAGAGCCCTCCGCCCCACCCGAGGGTGTGTCCTGCGAGAGTGCCAGCTCCACCTCGCTGAGAGTAAGTTGGAGGCCGCCTCCAATGGAGGGCCAGAATGGCGAGTTGGCAGGTTATGAGCTGAGATACCAGAGAGTTTCTGGAGGTCAGGGCCAGGAGGTGAAGGGGCTTCCTATCCCGGCCCAGCAGGGGCAGACAGTGTTAGAGGGGCTGGAGAAGTGGAGCTGGTACAACATCACCATGGCAGCCTACACCGCAGAGGGGTCTGGACCCAGCAGCTCGGCCGCCCTGTGTAGGACCGATGAGGACGGTAAGAGTGAGAGCCATAGATCAGACCTAATCACTATTGATTGCTTAGCTGATTATTTACTGGCTAGACTGCTGGTCACTTCATTAATTCTGTGTGTGTGTGTGTGTGTGTGTGTGTGTGTGTGTGTGTGTGTGTGTGTGTGTGTTTGTTTCTGTGTGTGTGTTTAGTCCCTGGTGCAGCCCCTCGCCAGGTGGACGTCCAGCCGCTCAACTCCTCAGCACTGCGAGTCACCTGGCGGTCTGTGTTGCCACGGTTACGGCAAGGCCAGATCCGAGGCTACCAGGTGCATTTCAGCCGCGCAGAGAGCGGTGAATCACGAAACCTTCCCCGGATAAAGGACCTCTTATTGGACGAGTCCCAGGTGACATCATGGCTGAATATTTAAATGATTAAATGAGGGTCATTTATTTTTTCATTAAACATCCTCCGTCTCTCCTTTTGTCCTTTGACTCACTCTCATCTGTCTCGGCTGCCTGCGGGGTGTGTCTCGTCTGTGGAATAAGATGGAGGAGGATGACTCGACTCAATATGTGAGTGCAGACTACCCATCCTCCTCTTCTCATTATAAATGGACTATTAATACATACAGCACACAATGCATCCAAGACAATACATGGAGGCAGTTATGAAATCCTCCTTCAGTTTGAGATTTGATTAGCCTCCGATATGGAACTTTCTGATCATTTCTCACTGATGCATAACTGTAAAGAAAGAGAACGAAGAGATCTTTGTAAAGTCTCACACGTAAAGGATAAATATCTAATATATTTACTGCACAAAATCGTAAAATCATCAGGAAGGATGCCCACATCGATCGAACGGAGATAGATGCCGATCACGAAAACAGTTGATGACACAAAAAAAACTTGAGCCAGTTCTCAGCTGAGTCGGTGTCATTGTCGCATGCTAATTAATCCAAAGGAGCACTTCACCCTCAACATGATTTGTGTATCAATTAGTCACTCGTTTTGCGACTTGTGTTGCCTCCATGTGAAGATACAATGAATCCCAAACATGCCATCAGAAGCCTCGTTTCAATCTGCTCCCTGTCAAAGGGCACTACATTGCGCTGTGACTACAAATTCAGAACTTTATGTATCCATTTCAAATTAAAACACATTTGCAGGAACTTGTTGTTGGAAACTCAATGACTTTGCAACTACACTCCTATTCATGGGCTTCATGGTAACCTGCGACACTTAGTGGTACTGCAAACTGCAGTATTACCGATAAATGTCATGTACCCATGACAAAAAACACTATATGACAGTTTACCACCAAAGAAATGCAGCGTATTATTCATGTTGACAGATATGACAGAGGGAGGGCAGGAACGGGGAGAAACAATTCACTCCGATATTATAAATCTGGACTGCAGTGCCTGTTTTCGAACACTAGGGTGTTACGCATTTCACCTTTAAAGGAATGAGTTGGCAATATTTGACGGTGCTGTCGTGCGTTTTCTTCCACAGGAGCTCATTTTGGCAGGTCTGAAAGCAGAGACTGTGTACTCCGTCTCAGTGGCAGCGTACACCACCAAAGGGGATGGAGCACACAGCAAAGCCAAGCTTGTGCAGACCCTGGGGATTGGTAAGCATACGCCAAGTATACAGTTCAGTGCACTGGATTTAGTAACATACTCAAGAATTGATCTTACAGTAAGCTGCACCAGGAGCCGGCAGTAAATAAACAGCCAAATCAATTCTAATTCTTGTACAAGATCTACATGATATATGTTTTTATATATATATTAGCATTGATTTTCTTCTGCCTACACTGTCGTTCACAGTGCCCGGCCCCCCCTCCCTCTGGGTGCGTCCAAGATCGGGTCCGTCGGTGGTGGTGCGGTGGGCTCCTCCGCTGGACTGCACTGAGTCAGGCTCTGATAGCCGGGGGGCTCCAGTTGAAATCCAGGGCTACCGCCTACAGTTTGGCCTGAAGAATACGTCTTTAAACACCACAGTGGATTTCACAAATAAGGAGAAAAACTTCACTGTCAGAAACCTAAACCCAGGCTCCTCCTACGTCTTTGTCCTCTCTGCGAAGAGCCGAGCTGGCTACGGAGACGTAGTGCAGCAGGAAATAACGGTTCCCATGTTCCCACCCTCGGGACACCCCAAAATATCTGACTTTGTTAACGCCACATGCTGCTCCCTCCAGTTCTCCTGGTTGCCCCCTTCCCCAGACGAGTGTAACGGTGTCCTCACAGAGTACACCATAGCTTACAGAGAAGCCGTGGGCCCCACGCCCTCTGCTGACCCTGACCCTTCAGCCTTACCAGCCCCTCCTGCTCCCCCCTGGCTGATCACGCTACCAGCGAGCGAGTCCAGCTACACCGTCCTGGGCCTCAATCACAGCACAGCCTACGAGGTGCAGCTAAGAGCGCACAACAAGGCGGGGCCGGGCCCCTTCAGCCCGCCTCTGGTGAGCCGAACACTGGCCTTTGAAACAGGTAGGGCTGGCCTCAGGCCTCGGGAACACCCTTCACCCTGTACGCACTGGTTCAGCCTCACATCTCCGCTCCCTTTAATGTGGATTTCACTCCAAAAACACTAAACTAAACGAAGTCTGGGCCAAGTTCTTGCAGGTCGGCCACTCACCTGTGCACCTCAGAGAGGCCGAGAACTGCAAAGTCCCCGGGGAACACGAGTACTCCCCCCAATCTCCTCCACTCACTCACTTATACCTTCATCACCTACCCTTCACCACCAGTGGGAGCAGACTGAATGTTAATGGATGTTTGCTTCAAGAGCACTGCTTATCACAAACCCTCAGGTAAAAGTCAATACAGAGCTTGGGTGTACAGTATCTAATACAGAAGGTAAGTGTTCAGTCTGAATTCAAGTGAAAATGGGCGTCTGGTGCTGTATCTGCAGGTAAGCTTTTTTTTATCTGATAGACCTCCACTCTCACCTTCTCCAAAGCCTTTGCTGACATGCTGAATTCTGAGTCTAACAAACACAACCTAACACTCTGAGAATGTGGCATGTCACATTCCTGCAGCCGGTCTGTCTGTTATTTGTACATATTACTCTTGCCATCCACTCTCCTCATCACCTGCCCATCCTCCTAACCGTCATCTGTTTTTCCCCCGGTAACAGATCCGACTGACGTGTCCTCCGTTCTTACAGGTTGTGCGGTGGGAAAGCAGAGGAGCCGCTGATTTGACTAAAATGCTTCGTCACGACTGACTGTTCTTTTGTTTGTTTGTTTGCTTCCCAGATGTGCCGAGGAATTTTTCAGTCAATCTGGCCACTAAGACCAGTGTTCTTCTGACTTGGGAGTTTCCAGAGAGCAGCAACCCGTACCGCTTTACTGTATGTCCACTGGCTGGTGCATGTACATGTGTGGTGACAAATGCTTAGTCTGTAATCTCTTGACATAATTCATAACATAATAGAATATAACATGTTTTAACATTTGCCAGGTGCTTTTGATTAGAACATCTTTATTTATGTGTTTTTAGTATGCATAGCCCCAACCTGAATTTTACACCCATCTGCTGACTAGAGTTGCATAATTAATCAAAATATTATCAAAATTTGGCCGAGTTCAATATATCCAGATTGCAGAAGCTGCAATTTTTTGATGAAGGAAAAATGTGTGACAAACCAGCATTATAATGAAGCACTGTAGTGCTGCAGAGATGCCCTGGCCTATTAATTCTGATCTTCAGATGTAAAATAAAAACATGTTTATTTGGCACAGACCCCAACAAATGTCATATCATAATGATATGACACCGTTTTTCTGTGAAAGTTAAAATTGTGATGCAAAAATAATCAGTCCCACTAATTGTGAATCATATCACAAAAATGTCTCATGAATCAACAAAAGATTATTTTTTTTTACCGTCGTGCAGCCACTGTTCCAACTGTGGGATGCTGGATTTTTGCAGAGTTTCATAGAATAGTACAATGAAAAGTTACGTGAAAATTAACTTTTATTTTATTCAGCAAAGTCCACCAACCAGCACCTCTACAGCTAACTAATTAACAAGTTGTATCTTGTTTGTTCCATCCTTCCAAAAAAGAACTAAGTGTAAAAATGTCATAAAATAATTAGCTGTTTTATGTGGGTTTTATGGACTTATTTCTTGGCGGGGAACAAAAACTTACTGGAGTCTCTGCTGGAAACAGTCGAGTACATAACACCCTGTAAAATAGGGAATTGTTGTTCTTACACTTCCTTTTTTTGGATGGATTAAACAAACAGGATACATCATGTTTGTTAATGAGCTTTAAAGATGCTGGTAGGCAGATTTTGTTACCTTTAAGCGAAGGTTATTATAGTCAACTAGAACCAACACTGAAAGGTGTTAGCTTCATATTTAGCATAATGATGTGAGCGGCATCAAGTGTCTAATTTAAGTCTCTGTAAGAATGTGAATAAGTGTACATCCCAAAAATCAGGACTTTTTCTTTAAAACATTGCGTTAATTGGGTCAGTGTTGTAGTCCAACGTTGTAATAAACCCCTCCAAGTTAATTTTGAGCGTCTAATGATAAAAAATTGTTTTAATTTAGGCAGACCACCCTCAAAACGGGGCAGGGTTTTAACAGGTTAAAGTACAGTAAGACATCATCAGCATACAGTGTAATAATTAGTGTATTATGCCTTTTTCCTGTTGACTTCACTGACCATCTTTATCCTGTAGGTGGAGTATAACCGACAGAAGATGGAGGTGGACGCTCGTCTGAGAAAGGCGGTCATCCCAAACCTGCAGCCTGACACCAGCTACGACTTTAAGATCACTGCACCCGAGGGCAACATGGGAGGCCTTCGCCACCGCATCTCCGCCAAGACCTCCCCGCCGATCGTCATCCGCCGCCCCGAGATCGACCACGCCCGCGACACCGAGACCACGGTCACCATAATCCTGCCGTCGCTGGAGACTCGCACGCCTGTCAAGTAAGACTGAAAGGCTTGAGTTTTAGATGTTGTTACAGTGTTTGAAATGGTTGTCATAGCTATCACACCGAGACTCGCTGCACCGAGATTAGAGGATTACAATCTCTGAAGGTGTGGGGAGTGATGATAACACTACCCGACTGACAGGATGTTAAAGACGCAGCCTTTAGAGCAACAAGTTGGCAAGGAAACGTGAAAATAGTTTGAGACATGTTTGCTATTGTATCGGTGCAGCTGGTGTTATGTTGCTTGTCCTCCTCTGCTCCCACAGGAATGTTTATGTTGTTGTGGTTCCACTGAGGAGAGCCCGCGGCGTCATCAGACACCTCAAGAGCCCAGACGAAATGGACCTAGAGGAGGTGAGAACCACAACAATGACAGCACCCACTGATGTCTGCGCCTGGAAGGAGGAAAGGACCTATAAACACACACACACACGCACACACAATCCAATTTTTCTAAGAACTCCTGGCAACGCTTACCCTTTATAATTCAATATCAGTGTTTAAACATTAGTCATAGATATTGGAACGCCTCATTCTTCTTGTCCGTGTCTTCCCTCGGTCTGTTTCTCTCAGCTGTTAAAAGACATCAGTCAAAGGCAGAGGGATTCTCGGCAGCAGAAGCAGGTGGACTTGCGCCGTGCTTACATCACGGCCCGTTTCACACCTGGCACCCTACCGGCCTTCTTCACCCTGGGGGACCAGCTGGACTACGGAGGCTTCGAGAACCGGGCTCTAGACCCAGGGCAGGAGTACGTCTTCTTCATCCTGGCGGAGCTCAACTCCACGACCGGGGTACGAAAAAAAAAAAAAAATCCACCGTGTCACATCTCTTTTCTCTGTGTGTTTATAACCACTCCCTCGTTCCCCGGCGCTGCCCGCGTTTCTCTCCTGCAGGCTGTCACTATACATTGTAATCAATATGGCCTCGCTGCTAAAACAATAAAATGAACGTCAGTCAAAGTGTTGTAAGCAAAAGGCAATAACCTTCACGTACTTCCATCACCAGTGCTAATAAAGAGTGAGTGTACCTACTGTGGCAGTAGAAGAGATATTGCCTTGTGCAGCTGCTTGTATATGTGCATTCGAATTGGAATAGACTTGAATATACAACTTGAATTAGGATAGATTTTATTTTTTATTAGATGTTTTTTTTTTTTTATTCGGAACACTTTTAGCCCCAGGGATGCTTTTCAAAGGTCCTTCAGAACTAATAAAAAGGCGCTTTATTCAGTTTATTGTCATTATAAAAACACATATAATGTAAGTAAGCTTAGGTGCATTGGTTATATGTTGTCTAAAATGATAAAAACTGATTAAAAGTAATCTCGTACACGTGTGCATATAAAACCAGCCACGTGCAGGCTTGGTCACAGTCTAATGCAATTCAGTGCAACAGCTCTGCAATGAAGGTTACTTTTTGTTGAGGCTTTGTGTAAGAGCTGTGGGTTTGTAATTTTTGTCATTAATTGCTTTTTAGTTTCACATGTGTTCGTGTTATTTGCCCACTGAGATGAATCAAATTACTGAGAAATACCAAAAAAAAAAACACGCCCATCTCTCTGATTAAAAGAAGTCCTACTGCTGAATCTGCCGTGAGTTATTTGTAAAGCAGAAGAAGAAAAACACCTCAGTTTCCTGACTGTGTGCGTGTGTGTGTTTCTGTGTACAGAAAATGTACGTGGCCAGCCCCTACACGGACACCGTGATCGCCCCCGACTCAGACCCCCAGCCCCTCGACGCAGGCGACGGTCTGATCTGGGTGCTCGGACCTGTCCTCGCTGTGGTCTTCATCATCTGCATCGTCATCGCTATCCTCCTTTACAAAAAGTGAGCGGGACAGATGAACTCTATAACTCAAAACGCCAAAAACCGTAACCATTGTCGGCTTTGGTTATGTGTCAAAATATAAGGCTGCTGTCGTTCTGTATTTTTCTTAAAGTCGGTTAATCCCATGAAAGCATTAACAACGCTTCAGTCTGTCTCTCAATATGTTCTGACTTCTGTTTGTGCTTCTCAAGCCCTTATTCATCCTTACTGATGATATTAATTTTTAAAAAATCGGTCATATATGCTTTAATTTTAATGGCTAGATGGCTAAATAATTGGCCACTGTGGCTTCAAGCAAATGTTTCTCAAATTGGAGTAAATAGCGTGTTTCTGATGTTAGAAACCTGTAAACATGGGTCACAAATATATAAATTCATTTTTAAAAAAGGCTAAATAATTCAGTAAAACCGGTGGGTACTGTAGTTTTTAGCAAACGCAAATGGGAGTGAATAGTGTGTTTGTTAGGGACTATCAATCAGTCACTATCAACAGCAATAATAATCAGAAGAAGAGGAAGAGGAAGAAAATTAAATATAAAATGAAAAAAAAAGATATTGTGTAAGATTAAAGAAAGTGGAAGGATTTGTGAATGGCGGAATCGCTGGAAAATAATTAGCAGAACATTACCTAACTTAAGTAGACACTAAAGAGCCTAAAACTCGCCTACAAGAACATAAAAACAAACAGAACTCCAGCACGTCGCCCTCCTTGTGTGACGCCATCTTGGCTCTGGAGAGGAGAGGAATAAGCCGCATCAGGCTTTGGCTGCACAGACGATGCTTGTACTAATACTGTAGGATGAATTAATCGTCAGTTTTTGTCTTTTGGGATTTGTTGACATTACGAAAATTATTTCCAGCTCTATCCTTCATAGATACATTAAGTTTCTCTCTGTCATACTTATATTTTGCCAGCAGTTCCTATTGGATATTTTAATCCTTGACTGTCCTCCCGCAAATGCTCAACTCTCAGTCCGATATGCATCAAATCTGTTCCAGTTTAGAAGTTTGTTCTCCCCTCTGACGGCTATGCAACAGACTGACCCTGCTGTAGGCCTGTGATATCTGCTGCAAGCCATCAAGCTTTTGAATACTAATGCAAAATATTGATTTCCCTCTCTAACAATCTGTCTGTTTCCTTCTTTTTCTTCCTCTAATTATTCCTTGCTTGCTCTTGTTTCACTGGAAGCAGCAAACCTGACAGGTAAGATTAAACCAATGTCAAGCTCTTTGTTCTTTTTAACCCACAGCAATTACACCATACCAGATGCTGTACACAGAACTTGTACAAAGCCGTAAAACAGCATATCTGTTAATGCACTATTTACTCGATTCAAGTATCTATGCTAATGATGTGTCAGTACCGAGTCTGCTTTTCTCTCTCTGCTTATTAGCATGTGCTAATTGCTCTTTTGACTCACTGGTGTCTGAGCAGCGAGCGCGACGGATGCACCCGAATCCGAATACCTAAAGCACAAATAATTTAATGGAAACAGACATGTCTTGTGTCAGAAGTTGCTCATCTTTCTAATGATTACACTGGCATAGTAAAAGGTTGCGTCTGCTATAATCAATCATTGATTTAATGCACCAAGGTTATTCCCTTCAGCTGACAGATTTATTTTGCATACTTCTATGTCTTTACTGCAGAGTTTCTATCTCCAATGCAAAGCAGAATCTTTTGATTTAAAAACATTTTTTTCAGTTTCCCCAGTTAAAGGGGAGGTTGTGTTGGGCTTCAGACACTTCAGAAAACTTAGTTTAACAAATAAAAGGGAGAGAAAGTGATAAAATGTGTAATGTGAGGATGTGGAAATATTTCAAAAGTAATTTAAAAATCAGTTTGTGCCTTTTAGGCACAACAATGGCATTGCCAGTGAATATCTGATTAGAAAATAAAACATTTTTCTGAATTAACGTGCCTTCTGGCACTCTGTAAAAATAAATTGAGAAAATTTATACTAGATTTTTGAGTTTTGAATCCATGATCCAACAAATGCTTAAGTTTTTAAACAAACTAAACTAAGGTTAAACTAAAATAAAAGATGCACTAAAGTTTTGCCAACCTTTTGTTGAGATAATTTGCTTTTGTTCTTTAGATAAACTTGAACCTTTGAGTTTCAGAAACTCAGAAATTACAATATAATAATATTTCAAAAATTATTCATACTGAGCTGTGAACATGATTTGTCATTATTTGGCTTAGAAATTAAATGCTTCCAAATGAAAATATTAAATTATTAACCATTCTTAATTCTCGCTTATATTAGTTTACTCAACAGTTTTTGAAATACATTACAGAATAGATTTCAAGTTTTTTAAGAACAAAAGTAAATTATCTAACAAAAGATTATTAGTCAGTACAACTTTTCAAAACTTAAGAGTCTCATTTGGGCCCAAAACTCAAATTTCTATGTAATGAAGTTGCCTTGAAATTTTGAGTTTTCTCAAATTTCAAACTTCTTTTCTTCTACCCAAATACAGATACAGAGACAGATAATTTTGTTGGTTGACCAGTTGATTCCCGCACACACTGATCACCTCTGCATCGAAAGTTTCAGTTTCATTTCAGTCACAAGGACCTTTCTCAAGACAAACATGAGTAAATAAGAAGTTTAAAAACTGTATATAAAAATAAAGTAAATAAATAATAAAATAAACATTTATTTATTTTATTTTATGTATTTTGGTTTGTTTTTATTCCTTATTTAGTGGCTCTAAGGGGGTTATGAATGTTTTATTGTTTTGATATTTGAGGACTTTCTTTGAGAAAGGTCCTCATGACTGAAACATCTCCGGCTGACTTTCTGCTTTGAAATGGATTTTTTTGGGTAGCTTTGATTTCCTGCGCTACAAAAGTGTCACCAACAGATCCAAATAATGACGTCTCTGTGCACCTCTAGTAAGCGCAAGGACTCTGAACCTGGAACCAAGAGCCTTCTGAGCAACGCGGAGATGATGGCCCATCACCCGACGGACCCCGTCGAGATGAGACGCATCAACTTCCAGACTCCCGGTACGCAGCGTGTACCCACACAGACACCCAGACACGCACTTTGTATTTGCATAATAAAGTAAACTTCCGATTGCTCATCATCACTCGATAATGAAATATTCATGCGACTAATTATAACTTTCGGAGAGATTATGCAGACAAGATTGTGAACGCACTCCTCCGCATCACAACCAGCATGTACCTGGCAGCTTCGGATCAAAATGGCCACTACCCAGGTAGTACAGTCAGTGCTTAGTCACGGCTGAGTCATAACGGTGTGACAAAATCTGATCATCTCCGCTCGCCCACATTCCACATGCCAGGCTGCAGATAGCACATCAGAACAGACAGAAATGACAGAAAGCCGTCTTATCGCGCTCAGATGTTTCGGAGTCGGGTTTAACGGTCAGAATTAAGCATCAAAAGGTGAGCTGTGGGTTAACTGTGATCATGTATAAAGGAGTCGACTCCGCACTCGCCAGCATAACCAGCTAAAACCCCACTGTGAAGTAACTACATGGATTCTGACGCTCTCCACCCCCCGCTGAGCGAGATCTAACAACACAGCTGCTTTGGTCATGGCACCGGGCCGACTCTGCTTTCCTTTCACTTCTCCCATTAAATTAAGAGAAAAACACACACGGCCCGGAGGAATTTAATCACAGTTCTCACTGTATTTTCATGGTGGCACTTTATAGAAGCTTCACAGGGTCCTTGTGGAAACTATGGCGAGATGTGTCACCAGGAAGAAGGGTTTAGTCTTTGCTATCCAGGATATATAGAGCCAAATGATGCCATATTTTATTAAATCCATAGATGAAGGTCTTTTTTTCGCACGTTCCTGGGAAGCAAAGCACAGAATAAAGCACCGCGGCTCTTCTATTCTATCTTTTTCACTCTCATGTGGCTGCAACCTTGAAGCTCCCACCTCACCCACTTCTCCTCCCCTGAGATTTGTGCCTTTTCAGATGCTCTGCAAAGATGAAATTTGTTTCCAACAAAACCGGCTGATGCTATCTGAGGTCATTTTGGTCGTGACAGGAACGTTTTGTCGTGATTACCTGTGGGCGCTGCGGTGCGAGGCTGAAGCAGAAAATAAACGTTATGCTATGAGCTCGTTTTTTTTTTTTTTTTTGAGCTGCAGCAGCACAACGCTCTCCACAGCGGCGCATCGACAGGCATTGCAATTCGAGAAACATCGAGTCTGACGTTGGCGTGAATGGATTGTGTTTATTGTATGCAAAGCTATTGTGTGCATAGATTTATTGTTGCAGCTATTTGCCTTTTGGATGGACAATGGAGCGCTATAGCTTCTCTTTTCTGCCTCCAGCTGTGAAAAGCGACTACTGTAGGAGGCTTCCTTTATGTGTGTGTGTGTGTGCGTGTATGCGCAACGTTCCTAATTAGTGTTCTGTCTCTGTTTGTTTTCTCTGACTCGTTGCTTCTCTGATCCAAGAGAAAGCAATTTATCAAAGAAAAACAATTTACAAACAAACAAGACTCGCCTCACTTTGTCCTCACACATGGATCAAAATTGATTTTCTGCCTCAGCGTGTTCCTTAATGATATGTGATGTTCTCTGATTGGATAATTATCTTCGCATCTTTGCATATGAGTACTGCTGACCTGCAGTAATTTAGGTTATTCAGCTGAAGTCTTGTGTCAACTCTGACCCCCACCGTTGCCACTCCGGTCCTTGTTGTCACGCAGAACAATGCTTCGCAGTCGCGCACATCCAGACACTACTTAAGGCAGGCACTGGACCAGCAGAAGACAGCAACTAAAAACATCCGCACACTTAAGTGCAGTTTACTGGTGCATTTACAAGAGACGCTTGGAGCTAAATGCCCCTTTTCAGGTTTAGTTGTACCTGCAGTAATGCAAGCTTTAAAGGGACAGTTATTTCTAGTAGAAACAAACTATTTCCCATACATTCTACTGTAGAAATAAAGTAGTTCCTACTTCAAACTGCTCACAACAAGATCTGTAGATTATCTTAAGCAACCAGGTCACATTTTCTGGAGGGACATATTTTTGGTGCCGGCCACGGGGACATTTCAGCATGCATTTTTAGTTTTGCAACATAAGGTGCCCTCGATATCAACACTTTCACCTGACTGAGGACAGTTAAAAGAACGTCTTTTATATGTGACATGGCGTTGCTCACAGCTCCCGTTCCCATTCCTCGTTGTCACGCAGGAATGATGAGCCACCCTCCCATCCCGATCAGCGAGCTGGCTGAGCACATCGAGCTGCTGAAAGCCAACGACAACCTGAGACTTTCGCAGGAGTACGAGGTGAGAAATACATTATTATTCCATGTGAGTAAGCAGATGATGTCCTTATTGTTTAGAGATGTTAAGCCTGTTAAAGCTTTTGCTTCATGAAGCAAATCTTATTTAACATTTGTGTCTGCATGTGAAGACTATATGTTCATAATTTATTCAGCACTGCTATAACTTGTCTACATTACTGAACACTCTCTTTCCATTATCTTCAAATGTACCACACTATAAGAAATAAGGGTTCCGAAAGGTTCTCCTTGAAGGGATGAGGTTCCACACAGGACTGTTTGTTTCTGAAGAAGGCTTTGTTGAGGAAAGGGTTCGTCAAGTGTTCTTTTTAAGAACGCTTTCTGAAAGAGAGAGTTCTTTAAGGATAGCTGAAATCCTTGAAGAACTTTTTCATGAAGGGTTTGTCAAGGGTTCTCTCTACCGTAATATTAAAGGGTTCTCGGTAGAACCCCCTGGGTTGGTTCTAGATAAAACCTTTGGAATATTACAGCGTCCTCTAGGTGGATAAAACCTTTGGAAATGAAAAAAGGGTTCTCAGTAGAACCGCCTTGATGGGTTCCAGATAAAACTTTTGGAATGAAAAAGTGTTCACTGGAACCCACTGGTCAGATTCTAGTGAGAACCCCCTGAATGGGTTCTAGATAAAACCTCTGGAATATATGAGAGAACCTCCTCAGTGGTTTTGGGTCAGCACCCAGAAGTTGGACAGGATCTTAATAGAACCGCAAGAGAGGGTTTCGTGTGGAACCATTACATTATAGAAATGATCTCTGCAGAACCTCTCATCTGTTGTTGTTTTTTTAGGAAACCCTGGTTCTGCATATAAACCTTTATGTTGGGTTCTAGGAAAATTTCTAGTGGAACCTTTATAAAGGGTTCTACCAGGACCCAAAAAGGGTTCTCCTATGAGGACAACCCATCATGGTTAGCACCTTTATTTCTGTTAATGTGTGTGTGTTTGTTTGTTCTCCTCAGTCCATCGATCCGAGTCAGCAGTTCACCTGGGAACATTCAAACCTGGAGGTCAACAAGCCCAAGAACCGCTACGCTAACGTCATCGCGTACGACCACACCAGGGTCATCCTGGCTCCTATAGAAGGTGAGGATTAGCTGCGAGTTAAAGAAGATGTTCAGAGATTCTGATGGGAGAGCATGTTTGTGTTCGGGGGGCTGAACACAAAGAAGGGGGAGGCAGGAGGAGAAGGAGAGCTGCATGATGGATGAAATCTGAAATTGCAAACACTGCTCAGGACTGGCTGTGTGCAGCGGCATGAGACTGACAAACAGCGCGGGTGCATTCAAGTGCAGCCAGCACTCCTCCAGAACAAGAAGGGGGAGAATGGATTTGATCTGGAGCTCATGAATTCACGTCGACAGAGTCTTGTTTGTTTGCTGTCGTCCGCTAGTCATCAGGCAGCCGTCTGCTGGAGACCGCGGCTGCCAGAAACAACACAGTTCGTTAGGCTGTTTGATGTCATACATGGAGGTTAATTTATTATGTCGCTTACGCAGATTGCAGTTTAGAAAGATCCTCACAAGTGTCTCGTTCGCAGGTATCCTGGGGAGCGACTACATCAACGCAAACTACATTGATGGCTACAGGAAGCAGAATGCCTACATCGCTACCCAGGGGCCGCTGGCAGAGACGTTCGGGGACTTCTGGAGGATGGTGTGGGAGCAGCGCGCCGCCTCCGTCGTCATGATGACACGCCTGGAGGAGAAGTCGCGGGTAGGAAAGACAGTCCCTCGCACACACAACCACAGTTTTTGTTCCCCAAACTTTTTTTTCTGGCATGACCCTCCTCAGAAGCCGGAAGACGCTCACACCCACCCGCATCATAATTATCAGTCATTAACAATAATTGGGGAAGCGTTCAGGATCTCATCAGCAAATCCTTGTTTGTTTATTCCCCTTACGTAAGTCATATTCATTCAAGGTTGTTTCACTCTGTGTTTTCCCCCGGTGATGCACATCACAGCAGTGGTTCTAGTTTGAGGACAACTGATCTGGAGTAATGTTTCATACCGCAGGGGTCGACGTTAACCATGGCCCGATGACCTGTGGCCACCAAATATTATGTGTGGGTGGCCACCAAATTTCACAGCCTTCACTAACATCTTATATTTCCCCAAAAATCCTGATTCTGTTCTGCCTTTTAGGTGAAAATTTTACAAAAACAGGGACTACTAAAGTGTGGGTTTATTTAAGCTTAGTCAAACTTGTGATCCTTACAGAAGAACCAGTAATATAATAGGTGCAAAATGAAAAAAATGAAAAAATTTAATAATGAATGGAAGCAGGAGATTAAGTGGCTCTAATATGATTCCTCTAAGGACATAATGTACTGAGTTGTAGGGCTGTACAAGACTCAGAATTTTGTCTGTCAAATCAGATTTGGCTGCTCGAAGATCCGTCTCTTCCTTCCTTTTTTTCCTCTTCAGCACCACACCAAACTCCAAATATCAGTCTCACGAGCCTTCCTCACATTTTAATGCCTTCCTTTGTCATCTATTATGTGAAAACATGAGATTTCCACACAGTCAGAGAAAGCGAAAGTGTTTGTCCTGCTCATGTATCAGTTATAAAGTCCCAGCTCACCATGGAACGGCTCTCCTCCAGGCTGCTGACAGGGTTGTCAGCTGCTGTCCGCCATCACTCTGCGTTCAGTTTCTATCACACTTATTCGCTTCGATCACAGTTAGTTTTGTCGCTTGTGGTCAGTTAGTCACTAGCGCCAGCTAATATAAAAATATATTCATGATTACATGATCATGTATTATGTTGCATTAAATTGCCTTTTCTGTATTGTTTTGACACAAGTTTGCATTTTGGCCACGACAAAGGCAGTTTTGACCACCAAATTTAGAGGCTTGGTGGCACCAGTGCTTTAAAATATTAACGTCTGTCTCAGTCATCCCAATCCATGTCTTAGGAGGCCATCGCATCAGGGACTCGGACCCAGATCCAAGTACACTTAGCCAGGTAGTCCATTTCGTTTAATTCGCGTGAACACTGGGTACCGTACCCGTAAACAGATCAACAAACCATGCCCGGGTACAATATGATACGCGGTGTCCTCCTGAAAAGGCCGGTTCATCTATACTCTGGTATGGTTGGCATCAGGCGTGAAAACTAAGTGCACCAAAACAAAGAAGGGGGCTGCTATTTTGCAATTTGCAGGCTGTTCCACACCAAAGCAGCAACATGAACAAGTGAACTCAGGTACAGCACAACATTACTAATGTGAGAGCTGACCAGCAGGGGTATGAGGAGGGGGTACTGCCAAAGGACAGTGTGAATGTTGCTTTAGTTCAGTCTGTAAACAGTAATGATTGTAGTGATGGTAATGATGTTGATAATCTCTTTTATTCGTGTAGATAAAGTGCGACCAGTACTGGCCAAGTCGCGGCACAGAGACATACGGGATGATCCAGGTCACCCTGCTGGACACGATGGAGCTGGCCACTTTCTGTGTCCGCACCCTTTCCCTGCATAAGGTGAATTACTTCCCTCTTTTTTTTCCCTCTTTATTCAAGCCGCCCTGTCCTTCTGTGTCCACCCTTTGACTCGCCACTCTGCCCTCTCCTCTATTAATTACTGCCACATCCGCTGAAACCTCGCTTTGATCTCTTGATTTTACAGTCAGGGAACCGGGAGCGAGTGCAGTGATCATGAATTTCCACTGTCCCCTGAATGAGTGGTGCGTTTGGACACGCAGAGGAGAATAGATTAGTCTGGGCTTCACGGAGTGTTCAAACCAGGCCAGCCTCCCCGTGTCAGGCGCTGAGATTTGATCACTGTTGGAAGCAGAGCACTGTCTTATAGCACAGGGCTAATCTAAGACCGCCAGACTAGCGTGTCTCTGTGGCCTACTTACAAACACAGAAAACTAGGCCAACTGTAGCTTCCAAGTGTAGTTCTCTAAATTTTTGTTGATGTGTTGTGAAACGTCGGAGGAAATCTGTCATACAGTAGACAATAATGCACATGAAAAATGCAGCAATGCTTTGTGTTTTTTGTGTAGAATTTCTTTTTTCTTTTCTTTATATGATCTGGAAATATTCCTACAGGTTTTTTTTATTTGTGCATGAATCAATTTAAAAGCTTCTTAGATATTCTGTATGAAGAAACTGCCGTCGCTTGTGTGAGTGGCAGTAATTAGGATGGAGTCATGATTAATGTAGATACGTCTGACAAACTGCACTCAAAACAAATTGGCAAACGTGTCACTTCCCTTTAAGCACCTAATAGGTTTTGTGTTGTAACATTCAATAATGCAACAGGGATAATAAAGCTTACACATGCACACATGTACAAACAATAACCTCCTGTCTCGTCACATCAGAGCGGCAGCAGCGAACGGAGAGAAGTGCGTCAGTTCCAGTTTACAGCCTGGCCCGATCACGGCGTGCCGGAGTACCCAACCCCCTTCCTCAACTTCCTCCGCAGAGTCAAAGCCTGCAACCCTCCTGACGCCGGACCCATCATCGCTCACTGCAGGTACAGGACACACGCACACGGTTGTCTTAAAGGGAATGTTTTGGTAAATACTAGAGATGTAGTGATACCAAAAACTCACAATAATACCACAATATCAAGTCTGCAATACTTCTTTTTCTTTTTTTTAAAACATGAAGATACAGTGAGTTGACAGCTTAGTGTAAAGTCTTGAAACAGCCAACGTAACTTCATCAAGTGATTCATCAGCACCTCTAAAGCTCACAGAATTACACATCACATCACATTTGTCTGATCCATACAAAAACCACAGTGTAAAAATTAAAAGTTGCGGTGGTTATGTGGGGGCTGGTTCTTGGCTGGTTGCAGTAACTTCCTGGAGTCCCTGTCGGTTTGGCAGGAAATCTCTTTGGCTATGTCCGAATTCACTCACTACTCGACGGGGCAGGAATTTCACGGCGGCCGCGACAGCCGTGGCTGCTCTGCCCCCTCAGTTTGGCCTTGCGCCGCTCGGAAAACGGAGGCTATTTAAAGTGTTTCGAGCGTTTCATGGAGCCTAATGTTACTTTACAATTCTCTGATTTACACTGCAGACTGGAGACTCTCTGTTGTATTGACTTTCTCTTCTATGAAATGTCTGTATTTATATTGTGCTGCTGACCTTGTACCATCTCTCTATACTGAAGCCTGTTACTTTCAACGTGATGAGAAAAAAGAAGATCCTGTAGATTATTATTATAAGAAACTTTATCAACTTACTATCTAAGAATAATCAGAAACTTCTCATTATCGTTATAATCATCATCACTGCATTATCTCTATCTCTCTCCTCTTATCCGTTATCATTCTCTAGTTTCCCATTATTTTGAGATTCTAACTGATTATATATTGAACACTATTTAGTATGACATCATTATGTAGGATGACCTCTGACTGACTTCCGCTGTCCCTGTACTTAGAGAAGGAATGAATAAAAATAAAAAATCATGAGTTTTTCATTCTGCATGCACAAAATAAAGATTTATATTTATATCCCACATAGGGGACTCAGAGTATTGCGCAAATCAAATTTAAAAGTGGAGTACAACCAGTGGTCACAAACAAAGCACTATGTACCATCATGCATTTCTCTGAAAGAGAAACAACAGCAATGGTGTAATTAATGGCACAGAGAGTGAAAAAAGCTTTTCTTCTTCAGTATTTAGTGAGCTCATTGTATAGTCCTCTACACAGAAATCCTTAGATAGCGAGTAGGGAGCAGTGAATGAGTGAGTGATTTGGGACGTGACTTCACCCAGACGAGAAATATTCCAACACATAATCCCTGGAAAACCAGAACTTATACATTAGAGTTTTTGCAAATATGTGTTAATTAGTGAGCTTTGGAGGAGCTGGTAGTTTTCCGATTTTTTACTTTTTGTTTCCAGTCCTTATGCTAAGCTAAGCTAACCAGCTGCAGACTTAAGCTTCATATTGGACAGACACACATGAGAGTGGTATGAATCTTCTCATCTGACTCTTGGCAAGAAAGCAAATACTTCCCAAAATTTTCAACTACTCCTTTAAGTGAAATGCCAAAAATGAAATCCTCCCTATCTGTCAGCTGACAACCGACTTATTCGTCTCCCTCTGTTTAGCGCTGGTGTTGGCCGCACCGGCTGCTTTATCGTCATCGACGCCATGCTGGAGCGCATTCGGCACGAGCGCACCGTGGACATCTATGGTCACGTGACCCTGATGCGCTCACAGAGGAACTACATGGTGCAGACGGAGGACCAATACAGCTTCATCCACGAGGCCCTGCTGGAGGCCGTGGCCTGCGGGAACACCGAGGTGGCCGCCAGGAGTCTGTACTCCTACATGCAGAAGCTGTCCAAGGTGGAGAGCGGGGAGCACGTCACCGGCATGGAGCTGGAGTTCAAGGTACGAGGAGGGCAGGAGGAAAGTCAATGTACTGCCAGGTGCACAAAATTGCAATCTGCAGATTTCAGGGGAGACGAAGGGGACAGGTCCCACTTCAATATTTGTCCCCCTCAATAAAAACATGAAAGTAGAATTATGAATTATCACCTGGCACCTGAATTTGGTGTTTAAATAAAAACATTTGTATTCCAATATTAGCAGATTAGATGTTGGCCTATTGTGACTATATCAGTCTATATCAGTATATAAGTATATATTTATTTTAACAGACCATAATGCAGATTGGAATTTCCTGTGTGCTCCTTGAAACAAAGCCTTGTCTACATACTTGCATGCATCTATTAGTTGTGAGTAGCTCAACATGAGATTTTCTCTTCTAAAATATTTTCCATTGAATATTAAGAGGCTGTAAATGATGTAAACCTACCCAGGAAGAAAAAAGTAAAATATTAAAGAAAACTCTAAAAACAAATTAACAATATTTTGTGTAACAGAAAAATAAATCCTATCAGATTTATTTTTAGTCTAGAATTCAGAGGCCTTGTGTTAACCAAGCAGATAATCCTGAATAATCCTGCGCTCTTGCATACAAAATCGGTTTTGGTTTGCTCGATAAAATATTTAAAAACATTACGAAACATTCACATCTCCTCTCTCCTTCCAGCGACTGGCTAATACCAAAGCCCACACGTCCCGGTTTGTCACAGCCAACCTGCCTTGCAACAAATTCAAGAACCGACTGGTCAACATCATGCCCTATGAAACCACCCGCGTCTGCCTGCAGCCAATCAGAGGCCTGGAGGGCTCAGACTACATCAACGCCAGCTACATAGACGGATACAGGTATGTTTTCGTCCCGAGAACGCTAATATGACCTGACCCCCTTGTCCCCTTATGATGGCTTGATGAGTGAATGGATTGGATAGGTTTTCACCACAGTGCTCTCACCTGTCACGTCCTGTCACATCTGTCATTACTATATACATGTCCCCGCTATTTGTCTCGCTGCGTGGCGCTCGCCTCGGTCCCCGGTGAAAGGGGACGGACGCCGAAGTGCTTCTGATGATTCAGGCGTTCAGAGTGGTTGTACACACATGTTGTGACTGTTCCTCTTCGTGCCTGAAGCCTGACCCCCTTTTCAGTCTGATGCTTGACAGAGAAGAAACAGGGAGGGGGTGGCGTCTTAATGCGTGTGTTTGTGTGTGTGTGTGTGTGTGTGTGTGTGTGTGTGTGTGTGTGTGTGTGTGTGTGTGTGTGTGTGTGTGTTTGTGTGTGTGTGTGCGTGCGCAGGCAGCAGAGAGGCTACATTGCCACCCAGGGTCCACTGGCCGAGACTACGGAGGACTTCTGGAGGATGCTGTGGGAACACAACTCCACTATAGTGGTCATGCTCACTAAACTGAGAGAAATGGGACGGGTAAGGACAAATTAAAGGAATAGTTTGGAGTATTTGATGTGGGGTTGTATGAGGTACTTATCTGTAGACAGTATTAGCTATAATAAATGGCGGTCTGCACGCCTGCACTTTGGAGAAGCGGAGAACAGTATCAGCACGGAAGTAAAGCAATGAACTTTGCTGTGAATGCTATATTTAGAATATTTTCACTGCTTTGCCTTGCCATCAGACAGAAAACCACCGTTATATAAGCCAAAGTTCACTCTCTCCAAACCAACTAAACTCCATTTGCAGAAACGGTCATTTTACCAGTTGCTGCCCCTTTGAGACTAACTAACATCTGGCATTTGTCTTCAGTGTGAAAGGGTTCAATTGGCATTCATTCCTGCATCAAATGGCATACAGGTATTTATCATCTCCAGCTCTAAACATGACACCCAGGTGGACACAAATGGATCTACTGGCAGTGGGGAAAGTGTCAATTACCCTTTTAGCAGGTTTAGCTGTGTTTAAAAGCCTGCATATGAGCCAAATTGTGGTGTAAAAATTGTATTAACTTGTTCCTGTTATTGTGGGACTTTGCTGAATCTGAACTCTTCTTTTAAGAAACACAAAGTCACACGATAACACAAACAAAACTTCACAGATCAGTGGAAGTGCAGCAGAATTACTGATTTCACCTACAGAGTTTGGTTGGTTTGGAGAGAGAGAGATATCTAGCTTACATAACGGGGGTTTCCTGTCAAAAAAGGCTGTCTGACTGCAAAGTAAAGTGGTAAAAAATGTTCTAAATATAGCAGAGGTGGACCTTTTTCGAGTGGCTGAATTCCATTTTGCTGCTCCACAGTAGTGCATTGCTGAGCCTCCGTGCTGGTGCTCCTCTTCTCTGGGGACACGCCGTCCACCATCTACTGTAGCTAACAGAGGTGCACAGAGATGTCATTACATGTCTCTGTGTCTGCAGAAGACCAGAAGAGGGCGCAGTTTATCCTGGAAGTCACATTACATCAGGAAATGTTTCATTTTGTAACCTAATATTCATAAATAATGCAGTTATTGTGCCTTCAAAGCATCACCTGGATTTAATATAAGCACATAATTAAGTATGAGATATGTTTCCACATCTTTATACTGTGCTTTTTTTCCCCAAAATAATAACAAGCAGATTCAGATAGAAGAAATGTCAGTTTCCATTGCATTATTTGTGATTTCCCAAACGCCACATCAAATAATTCGAACTATTCCTGCACAAGGTACAATAAATAACAGCAAATGTCAGCCCTGTGAACCATGTCATCAACACTTATTTTCCTGTTCTGCTCTCTCAGGAGAAGTGTCACCAGTACTGGCCCGCTGAGCGCTCGGCCAGGTACCAGTACTTCGTGGTGGACCCCATGGCTGAGTACAACATGCCTCAGTACATCCTCCGGGAGTTCAAAGTTACGGATGCCAGGGTGCGTTCACGGCGTCTGTGTGTGTTTTAAAGACTTGCGCTCGTGTTGTATGTTGTATTCAAACAGCGGAGTAAGTAACAACACTCCCTTTGACTTTTTCGGCTCTACTTCCGATCCGATCGGTGCTGTCAGAAGGCGGCGGTGCAAAACATGTCCTATCGACCCGTGGTGTGTGTCGGTTAGTGTGTGTTTTGTATGTGAATGTGTGCAGCACAACAGGTTAGCATTTATCGACAGGCAACCGTAAATTACTCATTCAACCATGCTGTCTCCACATTACCTTGACAGCGTATGTGTGTGTGTGTGTGTGTGTGTGTGTGTGTGTGTAACCGAGTGTGTGCGTGAGCGCTCGTGCACACATGTGCCAGTCATAGATAACTCCAGTCAAGCCTGTCCTGCACTGACGCCACATTGACAGATGCTCTATTGATCTCCATTAAAGGGGAGTCAGAGAGGCTGTGCAGAAGAGAAAAGATGTAATTGCCTACTGAGTGGCTGACAATAGCAGACGCACTGACGTTACAGCTTGAAGTTAACCACAGCCACTGATCAGGCTCAGATAACAGTAATCATTAGGGGGGGGGGGGCGAAGAGGATGTTGCCTGGCAGAGTCTCAGTCTGCAGTCGATTCAGCAAAGAAGAACCTCTTTTAAAATAATAATCACCTCGCGTAAACAATAACTGCACGTTTCGGGGATAAACGCCTTGATGTGTGTCTCATCGTTTTCCTCGCCGCCCACAGGATGGCCAGTCACGGACGGTGCGTCAGTTCCAGTTCACCGATTGGCCAGAGCAAGGCGTGCCCAAATCTGGGGAAGGTTTTATCGATTTCATTGGCCAGGTGCACAAAACCAAGGAGCAGTTTGGCCAGGATGGACCAATCAGCGTTCACTGCAGGTAAACACTGATACTAATAAGACAACACTTTATATTAATCATCATTTATCATTAACAAATGCTTAATTAATAGTTAATTAAACTTATTTCAATTTTATTTTATTTTTTTTATTTTTATTATCCTTGTTTTTATTGTTTTATCATAAATGTTTTGATTTGCTGCCTTTATGTTCTACACTTTGTGTTGCATTTTATGCATTAATTCTGTTACATAAATGCTATATAAATCATTATTATTGGTGGTACTAGTATGAAATTGAATGAAATTATACTATATTATACTATACTATATGCAAGTTAGTTTATGTTATTTTTCATTTGTCATTTCTATTTATTTATAATTAGTGTGTAATATTCAATATTTTTTTTCGTCCTGTGTCATAGCTGATAGGAAACTGTAAATTAATTATCACAAAAATATCTCAAACAGTGTCAATTACAGCATTACAAATAATTAGTAAAGATTTTTAATTATCGTTTCACTTTTGTTAACCAGGAAATAACTCTTAACTTTAGTTTGACTGACTGTCAGTTGACCTTTTTCTTAATGATAGTTATTATCAGTGTTACTGTGTTAATGTACTGTCACACATGATAGTAAGCTGATGATATAAAATCATGAGGATTATATTTTGAGATTGAAAGGTATCATAAATAAGCATTTTTTTAAAAAAAGGAAAGGCGAAATCTTCAAAACAAATAAATAAATAACTTAATTACATAAAAATGACAAAGATAAAATAATTGTATGTACTAAATAAATAAATAAAAGACAAAAGATGAATCTAACAATAGAAGCTAAACTCATTTGAGTGATTCTAATATTTAAAAGTACATTTGATTGCATTGATAAGTGCAGTAGGTTCGTCAGCTTTGAGCTCTGTTGTCTGAGCTCCGGCACGCTGTAAATTATGGTTAAATGTTGTCCTTTGTGTTTGCAGTGCTGGCGTGGGGCGGACAGGTGTCTTCATCACTCTGAGTATTGTCCTGGAGAGGATGCGTTACGAGGGGGCGGTGGACATCTTCCAGACTGTCAAAATGCTGCGCACACAGAGACCAGCCATGGTGCAGACTGAGGTAAACACTGAACAGCATGTGGGACTCACTGGTTCATTAAGCAGGGCAGAGACGGCGAGGAGAGCACTGATACAGCAGCACACTGTCAGGACTGCTTAAAGCTTCACTTTTAATATTCTGACTGTGTAGATTGGGCTGATCATGGATATTTTAAACTATCAGATTTCCTGAAGCAAAGCATTTCTGTAAAAGCTCAGCTTATGTTCCTGTCCTCCTTTACAGAACACGTAGCCTCACTTAAAGCAAAAAAACTTCTGCATTTTCCCACATGGAAACATTCTGGATATGTTTAATTAAATGTTTATATGTTTTATCTGAATATTGGGGTATTAAGAGGATGGATAGCTTTCCTATACTGACAGTAAGGGGGTGTTTGAGCCATCACCAACTCGCCATCTAATCGCCAACAAATGCAATTCTTACAGAAATGACACCAAATCACAGCATGATTTTTTCATTGGAGTTCCTCAATCTCTTGGTATCTAAATGTGGTATTTTGGAGCAATTTTTTTTATTCATTCCCAAGTTGTCAAAATGGATAATTTGTGCACCAAATCTATGCAATAAATGGTACCAAACCAAAAACTGCTGAGACTTGATCCAGCCTGAGAATGGCCTTCATATACTTCCCACCACAAAGCAGGGAAATTTCTTTTGCATAAGGGTGGGACTGTATTACTCTGTATATTTGGCCATATGTATTTCTTTTCTAACTGTGCGTACTCATAATACTACAGGTGCTCATTTTATTGTGCATTCATCAATATTATTTTTACCATTTGCCTATTTTTAATCTTCCCACAGTTTTACAAATGAGTTTGGATCGGTGAAAAGAAAACATTTGTTGATTCAAGTGCGATTCGAGTCTGCAGATACAAATTTCCCTTTTGTTTCCCTCCTGTGAAAATTGTCTGTCTGTTTTCAGCTGTGCGACACAATGCAGGAGAGTTTCTCAACCGGCAAAGCAACATTTAATGCTTCAGTTGATCTGAATCATTTAAAACCACCGAACCGAGAGATAAAGATATAAGTGACACTCGTCCATCCAAACATTTTGCGTGGTCGTCCCCGGGATGATGAGTTGAAACCCTTATTTTATTTGAACAATTTGTCATTCATTTTTCCAGCACAGGTTACAGTTACGTTTAGGAGCATTAACTTTACGCTCAAAGGCCAGCAGGTTTAGTGCCACCGCAGAGAAGGACGGGCTTTGTTTTGTTTGTCGTATTCATTTTTTTGTTTTGCTGTGGGATGTGATATTTACTAAAATGGCCTCCATTCATGATGAGGACATTTTAGCTTTTCTCGATTTTAATTCTTTTTCTTTTGGATGGATAATTATGAAAAACCTAAACTGCATTTCAGGAAGGGAACCTTTTTTTTTGTAGCAGGCATTATTTGCTAAGCTTCTCAGAACAGACAGAATATTTTTGTTTAAGACTTAACTCTCACTCTCAAAAAAGTACACTAAAGTACTAAAGCACAATGAATTACACTTAGTATATTCATGAATAATGTACTAATGTGCTATTTTTGATTCACTAGCAGTGTGCTTAATTAGTGCTGCTAAAGATAAACTAAATAAAAATAAGTGCATTTATTTGTACTATTTTGAGGAACCATTAAGATGTACAAGTAGATCTTTTTATACTAATGCTGTACTTTTTGAAATGTCCTTTATCTTTTATATCTTTGATTCACCTCTGACTATAGTTTCTAATATATATTTTAAATGCATTTCCAAATTTAAATACCATACATTTTCATTGAATTCTAGGTATGTTTCTTATATATTGTAAGTGTATAAAGAATTATCTGAAAAGTGGATTGAAAATACATTTACTGTTGAAAATGTGCATCAGTATAAAGATATTATAGTATATTTAAGTGCATCCTAATGGAGTTTCAAAATAAAACAGTCAAGTGCACTTAATTGAATTTAAGTATACCTTTGGTAGCACTAATGATATATCATTAGTATATTAAGTACAGTGTTAGTACATCAAAAATAGCACACTTATTTAAATTAAGTGCATTTCAGTATACTTTTTTTTTTTGACCTGATTGAGCTGTAAAATCACCTGTCATTTTGTAATGAAAGGAAATGCTTAGGCGTTTTGAGCTGGTACCCATAAGTCCATGTCTGTTCGTAGCAGTGACACATTTTTTATTTATCTGTTTCTCTCCCAGGATGAGTACCAGTTCTGCTACCAGGCCGCTCTCGAGTACCTGGGTAGCTTTGACCACTATGCAACGTAAGTGAAAAGACAACCATCCATCCATCTTTCTGCTTCGAGGTCCACAAACAAACCAACAACCAAGCGAAACAAGAGAACGACGGCCTGAAGTAACGTGAACATTGAACCTTTTTTTCTCCGGGAGCGAGGCTCAACTATGAATCCTAACACCAACAACAACAAGGACAAAAACGCAACAACAACAACAACAACAACAACAAAAACAGCAACAAGAAATCTGTGTGTAACAGCAGCCACACTCATCAGGAGGAGCTGGTGGGTGTGGAGACTGTCCATGTGTAATCCATATACTTACCTCAGTGTTCCAGTGTGAAGGACGTATAATACATGTGTGTTGTGGTCAGCTATCTCCAATATGAACCAGTGAAATACAAACGGCTTCTGAACAGGAATTATGATACTATATGTGTATAAAAAACAAAAAAAAAAAAGAACAAAAAAAATCAAAAACACAAAGAGCCTGGATATTTGCTGCACCCTAAATGGGCTTTTTATCCTCAACTTTGTATCTATTGGTTTGGTGTACTAAGGGGTTACAAAGTGCAAAAGGTGAACATTTCTATGTGTCCGTGAGTCTATTTCAAAGGTGTCTACTGCTACCACAGGTAGTCCTGATTATAGTTTAAAGCCTACAGTGCGGACTCACCACCCCGAGGACTGTTGGAGAAGTATGTGGATGCTCATTTACCCGGAGCACAGTGCCAAGAGAAACCATGCAGCGTGAACTGTGGCCTACAAGGAGAGCCAGCACATCATAGAGTCAGACTAGAGACCGCTCTTAACACGCTGGCCAAGGATCCATTCACACTCCCCAATCGCGTCCTCCTCCTCCTCCTCCTTCTCCTCCTCGCCGAGGCCTCCGAGCCGTGATTAGAGCCCATCATATCCTCAACTGGGCTGAGATTTGTAGTCCGGTGCATCCTCTCACTCGACAAAGCTTGCTTGCTGTTTGCCGTAGTCCTTGTTCATCCTCCAGCTCAGCTCCTCTTGATGTCAGCCCCATTGTGTCAGTTCCGCAGTGGCTTATTGAAAGAGATGCTAATGACAGAGTTTCTTTCTTGGATTTAAAGCAGCCCATCTCTGCAGACATGATGATTTTTGTGTGTTTTTACTGTACGTCTTTGCCTTACGCTGACTTATTTTTTTGTGTTTCAACATGCTGCTTAATGTTCACGCGTCGTGTGCTAAACTTTTCTTGTCATACAGTATCTTAAACTGAGGATGAAAGTTGTGTCCTGATCATCTTCCTCCTCTGAAGCTAACCTACTTGAATTGCACCACTTTGCAGTTAAATCACTCTGATATTTTACTATTTTAAAATGGAAACTTCTGCACTTTTCATTTGGATGTCCAGTCAGTGTTGATGGTAAGTGTTGTCTGTAAATTCAGAGGTGTGTGCTGTATTGTCCAGAAAAGCTAAGCAGTGCCTACAAGTACCAGGATGCATTGCAGGTGAGCTTCTGACACCCATGTTGCTGTGTTATCACTATAGCTATTACTTTATTGGCGGGAACACGGTGTTAGGTGATAAAAGCGCTCATCCTGCAGGAAATACAAGCTGAAATAGCCTGTAGTTCTTCTTTACATCCACACTCTTAGAAATAAGGGTTCCAGAAGGGTCCTTCATAAAGGGCAGAGGTTCTACCCAGAACCACATGCATCTGAAGAACCCTTATTTGAAGAAAGTGTTTGTCAAGGGACTTAGATAGTAAGATTAAGAAATTGTTGAAATGCTTGAAGAACTTTTTTGTCAAGTGTGTTCTAGATAAAATACTTGGAATATAAAAAGGTTCCCAATAGAACAACCTTGGTGGGTTCTCTGTAAAACCCTCGGAATATGGAATGTGCTCTGTAGAAGATCCTGAGCGTGTTCTATATGAAACCCTCGGAATAGAAAAAGGTTCTCGATGAACCCCTGGCTCGGATTCTGGTTAGCACCCTTAGAAGGTGGAACGGTTCTGAATAGAACCCCCAGAGAGGGTTCTGGGTGGAAGCATTGCACCATAGGAAGCCTCTCTGCAGAACCTCTCGTAGGGGGTTCTGGATGAAACATTTCGCAGATGGTTCTAGATATAACCCTTTATGTTGAGTTCTAGGTAGAATTTCCTGAGAGGGTTCCAAGTGCAACCTTTATAAAAGGTTCTACCAGGGACCAAAGAAGAACCATTTGTGGTTCTATTTGTCACTCTATTTTGCAGCAGAAGAACTCCATCATCTAAGTTAAGATAGCAGCACTTCTCTTATCAACACTGACCGAACATCCACATGAAAAAGTGGTGAATTTTCCCTTTAAGGCTACTGAACGATAACGAGAGAAACCCCAGAAAAACATTTGGCACAAGTGGTGAGTTGCTCACTGTCAACAGCCCCCCCCCCTCACCAGACTGTCCCACGTCCTAAATCTCACTGTACAGAACATCCCAACGTAACCAAAACGACGTTCTCCTCCTCTTGTCCTCTCCGGTCCAACTGCACAAGTCCTTGATATCGATATTATATCTTTTCTTGATTTGACATATAATCATAATTGGTCCCACGTGGTGATTGGTTGATTGATTGATTGATTGAAGAGCACAGCGATGTTCCAGTGTACCAGACATCTCGGGCGATTTCACCGATTTTGTACATACAGTCTTATCATTGGAGTCCTATACAGTAACAGTTACATACGTCTGAGCACAAGATATAACGTGGGATTGGATGTGATGTAGTTCTTATCGTCGCAAAAAAAAAAAAGCCTTATTGTTATTGTTCACTTTGTCATATTTATTTCGTATGATTTTTTAAGATATTTATTATTCTATTTTGTTACTTTTTATGTATGTTTTTCATTTATTTATTTGGGATATCTAGCAACTATAACCAATAAGATGTTTACTTGTTTCTTTGGCGAGCCAATGTTAAAGTACGATATTGTCACTGTTTGTTTGTTTTTGTTTTTTTTTTAATGGTCAGTTTTGGTGCTTTTTTATTTGCTTTATTATTATAAAGTATGCCCTCTGTGTAGGGTGCTATTTGATACTGATTACTGATGTCCGACTTGTTAGCTAGAGATGTACATTAGAGGCAGACCTAGTTTAAGTTTACAGTGATGCCCTTTCGATGCCCTCCCTCACTATGATCCACCCCACCGTGATAGGTTCAAGGGCATCAGAGAAATTAGATATATAGAGCAGACTTGTGGGTGAAAAACTCAGACAAGCTGTTGGTATTTAGTTTGCTGGAAAGCACATGGTAGCAAGTGTATTTTTGACAGAGAATGGGTGAAGAATCGCCCAGCTACACACACACACACACACACACACACACACACACTTACAAACACACACAAAAGTTATTGTTTAAACCTGAAATTATTCTGATATGAAATTTATGTGTGGTCCAGAAGTCTTGACAGTGTGTGACATATATGAGAAATATGTTATTCCTTGGATTTCTAATGATTATTGTGTCAAGAGAAATATAAAAGGCACACACACGAAGCATAATATGAAATGTGTTGAGGGCCAGCTCTGATGACGCCATCCCCCTCACATAATGTACCTGTTCTTTCCTTTCAAACCATGGATGTAGATATTGTATCTTGACTTTGTATTAAAAGCAGGATGATTGGATATACAGCACAACGAGCTGCCTGATTCCTGTGGGGGTTTTTTTTTGTTTGCTGTTCGCTCCTCGTCCACTAGATGGAGCTAAATCAACTCTAAACTGAGCTGCACTCCTGTCACTGCACACAAAATTACACTGAGAAAATGTTTGGACATTTGCTTCAACTTTGACCTTCTTTTCTGATACAAAATTAAATTGCATTCAGGTGACTTCAGGTGCATTATAGAATATAGGACAGAGGCAGGATTAGGCTTTATACAAAAGGATTAATCATTAAAATACTGTGCGTTGAAAATGAAATACAATATCCATCGAATTTAGATTTGATGACATTGAGCAGCAGTATCTGGCCAATGTGAGGCACATATATATTTGTTTGGTTTTCATGCACTTTTGTATTTTCCACAGTCATAATGACATAAGGACTGTCACAAGATCAGATTTTCACCACGATTGTCGTGGCCGAAATAATACATGATAGTGACGTTATCTGGATATCTATGGGACATTTGAAAACAATGACGCTGCCAGTCAAATTCATCTTTAACTTTGATTATTGTGTGTTTTGTCTTTTTTTGCACACTAATTACGCTCAAAATAGGAAGGCAAGGAGGTGATGGGAGAGTCTGTAACTGCAGAAAAAGTGTAATTACTCTTAATGGCACGTGCCCCATCACATTTTTTATATCTGGATTTAATGTATTCTTATTTTATCTCATATTTTAAAGTCTGGGTTATTAGATTATTACTATTTATAATATGTATTTATAAGCATTAAATATTATGAGTTAAACATGTTCTTTCAGTTATGCCATAGGTCATACTTTAAAATGTCACACACACCCTCTCCCTGTGGTATTATTATCTTCCAAAAATTGCAGGCTGTACTTCACACCTGCACCACACACGGCACTCTGCTCTCAGCAGGAGATGTAGGCAGATTGAAGCTTAGCGGTGAGCTGCTGAAGTGCTTAGTAGAGCATCCATCCCTTTTTCAAAGTGTGAAAATGAACCACCGCCATTATCACAGGTCACAGAGGGCGAAACACAGAATTTCATTTAATATCTCCGAGTCAAGATGCAGAGGAAAATCTCACCATTAAAAAAACATACAGAAAGCTCCAGGCAGCCCTGTTCAGGGGCAGGTGTGAGTAAATTAGTGGGTGTCATTTTCAATAACCTTAGCAGCAGAAATAATTGACATAAAAATATTTAACTAAGCACACAGTATTTACACTCATATAAAGCCGGAGATTATTGAGCTACAAAAACTGACACTGATGTTTTAAAATCATCCCTCAAAGTCTTTGAATATATTTAGACAGGTGACAAATTAAAAGAAAAGCCTGAGTTTGACCCCTACAGTCAGGAGATCTGATGGCTCTATTATGCTGCGGTTTGGGTCGACTTCTACCCTTAGAGGGAGGAGGGTCACTGCAAATCAATACAAAGTTGTTCTGTGTGATCACCTTTATGGTATTACAGGGGCATTTCTAGAGGGGGAGGATGAAATCTGATTGGTCATCCCAAGTGCCACCTGATTTTCCTCAAGTACAGCGAGAGGCTGGACCTTAGTTTGAACCAACTTTCTGTCGATTATTTATAAATGTGCATTGTTTTCTTTTGTATGTAGCCTACTTTTAACCTACTTTTTTATTAGGTCAGTTTACTGTAGGGATCATTTTGCATAATGAGATGTGGTTGTAGTTTCTTTTATGCTACTCACAAAAACAAAAGGCAAAAAAAAACTACAAAATGGGTGAATAGATAATGAATCAAAAATAAAACATTTTTATGCTGAGGATAGAAGAAAAATGGAGGAACAATTTCTTTTCTTACAAGACTGTAAGATACTTTTAAGATTAGAAAATAAAATAGATATGAGGGACGTGTGCATATATGCAACAAATTAGGGGATATCTTTTGGAAAAATTGCATTCATCCCTCCAGTGCCTCAAACTTGTAGAATAAATGCCAGCGGTGACACGTTAGACATTTTACATTGGTTTTTCCTTTAATTTTCATTTACAAGGACTGGAAGCTGCGAGCGTAGAACCACAATATGTAATTTTTACACCTCAGTTTTTGATTAAACAAACAAACAAGATATGTTTATTTGTTAGTATTAGAGGTGGATTTAGGACAGAGCTAGGCTAAGCTAATCAACTTCATTTTTAGCATATAGACATGAGAACATTGTCAACCTCGTCTAACTCCAGGAGAGAAAGAAAATCAGCATGAGTTAAGGAACCAGGAAAGTACGGACTACTTCCTTCTATTCAACGAACGATGAAAAGTATTTCCAAACAACCTATGTTTTCCTTTTTCTGTACCGGTTCTTACAATACAGTACTTTCCGTTCCTCTGTCCTTTTCTATGTGACATTCTTTAGACGACTTGTGTGACGCTGTTTATGATGAGGAGATGAAGAGGAATGTTGCTCCTTACATCAGCGTCTGTGAGACACACACCCAAGCGTGAGCAGATCTAATCAGCTGTAAATTCACTAATAATGAAACTCACACTGGATGGATCTGACCTCGGCACACAGCTCCACACGTGTCTGACTGTTCAGTGCCGCATGCAGCAACATCCTCCTCCTCATTGTTTCTGACTGCGATCTGTCTGTTGATATGAAGAGCTGCTGCACCTGAAGAGCTCTGCGCTCCTTATCGCTGGAGGCTGAGCGTGATAATCCTTCAGCCCGCTACTTCCTCAAAACCCCTGAGAAAGCGGTTAAGTGTTCACGTAATAAGAGGAACGCAAAAAGGAAGAAAAAGAGGCCACGAGGAATGTATTGTTCTGTCATCACAGGACAATTCATACATGACTCTAACCTGCCGTGTTTCCTTCTCGAGACGTGTTGAGACAAGCCTGGTAACTTCACGCCCTCAACTGTACCTGCCATTCATGATGAAATCGATCTCTCACCTGTATGAGGAAGCGTTATAGATTTTAATGCAGGTAGCTGTTTTCTTTCATGTTCACATGGTGACAATTCATACCACACACAAAGACAAGTCATGAAAGTCAGCGTGACCCTGAACTGCTGAACACCTACTGAGCACAGAAGATAATATTTAAATCAGAATGCGTGAAGCTAAATACATCCATACACTTCAATACAAAAGTCAACACTGGAGAACTGACGATAATTCTGCAGGACTGTTTAACTGTTATCAGTGTCATGGTTAAGACCACCTAAACCGAGACAAAGCCATGACCAAGACTAGGGTGTATTAAGACCGAGACAAGACCAAGACTTTGAGGAGTTGAGACCAAATCATGACTGTGACTAGAGTGTATCAAGACTGAGACGAGACCGAGACTTTTGGGGAATTGAGACCACGTCATGACCAAGACTAGAGTGCATTGAGACCGAGGCAAGACCAAGACTTTGAGGAGTTGAGACCAGTCTCAAGACCATGACCGGTCCTGAGTACTACAGCACTAATTATTTTATCCATCTTTTTTCTAAACAGTAATGTGGGTGAATGTTAGAATTTACATCTTAGATTTATCTGCAACAGCTTCTTACAAATGTCTTTCATCTATTTTGGGGGAGTTCATAACATTTCGAACATTTCCCTCCCCTTACACTTCAGTTTTTGTTCAGTTTAAACAAGCAACGTTTAATGTGTTAATTTGTCAGGTTTGGGGGACGTCTGTATGTGGATTTTTTAACTTTTGTACAGAGTGAGGCTAGCTGATTTCCCTTGTCCTTGTGCTAGGCTAAGCTAATGACGCTAGTCTATATTTAGTGTGTGGACATAAGAGTTGTATCAACCTCCTCTAACATTTGAGAAAGAAGGAAAATGAATATGAGAGAACAGGCGCCAGGAAAATAAAGACTTTGCTTTATTCAGTGAATGATGGTATGAAGGTATTTCCAAACATCCTATGTTTTCCTTTTTTCTGTATAAGATGTTATAATACAACACAAAAATCTATAATGGCAGACTGACAATAACTTGTCAGGGCAATTTAACTATTATATCATTTTCAAACATAGTTCCTGAACGGTTGAAAATGACATTGTTGAAGTAATTTCTCTCTCTGACTGCACTGCGTGTGCGTCCATGTGCAGTACCGGAGACTAACAAAGGGGCAGTAAGACGAAGTATTTCATTCTCATGGAAATCCACAAGTTTTTAAAAAGCCACCGGCGGCACCGTCCACACAAAGCTGTACATCAGCAGCAGCTGGAGCCGTCAGTAAACCACAGACACGAGATACTTCAGGTCAAACTTCAGGTATAACCAGTGGTGGACAGTAGTGATATTAGAAAATGTACTTTGTAATTTGTACTTTTGAATACATAGACTAAGTATTTTTAAAAATATGTACTTTTGAATACTTATGTACTTTTAAAAGCAAGAACTCTAGTACTTTAACTCAAGTAAAATTTTGACTTTCACTTGTAGTTGAGTAATATTTGACCAGGAGTAGCTATACTTTGACTCAAGTACTGGGGTTGAGTACTTTGTCCACCACTGGGTATAACACTTAGTATAACACACGGCCTTGTACGCACACTATGCAAGTCGCGTAGGGCCCTGTGAGGTACACAAGGGCTATCTGTCTGTCTGTCTGTCTGTCTGTCTGTCTGTCTGTCTGTCTGTCCAGACAATATATGGACGTGATGTGACTCCTCTGAGGAGACCAGGAGTGTAAAAAGCAAAAGTACTAATATCACACTGTAAAAATACTTAACTACAAGTAAAAGTCCTGCATTCACAAATTTTTACTGAAGTAAAAGTATGGCAATATTATCAGATAAATATACTTAAAGTACAACTAGTAATTTTGCAGTAAAATGTTCCCTGTCAGTGTTATTATGTCTGATGTTTCTGGATTAATATTATTACATTAATGTTCCTGCTGTTTACTGCTGTAGATGTTTAAGGCTTAGTTCATTTTAACTACTTTATGAGGCACTGTGGCCAGTTTAATCCACAGCATTGCATCATGGTCTGTAAGATCATTTAATGTCTAGCATCACTGTCCTGTGAGAACCATGTATCTCTAAAAAAAAAAAAAAAAATCAGCCTCTTTTTTTCAGTTTTGTGGATTAATAAATTCAGTATTTGCCTCTGGGACGTAGTGTAGAAACATAATGTTGGATCATTTGGAATTGAAGCACAAAATAAGTACAGTACTTGATGTAAATGTACTTAGTTTTCATCACTAACAGGTGTTATGTGTGTTAATATGTGTTCTCCAGTGCCTTCTGTCCACTTTAAGTTCTTAAGACATTTCAGCCGAGGTGCAAAAACATTTTGATTAAGTGCTGAAGCAAAAAAAAAAAAGGAAAAGGAAAAAAAAAAATAAGGTCACAGTCTTTGGGCTTAGCCCCGGATCTCCTCAACTCTCATATCTGCCCCTGTTCCTTACAAAACTTTCTTGTCTGTTTCAATGAAACTGAGAACAATTCAAACATTTATCTCACCAACCTACACAAAACACCCACTCACACATAATGCAGTTAAAATGACGCAACAACAAACAAAAAACGTGTATTCAAATGTTCAGGAAAGCAAATGCAACAAGGAAAAATTAGAAACAATAAAATGTTTCCAAGGTCATGATGTACAATGTTAGAGTAGTTTCACATCATCACCTTTTAACTCATTACCTAGAGAACCTGAAAAGACAGCGCACTTCTGTTTTTACACTGATACTTCTGATAAAACGTAACACACCCCGTTGTTAAATCTGGCAAAATAATTGAACTAAAACAGTTTTTATTCACATTAACAATTCGGTAGCTACAAAATCCTCATTAAAATCAGAATACACAGATAAAGTTTTAGTACAGCACTCTGAGCTGCATACAGAGACACAGTTGGAGGAAAGGTGAGGAGGGAGGGAGCCAACATCTGGAATGACTCCGTGCAATCATATGATCACCTGTGGCGTGACAGCGCAGGCAGCTGGACAAGAAAATTGCTCAACCTGACAGGCTTTATATGGTTCAAAATAAACAGAAACTCTGCCTGACTTACCTCTGACACAGTGCTTATACACAGTACAGAATAGTGCTACTCAAGGTATATGTATGTGTGTACAGCAGATATTTTTAAAGTGCGAGTTCATGTCCTGCAGCTAAACCCAGCTGTGTTCACTGCTGCAAGAATTCACATGCTTAATTTGTCACAACTTCAAATAATTTGTGCAGTGAAATTCAGGCGCTTTACTCATTAGGCCGTACCGAAAGACTAGTGTGGCATAAATAATAATCATTAAATGAAGAAGAAGTTGAAAAAAGAATAACAAAGGAAGAATTAAGTTGTTTTATTATGTTTTGCATATAACTAGAACCACACATACATACATTTAAAGTGTAAAACTATTTTTACAGTGAAATCCTCAGACTTTCATCATATATACTGGAGAAATACTAGTTAGTCAACCTTGCCTTCTTTTTCAGGCTTTTTAATACACAGTTAGCAACTTTAAACACATCTTGTGCAGAAACCAAAAGAGAAAATAAGACTCATTCTCTACTTCACTTAGCTCAGATCACAGAATCTGTTGTCCTCCTCCTCAGAACTGTAAGATCTCGATGTGAAGGGTGAGGAAACCTGATCAAGAGATATTCACAAGACTGGAAGTCTGAGTTTGTGTCCTCAGCCAAACCCAAATGTATTTGCTCAAATGTTTGCTGCATTTCTGTGAGTGTATCTCTGTCTGCATCTCTGTTTGACAAGTAGCATGAGGATCATGTGACGGCACAATACTGTGCATGTCCATGAGCCATAAGGGTACAAGTACAGTGTTCATAGCTTAAATATGAAGGTTCATAGCTTAAGTTTTGTATGTATTTTAAAGTCTTTTTTTAAGCCGGTGTGTCCTGCTGTGTCATGCTCTGTGCTGTAGGCCAACATTCATTCTCTGTGAGAAACCGCCTGGGCCAAAATTAAATTTATGTACTAGGAACCAATACAAATACATTATTCTGGAAAGCACAAATAATGGGATGGAAACAGATATTATTCCTGTTACCTCAGTATAGTTACTAAAGTTTGCATCTACCATAATCAATCAGTGATTTAATGCACCAAGATTATTCCCTACAACTGAAGGATAGTTTTATATATTTGTAAATCTTTCCTGTTGACTTTCTATTTCCAATATGAAAGATGTGGAAATATATTTCATGAACATCGTTTTGTTGCTTATAGGCACATTACCTTGCCAATGAATAGTAGGTATAAACCATTATGCCTGTCCTACTCTGGCTCTGATTGGCTAGTAGGCATCACCTTCTTTGATTTGATTGGTTGGGTTTAGGCAAGAGGAGTGATTGGTTAGAATTAGGATAGGAATATCAGGGTAAGCCAGTCAGAGGCAGTAGGGCGGATCATGACTTTCCCCTGCTTGGGAAAAAAAATAGCCTCATGTGACATGGCCGTATTTCAGTGCCTGATCTTTTTTTATTTTTATTTTTTTCATTTTAGCCTGTGCAATAATCCTGCTGTTTAATCAGCATCTTTATACGTCACACCTGTCTGGTAGCTGGATTATCTTGACAAAGGGAAAGTGCTCACTAACACAGATCTGAACAAATTTTGAGAAAAATAAACCTTTTGTGTGCACAGAGGAAGTCTTAGATCTTTTACTCCAACTCGTGAAAAATGGGAGCAAAAACAAAAAACTGTAATTTTTTTTGTTGAGTGTGTATGAAGTTAAATATTCATTTTTCAGTCTAGGCGGCTTCTCATAATTCTCTGATGTCTATCTGTGCAGGCTGAGCAGGTTGGCCGGCAGGAGACACGGTGTGCCTGTCATGTCTCAAAGCACATGACCGCCGCCTCTCTGCATACCTGCTACACTGTGTGTGTGTGTGTGTGTGTGTGTGTGTGTGTGTGTGTGTGTGTGTGTCAAAAGGTCAGGGTAGGTAGTACCACCCATAGCAACTGTTGCCATGTGGAGCAGAAGCTGCGCAGGAACTGTGTGGCCTCCTCCACCTGCCTGCCTTCACTGACTTCAGTTTGGAGAAGACTCCCTCCTCTCACAGCTGATTGGCTGATTCAACAATAACAAGCCAATCCTAACAATAGGCTTGTCGTCGACACCTCTGTTTCTCACCTGCCTCTCACTGATTTATAGTTACCACCAGGAAACACAGCCAAAGAACTGCACATGAGGTGTCTTGATGTGTCGGTACACCTGAGGTTTAGTATTGCACTGCATGTATGACAGTGTGTGAGTGTGTGCATGCATGTGTATGAGCTGGAAGTTTTTCGTTTCCATCATGAGTCTGAAAGGCAGGAGATTCTCATTGGACAGCTCGATGTGAGTACAAATATTTTACTGTTTCTTTCATTCTTTTTTATGTCTCTGTCTCTTTCACATCCTTCAGTGGAGACTTGCCAACAATATTCATATTTACAGCTGACCATCGGTGTAAACTTAAGTCCTTCTAAGCACTAGGTGTGCACAATACTCTTGTTGTGTCAGCTGTGTTTTTAGCTGCTGGTATACAAAAGTGAAACCATTCTCCGGGGACGCCTGCTGTTTTGCCCAGAGACTGCAGACTAACCGCAGGTCTAATGGGCTGACAGTTTGCCCAGGCACAGGGAGAAAGTCGATAAAGCTGATACTAGAGGAGGTTTCTCAAGGAGTTTGGAACTAGATTAACTTTTGTTCTCACACAAAGGAATCAGACAGAGAAATTAGATTGGTTTCACAAACAAACAAGAGCAGCGTATTCACTTCTTTTACAAATGTACTCTCCAGTCAATATTGTTGTTGATGCTGCACATTCAAAGATATTTTTGTTGATCTTTTACGTAAGAAATTCTTTGTGTCTGTGAGTGAACCGCATTAATCTCTGTGGGAAATCTGACTTCACCTGATGCAAACAATGGAAGTGAAGATAATGAAATGTTTACCATCAGCACACAGGAGCTGCTTTCACCTACAATCCTACACGTTCACTGATGTTCCCGGCGGGTAGAAATCCATTTATCTTTTTGTATTTTTGTATGGATTTCCTGACTTGATGTTGTTCTATATCCGTCCCACCTGTGTGTCATATAAAAGCTGGATCATCAGTCTGACATTTATCTCCTGCTCTCTTGGGACAGCTGTCAGGACGGATTAGTTGCATCTCTTGGCACAAGAAGAGGCAGCAGCAGGTTCATTGGTAAGAAATCAAGACAGAGTCATAGCCTGGACGATGCCCGGCTGCAGATCCAGGAGCTAAATCACAGCCTCAACGGCAACTTGTCCCTCAGGTGAACTACGCTGGGGTTCAGAAAAAAACTGGGAAGAGGATTCTTGTACGTAGACAAAGACCTGACAGCATGATTTGTCTGTGTCCTCAGGAAGCAGCCCATAGCAGAGGAGCAGCTTGATGAGCGATCAGATGGACTCATCAGCAACAGTGTAAGTCTTCTTCACATCATCCTGCTTCCTCTGCCTGCAGGATATATTTTATCTGTACAAATAATATTAGAAGAGAACAAATGAAATCAAACTTTCAAGAATTAAGTTCAAGATTTTGAGAATTAAGTCAAAAATATCAAGATTTAAGTCAAAATGTCACGGATATATTTGCATTTTCAGTTTTAGTCCCAGAAGAAAAACATAAGAACAAATACATCAGAGGAGAGAGATTCTTTTTTTTTTAATTTTGAGAATAAGGACAAAATCTGGAGAATAAAGTTGAGAATAATGGCAAAATGTTGAGAACAAAGTCGTAATGCGGAGGATTCATTTGAAAATCATGAAAATTAGGTCAAAATGTGGAGAATAAAGTCAAGAGTACAGTTAAATTTTATGTATTAGAAGAAAACATAATAGAAGATAAATGTTTTTTTTAATTATTTTTGAGAAATGTTGAGAATGAGGTCGAAATGACAAGAATGAAGACAAAATGTCGAGAGATTAAGATGTGAAAAAAAAAAAAGTGAAAGCATTAGCTAAAGGCTTAAGAGCCAGATATTTCCCTCGGGAGCTGGTGGAGACCAAAAACTGAGCTCAAAGGGAGTAAATACTGGAAATGAAAGCTAATGATGCTTTTTAACTGTTGTTATGTGTAAATAACCAACTGTTTGCAAATGTTCACCAGATCAACTCAGTAGTGGGATATGCAGTTTTAATTCAGTATTCTTTTTGTTAAATTCTCTGAATATCTCGGCCAGCTGTCTGTTCTGTGTGTGCACTGAAAAAAAAAAAAAAAAATCTGGTGTTTCCTCATACCTCTCTGTAAATCGAAAATAAATAGTGGCTTGGTCTGAGCCGCAAAACACTCCAGCTGATCAGCAACAGATTGCGTGTGTGCTTGTGCACAGATGAAGGGGGAGGAGAGGGGGGAGGAGAGACAGGGGGAGAGAGGGACAGTAAATCTTCTGACAGAGGGAGAGTGTATCTGACTGCTGAGCTGAATCTTTCTGCAGAATCACAGACCCCACCTTTAAGAATCATCACGTCATTGTGGTGATTACGACTTGTTTCTGCTGCCCCCAGGTGGCTAAAAAAAATCAGTTATTACAGACGACAAGTCAAGTATTTCACATTAAAAAAAAAAAAAAAAAAAAATCACTGTTACATGGTTCAACACAAACACACAGTTCAGTGTTTTTAACACTGCGGTATTTTTTCCCTACAGAGCTTCGTGAAGCACAACAAAACTTTCCACAAACTGTTTCCGGAGATTCCTGAGGGGGAGAACCTGACACAGAGTGAGTTCAGCTCAGGTCCACAGTCTGGTACTTATTCTTTAATATTGATTATGGAAATGGCATCACAGTGTGTCCTCTGTCCGCTGCCTCGTGCATCGTTTGCCAAGTGGTCAAGCGTGAAACACTTCAGTAAAGATTCAGTGGGCACGTCTCTGCTGTCGAGGTGACTCTTCTGGGTTTTTGTAATTAAAGAAACACCTACATCACAACTTCAAATTAAACGTGTTGTGTGTGTGTGTGTGTGTGTGTGTGTGTGTGTGTGTGTGTGTGTGTGTGTGCGTGTTATTCTCTGTCGTAGCATTCACCTGTGCCTTGCAGAAGGAGGTGCTGTATCATGGAAAACTCTTTGTTTCCGAGAACCATGTGTGTTTCTACTCATCCGTGCTGCTCAAAGACACCAAGGTAACACACACATGTAGAGAAGCTTAATTCACACTGGTGAAATTATTTAACATGGAAATGTTATAACAGTTGTAACACTACTCAGGCTTTTTTTTTTTTCATATTCAAAATCACTTGTCAGGACAATTAAACTAACTTGTTTCTCATTTAATAGTGAATTTTAGATGTTTTAATGGATAATCAACATTGGCTGTCCTGGGAATTCACTTTCATCAAGGCTAATTTCAAGGACTGACCTCACAGGGGGGGGATTACTTAGAAAATAAAATAAAAAGCTGGTTCTTTACCTTGGTTATCCAGGTTTCAGATCATATTAAGGATGTTCTGCAAGTGTGATAAGGCTGCATTGTCCTCTTGAAGGCATAAAAAATCAAAGTATTTTGTCAACATGTTGCAGGTGGCGATTCCTGCATCCAACGTCAGAGAGGTGAAGAAAAATAACTCTGCTTTATCCATGCTGTCTGTTCATACTGTTGATGGAGAGAAGGTCAGACTACACACTTTACACATATTTTACTGTCTTAAGGTTTACTTACAAGTATTGATCTTTTTTTTATATATCTGTTCCATAATTCTGCCTCTCTGTCTTATGTGCAGAGTGCTTTAGGTTATATGATGTGCAGACTGTAAAGTCCTCTGAGGCAAATTTATTAAACTCGAATGCCTCCATGATCAGGCTCAGTGACATGGATGAACCTCTTGGGTTTAAGGGCTCGGGTACATGGGATACATCTGATTGTAAACGTAACACCTCCAGTAAACAGGAGTCCCTCTCTGCTGCTGAACTCCTTAACCACACAGCTCAGAATCAGACATGTAGTCACGGATGATCAGGTGCTCTTCACTGAACTCTTAATATTGTTTAATGTTAGTATTTGTGTTCTGTGTTTTTGTACAGTGGCTCATTTAGGGACGACCAGCTCTGGTCTTGGTGTGATTTGGGTACAAAAGGTTTAAAAACCACTGACTTAAAGAATGTTTAATGTTCAGTTTTCACTTAACAGCAGGAGTATATTTACAACAGTCATTTTAATTGACCATAATTTCTAAATGTATAGCCCAGTCGATTTAACTATTCCTTTTCCAGTCAGTCAGAAACACCAGAGGCAGAGTTTGGGTTATTTCATTTGGGAATTTCATGATTTCACTTAAAGCAAAATTATTATAGTAGATTACAACAATCTGATTTATAACACACTATGATTCTTGCAAAAACGTGTGTTATTATACCTGAACTATTGTAAGTATTAAGTATTATAAACATGCTTTATAATGTGTCATGATGATTGTTAGAAAGCTTTATGAATACTGTTGTGAATAACAGTAATCATTATATTAGAACTGTGTTCATAATGCCTTATACACATGAGCATCAGAAATATAATCACATTATAATGTGTTATAACAGTGATTATAATGTATCATAAAATGATTAGACTTTATTACCAAGATGAAACATTAATATTTTGGCAAAAGATTTGTTGGAAAGTGAACAGCAATTAGAAAGTATTATCGGTCATTATACAGTTCTTTATAATCTGTTGATTATTGTTTTGAATCATTATGAATTTTTATGTGCTGTAAGTATATTTTAATGCATCATAAGTATGTTTAAAATGCATTATAGACATGGGTATAATAGAATGTGTTAATATAAAAACAATAATTAATTCAGCCTGACTTAGACATGTGCTGCTTTTAGTGTTAAATCAATAAAAATAAAGATGAAAAAGAGGTGAAACTGATTCAGATTCCTGCAGTGAAACTGACAGCTTGTAAAACAAAGACCTCAAATTAGCTTCCTAAACACTGAGCGTACGCGTAGTTTGCTTTGTTCCAGGTGTAACCCTTCCTCCTCCTGCCTCTCTCTTCTCTTGCAGTACTCATTTGCGTCTCTGAGGCAGCGTGAGATGTGTTATAATCTCCTCCAGACTGTCTGCTGTCATGCGCTGGTAGGTGCTCCGCCAACCCGCATCTACGTAACAGCATCATTTCTCAAACAAAGGCCATTTTCAGTTTGAACTCTTTGTTTCTGTTGTTTGTGTGAAGCGGGGGGAGAGCGCCAACAGCAGCCCTCGTCACTCCTCTGCGGAGAACGAAGCCGATCATGACATGGTAGGTTTTGCCCAAACCAAAACAGGAAACTCAGTTACCTTGTTATAGTCGTGCAAGTATGAGTGCATGATGTGCAAGGACAGGCAGAAACTGTCAGTGTCCCTGTCCTTGTCTACAGGCCTCTAGTTATTCCAGTTTGGAGGACTGCAGCATGGATCGTGAGCTGAGCAGGCAGAACAGCATTTGTCTTGACGACGGTTTTCCTCAGATGTCCAGTGAAGGTGAGAAATAACAGGGAGAGACACAGAGGACAGTGTAATGGAGTAACGATCACTGGTTAATATTGTGTTGTTTGGCTCTTGTACCAACAGGATAATGTTCGTCCTTTTTCAATAACAACTTTTGCTTTTAAATCGCACTTTTCTATGTTCTTTTCTAATCATTGCTCGACTGAAATATCCAAACAATACAACCGAACGCAACAATGTACGTTTGTGCCTTTCCAGGTCCCTCGAGATCCAACTCCACCCGTCAAAGCAGCTTAACAGATGAAGACGACAGAGGTACGCGCTCACACATAGACACACATATGCTCTGTTTACCCATGAGTCATAGAGAAATGTGTCATCGTGACATAACAAGCTGATTTTTGTCTCAACCAGCTGTATCGTGGATTTGGAGGATCATTGTGAGGGTCACGCCGTTATTCCTCCTCAGGGAAATTAGGAATCTGAACGTTCTCTTTTACTTCTACATTATGCTGTGAGTATCATTATTCCTTAACAGCCGAGGCCCCATCTGCAGTCCTTTAACGATGTTTACACCGCTGTACTTATGTACAATTGCAGCTTTATACTTCTACTCTGCTGCAATTCAGAGGGAAATGCAGTTTTGTACTGTTTACTCCACCACGTGTATTTGTCAGCTATGGTTATGAGCTACTTTGTAGATTAAAGGGATAGTTTGGGTGTTTTGAACTGAGGTTATATGAGGTTCTTATCATTAATCAGTGTATTACCTACAGTGAACGGCGGTTCGTGTGCCACCAGTTTGGAGAAGCAGCAGGAGCACCAGTGTAGGAAGCAAAACATATTTTTAGTGTACACTATATTTACTTTACTTTTCCAGTGGGAAACTACCAACAACAACAAAATCAGTAATTTTACCTCGCAGAACACCAGAGTTGCTGGAGTTGTTTGTCTTATTGTGTGAACTAACTTTTTTAAACTCTGAAAAGTTACACAATAATACAAATAAACTAACAGACTGAGGCAGTGGCAGACCAGCAACTCCTGTGCTCTGCAAGATAAAATGACTGTTTTGGCCAAAGGAGTTTTGTTGCTTTTTGGAAAGAGCAATATTTGACTTATATAACGGTGGTTTCCCTTTGAAAAAAGGCTGTCAAGGTAAAGCGGGGAGCATTATTCAGTTGTTTGTAATCTATAACCTCTCTGCTACATGATGCTAAATCCACACTGGACCTTTAACATACAACACAAATGCTTTTCTCACAGAAAACAGTGTGTTGTCATAGATTAAAACTACCCAACAATATATAAAGTAGCTAAAGTTAGTTCATCCTCCACCAACTACTTGAATGCATCAGTAATAATAATGCAATGTATTATATTAGATCAGCACATGAGGCATTTTGTCTGCATGATGATTAATGTTACTTTAGACACTTTCAGTGTCTTTAGCTTAGCTTTTACTTTGGTACAACTTTGAATGCAAGGTTTTACATATGATTAAGTATTTTTATGTTGTTGTTAACTGGACTAAACCATCTCAATACTTCTTCCACCACTGTTTCGTCTGGTGCTTAGTATACAGGTGTACATTTTACCCATTTAACTGTGTAAAACCTGTAAATGGAAAAGGGTAAGTCGATGACATCCTAGGTAGTTAAGGACAGATTTTAAAACAAGCACGAAGGACCTTTATCTCATGAGCTGAGACTTCTAAAGAGCACTAAAAGTCCCTAAAAACAGCCCGTGTAATATTCTGAATTGCACACTTGGAGAGACATTTTGGTATGTTGACTTTCTGGATTGGCTGGAATCTCAAAAAAGGAAAATAATCTAATCCTCGAGACGTGGTTATAGAAATGCCATCACACAATGTTCTCTCAGGCTCAACACAGATACAATTTACTGATATCTTATTGTCAGAACTGTACAATATGTACAAGCTTTGACTATCCGCTCAGCTTTTGATTCCTTCTGCACAATACACTTTTGTGAGTGAAAGTCGGTGACTGAAAACTGCGTTGTAGTGTTTGCCTGTAAAATCCACTGATAAATAATCTAATGTTGTTGTGTGTTTTTTAGGATGGGGTTGCTCCTCTTGGTGTCTGGGTACATCGGGCTGAGGATCATTGCACTGGAGGAGCAGCTGAAATCTCTGGGAACCCTGACTGAGTTGTCTTTCTATCACAGAGAGTGAGTAAACACACAAACAGAAAGGAAAAATACATCAGGAGGAAGTCTGCGGGGGACTGATGGGAAGAAAAGTAAAGGTGACCCAAACCGGTTTTGGTGACTTTTAAAACCATTACTGCAGGTGAGATTAGACGAGCCGTTCTGCAGGTTCACAAAGATAAGTGATCACATTCCACCAGTCACACCCGTGTGTTTAAAAAGAAAGGTTGAGATGACGTGCGGGTTTTTTACAACACCACTTAAATCTCTTAAAGATCAAGGATGTAACGATGTTTCCATCCATGGCAGTGACTTTTGTGAGTAACTGTGATTAAAGAACTATAGCAGATAACACTGAGTTACTAGAGAACAGACAGGGAGATACTAAAATGACTACTGACTACTTAGTAACTACTCAGTATAATGTACTGACTACTTTGTAACTACTCAGCATGATGTACTTACTACTTAGTAACTGATTAGTATAATGTACTGACTACTTTGTAACTATTCAGTATAATGTACTGACTACTTCGTAACTACTCAGCATAATGTACTTACTACTTTGTAACTATTCAGTATAATGTACTGACTACTTAGAAACTACTCAGTATGATGTACTTACTACTTTGTAACTAATCAGTATAATGTACTGACTACTTAGAAACTACTCAGTATAATGTACTGATTACTTAGTAACTACTCAGCATGATGTACTTACTACTTTGTAACTAATCAGTATAATGTACTGACTACTTAGAAACTACTCAGTATGATGTACTGACTACTTAGTAACTACTGACTACTTTGTAACTACTCAGTATAATGTACTGACTACTTAGTAACTACTGACTACTTTGTAACTAATCAGTATAATGTACTGACTACTTAGTAACTACTGACTACTTTGTAACTACTCAAGTATAATGTACTGACTACTTTGTTAGTAATCAGTATGATGTATCACTTTACTTGAGGGGGGGACAATAAGGGGAACTAAGTAATCACCAATTGATGAGTCGTGACTATTTTTTTTGCCTCTCAACAGCTGATTTTACTTAAGTACTGAAGTATTCCCATTTCATGCTACTTTAACTACTATTCCACCACAGTTCAGAGGGACATCTTGCACTTTTGTAGTCAATTTACAAAATTTAAGAGCTCAGGTCATACAAATCATGTGATTAACGCACAAAATATGTGGATGTAACATCATTTCAACCTTACTTACTCTTGTGCCTTAAATGCAAGATATCATCTTCTACTTGTTCTTGAAGTGAAAACTAATAAATACATCTGTAAAATAACATAATGAATTGATAAAAGAAAGATTAAACTACCCTGCAGTATGTAAATTAAAAGCCACACTAAAATCCTGTTTACATGTTAATGCTTCTATAATTAGTGTCATTCTGCATAATGAGAACTTTTACTTGACACTAAGTATATTTAGCTGATAATACTGCGCTTTTACTTTAATAAAAATTAGATTATTACTAGTACTTTGTATTATTATCCACTTTCTCCGACACCTCCTCATGCCGCTTCTTCCTCTTTTTCTCCAGCTACCAAGAAACGTAGCCTGAGGCAGGAGACTGTGACAAACAAATCCCTCCAGGAACTCATGCAATTCACCACTCTATTAAGATCCTGCTGTACATTGATCCCTGTCTAGACAGACTGCCAAAAGCATCTTATCACTGAGACCTGGCCCATTTGACCTGCAGTACATCATTCAGTGAAACATTCTGTACCAAAAGAAAATGTCACAATATTGTGCACAAATACACTCCCTCACAGTAGAAGTTAAACCCCCGTGTTAACACCGTGTCCACAGAGGATGCAGGTCAGTAATAAGATGCTTTCGGGATGTCTGAACCAGGCCACACGTGGTGAGCTACATGGATGACTGACTGCGTTGGCAGAGAAGCGCCAGGACAATATTTGTTAGGAGAGCACTCGTTTTTCTGCTGACCGATCAAAAATTGACGCGAGGATCTCTCCTGCACTGGGGCCATATGGAGGCAGCCTGCTGAAGCCATGTTTATTTCCTGGCCCGTGAACAGCTGAGCTCAGCTAGCAGAGGTTGTTGGGAGTCTTGGATCAACACGGCCTGCAGCAGTGAGAACAGACCCATCCTAAACCAGAACGTGAACGAAGACGCACTTCGTTGCTGCTTGAGCTGATATAATTTGTACGTTATGAAACGAGGGTTCACATTGTGTAAGAGACCTGCTGGAATCTAATATGTTATTTTAAGAGTCAGACTGTTAATGACAATAACTGTCCACCAGAGGGCAGCCTCTCCTATTAAATTTAACTGTTACTTGAGCCACCAAGGCAGGATTATACTTGCACTTCTCAGGGACTAAAATGTCTTTAAAATACAAATATTATTTAAAAAAAAAATGCAATCCTGTTAAAGGGACAGTTCACCCAAAAATCAAAAATATATAGTAGTGCTATCTATCCTTACTGACTGTTTGGGTGTGAGTTACCAAATTTGGAATATATTGGCCACTGGAAGTAGATGGCACTTAGCTTGAGGTAGTCAAAGTGCCAGAAAAATCATTTGAAAAACTCATGATAATCCACAGACCTTGTTGCGAGCAGTTTCATTTAGAAACTGTTTTGTTTCTGTGATAGAAGGATCTAGATCAGATGTTTTCAAGGAAGGCTCAATGAATGGAAATTAAAGAAAATACTACATTAGTTATCAAAAGGAGATGCAGAATAGCCTAAATGTGTGTGTGTTTTTTTTGTGTGTGACTGTGATGATGATCCTGTAGACACCCAGAAATTGAGCTAAGCTAAGAAAGTGAACTAAGGGTGATTGCTTGATTTTTGATTTAAGTGTGAAGTGTCCCTTTAATAGATAGTGGAGAATTTGTGACGTCCAGTGTTCATACACAAGCTGGTAAACTGTTACATATTATTATTATTAAAAACATTACTGATGCACTGAGTCATGTCATCCAAATTGTAAAATCTGAGTCATAATGTACATATAAATAATGCATTTTTGTATCACTACCAGATCTCATTCCTCTGATTAATTTATGCACTGTATAAAATACAATGATCGTTTTGAAAACAATGCCTGCAGTTTCACATTTTTGTACATAAGTGATCTTTTTTTTATTATTTTGTTGTCCATAAAAAGGTCAAGATTCAGTCCCATGAATTAATTTCATTACATCATATTCTCAGTTCAAAAAAGCAACATAAAATTACAAATCATAATACAAAGAATAGAATAGGTAAGTACAGTAACCATATAAACAGCCCACTAATATTATCTAGTCCCCACCCTCCCTCCCTCCCACCCACCCACCACAGCCCCGCTCAAACTCTAGCACAAAACTCATAACAATACATCAGTTAGTATCAGCAATAAAAAAATTCAAATAAACGTCCCGTTTTTTTTTTTTTTTTAAAAAGCGCTTCAATGTTCCGATGCCATGAGTTCAGCTTTTACCCTCACATAGAATACATAATAGAGATAACGTCCCACCCCGTCACTTGCTCTGCAAAACACAATAGACATGCATACAGTTTTCACTGTTCGACCCTCCCTCCCACCCGCATCAATAAACATTCAGGGCCAGAGGATACAATATACGTCAACCATAGTGGTGCATCGATTAAAAACGGCAAGTTTCCACCGCGTTTCTTGAACCCCGTGAATGAATCCAGTGGTTTCCCTGAAAACATGACCTGTCCAGGAGAAACTGAGGCCTTTACTTCTGCGCTCAGAGAGAGGCGATAATTCTCTCCGATTCTTCTGACGGCTCAGATCCCTGGTTTTCGAGGTGGTAACAGATTTCCATTATTTTAAATATCAGAGACACGAAGCACAGGATGAGAACGGAAAAGAGTTCCCTGTTTCAAAGTGGTGACAGAGAGCGAGTGGTGTTCAGTGACCTTTTCCACTGCTTACTAAGACCCACTTGTACTCCCAAAATGGAGTAATCAGATCAGTGCTAGTTCAGTACATGTTCCCTTAACAAAAAACAAAACAAAACAAAAAAAAACGCAGCTCCTATCACTGAAACTGATGGGTCTCCTGTGCAGCAGACACCTCGTGTAGATCTGAAATGTGGCCATAAAACAGCACCTTTTCAGGTCTAAACAGAGGGACCATTAGTACTTATTTAAACATGATGTTAGTATCCTGGAAGGGACAGTTCACCCCCAAATCAAAAGACATTTTTCCTCTTATACACATAGATAGTTTTGGTGTGAGTGGCTGAAATTTCCAGATGTCAACCATAGAGATGGAGGTATAAGCAAAGTGCCATTTAGTCCCATTATATTAGAGAGAAGGCAGACATCTCCAAAACTCAGCAACTCACACCAGAACTATACAGATGGATAAATAGCACGACAGGTGAGAGGAAAAACGTGTATCTTTGATTTTGGAGTGAACTGTCCCTTTAATGCTGGCCTGTAGAAGACAGTCAATAATAATGAAGACACACAAACTTACATTTTATACCCTTATTACACTTTGGATGCTTTGTACAATAGTGCTGAACTTAAGACCTGCTTTTGTCATGCTTGATCTGATATATATAAATGTGTAAATATACTGTATACTACAGTACATGTATATTGTGTGTGTGTGTGTGTGTGTACATGTGTGTTGTGTTTAAATGTGTGTGTGTGTGTAATGTGCAAAGGTGTGTGTGGTGGAACCTGCACCACACCAACAGTGAGAGGCTCAAATATGGCTTGTGTCACACATGAAGCGTGCTGCCACCCATAAGAGAGCTCCTGTACATTTTTAGGGCCACAGAGGTTAAACAGAGCTAAGTAGGCATGATGTCCTGTCCTGGCACCCGATCTCAATCACATTGTTAGTCACAACACGCATGGTACTTCTGAGACAAACAATCCATGGCCCTAGACTACGTCAAACACGTTAGGATTAATTACATCGAGACAAAAACGTTAGAAAAGAAAAAAAAAAACATGTGCAGAGGGTGAATGAGAACAGGAGAGCTGACTGACGCTGGTAATGAGTGCTACAGGAACAACACTTTAGAAAACAAACTGTGCTGTAAGACTACAAGTTAATCGATAGTACACAAAAGGAGGTTCTGATGAAGCAAACAGACTATTCTGAATTAAACGAGACATAATGCTCGTTAGTTTGGTGAACTGAGCAGCTACTTGGTCTCTTTATACCTTTAGAGCCGACGAATCCAGCCAGAACATCGGGCTCCGAAAAAGGGTTTGTTCACCAGAAGAGACGAATTATTCACAGACCTCCTCAACAGCTGCACTTCAGACCACAGTTGGACATTTAGGAAACACGCTTATTTGCTTTCTTGCTGAAAGTGAGATGAGAAAACGCCACTCTCGTGTCTGTAGGCTAAATATGAACCCACAGCGAGCAGCTGGTTAGCTTAGCATAAAGACTGGAAACAGAGGGAAACAGCTAGCCTGGCTCTGGTGCAAGGTATCAAAATCCACCTGCCAACACCTCTAAAGCAGCGGTTCTCAATCTGGGGGTCACAACGGATAGTGGGGTTGCGTGATAGAAAGCAGCTCTAAGAGAAGTCAGCTTATTAATGACATTCAACATGAGGTACAAGCACTGAAAAAGAGGCAAAATGTGCATGCACATGAGTTCTGATTGGACACACATGGACACCAGTTTCAAAAGCTATGACAGGAAATGACTACTATGAAGAGCTGGCTCCTCAGAAAAAGTATTTAAGCTCAAGACTGAGGCCAGCCGGAGACTGGAAAGGAACCTGAAAGTCCAATGGCAGCATCATCAACTGAGAAATACTGTTTCTAACAGCGTCCCGAGCGCTTTGTAAATATCACTGGGATTTTCTGCAATATGGATTTTTTTGTTGCGGTCGCAAACACAAACCAAATTATTCTGAAGGGTCACGACTCGAAAAGGTTGAGAACCACTGTTCTTAAGTACGTAAGCATAATGCTGCCATGCCATAAAAAGAAAAAGAATAATGGGTCAGTAACATCTTATGTTTTTCACTTTTCACAAGATATTTTCACATTACGACATACAAACGCATCATGTTATGACAAGAAACTTTTCTTGTTATAACAATTTACTATTTATCTTGTTATAATGTGAAAACATTGTTATAACATGATGACAAGATACAGTATATTGTTATAAAAAGAAAACTTTCTTGTTATAGTTGTAATTGTTGTAATTAGTCATAATAATGTCAAAGTATTTTGTTATAGCATAAAAATATCTGCTTATAACATGAAAAACATCTCGTTCTAACAAACTTTTCATGTTGTCTATCAAGTCTGAGTTGAGATCTGTTTTTCTTTTTCTAGCACGGCAACAATATGCTTCCATACTAAAGTTCACAAGTCAACATACTGCATCTTGTTGGTGTGATCCATACAAAAACTGAACTCTAAAAACATGCTGTGATTCAGTGAGGGGGATGGGAGTTATGTGCTGGACTGTTTCTTGTCTGGGTGCTGTCACTTCTGCATGAGAGCTCCTCCAACTCTCAGCAGGAAAGCAAATAAGCACACTTACGAAAATGTCAAACTGTTCCTTTAAATCAGACTTATTCCTGCTGTTACAACATCAGTGCAGTCTGTCTAACCTTTAAACATCACACATCAGTAAATACTGAAGGGCTACAACCTTCTGTTAAGAGCCAAACGATCTAATGTGACATGAAAATTACTAAGTAAACCTTCACTTGTGTAGCTGTTCTATTAGTGCCAAAGAAACGTCCACATGAAGAGGGATACTCTCAGTGTGGCTCTCAAAGACCTGTTTCCATTTCAACCACAACATCATTCTTGAGCACAAATATGTAGGACTGGATGGGGGAGAAAAGCAATACAGGGAAATGAAAATAATTCCCTGTAAGTTGCTGCTGGACAGTAAAAGGCTAAAGCTACAGCACAGCCAGGAAATGAAGTGGAAGCTGGCCATTCTGTGATCTTATCAGAGGCAAAAGAAGAAAAAAAAAGACAGGGAAAGTATGAGACACCCAGCAGCCATAAAAGCTATGACAGTACTCCAGACGAGTCCTCGTGTTTCCACTGTAACCGACACCAAAGGAGAGGAGATGGACCCCCAAACCACACAAGTAAAGTAGGTTAGTGTTAGCTGGACTTGGGAAATGCCCTGGCAGTCAGATGGATGTCCATTAACAGGTAAACAGGGAGTGGAGGAGGAGGAGGAGGAGGAGGAGGAGGAGGGGGACACATGCTTGACCAGCGTTTGTCCACTGGTGAGAGAACTGGTCAAGCTGTGGAGGTATTCTTCATACATACACGCACAAAATAAAGAAAACAACAATATTGATAAGTCTCCATAAGCCTCCTCCACTTGCAGCTGTCCAAGTCATCAGGATGTCCTTCATTTCTTTCAGCAATGCCTCGCTCACACACGCTCACGCACACATTATTCAGGTGTCACAGCTCCATGATTATACACTCAACACTTACATCCATGACTCATACATTCACTAACATACTTAAAAACTACATCTGTGTGCCTTTTTTTAGGCAAAACACGTTGTTGTTCCTTCTTAATTAATGTCAGCGACACATTTTATAGCTGCAATTCTTCATAACTTTTCCCCATATTAAAAAAAAAAATCTGTGAAGTTGTTGAATCTTGTTTTTAGTGTTCCAGCACACTCCACCACACAGATGGATGCGGCTAATGATGTATTAAAAACTGTTCTCACCTTTAAAACAGGAAATTATTTGAACATATGTTGTGTTGAAAAGTAACCTAAAGGTGTGCTGCTTCAAAGACACACAGATGTGACAAAAATCACACATCCTTTTTAACTCACTTTCTCACCCACACTTTACTAACATGCAGACGTCCTCATTTAGTCTCACGAACACACACACACACACACACGCACCGTCTCATTCATACGAACGCGGAGAGGCTGTTGTTTTGTTTCTCAGGCGTGCTGTGCAGCCAGGTCCTGGTTGATGAAGCGCCGTAGCCTCTCCAGGTACTGACTGTAAAGCTCAATGTCGTTGTGACCGGCTCCCTCCACCCAGAGGGGCTCCACGGCCTTGGGGCAGCGCTCGAACAGGGCGAGGCCGTGAGAGAAGTCGATCACCTCGTCCTCTGTACCGTGGATGATGAGCACTGGAGATGGGATCTTTGACACTTTCTCGATGCTGGAAGAAAAATGACGGAGGCCGTTGATGCACCAGAAAATTCAGGCAAACAGGTAATTTTCCATCTGTATTGACGAGAACACAGCTGAGCCCTTTTCTGTGCGGTTAACCCCCCATCATTCAGCACACATGAACCAAGAATTACTGCAAAATTTAACCACCATAGTTTGAAATACAGTTTTGCTACTGCTGTTACTCTTTAATAAGGGTGCAACAGCTCACAAAACTCACGGTTAGGATTGTATCACGGTTTTGAGTTACAATACGTGTGAAAACAAGCTGCAGCTTAGCCTGTTCTCTCTGCAATTACCACTAATAATAAAAGTGAAGAGTGTATTGTATAATAATAATAATGATAGGTTAAACATAAGTATTAGCCAGTCGATACTGAAGCCTGTGTCACAGATAGTCTGCAGGCTGCTCCTCTGAGCTGTATGTGCGACAGCTGTGTGTCAGAGGGAAAGCAGCAGCAGATCTCGCCGAAGTTACAATAAACATCACAATCTTATGATCCATTTCTGTGACAAGCGTGTCCAGTTTCTCAGTTAAACCACTAAATACACAGCACACATCCGTCTTTTCACCATCTCATCTTTGTACTCTGCGTTGCAGATTGAGGGAGTTATTACTTTAAAAACTATCTGCAACAGTAAAACTGTATTTCACACCATGATGGTTAAGTTTAGTCTGCAGATCACATGCAAGCCAAACCGTGGGGAGCGACCTGTACGGGCTACGGGACAAGAGCAAATGTTGCGCCCCAACTTTTATAAAGAAGTAATTCCTCAAATCTCAATGCAGAGTTTTAGTGAAAGACAAGACACGTGTGCTTCAATGATTGGGTTAAGAGTGACTTATGTAAAAGCAAATAATGTCACCTCTATTGAGTGAAATCCTGTAGGCTGTGACTTCAGGCAATTTTCCAGTGGTGTAACTGGGAAACTGGGAATGCTAGTTATCATAGATGTTTAATGCAACATCTGCAATATCTGCCGTCTTCCCCGCGATACACAGCTCAGCTTGCCAGCTCGCTCACCAGAGCAGCTCTGTCTCTTTGCCTGTCTGTTGCTCAGCCTTCAGTGTTAATTGGCCATTAATTGTGACGAGTAACCGCTCAGACAGTGCTGTGGGCAGGATGCTGACGAAGAGTGGTGACTAACAGAGAGATTTTTATTTATCTATTTATTTTTATATTTCATAGAGTCTATATATAGAGTCTTTATATAGAGTCTGTGGTGACTGCAGACAGAGAGAGGCAGCTACATCAGACCCAAAGTAGCACATCTTTTAATCAATTTAACCTTAAGTCTTAATATGACCCAATGAGTTTTGTGCTTCATTGCACTCCTAGTATTGATCCACAATGATAAATAACAATAATGCACATTTCAATCAATGTGTTATTGATAGATATTAGATCACACCATCACCCACCCACGTTGGTTTAAGAAGTGGTTCTTAGACAAAGACCAGTTGATAAAGTCAGCTTCGATTAATTGAAATAGATTCTATAGAGGCAAGTTTTGATTGCTGTCTGTCCAAATGCTAATTATGTTATCAGCAATTATTGTTAAATATGGCTCCATAACTATAGACATATATTGTGATATTGTTTTTGTTTTTTTGGTAAATTCAAAGAGAAACAATTTTTATATAAAACAACCAAATGAACTGTTATGTTTTTGGCTAATCCAGGAAATATAACACCTGACAAAACAAGGTGCTTCATCACACTGGCAGCAAAAAATGTGGATAACAGCACGACTGGTTGTTGCCAAGGTAATAATGTGATAAACAACCAAACTTACTTAGGGAAGGCATCAAAGCAGTACGTTTTCTTGGTGTCAGGGAAAGCCACTCTCATGCCAGAGGTGAGAGGCGAGTGGAGGACCACAGCAGCACACTCAAACCGTGACGCCAAGTCTACTGTGGGCACCGTGCCGATGCTCTGTCCGTACAGGATGATGTTCTCAGGGCTGATGCCGTACCTGAGACGACAAACGCAGAGATTTCAGCACAGAATCCCTTTTACTTTACCCATGAGGAAGGGGTAGGACTGGGTTAAAGAGAAATCAAAGTGTAGATGTGTGGTTTGTATTAGTACAACTACTGTGTGACTAAAATGTTAAGTTATGAATGTATTAAGAGAAGGAAAAAAGTGATTTTTTTTTTAATCATTATCTGTTTGATTTATTTTTTATTTAGTTTATCAATGCATGGGTATGTATATGACACAGGTTATTTGTGATGTGGAACTGAAAACTTTATGGAAAATAAAATGTTAACTGCATCACAAGATCGTTTTTATTCTGCAAATATGCAAAGTTCAACAGGACTGATGTGCACTGTGTATGTGTGTATATATTTCCATATGCATATTAACATGGTTTAAGCCTTTCAGTGCAAAATGGGAACAATTGTCCCTGTGTTTCATGTTATTAAGAGAAAAGTGTTTGAAAGAGAACATCACAAGCAAGAAGCATGACTCCTCACTTGCCCTGGGCTCCAAAGCCAACAACTTTTTTTTACCCCAATACAGCAAATAACCATATCTATTTACCCTACCCTATGTTTAATTAGTTTATTAAGCACATCAGTAGGACTGAGTACATTGTTGGTTCAAAATTATAAATGACAAGAACTGGTTGAGTTCAATTTCAACTCAACTCTTGTGCATGGAGTGAATTTTAGTCAATTTTAGATCACCATTAGTGCATTCAATAAAAAATATTTAAGACCAACACAGAATGTAAGACTATATAAAAAGGCCTTATATAAAAAGTGTAAAGTTATAAGACATTTTAAGGGTTTTTAAGGACCTGTATCCACCCTGCTTAAGTCTTAATTTTTCAGTGACCTCAAAGTTCCTCTGTGTTGCCACCTGGGAATGTGAGTTTCTGCTAACATTAGGCTCATTAACCATGTTGGCAGCAGATAAACAAGGGGAATATTTTTCAGAATTTTAGATGCTGCCTAATCATGCAGAGCAGAGTATGTGACAGCCAATCATCAACCTGTTTGATACAGAGCCATTGTTTAGCTTTGATTTGACTGGCTGATAGTCACAGAGAGAGAAGAGAGTAACGCAGTCAACAGGGACAAAGTTTGAGTATAACTGAGCCAACCAAATGTCGTTTTCACAGAAAAGTTATTGGAAAGTGATGTGAGTGACTCTCACTGATTTATCTAGTAAACACACTTTATCTGGGCATTTGGTCGTTGTTGGCTGTTCATTTCGGACCCTGTGGGAACGAGAATGGACAGTTTCTGCCTGCTTACCGGGAGCGCAAGGCGTGCCAGGCGGCATCAATGTCAGCATAAAGGTTCTTCTCAGAGGGCTTGCCAGTGCTAACACCGTAGCCTGAGTAATCATAGGAAAAGATGTTGCAGTTGATACGTGTGCCTAAGCCGATGTAGAAGCTGCTCATCTGGCCCAGGTCTACTGCGTTGCCATGGGAAAACAACACTGTGAACCTGAGAGACAAAGGGGGAAGAAGATGGAAGAAGGAGGAAGTTAGGAAGCAGGCTGAGGCCAAACAGGGACACTGCTGAGATGGAAAGCCCCGAGTTGATGGCAAAACATGACTGAAAAAATATATCTATATTTGCTTCCAACAACAGACAGGCAAGCTGCCCTATTTAAAGCACAAGCAAAAAAAGGGTTGTGATCTGTGTGTGCAGGCAGGTTTAGCTTCTTAAAGAATCAATATGTAACAGGATATTAAATAAGCTGAAACCATGGACAGTCTATGGTTGAAGGTTGTCGACCAAGGTTGTGATGGTTCAGTGACTGCCTGCCAGACTTATTAATATCTTTGTGTTGTGAACAAAACAAGACATTTGACGATGTCACCTTGGACTTCGGGAAACACTGACTGAAATTTTTTTTTACCATTTTCTGATATTTTATAGACCAAATAAGTATTTGAAGAATCAAGAAAATAATCAACAGATTAAGTGACAATGAAAATAATTGGTACATAGTTTCAAGGTGTTCAGTGGGGGGGTGTAGTGTGTGTCTCACCTGGCGTTGGGGGCACAGCGAATGTACATGCATCCCACCCTGTTCCCTCGGCTAGATCTGGTCAGGAATACATCTGTCACATCCAGCTCTCTCTGTGAATACTGGAACTCCGCTCTCTCTGTGAGATGCAGCTTCCACCTGCCTTCACCTCCACTACTGCTGCCGCCGCCGCTGCCGCCACCACCACCTCCTCCACCGCCTCCTCCTCCTCCCCCTCCCCCTCCTCCACCTCCACCACCACCTCCTCCTCCTCCTCCTCCGCCACCCCTGTCACTTCCACTACCAGTGCCGAGCCGAGAACGTAGTCCTGGGGCTCCGAGAGAAGGCACAGCAGCCACGGAGCTGGATCCAGGAGCAGTTCCAGCTCCAGAACCTGGATCTGGGTCAGGGAGAAGGGCGTAGGTGGGCTCTGGAGGGAGGAAAGCCAGTTTGGCTGCAATGCGGCTGGGGCAAGGGGGGCAGCAGAACAGGCAGCATAGCTCTCGTATGGACAGACCGTTCATCGTCTGGTAGAAAAACAAAAATGGTGGACAGAGTAATTAGGTGGCAGAAAACTGAATGAGAAAAGCACACAAGAGGTAAAGACTTTCACATCTGATTCACAACAGGGTCTGTGTCTCCTCTATCACCAGAAAATGTTACATTTTAATTAAACAAAATAAGCCCGGGCAACAAAACAATGGCAATATGTATTGGCATTAGACACTTCATCAATAGCATAAATAAATGCATTACATGCAAACCACGAAATATAATATAAGAAACAAATACACCCTGGCTCATAAACAGCATATCACATCCCTTGATAATGGAGCGAACTACAAACACCCAAAAAGCCAATTATTAAACAGGTGTGTTGTTCTGTTGCACCACTGACATGTGACACAACAATACAGACTGCCTGGAGTGACAAAATGAGATGGTGAGTAAATTGTTCATTAAAAAAAAAAAAGACAGGTCAGCTCCCCAGTATGCCCTTGTTGTTTTTTGTTTCATTTAAGTCTATTACCTGTGTGCCTTGATAAATAAATTGGTTTAATTCAACCTTTTTTTCTCCTGATCTTCATCAAATATATGTCATTAAAAATGATTAGTAATTATAAGTATAATCTGAAAAGAAACATTTTATAGTGATAAATTTTTCAGTTATATCCTACAGCCCTAGAGCTTCAGGTAAAATAAGTAGTACCACTACATCACACAGAAAATGCCACACATTTAATCACTGATGCAAATGTTTAAATCGTCATCTCATATCTACATTGATTACAAGATGTGATACATCAGGATCTGCAAGTTCAGCATGTGATTGATTGCGCCATCACATCCTATGTTTGCTTTGCAGTTATTAACGAGAGGAGAATGTTGCAGAGTCAGGGGGGAAATGGTTTTACAAGTTAGAAGAGTAGGTAGGTAAACAGAGCTTTCTACCTCCCTCCCCTAACCAGTTTCCTGGGGGTAACCCTGTACAGTTACCCTGTTATGAATAGGAATGAAATGATTAAAGGTTTCATGATGAAGGCTGTGACAGTTACTGTGGCTATTTCAAAATTCAATTAACATCTAAAGTTGTGTTTCATTACCGCACTCTGAAAAACTCACAGTAAATACTGTCCAGCATCAACCAAAGTTAGCAACAGTCTCCCAGATGTAGGTGCAGCAGCAATGCGCGTTTGTCTGGAGTCAATGAAAACAGTGACATCACACCGGACATGATGCCTTTTCAAATCATTAAGAGACTTTCAATGTAAAACTTTGGTGTGTTTCAGTGTGTATATCAGTACTTTTCAGCACATTTTAACAAAACCAGATTATTTTCATACTGGACGTACTTGGATTCAGAAATCCCTGGATCTTGAAATGAACTGGCACACAGTGGTGCCGAGGTTTCCTGGTCTAGTCACTTAGCCAGCTGGATCTGGGCAAAAAAGAAAAGGCAACACATTAAAATTGCTTGACATCATGTAGCAACATACTGTACCTAACAACTTTAAGTCACAAAGGTAAGACCACTTGGTTGGTCTTTTAATGTAGCTCTAGAGCTTTAATGTGCTGATAAATTAATGGTTATTTAAGAATCCCCATTAGAAGTACATGTATGTGCCTATAGTCTTCCTGGGATCCTGAGTATAGAAATATAATAGACATACAAGAATAAAGTATAATCAACCTAAAAAGCAATCAGATGAACTAATCTCATATCAAAATGATTGTAATTAAGTTACATATGAACAGATAACAGTACAATTAAACACAAAACCAGAAGACAAAAACACTTGGACAAGATATAAAATGATGCTGAAGCAAGCAGACTAAACAGACAAAGGCAAAATTTTGATTTTAAGTAACATAACCTGACAATCAGTCGTACATACATGTAGAGGTATGTGCTTCTCCTGCTATTTGCTAAGACTGGGCCATATCTTTGTGTGCCTTCTAAAAGCTATTAAATTGACATGATAAATATTTATATGCCCACGCCATCATTTTTGCTTTCTTTTCATTGGAACCAAAATAACATTAAAAAGACACTGAGTAAATGGAAATAATAACCAGACACCACAGCTATGAGGAAGAGATAACTTTGATTCAAAGAGATATGACAAGCTGGAGCTTAGTACACATCAGTTGTTATTGTCATTTTACAGCTCCTGTCACCAGCGTTCATTAGGGCCAAAGTTAAATGCATTTGTCCACGTACAGAGGCTAATTAAATCACACTGCGGGATTTAAGTGATTCAGATGCCCTGATGTGATCACGGACATTGGTGACTAATTGTAACACCCCCTCAATACAGATACAGACAGCGACAGGGAGCGACTGATATGCTAATGGTGGCTACATGGTTAACAACGATATTAACCTCTAACGTTAGCCGGTGATGTGGGCATATAACGGGAGCAGTATATCAGCACAGCATACACACAAACAGACACGTAGATAAGCGACGTGTTATTGCTGTTATTATTGGACACTAGCCACTGAGCAGGTTAATGTCAGCCAACAGTCAAAATATCATCACTTACCGTTAGCAAGGCAACCAGCTAGCGGCGGCGGCTAACATTAGCTCGCTACCTCGCTAGCCTCAGAGCTAGCTACTTACCGATTCACAGTAGGCTGGCAGGCAGGCTGGTGTGCAGCTATATGTACACAGAAGCAGCACACGACTCCGAAAACCCTGCTTGAGTCTGGACATGGATGGTTTTACTCAAGTGTACTGACAGTTGTCGGTGGCTAGCTAGCTGAAATTCATGGCAACCAGATTTTTTTTTTTCTACAACTGTCCGACTAAACCCGGAAGTGACGTCAGGACCTATTCCATTTCAAAACTTTATTACAATAATTTAGCATCATCACATTTATAGCGCATATAGGCGGTTAAAATAACGGGAAAACTCGTTACTGAGATGTGTATAATTTAATTTAAACCATTTTAAGGCTTCATAACATTTCACAGGTTATTATAGCTAATAACATTATTGTAGGTAAAACAGGCGTTTCAGATTCCTGTATTTTGTAAATTAATTTGATAGGTTTCTGTCAAAAAACGTAATACCAGGGCTGCACAATCATTTGAAATAATATACAAGTCGACATATGGCATGTGCAATATCCAAACAGCAGAAGCTGCATCTTTTTTTTTAATAAAAATGTGTGACAATCAGTATTATAATGAAGTGCTGTGGTGCTGCAGAGATGCTCTGGACTGCAAATCTTGTTCTTCAGGTGTAAGAAAACATGTTTGGATTTTTTTTTTTTTTTTCAATGAAAATCAAACCTGTGATGCAAAAATTATAATTTTCAACTAATCAACATATCATATTACATGTATCAGTCAAAATAATCGCAATATGATTTTATTTTTCATATCACGCAGCCTTACATCAGACAACTGAATGCTCTTCTTAAAGTATTATTAAACCCAAGGACAATTCCAAAATATAACATTTTTTTTTAATCAATCATTAAAGCATATTCATTCAACTTAGTTTCACACACTTAATTCATATCACAATGTAAAAATAGGCTTCGCACTTATAGGTAGAGGTCCTGCATTCAAAATCTTACTTAATTAAAAGTACAGAAGTATATCAGCAAAATGTAATTGTATCAAAGGTAAAGGTCTTCACTGCAGATGTAACATGATGACACATCTAAAAAGCATTTAGCTGGGTCACAGTAGTATTCTTATAATAATGCATTATGTTTTAGAAACTGTTTGTCTGAATGTAAACTTTTATCTTTGTGTGGCTGTAACTGTGAAATAAATGTAACAGAGTAAAAAGAACAATATTTGGCCCCAGAATGTAGTAGTACCACTGTGCTCTGGCCCCCATGTGTTGTCCTAGATGTATACATTCATGAATTAAAAGAGGGTTGCCTTCAGAGGTAATATGATTTCATGAGATTTTCCTTAACGCACAAAACTGTTTTTCAGCCACCTGGCCTTCATCAGTGTGTGCACGAAGTCTTCAATCATTGTTTAAACCATCACCTTCAAGTGATATTTAAGAATAGTACTTCTACTAATAAATGCCAGGTATGTATCTGTATCAGGACCTGACTGATACTGGATCTTTGGGGCTATATTGGGGAGAGAAAAAAAAATCAGATATCAACATAAAGGCCGATATTGCAATGATCCCTCAAATGTGGTTATCAAACACAAAGATCAATAATGGAGGAAGGATATTTTACAGTTTAACTATTAAATTTTATTGTCAAAAATTACATCAGGGCACTGAAACAGTAAATTTTCACTGATACGTTTGAAAGTTTTAACTAACTATATGTTGTTGTTGTTTTTTAAATACACTCAAGAAGACATGTTACTTGAATTAAGGAAAATGATGAAATATACTTAAAAATGCTGCCAATATAACTGATATTACTGTCTGACTCTCATCTGAAAAAATCATTTAAATCCATTCTAAAAGTGAGTAAACCAACACCAGTTTGACTGATATTCCCTGGAGTGCAGAAAAAAAAGTGATTTAGAAAAATAAATCAAAACGAAGATATCAGTTTTTCGAATGAACACTTAATATTCTGCAGTTCCCAAGATGCATCTCGGCTTACTCCAGACTTTAAAACCCACTGGTGACACAGTGGGCTGTGCCTAACAATATTTGAGAATTTTCTCTGCCCTCCGTTTTACAGTTAATAAAGTGTACTCTGTCAATTATTCTAATGATAACGTCTGAGTTATTTTTATTTATATATTTTTATTTTTTATTATTTGTTGCAAAATCTTGCATGTATGTTTATTTTATGCAGCCTTATGGTTTAGGCCTTTTTAACTTTTTAACTTTCCTGAACGTCACACATGTATTTCAATAATGGCTTGACACTGTGTGTGTGTGTGTGTGTGTGTGTGTGTGTGTGTGTGTGTGTGTGTGTGTGTGTGTGTGTGTGGTAGAGAGAGAGAGAGAGAGAGAGAGAGAGAGAGAGAGAGAGGGAGAGAGAGGTCCTCTCCTCCATTCATCATTGATCCACTGCTGCAGGACTGTGTTCTGTGTGTTTCAGGGGCTGCTGCTGTGAATTATGGGCCCCTGCTGTCACTGTGACTGCTCTGCGCTGGACATTTCACCTCGACACTGTAAATTTAAAAAGGGGGATTACATTTTGCTGACTAGTGACTTCACAGCCGTGTAGCTTGACCAAGTGCAGACCGGTCGGTCCCCCTGACAGACAGACAGAAGACTTAATACAGTCCGCAATTGCAGGATTTGGGATTCTGAATCAGGCTACCGTGGAGGAAAACGCACCCCGGATCCCAGAAACCATCATTAGGTTGCTGTTGAGACATTTAGACTGCGCACTCTTTCTCTCCCGTGCTGGAAAAAAAACGCGTTTTGTAGTTAACTGGGCGTTTTGGACGCGCTCGGTTCACGGTGATGCTGCTACGGCGACGCGCAGGAGCCGTAGAGGGAAGAGACAGGTGAGGTGCGGCTGAGGAGCTGCTGTTATTTCACAGAGAGAGAGGCAGGCTGTGGATACCGAGAGTATCCATCACCCCTTTTCTCCACAGAGAGGAAGAAGAGCAACCGGCACAGAGAGGGCGAGTTGGCGACTGGCACCTGCCTCCTCCGCCTCCCTATACCTGGCCATCTGGTGCGGTGAGTGTGCCAAATGGTGGTGGGATTGAGAGATGAATATATGTGTGAGGGAGACGGGGGGTGGATGATGGGATGAACAGGTATATACAGCAGCATGTGCGCAATTTTATTGCGATGCTGCATTATTATTACTCCTCTGGGTCTGTTTGGCATCGGCTGGACCTTCTCTGGACACGAACTGCTCTTTGTCTCTGCTGCAAGTTTGATGCTTTTTATTCGCATTTTGCATGTGCACATCTTTGTTGCATATCATTGTTCTTCTTTCACGTGTTGCATAGCACCCCACGGTGCTTATTCCTTCAGGTTTGAAGTGATGTCTCAGCAGTACTTGCACATTATAACGCTGCATTGCAAGGACGAGCACAAAGCCTGATTGAAATTCTTATTTAGATCACGACCCGGATCATAGGTCGTGATTGAAATTAGGCTTATTGCTGTCAAACGTTGTATTTTATTGTGAAAGTCTATGCTGTTTAATTGGACTAAATGTTTGCTTAAGGTTTACTGTTGGAGGAAAGGTCACATGTGATGATTTGAAAACCCATAAAGTCAATTGATTGTGTCATTAATCATTCACACTAGAGAAACAAGGAGTGGCATGATAGATGCACTGAGCACACCATATTTCTGATACAGTATTTAAATTTAAGGTGGTAATAAATGCCCATTATCAGTCTGTGTCTTTGCATTTTACTTTAAACAGCTACAGATGTGAGGCTGAGTGACAAAAACTGGAGAATGCTCAGCTAAAATATGTCCTTTGTCCAAAAATGTGCACTCACAATAACTTGTCAGTTGCCCATATAACCACACTGCACACTCACAACCTTCATGGTTCGAAGTTAAATGCTCACTCACTGCTGTCCCAGCTCTTACTCAAGTGATTTAGTAGTTATATGTAATTTATTGTTTACAACTTCATCCTTCACACTAAAAGCTATCGAGTTCCACAGAAGGACTGTAACGGCTCCCAGCTGCTGCTGTTTACGTTTGTGTGTCTGTGTGAGCTGAAAGGCAAAAAGAAGAGATGTTGGAGACCAAAAAAAAAAGAGAGAGAGAGAAGGAGGAGGGGTGGAGAAGAGACAGAAACACAGACAGACAGGTTGGGGATACAAAAGATAAAGAAGTGTGGCAAGATAAGAATCTGCCTTATAGGCTACTAGAGGATGTAAAAGACAGAAAAAGAAATGATGAAGCCTGCAGAGCTGAACGAGCGCTGAGGGAGAAGGGGCTGCAGACAGCAGTCTGAGCGGGTGTGAATGGTCTCCCTGTTATCCCTGCTGCCCACACAGACAGCCACACAGCAGCCGTGTGAGCAGGTGCTAACCCCGCCACACAGCAACCGCAGGGAACAACAGGTGCAGCCACTGTTTCCTTCAGCCTCCCTTTGGAAGGCAGTCTAACACACCCGCCCATCCCCAAAAAGCCCTCTCACACCACCAAAACACCCTCTGCACAGCCTTTACTGAAGGGAACCAAACGGATACCTCAATCGACATTTAGCAAAATAGCACGCAAAAGGCCAGGCTTGAGTAATTCAATTAGAAAATTAATTATGCCGCAAACAAAGTTGGAACCACTTGAAGCACAAAAAGGCAGAGCAGGCTGCAGGTAAAAGCAATCTAAGAGAGCCTCGGGGTGAGACAACTGCCCACAGGGACATTTAATGAGCTCTATTGATCACATAGGACCCTATTCAATCACACATGCTAAGCCGCAAACAGGGCATCTCAAGCACGGGGGGGAAAAATGAGATTGGATTGCAGCATAATACAGCCTGCCCACAAAGAGAGTAAATCGTCGGCAGATTAGTGTGTTGGGGTTGCTAAGGAGCACGTTTTCTAGAAATGTGTAGAATGACTGACTGTCTGAGATGTGTGTGTGTGTGTGTGTGTGTGTCTTTGTGTGTGTTAAATAGAGTGAGAAGAAACAGACAGAAGATGTTGGAAGGAGAGAGATGTTACCTAACAGCTTCTCTGTTCCTATCGCCAAGAGAATACGTCAAGCATTCGGCGACAAATTGCCTCTCTTTACCTCTGGTACACAGAGAGGAACATTGACTGACTCAAACACTGCTGGTTTTTAACACTTAGGGGCTCTAAGCTGCCACGAAACCTGCAGTTTTCTATTTCTACTTCACATCAGACAATGGGATTGATCTGCTGCTTTCACCCAAAACACTGTTTTAAAGCCACCAATGGATTTTTTTTAAATAACTTGATGTTTCTCTTTGAATTTTTGTCACTCGTTTTAACCTATAATTACAGTAGATTTCACGCAGTCTGGAGATGCCTCCCACTCACTGCTCTGCTTATATATATGAAGGAATGCTAATGTCATTCTTAGAAATAAGGCTTACTAAAGAGCTGAGGTTCTACACAAAGCCTCTGAAGAACCCCCTTCTTGAAGAGAGTCAAGGGTTCTTTGTAAGACTAGGGGTTCCATTAAGAACACTTTTGGAGAAAAGAGCTCTTCAAGGACTGTTGAAAGCATGTTTTAAAAGATGTTTTCTCAATTCAAACATTGGTAATTATAACATAGATTGTTAAAATGATGGAGGACCTCAATAGATAATATGGGACTTTTGCCTCATCTGCAAAATACAATATGGTTCTTTGCAAAATGCTGGGAAGACGAGAGTGTTATAGATGAAACCCCTCGAGTATAAAAGGGTTCATGGTTGAACCCCCTGGGCGGGTTCTAAATGAATCCATTGGAATATAAGATGGTTCTTGGTTGAACCCCCTGGGTAGGGTCTTGTTAGCATCCTTGGAAGGTGGAAAGTTCTGGATAGAACCCTCAGAGGAGGATTCCGAGTGGAACGATTACACCAGGTTCTCTGTACAACCACTCATTGGCGGTTCTGGGTGAAACCTTTGACAGATGGTTCTAGGTATAACCTATTATGTTGGATTCTAGATATGACCGATTAAGTTGGGTTGTAGCTCAGCATGTTGTCTTGGGTTCTTGGTGTAACCTGTTACCTTGTGTTCTACAAGTTTTAGGTACAATCCATTAATTTGGGATTAAGTATAACCCACTATGGTGGATTTTAGATATATCTCGTTATGTTGAGATCTAGGTGTAAACTGTTATGTCGGGTTTTGAGTAGAACCCCTTATGTTGGGTTCTAAGTATAACCCTCTACATTAGTTTCGAGGTATAACCCTTGATCTCTAGGTAGAACCCTCTGAAAAGTTTGCAAATAGAACCTTTAGAAAATATTCCTCCAGGAACCAAAAAAGGGTTCTCTTCTTCAGACAAGCCAAAGAACCCTATATGATTCTCGATAGCAAGAGTGTCTAGTCTTTAAGTGTTTACATGAACTTTAGGTAACTTTCAGAACTTGCTGTATCAACTCCCATCTGCCCTAAAGTAACCACCCTGTTCTGCATCAGAAAGTATACAGGATTATCTCTAATCTGATCATAGAATAAAGCAAAGTTATGATTAGTGTCAGAGATTTGAAGGAATGCTTATTTTCCTCAAAAGCAGCCTGTTACAGTATATTTTGAAGTCCCAGTTTCACACAGAGTGCAGTGTTTATCTGGTGGTGGGGTTTGGTGGGATTCTTTAGAACAAAATCAACACTTGAAACAGGCGTTGAAGTCTGCAGACCTCGGGGTAATGAGATCAGAAGGAATCTGGCTGGGCAGGCATCTGCTGGGTGACCTATTCCAGCAGGGTCCTCCAGAGTGTGGACCTCAGGGAGTCATTGTGCAGGATTATGAAGGCCAGAGGGTCAAGAGTCACGCGGGCATACTTTCTTTACCCGTCAGAAACTGGCTCTTATCCGGAGACAGGTATTTAAAATAAACTCCCTTATGCAAAACATTCTCTGTGTTCTTGTGAGAGGCTTTCAGAAGCCTAACTGGGCTTTTCTGACAAGTCTTTCCAGATGTTTGAAAAGGACAGGAACAAGATAATAGATACCACACAAGCTGAGGAGCTTTATGGCAGACTCTGCTGTAAATTGTCCGCGGTGTCATAAACTCTACGCCACAAGATAAATGATGTTCAGGTGGCTGAGGTGGCTGCACCAGGTGGATTTGGTTGCTGTATCAGCCACATATCCAGTGTAATAATGCCTTGCAGTTGTTTTCAATGTAAGAATCCTTCATATACTTTACAGTGGCCATGCATCTTCAGCTTTATGACTCTCTGTCTTCGCTGATTCCTCCCCTGAGGTGCTGGCTGTTTTTTATGAATCCCCGTGCGCATGGTGTGGTCTTTGCACATGCTATAATGTGCTGACATGTGTGTTGATTTTGCAGTATGTTGTTGTATCCACTGCATCTCCTTAACAACACCTCTGACACCGCCTCATCCAAGAGTCAGGCAGTTTCTGTAATAGCATGTTTAATAATAGCATGTTTTTGCATTTAAAGGGACAATTCACCCTTAAATCAAAAATACATAATTTTCCTCTTACCTGTAATGCTTTTTATCCATCTAGGTTATTTTTGGTGTGAGTGAATCTACTCATGGAGGAAAGGTTCCTGCTTGTGACACCGTGAGATGTAAACATTGATGGCGCCTTCCTCCAGTGAGCTGTTACCTTGTCCATGAGTAGATGCAAACTTCTGCTCAGTGATACATTTGGTTGATGCAGAGTCCTGCGTGAGTCCAGTTTTGCAAACCCACACTCGCAAAGCCCAGTACCAGAACTGTCCCGTTAACAGAAATTATTTCCAAGTCCAATATGGACCCAGCCAGAACCAATAATACAAGTCCTGCCACACCTCCCAACCCGCACTGGTGATTAAACTCATACACATTCACTCACTTCTATTCTCTATGGACGCAGCAGCTGGGCTTTTCCAGTTGTTTATGTGTTTTCTCCACAGCGAGGTGCCTAGCTTACGGCTATTGAAAGCTAATAAATTTCCACTTTTTAGAAGCAGCAAAGCCAGTGACAACGTTCGTCTCACACTGTCTCATCACACCAAATTTCTCCCAAATGTCCACTCTGGTTTTCAATAATGTATTGTCCACAGTTTGATATTCTTCATCAGCTAGTTTTGCTCTCATGTCATCTATTTAAGCAATTGGCTAATCTACATCATCAACATTGTATCTCCATATTTTGACTTTTTGTTCATAAATCAGTGCTATTGATCACCCTGTATGTCTGTCTGTGCATTTTACAAATATTTGACTGTTGAAAAGTATTAAAAATAGCGACTAACTGCTTTTCCTACTTTTCTGTGGCTTACCTGACACGGTGCAGGACTAGCAGATATAGTTCAGTAGAAATAAAATAGTTCCTGTGTGAAACGTTCAAAACAAGGGCTGTGGATTATCTTGAGCTCCCTGTCATGATTTCTGGAAAGAGACATTTCTGTTGAGTTTTTCAAATGTATTTTTGGAGCTTTGAGCATCACAAGCCGTGTGCCACCTAGTTCCATCAAATTTGAGAGAAGGCAGCCGATATCTCCAAAACTCTGCAGCTCACACCAAAACTATGTAGATAGATGCACCACCGGCACTTGATTCTAGAGTGAACTGTCACTTTAAACTTTATACATTTGTTGTGTAGTGTGTGTGGGAGTCGCGAGGAGTATTTAAGAGTTAGTTTGTCTCTCAGATGAACCAATCTCTTTGCATGCAGCTGGTCCTCCCGTTTAACTGCCTCGCAATTTTGGTTGTGAGTGATATCACAGCTGTCTCAACTTAGAAAGATAAAGGTAGTCTAATCTCTCACTGTCTGTGATCTCATTTACATCGCAAAATTGCAAAGTGAGAAAATGACTGTCCACTTCACGCTTTCACTGAGGCACTCACACACGTCTACACACACTCACCCAAACAAAATAACAAAGTAACCTTTTCTCAAATGCCACCGCAGAGGCACTTGACTTTTTACTTCTTTGCACAAAATGAATGGAGTATATATATATTTCTCTGGCTCTTGGTCTATCTTCTCTTATTTTGCTGCTTTTGTTGTCCAACAAATTCAGCGAAGACCTAAGCCAACGGCAGGCTTTAGTTATGGCAGCTTAGCCACAGGGATTTGGGAGACTTTTTTATTGGGAGATAAAGGCGCATCCGAGTCCTTTGTCTCCCAGCTACTCGAGATGGTTTTGTAGCCTGATGAAGCTTTGTTGTGGCTAATCTTTCTCCTTCCTTCATCCTGTCCTCTCCCACACCCATCCCTTCTTTTGCAACAAACACAACTTTTCTCTTTTAATTATGTCTTTTCATCTGGGGCCCAGTCACAACTGAGAGGAGAGGAGCAGAAACACAATTATACCTGCGAGCAGGAGAGAAAGCTCTCAGGGGAGGTGTTGTCTTTGCGTATGGGTGTGTACGCCGCACTGTAGGTGTGTGTCTGTCCGTGCATGCGTGCGTGCATCGCGTGCATGTGTGCACACGTCAATCCGCAAGCAGGTTCGTTGGCATTTTGATGTCTGTTGTGCGTAGACCACCTATTGTGAGCTGTGATCCTCTTAGCAGGCTTCTGCCAAAAGAGCTATATTTACCCTTACTGGTGATCACAGCACACAAAGAACAACACAACGAGAATATGAGCTACCTTTCAGCCTGCGCCTCCTTCTACGCCGGCTTAAGAGAAACCACTAAAAGCGTATGAGATATATGGTAATGGCTGCCACGTTAAGACATTAGCACAGCCTGTTTAGCATAGTCATTGTTGAAGTAGAAAAATGAAAGGTAGGGAGACGTTGGGCTGTGGTCAGTAATACATAGAAGGCAAACAAGCCAAAAAATATAGCAAAAAAACAACTGCCGCTATTACAGTTTGTTTAAATGAAAAAACAGATTTTCAAGCATGCAGATTCTTCTTTGCACTGTATATCAGAAAATCACAATCTTCTGCTTGAAACGCACTGAAAGCAAAGGAAAAGATGCTCCCTGGAGACAGATGTCATGGACTACCTGGCTCAGTACAAAGTGCACCATTAACACGCTGTGACAAAACAGAATAAAAACAGCATTAAAAACGGGCCAGATTCATAGATGTAAAACCAATGTCCCCATTGTGTAATTATCTTCATCTTCATTGGCGTCGTATGTGTACCGGTGTGTGCGTGTGTTCGACTCTGTGCTCATAGTGTGTGTCTGAGTGCGTGCACTGCATACTCATGTGCTCGCCTCTAGCTCAGAGCTGTGCAGTGAATGTATATGTGCTTACTGCAGTCAAACTCTGGTTAGTAACGTTTGCCCTTGCTGCAGCTTTGTACAGCACCATAAATGTGTGTGTACCTGTGTGTGTGTGTGCGTGTGTGTGTGTTGTGTTCATGTGCCTTCCTGTGCATTTCCTGCTCAGTGCAGCACCAGAAGTGTATACATTACCAGTTTTGTCGGCCAGATTTTGTCATTTGCAAGTGTTTGATTGCTTTGTACCTGCATTTCTGAGCATGTGTGTTTATCCCACAAGTACACGTTTAGAAGTAAAGGTGCTAACTAGAACCATAAAGGGTTCTTCAGCTTGTCCCTCATAGGAGAATCCTATGTTTATACCTAGAACCCAACATAAAGGGTTATACCTAAAAGCTAACATAACAGGTTAGACCTTGAATGCAACATAATGGGTTATACCTAGAACCCAACATAAAGAACCTCTTTATATTCCAAGGGTTTCATGTAGAACCCACACTGGGGAGGGGGGTTCTATCAGCAACCCTTTTATGTTGTGGTACAAAGAGCCCTTGATGAAAGGAAATTCAACAATCCTTGAAGAACTCTTTCCTCCAAAAGGATTCTTTAGATGAGGAGGGCTCTTAATGGAACCCTTAGTCTTACAAAGAAGTCTTAACTAACCCCAGTGGGTTCTTCAGAAACAACTGAGTAGAACCCCAGCCCTTCATGAGGAACCCTTTTGGAACCCTTATTTCTGAGAGTGTATGTACATGTCCATTATCCATAAGCTGATAACTCACTGCGTCCATAGACCACTGTGTGGCTGTCACTAGCAGCAATTTGGCTTTAGGCAGAAGGCCTGATTGGGGAAGAAGTCTGAGGGGAGATGGAGCTCTCTCTGGCTAGACTCCAGCTCTGTCCATCCTATTTTAATTACCTATGGCACTCACCCAGGGGAATATCTCCCTTCCTCTCACTGTCTCTGTATCTTCTCTCCTCTCTTTCTTCTTCTCCTTTCTTTCTCTTTACTACCATTTTTTTCTTTTCATCTCCTGCTTTCATTTATTCACTCTCTCTCCATCCACCTCTCTGTTCTTTCCGTCTTTTTCCCTCTTGCGTACACGCATTCATAACCTAACAAGGGCCACACGGCTACGTCAAAGGCCTGTGCAGAGGTAACCTTTGCATTAGCATATAAATGACCCTGTGGATTGAATAGTATTTTAGGATATTTAACAGCAAAAGGCAGATTCCCTTAACTCTGATTAGACCTGCTCTGAGGAGACAGGCAGCCACTTGAGGGAATATCGCCTCCACCTCGATAAGATAAAGACTTGACACAGTGATTCCACTGCTGAAGAGAGCATGATTGTGTGTGTATGTGTGTGTGCATGGGCGAGTATGTGCGTCAATACATTTGCTTGTTTCTTTGTTTATGAGTGCATGTGAACATGCCTGTCAAATTGAATAAATATACATGTGTCCGTTTCTCATCACTTTGACCTGTTTTATTTGGTTCTACCTGTGCCGCCACCTGTTGTGGGAGATTTTTCTAATACCGCTAATAATTATTCCCGCTGCAACCATTTTGAACTTACATCAAACTCTGAAGCCCCACAGTACTGGCATATCGGTAATTCATAATATCACAGTTACCTCCACAGCAACGTGTGGAAAACATTTACCAACTGAGCTAACTTAAATAGATACTATAGTTATGTTAAAGTAAAGGAAACCTATTGGGAGATGAAAGGACTGATACCACTCTCATGTCTGAATAAACGTGCGTCTCAGGTCTGTTTTGAATATCATGTTGCTTCCTGAGAGCCTCCCTGCCAGTTGGAGACGCGTAACCGTGGTAACCCGTCCTATAGATGAACTACTTAACCCAGCAAAGTGAACCCTAAAGCATTATTGATGTTACCACAGAGCTGCCTTGGTTACTGTCAGCTTTTGTCTATTATATTGTATTTTTCGCTATGCTGCACTGGATTGTGGGACATTTATGTTTGCATACCACCCAGTGCTTGCATACTGTCATATTTCACCAGAAATAGTATGCAACTCGTGTACTACTTGTGGTTGCATACAAAGGTTTCAGACATGCTAATACACACATCTTAAGTTAGGTAATGTTAGCAAAATGCTCGCTAACTAGCCAGCTCATTTACATCAATCATTAGCTTGGTACTTAACTAGTGTTTTGCTAACATTAGCTAACTTAAGATGTGACTATATGTTGCTTTTGCAGGAAAAGGAGAAAGTTGACCAAGACACCAAGTTTGCTAGCTGTTTCTCCTTGTTGTCTGTGTTTATGCTAAGCTAAGCTAACTAGCTGCAGGCTGTAACCATACATTTAACAGACAGATATGAGAGTGGTATCAGTCTTCTCATACCTCTCATCCAGAAAACAGAAAAAGCACATTTTACAAAACTGCAGTACTGTCAGTTCTAAATAGCCTGGTTTGTTATAACTATCACATGGAGCTTAAAATTTGAGCTTTTCCCCCTCTGGATTATTTAGATTCATTTTCAGTCAAGTGGCAATCAGACCAGCTTGAATGCTGAATCCAGAGTGAATATTTCTCCACGGTTGTTAAGTAATGGTTTCTAAAAACTATTTACTGCAGTGAGTGAGAGAATTCCCAAGTTCTATCTTGAAATACAAAGTCAGCGCAGACCTATATTTATGTGTGTCTTTGTGGTGTATTAAAAAAAGCGAGAAGATATTAGGCTAAATAAAATAGGCCTGACACCGAGGAGCCATCCCAAATCCAAGCTTCAAAACATCCTTTACAGGTAATATCACAGAGGCGCCATCCATTTTGTGTGTAATCTGTGAAATGGGTGAAAATATTTGTCTTTCTTCCAGTTATTTTGTGTGAAATGCATCTTGGTACATAAAAGGCCATAGCTGGATTGTGCTCTATTTTCTCTCCGTGGTAGAGTTTCACAACCTTAGTGTGAAGTAAATTTGAAATAGCTGTTGTGGGCATCACATCGATCGGATCCTTGAACCTGAGAGCTCTCAATAACTTTGTCTTAAAGCCTGAGGTGAGACACCTGAGTGTAACTTCTGTTACATAATAATAATAATACATCTTGTGGTGTTGTTGATGGACAAACTATGGGCAATTTATTTTGTCTAAACTTCACTATATTGATGTTATCTGGAACAAGTTGTACCATCATAAGAAAAGACGTTGTGAAATCTCTTACGGTTACATTTCGCTCATGTCCTCTCCATTTTCAGTGGAAATCTCTTTTAAGTCTATTAATGAAGCTATACTGCTTGTAGGGTGGAGTAGTGAAGCGTGAAGGTGACCCACTTCTCCCAGTTTAGCCGGTGTCTGTGTTTCTACCCTCAGGCCATCTTACTTTATTCCGGGCTTTAACCTGCATACTGTCCTCAAGGAGCGAGTGTGTTGCAAATGAAAGGAAGATGTGAAGGATTCTGTTCCAGCCGAGCCTTCATATCAATACATCATAATCTTTTTCGCAGGTTTGGATCCAACTTTAACTTTCTTTATCCATCTTTTTTATTGTAAATTGACCTGTCAAAATAATCCGATAGAGGAAGTCTCAGAGCTTCAAATAGCATTCGAAAAGACTTATTTTCACTTATACTTCCTAAAGGACAAAAGTTTGTGGCATCACAGTTTAGCTTAAGTTGTTCTTTTTAATGAGTCTGAATTGTTTTACATAAGCACAGAGCATTGGTCACCCAGGCTGAAATATTACATCTTTGAACAGGAAAGTTAGCATGTAAGCATGTTTTTTTTTTTCTTCCAAGTGAATGTGTGATAAATAGAGCCTGACAGATGTATAGATCGACCAGTATTATTGGCACAATACTGGTCTCTCACAGCTATATCTGTCTACACCGGTATGGGCATATATCTTGTCTGATATGCACTTACATGAAAACTTTTTTTGACGGAACATAATGCACATTGTTTAGCTTTATAGGCAGCATTCTGTCTATACGCTATATCTTTTCTTATATACTTTAAAACACAGATAATTTATACTTTATATACACATACTGATACCTTGAAATATGAAGATATGGATATTTCAACAAAAAATATCTTCTTTATGTTATTTATATATACACACGTGCACATATACACCAATTAAATAGTTCTGTATTGAATGTTTCACTGTGTTTGTGCACAAAGCATCATGAGTCTCTTCGTCTTCTCAAGTACATCATCTTGATCCGGGATGTTGTGGTGGAACAGGTCTCTGTAAGACCAGTCTCTGGTTTGCCGTTGTTCGACCCTATTTCATCTGTTTAATTTTCCGGACATTAGTCAGGAGCAGCCGTAAATCCAAGCCGGGTTAGCACGGCTCTCCCCCCCCTCTCCAGGTGGTCTGCGGTGGTGCATCCAGCCGGTCGGTAGTTGAAAGACGTCGTGTGCACGGTTGATCCTCTCGAGGTTCACTGCCCTTTAATCCAAACCTCTCACTTAATTTTCCAGCGTGTTTCTGCCATAAGTGATACATGTTTCAGCAATAAAGCCAAAGAAATAACAAGTTGAAAAAGAAAAGTAGTGAAGTATTTTGCTATATTTATGTTTTCTTATTTAGAGTTATTGACAATTATTAAAAATACTGGCAAAAGTTTACTGTTTAAAGGCACTGATGTCATTTTGGACGATAAAGTTTATTGTTAAACAGTAAAATATCCTGCCTCCATCTTTGTCACTAATGTTAACCACTTTGAAGGATCTTTGCAAAAAATGTGTATTTATGTATATATCCTATATTCTGTACATACATTCTTCATAAAGAATATCAGCCAATATATCAATATCAGAATTTTTTTACTCCCTTATATCAGTATACAGAATTGGTCTTCAGAATAATGCATGGTTGCGTTTTCATTGAATATTCTCCATTGTTGACCTATTGATTTCAAATGAGCTATACTGTCTTGCCGGTGTGTGTGTGGATAATGTGGAGACAAAATGCTTGCAGCTCCCCCATCCCCCTCCTGACTGAGAGAGAGGGGACCCCCACCTCCCCTATATCTGTCTCCATCTACATGTTCATGCACCCTGAGATGAATAAATGTACGTGGACAGGGGTTCATGCTTAATCATATGCATAAGTGTGTGTATACGTGTATTTATGCTCACACGTATGTGCTCGTGTGTGTGTTGGAGGGCGAACCCGCCCTCCTCGCTTTCACATCTACTGCAATAGAACATCTCTGCCTAGCTTTGCTATTGGTTGCTACGGTAACAAAGGCACGGAGTGGAGTGGCTGCAGCAGCTAAAGAGACAGAGGGAGAAAACAGAGAGAGAAAGATTGTTGCCTGTAGACCTAATCACAACAACAGATTTAATGCAACACATCAGGAAATACACAGCGGCAAACGAAATGTCAACGCTACGGAAAGATGTGTTCAGATTTTACTGTAACACACACACACACACACACACACACACACACACACATAGACACACATACATCATCATCAGAGGATTAATTAATGGCTGTGCTGTGGTTGGGTGCAGCACAGGTCAGGGCTCAAGCACACTGACAACAGCGCTTGAAGCATCAGTGACGTTAAGCTGTGTATCTGTGCCTTCAGTTGGACTGCTGAAGCCTTTTTGTATTTTTATTATTTTGTATGTCTCAGTCAGGGCTGGGCAATTTGGACAAAATCAAACATCATGATATTTTTGACCAAATATCTCTAAATCGATAATTATCTTTATTGTGACAATTTTGTAGGGATGACTATTGTTGCTTTCACAAAATGTTAACACAGTTAAATTTTTTAGAAATAATCATCAGTTATCTAAGTTTTAGTTCAGTTTATTTAGAGATGGACATTATAAAATTAAAAATTTACATGGTAAATAAACATGGTAAAATGTAAAAAACTTAAAAAAAAAAAAAGAGCCAGAATTAACCAAAAAGCTATTTTTTTTTATCTTTTGGTGAAATTGATATTGTCTATATCTATATATAATCTAGTACTGTCAGTGTACTATCGCTGACTTGTGACCAGTTGGTTAAACAGTAATGAGATGAGTAAATATCATAGAATGAAGAAACGTCTTGGCAGCCTCTGTTGTGATTTCTGATTAATTTGCAAGATTGAGCTTGACCCCTTTATCAATTTTATCATCGTGTGACTTGAAGGAGAGTTCAGAGTCACATAGCAAGATATTTAAATCCACTCACAGCCTGCTCATCTGCTACATGTATGTGAGGGTCAGTAGTGGGTCTGGTGGTTTGCAGAAGAACATGCTGACTGTTTTAGACACTTTAACTTGGAGGCACCACTCTTTCAGCCATGTTGAGCTTAGCTGCAACATCTACAGTGTACATTTAAAACAGTGTGATCAGCATACATTGGGGTTTTGACTTCAGGGCACAAAGATGGAAGGTCATTCATGTGTAGACTGAATAAGAGTGGACCAAGAACAGAACCTTGTGGGACACCAGTAGGCAGCTGCAATGACTTGGAAAGATGATCATTTATGACAACTGAGACTAAGACTGGTGAAGTATTACCCAACCCATTTTGTTGCAACGTCAGAAAAGTTAAAGTCCCTACAAGGAGTTTTTAACTACAAGACCATCTGTGAGAAGATTAGGTGTTTCTATGTCGTTATTCTTAAAAGCTGCCATCAGGTTGTGTTTAAATTTTTCCAGCCAAAGTCACACTGAGTACTGTGTCAGCCAGTTAAAAAAGAAGCAGAGGGAGATAACTTATATTTTTAACGTTGCATTTTGTGATTAGGATTGAAGAAAAACTACAACTTTTATCCTGCAAATTAAATACAATATGAAAATTTCCCTGTAGTAGCTTTAAACCTGGATAGCTTAGCAAGGAGAACTCTGTGATTGGCATGTCAAGTGAGTAAAGGTAAATAACAGAATAGTTGCAACAGTCTGGTAAGTTCAGAGAAGTACATCACTTTACTGTAATGCAGCCTTTACAACCAGGATATGTCACAATCTTGTCCCATATCACGATCCTGATAAAATATCAATACATTACCCAGGCCTAGTCTCAGTGTTTCCTCATGGTCAGTAAATGCCCCTCAGTGAGGATAGGGATGCTGCTCTTTATTCTGTCTCTGTTATGCAGGAGGAGAGTGTATTGATCGTGCTCAGCAGCTTTAATAGTTGAGATGCTTTGTGCAAATATGTGCATGTCCAATAAACACCAAAGGCCACTGAGGCATTTTAGGAAGGTATCATGGGTAAATATTAGATAGATAATCATTAAATAGATACCTTCCGTATAGTTTGTTGACATACTCTGGGACTGCATAGAAATTAAGCGTTCTGCTGTCTGTCCCCTGTCAGTCCTGTCCGATCAGCTGAGCTGAGGCAGGTGAGCTGAAGCATGGTGGAGAAAAAGACTTTATGAAACGGAGCGCAGTCCCAGCTGATGAGGACCAAGCATATGGACAGTCTGATAAGAGGCGAGAGCAGGTGATTATGCTTCTTCAGATGACCTGCTGATTGGTTAATGATGTGAGTGTTAGCAGGTGATTTGCTAATGGGTTGCCTGATGAGGGTAGATTACACTGTGTGGCTGTCGCCGTCATTACATGCATCCCATGATAACCGTGTCAGTGTCACACCATTTAATCCTATCACACCAACATGATCTGACACAAATAGCATAACACCCTTTCTTCTTTCCACGCGCTCGTCTCTCTTCCCCTGATTTCCTGATACTCATTCTGTCACCGGCGCTCTGTTTTTTTATAGCGTGATGAGCTGGAAGTCTGTAGCAGGCGGTATCTCTCTTCCAAACCATCTCTGTCTTTTATCCTTCATCTCTCTCTTCTGTCTCTCGGCTCAGCAGGGAAAAATCAGAACCCTTGATAATCAAACGTCAAAGCGCTGCCCCAAACCTCTTTTTATAGCCCCGGAGTGTTAAAAATACTGCCTTTGTCGTGGCACCGGCCGACGGCAGAGCTCTAATATGTTGGCCTTGGCCCAGATCCAATGGTTTATCTTATGGATCAATAACCTTAATCAATACACACTCTAATGAGAGGGCTCCATCAATGATTGGCTGCAGGGTTTTGGTATGTAGTGTGTGTAGAGAGTGGGGAAGGAAAGAGGGATACCCAACATTGAAGCAGGGGCTTTTTTGCAAATTTCTTTCTTTCTTTATTCAGAGGCTTTTCGTGGATTTGCCTGATCAGTGCTATTTTCAGAGTAAGTGGCAATACTTGCTGTCAATTTGCATGTGAATTATACCATACATGTTTTATGCTATTTAAATCTGAAATTGAGTGTTTTTTGGGGGTTTTTTTTGTCCGCGCACAGTCCACAGGTTTTCAACACAGAGACAATATCTGTATGAATGGATGGAGGAGGGAGTCGGTGATTCAGAAATATAAGCCAAGTTAATGAGGCATTCTGAGCTCTGTTACTGTAAAACATTTAGATAGAGATAGTATAACATAAAAAAGTTAATAAAATATATTATCATTTTTGCCATACTTTGTCCTTTTAGAACTGCAATTTCAATAGTGCCTGGGGGATGGAAACAGGAAGCATAACGTCACCATGGATTCAGTGAGATGCTGTGGGCTAGAACTCCCACAGAGTTTGACTGTATTTGTTTATATTTAGGCAAACTGGTTCCATTAAAGGACCAGTGTGTAGGATTTTGTGGCACCTACCAGTGAGCGTCTAGATTGCAAACACCTCAACTCACTTCGCTCTTCAGTGTGTAGGAGAACCTGCAGTGGCCACAAAAAATTGAGGGCCGTATCTAAAGCCAGTGTTTGGTTTGTCCGTTCTGGGCTACTGTAGAAACATGATGGTCCAACAGTGTGGCTTCCATGGAAGACTGACCTGCACCATCTGTAGATATAAGTGGCTCATTCAAAGGTAACAAAAACACTTCTTTTCAGGTAATTATATACTTGAAAACTAATATTATAATCCTTTTCTGCCATATTCTGCTAGTAAATCCCTGTAAATCTGTGGACCTCTAAAGTATGACAAATTAGCTATTAGCCGTTATTGTCTGCAGTGTACTTGTGGATGTACAGAAGCATCACTCTATTACTTTGATACTGAAGAAAACTTAAAGGTGCTTTATGCAACATTCACTGCTACTACAGGTGGAAGTGCAGCACCAGCTTGTCAGACTCACAAACTCAGTTTACTCAGTAAAGGTGGGGAAAAACAAAGCTACAACTGAACACACATACTGCTCACCAAGCTCAGCTCAAACTAGGTGGTGCTGATCAAAAAATGGATTTAGATTCTGTTACTTCTTTGACTGTTTTTTTGCCTAAATGCAGGGCTGCATAATTAATCAAATATTAATCAAATATTATTGAAATCGCAGTTCAATATCCAAATCCCAGACGCTGCAGTGTTTCTGAGAAAGGAAAAACATTTGACAAAACAGCATTATAATGAAGTTCTGCAGTGCTGCAGAGATGCCCTGATCTATGAATCTTGTGCTACAGATGGACCCCAACAAACGTCACATCATCATGATGTTAATAGTTTTATTTTAATGATTTTTAAAGGATTACGCAGTGAAAATGAATGAATTGTCTATATTTGTTTACATTTTGGCAAAGTGGCTCTGTTAAAAGTATGCCATGTTAGTTATTGGCAGTTATTGTTTCAAATGTACCCATGGATGTACAGACACATCACTGGCTTACTTTGATACCGAACAAAACTTAAAGGTGCTGTATGAGACGTCCACTGCAGTCTGAGGTCACAGTAGATCGACCAATGCATGCTTCGTGTATTCAATAAAGTTGGAGGGAAAAAAGAAAGTGGCATCTGAAGACGGCGCTCACAAAACTCAGATCAAACTGTAAACTCAGACATGGTTGAATTCAGAAACACGTTTTAGGTTTTTTTAATGGTGGAGCTGTAATACGAGGCAGTTAACTTTTGAGGCTGCCATGTTGAAAACAGATGTGGGGAGGACAAAGAGGGACTCACAGGCGCTAACACGCACACGCCGCTGGACTGGATATCAAAACAAACAACAGAGACGCTCGGATTGAAGGGAGTGCGACTTCATTCTCTGCGCCATTTCTCCACTATATCTTTACATAGAAAATAGGTGTTTTCTGGCATGTAGGGAGGCTGAATGTTGTATAAAAATATCACGACGTTCAGGCAGGTTCTGAGTTATCATGCACATCCTTTTTCTTTCATTTTTAAGCAGATTTATGGACATTTATCATGAGAAGGACATCAGAGGTACTGATGCTCTTTGAAAGCAGAAGGTAAACTAAATCTAAAACTATGTATATCATGTCTGCATGTTCAGATTTGAATGAGTTATGACTGAGAAGGAGTGTGACTTTTTTTTTTTAGCTCAGTGGCAAGGGGTTAATGTGACAGAGCTGGTCCATAACCATATGATGCCTAATCTCACTGGAACACGTTTCGTTTAATTCCACCCATCCATCCATCCATCGTCTCAGTCCAGACGAGAATTTCATCATAGCTTTAAGCAGCAAATTTGGACCCCTGTCATGAAATGGCTGTAATGAAATGAGGCTGACCCTGAACCTGACTCAATCAGTCCTAGTTCAGGGAATCCCAACGGAGAGTCAGACGAAACAAACCTTCCACCCCCCTTCAGGGCTCCTCCAAAGCTTCTGATGAGGAGAAGGCTTAGAGGTGTCAAACCTGCAATCTGTGGGCTAGAATTTCATTTGAAGTGGCCCCCGGTGTATAGTATGTAGCCCACATCGCCTCGCTGATGTCTTCAAACAGCTTGTCACTCAAACGCATGCACAGTCTTAAGTGTTGGCAACACAGGTGAATGTGCTTATGTATATGAGTATGTGCGTGTTACATCTGAGAGCATCTGTGTGCTTCAAATAGCAGTTGTCATCACCTTAGCAACTAACACATCATCTACCTCTCTACCTGGTGTTCAGTCTTTGAAAACAGTCGTGGGGTTTTTATCCTGGAACAGACAAGCTGAGAGATATAAAGAAAGAAAAATGAAGGGAGGAGGTGGCTGATGGAGGGGGAGAGACGGAGGATGAAAGGAAAGAAGCGGGGGTTGGGGGAAACATGGTATTCAGGCTGATTTGATGGGAACAGTATTCATACCGCTCACATCTTTTTCTTCAATTTCTAACCTTTTCTTTTCATTTGAGCTCCATCAAACTCCACATTTTCCAGGATTTTAGCAGCGGCACACCAAGACAAAAACCCGAGAACTCCGCCCTTTTTTTTATTCTCCTCATTTGTCTTGTCTTTTCGGTCTTTATCTCCTCTTCTTTTTTCAAAGTATCCTCACATCAAAGACAGTTCGCTCTGCCCAAGCAAGCTGTGCAGCTGAGCCACAGGCATTTTGAGTAAATACACAGAAAAGCTGCTACATTTGAACATGTGTTTGATGGTGCGGCTGCCACAATTTATGACCAGTTGTAACTTATGTGCAGCAGTGTTATTCCACTGTCTTGGTTTTATAGGTGAAAGAGATGCTGATGTACAGCATAGGGGCTTGTCTCTGACTGTTTGGCCTGCTTATGTGGGTTCTTAGCCACTCTGTTGGCCGGTTTGGTGGCCAGTCCACCACTTTGTTCCAGACTGGAACGTCTCAACAACTATTTAATGGCCATTAAATTTTATGAGGACATTCATGGTCCAGGGAGGATGAATCCATCAGTCTGGTGGTGCTCTGATTTCCTTGCAGTGCCAGCAGCAGCTCATTTGTTGACAGCAATGGAGAGTCTATTTGTACCCAGGTGAAAATAGTCACTCAGCAGGTATTTGGCTATTTACACCTGGCCTCCTAGTTTGGCTATAAGGAACGACAAAGTCTGCAGGGATGATGTTGTGGTGGATGACTTGCTGAGATTTAAGAAAAGATCACGGTTTGTCTGTGCCAGGTGGGTGTAAATAGCGACACGAGTTATTTCATCCCAGGTGCAAACAGCATGGGTTGCTACTGACACACCTGGGTGCTAACAGCATCTGCCAAATTTTTAATTTGTTCAATACTTTGGTTTATGACCACATGCAAAACTAATCACATTTCCATCAGCTGCAACTGAACTGTCAGCCCGTTCCCATTCTCAACTCGTCAAATCCCAACATGTTGTCACCGTCCCTCGGTGACTCATACAGACATGCACAGTACACAAAAGTGGCTGAGGCACAGGCTTTCAAGTGACTTCAATGTAAACCTATCCACGGATGCACCAGTCTTTAGGCGTTGCATAAAGAAGGAAAAAGCCCACACATGGAGGCGGTGGGGTGGAAGGATGGCTCAGACTTTCACCCAGCGTCCCATATGAAACCAAAAAAAGTTTTAAGGTACATAACGTGCATCATGTGACTTTTGCAAGTCTTATTTATTGTAACCACAAACAGGGTATTATCCTAAACCTATCGTAGCAGCTTTTGTGCCTAAACCAAACGATAACCACAGGCTTTCTGGCAGTGTCTCATACAGCTACTTGAGGGTATCTTGTGTGGCTTTATGAGACGCTGAGGGTGTGTAACAACACTTTAGTAGTTGATGAGAACACAAAGTACCATGTGTTTAGTGCTAATTAGCAAATCTTAGCATGCTAACACACTAAACTGGGATGGTGAAAATAGTCAAGTTGATACCTGCTAAACATCAACATGTGATGGTAGCATTTAGCTCAAAGCTTCTCTGTGCAGCTTCACAGAACCACTAGCAGAACTGTGGGACTGCAGGCTCTTAGTCTAGTTTTGTGTGCGTGTTTCAGTGTGTGCGTGTGCATATCTTGCACAGTATGACCCTTTTATGGCCTCTTAACTTTTTAAAGACCAAGATCTGTTTCCGCCCCTTTTTCTCGCTCATGATTTAGGGCATTCTTGACTTTTGACCTGTAGAAAGACATTGTCCAGCTTGCCAGAGTCACTCCTTTCATCTCTCCTTTTTCCCCTCTCGCTCTCTGATCAATAAACACCAGCCATTCCTTTTCTGCCACTAATTACCAGTAGTACAGCCTCCATATGTCCACGCAGAAACGCATCTAGTGAAAGGAACATTACCACCCCAAAGTGGCTTTGTAATCCTGTGAGTGTTTTGTCTCTCGGTGTGTTATATGGCTGTGAGAATCTCCTTCAATTCAGACTGTTTGACAATGGACTGACATGTCTGACAATAGATCCCCATTACACCACCTAGCAGACAATGGAAACACATTAGCTCCCCGCTGAAGACAGGTTGGTGACAGCAGTCACCCAGCTGCACTCCTGACCCTGTCCACACACACACAGGCGCACGCACAAACACACACACACACACACACACACACACACGCACAGACCTGTTGAATAAGAAATCTGTCAAAATGTCAATACACTCACACTCATACACAGAAAAATATTGAGCACACAATGAAATTTGTCTCTCCCCTCTCTCTGTTAACAGTGCATGTGTGTTGCTGCCATGGCGACCGTGGCTCCTCCCCTCACATTTCTCCTCCTGCTGCTTCAACTGGCTGATGGCTCATTCCCAGAGGAACCCAGTCCTCTCAGCTACGTCCCCGTAGAGGGTATGTTTCCCTCCCACTGTGTGTGTGTGTGTGTGTGTGTGTGTGTGTGTGTGTGTGTGTGTGTGTGTGTGTGTGTGTGTGTGAGAGAGAGAGAGACTGTATGTGCAGCATTGATGAATGGCTCCATGGTGGATGTGGAAATCAGGGGTCAAGGGTCAGGGCCTTAGTGTGGAGCTGCTTTGAAGCTACCCAGGCACACAGATAAAGAGACTTCACTCCGTCTCTCAGTTGCGGTATAGTAGATTAATAAATATGAGAGAAAGAAAGATAGGAAGACATAAAGAAAGAGAGCAAAATGATTGGTGTAGATGTTAAGAGGTGCAGGAAGATGAAAAAGTGGGAGACAATTGGATCGGACGGGGTGATACAGATGACAAGAGAGAAGGCTGAGGGGTGGAAGCGAGAAGGGGAGGAGACAGGTGGAGATGGATCGCCACGTCCTCCCTGCCTCCCTCCCCTGCAGTCAAGGACAATGAGACGTTTTCCCAATCTGTCTCCTGATGATGAGGGCTCCCTGTGGAGACCGTTGTCCTCCTCTTTGGAAACTTTCTCAGAGTCTAATACCGCCACCCTCTCTCCCCCGCCACGTCCGTGCGCTCTCATTTATCTGAAAACACAGGATGGAGCGGGAGAGAATGCTCTTTTACACAATGAAATAGCAATAATGATTGCACGCAGTTTTTCTCATTATGGAGCTGCATGCATCAACAAAAGCTAAAAAAGAAAAAAAAAAAAAACACTAAGAGGATAAAAGTGTTTCGGTGTGTTGTAACTGCGACGCCATTCGTCTCTGTCCATTATCTTTGTTTTCCTGAACAAAAGCATCACGAATGAGTGAAGACACCATTAAAGTGAAGGTTAGAAAAACTGTTTTATGTCCTGCCTGAGCTCTTTGGATATATATATATATGGAAAATGTACCCTGTCATCAACTGTTAATAACAAAACAATAAATGGTACAATAAGCCTAAACCTCTCACTATAAACATTATTTATTTACAATATTTAGTTTTTTATTCAAGACAGTATAAGCAAACAGGCAGCTTTACAACAATATGATGAAATGGGAACATTTCAAACTCACAAAAGCCGTCACATCCCAGTGGAAGTTCTGGCTACGGCTGCGATGGTATGGATTTTTTCTGACTGTGGTGACAAGGCAACATATTCCTGTGGGATGACAGCTGCCCTAATAATTACGTTTTATTGGACTTTATTGAAGCATGCTGTCATAAATGTAGTAACAGGGCCGGACGCAAATGTGTGCAGCGTGCAAGCGAAGAACAGCGAGCAGCAGACTGCAGGTGCTGCACATAACGGCGCAGAAACTTAAACTTAGCAGAAAGCTGTCAGTCTGGCAGTAAATGTACAGTAAAGGCCACAGTTAATAAGTTCTGCAGCTTCTCAAAATAAGGACAAGTTTTGTCCGTACATATATATGTCTTGTGCAGTCAATCAAGTGCAAAGGTCTTCACAAAAGAGCTGAGAGGGACTCTGTCAACACGGTTTGGTAGCTTGTTCCACCAGCGGGGAGCCACAAACTGGAAGAGTCCAGCCAGCGACCTTGGGCTCTTAGGGAGTGAGGGGCTGGTATAAAACAAACGAATTAGGTTTTTCAGAAATTGTGAATCACTGCAACCATCAGAGGTCCTTGAGCATAAAGGCATAAATGTGCACAAAAAATATTGGGTTGATCGGTCCAGAAGTGTCTGAGAATGCTCTTTTACAGAATGACACAACAGTAATAACTGCATGCCATTTTTCTCATTATGGAGCTGGATGCATCAACAAAAGCAGAAAAAAGAAAAGACACTAAAGGAGGATAAAAGTGTAACTGCTACACCAGTTGTCTCCGTCCATTATCTTTGTTTTCCTGAACAAAAGCATCACAAATGAGTGAAGACACCATTAAAGTGAAGGTTAGAGAATCTATTTTATGCCCTGCCTGAGCTTTTTGGGTATATCTATGGGGGGAAAAAAAAGTACTCTGTCATCAACTTGTCACAGTATCCTTGAGCAAGGCACTTCATTTCTAGCTTGTTTTTTTATTTGTCTCTCTGTGTTTGTGTCAGTTGTGCGGAGGTATCCGGTGTTCCTGGGCAGAGCTCATCGTTCAGCTCAGAGACAGGAGCTGCACATCCAGACGGTCCTCCAAGTCAACCGCACGCTCTACATAGGAGCCAGGTAACCAACGGCAACCGCCTCCAACTGTGTGTTACTGACGCTCTCGCATTAATATCCTTTTGCTTTCATTTGATGCCTCAGCTTCCATCTGCTGTCACTCTGCAGAGGACATTTATTTATTTATTTATTTTGTTGCCGTTAAATGTCAAGTGAAAGCTGTTTGTTCACATTACTCCTGTATGGAAAATGAGAATTGCTTTACACTGGCAGTAGGCAGGTAGTGGTCCCCTGGGCCAAATTTTGTGGTCCAGCCCAAGTATTTGGCCCTCTGAATGCTTACGTATATAGTTTACATGAAAACCTTTATGTGATTTTTCATAAATACAATGCAGATAACAATTTAAATACAAGGCTCATATACATCCCAATAAATTTGACCCTATAAAATCTAAAACTGCCACCACACGAAGAGAAAGAAAGGCATGCAAACCTGCAAACCTGCTGTGCCTCGAGCTGAAATGACTAATAAACAGAATGAATAACAAAAATAAATTTTATAATCCACCATTTCATTTAAATGAAACATTTCACATTTCAGAAACAGTTTTAATTCCACGGCTTTTGCCAGTTTGATTAGAACAGACTTGTGTCACAGAAAAACACAAACAGGTGGTAGAAATGGTGTGCTGATGACATTTTGTTCCTAAGGCAACAACAACAACAACAACAACAGGACTTTCATTTTATCATAAATGAAGCAAGGCACTGTTGTTTTGTGCAACACAGATCATACATTCACATTTCTTTGCCAAATGAGTACAAACATAAGCTGCTGTAACTCGGTTAGCCCTCACTTACTAATGGAAAAACATCTGATGAGGTTTATTCTGAAACTAGAAGAGTGCAACTGTCAGATGCAACCAGCCAAGATCTGCAAAGTTTTGAACAAAGTTTTATCTATAGTTTAGTATAATGAAACTTTTCTTAGATATATGCAAAATGTTATCAAGGTTTTCTGTGTGGCTTTACTGTGCCATAAAAATTGGTGATTTCACTAAAACTAAAGGGAAGAATACTCCCATGTAAGTTGAGACACTTCTCCTTTTTCAGTGATGATAGTATAGTCTTCTTCTATAGTTTTCTTTGAGATGGACAGAAACCAAAAAAGGAAAAAATGAAGAGGACAACAAGTCCAAACTTCTCAATTTAATTATTTATGTACAATATTGAGAAGAATACAAGAAATCTGATGGCTTTATAACAATGTAGACAAGATCATCATATGTTTGTAGCGTGTCTGTCCTGTGAGAAACGTGTATCTAAAAAGTCAGCTAGTGTCAGAAAAACAGCCTGTTTTAGCTGTTTTGTTTAAGAAGCAGGAGAATTTTCTCAACGCTTCACAGGAACACTTCATCCTTTAGTTTTATCTCTTATCATTTATTATTTATCATTATTAAATTCATATCCTGAATCACCCAATCTGGACATGGTTTTCACTGGACAGGAAAAAATTATAATATTAGTAACTAGCAACTAAAGCTATATAAGGCTGCAATGATTAATCGATTATTAATTGATAATTAAATTAATCACCGCTTACTTTTGATATGAATCAAGTAATCATTTCTCTGATTTTAGCTTTTCAGGTGTAAATATTTGCTGGTGTCTTTAGTCCTCTGTGACAGTAAACTGAAAATCTTGGGTTATAGAAAAAAAAAAACCAAGACATTTGAGCATGTTACCTTTGACTGATGGACAATTTTAACCCTTTTCTGACATTTATGGACAATTAATCGAGAAAATAGTCAACATGGAAATATGGTTTGGTGCAAAAATGATAATATTTGCTTCTGAGATGTAGTGGAGTAGAAGTATAAAGTTGCATAAAATGGAAATACTGAAGTAAAGTACAAGTATTTCCAAGTTGTACTTAACATAAGTACATAGTTGCATTCCACCACTGCATATTAATATACTACTATTATACTGGCGCTGATTTATTTTGTTGTGTATTCTGCAGAGATGACTTGTACAGAGTGGAGCTGGATAACATGGCAGGTGATGAGATGTTCTACAGCAAGGTAAGACTCATTTTCTTGCACATACACAAACCTAAACACTAATAAGTGATAACACACACACGCAAACCCATCCTGACTGCGCTGTGCTCACTCCTCCGGCAGAAACGGACGTGGGAATCCAATAAGAACGACATTCGAGTGTGCAGGATGAAGGGCAAACATGAGGTACGGTGGCGCTACACAAACACTCTGACTTTGAGATCCGCTCTCACATGCATCGACACTATCTACACTATCACACGCATGGACAGACACAACAGCTGCTAGAGAAACCTTATTTCCTCTGGGTGCACCTGCATACGGTATTTACACAAATTTGATCTTGTTGATACAGAATCAGCACATCACTTAATCACGCTAGCTCAGTGAAACATTACCCGGGCCGAAGGATGTCCGTGAAGCTTGAAAGCCATTTTCTTGCACACCTGCATTGTGCCAATTTTCCCTCATATATCTCATTTGTAGCCTGTGGGGAAGACTAGAAAGTGGAACAATTATGTGTGTGTGTGAAGTGATAGCTGACAGTGTTCTGAGATCTGAAGGGAGTGTGATCAAACCTACCAAAGAGGACGATTCGATGAGGTGGTTTCTTGGTTGACAGGGTGTAGCCTAAAATATAAGCTTTATTGTATAAATGTAGCAGTGCCACCGGCAAAATCCAATCTGGGCGGAACTCGTGGAAGAAGAAAAAGAGGCAACAGGAAACATTATAGAGCAAACTGAGCAGAGAGAGTGACACAGCCTCAGGGAGGAAACAGTAATTGAAATCAGTTGAGGAAGGGAGTTATAGGTGGGGATGGGATGTGTGTAGGCGGGGAAGAAGAGGGGAAGAAACACACTGGGAGGACAGGGCAACCACCAGGTAGTAAGAAAGAGGCGGAGAGACAACAAAAGGAATAGATATGTCGCTTCAAAGAACGCGGAAGGAGGAAGAAAAGATGTCGGCGCACAAAAGGGATTAAAGCTGCGATAAAAGAGCGGCAAAGACAGGCAGAGAAAAGACCGGCCCAAGGTGGAGAGATGGCGAGAACGTTAGAGGAAGAAGACAAAGGACAGACTTGTTGGCTAAAGCGCACTAAATCAGAACCAGAGATCAAATTATAAATGGCATTAGTGATGCAACTGTGACTCATCTGGCATTACAGTTAATAGAGCAGTCCTAATGCTTTATAGTGTCATAGGTAAGTGTGTGCAGCTTCACCTGGTCAAAGTTATTGCAGTCCAAGAATAGACCTTTTTCACAGCAGACATTTTTCATAGCAGGGAAAGCACAGGTGGAACTAATAGCATTAACTATGGTCCTGTTCCATTCACATGGGCCAGTGAGCCTGCAATACCGGGGAACTGAACTCAGCTGAAACACCTGAATGGAATGCAACCATTAAATTTGTTCGGGGGTAGTTTTTGGGGGAATAAATGCTTTCTTACCCAGAGTTAAGGCCTAGTATTACCTGGAGACCTCATGTGATGTAACTTCCTCATGTTTGTGTTTCATGTGGCACAATCACACGGAATAAGCAAAGTCTACTTATAATGTCAAGGCTCTGCTGTCTGATGTCAAGCCTGTTGAGAGATAGATAAATGTTCCGTACCACATGCTGCCCTGCATGTCATCCATCTCTTGATCTTTTGAGATTCCGCTCTTCTGATGGATTTGAGCTCGCGGATGGTCTCAGTGCTGTATATCGCCTCGAGCCCCACTGAATTTGCAACCAAAATGCTGTCAAAACCTTCATTTATAACTGCCAGCCAAGCCTCCATAATTCTTGACTGGGAAAGGAGCAGAAAAAAATAGGCACAGAGAAAACAAAATAACCTTGAAAAAAAAAAAAAAAAAAAAGACCCCAAATCACCAAGATGCTGATTCGCGCAGGACTTATACTATCACTGTCACTTTCAAATAACAAACTACAACAAAGGAACACTTTCCACATCTATTAGCTGAGACAGGTGCGTAGGAGAGAGGCGAGTAGACCAAAAAGTTGCAAAAGGACTCCTACACACTGTCTAACTTGCCATATGCCATTTATTTGTGACATTTCAGTACTAGACCTTCATCAGGCAAACCTGATGAAGGTCGACTTCATCAGGCATCAGTGTGCAGGAGTCCTTTTGCAACTTAACAAATTACAGACATGGCAGATTGCACAGGATTAAGATCACAGATGACTAGAGGTCCCCATAATACTAGTCCTGAACAGGGCCTTGGATGAGAAGATGATACCATAGTCACATCTGCACAGTACATATGTAGCTGGAGCCAGCAGCTGGTTAGCTTAGCTTTGCCTAAAGACTGACAAGCCTGGCTCTGCTCACCACAACTTCAATAAATCTCACTAATTAATACTAGTTCCATTATATTTTGTATGTTTAATCCACACAAAAACAGAAGTGTAAATAATACGCTGTTTTACGGGGGGTTATGCTGGACTATTTCTTTCTTCTGTTTCTTTCGACCACCATGTTTTTGCATATATGACGTCAACAGCCAGCAACTCTGCGAGACGTGTACCAAAATTTCCTGATTTAATCTAAGCTAACTAGCTGCTAGCTGCTAGCTCCAACAACATATTTACCGTACAGACATGAGAGTGGTATCAATCTTCTCATCTAACGCTAGCTAATAAAGCAAATAAGCGCATTTCCCGACATGTCAGACTGTTCTGTTAGTAACCCCCACACTGCGCTTCTCCTGCTATTATATCCTAAAGTCTGCTCTTAAAACGGTCCACAAAAATTACTGTCACGGTATCACAAGAGGAACATTGTTTACCAAAATATAATCAGGAGGACAACTGCACATTTGAAATGCAAAACAGTTGTTTGCTCAGTCTCATTTAAACTAAAATTTTGACCGGAAATAACCCCGACGCTGATTAGCCTCTGCAACACACTGGAACACTACTCATGGATATGCATGTATAATTAAATAAGAACACTGTTTTGCTGGCATTTGGCAGATAACAAAATTAAGTGAATTTTATGCAGAAGGCTTTGCTTCTCCAACAAAGCACAACTTTGTCACACATACTGTTATCTAGTAGCACACAGTTAGCTAGAAACACACATACAAACACACATACTGTTAGCTAGGAGCACTAGCTAGCATCATACTATATCAGGGAATACTGAATTGATCTCCTCATGAACAAATCACCAACCTAAACAGGTTTATTTAAGCCCCATCAATTATTTTTTCCATCTTTGCACCTCCATGTCACCCGACATGGAGTAAAATACAATCGAAATGACACCGAGAGGTTCATCAAGTCTCAGATTCAGTGGTAGCAGCTTTAAATTTCAACTCAATCAACAGCCTCCACTTTGAAGACAGCTATAAAGTCCAGGTCCTGTTGTTCCTCCAGATGGAGTGTGGCTGAGGGTGTTATTTCCTCTAAGGATTGTTTTAAGCTGCGTTTTTCATACTTCACACTGGCAGTCTTCTTGCTCTGACTGGTAGTTTTGAGCTTAGCTTTGGTCCAAAACCGCCCTTTCCACATCGCCCTGCACCTTGTGATTTTCTCCTCCTCTCAAATCTTTTCCTTTTGTCTTTTTTTTTTTTTTTTCTTTTTTCCTACAGGGAGAGTGCCGTAATTTCATCAAGGTTCTGCTCAGCCAGCATGGTGGCCTGTTTGTGTGCGGAACAAACGCCTTCAACCCGCTGTGTGCCAACTACACTGTTAGTATCCATCTCTGTCAGTCTGGCGTTTCTCTGTGTATCTGCCAGTTTATTTATCTATATATATTTGTTCCTGTTGCAGAGAGACACTCTAGAAATGGTGGGAGAGCCTGTCAGCGGGATGGCACGCTGCCCATATGATCCTCGACATGCCAATGTGGCTTTATTCGCAGGTAGGGTCTTGTTTTTCTGTACTAAAGATGAAGAATTCAGGGTTTCTCGCAGACATCAGACTCAGTTTTCAGCTCCAGACACTGAGACATCTGTGCCCTTGTGTTTACCTTTTACAAATGATTTATAGTCAGACCTCTCACTGCATTGCTTGTTTGGTTTTAATCTTCCTGACCTTGTGCTATCTCTCCATCTGTACCTTCCCCTTCATCTTCTTCTTCTTCTTAATCTCCTGCTTTACTCTTTCTGTGCATCTCTCCCTTCGCTCTCAGATGGCAGTCTCTTTACCGGCACCGTGACAGACTTCCTGGCCATCGACGCCGTGATCTATCGCAGCCTCGGAGACAGCCCCGCCCTCCGCACAGTCAAACACGACTCCAAATGGTTCAGAGGTACTTTCAGAGACAGACGCACAAATGACCCTCCAGAGCCAGACACCTTCAAATAGGAGGCAAATAACAGAAAACTACCACCTTTATCTTCGGCAGTTCACTAAAAGAAAATTAAATGGCTGTCTCTTCACAAGTGGCTCATGAGGTGAATGAGATGTGATTTGCGGGTGCTAAATAATAAGCTACATTCAGGGAAACCAAAACATGATTAGGCCCACATTTAATAGATTCATTATAAGTGGAACAGGGTCAGACGGAGTGATGTATTGAGGTTAGTTGGACCCCACAGATTCAGGGTTTTAACAAGCCTTCAATTGAGCTGGTTTTCCAAGGAGGGGAGAAAAAAAACACAAGCCCGGGCAGGTCAAAGCTGGCACAGTGCTGCCCAGATGAATAAATGATAAATAATTTGAATCCTCTTGTCCATGATGATAAATTAAACAGGATATGAATATTTAATGAGCGAGGCCGATGGACGGCAGCGGCCCGTGTTGATGCGACTGTTATTACAGCGCCGTGTCAGGGACCGTGGAGCGTTACGATTGGCCGCAGGCGGTTTTGCTGCCGCTGTTCTCAGAGTGTGTGTGTGGGTGTGAGTGTGAGTGTTTGTCTAACAGTGTTTTTTCTCATGTTGTTTTCCAGAGCCCTATTTTGTGAGCTCAATGGAGTGGGGGCCTCATATTTATTTCTTCTTCAGAGAGATGGCCATGGAGTTTCATCATCTAGAGAAGGTGATTTCTTTCTGTCTTTCTTTTTCAGTCAGGACCGACGCAGGTAAAACTCAGCCTCAAGTGAACTAAGTGGTGGAAAGATCACTGAAAAAAATCTGTTCTCAAGTACAAGTACTGTTACACTGGTAAAAATTACAAGTAAAAGCACTGGTGTTGGAAAAATACTCAAGTAAAAGTACAAAGTTCAAGTATTTGTTGCAGAAACTGCTCAGAGTATTAGTTACTTTTAACCGCTGATGTCACAGTCACCTCTCCAAACTAGGGTTGCAAACTTTGTGTGTTATCCTACAATCGATTAATCATTAGTAATCTATAAGACACAAAACCTGTTTTTTTTTCTCATTTTAAGTTTAAGTTTAATTTTCCTTATTCAATAAATGGCTCCACAAGACAAAATGTCAAGTGAGTTGCATTTACTGCCATGACTATTGATTAAATATCCATGAATACATTCTTAATTAGTTAAATTCTTAATGGCAGTTAATTGATTAATGATTGATCATTAACATCCTCACTATCTTTGTTTTCATTGGTCTGTTTGCTACTAAAATGCTCAACTCAACTATGATTTTAAAAGTAACTAAATAGATTACATCTTGTAATGCATACTTAAGTATGAGTAAAAGTACAGACTTGAAAATCTTCTCTTAAAAGTACATGTACCCAAAAAATACTTAATTACAGTAATTTGAGCATTTGTAATTAGTTACTTCCACCAGTGTAATATTGTGATTATACAACAGTTACCAACAAAATAAGAGATATATTCAAACTGTATTTATTTTGTGAAGCATTTTGTTATTAAAATGAAAGAAAAAACTTTCTGCTGTTATCTCCATCCCCCTGGAAACACATGGGGTTTGACTAATAGCTGGAAAACAATCAATCACATCAATAGACTCCTGTGTAATGAAACCTAGTTTACTCCAGCAGGCAGGCCGGACTTTAGCCACGACCTGGAAACAGAGATGATTTCTAGTCCCTGCTGAGTCAGCAGCCAACTTCAGTTAATGCTGATGCTTTCTAGAGATCATAGGATTTACAAACTGAACAAATACAAAAGCTCAGTCTTGTAACAAGATACCAAAAAATAACATTTACTACATGCATGTTTTAGCTAGTAGCACGCAGCTGATGGAGGATGCTGAACAGAGTTTCTGTGTGATCCAAACATTTATAGCAACTCAGGAGCTTTGTAATGTCCGAAATTCAAAATGTATTCAAAAAAGATAGCTGTCATCATTTCCAAAACTCACAATGTGTATTTATCGGCCAAAATATTCTGACTCAATCCATATTTTATTGGCATTTCGCCTTTCAAAAACATTTTCACTGCAGTGACAAAACTTGGCTCTTCGGCTTGATGCACAAATGGCACACGCTCTATAGAGCTGCAACGATTGATCAGTCATCACTCGATGATTAAATTAATTGCCAACTATTTTGATAACCGATTAATCGTTTTGAGTCTGTTTTTTAATAAACAATATCCAAAGTCTTTGATTTCAGCTTTGCAAAAGTGAATATTTGCTGGTTTCTTTCGTCCTCTTTGACAACAAACTGAATATCTGAGGTTTTAGACAAAATAAGACTTTTGGAGACGACACTTTGGGCTTTGTAAAACAGTGATCAACATTTGTCACCATTTTCTGACCAGTTTATGGATTAATCGAGAAAGTAAATTATAGTGAATTAGCTAGCTAGTTTGCCGCAGAGAAAAATCGCTGACCCACTTTAACTAAACCTCGCTCGTGGTTTTCCAGGTGATGGTGTCCCGGGTGGCTCGTGTGTGTAAGGCGGACCTGGGTGGCTCTCAGCGCGTCCTTGAGAAACAGTGGACTACATTCCTGAAGGCACGGCTCAACTGCTCCGTCCCGGGAGATTCACACTTTTACTTCAACCTCTTACACGCCACGAGCAACATCATCCACATGCAGGGACGGGACGTCATCCTGGGCCTCTTCTCCACGCCACCAAACAGGTACGGAGATGCACACACAACATGCACACAAACAAGCACAACAAGGCTATTTTTTTTTCCCTCATCAACTGTCTCCCTCTCTCTGCTAGCATCCCTGGCTCGGCAGTGTGTGTGTTTGACATGCAGCAGCTTGCGCATGTCTTTGAGGGTCGGTTTAAAGAGCAGAAATCCCCCGAGTCTATTTGGACTCCTGTCCCGGACGAGGCAGTGCCTAAACCGAGGTATTGTTATGCAAAGTGTATATGAGCAGAACTTGTGCTGAATGCTGCAGTGCTGCTGTCCTGAGCATCTGTCTCACATATAGTCTACTTACTCCCCCTGCTATAAGCTCTCACTGTCAATCACACTGCAACTTCACTACTATTCAGCAAATATTATAATACAGCCTCCAGCAGCCGCAAAAAGAACTTCTTCTTCTTCTTCTTCTTCTTCTTCTTCTTCTTCTTCTTCTTCTTCTTCTTCCTCTCTCTGGATTTCTGTGTCTCTATTTCTTATCTATCTACTCTTCAACCTGCACTTTTCTTTCTGTGTGTCTCTCCCCGTCTGCAGACCGGGAGGATGTGCGGTGCAGGGATCCAGATTTAGCTCCTCCACCACGCTGCCGGATGAGGTGCTGAACTTTGTGAAGACCCACCCGCTGATGGACGAGACCGTCCCACTGCTGGGCCACAGACCCTGGGTGGTCAAGACCATGGGACGGTACACTATCTATCTACTGTCTCTCTTTTTTTAAACCTTTATTTATACTTTATTTATACAAACAACAAAAAGATATGCAAACAGCGAGGCTGTGCCACAATTAGCCAGTATGAAAATATTAAAACTTTATGTTTATAAAAGAAATTTGATTGATAAATTAAGATAAATTACTTTGTAAATTAAAATACAGTTATGTAGAAAAAGCCTTAAACTTACAAATAAAGTAGTTAGTTTGAAAGATAAATTTAAAAGTAAAATAAAATAGTTATGTAAAACAATTTCAAGTAGTCAAATCTCTAAAATGTCCAAAAGGTACATGTGTACTGATTTTAAAGTGGTTCTGTATTTTGTTCTACATCATTGTATTTTATACAGTAAAGTTGGGTAGTCTTCTCTCCAAGAGATTTTTATTTATTTATTTTTTATTAGGATCTCTTTTAGCCCAATTAGGCTTCTCTTCCAAGACTCCTAGACATTAAAACATCACTTTAATAGATACAAACAAAGAGGAAAGAGGAAAAAACATTACTTGTACAAGTAGAACACGTAAAACCCACAAAATCCTGCACCCAGCAGAATATCTACTCTATATACAAGGAAATGTATTATCATTAGCTACATATTTCTATATTCTCACATACAATAACTTGATTTTTTTTTTTTTTTAAAGAGATGCGATGCTCACTGATCAAATCAAAGATCGAATTTCTAATATTTCTAAAAGGTGCAAGTGTAAAGATTTTAAGGAGGCACTGAATCTTGTTCCAGGAGTCAGATGCACCAAAATTAAAAGTAGTCTTTCAAAGTTCAGCTCTAATTCATGTAACATGAACATGAGAGCCACCATGTGGAGCAGGTGCATTAAATGTCATAGCAATGCAGAAAGGTAACATGGTAATGGTTCGGTAGGGGCTTTGTAGATAAAACGATACCAGTGAGCATCACATCTGTCCTTTAAAAAAAAAATAAAAATCTCAATACCTCAGCCAGCTACTGTCTCAGGGTCTGGGGGCGGCTAAGAAACAATGACCCCCATATACAGTAGTATCTGAAGGCATAAGCTAAAGATTAGAAAAAAAAATGAATGGGGCAGAAAAAAGAGGAGAAACAAGAAAAAAAGAAAAAAGAACAAATAAACCCAATAAATACAATGATAAAATTGTTGGATGCATAACTAGCCAGCCACGCCAGGAGTGTTTTGTTTTTTATATATTTATTTTTGCTCTTCTCCCGTTCTGTTCCCTTTCTTTTGTTCACTTATCTATTTATTTATTTTTAGTTTATATATTCACTGAATTATTTTGCCCCCCTGTTGCTCCTTCACACACACACACACACACACACATGACACACACAAAAATTCAGACTGCCTTCCTCCCTGCTCAATACAAATTTCACTCTCTCCCATTGTTGGTGTCTGTAACCAAGACTTGTATGAATTATCCGTGTCAACCTCGTCATGTCTCCTAATGTTTCAGAATCTGTCTTGCCTTGTCTCTCCTGTCCTGCTTCACAAAACAAATAAAAATATATACATAATCTCAATTTATGGGAGAGAATAGAAATATGTAGTTAACGATGATTTATTTCCTTGTATATAGTGTGGATGTCCTGCTGGGTGCAGGATTTTAATTATTGTACTCAGCAAATTGTGGGTTTTATTTATTATACCTTTTATGCCTAATAGTCCAGCTGGGCTAAAAGAGATCCTATTAAAAAAATCTAAATCTAAATCTCCTGGAGAGAAAAGAACCCTAAACTTATGTAGAACAAAATGCAGCTCATCCTTAAAATCAATACACAAACCTCTGAACCTCTTCTTGTAATTGTTTTTGATTTTATTTTAGATTTTAATTTATCTGTTTAACTAACAGATAGTTAGTTTAGGGTCTTTTCTACATAACTGTATTTTAATGTATATAGTAATAGTAATTTATCTTAACATATAAAATGTATTTTATAAAATGTCACTATAGTCTAACATCGATATGAGAACTGTCTCACTGATCCTGTTCCCTCAGAACATTAGAAAGAAGCTTTTATTTCTGTAGAAATGTCCGACCTTTTGTCTCAGTCCAATGCTCCCATCTGTCTGTCCAGGTACCAGCTGACAGCGATGGTGGTCGACACAGAAGCCGGTCCTCACAAGAACCGCACGGTCCTGTTCCTGGGCTCGACGCGAGGAACCATCCTCAAGTTTCTGATGATTCCCAGCGGAGATTCTGTCTCCCACAGCAGCGTGTTTCTGGAGGAGGTGGAAGGATTCAACCCAGAGAAGTGAGTGGGAGTCGGGACACATTGGTACTTGACTCTGGCATGTTGCTGCAGGTAGATCAGGTCTCATTTCGCCTTCCTCCGTCTGAGAACTGAAGCACTTTTCACCCACAAACTGTCACTTCAGTTACACTTACTTTTAATATTTGATTTGAACATTTTTGAAGTGCAGCTCAGAGTAAAAAGTTTGATTTTGGGATTGAAATTTTTATTATCGATTACTGTAATGTGACAATTCTTCAGTGAAAAGTTTTTTAGCTGTAATCTATCGGTGAGATTGCAGATTGCAACCAACTCGTTTCACCCTCCCCTTCTAAGCATGTAAGAGAACCTACAGCGGCCACGAAACAAAAAATGCAAAAGTCCGTATCCAGATCCGGTGTTTGGTTTGTTCGTTTCGGGCTCTTCTACCACAGTAGATACAAAGAGCATCATTCAGTGGATATAAATGCCTCATTTCAAGGTAATGAAAACAGAAGGATTCTTATTTTCAGGTGATTATACACTAATGAAAGCATCAGTGGAATATAATTATTCTGCCATATCCTGCCAATAGATCCATGTACACACTGTACTCATCAAACATTTTATCAAAAATAATGAAAACTGCTCATCAGAAGTCCAGGATGGTTATTTTTGAAATTTAAAATGGTTTGTTTTATGCGATCATCGGTCGAAATCCCAAAGATATTCAGTTAACTTTTCATATATAATAAAGAAAAGCATAAATATGCACATTTGAGAAGCTGGAACCAGAGAATATTTGGCAGTTTACCTTGAAAAATTATGCAAATAGCTGCCTGTGGACTGAATTATTGACTGACCAACTAAAGCTCTATCTATTTTCAGCTGTATTTGACTTGATGATGAATAATAATCACCTTGTTGTAGTTTTAGTTGAACTGATCATAATTTATACAAGCCGTTCTTGTTTTGATGTCAGTGTAGCGCCAGAAAACCTTTTAATTCTTGTGTTACTCTATTATTGAAAGAGAAAAGGGATTTTGGCTTCGTCCACTGGCAGCTACGGTCGGGCAATATGTTAATATTTTCCAACCGGCCACCATCGGCCCATCAACAGGCGACTGCCGATACACTCACACAATATACAAAATAAACTCACCAAGTGGCTCGACTGACCTTTGAGATTTTAAGTCGTTATTTTGAGAATGCCTCTCATTGTAATGACTTGCAGGATGCACGGACGCCTGCTTGACTCCAGTCTGCAGCCACAGCATTGTAGAGTAACATCGGGCTTCGTGATCAAACAAACTTTAGGCTATATCATGACGCCACATCTGTCCGCGGTCACATGCTGCCTCCGCCGTGCTCTCTGCTGGGAGTCATAACACAAAACAGCCCGGTGGTTACGCAGCAGAGCATCGATGGCGCTGTGGCTCCAGAGAATATGATTTGTTTAATGGGCAGGAGGCTGAACTGAACAGTGAAATTCCTGGCCTGATAAGCCATACATGATGTGAAGAGTGTATAAAGAGTGTAAAACACAAAAGCCTGTCTTCTGAAACACTTAAGGTGATCGTGAGCGAGGTCTTTTAGCTGCGGTTTGTGCTCATTGGGCAACCTGCCTTTGTCGATGACTGACCAATGATGTAATTTCATCATTCAGCTACTTACTTATTTACTAACTTACTTACTTGCTCAGCTACCCAGCAACCCATGGTGCTGGCCCCTGCACCACAGCCAAAAATATAACCGTACACCCTCTCAATTTAAGTGTCTCTCTTTCACTAAACTTAGACGAGTTTAACTGCCTTGTTAACTCCTCGTAAAACACACTTTACTCAAACTCGACACGGAAAACAGAGTAAAAATCACCAAGGCTGTTGTGGTTTGTCTTTCCGCTGTTCAAACCGTGACCAGCCCTGGTTCTTGTCAAAATAAATCCTTCATTCGCTGCGGTAGACGTGAAAATATTCTGGCTCTACAGGCTGTTTTCCTCGCTCATCCTCCAGCTCGGTGGGTGTGTGCTGTGCGTGTTGCTGAGCAGCAGCTCTCACTCATGCAGACCACAAAATTAGAAAAATAAAATAACAAAAATCGTCCAAAAAAAAAACAATCACAGATAGCTGATATATAGCAGCTGACACAAAAGAGAGTTTATTTCTTCTCACCACACAGCTCTGGCTCTGTGCGATAAAACTTGTGAGGGTTGGGGCACGGCGCCGTCTGTCTCAAAGCACCAACAGATGAGGCCTTTTGACCCTGTCACAGACTGATGTGGGGCCAGAAAGAGTACATTGACCTGCCTCTGCTGCCTGCTTACCCTCTGCCTCCCGTCCGTGCGTCTCCAGGTGTGGCGAGGACTCTCCTCAGGCCCGTCAGCTCTTGTCCCTGTCGCTGGACCGGACCAGCCACACCCTGCTGCTGGCCTTCCCCTCCTGTCTGGTCCGAGTGCCCACGTCTCGCTGCCACCTGCACTCACGCTGCATGAAGTAAGAGACACACAGAGCATTTTACTTTCCTTCGGTGTTTCTTCGTCTGATAATCAGGTCAGTTTGACTGTGGCTGTGGCCGTTAGCCAAGCCACCGCTCACCGGCCAGTTTTTGATTTGTCTTTGGCTTCCTCACAACCTGTTACTGCCGTCATCACAATAAAATCTGCAAGTCTGTTTTTGTTTCAGTCAGCAGGGAGTGGATGGCGTGTCTGTTTGTTACCGTACGCCACAACTAGCTTGTTTGGTTTAATATTTATTTTGGGAGAATTTGTTTCCCTGGGAGATACTGTTTAACATGACTCAAGAGGCTTTAAGATCGTGATTCATTATGAATTTCAAGAAGACGTTGGTTTATTAGCACACATATGGGGAGGATCTTTTGAAGCCTGCAGTGTGAACGTGATTCCCACTGCAGACATATATCACACATACAGGAAACAGGAAGCTGAGAACAAGTAGCAACTCGATACAGTATGTGTGACTGACTGCTGTGTATGGAAATTAATACCAGACGAGGATTTAGCATTTCACAGGTTCCCTGCATGTTATATTTCAAACACACAGCGCAAATAAATCTCCAGTCCACAGGGATGTGCTGTATTTTCATGTTTTAGGGGTTATAATGACCCAATACCTAACCATATTCACACTGCGGCCATTTTCATCTGACATTGTGCTCAGGGTGGGAAGTTCAAATGCAGAAGGAGAATGTCGTACTACTTCGTTTCAAGTTGTAAGTCGTGTAAATCGGACAAATTGTCATCATGTCACCTGATTGATCCGCAACTAAAAAGTCAATACAGTGAAACTCTGGAGGGGCCAAACTTCAAGCTAAAGAAAAAAAAACATTAGCGACCACTAAGCATCAGCTAACATTAGCATTTAATCACTTCTAAGCTAACAGACAGTTTGATACTTTTACATGATATAATAAAAAAAGGCATAAATTAATTCTGAAAAAACAACAGAAGAATTCATTCATGCCTTTCCTATCAAATTGTGTAACATTATCAAATGCTAACGTTAGCTAGGAAGGGTCTAAATGCTAGTGTTAGCTGTTGTCTAACGGTTGTTGATGGGGTGTCAGATTTTTGTCTTAAATATGTCCCTCACTTTTCACTATATTGTCTTTCCAGTTGCTGATCAATCAGGAGTTGGTGACTTGATGACGATTTGTCAGATTTCGTACGTTTACACCAGTGACTCCCAAAGTGTGGGCCGGGGCCCACTGGTGGGCCGTGAAGGCCCTGGAGATGGGCCGTGAGAGGTTATGAAAAATAAAATTTAACAAGTGTTTTAGGTTTCAGGGTTTTTTAAAATATGTTTTTTAATTTATCAAAACTAATAGAACAAAGCTGTGTGATTTAAACTGCATGTTGTTTATCTAACATATTTTAACACGTGTTATATTATATTTGGTGACCCGTCACACTAACGCTAGAACGTATTTTATATCTCGTCATTGGTACGGTTAGTCTAAAGTGTTGATCAGACTTGTGATTAAAGACTTGGGTAGTCGCAGAGGATTTTGGACTGTGGCATTCTTAAGTTTGGGAGTGGCTGCTTTATTTCAGTTTACAAGAAGCCGTATGATGCTGTTCTTTTGATCATGCTGTGAATATGGTGATTATCTTGTTAGCTAGCAAAACAGTAAACTAGCAAACTTGTTTTAGCACTTGTTCCCAGGTTTTATAGGTGACTTCCTCTAAGTTTTACTGCTAAAATGGTAAAAATGGTCAAAGTGAGAATCAGGTCAGCATTTTTTAACTTATTTTCATTGGTGTGTGTGTGTGTGTGTGTGTGTGTGTGTGTGTGTGTGTGTGTGTGTGTGTGTGTGTGTGTGTGTGTGTGCAGGAGTTGTCTTGCCTCCAGGGACCCCTACTGTGGCTGGACCAGAGGCAGCACCTGCTCCTTCCTGAGACCAGGCACACGGTGAGGACAATACACACACACACACACACACACAAAGAAACATACACACACACACACACACACACACACACACACACACACACACACACACACACACCACCAGTTTCCTACCTCTGCAGACCTGCTTTCTGCAAACTCAGGATGAGCCTGTAGAGAGTTTTATTTGGTGAAGTTGCAACATTCCTGTATAATGTACAGGGAAAAGTCTGGAAACTCAGCTAATTTTGAATCTGTTCTTTAGTTTATCACATAAAATAAGTATTCTTGTTGTTTGGGAGATGTGGATTCAAGCCCCAGTCTGCATCTACAAGGAAGACTTAAGACTACAGATGCATGTTATTGGATTTTGATGATATTTTCCAACTAATTTTGGTCAAAGTGCGTGTATTTTTCCCACCTAATTGCAGAGAACAGTCTTCTTGTAGTAGAAGCAACATATTATTATGCCTACTCTTATTTTGATGGCCTACTGGCAGATGCAGAAATAAAATACAGTACTTTTCAAAATGTGCACACTCACCGGCCAAAATAAGAAAATGACTGTTTTTTTCGCTGGTGCCTGTTTCTTTTTTATTCTTCACAAATTTGCTGTAACGATCGGGATGATGGCTCTTAAGATGGACAATTAAATTTGTAGTGTTGAAGCAATGCGATTTGGCTCCTCCTCGCCTGACTGGTGCTGCACAATTATTGCAAATAGCAACTCAGGCACGTCAAAAAACCTCCATGCCGCAGGCATACTTGCATCACATATGCATAAAACCTCATCTTATCAGCCTGTCATATCAGCAGAAATGTTTATTTTGGGCCGATACCAATATTTAACTTTAAAGTCTTGAACAGCCGATGAGATGTCGATATTATTGTGCATCCCTACTTTAGACTTTTATTTTTTCCACAATGCAAAGAAAACAAAAGAAGCAGAAATAAAAGGAATAAAAAGGACAATAACACTTGTTGCTCAGTAGTTGAAACCAAACTATATATACAATATGATAAAGAAGAAAATGAGAAATAAATAGGGTAAATAGAAATGTCATAAACGCTACAGTAAATATTATATAATTAAAGTAGTCATTAATATTTTTTAGTAATAAATATTCACACTGTATCTTTGAGCAACATGCTGGATCCATTACTCATAATTGTCTCCACACTTATTAAACAATATTAATTAGTTCAGGTTAAAAGGTCTTTTTTACTTACTAATGTGTTTGAGGCGCTCATAGTTACATAATGCAATTCTGTTTGTGTTCAAACTGGTGATGCAAGAAACCTCTGAACTACAGCACACATTCCTCTGTCTGTTGTATATGTGTTTTGTTTTGTAAACTAATTAAGACAGTAAAGCATGTGTGGGTGTATAGTTACAGCATTAAATGCATTTGAACTGATAATTATCATTTCAAAAGAATTTCTATCATTGTCCTTTATAAACTCATATTCCTGTAAATAATATTAAGTTTCAGCTGCAGTTTCTGTCGGTACTTTTATCTGCATCAAAGTCGGACGTTCTACGTAGTCCAAAAGTCAAGCTCCCGTCGCCACCTGTATGGCTGATCCTCACCTCTGACCTCCCTGAGCGGCGGCGGGCAAAAAGAGCAAATCAATACTGAGATCAATAGTGGATGCCATTACGCTGGATGACATGTCAATATATGTCATATCAGTGTAATTGAATCAACAAATGCCCCCACTCATGTGCAAATCATTTATGCAAATGTGAGCTTGTTCATATAAAAAGTCAATTTTTAAATGTATGAGTTATTTCCGATCAGGTGTGACCTCATTTTGTCTGTTTTATTTGACTGTAAACATGCACAAATAGAGATCATAAAACTGTGTATGGTGAGTTCAGGGCACAGTAATGACATGTTTCCTGCTGTCTGATGTGCTCTGTGTGACTGCAGGCTGCCTTTTCAACAAGATGTGGAATATGGAAACACCACCTCCCATCTAGGAGACTGTGATGGTAGGTTGCAGCACTATGACATGGATGCTTCTGGCTGTGTACGGTGGACTGAGGGCAGGCTCCGCCTAGTGGCTCAGTGCCTCATTACACCCGTCTGCTGTTGTCACCGAACATTTTGTTCTGAGCAAACCTCTGACACAAACAAACGGGAGAGTATCCGCGTGACAATTTCTGTAATTCAGCCCTTTAATTATCTATGAAGTGAAATGCGATTTCCTCCCCAGTTCAGAGAGATTAATCCAGTTTTGTTTGTGGCAACTGAGTGTTTTGGTGTCGTTGTCAGAGCTGAATCACGTGGGAGTGGAACTGGGATTTTGGTTTCAGTCTCACTTCCAACAGGTCAAAACGCTCCCAGTGTGAGACAGTTTAATTAGGGAGGATGTGGCAGACAATACTACAAGGCTGCACAATGGGAAATGCAACATCCTCCCGGTTACGAGGCTTTTGTTCTCTCAAAGCTGAACATCTAAAGGGAGGGATGACCAGGGGTAGCCAGTGAGCACGCTCGAAATAGCTTAGCATAAAATACTGATGTCACTTGTGCTGAGAGGCTCAGATGTCACTGCAGCAGCGCCGGGGACGGCCTCTTTGAACCTCGCTCTGAAATTCACAAAGTCAGTGGAAAAAAAAAAAAGAAACAAATTTCCTCTCCAGCAGATTCTTTCTGAACTGTTCCTCTTGTTTCAGGCCAGTTTCAAAGTCATGAAATCCATTTGGCTGCGACTGAATTTCCAAAATACGACAGAAAAAGAGCTCACAGCTCGTTCCAAGTTCTCATCAGTCGTTTCAAACTGATATATGGGATTCTAGTTTTTATCCTGCTCTCGGAAACTCAGAGCAGTGCGCTCTGTGAAATAAAGGTGCTCACTAGAACCATAAAGTTCTTCAACTTGTTCCCACAGGAGAACCCTTTTTGGCTCCTGTCAGAACCTTTTATGAGAGTTCTACCTCGAACCCAACATAAAGGTTTATAAGTAGAACCATCTGTGAAAGGTTTCACAGGGTTCAGAACTGAGAGGTTCTACACAGAACTCTTCTATCGTGTAATGTCCCACCCAGAACCCTCTCTGGTGGCTCTGTCCAGAACCTTTCCACCTAAGGGTACCAACAAGATCCCACCCAGGGGACTCTGCCCGTTCACATTCTAATAGTTTTATCTAGAACCCTCTTATATTCCAAGGTTTTTCTCCAGAACCCACCCAGGGAACTCTCCTGAGAACCCATTTATATTCCCAGGTTTTATCGAGAATCCACCCAGCATGTTATACCAAGAACCTTTTTGTATACCAAGAGTTTTATTTAGAATCCACCCCTGAGAACCCTCTTATATTCCTAGGGCTTTATCTAGAACCCACACTGCAGGTTCCACCAAAAACCTTTTTTTGTATTCCAAGTTTGTTTATTTTTTTAATCTAGAACCTACCTATGGGGTTCTACTGAGATATTTTTTATACTCTAAGGTTTTTCTCCAGAACCCACCCAGATGGTTCTACAAAGAACCTTTTGGTATTTCAAGGGTTTTATCTAGAACCCATTAAGGGACTCTGCTGAGAACCTTTTTATATTCTGATGGTTTTATCTAGAACCCACCCACAGGGGTTCTGCCCAGAGCTACTTTGTATTCCAAGGGTTTTTATCTAGAACCCACCCAGCAGATTCTACCAAGAACCACTTTATATTCCCAGGGTTTTATCCAGAACCCAGCCAGTGGGCTGAGAACCCATTTATATGATGTCACATTGAACCCCAGACGAATCTGGATGAAAGAGTCTAGTCTCACAAAAAAAAAAAAAAAAAAACCCTTGACAAACCATTTTTCAAAAGGGGTTCTTCAGAGGCAGCGGTTCTGTGTAGAACCCTCTTTCAGAGAGTGTAGCAGTCAGCGATGCCAGGCTGCAGACCTGACAGACTCGGAGCGGTGAAAGCGCAGCAGAGGCCGAGCCAGAGACAGGCATGTGCTGCTGTGTCTGCAGATGGGAGTGATTAGAGCTGGGTGGAAACACTGAGGTAATGGTATGCTGCGAGGAGAGACTCTGTTACCAGGCTGCAGGATGGAAAGTGTGAGGAGAGGAGAGGAGAAAAGAAGGAGAGTCAGCTGCTGTGGTCTGAGCTGTGCTGCTGATGACAAGTGCAGGCCTCTCTGAACCTGGAGCCTGTGGAGCCTCAAGGCCAGACTGGAGAGACTTTAAAGATGATCATCGCAGCAAATAATCGCGTAACAGTGAACACGATGGTCGCCAATTAGGAGTGTTATCGTAGTTATTGATTTATTATGATATATTGTATATCTTGTGAGGGGAAAGGCGCTAAGTAGAAGTAGCAGAATAGCAGTATATGTAATAATAATCATAATTTTAAACTGCACCCTGTGGTCAAACATTGTACTGCTCTACTAAATGTCATCTTCATAATCGTGCCTCTGAAAGGGATAGTTTGGATTATTTGAAGTAGGATTGTATAAGGAACTTATCCATAGTCATTGTGTTAACTGAAATAGATGTCAGCACTCCCCCGGTTAGGAGAAGCAGAGAGGAGTACCAGCAGAGACGCTAAACAATGAACTGCTGTGGACAGAGTCAACGGCAAAACATATTTTAACAACCTAAAAAGAAGAACCACCTGAAAAAAATCACTATCAGTTTAAGAGTATGCTTAATTCAGAATATTTTCACAGCTTTATTTTGTCATCAGATGGCCTTTTATACAAATGAAATATCACTTTTTTTTGTGCAAAAGCACACGGAAGCACTTGTTGTGTGACAATAACACAAATAATCTAACACATCAAGGCAGCAGTAGACAAGAAACTCCTGTGTTCTTTCAGGTAAAATTACTGATTTTGGTTTCTCTTGGTTGGTTTGAAGAGAGTGACGTGGCTTATTTAATGGCAGTTTCATGTCTGAAAAAGCTGTTTCACTGTGGGTAATACACTGACTATGGATAACTACCTCATATGAGTCCACATCAAATACTATTACTAATAATAATAATGAAGATAACAACAATAATAATGATAATATCTATTCCTTTAATCTTCAGGAATTCTGCAGCAGAGTTTGCTGATTGAACCGGAGAGCTTGGTCTCCCTCAACCTGCTTGTGGCATCTGCTGTTTCTGCATTCACCATCGGGGCGGCGCTCTCTGGCCTCGCCGTCTGCTGGATCATGGCGCACAAGCCCACCAACCGTCGGCATGGCAACACAACCCAGTCCTCCATTCAGCGGCGTGAAAGGGGCCTACTGAGCAACGGTGGCGGGATGGGAGGCTCTGTGCTCAGTGTGACGAGGCAGGGAGGCGGAGAACGCCCTTGCTCTCAGGGCGGGGAAACCCTGTTTGTCATGCCCAACGGCTGGGTGAAGTCCGGAGAGCTTGACCCGGGTTTCCTGCCGACTCCAGAGCACACGCCGCAACAGAAACGCAGAGGCCTACGCCTGTCTGACTCCAACTCCGGCGGGTGGGACACCAGCCAGACGTACCTGGGTGGCGGTTCCGTTGGTCTGGGCTCACCCTGCCGCATGCCCCCTTCCGTCTACCTGACCACCAGACTGTTCCAGCAGGGCGGAGGCGGGAGACACGGCGGTGAGAGCAGGGGGAATGACACTCCACGCCAGCACTACGTCTGCCTGAGCAAGCAAGAAAAAGCGTTAAAGGGGACGCCCAAAGCGCCTCTCAGGAAGTCTGCGGGAGAATACGTGTACCCCATGACCCCCCAGGACTCGCCCGAGCGCCGGAGGGTGGTCTCAGCCCCCAGCGCCCCCATGGAGTACGGCGAGCCGCTGCCTTTGCGCTGGCCAGCGCCGGAAGGATACATCCTGAGCAGCCACGGCATGGTCCCCGTCCCCCTGCCTCCACCCTCCATGCCCGCTCCCAGCAGCCAGGCCTACGTCTCCCAGCAGCACACCCCTGCGCTGACCAGGGCTCTCCTGAGGGGGGCACTGGAGCGGGGGGAGCTGGGCGAGCTGGTGGATCTGAGCCAGCTGATGAGTAAGAAGAACTGCAGTGACAGGACTCAGGCTGGCCAGTGACTCTGGAGGAAATGAAGGGGACGGGAGCTTCTCCATGTCCAGAGCTCTCTGTTTTTGTTTACATAAATCTCTCGTTTCCTCCTCATTCTGTCCATCCCTCCTCCTCCTCTTTCCCTTCTACATCTTTATTTCTCATCCAGCCTCTGTCAGTCTCTCAGGCAACCCCCCACTTCTTTCCTGAGTCCCTCCTTATGACTGGCTGCTGGGTCTGCCACTCATATCCTGGCTCACACTAATTGGTCAGACGGACTGAGGTTGTTGCTGTGTCTGCATTGCAGAGTTGCCTCTCCCTCCTGCTACACAGCGGCATCAGGAAGAGGGAGGAGAAGAGGATGGAGGGGAAGGAAAGAAAGAAAGAAAGGAGGACAGAGAGGTTGTGGACAAAGACAAAAGATGGACACTTAGAGGCTGCCTTCTCTGCGCAGATAAACTGAGTCTGCAGCGCCAGTCAGACACTGCTGCAGGAGTGTGGGATGCTTTTCCCCCTCTTGGAAAACATTAACAAGACTGCCACCCATCTGTTCTCCGCTATATTACCTGTTGGTCTGATTGCCAACGAGGTACTTGAAGTGAAAATTGCAATTTCTGAACGCTGTAAAACACAAATCTAATGGATGCCGAGGAAAACACAAAATCCTTCTCTCCTTCTCCTCTTTGCTGCACACTTAGAGTACATGTTTTTGAACAGGTGACGGAGGGTATTTAGTATTCTACATGTACGAGAAGCACGACGTGTGCGCCAAATGCCTCTAACCTGTCTCATAGCGATATGGGACCATAACTCTTCTGAGAGCAGAGTGCAGGACTGAAATGTCAGCACTATTTCTGCCAACCGCATGCTCTCTGTAATGACGGCATCCCGGCCGTCCGTCGCTCTGTTCGTTTGCCTCCTCACACTCCATGTACTCTTTAATGACCAATAATTCCACGTGGACGTCCGGGGAGATTGCACCAGAGCGCTGGACTGACGCTGCGGGGACAGAAAGAAGGGAAGAAAAGGGTGAAAAAGAGGTGTTTTAGGTGAATTTAAAGTAAATGCACTGCAATATATGAACACCTTGTCCTTCACTGTCACCTTAGGGTGTTTCCCACACACACACACACACACACACACACACACACACACACACACACACTCATTAATGCTGCATTATAGAACACAGTCTGGTTTTATTGGGTGAAATTTCCCCTCGAGCCCACAGTGGGTCAAGGTCCCACAGACGTGATACAGAACAAAGTGACAGTTACAGTGGCGATGATTGAAGCGCCGGGCTTAACTCAAAGCCAATAGGGCTAATGGAAATGTTCCCAGCAGGCAAATGGGACTATATATTCAGCCCATCAATGTGTCCGCCGCCGTGAAGCGGTCGGCGTTTAGATCAACACAACACGGTTTGAGTGCGTTAGCGAGGAGTTGGGAGTCATAAAACGGAGACAAGATAAAGAAGACTTGATGAAATGAGGTGCACCAACAAGAACTGTGGAAAATAGTGAGAATTTTTTCTTAGAACTGACCGGACGACTCGATTTTCAGTCTCAGTCCCGGTCAGTAGACGACAAATGAATGCTGGTTTGCGCTGACCTTGTAGTGAGCAGCAATATATGGTTTATCTGTACATAGTAAACTTTAATTTAGATAAAAAATGATAATGTAAGGCAAACAGTAACTCCAAAAAAAATTATATCAGGCAACTAGCTTGCAAACAAAAAAAAAACATTTATCACGTCATTATAACTATTAATGTATGAAAATCTGTTTTCATATGAGTTTCATGTCAACCTGCTCCAAGACACTAAATATTACTGGTGTCTTTTTTTAACATCTGTGTGCCAAAACCGAGTTATGAATGATTTACTGATGCCTGATTACTGAAGCAAAAAATAAAAAAAAAGAAAGCGGAGAGGAAACTTGTTTTAAAGTGCCATGAAGACCATTTCAGTCAGCAGTGCGCCTCCTGCACTGCGGTGTCGGAGAACTCACTTATTGCAGTATACTTGTGATATGTATGCCTTTGACCTTACATGCTGAATGTTTTATTTTTTTATTTTTCAATGTCGGCTTGTACTGTTGAGATTATTTTTTTCAGCTCCCGGCAGTTTTTGAGGGTCTGTTTATAGGCTACGCTCAACAAAAATATATCTGCAACACTTTTACTTCTGCTCCTGTTTTTTATGAGTTAAAGTAGAAGATCTTCTGTGCAAACAAAGTGTTTATTTCTCTCAATTTTTGTTCATAAGTTTTTTAAAAGTCAGTGTTAGTGAGTGCTTCTCCTTTGCCAAGATAATCCATCCACCCGACAGGTGTGGCATTTAGACATGCTGATTTGGACTGTCAAAATATAAGGCCGCTCTAAAATGTACAGTTTGATCTTAAATAAAGATTTATTAGGCTCTGAACTATGGAACTGTGAACTTCACATGGAGTGAAAACAAGCAGTCTAATTTGACTGGCGGTAAATACAAATTCTAAGGTCTTTAATGCATAAAATCAGAAAAATATAGGTATTAGGAGCACAAATCCTCTGGTGAACAATTATGATGTCTTTGCTGATCAATGATCAACATCTTTAGATAGAAAACAGTTAAGAAATAGACGTCTTTTCAGTCTGTCTTCATCAAAGTGGACGAATCTGACATATACAGCTCCCTTACTGAATCTGCAGGTGATGTATTTCAGACATCTGTCACTTATTATATCATTATATCGACACTTTATTTAGCTGTTTGGGTCCTGCTGAGCCAAACTCCACTCTGAAAACAGGTGTTTTATGGTAGAGCCATTGTTTTCACAGTAAAAACTTTGTTAACTCCATCACTAAGACTCTTCTGATTCTTCTGCCACAGACTGAGCTTTAACAGTGCTGTTTTCACCCAGTGGCTGCTCTCACCCATAGGGTTACAGATACCATTTTTTTTTCTCCCCAGGAGGACGAAGTCATGACCTGCCCTACATCAGCCAATCAGAGGCGGTGTCTGTGGCCCCTGTGTAGAACAGCTAGGGATAGCTCGACGCCACTTTCTAACGTCTGATAAAGATTCGGCAACCTTGAGTATCTGCTGATACTGATCTGATACTCTCTTCTTCCCTCTCTTAAAAAAAACATCAGACTGTGAAACAAATACTCTCCTAATGGAAGAAATACATCGCCCACAACATGACTCATCACCATGACAACAAAAACAAAGAACAGCTCTGATGTTTTTCTAGTAGAAACTTCACAAATACACTTTGGCTCTTATAGAGCATTTGCCTAAAATTTCAAATTAAAAGCTTTGACATAATCTGTCGAATCAGATATTGTTATAGCTGATATTTATTAGCTGATAAGATATAGATGGATATGGCTGGATAGGCCAATATTAGTCTATTCAGAATTAAAATATAGTCACATTTGCTCGTCATTCAAAGTTTGGCCAGTATCGACACATCCCTAAAAACAGCCATATTTCAGTGCCTAATAAATGTCATTTTTTTTAAGACAAAAATGCACATCTGAAGTGTCCTTTTATTGTGATCTGTCCATGGCACTCCTGTGCACTAATCATGCTGTTTAATCAGCCTCTCTATATGCCACAGCCGTCAGGTGGAACTATTATCTTGGCAAAATTGGGGAATAAACCTTCTGTGTGCACAGCTGAGGTCTTAGATATTTTTACTTCAACTCATGAACAGTGGGAGCAAAAACAAACGTGCTGCATTTATGTTTTTGTTGAGAATACTTTGACACATCATGCCATACGTATATACTGTAAATATGTAAGAATGAAAACAGACACTTTGTCATGCCCTTTATGATTATACTGTAATGCATTCGCTGACTTCATGCCATGAACTGTGTTTTATTCCAGAATAGCTGGTATGTAATAATAATGATTTACAAGTAGTTCATAAGCAAACCTTCAAATGGACTGAAATGCTGTGAGGGGACACTGTGTATCTCATTTTCTGTCCTGATCCTGGACTTCCTGTCTTGTTCTGTAAGTTTAGTGATTGTCTGTCTGTCATTGCCAACCAACCAACTGCCATACTGGAGGATCTTGAAAATATTTGTCAGCATCCTGAGTGAATGAATGTACCCATTCTTTTTTTTTTTTTTTTTCGTTTATAGTCATTATACTGTGCAGTAATAAGGAAAAGCACAAAAAACTTTTCTTTCTTTTGTTGCATTTTGAAAAAGGAGCTGTTCTGTATCATTTGTGAATAGTGTAAATAATCACGCTGAAGGTATAGTGTATCAGTTTGGTTTTGGGGGCGGGGATCATTCATGCTCTTCTGAGACGGGACTGTGTTTGAAGTGTGAGGTTTTTTTCCTTTTTTTTTTTTTTTCTCGGTGACAATGCTGTGAATAAGATGTATGTACAGTATTTACGTGACTTTGGCTGACTGCTGAGTTCAGCTGTTTCCTGTTATTAGAGTAGAATCGCAGGCCTGATCTCAGCCAGAACTGAGCCTTCTCATTTGACTGATGCCTGCTGAGTTTTTGCAGTTGCTAAGATACTGCTGTTATAATATCCATCAATCTTTGGAGTACTGCTATTAAATGGCATTATATAATTGACTGCTAATGTGGTCGCGTGTGGTTCTGAATGCACTCATTGAAATAAATGCATATCATTACACACGCATACACACATAAATACACACATTCACAAATTCTACTGCTTCACAGCAATCTGTGTAATGTGTGTATCATTACTGCAGTTTATTTTCTGTAAATGAGACATATTTGTCATCAGACTGGGAGTTTGATACTTCACTAGCAGCCCTGGGGCAGGTGTTCCCTTTGCTCGCCACAAGAGGGAGCCGGACACTGGCGTTCATTCATCCACAGCCTGTGTGAGGGAGTGACAGGCTTCAACTCCCATGGGTGCCCGACGGTGTGGTGCATTGACTGGACATGTCTGCGCCGCTCAGCTCAATACAGACTGTAGTTTCGTTGATAGGTCTGGTGTGCAGAGATTAAAAATAACCCCTTGTTCTCCTGCTTTGATATTAAGCTTTGAACATCACACAGAGAGCAGTAAGGTCAACAAAAGGTTGAGTTAGATAACAGTTATTTATATCCCCAAAACATACACACACACATACTTATCTAAAACAGCTGCAGAGTTCAGGCAGCCACTTGATGATTTAGGTCAAGCCAGATGTAACAGATGAAGTTACATTTTGTTCTGCCACTGTAAACACTGACATCATTAATAACACTGTAAAAATAAATATGTTAACAAATCAACTGGGAACCGAGGGGTCACATGAAACAAACTGAAATGTTCATTTTTACATTACATAACAGTAACATTTCATAAGAAACACTGAAAATCAGCCTGGCAGATACTTAAAATCTTGGATGGATTACTGAACAGGCACACTGAGCAAAGGCCCAGGGGCCCAAAGGGTCAGTCCCCCCCCCCCCCCCCAAATAACAGCCATGAGCAGATGCAAAATGACCACAAAGAGACGCAAAATAACCACACTCACATAATTAACAATACTCTAAAAATAAATAACTGTATCAACAAATCAACTGTTAACCAACTGGGAACTGAGTCACATGAAACTAGATGAAACCTTTTTTTTTTTTTTACATGAGGATTATACATAGTTAACATTTCATAGGAATAATTGATCAAATGTCAAATCATGGGTGGGTTACTGAACAGGCCTGCCGGGCACAGGCCCAGGGGCTTAAAGGGTCAGGGGTCTCTCTGTGCCTCACCTGCTGGAAGTTGCTTCAAGAGACACAAACCAACTGTAAAGAGACACACAACGACCACGAAGTGAGACAAAATGACCAAAAAGAGATGGAAAATATTACAACAAGAAGCAAAACAATTGCCAACAGACACAAAAGAGCTAGCGAGAGACACAAGATTACCACTAAAAGACATAACACCATGTAGAGATGCTAAATGACAATGGAGAGATACAATGCAACCACAAAGAGACCAAAACAACTACAAAGAGACACAAAGCGACGGCACATGACCACACAAAGACCAAGAACAACTTCAAATTGACAAAAAATGACTGCAATGAGGAGGAAACAACCGTAAAGAACACAAAATCACCACAGAGGAAACAAAATTACCACAAAGAGATACAAAATGACAACAGAGAGATCAATACAACCACAGGGAGAGAGATAAAGAGAAAAGAAGACGAGAGAAAACAAAACACACAACACAAAAAAACTACAAAGAGATGTGATGTGAGCGACTACAAAATGTTACAAAACAACCGCAAAGTGTATCTGGCTCCTGTGTGGGAGAGATGGTGGGGCCTTTTACATTATCTGTGCCCGCAGGCCTATTGTCCTACGTCATATGCTTATAATATGCTGAAATTTAAAGGAGCACTGCAGTGTTTTTTGTATTGCACTTACCTGAAGTTGGGGGTATCCTGATTCTTAGCCCCTGCATGTGTCAACGCTAACTCTGGAGTTAAAACAAAGAAAGTTGGCTCAGACAGCAGACACACTCCACTGTATCCATCACCCATTGTGCAACAGCAACAAAAGAGCAGCCATACGGATTAATGAAGTTAGCTAACACTACTGTTAACTTTTGTTAGCAAACACCACCGTTAGCTACTGTAAACAGACACTCAAGTTTTAGCCACTGTTAGCAAACATTAAAATTGACTGCTGTTAGTGAACACTACTGTTAGCAAACACTCAAATTGTAGCTACTGTTAGCAAACACTAAAATTAGCTACTGTTAGCGAACCCTACTGTTAGCTACTGTTAGCAAGCACCCAAGTTATAGCTACTGTTAGTGAACGCTAAAATTAGCTACTGTCAGCGAATACTACCATTAGCTAACACTACCTTTAGCGAACAGTAAATACTACCATTAGCTAGTTAGAAAGATTGCTACTACTACAGGTAACAATAAATATTTAAGTTTTTAAGTTTTTAATGAGCAAACAAGACTATCAGCTATATGGTATTACATTTTCACTGGTAAAGTTTACAGTGAGTCGTACGTTAGCTTGTTAGAGAGAAGCAGGAGGTTTTTGCTTTTATTTTTGATGTCATATTTTGCGGTTATGGTTGTGGAATTGTCCACAGAGGCTTCCAAAATCAACAAAATATGAAAGTTCCTCTTAGTAGCTTTAAGGTAATATAAATTAGAATAGGAGCATTGACACTGACTGTTCATCAGTAATAGCTTTTTAGCTAAATCAGGTCCTAACCCCAATTACCATGGTTACCAAACAGCTAAGATAGGTTCTGCAAATTAGGAAGTTTCTGTAATAAAGCCCCATGTGAAAAAAATGGTGGACTATCCTTTAAAAAATATTAGCCAAAAAATTACATACCAGTGCTGTGTTTACAGACAGAGGAGTTTATTGTGGTCCCACTGATTTATGAATAAAAGCGCATCAATAGAAAATAATAGCTGATGGAGTCAAAGCAGCAGTTTGTGGAAGCGATCCATTCGGACACAAGTAAAGACATATGTTCAGGTATATATTTATACTGCCAGTTTGCATCAAGTTTGTTATAGTAGTTGACAAGGAAGCTAATATGGATTGGTGTGTAGCAGACAATGAACACAATCATGTTTGCCGTTACGATGCCAATGGTGCTTTTCCTTTCCTGTGACTTGTTTTCCAGCTTTAAGAGAATAGTGATGATCTGACTGGAACAGAAGACAACCACCAACAGAGGAATGAAGAAGCCTAGAAACACCACAATGAAAATAAACTCCATTTTAAGAGGGAGATTTTTGCATCTTTCAAAACAGGTCCACAGTTTATTTGGGTTGTTCTCATCACGGTATATGACACATACTGTCACCAGAAGAACCCACATAACCAAACACACAGCAAAAGCCGTCTCTTTCTTCTTCCTCCATGATCTGGTCTGCAGTGGGAACCTTATGGCCAGGTAGCGCTGGACGCTGATGGCCATCGTGGTCAGGATGCTGGCATACATGTTGATGTAATGTATGTAAATAAGGAAAGTACACAGGTAAGTCTTGGGCAGGTGGAAGAAGGCGTCATAGGTCCTAAAAGGAAGGAAGAGGACGAGGGCAGAGTCAGCTATGGCCAGGTTGAACATGTAGACGTGGGTGTCCGTCCAGGAGTCTCGTTTGGTGATGAAGGCCCGCAGAGCAGCAGCATTGACAAGGAAACCCAGGACAAACAGGAGACCGTAGCCCACACCCTCATAAGGTTGGACTCCAGGGACAAAGGTGATGTTGGAAATGTTGCACATAGTTATCTGTAAAAAGTGGCCATGTGTCAGAGTGAAAAATAATTAGTATGTTAGTTTAGACAGAGAACTGAATACTGAGATGCAACTCCAAACAGCTGAGCATAAAACACACAAACATATTGTTAATGGTTATTTAGTAGAGCTTGGATGAACTTAAAGGACAGGTCCACATTTTTTCAAGGCTGTCTTAAAGATTGTGTAAAGCAACGACTAATGTGAGCCGGTCACACCACAGAAACGTGTCAATAACCACACAGACAAATGTGGATGACTAAAAATGTTAGCAGTTTCCGTGCCTGTTCCGCTGTCTCAGTGTCAAACACCACCACGACCTGAAAACAATCTGAAACTTGGATGCTCAGTCTAGCAGCTTTGTTGGACAGACATGTTTGAGACAGAGGACAGTGACAGGATGGTATGTTTTTTTTTTCTTCTGTGCCAAGTTGTTGGAACTGAAGTGAGCTGACTTGAACCGCTGGGCTGATTTGGACTGAGAGAGTTGCTGAAGGTACATTCATAGGAAGGATGTGGAGAGGAGAAGGTGGTGTTGTTTGTGTGTTGGTGGATTTAGAGTTATAGTTACAGATAAAGTCCTTGGTGTGGACAGTGAACTTCACCATTCAGTACTACACAGTTCTCACGTTTTGTAACATGTAAATGTGTAAAAAACATTTCTATAACACTGTCACTCTCATAATAGACAAAATCTTGTCAGAATCGATGAAACAGAACCAGTGATATGGTCTTTTTTTTCTTCGTGTCAGTTAATGCAGCTTGTTCAGAGCCCTGTGTGCTTCAGACTATGATGCAGTTTAGGTATCCACAGTGTTATTTCTGGGGTCGCCCCTCTCGCGTTGTGGTTTGATGTGTCATCGAAGTCAGGTGATGTTGTACTGTATATAGACAAAGAAATTCTTTGTGGTTGAAACACAGGACATTCTCACAGGAGAGCGAGATTTGTGTCCCTTATGAAACCAAAAGTCAACATAAGTTACATAGATAGCAGTTAGCTAGTTTGTATGCTGTGTAAGACGCATAAGTGACATGACGTTACATTGCGTACATGAACTTATGTTACGAATTTTAACCCAATGATCTTTTCCTAAACCTAAGCAAGTAGCTCTGTTGCCTAAACTTAACCAATGAGTTTTTGTGCTTTTATTTTGAAAAGTCTCCAGACATTGCATATTTATTACTGCTAGCTTGACTGTGCAGCCCTGCACACGCAAACCTGATACTAGACGGGTCCCTACAGCATCAAACTTTGAAGTGCAGAGCCACTGACAAAGTCGAGAGTGCTTTACCCACAATGCAGCTTGATCACTGACAGTTCAATCAGATATTTATGTGTGTTATGCAACCAGCAGTTGACTCAGCCTCAAGCTGCTAGCTTCAAGCAGAGATGAGGAGCAGGCTACTAAGGTCTGGTGAGCTCACTTCTTTCTAACTCCACACAACCTGACTTTTTATGTATTTTCAAACTTGTAGTCTGACTAATGCTGATTCAAGTGACATCACTTGAGGCAGTTTCGCACAGCTCCCTCTGGAGGCACAAAATTCTAGTACCGTCACACATGTGCAAAATCAACATGGATGAATGTTCACTTCCATTTTATGCAAGCAAAGGGGCAAAGAAAACCTTTGCTTCAAGTGGGAAAGCAGAATTTGCCTCTCTGCTTTGAGTTAAACATTGGTGAACTTTGACTGGCAAAATCGCAGCCTCAGTGCATAGCAAATCAGTGTGTGCGGCTGACCCCTGAAACAGACCACAAACCAGCAAACTCATTTCCTCGTGCAGCGTGGCCTGCACTGCCCACATTTTCACCTAAGCAGTGCATGGTCACCTCAGAACGCAATTCTAGCACAAGAGCTCGGGCATCCACCACCCTGTCTCATTCACTGAAAGCTAATTTGAGGCTCCAGTTTGTGCATTAGCCAAGTCAATAGGGAATCCTACAAAGTTAGCATTTTCAGTACAAAATACCCCCTTTGTGTTACCATCCTTCCTCCGCAGCTCAGCAAGGAAACACTGGGCCTCATTCAAGAACTTTTTCGTATTTTTGTGTTAAATTTCTCGTACTTTTCTCATACGAACACACCATGTCAGATTCAACAAATGCTCGTAACTTCAGAAAACTGTGTAAGTTATCCACCGGTGTGTGTTTGACTGCACATGCATGAGACTTATAAATCAACATAATTAACACCTTGATAATACCATATAAGGCTGCGCCTCCTGCCCCATATGTCAGGAAGTGTTCATTCATGTAAATGGCATCAAAGAGAAAAAAGAAGAATTTCACAAGTTTTGATTTTGATGTCCTGCTCACGGAAATCCATAAAGGAAAATCTGCAATTTTAACAGCATCAGCAGTGAAATTAAAAGACCTGCTGTAGCAAAGCAACGGGAACAGCGAGTGCTGTTAATGCCGTGTTACGCGGGGGTCGGATTGTCAGTGAAATAAAGAGGAAATGACTCATGGCAGCCATAGTGAGGAGTGACTGACGACTGCAGCAAGAGGACAGGGTTAAGGGGCAGCTTTCATAAGGAGACAGAGGACAGACTAAGTGAGAATATTCACCTGAACAGACTTAATAAACCTGCATGTCAAGATATAGGACCAATACACCTGACAGCACATAATAATAGATAATTGAATAAAGGATGAGAGCCAATTATATTATGATTTGAAATGCAGTCAAACAAGATCATTTCAACATAATTATGAAGTGTAATTTATTTTTCAAACTCAAAATGCCTCCAGATGAATGAAATATACAGTCATTAGTCAAAAACTTAAGTTTGGTGTTTCCTCCATGAGGTTAATTGTTCTTGTACTGGAAAAAACAAAGGCAGTACTTTTGGAAAACACTCATTTGATTTTGCGAAAGTAGCCGCTCATGCTACTAAGCTTTGCTGAAAGCTTAGAAGTATTTTTATACACAAGGAGGACTGTGAAGATTACAGAAACAGTTTCACTATATATGAGCCTGTGAGTATTTTAAGAAAAGACAAAAAAATGATAATTACTTCCTTTCTTTTTTTAAGTGTTATTTCATAAGAATGGAAGAACTTGCTGACTCATCATTCCTGTAAATACGACTCAAGCATCTCAAACACAATCTTTCTTTATTAAAAGGGTTTTTAAAAACAATTAAAAAACAGAAACTGTGACAAAGTATGCAGGTGAAACAAAACTTACCAAATGAGCCGCTCTCGTGTGTACAGGTCTCCCTGAGCTGATTTGATCTGAGCTGCACCAGCATGTCCCCTTGACACCGACTTGGGTGTGAATTTCTGCTACATCTGCATCATTTCCTCTCTTCTCGGTACATCTGTCCAACTTATTGGTTAATTCTGTGACATGCAGCAAGCAGTTTGTTGCAAACCACACAGTTTCACATCAATGATGTTGTCTGTTTTACATTCACACATTTAAAATGAAACTAAAGATATACATGCTATTAGGTGTGTTGTATGAAACTGATATCAGCTGCTCTAAACTGAAGTTGTGGCTTTGTGGCTCTCATGATGAATTTAGGAAGTAATGTATGACACGACGTGTCGTGTGGTTTTCCGTTTCACTTCTAGTCAGCGCTGTTGGAACTATTTTGCATTTTCTTAATCAAAAATCTGCTGCCAAAGTGATAATTTCCAGTGTTGAAGAGGAAAAAACAAGGTTGCGCTGTCATGGAGGTGAAAACGGGAGGTCAAGAGCGACACCGACAAGGCCAGACTGGAAAAAGAAATTGCAAAATAAATCTTGTCATTGTGCAACCTCTTCACTCCTCAGCAGAGAGATTGTAAAGAGAAATGGGTCAATGTTTTTTTTCAGCACAAACAAATTTAAAAAAAAAAAAACTTGAAAACTTGAAGGTAAAATTGGAGCTTTTGCTTGGAAAATGTGTGTCAGTTGTTCAGCCTTGATTGGGAAAAAATGTTTTTGTCTCACACATTATTTTCCAGTGTCATACATCGATTGACATGCAAAAATAGCCTGTAATTTCTGCTAAGCTTGTCAACAAGTGACAGACACAATAAAACAGCCACAGGCTGCTGGCTTAAATCTCTGTTTATGAAAGAACCTTTGTAAATACGTTTCTGGACTGAATGAGACACAGATAATTGAAACCAACTGAGAAATCAAGACATCTGCAGGTCTTTCTCTACCTTCGTGTGGATCTGGCCGATGTGTTAGGTATTTTGTCAACACGTCCTCATCAAAATGTTTCTATCCAGTCAGACAGACGGGAGGAGAAGCTTGGACTCAGGCCGATCCGGGCGCCGCACACACAGGCCAAACACGGCACAATGATGACCCGCTTAATGGGCATTTAATTAGAAATGGAGCCACCCAGCGCTTCACAGAATCACAGAGCGTGTTTGTGTCAGCGATGTGCATTCCTCCCGTTGTCATGTTTTTCTTTGTTTTTCCTTACAGTAACCGTGTCTCTATGTGCCTGTTTGTTTTCCTCACTTGTTTGCGGCAGAGGGTGTGTACTCCCAGAAGTGACTGAGCTGCTGAGTGTCTTGTGACACAAATCCTGGACATTGATTGAACTTAGTGTTAATGTCAGAATTTGTTGAAGTCTTTCTTTGATAGATACCATTTCAATAAATCAAAAGAAAATTAGTTGAAATTGGTTAATGCAACATTTACTGAAATTGTCTGCAATAACCATGAAGGTTGACCGGACTACACAGACTAATTATCGTTTCCATCATAATCATTTATACAGCAACACTGTGCTCAAATTTAAGCACTAAAGTACAGATAATGATGAACAAAGGAGTGGTCGTTTGGTCAGCTTAGGCAGATGAGGTCATGGTTGCAAAAAAAAATGAGAGAGAAAGTTTACATGAGTTGTTGAGAAATGAAAAGAACATTTAAAAAAGTATTACTGATTCAAGCTCCAGGCAACATTGCACACAATGGTTTGTGTGTGTGTGTGTGTGTGTGTGTGTGTGTGTGTGTGTGTGTGTGTGTGTCATGGCCTTAAATGTTTAGGACAGAAGGACAGATTTGTTTGACAGGAATAAATAGATTTAAAGACAGCACAATGAGGACTGTTTTGGGAGGACTCGGATTCATAATAGAGGTTTTATATAGTTCTTTATTTATCAAGGTAAAAACTATGAGTTGTGAATTGTGAACTGTGAAAATGAAGTGCTGCACAATGAAACAGAACCAACTCAGATTTGTCAGTTGACCCTTCTGAAGTCCCACCGTTTTTGGAACCTTGGTCAACTTTCTCCTTTCCTGTGTAAAAAAGAGAAAGACTGGAAAAAAACAAACTATGAGGATACTTCAAAGATATTGCTTTTACTTGTAGAAGTGACAAATCTTAAATCGGCTACTGTTCACTTGCTAACTAGCTGGCTAATCTACAACAATTGTTAGCTAGCTAGCTCTAGTTTTGTTTTGGAACGTGACAATTTCAATCTTTGTAATGGAAAATATGTTAGTTTAGTTTGCACTTTTGTCCTCACCTGTATAAGTCTATGTAAAGTGCAGTCTAGCACCCTGCTGTCTATACCTAACTGCAGAACTGGTTGGTGATTACATCCTGTCTTTGACAGAGTTCTGCAGCATTTTGCTACAATGAGCTAATTTAAGTGACTATATATGTTGCTTTTGCAGGTCAACATCTTTAAATGATCTTCAACTTTATTTTCAACGTAGATGAGCCCAGCACACAGCCCCCATTTCCAAACACATGTACTGGCTTGGTTTGACTCAGTTTGACTCATCAGCCGAGCACGTCGGGGATTTACATTTCCATTACAACTGGGCCACCTGCTTGAAGGTGTGTCTTTGAACTGAAGACAAACTTGACAAACCTTGAGTTGAGTGACTGTAAAACAGTGGATAAAGACGTTGTTTCCTTAAATTCTTCATAACAAAAGCACCCTGTTATTTTGTCATTTACAAGCTTCAGCTCAAACCAAACATGAGATCGTACAATAAGACGGATACATGAGTACAAATAGCGACACAGCAGAAAAAACATAATTTCACAAAACCAAACCACAAAACCACAGAGATTTGCTTCCAGAGAACTACGAGCCAAACAGACAAAACGTCTTTCTGTCACGGGTCGGCCGTAGTCAGAAATGCAAATCGCGTGGCACGGTTTGACTCAGAGCGGCCAAAAGTGACAATTCGGCAAAGCCCAAGAAGTAAATCTAAATCCAGGAAACGGGAGGGGAGAATGTTGACCAAGGTGCCAAGGTTGGTCAGTTGGTATTGGAGCACAGAACAAAAAGGGGCGGGACTTTTGTTGATGGCCAGTTGTTATACAATGCTGAAGGAAAGAGTCCTAAAACCCAGAAATTAGTTTGCATATTAGCATTTCCAGTTCCCTTGTTTCGAAGTCGATGGGTTTTATAAGCCTGAAATATGAAAACATAAACATAAAATAGGTCAGTAAATACCCCATTTGTGAATTTTGAAGTATAAAGATGTATTACAAAAGGGTGATGATAAACAAGCGGCTAAATGAGATGACAGTGGCTGTCGCGGATGTTAAATATCATCACGCCCAACACTATGACTTAGTGCGGTGATACTGAGTAATGTGACCACAGAGATGTTTTTTTCTTGCTTCTTGTTAGCTTTTTGCTTTTACTTATATTACTGATCCAAAGCACAAAGGAGAAGTTAGTGGAGAGAAGCAGAGGGATATTATCTTCCAGGATGGATTACAAAAACATCCCTGCAGCCATCTATTGAAGACTCTACCTGCACCAGTCCAGTGTTTTCAAGTACTCAAGAGAGGAGAAGGGGGGCGAGAGGTCACCAGGGGATCAAAGTGCAGAGATAAGAAGAATATAAGCCTTGTCTCTAAAGACGAGGACTTCAGCAACAAAATGCAGAGCTGAAAGTTCATCCAGCAAGGGAAGGAACAGATTGACGGAAAGAAACAAACTCAGTGAACGACTGAGGGCCTTTAAATGAAAGAGGGGTGGGGGTGGAAATCTGAAAATGTGATCTGGAAAATGTTTTGGACGGGCTAAACGGAATAGTTGAGAATACATGACACAAAAACAGATGACAGAGCAGAAAGTGTTGGAGTATGAAGTTGCCCTTTTTTCTTGTTGTTTAATGTAGTTAAAGCTATTTTTAGTGGATACAGTTTGGTTTCGGGAACGCTTTGGCGTGCCCTTTCAAGCCGACAGAATAAGCTCGCTCCATTAGACTGCGGCCTCTGAAGTGCAATGAAAAGTGGACTGTTAAAAGCCAGAGGGGGAAACAATCATCCTATTAGAGAAAAGACTGAAGGTTTGATGCAGCTGTGTGAATGAGCATGGAAGAATGGAGGTATGGAAGCTGCAGTGGCTTCATTAGAAGTACATGCAATAAATGCATCATTACAGCGGACATTTTGATATGAAATAGTAAGATAAACAGGTTTATATCAATGATGCTAATTAAAGTTCTGTTCCATTCAGGTCAAACAGAGTCAGGGCGTTGCTATTAACCCTAAGCCCCGCCCCTTTTCACTCGCTCCAATGACAGGTGAGTCAGCTTGGTACCCAACAGAACCTCGGTCAACTTTCTCTTTTCCTGTTTCCTGTTCTTACATATGCTATGTGCTAAACTTGTCTACGCTGAAAAGAAAACAAAATTTTGAAGATGCTGGGGGACCTGCTAAAGCAACATATATAATCACATCTTAAGTAAGCTAATGTTAGCAAAATACTAGCTAAGTAGCTAGTTAAAGATTGATGTAGATTAGCCAGCTAGTTCGCCAGCATTTTGCAAACATTAGTTATCAGATGTAACTAGCTAGTTATGTGGATTAAGTAGCTAGTTAGCTAGTGTTTGCGAACATTAGCTAACTTATGCTGTGCCTATGTATATTGTAAATGTCACTTTAAGAGCTTGCACAAGATCTTTTAACGATCTTCAAAATTTGATTTTCTTTTCAACATAAATGTCCCTAGCATGCAGCATATCTCAGTAGCCTATGGGAAAAGAGAAAAGAGAAAATTGACCCTTTCTAAGTCCCGCCACTTTTTGCTTTGGGCCCCAATAACAGTTTAGCAAACTTGGTACCTCTGTCAACTTTGTCTACTAAGATAGCTAATAGTATCAAAACACTTGTTAACTAGCTAGCTAATGCTAACAAAATGCTGGCTAACTAGCTAGCTAATGATTGTTGGAGATTGGCTTGCTAACTTAAGGTAATTTAGCTCAAGTTAGCAACTTAGCTATCTTAAGATGTGAATATACTTTACAGGTCCCGCAGCAACATCTTTTAACTACCTTCAAAATCCTTCTTTTCAACATAGATTAGCCTAGCACATAGCATATCTCCTCAGAAGAGGAGAAAATTGACTGAGGTACCAAGCTTGCTCTGAGCAGCAAGAAAAAAGGGTCAAGTGTGCATGTTGATTCATGTTGGCGCCACTACAATAAATGGAACGGGACCTTACTTAGTGGTCTTGGTAACACCTGTGTTAACCCTACCATTTCATATCAATATGGCTGCCATGAAAAAGGTCTATCACCTTAAAAATTCAGATTTCTACAATAAGAACCCTGAAAGGCACCGGAAATGTTGGATTACATCCCATTTATTGGGAATCACAGCTTGTATTTTGCAGTTATTGCATTTCTTAGCAATGTTCTGATTTTATTAAAAGCTGCTTTATGCTTCAGAGATGTTATTCTCTGCAAATAAAGGCAGAAATCTAATATTGCACAGGATATGAAGGGGTTTCATATTTCGGATGCAGTCTGTTGTTATCATTAATTTGTTTTAAATCCCTTTAGGCTTATCCTGTTTTCACAGAGATATTTCCCAGATCTAGCCTGATCTGGTATATCATCATGGATATATTTGTCTGCTAGTCTCGGTCAGTCAATCTCATTTTTCTTTGACCCCCCCCCCCCCACCCCCCGCCTGCCTGTTTCTCCTCTCACCGCTTCTCTCTTTCCTGCCTCCCTGTGTTCATTCCTGTCTGTCTGGTACTGTTTGAAAGTGCCCTTTACACGTCAGTAGTGAAGCAGGGTGGTGGTGGTGGTGGTGGGTGGGGTGAGGGAGGCGGAGTGGGGGGGGTTTCCATCAGCTCTAACTAGGTCAGTGAAGACACACCCCTCTCTCCCCTCGCTGTGCCCCTGCCCCCCCCCCCCCCCCCCCCCTCCTGTCTCCTTTCTCTCCCTTTTCCTTCTGCTCCCCGCTGTGACGCAATGCAGACTTTCTGCACAGTCCCGCTGTTTCTCTCTTCTTACCTCCTGAATCTTAAAAAAGACCTGTTTTACACTTCAGTGATGACGGTCATATCTCCTCCAGCACAACACATATCAGCCTGAACAAAGACAGCTTGCACTTTGATAGACGCCAGTCAAGTCAGATGAATCAGCCGCACCATATGGATCCGTTCAACAGCCAGAAATTGAATGATTTGGTCCAACTTTTTGTTGTGATGACGAACTATTACATAATGCCCCTGGATTGCATAATGTTTAGGTTTTGTCAATCTGTGATAAGGCACTTGTGACACATGGAGGGGCAGCCAAGTGTAAGCACCAAAAAGTGTGTCAGTGTTACAGTGCATTTGCTTTGAACACACTTAAAAAAAAAAAAAAAACTCCTCCAGTGTGCCCGTGTGTCTGTCAGAGAGAAAAATCGCAGCATTCACCCACAGTTTTTGAACCCCATAAAAGACTCAACTTGTGGCTTATCTTGTGTTTGTGCAGTCTGTTGACAATATGGAATGAAAATCATGAAATATGCATGCTAAATAGCAAAGTCCAAGTATTACATAAGCCCCCCCCCCCCATGTTGCACCACAATCCCAACACTAGATGTCTCTGTTTCTGCTGGCTGTGCAGCGATGACTCATCTGGGCGGTTATATATGAACTGAATTATCAGATCTCACCCATGCCTGATTTTCAAATGCAGCGTGTTTATCTCAGTGAATCTGAGGTGAGATATAAAGACGCACTGTGGCTTGTATGTGTTGAACAGACGGTCTTAAAATCAGAGGGTGGTTAGTATGATGAAGCTGTTCATAAACAAGACAAGAGCTGGACAGTTTAAGACAAACGTACAGGGGAAAGGCAAGTTATTTTTAGCTAATGTCTCATGTGTGAAGATGAGTTAAGCATCACAAAGGGATTATTAAGTCGTTCCATTCTTCTCGGGTTAGATAACTTGAGGCAGTTAGAGGATTAAACATTAAAAAAAAAAAACTGCTTTGGTGTTGCATAAAAAATGAAAGGGAATAGAGGATCTGAGGATAAAAGAAAAAGGGAGGGTGGAGGAGCAGAGGGATAAGGAGGCTGGCACACTTTCATCATCAGGCCAAAGATGGAGGAAGCAGGATGATGCGAGGCGGAAGCGAGAATAGACACAGTTGAGGAAAAATGTGCAGGATACTGGAATAACTTTTTCCACCTCGCTGTGCTTGCTGACCTTATATACTACATACACTGAAACGAGAGAATTATTGGACCAACTTAAAAATTACACTCGAATGGATACGGTCAAACCAAATCAACAATTTAAAAGAAAACAACCGCTTTACTTAATAATCTTTCAAATCAACAGTTTACATTAATGCAGCTTAAATTTAAAGGATTGCACATCTAAAAAGGGAGTGCTACAGTCCAAAAAGCAAGCTGGAGCCAGAGATGGTATTTTAAATAGATTGAAATCATATTTAAAAATACTGTCTGTAGCTCCAGCTCACTATTTGGACTGCAGCACTAATTTTTGGACGTGCAATCATTGCATACTGCTCCATTAAACAACACAGTGCATTCAGTTCAGGTGGAACACATTATTTGATCACAAATTATAATCTTGTCTTTCATTAGCGTTAACTTCTTTCTGCGTCACCAAAAGAAAACCGTTGCTCAGTTGAGTCAGATGTGGACGTCATGACGTCGGCTGCAAGCCAAATTTACTGGTCAGAAATAAAAATAACAGGTTAAGGGAACAAGGTGTGATTTAAAGTTGTTTTAATCTGCAAAAGTGCATAAAGACTGCCATCACTGCCATCTCCTGATTGAGACTCATTCAAAACTTGACATAACTACTAATGAGATACACTTTTTAGAGTGTATAGGAGGAATATGTCACAGTGTTGTCTGTGCCCATGTGTGATCACTTGTCAGTCGCACTCACTTGGGTGTAACTGGGTCATGTTCACATGGCAAACCACGTTGATTCACACTGGAGATAAACACTGCCCAGTTGCTGTGGCAACCTCCTGTTATTCTGACCGCATCTTTACATGCCATGTATATGTATTTGCATCAGATCTGAAGAGATAAAGTGGTCCCGGACATAAGATGCACAGGTTTTTTTTTTCCCACTATCTGGCAAACGTGTGTAAAGTTCAGTGCTATCACTACTGATTTCATTACCAGGTCACGACTTGTCTTTTGTTTGATAATGTGCATTGACACCTTCAGCAAATTGAACCTCTAATTAAGGTTATATAATGCCTTACCTACATTGAGCTTTCATTACAGTGCATGTGTCAACAATGCAGAGGCTCTCCCTCTATTCAAATGTCTGTGGGTGTGGATGTTGAACCTGCTCTGACAGGAACAAAGGCAGAAGGACGTAGAAGGGAGAATGACGGAGGGAGAGATTTGTTCTTGATTGTGTTTGTCAAGACAAGTCTGGACACACTTTACAGATTTAAACACGTGTGTGTCAGCATGTCTTTTACATACGCAAACAGCCATGGAGAACATTTACAGGCTGAATTTAGCAACACGTCAGAAGGATACGTCCTGTTTAGGAGACATGTGGCGGAGATTTAGAGAAGTGGGCTCCTGGTCCGAGGGTTGCTAGTTTGATTCATGTGACTATTTGTACAGAGTAAACAGAGAAGAACCAATCTTCCTCTGTGCAGCACTTACTGTATTGTGGAGTGTCCTTGAACAGGCACCGAATGTTCAGCTGCATTAATAGTAAAATGCTGCGGTTCCACTGTGCAAATATGAGACCTCAGTGCCAGTAATTGTGTTTGCAGAAAGCAGGCTTGTGCTGACATAAATCTTTGATACATTATAATTAAACTGAAATGGTGTGTAAACATTCATGAACTCATGCAGTTGATTATATAACTGGAAGTAAAATAGCTAGTGTGCAAGATTTATGGGGATCTATTGTCAAACTATGGAAGAATCTTAATATTATATTCAAAAGTTAGCCAATTGGTTAGCATTTTAACTTAATTAGATATGTCTCAAACACAATACATAGATGTCTTTAATATAAATAACACCAAAACTGATATATTAATATAAATATTGTACCTTTAAAGGTCCAATTTAGAGGTAGCAATAGGCACAAAATGTCAGGAATGCAATATAATATTCAGAAGTATGTTTTCATTGGTTTAATCACCTGAAAATAACAATCGTTGTGTTTCGTTACCTTAGAATGAGCTGTTTACATCTACAGAGCGAGCAGGTCCTCCTCCATGTTGCACAGAACAGTCAAACCAAACTCTGGCTCTTGACAGGGCCTTTTGTGCTTTTCATGATTTTCTAAGTCACCTGGTCTATTTAATACATTTTTTTAGAGGAGCCAGATTTGAAAAAATCAAACGCCAAGAGCCGAGTATGCTTACATTTCCTATGTCTGACCTGTAAAGTTAGGAATTTAAATGTATAAAACAAAGCATATATTAATATATATCCTATATTAAAAGTAGCATATTGTTGTCTCTATGCTTAACAACAGACATGACCAATAAAATGGCTAACTAATAAAATGATCATCTTAATGATAAATGCCCATAAACTACTACTTATGAACATATTTTTTCATATTTTTAAAAAATCAAAGAGCTGGATTTGGTCCAGTGGTCGTCTGTTGCATGGGCCTGTTGCATAGGTGGAGAGGGTGAGGTGAGGTGTTTGCAATTTGCAAGCTCACCACTAGATACTCAATTTATCTCCTGCAAGAAAAATCTGGATGATGATGAATGGCCCTCTGACCTTTTTCTAATTCACGCTGCTGTGTTTCCCAGGAAGGAGAGGCAGTTGAATATGACAGGATAAATGAGGCTGTTAGTAACAGAGGAGGCTGATCTGTGTGTGGCGGCATTTCAGGCTGTGCAAAGTGCACCGGGATCTGACAGTGAGCAACGCAGGAGAAGACTATTAGCTGAAGAGGAGCAAAAGTTAAGCAGAAAGGAGGATGATTCCAATCACATAAATGGGTATTTAATACTAAAAGAGCTTAAGTAAGCTCTTTATTCTGTCCCTATCCCGTTTACTCATTTGATCATATAAATAACCTTAATTATTAATGTTTATGTATGTAATGTGGATGTGAATCTCCACTAAATCCTATGCACTGGTCCTTTAAAGTCTATGAAAACTAGATTTCAAATCTTCAAATCTTGTGTTTCTATTTAATATTAAACATTCATGACTAAAAAAGCTTTAAGTGATATTTCTGACAGATTTAAATACTTTAAAACTCAGTTCTCCATTATTAGTGTCTGTGCAGGTGTCCTTTTTTCATGTTTGAGTGACTGTAACCAAACAATTCACCAAATGTGAATGTCATCCTAATTCAAGGTTGCTAAATCCTGTTTGGTCCACAGAAATGTAAATCCCACCTCCTCAAACCAGTGAGAAAATAAAATACGGAAATTTCTCCTGTAAAATAAGCAAATTGCTCAGTAGGAATCTGATTGAGTTAATACATTTTTGGGGCCTTTAATGTTTAACAGCCATGAAGTGATCAGGGATTGAGTTCAGGTTAAAAAAACAAATATTAAGAATATGTTAAGATGTTGATGAAAATTATTAGCATTGTTGGTCTGTTCAGGTTTGGACGCTACGTTCAGGTTTTACTTCAGTTCAGGTTGTGCTCGACCTTCCTCTTCTTATTTTTGATGTTTGAATGTTCTGTAATAAAAAGCATAAGAACTGTTTCTAAACCCTTCACGATAGCTGTTTTTCAGCAGCATAACTGCGTGTAAGGCAGGCCAAGGACACTACAGGAGCATGCTGTATGCATGTGAGCTGGAGGAGTGTGAATGCTCTGTGAGATTAATCTGTACCTAATGACCTGTGATTGAACTCATATCTTATTTATTCTGCAGCCTTTATCAAACTCCAGAGTTGTACAATGTATGAAAAATGAAACTGATAAGGAGAAAACTGTGAGCGGGGAAAAAAAGAAACAGATGTGCTCGAGTGTGGAGCGGTAACGGGAGCTGGGGAGATAAAGTGAACGGGGAATGAAAAATAGAAAAGATGGAGATAGGAGGAGGAGGTAAAGTAGAGTCAAGTGAAGGAAGGGAACGTTGTTTGTGCGCTATCTGACACACTGACCCAGTGACGCAGCAAAGCTCACAGCTCACAGATTACAGAACCATGGCTGGAGGGGAGGGGCGGAGGGGAGGGAGAGGGATTAATGGTGCCTCCAGAGAGGAGAAAACAGGGAGATTAACTGAATGAGGGAAGAGGGAGCGAGGGATTACAGCTCTGTGGATGGCAGGAGCCAGAAATAATCCCAGCAAACTGACTGGCACAGTCCAGTACATGTGTATGAGCATGTGTGCCGCTGCCTTTTTGTGCGTGTGATGTACAAATTAGTACAAATTAGGAGATATAAAAGACTCGCTGTGGTGAATCTTATCTATGGTCGACGTAGATTAAATTACCCCATTCACATAAAAAATGCACGCCAGCAATTTACAATATGGCGTGTGAGAAGATGGACTGGAATGTAAGGAGTGGATGCAGCTAAGGCAGAGAGATTGGCCATGGGGCCCCAGTGAAACCATGTGCAGCCAATCAGTTACAGTTAGTCCCTCATCCCTACAAAGACTCTTTGATGTGAGCGAGGCCTTTAAATTCAACCCTGGGGAGTCACAAGGCTACACTGGCTTTGATCTGAGTCAGGAGAAACCTTATGCGATTCCTCACAACAAGACCTTCTGCACAACAGCAAAATGTCTGTTTGCCTGACATTAAAAGCGTTACGGATGATGTCTACATGTGTCTGCACAATGTTACGTGTCAAGGTAACAGCAGCGAGAGTCACTCTTCACCTGCTGAAGCTGTACTACACCTCCCATCCTCTGTTTTCTCATGCACATTAATGAGAGAGATTTCGTCCTTTCAAAAAGACTCTTCCAGTGTGTTTTGACTCAGAGAGCCTAAAATAACCCTGGCATGTCTGAACTGTAAATACATCAAGGTATCAAGGTCATTTATCATCATTACACAACACAGGGTTGTACAACAAAATAAGAGTTGAAGTTCGTTCGTGCTACACACAAATAATTACACACGTAGAAAAGGATAAAAACAAAATAAAATAAATCAATATATACAGTTATTTACATATATACATGTACGCGTATACAGCCTGTCCACTTGGGCTCAAAGGTGAACTGATTAGAGTTTGGTGGTCAAAGGTCAAAGGTCATTGTAACCTCTTGTGAACACAATATCTCAGGGATGCTTGTCGAGAATTTCTTCAAGTTTGATATAAATCAGCTTGGGCTCAAGGATGAACTGCTCATATTTTGGTGGTCAAAGATCGCTGTGAACTCAAAAAACATGTTTTTGGATTTAACTCAAGAATTCATCTTCTTATTATGACAAAATCAATCAATATGTTCGTGATGTTTGCATCTCAAATCAATCCTTTTCCTTGTATCAATTCATCTGGTTGCCTTTTCACTATACATTAGGTGTAATGGTTTTTGTGCGCTTTTGTACAGGTATGGTTACAGACTCTCTCCACCTCCCAACGCTCGTAATTTAGGTGCAAATGATTTGCCTAAAAAGAGACGAAACACACAATAAACAGAGATAAAAATGCATTTGAATGATAGCATTTTTCCCAGAGTCTCCCATACGTATCATAATAATATGGCTATCATGAATTCTTCTGGCCACAACAATCATGTAGTGAAAATCTGACATTGTGACAGCTCTGATACACAGCAGTCGAAGAGATTTTATCGAGAAAGACACTCTCTCCAGTGCATTTTATCTCAGAGAGTCTAAAATAACCCCTGCAGATGTGAACTGTTAATGCATCATAATGCTTCTCTGCTCAGAGATCTTTTCTGTCCATCACCGGCTCCACAGGGCTGTCAGTCTAAATGATTGTGTTGCTTCGGCAACGTTTTTCTTTACTCGAAAAGACTCGAGGCAAAGTGGACATGGGCTGTTTCACCTGTGTGTGTTTGCTGTCACACAGTCTATGATATAAATATCCGTCCATTTATGGATCATTTTTGTCGGCCTCCCCCATCTGCTCCCTCATCCTGTTATGCTGCTGCTGCTGCTGGCAGACTCCCAAAATCCTCCAGCTACTCCTGTCTCTAAGCTCCTCTTCTTCTTCCTTGCCTCTTCTTTCACCTCTTTTACTTTATCATCGGGCAACAAAATGTCTGCCACATACGAGCCAATGCTGAAGCCCTCCTCCTCCCACTCCCTCTCCCTCTCTGTCTCCTTCATCTGCTGTCTAACCGAGCTGCACAGCGGTTACGTAAGAGCTAAGGTCAAAGTGTCACTGCCGTTGTCAAGGGAGACATAGAACAGAGGGGCTTTAGAGGAGATTGTGCACTGGGCGAGAGAGGGAAAAACAGCACACACACAAACGGCTGAGAGGAACGGCTGTGCAGAAAAGGCGAGAAAAATAAGGATTTGAACGTGTGCATGAATAAAAACATCGAGCTGTTGGAATACGTTTCACCTAGGCTGCAACAAAGGAGACGAGGAAGTGTATAAATGTAAGAGATAAGCGATTACGTATGAAAAACAAGGAAGAGGAAAAGGGCTGGAGAGGAAAAAACAAAGAATGTGCGTGCCTGTGTCTATCTGTGGGTGTGTGTGTGTGCGTGTGTGTGTGAGGAACAGAAAAAGAATCTGTGACTGTAGGTGCTCTGTGCTCTGCTGCTCTACTAACCTAGTTTGAGTAATCTCTGCCTTCATGCTGTTTCATAACACTGCTGCCAGAACATTGCATCATAAGGCCACCCGCTACAGCAAACCCTCCACCCCCCCAGCACCCACCCACCGCTTCATCACAGTCACACACGCCGTCCCGAGCACACATTTACATCAGAATCTGAATGTGACAGTACAAACTGTCCAAAAGAAAGAAATGATTCACACAAGGCAAAAAAGAAAACAACGCATTTGCTGCTAAAATGTCCCCCGCTGCAGCTATCATACGAATACTTAAGTTAAAATAAATGAGGTACAAATGTCACAGCAGTGTTTAATATGTTCCTGCACAACTGAAACAGAAATATGAATTCGAAACAGGAACCAGACTGCTGTGAAACAAACTTCTGCAGGGTCACTGGGTGTAAACCGGTGAGTAATCACTGGGAGAACGGCCAAGGATATTCTTTTATGATACTCAGATCACTGCTAAGCAACAAAGCTTATTTGAAAACAACAGCTCATTCAGCAATGAATATTTTAGAGGTCCACAGAATGAGTCTCTGAGTTATTGTAATTTCTTCTTCTTTAAGAGCTGCTCATTTTCATATATAAAAAAGCATTACTGAAGGTGGCAGGTACATATACAGTCTCAACTGAGTGGAATTGTGCAGTTAGGAAAAAAGTCTTTGGAGTCCTTGTTCAGAGGTGTTGGGGATTCTGCTCTCTGACTTTTATTCTCTTAATCGATAAATCTACTGATTACTCTCTCAGTGCAAATGTCTCGTCCAACAAACTGTCCAAAACAATAAAGAAAAACTGACATTTTAGTAGCACTGAACGGATTTGAAATTGCAATTATTTTGACTAATATTGCAATTGTGATATTAGAGGAGATATTGTGATATTAATAATTATGTTGTGATTTTTGTGGGCATCTCTGCCAAACAACGATGTCATTGTGAGTCACTCTAGGGTCCCGTCTGCTTTCAGTCCAACAACACTGAGGTGGTTTTGTAGTTGGGTTTGGCTCCTGGCACCCCATGGATGATCGCCCTGCTCAGAGTGCTATCTACTGCCGGACTTCCCTCTTGCTCCTCTCCCACTTCCGCCTCTCCTGTCACCGCCCGAGCCCACCCTGTCTTCGTCAAACTATAAATCACCCCAGTACTGTATTTCCCGTCGTCAAGCTGATATGCGTCAGTCTCGGAAGCTGTGCTCGGTTCTGATTTGGCTGGGTTCACTGTGAGGCTGTTTCTGGTGCACACCCCAGAGCCACTCCCCTGCCAACATTTCCCGCTGGACCCCCCCCCCCCCCCCCCCTGCCCTGCCCTGCCCTGGGCCTGAAAACATCCTCTGCTAGTACGGGTCCAAAGCTCCCATGCTAGCGGTGTAGCCACCAACACTCCTCGGTGCTCCAGACCACCAGCTGCATGGCTACCTGAGCTAACTAGCTACAGTTTGCAGCAGGTACTCTGGTGGTATGTTTCCCTGAATTATTTTGGATTAAGAACTCAACAGCTGGCTGGTTCTTACATATTACACCTTTAAAAAAAGTTAGTGTTGTTTAAAAGTCCAGAGTGTAAGATTTACTGGGATTTATTGGTAGAATATGACAGAAATCTAAAATAATATTCAAAAGTATGTTTGCATTAGTGTATAATCGCCAGAAAATAAGAATTGTTGCTTTCGTTACCTTAGAATGAACCATTTATATTCAGGCTTCGGAAGTAACAGATTATATACAACAAGATTATGTAGTTGGGATTCAAAAAGAAAAGTAACTGTATTCCATTACAGTCACAGAAAACACGGTGCAATCAGGGATTATTAGCAGGACTGCAAATTTAAATACATTATGATGATATATTAACAATTACAACACTTCATAAGCATCATGACGCCACTGTGGTTTCAGTGAAACCAGCTAATCAGTTTATTATCATGTCCTCAAGTGAAGAAATGCTTCACTGGATGGAAATTTCAACACTGTTTTGTCTTTAAATCAGAAAAGAGGGACAACATCACAGTACAGTGACAGTTTCAGTACTGTCACCATCCAAGAACTCGACTTCTAATTTTAAGAAACATTCACAGGTGAGACCAACCGCTAACGTTAGCTATGCCGAAATCCAAACATAGACATAAAAATTAAACTTTATATTAGGCTGAACAATTTCACCATATGTGGTATTAAGGTAATCCAAGAGTAATGGAAGGTATTCATGTCACATTACTTTGATATTGTTGTACTCGTTACATTTGTAACAGGTAATTAGTGGCTGTATCAGCATACGTTTTTAAAGTAACCTTGCAAACCCTGTTTATATCTACGGTCCTCTTCCTCTTCACACTGGCTCTAGATATGGCCAGGGCCGTTCTGTGCAAGTTTCACGGCCACGGTCGGTTCTCCGACACATTTGGAAGGGGAGGGTGAGATGAGATGTTTGCAATCGGCAAGCTCATCGCTAGGTCCTACAGGCCGGTCCTTTAAAAACGAAGTTGATTAATCGATTATCAGCTCTACATTATGACACCTTCCCTACTTTCACTTCTGCAAACCAAATGTTTACATAAAGTCATTTAGGTCAACTGCAAAATGCAAATGCAATATATAACAAGGTTGACAGCAAACAAAAGAACCTGTTTGATCGCTTCATGCTTGTTTTGTAACAACATCTGATAACACAAGTATGGATCTCACTGACATACATTACACTCCCCACTGTTACAGTAACTGGTGTAAATTATATGAAGCGAGAGAGGAAGGGGGGAACAGCTTTACATTAACATCTGCTTTAAAGCAGAACTGGTTGTTGGGGCTAATTACCTTCCTAACTCTGACTGGAAGTAATAATCTTTATGTCTCACTGTGGAGAGTGAGTAAGTACTGAGCGCCTGTCAATGATTCGCCCAGCCACCTTAAACTCGCTCCCGACTGCGCGCCCCCGCGAGTGCTGCGAGAGGAGCTGTCGGCAGTGAGATCATGGGAGAGTCCACGCTTTGAGAAAGTAGGCTAGCAGGGTAGACTGAGAGGAAAGGAAAGCAAGCAGGAGAGTCAGAGCGCAGAGGGGGGGCACTGAACACCTCCCGTCCACCGTGGGACTATTCTGTCAGAGAAAAAGTTGAGCCAAATCTATTCGCCGACACCTTTACGATGCCATCCAAAGCGACTTTCTGTACTCTTTTATTCCGCTCGGACTTGACCGAGCGCTAGAGGAGTTTCGGGTAGTTTTTGCTCCCTGTTTTTGTTTTTTCCTGATCGTGCTTTGCGAGAGCTGTCTGCAGCCGGACGGGACGAAGTTGATATTTACGGAGCCAGCTCACTCTGGCTCCAGCGCTGTTATTTCTCCTCGATCCTCCTGTCACCTGCATTAACCACATGTAGCCGAGTTTTTATCGTCCACATTAAAGAAAGAACACATCAAAATGAGAGGTAAGTTGATTTTTTTTTTTAAATGTCACATTATATCCGTGCATGTTTAGTTTTTGAACTTGGTTGTGGGTTTTTTGAACGGGGTGGAACGACCACATGTGTGCGCACAGGGCACTTGAGTGCGCCTGTTTTCCTCCCAGTGCGCATTAATCCCTCATGACTGGATTATCTCTGCACAGAGAACCTGGCTGCATGCTTCACGCTCAACTTCAGCATGCAAGGATAACGAGCTGAAGGCATGCTGTCCACTCATGAAAACTAGATAAATTCAGTAGTTTTATGATTATAATTATGATCCCTGGTCTGTTTATGGGGAAATCAGTCCAAGACTGTCATTGCACACATGCGTAATTTTGCATTTGTGATTCGTGGCTGTGCCAAATGTCTCTGTTTTTGAAGATATATGAGTCATATCCCACCTGGGTGTCCTTCTGTAAATTTTGTCTGGGGATCCATGTTAGAGTTATGCAATGAGTAGAGGGAGGGGCATGAGAGGAGGTTGTTGTTAACCAAAACTAGAATTATGTAATCGAGATTATCAGGTTTCGAATCAGGTGAATAAAAACCACAAATAATGAACATTCTGCGCACATTTCCGTAAAAGAACACCTAATGTACTCAGCTGTTTTTCTGGCATTCATTGGTGTATAATCATCTAATTTGTGATATTTTATGTTTCTTGAAGATAAAACAGGTCCTGATATTTTTTTTCAGACTTTATGTTTTTGTATAATTTACTTTACAAGATGAGTCTGTGCAGTGTGGGTGTAGTTGTGATGTTGTTGTGATGTGATGGCTGTGCCAGCATGGCCGTCAGTGTGAGCGTACTGAGGCAGAGGGACTGGCTGTTCCACTGACCTAGTTATTTCACCCAACATTATACAGCATACGCAGCAGCGGAGGGAGGGGGAGTGGCTCTGGGAAGCGCCTTGCTGCCGGGCCGTGCAGCTCCATGTGCGGATACAGGCGGCCTTCAATGTGTCTCTCCACAACACAGACTGAGCCTGAACTTGGCCAGAGGCTGAGGGCAGCTGATAATTATTACCAGTGCAGGTGGTTTACATTCAGCATGAGTGTATTTTTATCCACAACATCCCAAATATTTGTAAATAAATTAGGCCTATGATTAAAAAAATGCAGAATATGATAACCTCAAATGTATTTCTTGTATAATGGAAAGACGTTTCTTTCCATGCACACATCACATCCTCCCCAAATTTTCATTGAAACTCATTTGTATGCAGATCATAATGTAAATCACCCTTGTTTTAGACTGGGTTTAGTATAAGATTAGTTCTAATCAGAATTTAGCAAAGCTAGGCTTAAAATGAGTGAATCAATTTTTAGCTCCATTGCACAACTAACAACTCAGTTTAGTAAATCCAAGTTAAGTGATTTAAACTGAAATGAAAGAGTTTAAATGATATGAGATGCTTAAATAAATAAGTAAATAATAAATCCAAGTGCTGTTTAGACAAAGCAAGAATAAAAGACAGGTGGGGAAGAGAGCTAACTTTTGGCTGATCTGTATTCCTTAACAAAATGTTGCATTCTTTGTTACCTGCCTAAAAAGTAAAAACAAAAAAAAAAGCTTTTGTTGTTTACTAGCCTGCTAAAAAGTTAGTTAGCCTACTCATGATGTTGGATTGAATCATGTACGTTAACTTTCTTAAACTTGATTATTTTCCCCAATACATCTAAAAAAGGCTCATCAAGTTTAACTTTACAGATAACACTGGATCACAGTTTAAACAGGAGTCTAAAGTTTTTGCAAGAAATTTGATCCTAATTTAGAGTAAACACTAAGCCGAGGTTTAATGAAAACCTCCTTAACGTAGTTTAAAAGTTTGGTTTAAAAATTAATCCTTGTTGGTGCAACCAAGCCTTAATGTTTACTAATGTTTGGTTCTATTCTTGTGTTGCCTTTCTTTGTCTTTTTTGGCTGCGAGCACAGCCAACGTTTACAATCCTTTGTTGTGCAGGTCAGGAGATAAGCTGTGAGGAGTTATTTTTTTCAGCAGGGGAGGAAAGTGATGAATTTTTGCACTAAAAAAGGGGAGGGAGGGAGGGAGGGAGGGGAGTAAGAAGCAGAGGGGGCCTCTGGTGGAGGGAGGTTCCATTTCTGGCAGGATATCCAAATGTAAACAAACCACGGCCAGTTCTTGGCCCACTCACTGCACTGAAAATGTAGGTTAGTCGCTCAACCTGCCGCTTCCTCGCTAGAAAAAACCCGTCAGCAGTTTCATCCCAGTTTGAACATTCGTATCTGCAATCATAATCATTTGTACTGTAAATTGTTTAGTCATTCCAGCAGCTTTTTGGCTCAGACGTTTAGAAGCCACGCTGTGATGTCTGGACCTCTGACATAAGATAGCAGAGTGCACTTGTGCAGAACGCATTAGTAATTATTACATACAGACATAGTGAAAGACTCACAGGACTCATGTCACACACTGACACCCAGTCGAAGAGGCCTATGGAATTCTTAGCTCTGTTGTAATCCTCCCTCTGTGGGCCTCGGCTCGGCCTCTGCTGGTATTTCCATCTTTTAAAATAGAGCCAGTTGATTTGAATGCACCGGCGGCCAGACAGCCAGATTTTTTATGTGCATTCAGACTTAAATCTCACCTGTTTTGTGTCCTCAGAGAGCAAAATACTAATATTTTGCAAGAGCTGCTGTATGTTAGAGAAGGAGGCTATGTGCTGCAGAGTGTCAAGTATAATCAGTATGACAGTTGCAGAAAGAGGGTGCGAAAACAAACAGGGTTTTGTTTTCATATCTGAGAATGTATCTGCTCTCCTTGGGCTTATCTCGGCAGGCCTTGAGGCTTTGCGAGCTCCTCGTCTTACGGGAACAGAGTGATGTGGAAAACACTGCCGTGCTCTAATAACACGATTTCAAAAGAGCCCACAAGGACGACCACAGCGGATTGTTGTGATACGGCTCTGCGCTGCTGCATTGTAAGCCTACACCCGACTGTGTGAGGCGTGACACAACAAGTGCTCCGGCATTATACTGATACGTATGGATCTCAAGTACAAGGCCCCCGCCTCCTATTGAGCGTTTCTTCTCATTCTGTCAGTCATTCTCGTGAAGAGGTCATGGAAAGAGTCAGCTTTCTTTGTGATCCTTGTGTCAATCTGTTGCTCAGGGGCATGTGGCATTGTGTATATTATTACAATTTGCATAATAAGAAAACAAGAACAACCTGTGCTTGTAAAAGACAACAAGGAAAAAGAGGTTGTACAAGAACTGATGTGTGTGTTTGCACTTACGTGTCAGTGAACATGTGGAAGGTCAAAATTCATCTTCGTCATGCTACTGACACACTGACATACTGACTGCCTGACACAGTTACTGGGGGGCACCTGTCAGAAAGTTATAGTTCCACGTTTGTTACCAAGATTGAACTGTTGGAAGCACACAGTCAGTGATTTTTCTCTGCCTGTCTGTACTCCACCTATACCGAATTAGCCTTTCCTAGAGATAACACTGACACATTTAAGTGGCTGATAAACACGCTGGGGCCAACGTGTTTGTAGCCAAACTGTTAAAGTGTCAGCTCTCAGTTTATTTTGTGAGAAGGCTTTGGGTGTGCCACGCGAATTAGCTGTCCCTATGCTCAAACACCAGCCTTTGTTTGCCTTTTGGCATAACTTCACCTTATTTATTGCTTCTTTTTTTTTTTTTGTGGCTTACTTGGTTAATGTGTTTGTGGGTGAGAAATGCACGCAGCCATCACGCGTCATGTTAGCGAAAAAGCAGGACTGTTATCGATCTTCTTGGAATGCCGGCGCTCTCCGGAGAGCTAAAGGTCAGATGCCTAAGACTTGTGTTTTAGCACAGGTCACCAATGATATTCAGGGTTAAAGGTAAATGTTGCTTTAACATTTGCGCGGCTACTGCTGCTGCGTCTCTGTCAGCATTCTTCGACAGCTCAATCTGTCATATCTGCTAATTAGGCTAAGCTCAGTTTCACCTGGGTGATTAATTGTTTGAGGCACATTTCAAGCAAAACATTTGGTGGTTCCAGCTTCTTAAATGTCAGAATTCATTGCTTTTCTTTGTCATTTATGATAGTAAATGAAGAGTCTTTTAGGGCTGGACAAACAATCTGAAGATATCACTCAGGGCTCCAGGAAATGTGATGAGCATTAATTATGGATATATTGTTGCAGCCTACATAACAGTAGTGTTATTTGTAGTAGAATTAAATCAATCAATAGGTATATAGAAAAGACGTTCTTTAGCAAATATAAGTCACTTCTCAAGCTCCTCAAACAAGACATTTGTGTTTTCCTTAATATTTTATGAGAGTTAAGAGAATACTGTTGGGTTGTGGACAGGTGGTCTAAAGTTTAAATAAGTCAGCTTGGTCTTTTAGAGCAAACGATTCATTGAACAGTCAAGAAAATAATGGCTAAGTAATAAATGATTAAAATAACTGTTACTTACATCTATTGCAAGACTTAGAGACATGTATAATTATGTTCAGTACTTAGTAATTATTCATTTACCAGCTTACGGACGAAAGAATCCCATTAAATAAGCAAACATTAAGTAGATGGATGTTTTACTGTGTCTGGTTTGTGTCTGGATATCTGCAGAGAGTCATAGAGGAGAAGTGAGAAAGCATGTACGTGTGTGGTGGTTGTAGCATGAGGGGCGGGTGGCTGGGCATTTGTGTAATTCTGGCTCTCAGCACAGGACAAGAATAGAACGGGGTTGAAGCAGAAGCTCAATGTCAAACACCGGGGAGAGGGGTGGGTGCTGAATGGCTGACATTCAACTTCAGAGTTTGTCTGGTTCAAGTGGACCGCAGCCACGTACAGTACGGGCTGTAACGGTCAAATCAAACGTGGTTCCTCATCATTAAAGAGTGAAAGGGTTTTATTATTGCATAATAATCGGTTGATACAGAAACTGACTCATGGGAAATAAGTGAATATCTGTGTTGGGTATTTACTGACAGAGGCTTTTTTTTTTGTCTCACATCCTCTGTTAGTTAATTTTGCTGTTACGTAACACAGCCAGTTTTCTGATGTATGCTACGAGCCTTCAGGGAAATGTTTTATGGGGAAGTCTGAGCATTGTTCAGCTCCACCTTAAAAGCGGTCTGCGGGAGAGCCGGGATCGCGCACGCCTCCCTCCTCCCTCTCCCCCTGCAGTGGGAAAGTGTGTCAGTAGGACAGAATGTCCACATGGGCTGACAGGCTACAGCGCCCGAGTGACGGATGACTCGGCCAATGCCGAGGAGGCTGCGAGCGCCGCCCAGCCAGTGGGAGAGAGGCAGTCTGAGGAGGGCGGGGTGTTGGTGTTGCTAGAGTGAGCCCTGCTGAATGAGTGTTGTGAGGAATGCTCACAGACGAGAGTTATATAACTGCGAGCTGAGGGAGGGGTGGAGGGGGAACCTGAGAGAAAGAGAGGAAGGGAGGGAGGGAGGGAGGGAGATATTTTTCCATTGCATGCCTGCAGCTGCCCTGATCAGTTGGAGTATTTTAGTCAACTGTTTTAGAGAAGAGACAGCCGACTGTGTCATTAAAGAAAAAGAAGTGGAAAGTTGTGTTTTCCAGTACCTAAGAGTGCAACAATTCCTCCTCAATCGCACAGTAGACTAAGTAGTTTTCCATACACCGACCTCAAAAGTCGTACAAAAGGGATTTAATAAATCAGTCAACAGGGAGGCTAAGAAACAACTTTATCTTATGACATATATCTGCTGTTGTTTTTCTCTTTGGTCAAGAAAGAAGGAGTCTTTGTGCATGTGTCATGTGCAAGTGTCATGTGATTGCCTATCTGTTTGTGTACTCTGTTCCCTCATGGGGGCCACATGCAGGGTGCAGACAAACAGTTCATGGCAAGTTATCTTCTCTAGAACAGTATGTGCTTATTGCATATAGTTTCTCGATGGATGCATTGCGAGATGTGGTTTTATCTTTGACTGTTATGCTCCGGTACAAAGTGCAGGACTGGTCTCTGTTTCGGTTTCTACAATGTGTTAATAATTACTCAGTAATAGTAGTGAAGCATGACGTAGAGCGTGCTTTTCAATTAATCACGTGTTTTACAAAACAAAGTAAATGTTAGAGGTCGTTAAGAATCAGAAAACATATGAATATAAGATCAGTTGAAAGTAAATAGTTATTTTGTGCAAACAGTGGATACGCTGGACACAGACGGGGAGTTTCAAAGACACATGAGGCATTTTTTAATCATAAACACTCAGACTCAAATATAACTGTGTATCTAAACTAAAGCATTCAAAATCTTAACTTAAAGGTTTCCTGGAGAAGGGAGGTAAGGACAGCAGTCATACAACAACTCAGTGAAAAGCCTCAGTATCAGTTGGAGGCAGGAGGCGGCCTTCTAATAGAGCTCAGAGCACAAAGAGTAACAGCAGTCTCACTGTGACAAGATAAAAGCAAAAGTGACCTTTTCAAGGTCTGCAGAAGATACAAAGGACCTAATTTAGGACAAGGTTTATAACTGGAAAAAACATGATAGCAAGCCATAAATGACCAGCGAAAGAGAGAGACAAAAATCATGCCTGAAATATAGCTGGCCTGTGTTATAGTGATGGGAGAGCTGCCAAGAATAAAATAACATTATGTGTCATAAGTCTGGAAGATGTTCTGTTAGGTCCAGGGAAAAAACACATGCAGCACAGGATAATTAGATATTAGATATTCTTGTTTGGTTTAAGTGGGACAAAAAGTGCAAGGGTGCTGCATGAATTAATCAAAAAGTCGATCAAAAGAAAAATAAAAACAAAGTGCTTGTTTCAGCCATTTGTCAGGCATAAATGTCGCAACTTTGCTGGTCCTTGTTCCTTCTGTGTATGTATATGTACCCCTTTAAACTTGTGCAATAATAAAAAAAGGAAGAGGCCCCTTCAAATTACAAAAAAAAACGTGTGCGATAAGAGCAAGACCAGTCAAAAAGCTTTTCAAGAACTGTCAAGAGTTCAAATCAAGGAGGATTAGAAAATCATCAAAGGAAGTGCTGTATAGAGCACAGACTTCCAAAAAATATTCAGACAGAAAGTCTTAAACCAAGTCTTTGTTTTCAGCCAGTGTAAAACAGCTGGTGCTGAATACACAGTGTGCCAGATGTGCACTGCTGTGGAGGGGTGTGTTATGTTTAAATTGATGCATCATGTTACTTAATGTTGTGTTAGTGTTTATGAATTAACTGTCTCTGGCAACAGTCTGTGGAGTTACACAACAGTGTCAAACCTGTCGAATATGTAACTGCTGCACTTCACTACGCAGATCTCATGTTCATGTGTTTTTATGTAAATTTGAGCCATTCTCATACAGCAGTATTCTGACCTCTCTCATCAATTGTTGTCCCTGTCCCTGCAGCTCAGATCGAGGTCATCCCCTGTAAGATCTGTGGGGACAAGTCCTCAGGAATCCACTATGGAGTCATCACCTGCGAAGGCTGCAAGGTGAGTAGGAAACACACACCAACCGAAACTTCAACCAACCTGTTTTGTCTCAAGTGTCATTTACGATATTTGTTTGTGCGCGCTTTGTGTTTTTCTAGGGTTTCTTCCGTCGCAGCCAGCAGAACAATGCCATGTACTCTTGTTCACGGCAGAGGAACTGCTTGATCGACCGAACTAACCGTAACCGCTGCCAGCACTGCCGCCTACAGAAGTGTCTGGCTTTGGGAATGAGCAGAGATGGTAAACACACACAAAGAACGCTCTGTCCTCTCTTTACACTCTACCTTTAACCATGAAATTCAGTGGTTGGGTTAGAAATTTACCACAAATGACTTTTGTTAAACTTTGAACACTTCGACTTGCGGGGCGGGGATCCAGCAGACGTGTTTGTCTTGTGAATCCCAGCATGCGTGTTCCTTTAATTTCAAGATGATACCTGGAAAGTTTAAAGTCCTCAGCTGTAAAGTTCCACACCAGCTGTCATGAGAGGGATCGCCACTTGTTGCTGTCTTCTATATGTTGAAAAAAATACAGTATACAGTTTGAAGAAGTGACGAGCTGTCATCATGCAAACTGGATATAGGCACGGGAACATGCAGTACTAATGGATAAGATGTCAGCAGTGATCTGTGTGGGCCAGAAATATCTTAACAGATATGAAACTTATTATGTTTCCCTAAATATGTCTGTTACTCTTTATCTGAAAGGGTGTGCATAAGTCATTACACTGTTATAACCATGTCATGACACCTGTACTGAACATAAAAGATGATGTTTATGACTGTTATCATTAAGTGTCATTTAGTCGACTGTGTCAATGACATTGTTTGAGATGTATTTTTATGAAAACCTGACATTAATCAAGACAAAAACATCTTTGTTATGACAATTTTACATCATCAAAATTAAAGAAGAAAGACTGCTTTATGTTCATGACAGGTGTCATGGCAGTCTAATGCACACCCCTTCAGTCAAAGTGTTAACAATATTAATTAGATATTGCATTTATTGACATCAATGTTCATTTAAAATATTCAGATACTTGTAAGATGTCTGTGAACTGATTTATTTGTCTCTTTGCCGACTATAATGAAATGTATTTTCTCTCTGCAGCGGTCAAGTTCGGTCGTATGTCGAAGAAGCAGCGCGACAGCCTCTACGCTGAGGTGCAAAAACACCAAAAGTCCCAGGAGTGTGTGGGCTCCGGAGGCGGAGTCCCCACCACTCTGTCCCTACCCAAGGAGGAGGGCGTTTGTGGCATTGGCGGGGAGGACGGCGAAGAGGGTCTGAGCCGGTCATACAGCACTGGGGGCTCCAGCTCCACCCTCAGCGACCTCGATGACATTGCGGCGCTGCCTGACCTCTTTGACCTGCCACTGACCCCCGAGGAGGCCAGCGAGTACTGCAGCCTGGAGCTGCTCGGCGGAGGGGCCAGCACTGGGAACACCTCCAACTCATCGTCCTCTTCTTCCTCTTCATCCTTGTCCAATCAGAATTCCCCACAGCAGACTATACTGGACGGGCCAGACAGCAACGGGATCCAGCTCCTGCATACACACTCTCACACACATCCGCTGCTGGGACACACGCATGCACTGCTGGACCATCTGCCTGATGACTGCTCAGTAACGGACCTCGGTGAGTACAGACAATCATAAATAACAAATGATATGTGTCGGAGAGTCTACGACAACACCTTAAAGCGACCGTTCAGATGTTCAGATGATTGGAAGTGGGGTTGTATGATGTAATTATCGATAGTCAGTGTAATACCTGCAGAAAGAGTAGCAGAGAGGAGTACCTGCATGGAAGCTAAGCATTGAACTGCTGTGGACAGGGTCAGCAACAAAAAGCATTTTAGCCACTTAAAAAAGGGCCACCTTAAAAAAATTCATATCAAGTTAAGTGTAAGTTATATTTTCACCGGTTTACTTTGCCTTCAGACAGGCTTTTTCTGACAGGAAACTGCTTTTATACAAGCAACAATATCTCTCTCTCCAAGCCAACCAAACTCCATAGGCAAATTCAGAAATTTTATCTCGCAGAACACACAAGCTGGTTAACTACCACTGCCTTGATCTGTTAGTTTGTTTGTGTTTTTGTATGATGTCGGTGAACCCGAACTAACATTTCAAAACACCAAAGTCACACAATAATGCAAACAAACTAACAGATCAAGGCAGTGGTACACCAGCATCTCCCATGCTGTGAGAGGTAAAAATTACTCGTTTTGCCTATGGAGTTTGGTTGGTTTGGAGAGAGTGGTTTATATAACATGGTTTCCCATCAGAAAAGGCTGTCTGTCAAAGTGAAGGAATGAAAATATTCTAAATATAGCGTACTCAACACTTCTTACAACTATGTCACATTAAAGCACACAGGTCTTTTCCTTGTGAGGCATTTGCCCTAAGTGTTGAGTTTCAGTAATACCACCTTACTTTGAGGAAACTACGGTAAATAGAAGAATCAATCGTAAATTAATGAGTATAGTGTTTCTGGTAAAAACAGCCTGGCCTGAGCATGTTTTACTGTTGGATATCATGCTATAAAACTGTAGTATTGTAACTGTTGTGGTAATTTTCCCTCTGGCCATCATCTGTTTTCATTTTAGAATTTACAGTAAACTATCAGCAATGCTGTCCTGGAAAGAGACAAAACGGGTGGAAAAATCAATGCGATGAGACTAAATGAAATAAGAGCAAATATCATTTGAAAAGCAAAACTGAGTCAATAAAAAAAAGCAAAGATGAAGCACGAAGATAAGAACAAGAATTATATGTGATAGAGAGGACAGCAAAACTGCATAAAATAGACGCAAGCTGCACAAATGTAAAATTCAATGGGTGAAATAAGCGGGAAACAAACAATATAAAGTAAAACAGGGATAGATAAAGGGATGATGGTGTGGTGGTATTTATAGAGGTAAGGAAGCACAGGCATTTTTAGAGAAGTGTCTCTGGAGACCTTGAGGAAGAATAAATTTGTACGTTATTTTACATCTTTGCGGTTACTGGCAATAATAAACTGTGAGCAGTCTTTGAACGAGGCTCTGGGGACTTTTAAAGGAAGCAGTGAGTAAATATTGTGACTGGGGGATATTATTAGTATAAGTGCATGAGGTGGAAAAGATCCTCACGGCTGCGGAGATCAGATGAGTAGATGAGCCATTAGCATTTAATCTCACCGAGGGCATCGGTGGCAAACTTAACAGCGGAGTGGTGCAAAGCATCTGGTGATTCAAGGTCACACCGCCGTGATCTGTGGATACACAAACAAGACACTCTGCTCCACTCTGTGTTAACCTGAATGAGAAAAAACACTCATGTTTATGTGTATCTGCTTTTTTTTTTTTGTTTTCACAGAGCGCATCACTCAGAGTATTGTTAAGTCTCACTTGGAGACGTGTCAGTACAGCGCCGAGGACATGAAGAGATTCACCTGGGTACAATACACACCTGAGGAAACACGGGCTTTTCAAAACAAGGTACGCGATGCACACTTTAAACCCCATACGTGTAAAATCCCCGAATGGCGTTTGGCGGTAGATGGCGGTTGACACGCCCCCAGTTTGGAGAAGCAGAGAGGAGCACCAACATGGAAGCTAAGCGATGAACTGCTGCTCTTTTTTTCTTTTTTTTTTTACGACTTTACTTTGCTGTTAGACAGCCTTTCCTGACAGGAAACCTCCGTGATCCAAGTCAAATATCACTCTCTCCAAACCAGCCAAACTCCATAGACAAAATCAGTAATTTTACCTCATAGAAAACAGGAGTTTCTGATCTACTGCTGCCTTGATTTGTTAGATTGTTTGCGGTATTGTGTGACTTCAGTGAATCCGAACTAACTAAATCACGCAATAACACAAACAAATGAACAGATCAAGGCCTAGGTAAGAAGGCAACTTCTGTGTTCTGTGAGGTAAAATTACTGATTTTGCCTATGGAGTTTGGTTGGTTTGGAGAAATAGTCTACACTGATTTAGATTTTTTTAGGTGGACCTTTTCTCAGTGGCTAAAATAACTTTTATTGCTGATTTTGTCCACAGTAGTTCATTCCTCAGCTTCTGTGCCGGTGCTCCTCTCTGCTCCTCCAATCCTCCGTCAGATAATCCAAACTATCACTTTAACAACAAAATATTGAAGATACAAAACTACTACTATGAAGGTTTATTGCAACTGACTTATCTTTTTTTTTGTGTCACTTTTTCAGTCAGCTGAGTGGATGTGGCAGCAGTGCGCACACCACATCACTAACGCCATTCAGTACGTGGTGGAGTTTGCCAAACGCATTGCTGGCTTCATGGACCTGTGCCAGAATGATCAGATTATACTGCTGAAAGCAGGTCAGTGCACAGTCTAAAAATACTCAAATACTTAATGCACTTAGTTTGATTCTTCAAAAGTAAACTTTCTGAAACTTGCTAACTTTAGTTTCTTCCTGTTTTTTTTGTCTCCAACTCTCTACCTTTGCCTTTTTTTTTTTATCTGTTTGTGTTTGAATAAATGGCACACACCTGGAACGAACATGGGGGAGAAAACCCAATTCTGAAAACAAAATTTTCACTTACTTTCTTTATCTGTTCAACACATATATATATAAATATGTATCTGTGACATAAAATGCATATATTTGACAACGTGTTTACTCTGTAAATCTTTTGAACATTTAAAAAAAATCTTTGTGGGTATCCATCGATCTTGATTTTTAAACTGTTCAAAAATGTCCTATATATGCTGTGCGCCAATCTGGGTCAAAATTATTTACATTTTTGTTGTTTTGTTCTGTGCATGTTGGAGTATCTTGGTCCCTCTCTGTCCCTCCCACCCCGTCCTCCTCTTTGTCCATCTCTCCATCTCTCCATATGTTTGCCTCTGTCTGTGGCTACCCTTTCAGGCTGCCTCGAGGTCCTGCTGATACGCATGGGCCGAGCGTTCAACGTCAACAACAGCACCATTTTCTTCAACGGGAAGTTTGCCCAGGCTCACTTCTTCAAAGCGCTCGGTGAGGATCAGATCTAAAGCATTTAAATAATTGACAGGGTCACACGTAAAAAGCTCAGTCCTTTCTCACATGCACTGTGCAGTAATTACTATTAATGCCTATGAAAATGCCTCTGCGCCTGCTGTTCTGAATTAATTACTGACAGACTCCAGAAATACCTCTGCATTGACTAACATAATTCATTATTTTAAATGACCTGACTGTGGTAATTGCTCTTTACATAAAACTGCGGGACATTCGTTTCAGATTCAATCTTGTCAACAGCAGTTTCTTAAAGCCAGAACTGGCTTTGAAGAGAAGTAATTGAAAGTCTCCCGCTGGATGTTACTTTCCAATCTCTGAAGCACCGTCTTGCCTCTTAAGCACCACCAGAACTGTGTAACAATGCAACCCTAATGGAAAACGTCAAGACAAACGCCATTAAACACAGCAGCAAACACTGTGACAAACTCGTTAAAGGGAAAATTACACAAGTTGTGTCATTTAAAAGATATGTCAGTCAGTGCAGCAGCGTTTCTCTTTGAGCTGTTTTTCATTGATTTTTTTTTTTTTTCAAACACTTGGATCGTATGACAGTAATTACCTCTGGTTAGAGCCGTCTGTTTGTTTGTCTGTCTGTCAGCAAGTTTACAGAAAAACTTCTGGCACGATTTTCATGAAACTTGGGAGGAAGGGTGTAACATGTGACATGGAAGAACACATTATGTTTTTGAGCAGATCTGAATTACAGGGTGGATATATGCTTAAATTAACTTGGTGCAATAGATCAACTGTAACACCAGTGTCTATGGCAAAATGAACAGATCTTGTGGCGCATGAACTCATCGTAATTAAAGTGAATGGTGTGCCGTAACTAAACACACAAACAAAACATAACAGCCACCTCAAAAATCATCCATTATTCTGGATCCTTTGCTGTGTTTGCACATGCAAACTTGCATATCTTACAAGACTGGGCTGTTGGCTTTGGCAAAACATACATCATTCAAAATAGTTTTGTATTAATTAAGGTGGAAATTCAACAATATATAATAAATAATAAATGAAAATAATAATAAGTCCAGTATTAATAAACCTTAACATGTAGCGTCATGTAAGTCAATCTTGAGGGTCTGTCAGTGGCATGATGTCAAGAAAAGGGCCTTTTTCTCCAGGCAGTACATACATCCACACAAGTTCATTGATCCAGTGTTTCTACACCTGGGATTTTTCACATTTCAAGCTGTTATTTATTTATTTTTTTTACATTTAATTTATCGATTTCCTGTGTTTATGCAGGTTGTGACGACCTGGTCAGTGCAGTGTTTGACCTGGGAAAAGGACTCTGCCGTCTCCAGCTGTCAGACGAAGAGATGGCTCTGTTCAGCGCTGCCGTCCTTCTATCTCCTGGTGATTATGTTTTCTTTTATCCTATTTATCTTTCTCACTTATCGAATATATACATAACCCCAAACATGCTCAAGTGCTCACATAGTAGTCTATTCAGTGCTGTTCTGTCCTTGGTAAAGAACGCCACACTTATATTCAAGAGTTATCTCTATTTTCAATACAGTACATTTATATTATACTTATTTAGCATATTTATCATATTGTAGATGTCTGACACATTTTTTACAGTACTATTGCAGATTATTTATCTACTTTAAGGGTTTTTCCACTATAAAACTGGTAACTTTTCACACCACATTTTGACTCACATTTCTCAATTGTCAGTTTTAGCATTACTAAGAATGGACTTAATGCACAATCATGTCATTGGTTTAATCGAGGCTTAACATCTTAAAAATTCTGCTGATCATTTTACCACGTGAAGCCAAACATTGTTTCAACTGACAAAATTTAATAGATAGGACATACATCAAAGGAAGAGTGTAAAAATGATGTGTGAGACAATTAATATATTCACATTTGATTGAATGATGCAGCCATAAAAAAAATTAAGTTTTGAATTTGAATATTTCACTCTGAATACATACTTCTGGAATGTGATTTTAATAACTTTAAAGCTACATGAGGAGAAACAAAACTTTATGTTAGGAGGCTAATATTTTCTTTTCTTTGCTGTAGATCGACCCTGGCTAACAGAAGGCCAAAAGGTTCAGAAACTCCAGGAGAAAGTCTACCTGGCTCTGCAGCACAGTCTACACAAGAGTGGTGCTTCTGACGAGAAACTGGACAAGGTAAAGAGACAAGCAGTTACAACTCTTCTTAAAGGTCCAGTGTGTAAGATTTAGTTGGATTCATTGGCAGAATATGGCAGAAGTATTCATAAGTATGTTTTCATTAGTGTGCATGTTGCACCGACATGCTTTTACAGTAGCCCAGAAGGGACAAACCAAACACTGGCAACTCTAGATACTGATTTTGTGCGAGTTTTATGGCCACCGTAGGTAGGTAGTCCTACACATTTGAAAGGAGAGGGTGAGAGAAAGTGTTTGCAATCTGCAGCTTCATCACTAGAGGTCACTAAATCCGACACACAAATGTACTTGCATACATAAATTTACCTTTGTATAATTTTCTGTCCCTGCAGATGGTGTCTAAGCTGCCCATAATGAAGTCTATCTGTAACCTCCACATCGACAAACTGGAGTTTTTCCGTTTGGTCCACCCTGAGACCGCCTACAGTTTCCCACCACTGTACCGGGAAGTGTTTGGCAGCGAGATGTCTCTGCCGGACTCCACCGACAGCTAGACAGACAGAGAGCCAGACAGACAAACAAACAAGAGAGATGGAGAGAGTGTATTAAGAGGTAGGGAAGCAAAAAGGAGAGACAGAGTAGGATAGAGATGTTGAAGCTCAACAACCAGCAGTTTAAGAGACAATCCAGGACTTTAAATACGTCTCCCATGATCCCAAAGTAGTCCTCCACTTTCCCAGCAGGCAAAAGCACCTTACACTACAGACCGCACATGCTCATGGTCCTCTGCATATTGTAGCATTAACAACAAGCTGATAACGGGCATCGTAATATTAACACAGCAGCCCACTAAAGCACGAGACGTCTCCAAGCTCTAACACCTTGCTGAACATCAGATCCACTGCGGATCACCCAAACCAGTTATGAATGTACCTCATCGATAAAGCACCAGTGCACAAACCAGAACCTAACAGTGAATGTACAACCCTGCTCTACACATAGTATTACAATGAAGTCGTGCTGATCAACAGGTCTCACTATTAATACAGCTCGCGGTCAATATTTCTCTCTATATTAAGACATCTCAGTATGATACGTAATCATACAGACAATATCTTTGTACTGACCATCACTTAGGGACCAAGATCATGAGTCATTTTCTCTCATATATAAAAGGTAACACGCAGGTCCGACATGACTCACGGCTCATAAGCTGACCTGAACCAGTTTCACACACATTTATTAGACAGTGTTCGGTGCTGCCTCTTTGTAGGCTCTTGTAATGCAATGAGAAACCTCAGTCCCACACACCCCTTTCCTTGTAAATGCCACTTAGAGACAGGACAAGATGAAATTATCTTTAATTTATATACACATTTATAAACAAATATTTTAAATAAGAATGTAAATAGATAACTATATATATAAGTATATGGAGAGAGAGTTAGAATGTGTGAGAGAAAGGGAGAGAAGACTGGATAGTAAGATGTAGAGAGGGAGGAGAAAAAGAAAAGATGGATACCGCGATGAAAATTTTGGACTCAGATCCTTTTCTGGACTATTTCCTCTCTTGACAGTTCTCTCAGGTTTCCGTGGCAACAGCCCCAAACTGACCCAGCTGCTGGGTTAGGCGCGGTCATCACGCAAGCGACGGGGTGGACACTTGTTGCCGACGCGACACAGCAGGGGAGGCAGTGTACTCGAACAAAAGGCGAAATGACTTTTTTTTTTTTTTTTTTTTTGCCTTTTCGTCCCGCATTTAAACTGAAAGCTTTCAGACTGCACTGTTGCTGCCTTCCCCCCGCCGCCCCCCTCTGCCCTGCGCAAAGAGACAAGAGGACACTAAGGAAAAGACAAAGCAAGGCAAAAGATGACTTCATGAACTGTATAATAACAAGGGGACACACAGGGTCTCCCCACCTGTTTCTAACCAGCAGTCAGTACAGTAGTTGTGGTTATAATAATTGTCTTTCACTCATGATGTTTCAGTTGGCCGGAACGACGATGATCCATGATATGTATCATAAACCCTCCTCGCTGGTTGGAGCAACTGTATTATTTTGTACATTTACTGTTCCTCTCTCCTTTAGTCCCAAACCCAACACTTGTCCGAACACCAAGCACTTATACTTATCCTCTTTCTCACTGGACACTAGTCTAAGGCCAGACAGAGCTACCAGCTGCCCCCTGAGTTGGGCCTCGATGCCAGTAAGACTTAATAGTATTCAGTCAATCTGTTCTTTTATTTTTTTGTTTTTTACTTCCATATCTATCACACAAGTTAACCCGTAACTGTTTACATTGTTTGTGTACATAAATAACACGCTTTCTGAAGGTTGAGATGACGATGACGATGATAAATGTCTTACTTGGGGAGCTGTGAAGTTTTTCGAGCAGAGTCTGAGGACCTGCCGCTCAGGGAGCTAGCTGTGATCTCTTGTCCCTTTATTACCAGTGTCGTCTTTTTAGCCTTGTGCTCCTCACACCTTTGCACCTAAGATGATGAGACCCATAACCATAATCACTGTGGACGTAAGTTCTATTTTTGTGAATGTTACTCACAAAGTGTCAAAGCCCTTCCCGTTTGTCCTAATATTGTAACATTAAATTTATGAGACATAGGAATTAAAAGAAAAAAAATAAATAAATCAGTTAGAGTTAATGATGAATTTCATTATTGGGGTTTAATGTTTCTTTTGCTGTGATTTTCATTTATTTGTCAGTCTTTTATCCACCTTTTTCTTTATGTGTCTCCACTTTTGTCTTGTAAAGTCAGTGATCTTTTTTTTTAAATTCAAGAAAGATTAGGAAAAGTACAAACAAAAAAGAATAGTTTGTCTCCCTTCTCTTTCCCTGTATGACAAAATGTACAAGAGGTATATTACTAGTCCAAGAGTAACTGAGTCACACAGCGCGATATATATTGTTGTCCAATGGGATACATTATATGTGGTTTTAAGAATGTAATAAATGGTTTCTTTTTCTTTTGAAATGTTTTGTTGAGTCTTACTTGAACTTGGAGTTGGCTTTCATGGAGTAGAGGCATAAAGCAGCATGAAATGGAAATACTCAAGTAAAGCACAAGTACCTCAAAATTATACTTAAGTATAGTACTTGAGTACTTAGTTACATCCCATCACTATTAGTGAATTGACAATATATTAATTGGAAACAATTTTACTAAATAATAAATCATTAAGTCACTTAAAAAATCTAACCATTGTCTGGTTGCAGCTTCTCCGATATGAGGATTTTCTCTGTTATGTAGCTGATCAAAAATTAAATATCTCTGTCTGTGAAGCTGAAACAATGTGCAAAAAGTCTCAACCAAAGATCTACTTAAAAGCTTTTTTGGGGGGGGGGCTTTCAACCACCTCTCAAAGTCTTCCTCAGGAGAAGGATTTTGCTAAGACTGAGAACCTTGAGTAAAGATGTCACCTTTGGCATAAGAGAATTGGGATGGGCCTTTCTTAAAACTATTTTCTGACATTTCTTGAACCAAATTATCAATCATTTTAAAAGAAAATAATAAGAAAGCTCACTGATGAACTCAAGCGGTGTTGGGGGGACAGTTGAACCCCTGCTGCCTCTGTGTTTGAAAAAAATGCAATTTTAGATGCCCCTGTGGCAGATAAAACAAGATTACATGCCCTCATATGGCCCAATGTGGAAGACATAGGGATAAAGTGACCTATGGGATGCCCTTTGTGGATAAAATGTGATTTAGTGCCTCTCAGTTGAGAAAATGTGACGAAGGGCCCTCTATTGTGCCCTTCAACTGGAGAAAATGTGATGCAGTGCCACATAAACTTTCTTACATGCCAGAAAATGAGTCGGCCTCTACATGCCTGTAAATGGTTAAATAGTTAATAGTTCAGTTTTAATCTGAACCAGCGATTCAAACTGTTAAACCATAAATGCATCACAATTTTTAGCATGCTGGTGGCTAACCACATGCAGCTGCTGCCCTTTTTATTTATTTTTTTTATCTTTATTTATTTTTTATTTTGTTGTATCCATACGTGAACTTAAAAAACAGTTATTATAAACAGATAAAAATGTTTTTTAAATAATATTTTGTCATTAGTTTACTACAAGCCAAAAGCAGGCAGCAGCAATACACAATGAAATAAAGTTCAATGAATGTCATGTCAGCTAAAGTCAAACAAAGTCATCAAAGCAATTTATTCATCCTGACATTTTGCTGAGAAAGAGGGATGTCTGGATGCATGATTGTGTGTGTGTGTGTGTGTGTGTGTGTGTGTTTGACCCACTTTATCCAGCAGGATGGAGCCTCCCACATGAAGCTGAGGCCAGGAAATTGTGGTTGCCTAGCAAGTTTCACATTTACGGTGCAAAGTTTGAAGACGTGTTGTCCGGGCTGCTGTCTGTCTGTGCTGTAAACTACAAACTCACAGCAACTATTTTCACACACATTTTCCCTCGTCGAAGCCCTGGTGGTAATACTGACGGTGCAAGATGTCCGTCGCGGGATTTAAGAAGCAATTTTACAAAGCGAGTCAGGTAAACGCGCGACTTTTCTTTTTGTAAATAGCTACATTAGCCGGTTAGCTTAGCTAGCTAAGTTAGCTAACACTGTCGTTACTTTGAAGCGAGTTACGCTAGCTTCAAGCTATCTGGTTAACCGAAACTTTATGGGTAACGTAACTATAAAGTATGCCTTCTTAGTGAAATACCACCAAAGTTTTAGGAAACGTTTTAACGTGTTGAAAAATATGACTAGTTGTGTTGCTATTAAACTAAACAACAACTGTCAAAGTGTTGTGGCTCGCAGGTAACGTCAACACGTAACGTCAAATTAGCGAATGCTAATCTCCAGAGTTAACGTTGTTAGTTAATGCTAACTTAAACAACGATAACGGTAAACTTGGCTACCTGAGCACTTACTTTCCCAAAGGTTAATAAAGTGGTTTAACTTTGTCGTCGGTAGATGAGTTTACAGCCAAGGTGTTGGCTACGTGGACTGGACCTCTGAATGTTCTAAAATTACATTAACGTTAAAGAACAAGATCAACGCTACTTGTCCGAAGTTTTGGCCATTTAAAAAGTAGTTAAGGGATGAGTTTCCTGTTTGATGGACTGTATGTGATAGTTATGCTTCGTTTTGTTCTGTTGTTATTGTAAACACCACTTAGAGTCAACACTTCATACTCTCAAGTGACATGTCGTTCATGTTTGTTATCTTTCTCTCACTGGATTACACAATATCGCAAAACAAATTGGCCAATGTGTTAAGGATATAACATCATTTAAATCACACTACACATGATTGTTGGATGATTCATAAAAAATGCTGTCATCTCTCAGCTGTAAGGATCTGCCAGGCCTATCAACTTATCACTACAGTGAAGTTTCTTATCTGCTAATATTGATCATTGAAATTGAGATAGGTGACATGTATACCACATGAATACTCCAACTGGTTGAAGTGACTAAAGTGAGAAAATAAATTTGTTGTCAGATCAAATATAACAATATATTTGACCAAATACAAAAATATTTTTGGGATGACTATTGGTGCTTTCACAAACTATGAACAGAATAAGATTTTTTTTTGATAAATAATTGATCACTAGTTATGTGGATATAATGACTGAGTGAGTAAAGACAAATAATAGAACATCTGGAACAGTCTTATGAGTTCAGAAAATGACATCAGCTTCCTGTAATGCAGCCTTTAAAACCAGGAACACTGTGGACATATAATGATATAATGATATCCAAAATCTATCATGATATCTAGTCTCATATCACAACACGATATACTATGAATATATTGCTTAGCCCCAGTAGTATCTACTGTATTTGCAACTATACAACAGAAGGTACTAAATATAGCCTGTATATATTTAATGAGTGCTCTTATTGTGGTCTAAATTCACTCCAAACATTAGAGTTGAATGTGATGCTTCTGGGTTGTTGTTTTGTTTTGTTTTTTTTACTAGTGCTGCATTATAAAGTAAAAAAAAAAAAAAAAGATCATATTTCAGTTGATATGAATCATGATTAGTGGAAATGATAATTTTTCCATCACCATTTTTATTTTCACTATAAAACTCTTAAAATCATGATGATGTGATATTTGTTCCAGAGAAACAGATTCTTATATCTGGAGTGCAAGATGTGTGAGCTAGGGCATCTCTGTAGCACTACAGTTCTTCATTATGATGCTGTTTTGTCACACATTTTTCTTTTATAAAACAACTGCAGGCTCTGCGATTTGGATATTGCATTTCAACGTATTGTGATTTTGATAATATTTCAAACTGACAAATGTTCATTAATTCAACCAGTTATTGTCATTTTGCCTTACTTATCAGTTTGAACTGACAAAATATGTATTTAGACAAAAGAGCATGTCTTGATTTTCACATTTGATGTTTAGTTTTGTTGCAACATTAAATTTAATTAAACAGTACCATTAAAAAGTCTTCATCATCTGGAGTCAGTTGTTAATCTCTAACATATAAAGGATCCATAATATCAAGCAGGGATTGAGATTATTTAGTGCTATATAGACTATTAATTACATGCTCTTGTTTTTATCTTTAGTGAGCCTTTTTCCATTTCTGAACATCCCATTTTGGATCATAACATAAAACAATATCTCCATTCAATCCTTTTTAAGCCCACTTGTATAAGTAAAATGACTATTTATTGTATGTTGTATGTTTTTTCTTGCAGTCAATCACTGCAAGCATCCTTCAGTTTAATCTGACTTGTGATTGGCCCACCACCGCGTCTACATGCAGTCTGTGGTGATGAGGTTGAGTGTGGTGTATTTGATAGATTTGGCAGTTCAGCGTGCTGAGAGACCACCAAATTGTTTGCCTTACAAGTTGACACTGACACAAGATGGATCTGGAAGCTTAGAGAAGCAAGTCAAATGTTTAAACAAGTGGAAGTGTCCAAATCAGTCAAATTTTCTGACTGCCAGATCGTGTCCAGACATCCACAGTAGTCTGTGCGTCAGTCAGTCATAGCTTTGCATTTGTTGCTTTCAAAAATCTGGGATTTACTGAGGCAGGTTTGTCTTATGATTTGAAACTTAAAATAGTGCTCATCCATCTGGGAGAGAAATATAACTTGTTGGCTCTTGAGGCAGTTAAAGTTAAACCCGCCACCACAAACATGAAGCTCAGCAAGACATGGCTTGCAAAACTGGTGGCCTGTGTTTTGATGACACCTGTCTTGCTACAGGTCCTTGCTTTGGCCTAACATAGAGTGATATGCGAGTGACGGCTCCTTCCCCAGTGGGTGTGTAATGGAATCCTAGTTATGTGAATACTCTGGCCAAACCAGCTTCTTAAGTAGACATAGATTTAGCCAGTACATTCACAATATATTAATAACAATAAACAGGTTTTATATTCCGTTAAAGTTTTGCAAAACTTAAGCAGTGCGTCTGGATTGCTAATATCACAGTATAATGGTACAGGCCAACTCCCACTGTTAAAGCCTCAACTATTGGGACATACAGTTTAGGTGTAAACATGTAAGTCCTTTATTGAACATCCTCTACTAGTACAGACAAACAAGTGCCATTCAGGCTGTGAAAAGCAAGCATACAGGGTGGAGGAGAGTAGTCAGGTCTGTTCGGTACTTACCAAGCAAGATCTAAATCATACCACCTTGAAATTATACTTGTGTAATAATATAATAATGTGCAAACTGATAATTACAATTATTTCAATCAATATTTAGGTCATGATTCTTTGTCACGATTATTCGTTGATTTGTAGGGACAAAATATTTTTATTGTACCATCACATTTAAAACAGAGCAACCACTGCTTTGTCTTACATGCTGTTTTACAGTGCTGCTAATGTGCAAATGTGTACATCTGGTGCTTGTTCACTGTGCATGTCCTAGAGGGAAAATATTGGTTAAATAAAATTGTATCAATACTTTTTACACAAAATTAAATAAAGGGAGCACTGTTTTCACTTTCATGTGCTACATTCATACGATAACGTGCTGCACAGCATCACTGTTATGGGTGTCTGAGTTGATGCTGACAGAGACAGGGATTCAGCGAGGTAACATGAACAGTGTTACTCTTTGGCCTTAATGCATTCATCATACTGCAGTTTGTTGCTTTGAGATGCAGACATAAGTCTCATGCACTCTTTGCTTATGATTTGTTCTTGCATGGCATTACCCACCCTAAATCCGAAGTATTTTCCAAAAAATGGATGATTCTTTGTTTCAAGGGAGTAGCTCTTCACCTTCTGCTCCAGACACGGTTTCTGCAGGTTTGCAAGTCTTGAAAAGTATAAAATCCAAAAATCAGCCTCAAAATGTCAAAAAAAAGATTGAAAAATGAAGTAAACATTGCTTTTATTAAGTTGCATTAACTATTGTGTTTTTATGGGAAAATGTGTATTGGCCACACTATAACAACTACAAAACAAACCCAATATTGACCCAGTTACCACTAATGTAAACTGCTCTGGTAGATTTTTGCCAGTACAGATGTGAAATAGGCCTCAACTTGCATTCATAATGGTCTTTAAAGATCTTCAAAAGTCCTAAATTTAACTTGTTGAAACCTGCAGAAATCCCGCAGACATGTGATTTTTGTTTTGCCCATCTGCTATCTATTGTCTTCTACTCTGGACTGCAGCTGCAACATCCAGGAAATTTTCCACAGGCTGCCACCACAGGGTAGCTGTCTGTTTTTGATATGCAGCAGAGCACACAATTTAAAGTGTCAGTATCACATATAATCATGTTCATTTGATTTGGGGAGACTGAAATCATGATCAAGATTAGTTGTCCAGCCCCAGCTAATTGCTGACAAAACATATATAGCTGTCATTGTTCACATGGTGTTTGTTATTTTGTACCTGCTGTTTCATTTTAGTCCACATCTTGTTTTTTTTTTTCCTTGTCTTTGATATTGACCAACAAGGCTCAACTAACATGCACTTCTTGTCGAGGCAACACCCCCAGCTCCACCTCTACAACAGCTCTATACCAAATCTAACCTGCTTATGAATCTGTGTCTTTTGAAACCCTTATTTATTTTACTACTTCAGAAAATTCTCAAGTAACAAAAGGAATGAATCATTTAAAGCTAAATGTCTAGCTAAATGAAGTTTTTCGAGCTAGATTACAGACCATACTCTGACTGGGATGGGCAGGTTTATTAGTCATGGGGGACAAAAACTTGCAATGTCAATTATGAAGCCAGATGGTGTGCTGAAAGTGTGTTTGTGTTTGAATTTCACACATCGACTTGCTAAAACTTCGCATCTGGTATCAAAGATTCATTAATTGCGATTAAAATGGTGTCTATTAGACTTCATAATTAGGGAACATGTGGGGCTGAGTTGTAGTCCATGAACCAGTTGGCAAGTAGTGCTTAGGGCATGTTCAGAGCCACAGAGTGTTGCACACAAAATAACTTTGCCTGGCCTGTATATTATATAAACTAGAGAGATTGATTGATCCATCTGCTCATAGAGTTTTATGTGCAGTGTGGTGCAGACAGCTGCACAGAGTTGAACCAAATGAGAAAACGCACACACACACACACACAATGAGTCTCTGTTTGGCCTGCCAGCCAACTGTGCAGGAGTTTGGAGTTTGTTGCGCTGGATGAGAAATGGAGAATGCATGTGGATGTGAATAAGTGAGCGAGAGCAAGATGAATTTAGCATGTGTGTTTAGTAAAAGCATCCATGGATGTGGCGGCAGTGAAGGAAACTGCAATGTGTGTGCTGACCCGGTGGAAAAAAGGAAAACCCTTGGTATAATTCTTTATGGAACAGAGGCTCTCAGTTGAGAGGAAAGTCCAGGTTTCAGAACTCACTCCCTCATGCAGACAGGAGGAGGTTCCTCCACTAACGGAAAACATGGACATGTCTCGGAATTTGAGAATTGTGTTAACCAGGCCCGGAAAAAAAAAAAAAAAAAACATGGTGGAAGATATTAAATATCCATTAATATCTGGAAGCAGGACTGCGTGGTTTGTGAATGTCTAGGTCAAGCCCATTTGAAAACAAAAGTCCTTTAACAAACCTCTGATCCCTTGTGAGTTCCAGAAATTCTGGTCTGTAGTTGACCTCCTTGTGGAGGAGGAGTGCTGGAAAGAGTACTGAAAATCTGTACTCAAGCACTGTTACATTACTAAAATATTAACTAATTACAGAAAAAACTACTGCTGTTTAAAAAATATAAGTAAAAGTACAGAATTTTCTTCCTAGTATTAGCAATGGAGTATTAGTTACTTTTTAACACTTGGTATTTAATGTATTATCAATAGCAGCATTCAGTGAAAGGGGTTTCTGTTTCTCTAAATCTTCAGGCTTTAAATTACTCCCAGCTCCTGTGCTGCTTTGCTCAGTGGTCACAGTCATCTCTCTGAACCTGTGCCTGCTGCAGGCTGCTTTTTTGGTCTGATGTCACAGTTTTCATTGGTCCGTTTGCAATTGAATAGCCTTATTGGCTACAGTAATGCATATGAAAGGTTTGGATATGAATTCAAATTGTCTCAGTACTCAGTTATAATTTTTGAAAGTAATTAAGTAGTTTATGCAGTGTAATGCATACATAAGTATGAATAAAGATTTGAAAACATACTCATAACAGTACAGAATGTGTTGATTGATTGAACCCTATAGTAATTGTCCATGAGAGACCAGTGAATAATCTGATTGCTTTGTGCCCACAGATGGTGAGTGAGAAGGTTGGAGGTGCAGAGGGAACCAAACTGGATGAAGACTTCAAGGACCTTGAGAGGGTAACTTACATCCATTTTAAAGTCCACCTCCAGCCATCTTTTAAACAGCATGACATGCTCTGCAAAAAGTCATGTTTTTTTTTTCTTTTTGCCCAAAAACTCCATATCACTTTACACCTTGCCTTCATTCATTTCACTCTGCTCTGGTCTTTTCATACCTAAACTACATCCGCGTGACAGAAGATACCCCTGTATTACAGATATACAAAATATATAGCTCTAAAGTGTGTTTTGTAATGCAACAAAATAAACAATTGAGCATAATATGGCACAATAGACGTTTTTCCTTTGTCACACAATAAATGTTGTCATATCCTACAGCTCTAGTTAAATGTTTTCATCACTCACTTAAACCCCCTCAAAGGCAAACAACTTAGCACATACACATGTATCAGTTATTGTCTCTTTCTAACTTGTACCACCAGAGAGCAGATGTTACCAGCAAAGCAGTGGTGGAAGTCATCAACAAAACATCAGAGTACCTCCAGCCCAACCCGGCAACAAGAGCTAAGCTTTCCATGCTCAACACGGTATCCAAAATCCGCGGGCAGGTGAACAGTCCGGGCTACCCGCAGCCTGAAGGCCTCCTAGGAGAGTGCATGACTAAGTACGGACGGGATATGGGCGAGCACACCAACTTTGGTAAGAACAGCGTAGACATTTAGAGGATGAGATATGTATTTGATGGGGCATGTTCGGAGAACATGAAATTAGAGAAGTAGGATATGGTAGAGGGGAGTTTGATGTTTTAACCTTCCTTAGTGTAGTGCTAATAGTCCTCACATTGTCCCACACTCACTAATGTTAGTGTTTTGCATGTGTGTGTATGTGTGCTGCAGGTGGGGCTCTAATAGACATTGGAGAGTCAATGAAGAGACTGGCCGAGGTCAAGGACTCTCTGGATATTGATGTGAAGCAGAACTTTATTGACCCACTGCAGGCAGTCGCTGAGAAGGATATCAAAGACATTCAGGTAGGATCAGAGAGGTAGTATGCTTCTGCACGCACAGGCCGGGCATTGACTAATGAGCCCTGCGGTCTGTGTGTCAGCTGCATTCGTATGTGTGCAGCCCAGATGCTTAACGGTGGAATTACACGCAAATGTTTAAATCACACAAATTTATCAATATACATCATCCGTCTCGCAATCCCGAATCCTTTCACCCCCTCAGCATCACCTGAAGAAGCTGGAGGGCCGTCGTCTGGACTACGATTACAAGAAGAAGCGTCAAGGTAAAATCCCAGATGAAGAGATCAGACAGGCCCTGGAGAAGTTCCACGAGTCCAAAGAGATGTCTGAAAGCTCCATGCACAACCTGCTGGAAACAGATGTGAGTAGCCTGGAGACTAAACTTAAATCACTTTGCGTTGCAGATGGCACATGTAAACCTGCCAGACTTGTTTTGCTAATAAAATGTGTTAATAACAGCTTCAGGTTCTCAGTTTACCTCCATTTGATTGACGTGATGTGTTGGCCCATTTGGAACCAGGAAGAGTGTCAATCTTCAAATTCGATTTTTTTCAAAATATGTTTGTTTTTATCAGAGTAACTTCAGACAGAATTGTATATGCGTAAAAGTTGCATCTGCTATGGTGCAAGTGATACTGTTCTTGTTGTTCTACAAAGTGAAATATAATAAACATTGTTAAATGTAAAGATATTTAACAGTATAATCGGGAAGACAAGCCAAGCATTCCAAAAAATGAACTTTAATGTAAAAATTAACAGATCTGTTTAAATTGTCCAGAAAGTTTATTTTCTAAGAGTACCCAACACACTGATCATCTACAGTTGATTATATGGTATTTGATTTAAAAATCTCAAATTAAGGTCTTAAAAGTCTTAATTAACAACGTCTGGAATTTTGCGAACAAGTTACATGTTATGTTGTTGTTATTTTTCTTGTCATCAGACAAACAGAATCAACAAAAAAAGCCAATACTTTATCAATGTACATCTGCGATGTGTCAGCCTGCTCTGTCTCTCATCCATCCACTTTGTTTTACTTGAGCACAGCGCTATAGCTCAGCTAATAGAAAATCATTACAAACAAGCTAAAACAAAAGCTATTTGAATTTTGTCTCACTGTTTCGTCACAAATCTTAAAATCTGCCAGGTAAACTGAGCTGCTTGCTGAGATAAAGCGGCCTCTCCTCTCCTTATCAGCACTTCCTGTATGTAGTGAAGGAGGAGGACAAAGGACAGGATGAACATGGTGTCTGTGTTCTTCATTATGTCTTCACTCAATATTGTGATGTCATAAATATGATTTACTTTACTGACATTTTAGATTTGTTTCCTACGTTAAATAGAAAACACTTTTCAACTGTAGCTTTCAATGTTTGTTTCCAAACATTACAGAAACAACGTTTAGTGTTTTTGGAAATGATATACATTTTTAAAAGCCATTATTTATTAATGAAAAAGAACCTGTGATGTTTTTAAAGTGGCATTAGAATCCAGAATATCAGTGGGTTAAGCCTGTTCCAGTATAATGATATACTAAATTCAAGTACTTGTTAAATAATTGTTTTTTCGGGCTTAAAATCCATATTGGCTTGGTCTTAAAATGTCTTTAAAAGGCTTATTTAAGTAAATGTCATTTGGAGAACCCTGGAGGAACCCTGACAGAGCAACCAGTCATCTCTCATTTTCTATGTTGAACAATATTTTGAGTGAGACAAAGCATACTGTTACTTCAGATTGTCTTTTATGTCTCAGAATCCATCTTTCGCGCTGTAAGGGAATAAAACCACGCACAAATATTTTGCAAAAGCACACGTTTACAGCTGTAACAGTTTATTTTGACTACTAGTTGATTTAGCAACCTTTATTTTCACTGAATCATCTTGTCAATAAAGGAGGCTAAGTGACGTCAACATGTTCAAAGTCAAAAGACAATATAATCGTCCATAATCGTAAAGTAATAAATAAGTCATCTGATTCAGTCGGTGCCAGCGGAAAAACTGCATCAACTGAATAAGTGGTTTGATAGATGAGTAGAGTTCACAGAAGGCAGAAGCTTTATAATCCTGTTTGGTTTTCTTTGGGGAGCCAAGATGTATCAATACTTAAGTCTTAAAGATTTTGGAGGAGCTCTGAAGAACTCATGGTTGCCAAGATGCTTCCTGTGTGCCAAGATTAAGAGGCAAGCCTTAAAATATTAGTTTTCAGTATAGTGACAGGAGAAATTCGATTAATACATTCTGATACATTTTTTGTGGTTTAATTAAAGTTATTTGTGCCTGAAGCAGATGGAATCAGATTAATTTTATGCCCTTAAAAGTGTGTAAGACAAACTCAAAACAGAAAAACCTTCTGACTCCAGATAAACACCATTAGAGCTTTATGAGACATGGTAGCCAAACAAACTCAAACATGTAGAAATCTTTTTAATGTGCCTTTAGAATACTTGATAATGTATATTCTAGCTGGTATTTCTGTGTCATTGGAAATGCTTTTTGCTTCCTGCTCACAGCCTCTCAGCTAGCAGGCCACATGTAACGTTTTTAAGGACGATACACATTTTTTTCTCCACAGTGACTTGCAGTAGCGTGAGCTTGTCAAACCTGTTTTGTTTGCTATCTATAGTTTTCATGCCTGCTATTGTGAGATCTTTCAGATGTGTTTGAGTGAAGTGACAAAACGTACTGACGTTACGATGAGAGACAGACATGCAAACATTAACCAGTAAAGGGTGCTCTGACGGGGCACTGCTGTTTCTGTGTTTTGTCTCATTCTAAAATAGTTCTCGTGTGCATGTTCGTGTAGGTGGAGCAGGTGAGTCAGCTGTCTTCTTTTGTGGAGTCTCTGCTGCAATACCACAGACAGGCCTCGCAGGTCCTGGAGGAGCTTTCTGATAAACTGAGAGAAAGGTCAGTGACGTGGCTATTTGTGGAAGATGGCATGCCTTTTGTATGTTGAGGCTGCGTCCTCTGGCTCGTGACAAGGGATGACTCAGCAGCACCATATTTTCTTTGACCCATGTGATTGCATGCAATGAATGTCAGCTACCAGCTGATGCTCAGCACAGGTCACTTATTTTAACTAAACAAAATAGATTTACTTAATTATCTTTGAGTTTATAAGCACAGATGATTCTAATATAATCTGTTTTTTGCTCTGATACACAAGTTACTCTATCAGATGATAGATATTCTCACTTGCCATTTTTTTAAAGAAATGTTGTCATGACATTCATCAAACACATTTCCATAAAGATAATTTGTTTGTCTGAAATGCCCAAGTTTGACAAATTTAACAAACACATGGGAAAATAACAAAAACAGTGAAACCTATGTACAGCTAGGGAGCGATCTTTTCCTTGCCATACAGTAAAAGCATAGAAATGTAAAAAGTAAGTCTGGTCTACAGGGTGTTAAACTATTTTTTTCCAGTGTGACACAAGTAATTTACATTTTATGGTTAACTTATGCTGTTACCTTCTCCATTTTGTAAATATCCCTTGTAATGTGTAACTGTTTTCCATATAGTTGCTTGTGTTTGCGTTACTGCAGCTCAGAGAGGTGACGCTCTCTCTTCTGATTGTGTGCAGGGTGAATGATGCTCAGTCTCGTCCGAGGCGCGAATACACGCCCAAACCCAGACCAGTCTTTGACTTTGGAGAGGTAGAGAACTCAAACGGAGGATATTCACCAGCTGCATCGAGCCCTCCAGCTTACTCTCCTGGTAAACTTTTTTTGTATTTTGTGAGAACTGTGCAAGCGTGCTTGGATGTCTGTGAATGTGTCCGAGGCCTGCTCCCGAGAGGGCGTGTGTGCGAGTCAATCTCATTCTCAAGACTGATGTGTTTTTCCCTCTGTGACGTTAACCAGCCCCAGCACAATATCCAGTTCCATCCTTCAAAAGATCCTCCACCAAGAGCAAACCCTGTGAGTGAGACAGACAAAGATAACGTGCCACTTACATGGAACTAGAAAGTTTCACTACTTTCACTCACTCTGTTGCACGCCTGTGCAGCAGAGAGGTGTATGCATGTCCGTGTGATGGTAAAGTATTTGACTAACATTGTTGAATGGTGTTTTGTTGGGTCCACTGTGTCCAGTCTGTCAGGATCCCAGAACAAGACGGGGCCTGTCAGAGTGTGAATATTACTCTGTCTGACCAAGGCTGCAGATACATAGAATTGTCAGCAAACTGTGTTCTGTCTTTTAAAGGGATAGTTTGGATTGTTTGAAGTGGCATTGTGTGAGGTACTTAGTGATAGTCAGTATATTAGCTACAGCAGGTCGGCACGCCCCCGATTTGGAGAAGCAGAGAGGAGCACCAGCATGAATGCAGAGGAATGAGCAAAAGGTATTTTAGCCACTTAAAGGAGGTCCACTTAAAAAAAAACAGTTTAAGTGTATGCTACATTTAAAATATTTTCAGCTCTTTACTTTGCCATCAGAGCCCTTTTGCTGTGGTTATATAAGCTAAATCCCTGTCTCCTAATCAACCAAACTCCATGGGCGAAATCAATAATTTTACTTTGCAGAACACAAGAGTCGCTGGTCTACTGCTACCTCAGTCTGTTTGTTTGTTTGTGTTATTGAGTGACTTTGTTATTTTGGATTCAACATAGTTGCACAATTACATAAACAAATTCATAGATAGAGGCAGCGGCAGATCAGAAACACTTTTCTTCTCCAAGGTAGAATTACTGATTTCACCTGTGGAATTTGGTTGGTTTGAAGAAAGCAAGATTTGGCTTATAGAAGGTCAGTTTCCTGTCAGAAAAAGTGGTTTAACAACAAGGTGAAGTGGTGAAACTATTCCAAATATAATGTACACTTATATTTATTTATTTATTTATTTAGGCAGACCGGCATCCACTGTTGGTAATACATTGACTCTGGATAAGTACCTCATACAACCGTACACCAAACAATCCAAACTAACCCTTTAAGTGATCAGTAACTGTGGTATTTTTAATTTAAAGTTGTAAAACAAATCTAAAATAAAAAAACAAAAAAACAAAAAGGAGTTTAGTGGCAGTTCTGGTATTGATGGGTTGTATGTATCTGACAGCCTGTAGAGTTCTCTGACTGATGAAGCTTCTGAACCTCAAGAAAAATCACTGTGTGCCACATGGGTCATTTTACAGATGTAGTCAGAGAGTGAATCTAAGGATATTCTCCTCTTCATTCAAAAACAAGAGAAAGTAAGTGTGCTGAGTCTTAGGACCCAAAGCGTGAATATGGTCATTACAGTTGAAATGAAATATCTTTGTCACATAACTAGTGAGGGTAGATTGATTTTGATCTTGAGCTTCAGAAGGATCCTCCCTTACCACACTGATGACTAATTCAAAAACATGTCCTGTTTTATTGACTTTCCTTTTATGGTTTATTCCAGAGTCCTATTGGAGAACATCCGGGTGACACACTCGCTCTAATGAAATCCTTTTAAAGGAGAACGTACTAATCTTGTTGAAGGGAAACTGTCAAATGCTCTTTTCACAAAATGACTGTATTTGTTCTTTCTCCCCCTCCTCCATCTCTCTACGACTACTTTTGTGTCTCTTTGTGCAGCTGAGCCCTGCTGTAAAGCCTTGTATGACTTTGAGCCAGAGAACGACGGCGAGCTGGGCTTCCACGAGGGCGACATCATCACCTTGGTCAGTCGAATCGATGAGAACTGGTACGAGGGGAGCCTTCACGGCAGATCGGGATACTTCCCCAACAATTATGTTGAAGTGGTGGTGCCTCTGTCACACTGAAAACAGCCAGGCAGGAGGCGGGCAGCAGGATGGCGAGGGTGAAAAGGGGGGGAATGATGGAAGATTATACGCTCATTAACCAAAAGATATCTTTTCTTTATCGTAATTAAAGGGTAAACATCTCAAGACAGGGACCTAATTTTTGTATCTAGGAGTTATTTGAGTAAAAAGCTTTTTTATATTCTGTCAGTTTATGTCAAGATTTAATGGATTTAAAAAAAAAAGAGTAAGGACAGTGGGAAGTTCAGTGAAAAAAAAAGGGGTGCATTTACAATATCTGGAGTCCTTACATTCATTCTCTATGCACCTGCGCACTTTGTACACTACACCTCCATCACCGGGACTGATGAAGAAAAGACAAAGAGAGAGTGACATCTGTCATGACATGTCCAGCAGTATCCTCAAACACTAAGAGGTGCAACTACTTTATTCTGATAATCTGAACCTATTTTATATTCACAAGAGGACATCTTGAACGGTGTGTCGTTCACATTGGTACTGCACACATGCATGTTAACGCATGTTTTCTTCCAAGTGCTGTTTTCTACACTCCCAGTTTTCACTCCTGTGCCTTCAGGCTTTAGTACTGTTGTCTTCATGGACTAGTTAAGAGTCAACATGGAGGACTGTCTGCCTGTTGTCGACGTTTGAAACTATCCTCCACTGCCACCTGGTGGTACCAGAGCTCATTCTTAGGTAGTGGTTTGAGCAGTTCTGTCATGTTGCCTCCATTATCTCTTTACTAAATCACTGTCGGGTGGCTCGTCTTATGTTTTTGTGTGGACAAACTGTGAGGCAGTTTTAAGAACATTAACAAAATTCATTTGAGACAGAAATACTTGATTCCTAAAGAGCTGGGGTGCTTAGTTTTGTAGCATTCATCACACTAATTGTTGACCAAGCTGTCAATTATTTAATTTACCTACAAACTTTCTCACTATACTCAACTCTCTTCTTGTAGAGCTGATGCCAAAGAAAGGTTGCACAAATTCCTCAACTGGGTCGGTTTGTCATTAAAGGGATAGTTTGGATTATTTCGTTTATAGTTTGTCTAAGTTATTGTTTAACGTTGGTGACAGTTTGGATTAATCAAAGTCACATAATAACACAAACAAATTAACAGATTGAGGCAGCGGTAGACTAGAAACTCCTGTGCTCTACAACATAAAATTACTGATTTTGCTATAAAGTTTAGTTTGTTTGGATAGAGTGATATTTGGCTTATGTAATTACGGTTTCCCTTCAGAAAAGGCTGTCTGACATTGAGGTGAAACGATGAAAATATTCTAAATATATAGGTGGACTTTTTTAAGAGACTTAGAGACTTTGTCCACAGTAGTACATTGCTTAACTTCCATGCTGGCGCCCCTCTCTGCATCTCCAAACTGGGGGTGTGCCAACCAGCATCTATTACAGGTAACACACTGATTATCAATAAGTACCTCATACAACCTGACATCAAATAATCTGAACGATCCCTTTAACCAAATCCCCATTGGCTTATGTTTTAGTGTAAATAAACTGTGAGGCAGTTATATTAACATTAGCTAAGTTTATTAGAGACAAAAGAGTTGTTTAATAATTGATTTCTAAAAAGCTGGCGGGCGTCCATAAGCATGCTTATTTTTATAACCTTTATTACACTAATTGTGACCGAGTTGTCAGTGATTTAATTTACCTACAGCTCTTTCTACACTACATACTAATGCCAAAGAAAGGTTGCACAAATTCCCAAATCTGACGAGGGTGCTGTTTGTCATTGAAAGGAAAAGCATCTCTCACAGCCTGACGCGCACAAAGCTGCTAAATTAAGTATTTGCGATGACTGTATGCAAACATCTTGCTTAAAAGAAGAAATGCAGACATTTGTTTCCATCACAGTGTAACCTACAACAATACAACAAACACCATCTTACCCCCACTACAAATATTTTGCAGCATCACTCCAAAGCCATAAGCATACATCCTTGAGTTCTATTTTCTCAGGCTCTATTGATACTGCTGGCAGTGTCACTCACATTTTGTGGGCTTCTTCTTCTTCTTTTTTTTTTTTTTTTTTTTCTACCAACTGTTTGTCAATGAATTTTCAGTCTGTGATTTGTTTTGCTGGGATAAGCTTGGCTTTAGTACTCTAACCTGTAATTCGGAGCATGGAAATTAATCTGATGTGTGATAGGGTGTGTTTGTACCTGGCTCAGTTTTCAGGCTTGAAACTGTGCACCAGACCTGACAGAAAATGCTATCTCCAAACTATTGTGTACAGAATTTAGTAATAATGAGGAAGGGCCTGCGCACAATAGCCGGTTTCAGTTTCAATTAAGCCTATTACGAGCTGACTGTGAACTGTGAGGGTTTGTGCTGTTCACTAAAATGCCAACTTTCTCCTCTTGTCATGATCCCCTTGTTAGACCGCCCCCCACCCCACTCATCCCTCCCATCGCTGTTTAAACTGGGAGCGGAACAGACAGGTCTTTTCAGCGGGGAAGGGCGCACAGCAGTGGATTATGCCCCCGCCCTCCCCCTACTGGTCTTTATTCACCACCTGCCCCTGTACCCCTACCCCCTTCTTTCTCATTATCTGCCCCATCCCAATCCCATGGTGCCTCTGGAGCTCAGTCTCCCGGTCCATCCCCTGGAATAATCTCCTCATTGTTACCGTAGTATGTGCCTCTTAAATGTTATGTTTGCATGTGTCCTATGTTATTCATGTTATGTATAAGGGCCAGGGGCTTGGGCTGTGCTGAGTGATAACTGTGTGGTTCAGGTGTGCGTTTACACGCCTCATTACACTAAATCAAAAGCTCGGAGTTTGAGAGGGGAGAGGAGGGTCAGGAGTTCAGGTTGAGCTATTATGCAGCTTGTGTAATATTGATGATGAATAATGTCGCGGAACAAAGAGAGCTGAGATCAATTTTATTTTTTGCTTTTCGCTGCTGTCACAGCTGAAATAGTTGTCTAAATGCTGTGTGGCTGACATTGATTGCAACACTACATTCTGTGATGACTCCTATTGCACCCGTACCTATGAGTGCCTCAACTAGAGCTGCAACCATTAATCGATTAGTTGGCAACTGTTAAGTTAATTGCCAGCTGTTTTGATAATCAGTTAATTTTTTGAAGAAATTCTGTGATTTCAGCTCCTCAGATGTGACCGTTGTCTGGTTTCTTTAGCTCTCTGAGACAGTAAACTGAAAGTCTCTGGGTTGTGGGAAAAAAAAAAACAAGACATTTGAGGACGTTACTCTGGGCTTTTTTGACATTTTAAGGACCAAACAAGTAATTGATTAATCAAGAAAACGATAGATTAATCAGTAATGACAATAATCCTTAGTTGCAGCCCTCGTCTAAACTTTGCAATATTGATGAATGAAGTATTATCAGACTTAAAAGCTTTATTTTATTATGTTAATGGAATTTTCCGTGTTAAAATGTAACCGCTTTGCATGTGTCTTCCATTACAGCTTCTGTGTCTTGAACACAATGCCTTATTTTTATAACTGTGACACTGTGGGGAGGCTAAAAGTGGGATTATCCTGGATTATCTTTAGGATATATGGATTACCTCTATATTAAGTGTAATCTTCTGTGTATTGTATATTTTTGTTACTATGTAAAGGGGAATGAATGCTGTTTGTTCGCTTCTTTAAATAAATATTAAGTAATTAGATTTGAATCCCAGCGTGTCTTCATAGATAATTACAGCATTACAACTGAATTGGTCGTTTTGATACAATTTAATAAGGTATATGAACTAGGGATGTAAAAATATACAATATCAATACTGTACCAGACTGACGATATGTATTGTAATATTGTATTGGTAGTTATTTCATTTTATTATTTTTGTTATTTTATTAAAAGGACTGCTAGTGACTGGTGCATTGTTTTAGTTTTGCAGTTGTACATACATAATTAAAACATTAATTTCCAAAGACAGTTCACGCCAGTTATTTGCACTCCACTCATTTTTATTTTATTTTTGTCAAAGAAGGAAAGCAGAAGCAGTTTAAGTTAAAAATAAACAAATTTTATACGGAAAAAGAAAATGCTGTTCACATTAGATTTATTATTTTTATTTGGTATCGCAATAAATATTGTAGCATGGACTTTTTAGTGTGGTATTTTCACCCCTTTGGTTTTTTGTATTGTTACGTCCCTAATGCAGAACTGTATTGTCTTTGTCTGACATGTTTTATCCCACTAACTACAAATAAGAACATCCAACTCTTACTGGCAGCCGTTGGTTTTACCTCACATAGATCAATATACTAATGAAACTCAAGTCGTCATTTTTCTTTGTTTTTTTAGTATCGCGATAAATATAGTATTGTGAATTTTTTTTGTGATATTATGATATCGTGAATTTTTGGTGTTATTACTTAGTAAATAACTGTACTGTCGTTGTTTGTCATGTTTTAACCCATTAACTAATGGCCATAATATCCTACTTTTACAGGCAGCCATTGTTTTTGTCTCACATTTATCAATATACTTATGATATTCATTTTTTCTTTTTCAATATCACGATAAATATCGTATTATGGACTTTTATCAGTATCATTATAATCCTAATATACACTGATGGAGAAAATATCATAGAGATGCAGGTTTATTTTTTTGCTCTTGATTCTTACTGACATTTTGACAGTTGCTCCTCTTTGCTAAATAAACATCCTTATAATTTAGACATTTATCCCCCAACCATCCGGTTTAAATCTGCACATCCACCCGTCTGCATGATCCCCAGACACGGCAGGCTGTAGCAGCCAGCTGTTGGATTATTGCCACAGCACTATCTCATCGGGGAAGGCGTGTCACTCCCCGAATTACTCAGCGCCCCCTTTGTCCTCGCTCGGTGCCCAGCCAGCGACACTCATGGCGGCTGCACCCGTCAGGCAGCGCTCCGGGCCGGGGGGACCCCGGGCGCAGCTCCCGCCCTGCTACTACGAAGGATACCTGGAGAAGCGAGGACCGAAAGAAAAGGTAGGCGCACACCCGGTGCAGATGGAGTGCCATGTTGTTTCTGATGCATGCCGCGGATGGCGGTGGTCAGTCTGCGTGTCAGTGCACCGCACACCGGCTTGGTCTCCCATTCCCAGAAAGCTGTCAACTTCCTTATTGTGTTAGAATGGGCGAGGCGACACTGTGCACATTATTTCACGGGTGTGTTGCGCTGTTGAAGTCTGCTTTAGCCACAATCTGACAGGACAAGCATGCAACAATTTATGAACGAATCACGACGTATGAATCGCGGAGATCGGATTGCTGTCAAAACACTGTCATCTAAATCACATCACGGGAAGGATTTGCGGCTGTATATCCCTTATCTCTTCAACTAGACATCCGTGTCACATGCAGAATATCTGCCAAGCGTTTTCATCTCACAGACATCAATGCTGACTCAGAAATATTCTCCTCTGTTGACATATTTGCTCTGACAGCCTGATCCCTGAAGTGCACATCCAATATTTCAAATACCAACTGGCTTTCAGTGAAATTCACAATATCCTCAGTTATTATTTTGCATATTTTTTTAAAATTTACCTTCAAAAATACAAACAGCGCAAGATCTCAGACTTATATGCATTTAAAATGTTTATTTCTCAAATTCTGTTCACAAATTTGTTAAAAATGTTTGTGAGCACTTCTCCTCTGCTAAAATAATCCGTCCACCTGACAGATGTGGCATCTAGAGATGCTGACAAACCGCAGGATTATTGCACATGTGTGCCTTTGACTGGTCACAATAAAAATGAAAAACTATTATATAAAAAAACTGAACTAAGGCTATTTCACAGATGGCTACAGATGGTCAAGTAAAGACTTGACCACTTTATCTTATCTTATTTTAACCCTAACCAACCAAACCAACAAGGGCAATGAGCACTGGCCAATCAGAGGTCATGACTTTGCCCTCCTTGGGGAAAAAAATGGTTATCTGTAGCCTTGGAAAAAAAAAAAAAACATTTATTAGGCACTGAACTATGACTATTTCACATAAAGCTACAGATACAGACTTTTTTTCGCAGGAGGGCAAAGCCATGAGCTGTCCTACTCTGCCTCTGATTGGCCTGTGCTCGTTGGATTTGTTGGTTGGGTTGGTTAGGTTTAGTTAAGATGGGTCATGACTTTGCCCTCCTGGGGAAAAAAATGTTATCTGTAGGCTGCAGTGAAATAGCCATAGTTCAGTGCCTAATAAATATCTTTAGAGTGAGCAGCTCAAGGCACACCTGTGCAACAATCATTAAACAGCATCTGTACGTGCCACACCAGTCAGGAGGATGGATCATCTTGGCACGGGAGAATTGCTCATGAACAAAGAGATTTTAACAGATTTTTGAGCAAAATTTGAGACGAATAAACCTTTTGTGTGCACAGGAATGAGTCTTAGATCTTTCACTTCAACATCCAGCTAACCAAAAAATGGGAACAAAAACCAAAGTGTTGCTTTTGTATTTTTGTTAAGTGTACATATATGAGGTGACAAAGAATGGGATACCCTCCCCCCAGGCCCACCCCCCCATCTCATTAGGCTCATTTTAAAGCAATATAGACATGTAATGTGAGCCTGGCTCAGGTGCAGGGTATTGCACTGATCCATGGCCACAGACCGACAGCAGCTGAGGCTCACTCTCTATCCCTCTCTTGGGACAGGAAATGTGGAAGTGATAAAAAAAAAAAAAAAAAAAGGAAATATCCATTACACAGATGTGAGCAGCACAGCAGTGAATCCCCTTGTTTTATATGTGTGTTTATGTCTGTGTGTGACAGGCATCCAGACGACTGTGGACGTGTCTGTGCGGGAATTCTTTGTATTTCTTTAATAATGCCAAGGACGCTCATGTAAGTTCAACACTGTGTACGTTTTGTTTTTTTGTACACCATAGTGTGCTGAAGCATGTTTGTGGGTGGCGGGCCTCCCCAGGGGGGATCCAAACAGTTTCAAGGGAAACTCAGTGCATGGAAGTGAAATAAAGTGACATTAGTTACATCAGTTATCAAAAGTAATATGTATGATTTGATTAAAGAGAGTTCAGAGATACAGTGTTGGGAAATTTTACTGTTTTTCCCAAAGTCTGTGTGCTCATTCAAGACTCCAGTTCAGTTCTTTATTGCCCTGCCTGAAATTTGCCTTGCAGCAAAACCAGTGTTCAGGGACTTTTTCTGTACCAGCACCGTGTGAAAGTTAATTAAAAAACATCCTATTGTGTGTACTTTTTTCCACCCTTTTTGCTGTGGTATCGAGTATTAGGGCTGCACAATTATTCGCTATATTATCAAAATTGCAATATGGCCAAGTGCAATATCCAAAATGCAAAACCCAGCCAAACCAAGGTGTGAAAAAAGAGCATTAAGCATAAAGAAGTACTGTAGTGCTGCATAGATGCCCCGGCCTAAAAATCTTCTTTAAATGAAAGAAAACCTGTTTGTTTGGTACCTGACCCCATCAAATATCACACCATCATGATTTCAAGGGTTTTCCTTTCAGTATTGTCCCACTAATCTTATTGCATAACATAACCATAATTTCAGTAAAAAAAAAATCGCAATATGTCTTTTTACCACATCATGCAGCCCAATTGAGTGTCTTATTTTAATACTTGAATCATCTTGAAGTTTGAAATTCTGGTATGGTGACAACTCTGGTCTGAGGCCCACAGTCTCCGACTTTGAAAACCCCTGTGTTACAGTATGTGGAGAAGCTGGACCTCGGCGGGTTTGTGTCCTTAAAGGACGACTGCAGCCGGGACAGAAACCTGGAGGCAGCCAGGCTCATCCTGCGCATGAAGGATGGAGAGACCAAACTCACAGTAATGCCACTCAACACACACACACACACACACACACACACACAATGTTAAAAATAACACTTTTTGCTTGTTGTTAAAGTGCTGTTGTCTTTTCCAGGCTCCTAACTTGGAATCGAGGGAGCTGTGGAAGGGTTTCCTCTACTCCGTTATAGATGTAAATATTCATCTTTTGCACACCTGCATCCTTTTATCAATCTGTCTCATTCTTGTGCCGTCTCATAAATCTTCTCCCATCTGTCCCGATCGCAGCTGAATGTCCCGTCCTGCCTCACGTTGCTGCCGGGCCAGCTGCAGATGCTGAAGGAGGTGGTGGACAAAGAGAGGTCCAGGAGGAGAACTCGCACTCCTACACGTGCTCCTCCCTCGCCCCTCTCTGTGCCTTTAGTGGGGGAGATCCCACCGTGAGTTCTCCTAGCCTGACTTTAGCCTGGGTTGCATAACAGGGGCTATTTTTTAAACCAGATTAAATCGTGGTTTAACTTTAAAACTATCTTAAAATTAGGAAAGATTACATTTTAACCTCTCTATTAAATTTGTGTTGCACCAAAACTCAGAACTCCAATTTAAACTGTGATCCAGTATAAACTTTAAACTTAGACTTGAGGAGGTTTAACTTTTAAGAGGGATGCCTTGAGATGGATTGAGCAAAATAATCAAGTTCCTCAAAGAAAGTTAAGAGACAAATTGATTCCAGTTGAGTCTTCTTTATTTCACTGCAGTTGATAATTTGATGAGTAGGTTAACTAAGCTAACTAGTTTTTAGCTAACAAAATAACATTTTTTCTTAAAAATATAACTTTTTTGTTGTTGACTTTTTAGATAGATAGCAAACAATGCACCATTTAGTTCACTATTTAGCTAACTAGCAAACAATTTAATATTTGGTTACCTTTTTTGCTAGCAAACAATGCAATGTTTTATTAAGGAATTCACAACAAAAGTTAATGGGTTTTCCCCCTTTTTTTAGACTTACCTGGTCCCACATGCATTCAAATAAATTTTTTATAAGTTAGTTATAAAGCAAGCCTCTCCATGCGGATTAAACTCTATTTAATTTTAGTTTGCGTCACTAAACTTGGATTTAGTGAACTGAAATACGTTTTTAATTGTGCAGCAGAGCTCTGCTTAGTTTTAACTCTGGATTTACTCATGTTTGCGTGCCGTGCAGGTGTTTTCGCCCTGTGTCCCGAACAGAGGCTGAAGTCCTTTTAGAGCGGCACCCAGATTGCGGCAACATGTTGCTGCGTCCGGGCAGAGACGGCTGCTCGCTGGCTGTCACCACTCGGCAGGACCTCAATGGGTAAAAACGCCTGCTGAACTCCTGCACACCACAGCTGCAAATCTCAGTCAGACGCAGCGTTCACCGCAAATGTTACAAGGTTTCTGTTTCTCCTTTTTGCTCCAGGTCGGTGTTCAGACATTACCGTGTGACGCAGAGGGACCAAGGTGGTTACGTTATTGATGTAGAAAACCCTGTAAGTTCATAATATTTGAAGATCAATTCTTAATATGTTTGATTACCTCATATATTAACAGCTTTAATGTTGATCAAGATTGTGTTATTACAGAGGAAACTTCCGATTTGGGATGCATCCATCCTACTTTTTCTCAGTACAGATCCCGCTACTTTAATCCATGATATCTGCTGATAACATGTGCTGATCCAATACCGGGGATACCAGTAGATTTAGTATCTGTATACTAGAGCTGCACTAATTCACATTTTTTTTTGACACGCAACACACAACAGATTTGTTCAGTGAGGAATCAACCATTTGATGCTGCAAATCTCCAAACAGCTCTCTGTCTTGTTTGCTGTCAGATAAAAGCACAGTTTCATGAGTGACAACTTGTCAGATTTAAACATAGCTGTATCTGTATAGACTGTGGGACCAATGCACTAAAGTCCCAAGTCAAGTCCCAAGTCCTAAACAAGTCATAATGTGCTCTTCATCAAATGTAATGCCATTTTAACAACAGAGCCTTGACATGACGTTCTTAGTGAAACTTCAAATGTAGAACAAAGTTAGAAATTGTTGCATCTGCATCTGTAATTTTCAACCCACATGATTTCATACTTTCATCTTTTGTTGGTGAACTAAATTATCTTTGCATCATTTTTTTCCAACTGGAGCTCAGAGCTTAATGGTTCTCTCCCACAACTTGATTGTTGGATTGGTTCAAACAAAGTGTTGACTCTCTGAGAATGAACGTCACCGTTAGTTGATTCAGCAAACGACAGTTTATATGTGGAGTCACCTTTTTTTATGTGGAAGTATCAAGTATTTTCAAGTCAAAAGGCTCAGGTCCAAGTGAAGTCACAAGTCATTAGTGTTAAAGTCCAAGTCTTTTTTGATTTTGACAAAGTCATCAAATTCGTGACTCAAATCTGACTCGAGTCCACACCTTTTTCAGGATTTGTTCGGACACGACAACAGCTCAGCACACAGAGGGTTTTGTAATGGTTCGAGATGACACAGTGAATGTCTCAGGCTCAGTGTGAACACCATTAACAAACCAGCAGTGTTGGGCACATATTAGAGCAGGTTTCCTCTTCTTCCAGATCCCCTGTGCTGACCTTCACGAGGTCATCGACGCTCTGGTAGAGAAGACAGCAGGAACTCTGCAGCCGTTCCTCCTGGAGGAGCCTTACGAAGAGAACATCAGTGAGGCGACCACGCAGCACACACGTATTATCAGCATTCTTGTATTTTGTCTATCCATGCATTTTCTTCAATTCTCTTTCTGTCATCAGCATACGTTTCTGCCAATGATGAGAATGGCGAGAGGATCCTCCACACTGCCCCTTCCAGCCCCCTGCCAAAGGCTCCCGCCCTGCCTCCAAAACAAGGTTGGTCTTAACCTCACTGACAAACCACATGCAGACAGTGTCAGGCACACGGTGTTAATGATCACTGCTTTCACTCTGGCGCAGACCGTTGGCCCAGCAGCCCCCTGTCCAGGTCTCCCGCCCCCGACCGGCGTATCCTGACCTCACCAGTGCCGGCCTCACCCACCAACCCGATGAGACGACTCATCCTCTCCCCTTCACCTCTCTCACAGAGTGAGTAGACCATGCAGATCTCGCCTGCTGCAGTCGATCATGAGTTATTACCACTTCTGTGTCAACTCAGTGGGTCCATCCTAATAAACACTTGCTGTATTTATGAATAGTTAGCACCTACTTGTTTGACATGAGCTGCATTTCTGCCCAAAGTACCCCAAACTTTTAGTCCTAAGAATTCATTTTCAAGGAACTGAAAAGTTCATTAAGTCTGCTGTTGTCTGTGTTTCCACTGCGGTCAAAAGATGCCATATAAAGTAACGGTCAGGCACTGACCTCGGCATGACAGCTCAATGAAGATGGGAATCCATCATCAGCCCATCTATCATATGCTTTTTTTTTTCCTTTTTTACTTCGTGTTGAGGTGTGAAACATAAGTTGCAAAACAACTGTTTTGTGGCTGCAGATGTTTAAAAAGTGTGGCTGAAATAAAAGGCTATATTTCCATTAATTTTGACAGTGCCTGAGTTTATCAGAGCTCACAGGGACACTCTTGATTAATAGGGACATCAATTTACTTCCGCAAATACAAATACTGTACATCGTGCACTCGAGCTCAGATGATTTGTTGGAACAGCATTAAAAAAGACACATTTGGGAGAGAGGAGGAATGCAATTAATAAACCAATTAAATCAAGTTATGTAGAAACATATACCGTACTTAAGAGACATAAGTGGTTTATGTCTGATAGAACATTAAAGAACAGACCATATTTCTTAAAATGTCTGATAAAGGATATATTATATAATACTAGCAAACCTGCGCCCCTTACATTTTTTCAAGGACGCGCCTTTCCGGTCACAATGCTCTCCTCCAATTTTCCTCAGTAGTAGTACATCATGTCACCGTTCCAGTATGAATGGCCGCCCTAAAGACTGTGGATTGGTTCAGCAATGGCGAACTGGTTTCCGGCAAGTGAACGTACACTTAAGTGCTCAAGTAAGTGTAGGTATTCAAAACAGACCTGGTTTGTTTCTTCTGTGTTTCCACAGCACTCAACGAGGAGCTCAAAATGAAGCTGGAGAAGAGGCGAGCCAGTCAGGAGTGACTTCCTCATAAAGGAACGACCTCCTGTCACAGCATACTCAATCTTCAGTGCCAAACCCCTTCTCACCGCAGCTATGTACTCATCCTGTGCCTTCTAGGTGGAAGACAAGGGACTACAAATGCCGCCACTTTCTTGTAGGGAGACACACAATTCTCCGAGTTTCATTCTTGTAGTCTTTGCTACGTGGGTGTTGGATGTTTAAATTGACTCTGATTAGACTGATAAACACTGGATTAGGTTCATAAAACCTCATATGAAATGCTGCCTGCCTTTGTCTACATGCATTAATCTGTTTACAAACCAAGTCTGAGCAAAAAAAAAAAACCCACAACAACAGTGAATCTATGTGACTGGCAGCTACGATCTATCGGTGAAGCACTGGTACATGCCGGACCACCAACTGAGCCTGATGTTTTCCTGTCTGAGCCCCTGAGCTGCTGATGTTAGCGCTGCAACACTGGAGACTAAGAACAAACAAACCACAGACTTCCAGGATCAACACCTGAGACCCGAGACACTTTATCTGCTCTGAAAGTGAAATAAGCTCAAGTTTCGGCTCAGAAATTCTCCCATGAACATGTAACATGACTGAAAAAAAAGAAAAAAAAAGAAAGGAAAATACAGTCGAACTGGCTGGAAACTGAAACCCGCACAATCTCTGCCTGCTGCTCCCGAGTACTGTTTGTGATTGATAAGCAACCTTTAAGTGTATCGTTGATTCAACGACTCAACTGTTGTGACTCATTTATGACTCAACTTTAACTGTACTGTCGGTGCTTATTTGAAAGTGTTTACTCATTCTCTGCTACGGTGTACGTGTTGGTGCTCAGACCTGCCTGGAAAACTCCAGGTGCTTTCTGTTCCTCTTCTAAGAAAATCAGTCTACTGTATTCATGTGTGACGGTGCCCTCTAGTGGAAAGAGACAGAACAATTAGCAGCACACAGTCTTTACTTGGCAAAGAACAACCCTTTTATGTTTCAGACTGAACCCTGGCAAAGACTTTTGGCTTTATCACAGCATTACACCACGCCCTACCTCTCTACCTTTAATAACATAAGTATAATGTGTTACAGACCTGAAGGTGTTTAATCAACACCATGTACTGTATTTCTACGTGGGAAACTCATCAAGTGATATTTATGTCAATTGGCCAGTCCTTGCGGCAGATTTGAAGTGTCTGAGTACTAGTGGCAAACTGTGATCAAGTGTCTTCTTACAATGAACAGTTTCTTGTATATAATGTGTTGTGTCTACTTGATCACTATCACAGAATAGTGTTTGTTAGATATCAAGGGCATTAAATTGTTTTTGCATGGATGTGATTTGTCCTGGTTGTGAATTGATAGATTGTGATTTCTCAGAAGTGCACTATTTATTTTTTTTTTTTCCCCTTTTAGGACCCAGTCATTGACTAAATGAAATTGAATGAGGACATTAGATAATCAATACTGAGCAGATGATCGGAGAGAATTCTGGACAATCTGCCCATAATCAAGTTAATAATCACAGTAAGATAAAAAGAGAAAATGTTTCAGCAATTCCTTTTATTTTCTACAGATTATTTACTCACACCCTTCAGTAAATGCAGTTATATTGGAAATCAAAATGTTTCTCCATGTTTTAAAAAACATTGTTTAATTCTGAAACAAGGAGAAGCACTTCTACTTTGGTGACCTTTCCACTACTGCCAAGTGGGAACTGGAATCCAGTTTCGATTCAGAACAAATACACATTTCTCTTTCTTATTTGTTAGTATATGGGGAGATTCAATCTACTTTTTTCTTTTTTGTGTGTGATCCTTTTTTTTTAAGTTTATTTATTGTTCATTTTTTCTTCTCTTGATTTTTATTGAAAACTGGAAGTAATTTAAATAAAAACAAACAAACAAAAAATAGTTGAAATGTCAATAATGTAAGATGAAGTACAGGGGAGGAACACCATAGGTGTTATCCAGTTGAATCTAACACTATTTTATTGTAATAAATACTTTTCGTGGAGCTCATAGAGATTGTTTTCTTGCTGGTATCCTGCCAAAGAGGTATGGATTTGGATTTTTATTTGTTCATCATTTTTGGATGAGGCAACTTTTTGTTATTCGACTTTGCTGCACCATACCATAAACCTGTGCTGTGGACAAAACAACAGAAACAACCTTGGATTGCATATTTTGTGTTGTATGATACAGAAGCATCAATTCTAATGACAAACTTATCCCAAAACAATAACTTAGTATCTCACAAATAATGACTAACTTATTGCAAAATCTTAAAGTAATGACTTCCTTATCTCAAATATAATAAGTTAGTATCTCAAAATAATGTCTGAGAATCTAACTCATTATTGAAAAAAAAAAAGTTTTTAATTATTTTGAAAAGGTTTCTCATTGTTTTGAAATACTAAGTTATTATTTTCAAGACATAAGTGGCTTCCCATAGTACCACATATAATCTCTAAAATGTTTCATAAATAAGTATTAATATGAGTATAATTTGTTATGCTGCTATAAATGTAAAATATTATATTTTTCTGTGCAGGTCCAGCAATATTTAGACTGATATTGTGACAACATGAGAACAGTTAAAGCATCCGTTCTCATGCAGGACAACAGAGAACACCACACACCACTAGATAAAGGACACGGGAACAACGAGACGTTAATCAGCTCACGCATCAACGTCTTCCGCCGCCTCCACGTCAGGTTTGAAGGTGGTGCGCGCGGCGGCCGCGGGGCCAACGGGAGCGACAGCGAGCCAGCCATTCAACGCGCACAGAGCGCGCGGAGCCCCACTTCTACAATAACGGATAACCGCTGTGACTTTGAGAGGACCGAGACGGAGACAGAAGACGGAGCTGCTGAGCCGTTGAAGAAGCGCCCGTTTTTTTTGTTTTTTTTTTCCTTTTGCGGTTTTAACACGTGAACCTGCAGAACGAGCAGCATTAAAGGAAGTTGGGAGCAGCTCGCGCGAATCAAAGCCTAACGTCTCAGCGCACGTTAGGCACGTTTGTGAGCGATTTACTCCACTTCTCAAACGTTTGTAAATACTGCGACTTAGTTTTACTACAAACCTGTTAACTAGTTAATGAAGAAATTTGCGCTTAAACAGGTGTTTGGATTGTTTGTTTTAATGGCAGCGTCCGGAGTCTTGGGCGTGTCAGTGAGCAGGTAAGTGATAAACTTTGATTGTTGACGGTTACGCTAACCTGCTTGAGTGAGCTGCTGCTCTTTGATCGTAAAGTTTGTCGTTAGTTTGAAGCTTAATTTCACGTTTAAAAAAAAACATATTCTACTATAAACTAACCAAGACGACTAGTTAACTAGCCTACTCTCATTTTGCTCCGGGCTGTTTTTATTAACTCAACCACTAATTTAAAACTTCTTCGCTGCTTCATGCTGAACTGCCGACGGGCTTGTTCTTTGCTAGGAGTCATTTGGCGCATATATATGTGAAAGCCAAGGTGCAGTGAGTGTGCGGCTGTGTGCGCAGATGGGTGTTGAGTGAGTCTGGCTTTGGCCCCGGGGACAAATATGTGAAACATCTTATCGGGGCTGCATTCTCTGACATGCCACAACTCACACACACCTCTGTTGGGAAAGAAGCGCCCACAGCACACACACCCACTCTGCAGGTTGTAGTAACGCTGCTGGGCAAACTCACACAAAAACAACAGCTGGTACTGTTACAGCAGACAGAGGAGCAAAGCCCCGGCTAATTGTCACTCTGTTGGTAGACTTAAAGGGACAGTTCACCCCCTCCCCCAAAAGCAAAAATACATATTTTTCTCTCTGACGTGCAGTGCTATGTATGTATTTTTATGTAGGAACTACTTTTTTCCACCATAGAAAGAAAGTAGTTCCTACATGAAACTGCTCAAAACAAGGTAACTTGAACGTTTCATATATTTCTTTGGATTTTTTGGGGATTCTTGGAGCAGCTGCAACTGTATCAATCAATGAAGGGAAGCAAGGTGGATGAACTACAAAAGTTTGGCTGTTTACCCGCCTGTATTTACCAGCATGCCACCTGACCACCACAACCTATCTAGTTTAATTATAGGGCTGCAACTAATGATCTTTTTCACTATTGAATAACCGGTCAAACATTTTCTCAATTAAAGCTATAACATGTACCATTTCTGTATTAGAATGTCAGAAGAACACTAGACCAGTTGTTCCCAAACACTGGGTCGGGCCCCACAGGTGGGTCACAGGAGATTTTATTTGGGTCACCAAATAAATAAAATACTAAGGAAGAAATTAAAACAATGAGATGGGCTGTTAGCTGAGCCTAAATGAATTTATTTCTCATTTATAAAGTTTTAACATGTATATGTTTAAAATAAAGCGTCAAGATCACATTAATTGATGCAAAAATGTCAGTAAAAATTGTCAGGAACGTTCATTTAAGTACCAGAATTTATTAATGAGGGTTATTGGGACTTGGGCCATGATGTTTTGTCATTTCAAAAAATTTTGGGAAAATGTTTGGGAAACACTGCACTAGACGTATGTTACATATTTTGTTTGGGTTTAACTGTTGTTGGAAACATTTGGGATAATGTAAGCAAACAACCAGAGAAAGCTGTAATTTATTAAAGGTATCAAGGTGTGTTTCCTTGCAAGCTGCTAGTTAGTATAACTTCTGGGAAAACACAGGATATGTCAGATACATCAGAAGGTAGGGAAGGCAGTCAGTGACTGTTACTAAATGTAACATGAATGAAACTTAAATATTACCTTGTCCATGAGCATGATTTCTGTCTGCGTCATGTCAGATTTTCATCTGCAGTGGTGGTTGTTGAACTGAGAAGATAACAGCTCCCATGATGCAACACCACCTCATGACAACATCAAACTATGCTGCAGCAGAACTTGCATATTGTGCATTTAATTGATTAGTTGCTTGGACCATAAAATGTCAGAAAATTGGAAAAAAAAAAAAAAAAAAGAAAAAAAAGTCAGTTACAGTTTCTCAAAGCCCAAGATGATGCCTTCACTTGTTTTGTTTTCAAAACTCACATCAGAGCAATCTAGATGGATGAATAGTGCAAAAGGCCAGGGAAACGTGTGCAGTGTGAACTGTCTTTTTAACTGGGTGATGTGGTAATGTTGAGTCAAACCACCATGTTTCCTGTTCGTGTATGTATGAAACCGCTTTTTGCAACAAAGTTCTTGCAAGAGCTCCTCTCTCCTGTGCACCAGCCTTTGGCACTCGCTGCGACTCTCTCATTGTGTGCTTGTGTTTGGTGCTGCAGGAGAGCTGAAGTTGACATCCCTGCACCCTGCTGAATGCCTTTCATGGCCCTGCATTAACATCACTATGGCACTGACAGAATTACTGCCGCGCTGACTTTAGCTCACTCTAGCCCTTTTCTGGCCATTCCTCTACTCTTTTGCTTTATTTCTCTCACTTTGTTTTAAACACACATATTAAATGTTTCTCCTCACATCGCCCTTTTTTTTTCATTTCTCTATTTAATGTTTTGCAATACATATTTAAAGCTTCTTTCCTATCAGGTCTCATGTCTGGTGAATTGATTGTGATATCCATACAACCTTGTCTCTTTCAGGCCTTCTCGGCTTTGTTTCTTTGGTCTTTGCCATCTATCTCACCATGGACAGCCTGCTGAGCGGGGCCAGTAAAGGGGCCAGTGCCCCTCAGTCAGCACAGACCTCATCACGTCATAGATGCCACTCGCTGTCTTCGCCCCTTGTATGACTGACTGTTTCAGAAACAATAAAGCTTAAATTCCTCTTAGCCTGAACAAAAGAGCCATGCATCCGCTGCTGTCCCTCAGTGTCTTTTGGCTGCTGCGCCTGGCCTTGACGCTTGAAGAAGACTCACCGCTGGACTGTCTCCCCCGTAGATCTGTGCCCTATCATAGTGAGTGTTGCTGTCCGTGTTGTGTAACCTTGGCTTACAATGTGTCAACCTGTCTTGGCTCGCATGGTTTAAGTTGGGAAACAGGGTTTAATCACTGGTGGTCACTGAGTTAATCAGTCATATCCTGTCTATAGGGGACAATGTTCATCTATTTCGTGAGGAGGGAGTGTTCAACTACTCCACCATGCTGTTGAGAGAAGATCTGGACCTGCTGGTGCTGGGTGCCAGGGAGGCAGTGTATGCTCTTGACCTCAACGACATCTCCAAGAAACTAGCTTCAGTAAGAGCACCTTTGTTAACAACACAGTTAAGGCCAATTCAACCTTGGAGCAGAGCCCATTAATTGTTAGCATTAGTCCACTTTTTGGAATTTCTTATCAGAGCTTTCTTGGCCCAGGGCTAAGAAAATTTTAAGAGCACATTTGTGTAACCTTCCAGATTCTTTGCCCTGAACAGACCCTTACAGGCAGAGCTTGCTTTGAGCTCACTGTGCTTGAGTAAATGCCACCTGAAAGACAACCAGCTTTGCAAAAAGACGCTATGTTTAAAACCAGTTTACACAGGCACTATAAATTCACTTAAAACACATGCTAAAACCAACCAGCTTTATTGAAGGTTATTTGCTGATTTCAGATGTTATACCTCCACTTCAGTTCTGATTCTCGGCACAAATTATCTTCCTAACCACTGCTTTGTTTCCTTGCTGAAGTGTACAAAGTGCTGCTTTGGGTCCCCTGGAAGTCTACTGGTTAGGGTGAATACCACATGTCAAAAAATGTCCACAGTTGAATCCCCCATGTTTCCTGTCTGTCTGTACCAGGGGTGAAAGCAGATTTAAGCTTTTGCTGGTTCTGCTGCTTTAACCTTCATCACTACACATTGATTTTCTCCCATAGGCCCCAGCTTTCATGCATCCCTGAACACACGCATTCAATTTTTTATCACCTGTATGGTGAAGAAAGAACATCATGTATAGCAAATGATTTATTTAAATGGTGGTGCCACACAATTTCTGAATGTTGACAAAACCTTCAAAATCCTAAAAATTTGGTGAACTGTTTACATCTCTGTCTGAATCTTGAATTTTCAGAACACTGGGCACATAAATAAAAGAAGAGATGAGAATGTCTAAAATCTCTCAAAATATCTCTTATATGCACATTAAAATGGAAGATACTGCAAAGCCCTGTTGCCATCCAAGCAATAAATCAAACGCACCTTCTGGCACTTTGTGTGTTTAGGAAATAAAGATGCACCCCCACTGTTATTATACCAAAGTTACCATGGAAATCACATGGATTGTTTGATCTACTGTCCATGTTGTTTGAATAAAACTGAACATCATCAAATATTATGAAGGATTTTGCTTATTTTGTTTGGAAGATTTTTGCAAGCAAACTACTGCCTGCCAAAAATCCACAGTCTCAATATCAGACAATCAGCTGCAGCTGAAGTCGACATTCAGCAGTAACTAATCTGTTTGGAAAGGCAGGGGTTCCCCTCAGCACAGATTAAAAACCCACAGGTCTGTGCTGGACACAATCACACTGGAACAATTTAGAAGCAGTTTATGAGAAAACTAACTGTTGTTTCTATTGACCTAACATTATCAGATGTATTTTCTTGGAAATGCGATCGTGACGGGTTGTTGCATATGGGTTTTAGAAAAACCATTTTCTTTGTGCGCTACAACAGAAAACTTTTTAAAAACCGAATGTGACGAAAGCTGTTTTTCACTCTTTTAGGTTAAGTGGGAAGTGACACAAAAGCAACAAGATGAATGTGGAAACAAAGGAAAAGATCCTGAGGTGGGTCCCTTAAGCTCTTGCTTTTTTTTTTTATATGTATTGCATAGTGAATAGATGTGATCCTTGCTTTTTAAAATGCATTTACAGATGGACTGCAAGAACTACATCAGGATCCTGCATAAGACAGAGGATGATAAGATGTATGTTTGTGGAACCAACGCTTTTGATCCTGAATGTGATTACATGGTGAGACAAATTCAGAACCACACTGCTCCCTCATCTCATTTCATATTCCATACTGTATACATTGATACTGTACAGTTTGTTACATCAAAATCTAGAGATGGAAGATAGGGATTTTTTTCAGCCAATACAGATAATAGATACCTGCATCTAAGGGACGATACTGATAAGATAACTGATAATTTCACATTTTTGTATTTTCTGCACACCTAAGGGTAAGAAAGGTTGTTTTCATAGAGCATTTTACCTAAGAAGTTGAATTAAATGTTTTGACATAATTTGTAAAATCAGATATTATTTTTGTCTGAGATTTATTGGCAATAATTTATTTATCATAATCATAAATAATATCGATCTCCCTTTATGGCCCTGAAATAGCTGTGGGATATAAAGATGTGTGTCTGTGCAGTCCTATGCAGATGGAAAGCTGACTCTTGAGAAGAAAGCAGAGGACGGCAAAGGGAAGTGTCCCTTTGATCCTTTCCAGAGATACGCTTCCATCATGTCAGGTGAGTAGCAAGTGTACAACAGATAAGAAAATGAGAAGGATCAGTTAAAACAGCAGAATGTTTTCATTCGTATCTCTGTGTCTGCTCCCGTGTCTTGCCAGAAAACAACCTGTACTCAGCCACATCAATGAACTTCCTGGGCTCTGAACCTGTCCTGATGCGGAGCTCTCCTGTCTCCATACGCACTGAGTTCAAGAGCTCCTGGCTTCACGGTAAGACGTGATTGAATGGAACGTGTTAAGGTGGGGCTGCAGAGGTGCTTCTCAGTAGTCTGTGTATTACCTACAGTAGATGCTGGTTGACACACCCCCATTTAAGAGAGCACAGCACAATCAAATCATTATAAGTGTCCACTGTATTTAGAATATTTTCACTGCTTTACCTTGCTGTTGGACGGCCTTTTCTGATGGGAAACCACTATTATATAAGCCAAAAATCACTCTCTCCAAACCAACCAAACTTCTTAGGTGAAATCAATAACTTTACCCTGCAGAACACAGATGTTGCTAATGTACATAGTTGAGATTCACTGAAGTCACTCAATAACACAAACAAAGTTGCACAATCACACAAACTAAGAGACAGAAGCAGCGGTCTACTAGCAACTCTGATATTTGGCCTATATAACGGTGGTTTCCTGTCTGCTGCTGTCTGATGTCAAGGTAAAGGGGGAAAAATATTCTAAATACAGTGTACACTGGTATAGATTTTTTTTAGGTGAGTAAAATGCCTTTTATTGCTGACCATATCCACATCGGTGCATTGCCATAGCTAATGCACTGACTATCAGTAAATACCTCACACACCCCATTTCAAATAATATCAACTATCCTTTTTATGATTTTCTCAGTAGCTGAGTCATAATTCACATTTCTTCTTTCTCTGCCAGAGCCCAACTTTGTCTCCATGGCTCAGATGCCAGAGAGCGATCTGAGCGAGGTGGGAGATGACGACAAGGTTTACCTGTTCTTCAGTGAGACAGCTGTGGAGTGCGACTGCTACAACAAACTGGTGGTCTCCCGTGTGGCCCGCGTCTGCAAGGTGACAGAGTTCATCATGCATGTACCTATTTGTTGCAGCATTTCCCAAAACGTCTAAGCACTTCCTCAGTTGCGCTCATTCCACCCTTTCCGCTGCTTGATTGTGCATCCCGTTTGTATTTGTGTTTTTCCACTTGTCATTGTGGCATTATGGTGTCTGTCTGTGCTCTCAGGGGGATCTTGGAGGTGAGAGGACCTTGCAGAAGAAATGGACATCCTTCCTGAAGGCCAGAATGGACTGCCCAGTGCTGGAGTCTCAGCTGCCGTACATTATCCAGGACACTTACCGCTGGTGTGACCCCCAGCAGCACTGGAAGAACTGTGTGTTCTACGCCGTCTTCACACCACAGTCGTACGTTTGAATTTACAAACATGTTTGTGTTAGAGGGGGGAGGGTGTCTTTCTCTTTAATAGTCTTTGGCACGCCACTTGGCTCACATTTTCTTTCTCTGTGTGTGTGTGTGTGTGTGTGTGTGTGTGTGTGTGTGTGTGTGTGTGTGTGTGTGTGTGTGTTTCAGGGACACATCTGACTTGTCTGCAGTGTGTGCGTACCGCGTGTCTGACATCAGCAGAGTGTTTGCGGAGGGGAAGTACAAGACCCCAGTCCCCGTAGAAACCTCTTTTGTTAAGTGGGTGATGTATAGCGGAGATGTCCCTGTCCCTCGGCCCGGAGCTGTGAGTTTGCCCACTGTTGAACGTGTGTGTGCGTGTGCGTGTGTCAGAAACAAAGACAAAACTCAAAAGGCAACTCTTTCTAACGAGCAGCCCAGCAGGAAGCTGATTCTTTTTGTCCTCTGACTCTGTTGTTCTCTCTCTCTCTTTTCTTTCCTTCCCCTCTTCCCCCTGCCAGTGTATAGACAATGAGGCTCGTAAAGCGGGCATAAATCAAAGTCTGGACCTCCCAGACCGGACCCTTCAATTTATCAAAGATAGGCCCCTCATGGACCAAGCTATCCAGCCAATAGGACACAAGCCTGTACTGGTGCGAAGAGGAGCTACATTCACGCGTATCATAGTCAACGAAGTGCAGGCTGCAGATGGCAACAAGTACCGCGTGATGTTCGTGGGCACAGGTGTGTGTGTCCAGGACTGTATCTGTGCAGGACACTACTACTTTCTTTTATACATACTGTGTTGCTGGTAAGTATTTGAGCAACATGTAATATAACATGTTTCTGTGTTTTTATATGAAAACAGAGGAAGGCACAATTCTGAAAGCAGTGAACTACGATGGAGAGATGTTCATCATAGAGGAAGTACAACTCTTCCAGCCCCCAGAGTCAATCAAGATTCTGAAATTCTCCAATGTCACGGTAATTTAAAACTCTTTTACAGCACCATTAAATGGTACCTTTGATATTTTACCACCTGGACAGGATTATCCTTTGTTTTTGTGTCTTGGGCCCTGTTAAGACCCTGTTTAACTTGTCAGTTTAGACCAGCATACATAGGCAAGATGGAGTACCAGCTCCATCACAACAACTGGCATGTTTGCTATCTTGTGCTCAGCGCATTGGAGTAAAACGTGCTTGCGCTTTAGACCAGCCAAAACCTGGTCAAAGCGCAAAGTCTGTTGTCTTTCTGCACAAGATAACAGACCCAGCACAAGCGCGTTTGCTATCTTACGCACATGGCAAAAATGGCACTTGCGCTGGCATAAGATAGCAAAATCACTTGTGCTGGCGGCACAGTGGCTTTGTGCCAGGCATAAGATAGGGCCCTAAAAGTCACACAAACAAAGTAACAGACTGAGGCAGTGGTGGACCAGAGATAAAATTACTGTTTGTCAATTAATTCTGGTCACTTTGAACAGAGTGATATAATGTCTGTTTCTGGCTAAACAAAAAGGATCTCACTTTGTAGCGATCTTTTCCATAATGTTGTGAGACATTTGTATTAACAGCAAAACAAGCTTGTGGACTCCGACTGCACAGTTTCCCAGAGGGATTACAGTACAGCCCAGTTTCGCTTCTGCTAGCTGCTGGCCTCTTGCTCAATACTGGACCAGTTTCAAAAACTGTTGTCCTCATTAGTCAAGACACAGAAACATGGAAAATGGTGTTCAAGATGGCTTATTACAGCTGAATCAAAGCTCAAGCATATGTTCATTGTATTTAACAGTAAGGCACCTACATCAGTATAATTTCTGTTTGTGTGATCCATTGTGTGCAGGGTCAGCTGTATGCAGGCTCAGACTACGGAGCAGCACAGATACCGCTGGCCACCTGTGGGAGGTCCTCATCCTGTATGGACTGTGTGCTAACCAGAGACCCGTACTGTGGCTGGGACAAAGTTGATGGGAAATGTATTCTCCTTTCTAGTTCACAGAGGTAGGCAGCTGTCCTGACATGCTGAGCAAGAAGTGTTGTTCATATCTGTTCTATCCAAACTTCAATTATTCTATCTTCTGCTTTAGAGAACTAATCCAAAGTGTGAAAGATGGAGATGCCTCTCTTTGCCCAGAAGCTGGTGAGTTAGCACACACTATTACCTGAAGAACCTTAAAGGGATAGTTCACCCAAAAATGAAAATTCAGTCATTATCTCCTCCCCCTCATGCTGATTTAGGTCAGGTTTATTTTGTTAGTCTGCAAAATGCTGCTGGAGTTTCATTGGAAAACAGTGATGCAGAATCTCCCAAACAACTGAAGTGACCAGTTTTCAAATGCAATAAAACTGGGGAACAAAACATAAAATGCCTCCATACTGCTTGTCCAAGTGTCCTTAAGTCCCGATATGCTGTTTTCACACCGTCACACTACACACACCCTGTTCACAAAGTGTGCACATGAATGTGGCTCCAAGCTAAGGATCTACAGTGAAGATTTAGACTAAAAACATGGTGTGAATTCTGTATTTTCTAGTCAGTTTGGCATGTTGGGGCTTTAGGAGACACATTTCATCAGACTAGCAGTATGGAGACATTTTATGTTTTAGTCTGTTTTTTTTTTGTTTGTTTTGTTTTTTTTACATTTGAAAAGTAGTCACCATTCACTTCCACTGTTTGGGAGATTCTGCAACACAGTTTTCCTGTAAAACTCCAGCTCTCCAACTCCAGTGTTTTGTGGACTAAAAACCTAAACCCGACCTTCAGTCGATATAAAGGTGAGCAGATAATGACTGAATTTTCATTTTTGGGTGAACTGTTCCTTTAATGTTTATTTTTTTGAGATTCAAAATAGAAATAATTTTCTACCGTTTAACCATAATGGAAGCTGTTTGTGGGTTGTTGAATAATACATCTGTGCGGGATCTGTTGTGTTTTCAGATCCTGCTAAGCCTCTGAATCAGTCCATCTGGCCTGGAGGAAACCTGAAGCTCCGTTGCCATTCGCCTTCCAACCTGGCAAAAATCACCTGGGAGCGGGACGGCAGCCCTCTGACCCCTACCACTCGCCTTCAGCTTCTCCGTGACGGAGTGCTCATTCTCAACGCCACATACTCTGACGCCGGTCGGTACCGCTGCCTGTCTGTGGAGCGCTCCAAATCAGATGAGTACACAACCACTGTGGCCGACTACCAAGTCAGCATACGTCCAGCAGGCCCTGATGATGGGACTAGAATTTCTCCCCATCCTCAGACGGACTGCCCCTCTGTGGCTGGACTGCAGGCTGTCATCGGGCTCCTTCTAGTTGCTCTTCTTGCCCTTTTGGCTTGGAACTTTTACAAAGGCCACATACCGCTGCCCTGGAACCTGGGAAAGAAGAATAAAGAACAATGCCAGGAGCAGGGAGGTCTGAACTCCACCGTATCCTACCACGAACCCCCGGGGCCTGCGCTGGCAGAGGACAAGCCCCTGGTGTTGGGGACAGACAACGGCACCAGTAATAACAACCACACTGGAGAGGAGGCAGCATTCAGTGCTGCAGAGGATGAGAATGATGCACCAAAATTTAATGTTCCATCTTTGCAGTTTATTGATGACGAGTCAGAAATTTGAAAATGACAAGCTCATTACTATTTCCAGTTTCCCACTCGGGTTGGGCGATATGTTAAAATTTTCTAACTGGACACCATCTGATATATCCATGTAGATGTGTGTGGGGGTCTGCTTTGCTCTCGTTCATCCTCTGGCTCAGTGTCTGTGTGCTATGGAGCAACAAATGAACGGGAATGCTCCAAAGTATCTGTTTCAAGGCAGAACTAATGAAGTTGAAATCTCAACTCAACTTAGGCGGCATTTACAATAAGTTGGAGAAAAAAAAATCTTCCAAGTGTTTGGAACCTTGTTTTCAGAGACTATAAAACTGTTTAGCCCAGTTGGACACACCAAAAGTATGAGAGACACTTGAATTTCTGCTTTATTTTTTGTTTTAATACAATTGTGTGTACATTTAAAAGTATATTTTAGTTTCCTACAGTTTGTTGTAAATCCTATTTTAGATTGAAATATCTTGTAATGACTGGTATGATTTTCACAGGGAATGTACAATAATTGAAATTGAGCCATGTCTTCTAACCACTAGATGTAAAGATTTAGTTTTATTGTATTAAACCTTTTCTACCTGGGTGGTGTGTTCCGGTGTTTCCAAATACAGCGAACAGGGTTTACTATTTTTCAGCAAGATTGGACTTGCAAAGAATGTGAAGAACAAATGTGGAAGTCAGGTGCTGTTATGAATCAGCTTTGTTCTTTGCATTTGACAGCTCAGTTTTTGAAGATACTGTCTCTTGTGTCTTATCGTCTCTTTCTGCAGACTAAGTTTCAGATGTTCAGTGTTTAAACTCTAAAATTACATGTTTTAAATAGGAGTTGACAACAGAAAAACATCAACCAGACAGACAACAGTACAGAGTGATTTGTAGCTTTAAGAAACTGCTTTTTGCTGTGAGAGCAGCTAAAAATAATGCAACAAGCACACTGACCGCATGTCTAATATGCTGTATATGGTTAAAACCCAGTGACTGGGCTCTTGGTCCATCCTGGTATGTGGCCTCTATCTCCTGTAGCGGTACCTCTTGAAGTGGAACCACAGCTGGAAGATTCCGTTGGCGAACTGACAGCGGAAGCCGTGTCGGTGCGAGTACTCCCACTCCCTGTTCACAATCTTAAAGGCGATGTCCTCGTACGGAGGGCCCGCATGGAACCTTAAAATCCCAAAGTCCTTGTTGTCGGGACTGGGCTCGAGGAAGTACTGCGGGGTGGAGCGCTTGTCGATCAGGTCTGGATAAAAGATGTTGAACTTGTAACCCTGGACGATCTTGGGCGGAGGGTTGTCGAAGTCGTAATGCGTCTGGTTGTACTTGTTCCACTCGAATCCTGTGTGGACCCTGTTGAAGAAGCGGGGCTTCCTGGGACGGTATTTGTCCGCCCACAAGTACATCTTCCCCGTGACGGGAAACTCCACGCTGAACTGGGCCTCGTCGTTGCCCATGCCCTCTCTGGCACGACGAACGAAAGCATCCTCGGCGTTCTCGTTGGCATCACCTGACACAGATGTCAAAGAAGCAAGAGTGAGCGTCTTGAGGGAAAAATACACATATGTATAAATCAACATATTTCATACATCATACGCCATGTTTTCATCTCATTGGTGAGTTTGAAGCAAATTTTTAAAATGTCAAAAAAAGAAAAATAGACATGTTTCAGTCAGCTGCTTTGGAGTGAGTAAAGTAAGCTAGGTGTCAGAAATTAGTAGTATAGGCTACATTATGTATGGTTGTAACAATATGTAGAGTTAAAGTATGTGGAAAAGTGGAGAAGGGTCTATCTGTCCTCAATGTATAAGATACACCCACCTTAATGGATTAATGTACATATTTGAACCTAAATCTACCCAAGTATTTCTTGCTCCTAACCCTATTCCAGTATTTCTTGGTTCCAAACACTAAACAAACCTACCAAAATATTTTTGTGTTATTTTGCTGGCTAAATGTAACCAAACTGTAACTATTACAGGTTATTTTTTTCCCCATTGGACACGTTGCAATAATGAATTCATGTTAGCTATATTCATGACAGCAGAAAGAGTTTCTTGTCTCAGAGTGGAAACGGCTGATCAGTCAGAACACTTTCAAAAAAGGTGTTTCCATCCTCCATTAAGCGCATTAATGCTTTCTCAACAAAAGACAAAAACAACCCCAAGCAGGCGTTTTTTTTTTTTTGTTTGTTTGTGAAACAGAGGAAGTGTTTTTGAATTTTGCAATTTCCATCAAGGTTTTCTAATGCAATACTTCAAAATATGTACTTTACTGTTGGGTTTCATTTTACAAAATGCTGTATTTATGTCATAATTTTCTTCTCCCACTGGTTGCATCATACCAAGATGTATTTTCTGTATGTACTAAAAATACATAAATAATAGATGTAAAAACATTTATTAATAATTTTTTTAAGCTCTCAACATATTCAATTTCACATTCCATTCCATGAGGTTTGCAGCACTATGGCATGCAAAGGGTAGATATATATTTTTTAATATATATCACATAGTACTTCATCACTTAAATGTGGCAGATGTGGTCTGTTTTTTTTCTTGCTGTCAGGCAGCCTTTTCTGACAGGAGACCAACATTATATATAAGATATTGCTCTCGCCAAACCAACCAAAGTCTACTGCCAAAAACAGTAATTAACAGACACCGCAGAACACAGGAGCTGCGATCAGTTACCGCGATCTATTATTACTGGGGATGCGTCTACTGCCATCTATAATGATGACCAATAAGTACATCATACAAAATCACTTCAAATAATTCAAACTATTACTTTAAGAATTTTCTTCAACAAAACACAATTATAATGGTAGAAGTTTAACTTCCAGTTATGGTAGTTAATCCTTAAATAAAATGTCTATCTTCTGCCCTTTCCAATCAGAATACTGCTCAGGACTGAGGCATTATGGGGACATGAGGTACTGTACCTCAGGTACTGCGTACGCAGGCCGAACAGTAGCCGGGCGAACTACATTGAGGACTTTTCCACTTCCTCCAGAAGAAGTGCCGATGTTGCTGACACGGCAGCGCTGTGGGGGGGCCACGGCTTCCTGGACAACACAGTCTCTGCAGGAAAGCACCCAGTCCTGGGGAAATAGAAAGCAGCACAATGAAGAAGAAAATGCTCTCTATGACACGCTTTTCTATTAAGAATAAGTGGCAAAGAGGCAATGCTTCTTACTGTTACCCCTAACCAGTGCTCTCTTTTTAGCCAATTGTTCAACAATGACTCACAACAATGTGTATTTTATTTTATTCTATGTATAGTGTGAGCCACATTGAAGACTACAGATGAGCTCAAGCTTCACCAAGAAGAACTGCATTTGGTAAGAGGACTCAGTGTGTGTCACTAGCAGTTCGGGCTAAATGTTTATGATTTGTGATATTAGACAGAATGATACTTTTAACATCATTACTCTCATTTAAATTGGAAAACCTATTCAAATGTTTGTGATGTGATTATAAGGAACCCTGTGGTAAAATCTAGTTTTAAGACTTTAATTCATTTTATAAAACCTGGGGAAAGTATTTTTATTCCAGCACAGGTGTGCTGGTCTGGTTTGGGTGAAGTCATGTGCAACATACACCTTAATAAGCACATCTGTACAACCTAAAACAACTTTTCTACCATCAAGTCTACTTTTGTAATGCATATAATGTTTAGTTTTTGTTGATGCTGCTAATTAAATGTTGTGTTTTAGCAGTGAGGTCGTTGTCAGTGGGGTTATATTGGACTGCATTATATTCAGGGCTGTTTCTGACTCCCTTATGCCAGTAAATAAGGGGGACATAAAAATAGAAACACCTCAAAAGAACGTAGTCCGACTCATCACCACTTTTAGTATGGCCTCAGAATAGACTAAACTGAAGTCACACGTGTTGTCAAAGTGGACTGAGCTACGGTTGTGAATCACACCTGAGTCTGTCCACCACCAACTGCTGGATGTGAGATCAGTCCATAAACGAACGCCGGGAGGCTAGCAGCTAGCATGTGTTAGCAAAAACACCGCCCCTTTATTTAGAAAATATCACGACTGCTGCCATGTTTTAATGTATTTGTTAAATAAGTCGTTTGTTACGCAGGAGCACAGGTGGTCGGAGCAGCCGCTAAGGCTACCTGCTTACAGGAGTCCGAGCAGTGTCTTAGCACTGTACCTGATCTTGTAGCGAATCCAGCAGAGCAGGGCGCCGCCATCTTTATTGGTGGTCACGTGGTGCATGAGTCACGTGGTGCATGACTCGCGCTCAGAATACCAAACCAAGTTATAATTTTTTTTTATGCAATGCAAAACTATTCCACTGTGTAAAAGTTAATATCATCATCATTCAGTATTTTCAGGTTTTCATCATCAGTAATTTATATTACTTGTGAAGACCATTTCTGTTTATTACACAACTTTATTAAATACTCAATTCTGATTGGTCAATTAAAGCATTCTAAGGTCTGTTATTTCTGGATAGCAGACCACTGTCATGAATAACAGGCTGTTGATATGAACACAGTTCTGATCATAACCTCCGGATAAGCAAAAAAAAAAAAAGCATTTTTAAATCTATAAGAAATATAAATATATATTTTTTTAATTTTCAGTATTCAGGAATGATTGCATCATCTTTATATGCACAAAACAAAGGCCACATCTGAAGTTACCGCTGTAGTGCCATAAAAATTAAATAGAAGGGAACATTTAAATAAAATACCAGTTTACTTAAAATGCTAATATTGTGCAGGAAAAAAAAAAAACTTTTAATTTGAATCTCTGGCCTGAAATTTATGGCGTATCCACTGGTCAGTTGTAATTTGATAAATTGCAAAAGACTTTAGGATATGCATCCCCAAATCACACAAGAGATAAAGGGCTCTCAGGTTCAAGAAAGATTAGGCATTATTGCCCATCTTGGCTACCTGTGCCAAAGTTTAAATGGTGTATAGTCTAGTTAACTTTAGGTTTAATTAAATAACCACAAGGGGTCGGCACCACAGATCACTTTCCCCCACCAGGGTTATGCTTGTGTTTACATACATTAATAATATTTCACTACACTGAATTGTGCCGTTCTGCACAATGATTTAACCTTTTCTATCTACCTTTGTCAGAATTTATTGTGACTTTTTGCTTCATAAATTGTAAATGTTTTGTTTGTTTGACCACAGCCAAAATGATAAGGACACCTTTGACTGGTGAAGTTTATCATTTCATTCACATCATTCAGTATAATTTCTTACAGTTAAAGCAGAAAAGCTGTCAAAACACACACACACACACACACACACACACACACACACACACACACACACACAAATTAATGTTATTTTTCAGTTGATTCAATGTTTTTATTTAAAAATATACTATAATGTACATTAAGTACATTATGATTATTATTGTTGTTGTCTTTTTTTGGGGGGCGGTGGGGAAAACTGGAGCACCCAGAGAAAACCCACTTAGAAAAGGGGAGGACATGCTGAACAAGAGAGGCAGGTGAAAGCTGCACAATCAGCATGTCAGGGAATGTTTGGGCTGTAATACCTGGATGAAATTAATGGTGTTTGTGGCTCAGAGGAAATATGGAGTGTGAAATGCTGCATCCTCTGGACCGGAGCTGCCTCTGGCCTTTTGGGTTTACTGACTGTCAAGTAAGGAGGGGATGATCTTCTCATAGAAGTAAATGATCCCATCTTTTCATCAGTTTTCAGTTGATACAATGTTTTCATTTAAAAGTATACTATAATGTACATTAAGTACATTATAATATGATTATTATTATTGTTGTTGTCTTTTTGGGGCGGTGGGGAAAACTGGAGCACCCAGAGAAAACCCACTTAGAAAAGGGGAGGACATGCTGAACAAGAGAGGCAGGTGAAAGCTGCACAGTCAGCATGTCAGGGAATGTTTGGGCTGTAATATGTACATTATAATATGATTATTATTGTTGTTGTCTTTTTTGGGGGGCGGTGGGGAAAACTGGAGCACCCAGAGAAAACCCACTTAGAAAAGGGGAGGACATGCTGAACAAGAGAGGCAGGTGAAAGCTGCACAATCAGCATGTCAGGGAATGTTTGGGCTGTAATACCTGGATGAAATTAATGGTGTTTGTGGCTCAGAGGAAATATGGAGTGTGAAATGCTGCATCCTCTGGACCGGAGCTGCCTCTGGCCTTTTGGGTTTATTGATTGTCAAGTAAGGAGGGGATGATCTTCTCATAGAAGTAAATGATGATGTCTTCACATTGGTATAACAAGTAAAGGTCATGCATTGAAGTTTTAGATGTGGACACATGACATGTTTCACATCTGTAGTTTCGTGTTATCTCCATGGTCGTTTTCACTCCACACGCATTAAACCATTAAAACCAGTTGAAATATTTTGCTCTTATTTTGTCTGTTGTGTCAGCACTGCACTGCGCTGGCAGCATTTGCTCGATTTCTTCACTCATTCTTGTTGTCATGCGTGGGGGGATCAATAATCTGATTCACTTTGTTGGATAAAACAATCGTTTTTGTTCTGTGCAGGTTCTGGAGTGTTTTCTGAAAGTTCGCATTCGTCTGTGTCTTTGGGAGGACAGCATGACTCCACGAGTTTAACACCTTTGGTCTCATCGTACTGATCCTGTCCGGGCTCTGTTGTGGATTCTCCATCTGCAACTTTGTCCGTGTCTTCGGAAGACAAGTGTGTCTCCACGAGTTCTTTAATACCGTTGGTCTCATCGCACTGAACCTTCTCATAGAAGTAAATGATCCCATTTTCTAATAGCTCCTCTGTAACGTGTTCAATGACTGACGCTGACAAGCCGTCCGCTCTGATGATAGTGCCATTATCCAAAAACAGGTACGACCAGATGTGTCCACCGACTGGACAGTGACTGTGACAAATAGCAGAGGACAGTCTGTAGAGCAGCATTCTGTCCTCAGCCACCGGAATTTCCACAAACTCAGACGGATGTACCGGCAGCCGACCATCTACGGCAGGTCGAGCCAGGTGAAAAATTAACACGTCTGGACTGTTCCACACTTCTGTCCCCTGGAGTCTGGATCCGCATCTTGCGTGTACGACGCAGTGGTCCTCAGTGATGGAGAACCAAACAAGCAAATTTATGCTGTCGTAGTAGTCTTCACATTGGTATAACAAGTAAAGGTCATGCATTGAAGTGGTAGACATGGACTCATAACATATTTCACATCTGTAGTTTCGTGTTATCTCCATGGTCGTTTTCACTCCACACGCATTAAACCAGTCCAATAAAGGCTTCAGTAGATCCACTGGGTCATTACACTGCGTCAGAGGTAATGATGGTATTACCTCACTTAATTCTACTAAAGGTGCGTGTATTTCTGCGAGTGTGAAAATCCTTCCTGGGTTCTTGAGGGCTGTTAGAAACAGCTCAGCAAACCTTGGTGTAGCAGACAGCTGTGTCAGGGACTCTGAGGGCTGGTGCGCGAGTTTGTCCTGCACAGCTTTCAGTTTTATCGTCGCCTGCAATGTTGCGTTCATCCAACAGTTGTTATATCCGCTGGGAAACCTGCAAATGGATTTACACATTCTGTTGAAATATTCTGTTCTTATTTTGTCTGTTGTGTCAGCACTGCACTGCGCTGGCAGCATTTGCTCGATTTCTTTGCTCATCCTTGTTGTTATGCCTGAGGGGATCAATAATGTTTTGATTCTCTTTGTTGGATAAAAACAATCGTTTTTGTTCTGTGCAGGTTCTGGAGTGTTTTCTGAAAGTTCGCGTTCATCTGTGTCTTTGGGAGGACAGCATGACTCCACGAGTTTAACACCTTTGGTCTCATCGCACTGAACCTTCTCATAGAAGTAAATGATCCCATTTTCTAATAGCTCCTCTGTAACGTGTTCAATGACTGACGCTGACAAGCCGTCCACTCTGATGACAGTGCCATTATCCAAAAACAGGTACGACCAGATGTGTCCACCGACTGGATGGTGACTGTGACAAATAGCAGAGGACAGTCTGTAGAGCAGCATTCTGTCCTCAGCCACCGGAATTTCCAAAAACTCAGACGGATGTACCGGCAGCCGACCATCTACGGCAGGTCGAGCCAGGTGAAAAATTAACACGTCCGGACTGTTCCACACTTCTGTCCCCTGGAGTCTGGATCCGCATCTCGCGTGTACGACGCAGTGGTCCTCAGTGATGGAGAACCAAACAAGCAAATTTATGCTGTCGTAGTAGTCTTCACATTGGTATAACAAGTAAAGGTCATGCATTGAAGTTTTAGATATGGTCACATGACATGTTTCACATCTGTAGTTTTGTGTTATCTCCATGGTCGTTTTCACTCCACACGCATTAAACCAGTCCAATAAAGGCTTCAGTAGATCCACTGGGTCATTACACTGCTTTAGAAGTAATGATGGTATTACCTCACTTAATTCTACTAAAGGTGTGTGTATTTCTGCGAGTGTGAAAATCCTTCCTGGGTTCTTGAGGGCTGTTAGAAACAGCTCAGCAAACCTTGGTGTAGCAGACAGCTGTGTCAGAGACTCTGAGGGCTGGTGCACGAGTTTGTCTCGCACAGCTTTCAGTTTTATCGTCGCCTGCAATGTTGCGTTCATCCAACAGTTGTTATATCCACTGGGAAACCTGCAAATGGATTTACACATTCTGTTGAAATATTCTGTTCTTATTTTGTCTGTTGTGTCAGCACTGCACTGCGCTGGCAGCATTTGCTCGATTTCTTCGCTCATTCCTGTTGTCATGCGTGGGGGGATCAATAATCTGACTCTCTTTGTTGGACAAAAACAATCGTTTTTGTTCTGTGCAGGTTTTGGAGTGTTTTCTGAAAGTTCGCATTCGTCTGTGTCTTTGGGAGGACAGCAGGTCTCCACGAGTTTAACACCTTTTTTCTCATTGCACTGATCCTCTCTGGGCTCTGATGTGTATTCTTCATCTGCAACTTTGTCTGTTGCTTCGGAAGACAAGTGTGTCTCCACAAGTTCTTTAACACCTTTGGTCTCATCGTACTGATCCTCTCTGGGCTCTGTTGTGGATTCTCCATCTGCAACTTTGTCCATTTCTTCGGAAGACAAGTGTGTCTCCACGAGTTCTTTAACACCGTTGGTCTCATCGCACTGAACCTTCTCATAGAAGTAAATGATCCCATTTTCTAATAGCTCCTCTGTAACGTGTTCAATGACTGACGCTGACAAGTCGTCCGCTCTGATGATAGTGCCATTATCCAAAAACAGGTACGACCGGATGTGTCCACCGACTGGACCGTGACTGTGACAAATAGCAGAGGACAGTCTGTAGAGCAGCATTCTGTCCTCAGCCACCGGAATTTCCACAAACTCAGACGGATGTACAGGCAGCCGACCATCTACGGCAGGTCGAGCCAGGTGAAAAATTAACACGTCCGGACTGTTCCACACTTCTGTCCCCTGGAGTCTGGATCCGCATCTCGCGTGTACGACGCAGTCGTCCTCAGTGATGGAGTGCCAAAGAAGCAAATTTATGTTGGCGTAGTAGTCTTCACATTGGTATAACAAGTAAAGGTCATGCATTGAAGTTTTAGATGTGGTCACATGACATGTTTCACATCTGTAGTTTCGTGTTATCTCCATGGTCGTTTTCACTCCACACGCATTAAACCAGTCCAATAAAGGCTTCAGTAGATCCACTGGGTCATTACACTGCGTCAGAGGTAATGATGGTATTACCTCACTTAATTCTACTAAAGGTGCGTGTATTTCTGCGAGTGTGAAAATCCTTCCTGGGTTCTTGAGGGCTGTTAGAAACAGCTCAGCAAACCTTGGTGTAGCAGACAGCTGTGTCAGAGACTCTGAGGGCTGGTGCGCGAGTTTGTCCTGCACAGCTTTCAGTTTTATCGTCGCCTGCAATGTTGCGTTCATCCAACAGTTGTTATATCCGTTGGGAAACCTGCAAATGGATTTACACATTCTGTTGAAATATTCTGCTCTCTTTTTATCTGCTGTGTCTGCACTGCACTGCGCTGGCAGCATTTGCTCATTTGTCTCAACGCACTGATCCTCTCTGGACTCTGATGTGGATTCTCCATCTGCAACTTTGGCCGTTTCTTCGGAAGACAAGTATGTCTCCACGAGTTTTCTAACACCTTTTGTTACTACAGCTCCGAGAATGAAACCAAACGCCAACATGATGCTGATAGTGTCTGAATTGGAAGTTTAAATTAAATTAAAAATTAAAAAATGTCTGTTGCTGTTTTTAATGTGACTTCACAAATGAATTTGTACTGTTTCCTACACAATTTGACGAAAAAATGTACTTAGAGCTCTTTAAGGCTTATATAGAGAGACGGAGTGACGCAATCAAAGCCCTGCCGCTCTGACGTCACTATGACGTCATAGCACCAGCGCGACAACGTTCAACAACAACAACTTTATTTCATTTTTTTTCATTTACAAACACGACCATGTACACACACAGACCACATCTATAAACATCAGTCAAAAATAACTGTACTTGACTGTCTTTCTGATCAGACACTCTACTTTTCTGATCTAGATCCTTGTATTTTTATGCATTCTAAGCCTTTTGGTTTTTTGATAGTCAGCAGTACGTTGGGGACGTGTTCCGATGCAGAACACGCTAATTTTCCTGATAATTTTGTGATTCTGATCGAGAGGCTCTTCGTGTCCGTGTGTGGTCTCTTACCGGTGACTTGTAGCTGTCTGCGTGCTAACTGCAGCCTGTGCAGGTCCTCCTCCGGCGTGATCGTGTGCGAGTCCAGCGGCAGCTCGGAGGACGTGAGCAACGTGGGGCCGTAGCGACCGGAGTCGTACTCCGCCTGGCTCTGCTGGATCAAGTTTCTTGCAGGGACAAGTTGAGGCAAATATTGACCCACTGTACTATAATACACATCCTCCAAAGAAACACAGAAGTGAGAATTGACATAGTGTGATGTGAAATTTGAACCCCAGGTCACTGCTACTGAAAATATGGATGTAAACAGACTGAGCCACCATTTCCCCACATTTTCAGGATGTATGTGGTTTCTAGGTAACTTACACATCATCGTCACTTGTTTGCTCCTCTTTGATGATGGGGAACAAGGGGTCATTTGGGACTCCTTGTTCCTGTTTCAGCTTAAACAGCTTCTGACGCAGCACGTCCTGGTGTCGCTCTCTCAGCCTGGAACAGAAAATTGTAGTTTAACACACATTTCTAGTGTCTATCCATGTAACTTCAAACTTTATATTTATGTTGGGTACATGTGTTCAAAACAGGAATTTAAAGGGATAATTTGGATTATTTAATGTGTGATTGTATGAGGGGTTTTATTCATAGTGTATTAGCTACAGTAGATGGCCTTCAGCACAGAAGCTAAGCAATGTCCTGCTGTGGACAGGTTCAGCAACAAAAGGTGTTTTAGCCACCTAAGAAACAATATCAGTGGAAGTGTACGCTACATTTATATTTTCACTGCTTTACTTTGCTGTCAGACAGCCTTTTCTGATGCAAAACTGCAGTTATCAAAGCAAAATTTCACCTTCTAAACCAACCAAACTCTATAGGCGAAATCAATAATTTTACGTCACAGAACACCAGAGTTTCTGGTCCACAATCACTTCATTTGTGTTATTGTGTGACTTCAGTTAATCCAAACTATCATTTTACAACATCACAGTCACTCAATAACATAAACAAACAAACCAATCAATAGATTCTGCCTATGGAGTTTGGTTGATTTGAAGAGAGTGATATTTGGCTTTTATAACAGCAGTCTCCCGTCAAAGTATTCTAAATATAGTGTACACTTAAACTGATATTGATTGTTTTTTTTGTTTTGTTTTTTTTGGTGGATAATTTTAAGTGGCTAAAATATATTTTGTTGCTGACCCTGTCCACAGTAGTTTATTGCTCAGCTTCCATGCTCTTCTTCTCCAAACTGGGGTTGTTTAAACAGCCATCTACTGTAGGAACTATCCCTTTATATTATTACAACAGCTCTGGTCATGTAGACTCTGACTTGAGACAGGTGTGAGACAAATTGTTGCATGACTCGTATGTAAAAAAAACAAAAAAACACGTCAACACAAACTGTTTAACAGGAAAATTATGTACCCGGTCCTTTCCCAGAGGCCTCCAGTTTTCTCAGTTTGCTGATCTCGTCCTCGGTGATGGTCGTCATGTCTCTCCAGAAGTCCATGTTCTTCCCTTGCTCCAGCTCCATGTACACCTGCCAGCACAACAACACTCATACAGTAAACCATAAACCGATGGAGTTCATTTTAACACAAGGCCTCGCACATGTTTAGGATCAATCTGCAGGAGATAAAACATTTATAATCAGTTTACACTTTGGGCTTGAGGCATCACTGTTCACAGGTTTCATGTCCAAGTTATATTGTACACATCTTAGTTTTGAGATTTGGCGCCCCTCAGTGACAGAAAAAGACAATGGCAGACAGATGTGACTCAGACACAGAGGCTTTGTTCAGACTTGAGGGAAATCAGATTTTTCTCTACGTCAGGTCTTTAAGACAGACTGTCTCCACTGTTAATTGAACATGATCAGATCTGATTTGTGTGTCCCGACATCACCTACCTATCTGCATGGGTTGCTGTGGTAACAACGTAGGCGTTAAGTAAATACATATGTTGGTGGTGCGGCTTTTACAGTGTGGATATTTTACAAGAGTTAAAAGAGGCTGCAGTGTTTATAGCAGTTCTTATAGCCATGTGTGATTCGAGCTGTTCTAATTTTACATCTGAATGGAACAGAGCCACACACCTTAATGTCCTCCAGCAGGTCGTCCATGTCGGTGACCGTTAGCCTGTTGAGAAACGTATACGGCTCATGCATCTCCACAGCGAGCCTCATGCAAGAACATTTTCGTATTCTTGTCTCAAATTTCTCTAACTCTTTTTCATATGAAGGGCTCATACGAACACGCCATGTCAAATTCAACAAACGCTCATATTTTAAGAAAACCGTGTAAATTATCCACCTGTGCATATTTGACTACAAGGGCATGAAACTTGTAAATCAGCATAATTAACGCTTTCTGCTCTATATGTCATCAGCCATGAGGTTATGGGGACATTGTAGGGTAGAACTGCTTTAAAAAAAAAAATAAACAATATATATTTTTTTCATTTACAAACACACATACAGACCACATCTACAAACCTCAGTCAAAATTAAAAATAAATAAATAATAGATGTAAAAACTATTAATACATTTTTTTAAGCTTGCAGCACTATGGCATGCAAAAGGTATATATATATATTTTAATATATATCACATAGTACTTCATCACTTAAATGTGGCAGATGTGGTCTGTTTTTTTTTTTTTTCTCTCGTCCATGAGTTTGGAAACAAAGCAAATAAAAAGTTTAAATGTTTGGGGACTCAGAGAGTGAGGTCTTACCCCAAGTGTTTCAGGGTCTTGTTCTTGAGTGAGGGGACAATGGAGGTGTTGCTGGTGTTGTTGACAGCTGTGTCAGGGACTCTGAGGGCTGGTGCGTTAATTTGTCCTGCACAGCCTTCAGCTTTAGTGTCGCCTGCACAGTTGCGTTCATCCAACAGTTGTTATGTCTGTTGGGAAACCTGCAAATGTACTTGGAGCAGTTCTTCAAATATTCTGCTCTTAGTTTGTCCTCTGTGCTGCCATTGCACCCTAAAACTTGTGGTGCAGTTTCACTGATTTCTACATCTATCGTTGTCAAGTGTCCAGTTTTGTCTGCTATTTCAGAGCTCTCTGTCAAAAACAAAAAGCAGCTGTAGGCTCTGGCTCCCACGGTGGACAAGCGGGCCGATGGTGTGGTGAGTCGGACGAGTGTGAATATGAAGAAGTTCAGAGAGATGCAATGGGGCTAGGTTATGGAGGGCCCTAAAGGTGAGGAGCAGAATCTTGAAGTCCATGCTTGGTGGAAAGGTAGAGCTGGGTGTCATCAGCGTAACAATGGAATTGGATGCAGAATTTCCTGAAGATCTTACCACACGGTAAAATATGAATATGATTATATATTTACAATGACCAGGGGACATGAGGTATTTTAATGAGGGAAGCTTTCAGCATATTCTATGAATGGTTGCACTAAATTTTTCATGACTATTAAACCCTTTTCAAGGCAGCCATTTTGACATGAATTAGTCAATATTAAATAAATAATTAAAAATGGCTATAAAAAAAATTAATGATTGAATTAACATTTTTATTTATTTCAGCGGCGTTTATTTCCTAATACCACATTTATTTATTTATTTCTCCTTTGTTATGCAAATGAAAGGGCGTGGTTATCCCACAGATTTAGACCAAAGCAGCAGCAACCAGAACTATTTTATTAGACTCAAATATTAGATGTGTTCAACATGAGCCGGGCCTGCACAGACTCGATCACTGCCGATTGCCACGCAATACATGCCGGTTATATTTGTAGCCGACTCGATCCTGACGATAACCTGATGAGATCAAGGTGGCTGCAGTTTTTAGAGCCAGGCCCTGCTGCCCAAGTACATAAGTCTGTAAGAATTAGAAATAAAAAGAGCAGGGAAATCAATAAATGTGACATTTGAAAATAAAAACCTGAAAGAAATAAATCTTTATTTTGTTTATTTATAGCCATATTTATTTATTCATGTATTTATTTGATTCATATCCATATTTATTTATTTACTTATGTAATTAATATTTAAATATGATATTTATATCATTTAATATTATAAAATGGCTTGCTGTGCTCTACCTCTGGGCTGCATCATCTATGTATGGTTTATAACACACTGTGTCTAGATGGTAACTCCAGACCCGCGAAAGATCTCGCGAGACTGATCATTTTATTCCAATCCAAGACCTTCCCAAATCTTTCCTTAAGTAAGTGTTTATGTCCCTAAACCTACCCAAATCATAACCAGACCGTTCTTGTCATATTACAAAACATGATTCGTTTATACAATGTGTAAAATGAGGTAGCAATCAGTACAAATCTCGCGAGAGTTTCTCAAATGAGGCGACGACCTCTGTTCTCCTAGTTTGAACCTCGCCGACCACCGTACTACAGTATCAGCAGTGAGGCGTGTCCGCTGCCAACAACAGGAGTGTGTTCGGTGTGTGGCATGAAGGAGAAGTCTGACACCGCTGAAATGATCAAACACTCTCCGTCATATCTGGAGAAGAGCAGACAGCGACGCAGCGACGTTTAGTCGACGGTTCAGACATCACTGTTACTACTTTTCACTGCTGTTACCTCACGCCATTACTATGTCCTCGGCCGTGGGAAGAACGGCTCGGCCGTAGTGTAAGTCTTCCCGTGGACAACCTGTGTTTTACTACGTCAGTGACCGTGATGCGTTTCAACGAGAAGGAGCTGGTGTCCCTGAGCCGACAGCCCTCGGAGAAGGCGGCCGAGCTGGGCATGAGAGGACCCAAGAAAGGAGACGGTAACACGGTTCATGTATTTCACGCGCACTTCCGCTTCGTGTTGTTTCGGTTGTAGGTAATGTTTGGATCAGAAACCATCAGGCTGTGGTGGGAACAGTGCTGTGTGTCTGTGTTGTGAAGCATGTTCTCAGTTCCCTTTCGTTATCACGCAGTTGTGAAGAAGAGGCTGGTGAAACTCGTTGTTAACTTCCTGTTTTATTTCCGGACTGATGAGGAAGAGGTCAGTTGAATAAATGCTTCAATACCTGTTCGTACAGCATTTGCTGTCACAGCATGTTACCTGTACCTCATGATGCATTGAGTCAACTTCCTGTAAATGACAACCTCGAGGGACAAAATCACAAATAAATACTTTATTCTCTGGCCTGTAGTGTTGTTAATCCATCTAGTTTTTTTGGTGTGGGTTGCAGAGTTATTAAGTTATTGGGCATAGAGATTTCTGCCTTCTTTACAAGATAAAGAGACACTGGTTTTGGAGTTCTCGGCTGTAGAGATGTCTGTCTTCTCTCCAGTACAATGGGACTAAGTGGCACTTGGCTCATGGTGTTGAAAGCATCAATAAAGTACATTTGAAAAATTCAAAACCAGTGTCTCTTTCCAGATATCATGACCTATTGTGTCAGGTTAATCCACAGACCTTGTTGTGAGCAGTTTCATGTGGGAACTGTTTTCTTCCAGTAGAAAAGAAAGTGGTTTCAGTAGGTTTTAAAGTAGTTCTGCTAGATTCTACTGCAGAAAGAAAGTAGTTCCTACATGAAAGCACTCACAATATTTATACATTTAGTATTTTTCGTCACTTGGTGCACCACAAGCCGAGTGCCATTAAGCCACATTATAGTGGAGAGAAAGCACGCATCTCTATGTCCAATAACTCCAAAACTCTGCAACTCACACTAAAAAAATCTAGCTGGATAAATAGCACTACAGGTCAGGGGGAAAATGTGTATTTCTGATTTTGGGGTGAACTGTCCCTTTAAATCATAATTAAGTCATTGTTATTTCTTTGTCAGCCAATTGGAGCTTTGCTGCTGGAGCAGTGTCGAGTGGAGAAAGAGGACAGCCAGTCCTTCTCTATTGGTGAGCTACAGTGACCTCGGCGTTACATTTCCCATTACGCATTAAAGGCGTGGTTTACATTATTGGAAGTGGGGTCGTATGAGATATTATCAATGGTCAGTGTATTGGCTACAGCAGATGGTGGTTTGGAGAACCAGAGAGGAGCACCAGTGAAGACCGCTAACCAATGAACTGCTGTGGATGGGGGCAGCTGTTAAACATATTTATCCATCTAAAAAAAGCCCACCCAAAACAAATGTGTCTGTTCAAGCTTTTGCTATATTTGAAATATTTTCACTGCGTTACTTTGCTGTCAGGCTGCCTTTTTCTGATAGGAAACCGCCGTTATCTAAGCCAAACATCACTCTCTCCAAACCAACAAAACTCCTTTGGCAAAATCAGTAATTTTACCTTGCAGAACGCTGGAGCTGTTGGTCTACCGCTACTTCAATCTGTCAGTTTGTTGGTGATTTTGTGTTACTTGGATGAATCCAAATCCTTTTAAAACAATTAAGTTACATAATAACACAAATAAACTGATCACGGCAGTGGTTGGTCACCAACTCCTGTGTCATATAAAGTAAAAATCCTGATTTCACTAATGAAGTCCGGTTGGTTTGGAAAGGTCGATATTTGGATTTTGGCGATATTTTGACGACAAGGTGAAAAAGTGAAAATGTTCTAAATATAGCATACACTTACCCAGATATTGATTTTCTTTTTAAGTGGCTAAAATATGTTTTGTTGCTGACCCTGTCCACAGCAGTACTCTCTGCTTCTCCATGCTGGGGTTGTACAAACTGCTTTCTACTGTAGGTAACACACTGACTGTGGATAAGTACCTCATGCAACCCCACTTCAAATAACCTGAACTATGCCTTTAATAATCTACACTTTCTCACTTGCTGACTGGTTATACAATCTTTTGTTTTTAATGTGACTCACCTGCAATAAAGAAATATATTATGGCTCCTTGTGAGTGTCAGTTACTGTTTAACAGTTGCGTCATGTATTTCTAAGTACTTCTATGTGTTTCTCTTCGTAGCGTTTCTGGATGAAGCAGAGAGGAAGTATCTGTTTGAGTGTGACTCTGAGGAGCAGTGTGGGGAGTGGATAGATGCCATTATCAAGGCCAGGTAAGACTGAATCTTTTCCTGCTGATTCTGCCTCTGACACCAAGGTCTTAATCAGACGTTTGGTGACCTGACGGTAACTGATATCTTACTGATAATTTGACTCAAAAAATATTGATTACAGATCTGATGATCAGTCGTTTCCGCCAGCCTTTTTAAGTGTTTTACTTGTGTCTTGCTGCATAACCTATTGCCCCCCAGGGACAAAAATAAAATATCTCCCATTCTTCTCATATTCACACACGTGCTGCATGATGGACACATCATGCACGCAGCAGACACACTGACCCAGTGTTAACACCCACAAAAGCGCTGATCACAGCTACACGCACTCAGACACGTTTGCATGAAGTCGGTGTTAGCGATAGATCCCAAGAACAGGATAAAGAGAAGACAGACAGTCGACAAGGAGATGCAACAGCTGATGATGTTGCAGAACAGCTGTAAACTTTCTAGCCCTTCATGCTAATGTTAGCCAGCAGCAGACTGCTGTTCACGGACTGACACTTAAAATCTCACCTCCTGTTCTGGCTGAAGAATAAACAACCTGTGTTGATGCGACTCCTCAAACATTTTCTCATCCAGATTCTGTTTTTCTCACTGCAAAGCTTTACTACAGCAGACTGTTGCACTGCATCACTCTCTGGTTTGTTTACATCTGCTTCCACGTGAGATCACATGAAATCACATCCTGCAAAATCCCAGGAGATCTCGTGAGATTGCGTTCCCCCTAGTACATCATTTTAACATAATAATATAATAAGGACTGCCTGTAACCTGGAGGAGCTTTGGAGAAAATGTGAAATAGTTTTTAACGACTATTTAACAGTCTGTGTTATATTGTGAGTATCCAGTTTAATTTTACAAGAAAGGTTGTAAAAATGTTTGTGAATGCTGTCAATTATAGTTCTTAGACTGAAAATCTGCATTTCTACTATGTTCATGTGAATGAACATTACAGACTTAAGAGCTCTGTTCTTCACCACTGATTATAGTCACATGTCTGCAGTGATAAGCGTCGCTCTGGTGTTGGTCGAGGCTTTGGCAGGTCTCCATGTGCAGTGGGATGTTATTTGAACAACTCGCACCTCAGTGTGTTTTAGCCTCGAGCAACAGACTCACATGAGTGAGATGGTCACAAATGAATGATGTAGCTGTTTCCAGAGATACAATGTCAACATTTGTGTTAAACATTGTCCAATTGAGCCATCACTATTTGACCTTGTGTTAAAGTGAACTGGCAAACCTACAAGCAGTGCATGATCTTAATGTTTATTTCAACTTTCTTGGTGTTTTCTGGGTGGAACTTGGACTTTTATTTTCTGCACATGACGAGGTCTGCTGTATTACGACTAATTGAGCTGGCATTATTTGGATTATAGGATGTACTGAACTGAAACAGGATGTGTACTGAACATATAATCAGTTCATCATGGATATGTTACAAGCCGAGCTGCAGCCCTAATCAATACTGGATTTGTTTGAACACTGTTTCCCCTCAAATGTCAAATTAATTTGTCATCTCATCTCTTGCAGTTACGAGTTCATGAGGAAGAATCTGATATTCTATCGAACTGAGATCCACAGGCTCACTGGCAAGGTGAGACCTTTCAAAGCAGCATATTAATGCACTAAATGCCACACAGATGGTGTTTCTCTCCAACACACTGGGAAGAATTTAAGAGTGACAAGTTAGACGGTGGGTCAGTGGAGGAGGATCTGGTAGTGGGATGAGGCGCAGAGGAAGGTTGAGCGATGTCGCCCAAAGTGGCGCGTGATGATGTCCACAGTGAAACATCGTGACGATCGTCCGGACCCCACCACAGACTCAGAAAACAGTTCTCAGTGACAACTGTCCACTATAAAGTCTATACAGAGATGTGATTTTTGAGGTTGTTGTCAGTGTATCTGTTGGTCATTCGATTTTCCTTTCAGAAATTATATTAAAAGCTGATTGATTTTCGTTTTAAAATAGAAAAAATAAGATTTATGTTTGATTTTCAATATCTATTTAGTACAACAACAAAAAAAGAAACCACTTGTAAGCATAAGGGGATGTGGTCAGAATATCTATCAAATAACCACTTGTTTTTTGTTTGGTTGTTTGATTTTTAATACCGTTTCTGAAAGAAAACACCGACCATTATCAGATGTAATTTTTAGGATGCTTTAAGAACCGCCAATTTAATTCCACTCACGTACACAGTGGTTTAGTGGATGCAGAGATGTTACAGATCTCAAAATCTCACCAAACAAGCCCAAACTATCTACCTGACAGTACACCTCTCAGAGTAAAACATGTTTTTATGTTTGTGTGATTTTGGTGCAAGTTTATTAAAATTAACTAAAACTAAAATCTAAAACTTGGTGTGAAACACTGTTTCAGTTAACTTAAAATAAAAACTAGACTTTAGATATTTTGTATACTTTGATATATTGTATACTTACAAAACGAACTAAAATGAAAATATACAGAAAACGTCTGATGTCTGAGCTATTTGATCAAATTTGTCAACACAATGAGCACGAGGAGCCATTTCTGCGTTATGTTTATATGTTTATTGAGACTGAGATGTCTACATCAGTGTCCTTCACAAAGTGTTGTTTGTTAGTTTAAAATAAACACTAAACTGAAACAAGCAAACTCACTCTGGAAACTAACTTAAACTAATTTGAATTGAAAACATAAATTAAAAATGAAATAAAAGTAAAAACTAAAGAAAAATACAAAACTATAATACCCCTGTTTCGATTAACTAACATTTTCTAATGTAAAGTTTTCCTTTTAATTCAATAACAGTGAATTTGCACGCTGAACTTTTATTTTCTGCCATTTTTCTCTCTCTCCACAGGACCCCTTGGAGCAGTACGGTATATCAGATGAAACTCGCTTCCAGGTCAACAACGGCCTGCAACTCATGGCTAGAGATTCCTCCTCCCTGTAGACCAGCGTCCTGAGTCCAGATGTTCTTCATTTTCAATTTAGTTCATCCTGCCATTCCAACATTCACTCCACACTGGTTTGAACGGCATTACCATAAGCAGACAAGCTTTTTAGATGTTCACTCCACTGAATGTATATTGGAGTCACTCCAGACTCAGAGAGGTTCTTATGCAGAGGTTATAACAGGGTATCTGAAGCCATGGGAAGTGATCAATCTGATTAGTTTTGTTTTTGTTTTTTTATGTCGGTCTCAATCGTTACAGGACTGTGGAAAACTCGACACTGTCTTATTTTTGGCTTATGGGATTTTCCACGCCATTTTCTCCGTCATTTTCTTTGCCTTTGCTGATTGATTGTCTGTATGAAACATCTTTTAGTGTGTTTTCTACTAGACATACTGTCCTTTTAGACAATGTGATTTTTAGAGCCTTTAATTGTGCTGTAGAGCTGCAGCTATGACTTTCTTTCAGGACTATTAATAACATGAACATGACTTTGATTAACAAGAATCAGTCAAGGATGTATGAACATTTGCTGTAAAACAGTGTTAATCAAGTGGTTTGAAGAAGATGATTATCAGATATCCTGCCCAATACAAAAAAACCCCACAGACATTTGGCAGTATTTACTGTCCTGATTTCAACTGCATGGGCCCTTTGATCTGCTGAGTTGAGCCGCACATTTTACTTCATTTTTCCTTATGTGAAAGAAAATGTTTATCTAGCTTAAGTTAATGTATGCATCATCTAGCCCATTTATACCTTTAGTTTTTAAAACTATAGTTTTGCACATTACTGGGTGTTGAGGGGTTTTTAAAATTAGAATTTCAATAATTTACTTGAACCTACTGTACCTTTTCTGTGGCACTTTGAATCAGATTCCTTTAGCTAAGCTGTTGGACCATGTTGGGATACCCCAGTTCTTTACATGATTTTTTCTTTTTTTTTCTAAATAACACACAGACATCTTTGTCAGTGTGGCTACAACAGAGTTGCAGCTAATGGTGAGATGAAACTTTGCTCTCAGCTACATTACACTAGTGGCATTGCTGTATCCTGTAAATTAGTAATATGTCATTTCAGCAGTCAGGACTCCACAGAAATAGGGTTGAATGTGTCTTTATTTTAAACTGTTGCACATGAAATGTCTTTAGTCTGTTTTTACATCATGTTAGGTTATATTTGTTTCACTGGCATCTCTCTCTATTTTTTTTTTTTTTTTTTACTAATAAAGCCATTTGAAAGATACTGTAAATTCACAGTGTGCCATCTTTTAATTAGAATGAAAATTGTTGTCAGTCAGTCAAATGATGCTGTAACTTATGTCCCTCGCATGCACTGATTATTCAGTCATCTTCAATATCTTTGCGGTGTCTAGTTTATCGTGAATGACATGCATATCTGACAAAACAGTAGAGAATCATCAACATGGACGCTCAGAAATGAATGAATGACATGTCCAAGTTCAGCTTTACTTGTCATATGAGGTTGACACAGGGTCAGTGATACGGTGAAGTGGGATGGGACTGTGGGATGAGAAGAATAGAACAGCTCAGACTTAAGAGCAGTAAATAGAGATAAAAAAAAAAATAGATAAGATAATTAAATGGAAAAATTAATTTGGTAAATAAATTACAACTGCAATGCCAGCTCCTACAAAGTTGGGATGGTGTGTAAATGTAAATAAACCCAGAATGCAATGATTTGAGCTATATTCAATTGAGTAAAGTACTAAGACAAGATTTATCATTTAAAGTTCAAACTGCAAATCTTTACTGCTTTTTGTAAAGATACACTCAGGGGCGTGTTTATCACCTTGATACATCACCGTTTCTTTTAAACGCCACTCCGTAAGTGTTTGGAAACTGAGGACACTAATTGTGGATGTGAACTGTTTCTCATTCTTGCTTGATATATGACTTCAGCAGGCTGCAGTCTGCGGTCTGTGTCATATTTTTGTGTTCTGTAATGCACCACACATTTTCAGTGGGAGTGCAGGCAGGTCAGCCTAGTACCTGAACTCTTTCATTATGAACCTCACCTCATCTGTGCTTGCCTTTCAATGCAGGCATCAAATTCAGAATGAGAGTATATTTACCAAAAATAATAAAGCTGAACAGTCTGAACATTAAATATCTTGACTTTCTTATCGTATTCAGTTTAATACAGGTGGAAAAGTATTTGCAAATCATTTCATTCTGTTTTATTCATGTTTCAGTGTCCCAACCTTTTTGGAATTAGGTTTGTATACTGAAACCAAAATAATACTAACATCAACGCTATAAAAAAATATTAAAATGAGCATTTTTACGAGACTTATAAATGTGTGAGTATTACACTTTATGTATCAACACAAACTACGAAACACAACTAATGAAAAGGAAATAAATAAATCTACATTTTTATAATATCACGTCGAAGAAGTGACTTATAACTAACTATATGTTTGATTTAGAGGTCTACTGAATGTGTAGGAGGCAGTCTTGTCGAGGCACTGTGTGAGTGTGACACGTTTCCTTAGCAACGCGAAATGTGTGATTCAAAAACAGCGACGTCACAGCGTACCCGTGATGCTTTGCGAGCCGAAATTGAACCTACTCGGCAGAGGAAAACATTTGTGTTTTACAACCTCTGTTTTTAAGAGTAAGACGCATAAAACAAGACATTTCAACTGGAATTGGCACGGATAAGAGAAACAAGTCAACGGCGCGTAGCGGGAAGAGGTTTTCGGGGCACGGTAGGTGTTAATACAAGTGAAGATTGTGAACAAACAATGTTGCTAACGAGTTAGCCCGACGGCTAGCGTATCTTACGTTAGGTCAGCCAGCTGAGCTAGCGTTAGCATTAGCATAGATGATCGAATAATTTGGTTTCTGAATCGTTTTGGTGCTACAATTACAGATAAGCGGTAACCACCACAAAGACGTGTCATTTCTCCTGCTTTCAGCAAGCGAATACATGCAGTTTGAGTGGTTTTACAGCTATAAATTGGTGGTTTTCACAAAGATAATGTAACAGTGTTGTTAGCCGAAGACTGAACCCACCCGCAGCTGATAATGTGTACTGTAACTGATGTCATTGTCATTTACCAACACATCTGCCCCACGTTATCTAGTTTGAGTGGGGTTTAAATTAAAGATCGAGACCTTGGTTTGTCTTTGTAATCCTATAGATGGATTCTTTGTGCTTTTAACTGTAATACACATTTTGTTGCTTATCTATCACCACAAAGCCAAGGGTCCTCCTAAGATTATCTTCAGAAATGCTTCCGAAGGGTGACTGTAAAATTAGTCTTTTCATTATCAACCAGTTCAAAATGTTTTCTTTGCCAAATATCAAATGCGTTGATATCGGAGGAAAGTCTGCTGATTAGTGTGATTGTCCCATGAGTTTCACAATTCACATATGAGATTACACGGTTCGTCTTAAGTAGTGATTGGATTTAGCAAAGTGTAAAACTATACCTGACAGCATTGCTGAAGCAATCGGTCTAGTGATCGATTAGTTATTTACAGAAGTGTTGATTAATGTATGTTGTTCTCATAGATAAAATAAGTGAAATGGAATCAATAAATAAAAGTCAATAACAGCGCTCTGATGATCCGTTCATGTCTTAAGTAACCAACAGTTGCAGGTTCCAGCTTCTTAAATGTGAAAAGTTGCTGCTTTTCTCTGTTTTACATTGTTAAAAGTTGAATATCTTACGGTTTTGGAAAGTCTGTTGGGCAAAACCTGATGGATGCGCCCCCCCCCACAGTTTCATTTACATTTTATATACTGAACAAATTAGCAGATCATGAAAACATAAAAAAGATGATTCATTCATTAGTTGGACATTAAAAAATAAGAACTGTTTGTCACTGTTACAGTGATCAGCCATGTATATGGATCCAAAAGCTGCAAGGATAGAACCATTTCTAAGCAAATGCTAATTAAATAATGGGCTCATAGTAGTCAAGCAGTCCACTTACAGTTTTCATTTAGGGTGTTTTCATACATGACAATATATGGAAAACTATTTAAAAAAAAAAAAAAAAAAGGTAATTCTATTTATTTTTTATTTATTTTTACTTTACTCCTATTAAACTTTCCCGTGTGATAACCCTCCTGTTTCCAGCTGTCTGTCTGCAGCTGCTGATGTTTGCACATTAAAATCATGACAGGAAAACAAAGTCAGTTTTTCTCAGTGAAAACCTTTCCTTGAGGCATATGACAGACTGCCATAGGCTAGACGAGTCAATGAGATGCAGCAGCTAAACTTGGTTTTCCTGTGCCACATACTGGCCCCTTGAGCTTGCCCTTTGCAAAGGAAAAATAACAAAGCTCTCTGTTTATTACTTTATATTCATGCAATAAATATACAAAACTCAGTTAGATGGTAATCAGCATGAGAAGTTTGGTTATAATAATCACCTGCTTATAGTGATACATTTTACAGATATGATCACTTATAAGGGGTTTTCACTGTAATTAATGAGTTAAATGGGCTTGAGCTCTCATTAGAATACAGTTGTTAATTACAGAAGTGTATATTTTGCCACATTACTGGTAGACATCTGCCCTCTTTTCAGACAAATTAGTAGTAAGTCAGGCAAAATTACCAGAAGTCAGAAACTCATGAGAGTAGCAGCGCCTCTCACCAGCCTGTCCACTGCGGATTCATGAGCACTCAGGAAACTGTGGTGTGATTTTATGATTGTATTGATCAGTCTTATCTTCTTTCCAGGCATCATGGATCAGGACTATGAGTGCAGGCTTCTCAGGCAGATCAATATCCAGAATGAGAATGCAAGCCCCATAGTAAGTAAAAAAATAAATAAATAAATGAATAAAGCATGCACTTGTTTTTGTTTATGTCCCTTTGCTTGTACATATTTGAACACATACACATTTGAACCAGTACTTCTTAAAAATAATCAATATAAATGACCTCATCTAGCCAATTCTCACAGTGTTGAATTGGTACGACTAATTTTTATGATTAAGTCAGTATTTTGACCAATGCATGATGGTCCCTGAGCCCTCCCTCCCAAAGAGGATTGTTAACTAGCAGACTAGACTGAAGATGGGCAGAGAGGGTGTTGCTCTCGATGTGTTGGGAGAATTAGCGGTTTAACAGGCCAGTTGCTTCCATTTGACGGTGTCACGAGTGTTGAGTGATAACAAGACCCCACCGGCCAAATGACTGGGTTTTGTGAATGTAGCCGTCTGTTGTTAACACCTCAGACAAATGCACCATCTGCCTCCTAAATTATCATCCTGTTTTGTTATCAAGTTTTCAAATGACTGTCCAAAGCCTGTTTGTGCTTGGCCTCCAGTCAGAAAAGGCTCTCTCATCTCCTCTCCTCTTCTCTTGTGTAGAAAGCTGTAGGAGCGGTGCGAGCTCTGACACCCACCAGCTCCCCCCTGTCGTCCCCTAGCAAGCATGGTGATCGCTTTATTCCCTCCCGGGCTGGGGCCAACTGGAGTGTCAACTTCCACCGCATCAATGTGAGTCTGTTGCGGAAATACACCCAGGACTTCAGTCTTTCCTATCAAAAGAACAGTGTTCTCAAGATCAAAGTGTTGATTATGGCTTATAGGGAAACATATTATCTATTATCATTTTCTTTCATTTGCCTGTAGATAGTCGTACAGAGCAAGTTCAAAGATTTGGTTGAGAATGGTCATTTATTTATTTCATTTTCTGGCACAGGAAATTGAAAAGTCGCACAATCAAAACAGGAAAACCAAAGATGGCACAACAGACAGCAACAAAGGTAATCAATCCACATTTACACCCTTTGTACAATCTATTGTGTACGATATTGTGTACAAAATGTACAATTTATTGATTGTTTGGTCTATAAAACATCAGAAAACACATGATTTATTCAAATTGCTCAAACCCAAAGGTGGTTCACTGTTTACCAGTTTACTCTTATATATAACAAATGCTCATCATGAGCTGGATCCATTGAAAAAGGACTAAAACAGTTAATTGTAAAAACAGTTGCTGATTTACTTTTAGACAATCGACTAATTGATTATTTGACTAGATCTACAATGACTAGTCAAATAATCAGTCGACACACTGGCACCAATTTCATTAATCATTCAGTTCTAATCTTCAGTTTCATAGGCATTTTGATTGCCTTGCGATTTATTGTATATAGCGGAATCACCTGTGTTATGATGACACTTAAGTTATCATAAGGAAATTCTTATGATCTTACACTGTATTGTGAGAGAAGATCTGCACACCAAAAGAGCTCCCGTATGATTTATTAGCGTGACGTTTCGAGCTGAGCTGTATTTTTTGTGATCCAGCACCTAACCCACTGGGCCTCTGGTATGTGCATGTCCTCCTTTCATAGTGTCTTATACTGTATTGTCTCACATCCACGTCCCATTCACTATTCAACTCACCACTTCAGGCTGCATCTGATAGTACAGATGTTCTCCCATTTGTTCATGAAAATCTTGGAATTTATTTAGGTAAAATGATATGGCTGTATAGCTGGCTAGTCTTGTTGTGAAACACATCGTCAAATTATGTTTACTGCTAGCATAATGTTAGCTTTCTGGCTCGTAGCTGAGAGGACAAGAAGTCATGTCCCGTGGGTTGTGACTTTTCCATCCAGGGGAAAAAAAATGCACCCTCTGTGTTGCCAGATGCTTCTCCTATTTACACACAAACATGTGTATCGAAGCCTAGTTAAGGGTTGTGTCAGATTTTGATTGCAAAACTCAAGAAAATATAAATTAATAGTCATATTTTTGTCTCTGGCCAGTGACTGTGATGGTCTAAATGGTTTAATGCCCCACTAGGTGTCCATGAGTTGGGCATAATCCCTTACTTGATGTATTATGTATTCTGTGATGATTATCAGCCCCAAAGATAGATGTCCCCTCTGTGTTTTAGCTGTAACATTTAGTGTGAGTTTTATCCCTTTCTCAGCTTGTTTCCACAGTGATCTGTCTGCTCCGGTCAAACTGGATAATTTGACCTCCTGTTTACTAAGCCTGGGCAGGCTCATGGAAGCTGCAGATAAGGACTAAACAAAGCTCAGTGAAAAATTCTCCCTGATCTTTACAGATGTGAGGGAGAGATAAGAAATTGCAGAGGGGGGACAGTGTTTGAATTTAATCATGTCGACAGCCTGGTTTGATTTCCCCTCTGTCTCTTCCTCTGCTTTCAGCGGACGGCCTGGCGTACTCGGCTCTGCTGAAGAACGAGCTGCTGGGAGCGGGCATCGAGAAGGTCCAGGACCCCCAGTCAGAAGACCGCCGTCTGCAGCCGTCCACTCCTGCCAAGAGGAGCCTTTTTAGTGTAAGAACAGTTAACACTGCCCTAACCTTTTAACATGCTAGTTTCATTGTTTTCCTTGTATCACAAGTCACCTGTTTGTTTTCTGTAGTATTCTGTTAGCACTAAGAGGGCTCTGCCAGAAGAGGATGGAAACACAGTCTCTCCGTATTCTCTATCACCCGTCAGCAGCAACAGGTAACATTTCCCTTTTGTCATTCCTCAAATGTTGTCTCATCCATTTGGGGAAATGCAGCACTCATTGTGTTCCTTACCAAACCGTGTTGCTCTTTGCAGCCAAAAACTGCTGCGGTCGCCAAGGAAACCTACACGCAAAATATCCAAAATTCCTTTCAAAGTTCTGGACGCTCCAGAGCTTCAGGACGACTTCTACCTCAACTTAGTGGACTGGTCCTCTCTGAATGTGCTCAGTGTTGGACTGGGTACCTGTGTCTACCTGTGGAGTGCCTGCACCAGCCAGGTAGGTGTGTGTGCGTGTGCGTGTGCGTGTGCGTGTGTGTGTGTGTGTGTGTGTGTGAGAGCTTTTAGCTGAGTGCAGTGAGACATCTGGCAGAGGTCTTCACTGTAGTTAAGAACAATCTTAAGTGTACATATGTATTTCTCTCTTAAACATCGGGCCTCGTGCATGAATATTTCTAACTTTTCTCGAATATTTGTTCCTGCACAAAGCTGTTAGAGGAAAATAATAGAATCCTACTTGTGATTCATGAAATCTGAACTGTCTGTTCTTACCAACCTGAGTATGTTGATGTGTTGCATTAGATCTTAAATTGGATGTGTGCCAGGAAATTTGCAATTAGCTGATGGAAACCCTCCATTTAATCCATAGAAGGGCAGCAGAATTAAGTGCCATGTGCAAACCACAAAGCAGCAAGCCACTGACGCTTGACAGGTGACATTAAAGTCAGAAAAACATTTATTTAATTGCTTTTACCCTTTTAAAGGAAGAGCAACGATTGTGGAGATGGTGCCTTCATGCACACATAAGTTCGGTGCATTTATCTGGTCTGTTGAGCAGCGATATATGTAAACTGAATGTACTGTCATATTAATTTGACAATTTTGAGGTCCGCAAGATACATCTGTGGTGTCTGTAGGTGTAGGTATACTAAAGGGTGACACGGGAGTGGCTTCTCACTCCTTTCACCTACTCCCACAAAAGTACTCACTCAATGCCATGACAGATTTTTAAAAAATCCTGTCACATCCCATTCTCAGAAGAGGGTTTCCTGTCCCACCCTGTTCCTGTCAACCCACAGTCCACACACGACGTTACACAGGTTTTTATGTATGATGAGCTGACCTATTGTTATTATGATTCCCACTCCTGTTGACATTTTTCTCCGCTCCGTCCCAGTCCCTTGACGAAAACCAAAATTGAGTCCCATCCCGTGAGAACCCCATGGGATGTCCTGTAGCCTGTGGGATTCCCCAGAAAATGTCAGCCCCTACTTTCTGTATGTCTGTTTGGCTGTAACTTATTCCAGCCTCAATACCAGTGTAACAGTGGACTGGGATATGCCAGACCCATCACCAAACTCTCTCTGGAAGGTCCCAGTAGCCGCAAAACCGATAGCAGTGAGAAGGCCGAGTAACAGTTGAGGTGGATGACAGTTTTGTTGAGGCTCCAGAACAGTATACAGATTTCAAAACACAAGTTGGCTTTTGTTGTGTATTGGCTCACGAGTGGTCCGAGACACTCTTTACTTCTGATCGTCTCTAAGAACAAACAGGAAGAACACGAGTATTGAAATTGTTCACATGCACAGATTAAAATCAAGTATGTGCGTATGAACGGTTCATGCATGAGGCCCAATGTTTCTAAACATATTGAATCTGTCAGTTAAAGGTTTCATTGGTTGTGTGTATCAAACATACACACGCATTGAATTGAACTGCCTCTTTGATGTCTGTGTTAATCTGTCTTTGCTTCCTCTCCATCTTTTTAGGTGACACGTCTGTGTGACCTTTCTGTAGAAGGAGATTCTGTAACGTCAGTGGGCTGGTCAGAGAGGGTGGGTTTCTCTGTCAACTACTATCATTTATTCAAATTGTTGGCAGGTTACAAGATTAGCAAAACTTCATGTTTTTACTTATCAAGCACAGAATAAATTGACAGTTTGACTTGATAGAGCTCCATCATGGAAACAGCCTGTTATTTGATGTTAGTGAAGATACAAATGGAGTTTTGGTGTGCAGGCTCTGGTGCAACCTTTAAAAAGTCTGTTCGTTCCTGTTTGAAGTAATTTCAGACTCTTCATATGTCAGTGTGATATTCAAAGTGCACCGTCTATTTTTAGGGTAACCTGGTGGCGGTGGGGACTCATAAAGGCTATGTTCAGATCTGGGATGCAGCTGCAGGGAAGAAGCTCTCTGTACTAGAAGGACACACAGCCAGAGTGGGTGAGTAGCGAGGCTGGATGGAGATGGACCCAGGAGTAAATTATTACAACCTTCGCTCATTTTCACACAGTTGTTTAGCAACATAATTCATTCACGGTCAGTGAATCACCATCTCTTCGTCCTGTGCTGCCAGGTGCGTTGGCATGGAATGCAGACCAGCTGTCGTCTGGGAGCCGCGATCGGGTGATCCTGCAGCGCGACATCAGAGCCCCGCCTCTCCAGTCAGAGCGCCGTCTCCAGGGACACAGACAGGAAGTGTGCGGGCTCAAGTGGAGCACAGACCACCAGCTGCTGGCCTCAGGGGGAAACGATAACAAGGTGTGTAGACGGAGAATCTCACTTGTGTGTCTGTGAGCTGCACATAAGTGTCAGGAGCACAAACTCATCTCTTCCCCTTGTTTCAACCTGCTCCTGCAGCTACTTGTGTGGAACCACTCAAGCGTCCTCCCAGTGCAGCAGTACACGGAGCACTTGGCTGCAGTGAAGGCCATCGCCTGGTCTCCACACCAGCACGGCCTGCTGGCCTCGGGAGGCGGCACTGCGGACCGCTGCATCCGCTTCTGGAACACACTGACCGGCCAACCCCTACAGTGCACAGACACCGGCTCTCAGGTCTGCAACCTGGCCTGGTCCAAGCACACCAACGAACTGGTGAGTCACCTGAAGGTGTAGGAAGATAGATTACTAGTTTCTGTTTTTAGATGCAGGCAAAGGTGGAATACAGTTATGTACAGGAGCTGTTTTTTAGCTGTGTGCATGGCTGAATGTTGCCGTTTGCACACTGTAGTAACTGAACAGACAAAAACTGAAATGACTCTTGGATGTGTTGGTGAGCCAACAAGATACAAACAAAGCCTTGTCAAGTTTAGAAAATGCTTATTTTTAACTGTTGCATTTTCAAGGATAGGAACAGGCTTGAATCTGAATATACTCCTTGATAAATGCTTGAATTTCAACATCATCTATGCAGCCACTCCTGTAAACCAAAAATCTTTTCATATTTGAAATTAAACAACCCTGTCATCATGTTGCATCTTCTCCTGGTGTCGCTCACCAGACGCTTCTCTGTTGTGGCATTTTTCCTTTTTTTTTCTGTTTCACCTGGCATGACAATTTAGATGAGGCTTTGAGAGTCTGCATTTGAACAACACAAATTTAGTATTTTTGTATGAACACAAATATTTGTATGGACATACACAGTCATGATTGATTTAAAATTTTTAAAAAACACATGAATAAAAACAAAATGCTGAGGCACATTTCAGTGTTGTCAGGTGGATTATTTTACTTTTGACTGAAGAAAACTTTTGAGCTAAGCTAGACTAAACATTCCTTGGCGCTGGAAGCAGACAGATGAAGTTGTGACTGATTTCAGTTGACAGTATGCAAACACACATGTCCTGAACTAACAGTGTTCCCTTAAGTCTGAGATAAATTTTAAATAAAATTTTATGTGTTTTTTCTTGTGTTGCAGGTCAGCACACACGGTTACTCCCAGAACCAGATCCTGGTGTGGAAGTATCCCTCTCTCACTCAAGTAGCCAAACTTACTGGACATTCCTACAGAGTACTCTACCTGGTCAGTATATACGCAGTGTTTTTATATGCGTTTGTCTGCAGACTGTTGTCCCAGTAGCCCCAGGGTTACAACAGCAAACTCAAACTGGAGCAAAATGCAAGTTACTTAAACATTGCTGGGGGAAAAAATGCTTTTACAGGGTGGCTACAGGTCCTCAAGAAAGTCTTAGGCCTTACAAAGTATTAAATAGTCCTCATTTCTGTTCAGTAAATTCCTACATATTCATTTATTTAATGCTGTAACAGTTGAATTTGCTAATAATTATACTTTACTGATGCATTTGCAAGTTATTTTCATTTGGCCTTACTAATAATTTTTAACTGACAATATATATGGCATAAAAAAGTCTTACATTTAACTTGCTGATAACACGTAGCCTCCCTTTTTTAGTATTAGAAGTATTGTGATTCCTCATCTTTATTTATATGCACAGTTTCAGCTCTGACCATAGCATTTCTGGATGTTTTTAGTGAAGTGTTGCCCTGTAGAGCAAATTACTCAACATCCACCATCACCTCCTGCTCTCTAAACAACTGACAGCAAAGCCACCCACACTGAAGGGAACTAAAACAACAAAACTCTTGCACACCCCTGATTACTCTGATTACATACTGCTAAAATATTCTATATCCAGTGTGTAATAACGAGTTTGTGTGCAGGCCATGTCCCCCGACGGAGAGGCCATCGTGACGGGAGCTGGAGATGAAACACTTCGGTTCTGGAACGTCTTTAGCAAGATGAGATCCACTAAGGTATTAAATCTTTGCATTTCTCACTTGTAGTTACGTCCTAAAGGGAGAGGTTGGATTATTCGAAGTGGATTTGTATGAAGTACTGAAAAATCTCACATTCCCTTATCTGTCTTACCTCTTTCCATCCCGTCCTCTTTCAGGAATCCGTATCGGTGCTGAACCTCTTCACCAGGATCCGGTAGTGAGCACACCTCTGTACTACGAGGGAATAAATCCAGGAAGGGACCTCATCTTTGCATGCGTCGAGCTGTAAACGGGGCCCCCTCCTTCTTTGAGTACCTCAGTAGTCCACAGAGGGCCGCCTCGATTGCCCTTAGTTATTTAGCAGAGTTGTAGCGGGAGGTGGGAGGGAGCTGGAGAGCCTGAGCGTCGAGGGCAGAGGTGACACATGCAGACAGTATTCCACTTCCTCCTGAATGACGGAGCCACTGCCTCCTCCGACAGAACAGTGATCTCTGACGAAGAGAATTCTGGGGGGGCATTTCTCTCCCCGTGTGATTACGTTTTGTTTACAGACTGATTTGTGCTTACCTGCCAAATATTGAGTTTGTCCTTTTGATTGTCTATTTATTTTATTTCTTTTTTTTTTTTCTTACATATTTTTAACAATTCTTACTAGTGTGTTTGTTTCGAAGGCTGGTAGATTTCCTTTAATGTGTGTAACTGCAGGTTTTGGTCTTATCTGTGGAGTTTTGTTTGGGGCAGCAGAAGAGAGACAAGCTGGTCTTCTTGTACACTGATAACACAACACATAATCCTGTGCCTGTGCTGTTAATAATCAACAACGATTGGATCCTGATCTCTCTCTCTTTTTTTTTTTTAATCTGACTAAGTTCATTTTAGTGTAATGATAGATGACTAATAATATTCTGCAATATTGGCTCATTGTTTCCTAATCTCTAAAAAAAAAGAAACAGATCTTATAATGGCATACAGCACATAAGTAATTCACATGAAAACTAGAAGATTTTAATGTGTTTTGTATTGAAGCTTTTCATTCATCTTGTTTCTCTGCTTTCTTAAATGGAAAATCAGGCAAGTTAAAGGATGATAAAATAAAAAAAAAAACACTTTGGTTTATCAGTGTAGCAGCTACAGCACAGAGTTTAAAAAAAACAAAAAAACATTTGGGATTAAATCGGAGTGAAATGCTGCTCTGTGCTTTGTGCTGCGTCTGCTAACATATTCAAGCTCGGGGCACTTGTCTTTTGCTACTTCAGACCATTTCTCTTTTTGTGCTGTTGTACTTTTGTTTTTTTTTAACTAATTTCATATCATCTGCAACATTTTCTCCCAATTCTGATTTTCGTTTTTCCCTCTGTTTGAATGTTCGAGCCAACTGGCGTGCCACGCTTAAATGAATGCTATTTATTTGTGTTCTTGTACAGAAATGGCATGTTTGTTTACTAATGTTCTCCAAGGGAAGCTGATGGGCAGTTTCACTGCTAAACTCTATGGAAATTTTCTTTTAATGCCACTTCAAAATCAAGACGATGCTGCCAACTTGAATTACAGAAAGAATGTTAAAAAGAAAAATATTTCTGTACTGAGAGATGATCAACAATTAAACGATCATATCTTGTACCATATGTTGTCGCTGTTTTATTGTCCAATAACTTGAGAATAGACGTCATAAAATCAGTGTGCCACTGTGAAATAAGAGGCAATATAACAATAAGGTTATTCTATATGTGACTGCAGTAAAAGTATTTGCTGCGGAGACAAAGCCTGGTATCTTTTTCTTTGGAGCCACAGAGCTTCACTGGGTGACACGTTCCTTCATTATCATAAATACAGGCACTTTAGCTCGCATTAAAGGTGCCGTTATTTTGCTCACTTTCATTTATACTTTTATTTGTTAATTTTAGATACGTTTTAGCTCCCGTCTTCTTAAGGCCCAGTTCAGACCAAACTCCACAGGTGAAATCGGTAATTTTACCTCACAGGACAACGGATGTTGCTGGTCTTCCGCAGCATCGACCTGTTAGTTTGTTTGTGTTATTGTGTGACTTCGGTGCTCTAAAAGAATAGTCCAGATTCACCAAAGTCACAAAAATTTCACAAACAAACTACCAGCCTTAGACAGAACTGACTGGTCTGCAAGTGTTTTAATTGCTGATTTTGGCTATGGAGTTTGGTTGGTTTGGAGAGGGTGATATTTGGCTTATATAACGGTGGTTTCCTGTCAGAAAAGGCTGTCTGACAGCAAAGTAAAGTGGTGTAAATATTCTAAATATAGCTTACATTTAAACTGATAATTAATTTTTTAGGTTGACCTGCTTTTAGGACGCTTGTTGCATTATTTCTTTGCTGGTACTCCTCTCTGCTTCTGGTGTTCTACAGTATTTTATTCTGTTTTTTTCCTTTAATTTGTCACCTTTCTGGACCCTCTGAGGTACATGTGGCCCCCTGTGTTGTCCAGACTCACAGTGAACAGCAGAGGGCGCTATGAGCATCTCTAAATTCAGTGCTACACTGCTGCTGCCACCACACCCATACAACCAGCCTTAACCATGTTACCTTGAAGGTGAGAATCAGATCTAAAACACTCACTATAGAGGAACATCCTGCCAATAACGTTGAGCTGTCTTTATGACAATCTGTGAGGAAGGCTCAACACTGTTTCTGGTTTTATCTCATCTTCAGTTCGCGCACCGCATTTGTCAGAACGAGAGGTTTGAACGGCCAGAAAACACCCTGTGGCCTCACCTTGTTCCCTGGAAGTCTGCAAATTTTCATCATATTACCAGTCCAGCCCACACACGCATAGTTCTGACCCAGAGCATGAAAAATAATGAATGTTCACCGCCTCCCAAAGCTCCCACACCTCTGCTTGTGCCCTGTGGCCTTTCCAAACTCACTCATACACATTTAAACAGCAAATGGATTTTTATCAGTGTAAACAACAGCTGGAGGGTCTGAATACATGAAGGAAAAAAGGATCTTACATGATTCTCTGCTCCTGTGCTTTATAATTTACAGATAGAAATCAGAAAATGGCTAATATTCAACACGCTCATATTTGAATAGTAAGATGGACAAAATAATGAAAAAAACATTTTTAATCAACATTTTTCTGTCGCACTGATATGAAACAGTAGGGTAAACAAAACCAAATGTATTTAAATAAAATACAAAATACTGGTATGGAGCATGTATTTCATTAAAATACAAGTCATTTGGAAATGTTGCTATGACCTTAACTCAATTTTCCACATCTTAGATTTGAAGTGGCCAATCAGGATGTCTTGGAGGTGGGAGGCTGTGAATTCAGAGGTGCATGATGGGCGGTTTCAGTCCGTCCTCACCAGACAAAAGGTCGTATATAGGTTGTCTGTGAGAAAGCAGTTTATTTATGTTTATTGTTAGGCGGTGACCATAGTAATTATGAAGGGAGCAGTAAGAAGAGTAAGAAAACCTGCATACCCAAGAGAACAAGGTTTTTGTTCAAGTATGAACCCAAAAATCAGTGTTGACTTATTTAAAGTTTAAGTTACTTACAGCTACTTTAAGGAACTTTCATATTTTATTGATTTTGGAGGCCCTTGTGGTTTCCACAATGTGCTACTCACTGTAACTTCACCTGTGAAAATGTAAACAGACTTATTTAATCTGATTTAAAAGAGAATCCGGCGTTAAGAATAACTGCATAGAAACAGCCGATCTTCACGCGGACAGTCTCGTTTGCTTATGTAGCTCACAAAGGCATCGGTATTAAGACTTTCATGTCCAGTTAAAAACTCTTTGTAGTAGCTTCAAGTTATGCAAGTTATCCATAACGTCACTTCCATACTTCTTTGAACCCAAACCATGATCTGTTCCTAAACCTAACCACGTAGTTTTGGTGCCTAAACCAGACCAAACTACGGCAGTTATTTACAGTTGAAACTTGGAATAATTTTATAATTGGAATAAAATATGTATGATATTTTATTTGTAAATAAAATTACATTTACAGTAATGGATTTGAAATATTTCAAATGTACAAGCCCAAGCTCTTAAAGTGTTTTGTTACAAATTATTATTTTTTAATTATTTTTTCTTCTCAGCAAAACACAAATGACAAAATACTCAAAAGCAATTTAAAGGCATAGTGCTGAATGACCTGAATGGAACGAGACATTTAAGTTCGTGTCGAGCAAAAATAAATGTGTGTTCTGAGTTTGTCATGTCACAGTAACCTGTTATGATCCATCCAGCCACATTTGAATGTTTAAAAAAATTGCTAAGTGTATAACATTAGGTCTCAAAATCATGAGAAATTGGTGGGTGTGACCGCTCTGAAGTCTCGGTGTCAAACACCACTACGACCCGAAAATAACCTGAAACATGGACGCCGCTCCCACCAGCTTTACTGGACATGTCTAGACGACAAGTTTGAGCCACAAGAGCCAGAGGACGGTGACAGGGTGGTATGTTTTTTTCTTCTATTTCGGGTTGTTGGAACTGAAGTGAACTGTTTAGGCTGATTTGGACTGAGAGAGTCGCTGAAGGTACGTTCATAACTTACCGTTAAGGAGGGTGAAGGGGAGGGGGAGGTGGCGTCGTTTGTGTGTTGGTTTGTGGGGCGGACCGTGGCTCCGGCAATTCACCAAGCCCTGTTTGAGGTCTGCAAAAAAACAACAAAAAAAAATGTGAGCAACAGTTTCATGGTGTGGACTCCAGAATTCAGTACTACATAGTTCTCAGTCTTTTCACGTTTTCACAACTGTTCTGTAACACATATAATGTGTGAAGAGGAAAAACTCGTTTCTTCAACACAAACTTTAATTAATATAATTTATTAGTATCATCGGTAACCCCTGTGTTTACCCTTTTTCATGTTTAAACAGCAGCTGTGAAAAGGTTCTTTTCAGTGACTTTAGTGTTTTTTCTGTGTGATGAAGATCAGGTAGTGCAGCTTACAGCTTCTACCAACACCAGAGAGCCCGAGCCTTTCTCCCCATTCAGACTCCATTATAATGTCATCTAAATAACATGCATATAGTCCATTACAGTGATCAGATAAATCATGTGAATGGAAGACATTCAGCACGGTCCTCCAGCTCGTCTGTGGCTCAGGGTGTGCAGATGTTAACATTAAGCCCTGAAAGCAGAGGGGAGAACGGAGGGGGACCGCTAATATGCGTAATCCTGCCTCCTGATGTTTCTATCAAGAGAGTCTGATGCTCATTATACAACTAAAGCCTAACAACACAGCGAGCAGGATCTTCCCCCAGGTTCCACCCTAAGCCTGACTCTTGAGCTGCATTGACGACCGGCCTGCGGGGATATCAAAGGAACACGGCTTTTGTGACGACTAATAGCTGCAGCCACACGGGCTTCTTACTGGTCATTTTGTCAGAGGGAACAACGGAGCTCAGAGAGGGTCACCCATGAGCCTGATTTACAAAAAGACACCACACTCTCAGAAATAAGGGTTCCAAAAGGGTTCTTTCTGAAGGGCAGATGTTCTACCCAGAAATATTTGCTTCTGAAGAACCCTTTTTTGAAGAAAGGGTTTGTCAAGGGTTCCTTGTAAGACTAAGGGTTGAATTAAGAACACTTTTTTGGAAGAAAGAGTTCATCAAGGATTGTTGAAATCTTTTTTTTTTGTCAAGGGTTCTTCGTATCATAATATAATGAGAATCCCAGCAGAACCCCCTGAGTGTGTTCTAAATAAATCCCTTGGAAAATAAAAAGGTTCTCCATAGAACACCCTTTGTGTGCTTTAGATGAAACTCTTGGAATATAAAAGAGTCCTTGGTAGAACCTCCTGGGTGTGTTCTAGATAAAAGCTTTGGAATATAACAATACTCCCTGTAGAACCTTCCTGAGTGTGTTACAGATAAAACTCTTGGAATATGTTCTTGGTAGAACCCCCGGGTGGTATCCAGACAAAACCCTCAGAATTGAAAAAGATTATGAATAGAATCCGCTCATTGGTTTCTAGACAAAACCTTTGGAACATAAGAAGGTTCTTAATAGAACCGCCTGAGTGTGTTCTAAATAAAATCCTAGAAATTATAAGGTTCCCAATGGAACCTTCTGAGTGTCTTCTGGACAAAACCTTTAAGATTTCAAATGATTCTCAATATAATCCTCTTAGTGGGTTCAAGATAAAACCCTCAGAATATAAAAAGGTTCTCAATAGAACCCTGTGGATGGGCTCTGGTTAGCACCCTTAGAAGGTGGAACTGGTCTGGACAGAACCCTCAGAGGTTTCTGGTTGAAACCATTACACTATAGAAGGGTTCTCTGTAGAACCTCTCATAGGTGGTTTTAGGTATAACCATTGATGTTGGGTTCTAGCAGGGGTGGAAGTAACTAATTACAAATACCCAAGTTACTGTAATTAAGTAGAATTTTTTGGGGGGTGGGGGCTTGTACTTTTATAGGTAGATTTTCAAGTTTGTACTTTGACTTGTACTTAAGTATTTATTAAACCATGTAATCTACTTAGTTACTTTAAAAATCTAAATTAGGTACAAGTTGAATTAATGTCCAAACCGTTCATCTGCATTTTTGCAGGATCATTTCCATGCAGTTAGTGGGAAGCAAACATATTTGAAATCTCTCTGAATTCGTCCCCACATTTCATGGTAAATATGTGATAATTCACAAGTGTCATTTCAGTGCAAGTAGGTGGTAATCACCTTGCTTTGAAATTAACCACAAATTCAATATTTTACTTTCTAATTACACCCACTACATGAAAAGAGCACTTGCTAATCATAAAATAATTAACCATGAAATTGGTGGGTAATTTCTAAGAAAATTCAAATATATTACTTGGTAATTACCACCTATTTAACATGAAATTGTGGTGCCAAAGTAAAGAACACACCGAGTAGCTCTTGAGACAAGCACTTTGTACTTTTACTTAAGCAGTTTTCTAACACCAGTACTTTTACTTGTGAAATATTTTAGTAATGTAACAGTACTTGTACTTGAGTACAGATTTCCAGTACTCTTGTAAAAGGAACTAAACAGTGGTGAAGCCAAAGAACCCTTTCTGGTTCTAGTTAGCGCCTTTATTTCTCAGAGTGCGTCGTCACCCACCCAGCAGCACCTTTGCATTCAGAAAGCGGGGGGGATGGTGAATCAGTGAGCGTAGCTGCTTGTAAACTGTGACGAGCTGTCAAACTGCAGGTGTCACCGAGGAGGTTATGATTTAAATAACTTGCCGAAAGAAGGAAAAAAAAAAAAAAGAAGAAATGAACAACATAAAGATTCAGTCGTGGCTGATTGTCTGGAGGCTTTTGAAGATTTTGGTAAAATGTCAGACAGCGGCCCTGAAAGCAGCAGGAGACGTCCCTGTCACAGTGTCCTTGTTATTTAGTGTCTTCCTCAGAGATGAAATGACAGTTAGATTGTCCTTAATTTGAGCCCTGCTGTGATCACTGCTCACATTAATTGATTCATATTAAATAAGTGGGCTCCAGTTTTATGCCTGGGCAAATAAAAATACTCAGTGCAGCTCTGCAAATATGAAGAGTCACTTCTTTTTTCTCTGCATGTCACTATAAACTGAATACTCACAACATGATTTTAAAACATCGCAGAGGAATCTGGTGACTTTTGACGAGAATTTGGGAATCATATTTTAGACATTTTATAGACAAAGTGAAAATAGCAGCTGGATGGAGCCCTGAAATATAGATTTTTGCTTTGTTTGCTCCAATAACAGTTGAGCAGAACCTTGGTCAACTTTCTCCTGGTTGTGTCTAGGAAGGGAACCCTCGAACCACGACAGATCCTTTCCTAACTCTCACCACATGGATTGTGACCCTAAACATCCCCAGATCTCAACCACAGAGCTGTCACATTATAAAACGCAATTTGTTTGTACAAAGTGCACAATGAACAAACAACACTCAGAAATCTTGCAGGAGTTTTGCAAATCAAAGGTTACCTTCTAGCTACGACCACTTCCTCTTTCCTATGTGCTAGGCTCGTCTCTGCTGGAGAGAAAACCAAATTTTGTTAGCAAAACTCTAGCTAACTAGCTAGCTAGCGAGTGGTGTAGATTAGCTAGCTGATTAGGTGGCTTTTTGCTACATGAAATATTTCCAGATCTGTGGTCTATGTATCATTCAAATAGCCAGTGTTATTATCAATGAAATAAAAAAAATGGGGACAATTCTAGTTTCTTGTATTTTGGCCACATTAACTGTTTTACTGTAATAAACGTTGGTGCAGGCTGACTGATAAAACTGGGTACTAAATAAAAAAAACTTTTAAAACTATCTCAGAGAGTCACAGTTTACAGTAGTGAAGCTTTGATAAACTATGGAGCATTGATTGCAGTTATAGTGCAGCCACATTAAGTGTAATTTTCAAAATAGAAAATTCAACTTTAGGATCAAACTGAAGCTTATGAACCTGGGAAGTTTTCAATACAAGCGAGGCACTGATTTTCATGCTAGAATATTGTCATTTTTGATGAGAATTTGTCAAGTGGACAGTTATTATTTTTTGTCTTTTTGGACATGTTGTGGGTGATATTTTAAAACAGAATGGCAGCAATCCCCAGAATCTTGTTTGTCCTACTTTCCCCTTTGTTTCAGGATCCTTCATACTGAATTTCATACTTCATATGACTATTATAAGCAATTGCAGTATCTTAATGTTTGAATTTTGCCAGAAACATGTCCCAAAATGGGGGGGTTTGGTTCCCCTGTGACCAAACAACGCTGAAGTGTGGGTGCTCGTTATCAATGTGTGATGATCCAAGGTGTAGGCAAACAGAAAATAAAAATGAAAAAGTGTAGCAGAAAACATCCTACAAGTCGCTGAGGGAAAGAGTGATTTGAAGCTGCTATATAGTGAGCAGCTCCCTCAAAACAAGCCCTAATTTCAGATGTGTATAACTATATATATATATATATATATATATATATATATATATATATATATATATATAAACCATCTTTAAAATCTGTTTTTCTCTTCAACAAGCCGAGCCTAGCATGTGAGAGATCTGTACAGGAAACAGGAAAAGAGAAAGTTGTCAAAGTCAACTGTTATTGGAGCGCAGAGCAAAAAGGGGCAGGACTTATTATAATTTTCAATTTGAGTTCAATTTACAGGGAGGTAAAATTCAATTCTTACATACAGCAAAAAGTCAGATTTCCTTTTCTTTTTAAAAAATTCTCTGTAAGTCAACACTCACTTGTGATGGGTCATTGTTTGTCAGTTTCCCTCTGGCTCAGATAGGAGGAGTGAGCAGTAGGCAGACAGGCAGAGTCATGAAGCAGCACAGACACCTCTGCTGACTGTGATAATACTGCTCGCTGTTACATTCATTATTAAACCACAAATATATTTAAAAAAAAACCCAAACTGTACAGTAATTGTGCATTTAAATCGCTCCCTTGTGCCGTACCTTCAGCCTACAACTGCTGCTAAACTGTCAAGGGGGTCAAAAACAATGAGTAACCGTATAATTTGGCTATTATGTCATTTGAAGATAGCACTAATGCAGAAATGACTTGTGATTATTATCTCCCAACCCTCTTAGATTTGGGAATGTCAGTTTTTAACTGCCATCCCCTGCTGAAATTTACACCATTCGGATTTGAAAAAAAAAGAAAAAGAAAAGACATTTAAGATTCTTCTGAATCCAGATCGTACCAACACGTCTAACACACGACCGACTGGGGTCCCTGAGAATAAACTATTGTAAGAAACAGCCATCATAGCAAAATGTTATTTTTTTGTCTTATTATTTATGTAATTAATGTCATCCATAGAACAAAAAACATATTATTATTATTATTACTCCTTCAGCATGACTGACAGAGCGGCCCGACCCCCCTGATGATGTGTGATACTTTAAATTAAGACCCACGGCAAACATGAACTGAATAAATACTTCCATCTATTAAAACTGCAGGGGGGGATTTGGTGTTTTTGACTGGCATCCTAACATATTAGTATTTTTTAAAAAAGCACTGATTAAAACATAAACAGGAAACAATGACATAAACAAACTGTTTGAAAGGGCATGAAAAATCAGCAGAATAAAGCACCGGTGAGATATGACAAAAAAGTCTGTGGGATTATGGTTAAAGGAACAGTTCACCCCAAAATGAACCCCCGATTGAAGGTCGGATTTAGTTTTTTTAGTCCACAAAACACTGTTGGAGTTTCACAGGAAAACAGTGTTGCAGAATCTCTCAAACAATGTGAATGGTGATCAGTTTTAAAACGTAAAATACAACAGAGAAATCCTGTCATGCTGTTCGCACACCGTCACAACACACACTCGCACAGTTCAGACAGTGTGCATGTGAACGTGGCTCCAAGATAAAGATCTACAGCGAAGATTCAGGCCTTAGCTACATGGTGTAGGGGCTTTAGGGGACTTGGATTACACCAGATGAGAAGTATGGAGGCATGTTCTGATTTTATTCTGTTGTTTTTTTTTATGTTTGAAAACTGGTCACCATTCACTTCCATTGTTTGAGAGTTTCTCCAACACTGTTTTCCTGTGAAACTCCAGCAGTGTTTTGTAGACTAAAAAACTAAACCTGACCTTCAATCCACATGAGGGTGAGTAGATAATGACTCAGTTTTCATTTTTGGATGAACTATCCCTTTAAAATCCTGCTGTAATTGTCCAAAAAACACTGGCATGGTTTGAACAGTCAACAAAGATATAAGCACTTTTGTTTCTGGTCCCATTTTTCATGAGCTGGAGGAAACAAAAAACTAAGACTCCTCCTGTGCACACAAGAGGTTTGTTTCCGGAAATTGTTTTCACAAATTTCACAAAATCTGTGTTCATGAGCGCTTCTTTTTTGGTAAAATAATCCATCTACCTGACAGGTGTGGGAAATAGAGGTGATGATTAAACAGCATGATTATTGTACAGGTGTGTTTTGAACTGGTCACAATAAACGATTACTCTAAAGTGAGCATTTTTATCCTGAACAAAGACATTTATATGGCTATTTCACATTAGGAGGGCAAAGTCATGACCCGCCTTACTCTGCCTCTGATTGGTTAGTGTTTGTTGCCTTCATTGGTTGGTTTGGTTAGGTTTAGGCATGAAGAGTGATTGGATAAGGTTAGGGTAGGATTATCAGAGTAAGAAAATCAGAGGCAGAATAGGTCGGGTCATGACTTTGCCCTCCTGAAAAAAAAAAAGAAAAAAAAAAAATCAGTCTCTGTGTCCCTGTGTGAAACAATCACACTTCAGTACCCAATAAACGTCTTTATTCAAGATAAAAATGTACATTTTAGAGAGGCTTTTTATTAGTCCAAGGCACACCTGTCAGGTGGATGGATTATACTGACAGAGGAGAAGCACTCACAAATTTATGAACAAAATTTGAGAGAAATAAAACTTGTAAAACTTGTGCAAACAAAGTAAATCTGAGATTTTTTTACTTGAACTCAACTCAAACAAAGCAACAGTTGTGTTTATATTTTTGTTGAGAGTAACGGTATACATCAGAGCTTGTGGAGGTGATAACATCCTCATGGGAACACTTGTTTTTCTTTATTTTTTACAAGCATTTTTGGTTTTATTGTTGACTATGGCCATTTGATCTTTCTGTCGTGTGCGTGCACGAGTGTGTGTGTGTGTGAAATGCATACAAGTAAATTGTATTCAGACCAGTTGTATTGCAAAGCAATTAATTTTACCATTTTGCAATTTCCACAGCCCTGAGGTATGTAACATTTCCCATGTGTTGTTTCCATTATAAATTAATTGGATGCATAATCTTGATCTCACAGTTCAGGTTTAATTCAATTACACGTGAGCTCCTCATCACCACAGTCAGTCAGGCACAAACAGGTGCTCAGCTGGAATCTTCTGCGCTCCCGAGACTCGTGATTTCAATTTAGATTTATGGGTTAGGAAACCAAACAATCAAGCTTTCCTCAACCCTGCAACGCCATTTCATGACTTCCCTGAAAAACCTGTTGTTTGCAGTCTGAGACGTGCGTTCTGCCCCCTGCTGGATCATCAGTGCGCTGCAGGCAGCAGCCGACCTGCGAGTCAAAATCCAACATGGCGGCCTCCACGCAGTAACTCGCATAGTTGAAAAAGTTCCCGTATGAATAACAGTTATTGTTACTAATTTTTCAGAAAGAATATTTACTGTATTGAAACCACTTAATCAAAATCAGAAATACTTTATTGATCCATGAGGGGAAATTGTTCACGTTACAGGTGCTCCTTTCAAGAAGAGAGGAGATATATTGTATAGATAATAAAACATATAATATATACAAGTAAAGATTTGTGCTTTGTTTTCTGAGCAATAATATACTGATATTATACATATATACTGTAATAGATTAGAAGTAGAGATATAGAATGGAAATAAGAAAAATTAACATTAACATTAACATTTATGTACATAATGTGCATCGCGATATGAAAATATAAGTTAATATAACAGAGTAAAAAGAAGAAATGCTGTTGTTGCACAAGTTGAATTACTGCACAGAGTAATTACACTGGAAGTTATTGCACAATCAGTGCAAATTTACTTAATTAATAATGTTAATCTAAATTAAATTTTTGGTAATTAGACGTAGTAGAATTATCTTCTACTTCCCAAATTAGAAACAAAATGGGAACCAAATCTACAAAGTAAAAGCCAAAATGATAAAGGTAGAGAAATAATTTGTCTTTGGGAAATAATACATTTTAGTTCACAGTACAGTTCTGTTGTCTTCTGTGTCCTTAATTACCCTCTAATAAAGGGTCTAATAGAGAACATTTTATATCCAGTTTTTGTCTAATCTGATACAAACTAAGCTTATTATGTCTTAATAGTGTCCTGTAAAATAAAGTGCCACCATAATTTCTTGTTTATCATAATCTTTATGTTTTATTGACCCATTCAGATTATATTGATCAAGCTGTTTTTACCTAAATTAAATAAAAAAAAAAAAAGGTTCTGTTTAAAATAAAAATAACCAAACCAACTGAAATTTGCTTTTACAATGATTGTTTCTAAAATAGAAATTATTCTGATCAGTGAATGATACAAATAAAATATATATATGTACATAGTATAGAATTTTCTGGTGATTATTTGATGTATCAGGCTTTACAGGGTCATTTTCTACTTTTTTCCCCTCCATATGCTTTATTCATATGCATCCTTAACCTTCATATAATGTAATTTAGCTGCTGCTTTGGGCCGCACCCTTAACAAGCCCTGGAAAAAAAGCGCACGTCCATTGGCCTCCTGCGCGCAGTCGTCACTCGTCGTGACCCCGCCCTCCTCTCCCTCCTTGTCTTCTCCGGGAGCAGCAGACGTATATAAACACGCTGATCCATCTTCCTCCAGCTTACCCAGTAACACATCATGATAACCATTACGTGGAGCTCGGATGGGGAGGGCGCAGGCACACAGGCTCCAGATCGTGGCTGATTTCAATAGAAAAAAAAAAAGAGAGAGAGAGAGAGAGACGCAGCCTTGGCTACTCATCCTGCACATTATGTCGGCATCACCTGTTGTTCCCGTCGACGCACGGTGAGTCCAGCGCTTAATAGCCTTTAGTCTCTTTATTTTGCAAGGTATTGATGTGTTTGCAGTGTTTTTCGCTCCACAAAAAGCTGCCTCTCCTTTCCTTTACCCCCTTTTTTTTCTGCACTTCAGGATTGGAAAACAAATATATTGAAGCAAAAAAAAAAAAAAAAAAAAAGGCTTCGAGCCATTTTAAAAAGGAAAACAGCTGCTCAAACCTCGACTGACAACCCGTTTTCTTCCTCTTCCTGCCTCGCCTTGGGGAAAATGTTTATCATGTCGTCATGTTGCCGTGATTTGAGGAAGAAGAGGAGAAAAAAAAAGAGGAAAATTGACCTGACTTTTAGATCAGGAGCAGCTGGGTGGCTGCAGATTATTAGATGTCAGATATCAGAGGTCTTTTTTTTTCGGCTCCTGAGAGAAAACTTCGGTGCAGCAACAGGTGGCATGTGTTTTTTTTTTTTTCTTCCTTCTTCCCGGGCCGGAATCGAGGCGAGATGCTGAGGAAGGAGACGGACGTGGAGGAAAAAGTAGGGCGTCATTCAGCACCGAGACACTGGACAGCTCCCACTGTCGAGGAGCCACTCATTTCTAGGTTTTTAGCTGCGATCTGGAGGGAAAAACTGCTTTATTTGTCGCTTTTATGGCTTATTTATTAATCATGTTGACATGCGTGGCGAATATTAACACAACCCGAGCTGTTTGGGAACTGATTGGACGATATTTGAGCGGCAGATGTTGAATATCAGCCTGCAAGATGAAGTAATTTGCTTATAATCGATATTATATTAGAATGACTTCAGTGCACGTTATTGATTATCTCTTCTGGGGTCTCCTCGTTTTTTTCTTCTCTTTTCTCCAGTTTGCACTCAAGGACCCCTCTTCTTTTCCCTCCCTCCCTCCCCCCATCCCTCCTTCTTCGCTCCCTTCCTTCCTTTCTTCCTTGCTTCCTCTCAACTAAACTGTCCCCATCTTCCCATCCCCCCTCTTCCACTGACTCCCAGTCCTGTTGCATAGCTACCAGCTCAGAAACATACTGGAGATGCAGGACAATCTGTCTGTCTCCTTTCAGTGCAAATGTGACTTATTGGAAAGAGAGAAAACACACAAATCACTGAGTTCACTGGGTTCGCATTTCCATTTTTGTCAGTCTAAATAGGGCGTAATTGCAATTTTCTTCTTCTTCTTTTCTGTTTCATTGCATATGGTGAGCAGCGTTTATTCTAAGTGCAGTGCTGTGATCCTCTCTGTTCCTCCCCTCCTCCTCCTCCTCCTCCTCCTCCTGTCTCCCTCTTTTGAGAGGAGCTGAAAGGTTGGCATTACAACAACAAAGGAAGGATGGAATGTCAACAGGCTTCAGAGAGAAATGGGTTGAGGGAAACACAGAGATGGGAATTGCATGTAGTGTTTTCCATCTACCGACATCTAAAGTTCACAAGCTATCAACACACGCCTGCAGCCTATAGTGGTCGGACGCTCTGCAACACCTGTGACACGTCCTGAAATGCTGTGCAGCTCTGGTGACAAACGTAAAATCGATATGTTTAACACGAGTGCAGCGGAGGGAAGATTCTAACTTAAGTGCTGCAAGGCCCTGTGGTGTTTCAAGGTTGTCTCTGTTTTTCTTTTTGTTTTTTTGTTTTTATTACAGATTGAAGCAGCGGGTGTGGAGCTCCTAACAGATATCAGAGGATGTGATTGTAGGAAGTGTTTGGTGGTGCTGGGTGGAAGACTAGTGATTTTGTTGTGACGCTGATCCAAGAACAACAAGTCCCAGTCTGCCTCTCAGCACAAGCAGTGCTCCTCGGTCCACGTCAGCTTTCACCTGCGCCGGCTCCTCAAGTCAGAATCCGCTAACGTTTCAGTGTTGGTATTGTGACAGAGTTATCCTGTTGATTCAGCTGCAACAATATGTAAACTGCCCTCAAAAAAATGCACTGAAGATGTGATTCATCCCTGCCTACATGCCCCTGTGTGGCTTAATGCTCAGCAGTGTTAATTGCTAGTAAATTTGCAATCAAAAGCATCATTTAAGCAGAGATTGATTCATGGAGGTGAATCATGTACAATGAAAACTGCTTCAGTGAATGAAAACTGCGGGAAAATATTGCAATAATGGGTCAAAGCGGTACACTTTATACAAAATGCCCTGATGTATTCTATTATTGCTTATTCAATCATTTATTTTACACATAAATGTAATTGTTAACTTTTTTTTTTTTTATCATTTTTATCACAACTGCAAAAAGGACAACAGTCTACTGCTAGAAATACACTTTACTGTTTGCCTGTTAAAGGTTTGATACAATAATTCATATTATTGTCAATAAAATTATACATTTGCAATGTTTTTATTTCTAAGCCCTAATCCATTTCCTCCATTTTTCTTTAAACTCATCTTCTTTCGCTGTTTGACTGGGTTCCACCAAGAAAGATTAATTTAATCTAAGACTAGTTCCAATTCCCAGAGTTTAGCAAAACCAGCCTTAAAATGAGTAAATGCAGATTTAAAATTAAGCAGAGGTCTGTTGAACAATGAAGGCTAATCTCTGTTTACTAAATCCAAGTTTAGTGATTTAAAGCAAAATGAAGAGTTTAACCACCATGGAGATGCTCCAAATTAGAATAAAATTAAAACAAATAAAATACTAAATAAATTTGAGTGCTGTCTGTGCCTACTAAGAATAAAAGAGGGGAGAAAATGGTTCAGTCTCAAATACTCAGTATTACTTAACAAAATGTTGCATTGTTTGCTAGCTGAAAAGTCAACAACTTAAATGTATTTATTAGTTAACTAAAGAGTAAAAAACAAAAACGCTGAGACTCAGAAACTCAGCTGAGTTGAGTTTGTCCCTTAACTTTCTTCAAGGAACTTGATTATTTTGCCTAATCCATCTTAAAAAGCAGCGTAAATTTAAAGTTAATACTGGATCACAACATGCAGCAGAATTATATTTAATCTAGGTTTACAGTAAAAACCAAACTGAGGTTTGAAGAGAGCATCTTTCTTAATTTTAAGATAGTTTAAAAGTTAAACCATGATTTAATCGGGTTAGAAATTAATTCTTGTTGGTGCAACCCAGAATAAGTAATTCTTTCCATCAAAGATCGAACCTCTTGTCTATTTCTGAGCGGGTCTGTTTCTGTGTAACAGCCTTCCTGTCAGCTGTAAGTAGAATTTTGACAAAGTCAGTCACCCTCATTGTTAAACTAAATGTTCATTGTTCATTAATTGATCTAATTTCAAACCTTTATGGTGAAATAAAGCCTGAATATAAACCTCTTACACGTGTATCTCTGCATTTTCTCACCGCAGCACCGACATGACAATCTGAAACCACCACACGCTCACGCACACACACTGCATAACACACACCAGTTATGCAGGAGATCCCAAAGCACTCTGGTATATCCTGCTCTTCTTGTGTTCTCCACTAACTACACTCCATTCTGCGCTCCAACATATTACTCCTCTTAGAAGAGATGGCCTGCTGCCAGAAAGCCTCACTTTAATGCTCTACCATGTGCAACACCTTGAGTACTTAGAGGACTAAATACACGTCATCCATCAATAAGAGCTCTGAGTCCCTCTGTGGAGTTAAATGACTGCCTCAGTCACTGTAATGGACAGTGGACAGCGCTTAGTCTCTGTAGGGTTTTATTAGCAGTTTCTTCAGTATGTGTCAGAGTTTTGAGTGAACAGGGGTTGTATTACAGAAACGTATTAACTCGCAGATCTTATCTTAAAGACCCCTCTGGTGAAAATCACATTTCTAACCTTGTTATCGTGTCCATGTGGTGTTTTTTTAAGTGTTACAAGACATATCAGGAGCGAAATAAGCAGTAAAACCATGTCTGAGCGTTGCAATGCAATGAGCAGTCTTAAAAAAACGGATACAGTCCGGCTGAGTATCTAACATCATAAACCTTAGGAACCAACCCAAGGGGGCAGCCCTGTACATATTATTAGAAGCAATGCTCAGCCCACGGGAGAAGCTACATGTAGCTGGTTAACCTGATTAGCTTGCAAAACAGAGGAGAAGCCAGGTGCAGCAGCTACTACAGTTGTGGTTTAAGGTTTGTGGAGAGGGTGGATACTATTTGAATATTTATTAATTCTTGAGTGCTAAATGAAGGCAAGGTGCAGGGATATATGTAGGCCATTATAACAAGGTATTTGAACTTAATTATGCAAAACAAAACAAACAAAATAACACAGACACAGTTTAGTTCACAATTTAGTTTGCTTGTTGCTGAGCCTTTTATACTGTTTAAAACATGACTGGAGGTGGACTGACAATAATAAAAAAAAACATTACATATAACCAGTTCTTAAGTCAATGTTTTTATCCTAAATTAAGATAAGTAATCTGTACTAAGCACCTTCCCATATCTTAAATAAACCTTCCTAACTTAAGGATAACTGTTAAAACGGTCCTAATTTACCCTTTTTATCTGTAAGAGTTGCTAACAGTGGCTAACAGTAGTTTTAGGTAACAGCAGTGTTGGTTAACAGTAGTTAATGTTAGAATTAGTTGTTTAAAATGTACGCCTGAGATTTACATAATGGCTGCCAGGTACGGTGGAGACTGTCTGCTATCTTAGCTCACTCTCTTTCTTTTAACTTTAGCTTAGCAGCATTAGCTGCAGCTGTAGCAACAGGTATTCTTCCTGAGGTCCACACCAAACACAATACTATATATATATATATAACAGTTCATCACCATCACAAAATCTCTGGCGTTCTCTACAGATGTTACCAACACCTCAAGTCCTCATGGTTGTATTTTTCCAGTGTGTTTCAATGACAAAAATCAACGGTGACAGAGTTGTTTAGCTCACCAAGAAGAGAAAAGTGATGTTGGTTGCTAAGTAACAGACACTGAAGATGATAAGTGATGTTGCATTGATTACTTAGGATTTCCTAACCTGAGATAAGGTAGGATTAAATAAGATAAGACAGGCTTCCTAAACTTTGTTGGGATTTGCCTCTGCAATAACAAATTAGTAAAAATCTGATCTTCCTGTCTGAACTTAAGACTTAAGATAGGAAGTTTGTGTAACACGGCTCCTGGTGAACGAAAGTGTGGAGGCAGATTCCCAACTTTGGGGAGGCAAGTGGCGAAGATATCACAAAAACAAAAATGAAGGAAATCATCCTAATTATTAAAAGAAGTGTTGGGAGGCTGACCTGACTTTCTGCATGGTGACTAACACATTACTATGCTGCATGGCAACAAAGAAAGCTCCCAGTGTGAACTCTCAGTAGAAATAATTAGTGAACAAGCCTCATACACGCAGTTTCAATCCCCCTTTTTAAAAGTTTTTTTTTTCTTTTTTTTTTTGCTTTTTATGACACCTCACCTGTGTGCGTTTCTGAGCTTCGATTAATATCAGCAGACAGACCTGAGCAAATATAAGATGTCTACAGTCACTAAGAAGTCTGAGATGCACGCTCACACACCAGAGAAGACGAGGGTCCAACAGATCCAGAGCTGGTGTAACAGCTGATGCCTGGCAATTCTTTTGTCAACAATTTAGTTTACTGTCAAATAAGACTAAAGAAACCAGAAAATGTAGACAGTTTAGGAGCTGACATCAGAGAATTTGGACAGTTTTTTCTTTAAAAAAATGACTCAAAAAGATGAATCGGTTTTCAAGATAGTTAATGATAATAGTTAAAAGACTTCAGTCACTTCACATCATTAAGATGCTTCAGAAAATTCTACCTGCTGTGCTTAAAAGTATAAAAAAAAAACAGTGGCACCAATATTATTCTGAACATAAAAAAGGGAATGCAAAAGTATTTGGTGAAAATTATGGACGAGGCTTGAGGCTTCAGATAACAACAATTTGAAAACACACCACATATGCTCAATTTTTTCTGTTGTTACCAGGATACGTGTATGAGTGACCTGACGGGATCCCTATTTTATTTATGCATTGACAAACAGAAAAGTCAACCCCGCCTCGAGTGAAAAACAAAAAAAAAAAAAAAGGTATTAAATGTTATCAGATTATTAGATTAATGACATGAAACGAACAACATGTAAGTTACATTTTGAATGATGAATCGTTTTTATCTCTGCTGACACTGAGTGCAAAAATAAAAAAATCAATCATGTCACCATCTCTGGTTAATAATGATCCCAGACAATGCTCACAGCCCCTTTCACCCAGGAAAGCTTGCAACGTTTTAATTAAAAATGCATCGGGGGCTGGTCTCTTTCACACTGCTCTCCCTGTAAGTCTCCAGATTGGCAGCATGCTGGTTTTTCATATATAAAAACCAGGGACTGGCTGCCGTTGCTAAGCAACACAAAAGAGTCAAGTGCATTTGTTTATTGGCCAATAAGAATGCAGACAAAGTTTCAAGGTTTTAGACGAGGTCCTCTAATAATGTAACTCACAGAAAAAAAACAGAGCCCAGGATTCTCTAATAACCAGCTTTTATATATCTGAGTGAGCGTATAAATAATAGAGTTATTATGAATAAAGAAGTCTCCCTTCATGGAGCTCATAAACAGCTCTCAGTCTGTTTTAATGTTGCTTTTACAAAAAAATATTGCTTAATCCCTTTTCTCTTATGTGGTAAAAAAAAAAATTACAAACTTTTTTGGATAACCAATTAATGTTTTCAGTTATTTTTCATGCCAAAAATCTCAAAACATTTGCTGGTTTTAGCTTCTTCTTTGTAAGGATTTGTGCTTCACTTTTTCATTTATGGGTTTTGGACTGTTGGTTGGACAAAAGAAGCAATTTTGGGATGACATGTTGAGCGCTGGGAAACTGTGATGAGCATTTTTCACTTTATTAGAATACATTTTTATAGACTAAATAATTTATCGATTAATCATGAATTAATCTGTGTATTAATCAACAGTGAAAATAACTGTTAGTTGCAGCTCTACACTTGTAAGAGGCTCTATAAATTATTAAGAAAACAAAAATTAACCTGACTATTTATGTAGCACACTCTGGGTATATCCATGGTGCAATTAAGTGCGGTGAAATCTTTGTGACTTATCAATGTGCCATAATGTCTGCAATTAACGCAGCAGCCCAAGAACATTTCACACATGAATAGACAAAGTATAGACAACATTAGTTAAGCCATAAATCAACAAACACGCCTGCTTGAGGTGGTTGTTCTCCATTAGCGACCAAAGCACCTTTTTCTTCATAAGACCATGTTGAAAATGTGTTTAAGTGTGAAATATCCACACTGAATGCTGCTGTTAAACTATATGTGCTAGAAAGAGCTAGCACTCAAACTGTCAGGGGAAAAAAAGCTTTTAAAACTGTAGATAATATCCATATGGTGTTAATATGTCCTTTCAATAGACACAAAATATATTTTAGGCTAGTCTGTAGCGTTAGACTAGACTTAATTTTGCTCAAAAATTAGTCTATTGCAAGTTAGACCATTTTATAAAAATTTAAATTTCAGGTCTGGTGCAAAACAGAGCAAGATGACATTTAAGTTTGATTACATGATCTATTACTTTGCCTCCAGTTGTGCCTTTGTTTTGCCTCCAGCTAACACCTTTACCTAATCATGACGCCAGAAATGGTCTATACACTGTGAGCACCGACAGATCTATGAAAACATCGGCCTTCATGCAGACAGTGGCACACATCTGCCTCGGCTCAGTTTTTAAAGGCAAGCTGTGGCAAAAGGAGCGTGCTCCATTTAAAACAACAATTCTGACTATTTTTTACTGGAGCATGTGTAATCCTGAGGCAAATTATGAATAATTAACATTTAAAATAAAATAATTAAATGCAACTAATAAAATTATGAATTATAAATATGAAGAAATTATCCAAAGACACCACTATCATCATTGCTTTTTAGCTCTGGCACTGCCTACCCTGACAGCTCATCACTGCAGATCAGTTTTGTTTGTACATTTTGTTCTGTCAGTAAAGAAAGGGAACAAAACAACCCCCCCCCCCCAGTTACATGTGTCCAGTCTTTTGGTCCCCCCAATTCTGCCACCCACAGGACCGGGACAGAATGACACATCACAGACATAACCAGACACATATGGTCCTCAATTAAAAATCAAAGCTACTCCGACCTTGTGGGAAACAATTTACTGACAGTCAAAGATGCACTCTGAGAAATAAGGCTTCCAACACGGTTCCTCCTGACGGGTTGAGGTTCCACTCAAAACCAACCAACCCTCTTTTGAAGGAATGATTTGTCAAGGGTTCTTTGTAAGACTAAGGGGTCCAGTAAAAACCCTTTTCATCACAGTAGAAACCCCTGAATGGGTTCAAAATAAAACCCTTGAAATATAAAAGGGTTCTTGGTAGAACCCCCTGGCTGTGTTCTTAAAAAAGATAAAGGGTTCTCAGCAGAAGCCCATGGGTATGCTCTAGGTGAAACCCTTGCAGAACACCATATGTGGGTTCTAAATAAAACCCTTGGAATGTAAAAGGGTGCTCAGTAGAACCCCCTGGATGGACTCAAGATAAAAACCTTGAAGTATAAAAGGATTCTTGGTAGCAAAAAAACCCTTGGAAGGTAAAGGGTTCTCAGCATAACACCTTGGATATGTTCTAGAGGAAACCCTTGGACTATAAAAATGTTCTCAGTAGAACCCCCTTGGTGGGTAGTAATTAAACCCCTTGGAATATAAGAGGCTCCTTGGTAGAACCCCCTAGGGTGGGTTCTTGTTAGCACCCTTCTAAGGTGAAAAGATCTGGATAAAACATCCAGAGAGGGTTCTGGGTGGAACCATTATACCATAGAAATGTTCTCCTTTAGAGACTCTCTTAGGGCACTCTTGGTTGGACCCTTTGACAGATGGTTCTAGGCAAAACCCTTTATGTTGGACTCTAGGCAGAACTCTGTGGAAGGGATCCAAGTGGATCATTTATAAAAGGTTCTACTGGAAGCTAAAAGGGGGACAAGCCAAAGAACCCTTTATGGTTCTAGTGAGCACCTTTATTTCTAAGAGTGTGTGAGTTTATAATCATTATGTCTGGACAGTAAAAGCTGCTGCTGAGAGTCGAGGCAGACGGTTTCACCAAAACAAAGAAAATAGTAAAACAGTGTAAAACAAAGTGGACAACAGGTGACAAACTCCATCAGACACACTGTCAGGAGAACAGACCTCGTGGAACGCATGTACTCCCTCCTCGCTGTTATTACTATCTGGGCGCCCAGCCTGGCGTGATGGTATGCCAACTGTTCCCCCGCTGTCTGTACTGGCACCCGTCAGCAGCACCCTGGCACCTCAGAGGGGCTCTGGGGGAGGGAGAGGCCGTCAGCAGTCAGCCTGTGGCTACACGTGTGGTCAGGAGGAGCAGGAGGAGCAGGAGGAGCAGGAGAGAGGAGCGAACGCTTCTGCTCGTCATCAAAGCAGGGCTGACATTTGATGCACAGACACAGATCAACCCTGTTATCAGACATAAGCTCCCCCTCATGGCAGATTGTGCTTGGCATTAAATAATTACAAATATCTACACAGGGTCACCTCTGATATCATTTTGTTTATGATAAATAATTTACAGCGCTGTAGGGGAAATAACTGCTGCTGTCATCTGAATATTTACAGACAGTAGGGGAAAGTACACCGCATCTTTAATGGCCCGCTTTATGGAACAAGTAATCAATACGGATAATGATCATGTTTAGCTTATACAGAGTGCATACTGCTGTATAAATAGACATTTATTTGGTTCTGAAATTATCTGCTGTGTGAGTTAATAGTCTTTTTTCTCCTGATTTCACTGGCATTTAAATACAGAGGCTACTTAACAGCTTTGGTCTGACTGAAACATTCATGCCCTGTAGATGATTTGAGGGTGGATACCATCTCTCTTGTTGGCAAAATGACCAAAGTGAATTCCCCTTGTTAACCTGCAATCACCTTTTTCCAGCCCCTACGTTCAGGGTCGGGGGGGGGGGGGGGGGGGGGGGGGCTTGTTTAGTTAAATACGTTGGTGCAGTTTGTGTGACTCAGTGATCCGTTATCTGACTGAGGTTTGTGCAAAATAGATGGCTCTGAAATATCAGTAACTTCACTGTGCTGTGTGCTGATAAATCCATGGAGCTGAAGTGGGAGGCAGATTTGACCTTCGGAAAGAATACTGAAAATCTGTACAAGTACTGTTACATCGCTAAAATATTACTCAATTAGAAGTAAAAGTACTGGTGTTCGAAATGTACTTAAGCAAAAGTACAAAGTATTGATCAAAAAACTACTCAGAGTATTAGTTACTTATAATCAAGATGTCACAGTCAGACATACATTCATGCCAGGGTGAATTTTAATCACTCCTGATTCCATCAACCTTAACTGTGCTTCATGTTTACTGCTTATTACCAAAAACGTTAGCATGCTAGCACACTTATGGTATTATTGTGTGCATGTTCCCAGGGTTCTATGTTCTATGCTAACCCTCGTGATTGCCAGTGGGCTTCCTAACATTGTGAAGGGATGTATTTTAACTAGGGACGCACCGATACAGATACCAGCATCGGGTATCGGTCCGATACTGTCCTCACGTACAAGTTAACATCTAAAGAACCGCCATGATGCAGAGTTCAAGTCGTTCGTTGATGCTTACCTTGTTTCTTTGGACGCGTCTTCATCATCAGAGACTCGCTGTCCTCAACATCGTCCTCTAATGACCGCAGAGACTTTGGACACTGTCCGTAAAACTCCATGTAAGTCCATGTAAAACTGAAATAAACGCACAGAGTGCAGCTGTAGGCCGCAGCCAGCCGCTGTTCAGTAAATCCCGGCGGGTGTAAACTAGTTGAATGTCTCGACTAATTAATCCGAAGACGAAGAAGAAACACCGCCGCCACCGTCTGTAACCATCTTTTCTTCGTACAACTTCTCTTTGTGTATTAAATCTCAACTTAAACGTCCTGACAGCTCAGGACACATAACTTCACCGTTTGGGGTTCACAGCCGGGTAAACAAAACTGTTACACACATGGCCCCACACTCATACCTGTCCCCCCCTAAACAACGACAGGTAGGAACTAATTAGCTCTTAGACAACAGGGACACGAAGAAGAAACTAAACAATGACAGGTGGGAACTAATTAGCTCTTAGACATGAGTGACATGAAGAAGAAACTTAAATACTACACGTGTAAATTTGAAATTAAAATACCAGTTAAAATTCTGTAAATGATAACGAAATAATTACCACCATTTATAACAGTAAACTTAATTCTGCAAGCCCATAACAATGTTGTTAAATCATTATACTGAAATATATCACGTACACAGTAATCTACAACTTAATAAGGAACACAAAATCAGTAAAGTAACTTACTACAAATAACCCAAAAATGTAATGTGTATAGTAACTATGGTTACACTTGTAGCAGGAAACAGTAACAATGAATTGTTACTTTCGGAAAGTGACCATTTAATGAAATAAAAAACATGTTTTTAAAACGATTGTAAGAACTTTAATGGCATTATTAAGTACTCATATCGGTACTTGGTATCGGCAAGTATCCAAATATAAGTACTTGTACTTGTACTTGGTCTGAAAAAGGTGGTATCCCTAATTTTAACAATAATCCATGATCTTTTCCAAACCTTACTCAAATATCTTTTATGCCTAAACGGTGACTGAAAATTTAAATAAACAAACAAAAACTTAAATTAAGTCAGCTAGATCTAGAAAAAAAAAAAAAAAAAAAAAACAGTGAACAGTGACATTAACACCCAGTTTACACCTGGTATGAAAGTGTGATCTGTATCTGGGTATATTATCCAGTTAAGGGAAAACATGTTAGTGCAAGGTGTAAATGCTACATGATCAAAATGAGATCTGCTTGACCACATCTGGAAGTAGTTTGACTTGCATTGTGTTTAAATTTTAGGTAGGTGTAAACACAATCCATATAACAATCTGGACAACATATGCAGATACAGATCACATTTTAATCCCAGGTGTAAATGGGCTGTTAGCTTCATACAAGACAAGACGCCCAGTCCTCTGGGACTAAAAGTCCTGTGTTTGATCCATTCATCAACCATGACCTCCTCGCTAAATTTCTCCCAGCTGCCAGAAGCTACACTTACACTCAGAGCCAATCAGAGTACAGCAGTGGTAGCCAATCACAGCACAGCAGGACAAGACTCTGCACAGCAGTCTCGGGGAAAAGAAATAATGCACCCTGACCCATTATGTGCTATACAGAGATGGGGAACACAGGAGTATGGGAACCCAGGGAGAGCACATATTTTGTAGACCTGAGGAACACAGGACCTTCTGTCATGTTGCCTGTATGTGCAACATAAATCTGGGGAACATAGGAATGACCCTTGTTTTCATTTAGTACCACTGTGTCAAAGTACAGCCTCACAGAGACGCTAGCATGGCCGTCTTGTTAAAGCATGACACGAATCACTGTAAACTTTTTGATAGACTGAATTTAATATCCAATAGCCTGTTTTTGACCATTATCGTGTTGTTTTCTGAGCACTTCAAAATGTGTAATAGCTGTCGCCTTACTGGTAAACACAGAACACTGAAGTGTCAATGTCAGAAATCTGGGTCTTTAATAAGCTAAATGAGAGAGACAGGTGACTTCACTGAGTTTCTGACCTGGTGAGAGAAATTCATCCACCACACTGAAGAGCAGAAATGACAACTAAAACGCCTCTGAGGCATCCGAGACACCTCACCTCTTGCAAGTTCAACCTTAATTTTATATCTCTTTCACATTTATTTATACAGACAAGTTGGCTGAACTGTTCCTCAGCAATTAAAGGCATTTTTACACAAAAAAAACCCACCTGAGCTGAACTCATTTATGATTAATGACCTTTTTCCTTCAATGATCAAAGGTGATTTGCAAATTTATTTAATGCTGTACTATAAAAATGTCTATGCTATATGTGTATTATCAAAATCCAATCTATTTCAAAAATTCATATTTTACTCGTGTAAAGTTACTTGACCCACTGAGTTTGAATGATGCTTTGAAAAAAATAGTTTTGAATTCCAGCGACGTTTTGACACGTTGAGTATTTGAGTCCATTCACTGTTTTGTGAACTGAATTCAGAGAGGTCAAGGAGAGACGTCTCTCAGCTCATGTATCTGTATAAAGAGGGGGATCTCACATTCAGCTGCGTGTTTAATACGCACAGGACCTGCATTTAATTCTGAAAATATTCACTTTCTGAATAGCTCAATTGTGCCATAAGCAATGTATAGATAAAGACATAAAACTGGAGGTCATGTGGTCAAAACCTTGGAGTATGAATTATAGGTTGATAGTGTTGAAATCACCACAGACAGCCCAAACAAAGAGGCAAAGATATGCGTATATTCAGACCAGATTAAAAGCCTTTTCAGGTGACTATGCTAAAAACAGGACCCAACTTTCTATCACAGAATTTATAGCTTGATGTGCTTCATTTATAGGGAGTCACTCATGTGCCAAAATCTAATAAAATTAAGTTTACTATCTTCCTGTATTCTACTTTTTACAATCATGACGGAACCACTGATTTAAGATTTAATAATTACTAAAATGCATGGCCCCTCATCAGAAAGAACAAGTTTTTGCAGTGAGAGGTGTCATTTTCCATTTCCTTTCAAGTGGCTAGCTGGCAGTTATAGTTGGCTAATGTACATGAACAGTGGTTAAATTAACCGAAATGAGCCACAATTAAAGTGTGCATGTATGTGCCCATCATGGGTGCTGAACTTAAATGGCACTACACCTTTGATCATGTTTGGTTCTAATTAGTTATTTGATTCTATAAAAAGGGGGGTTTCACGTCATGATTGACAGCTGAGCTCTGCTCGCAGTTGAGTTGCGATCAGTCACTGTGCAGACTCCAAACGACTCCAGCGCAGGATGGCGGAGTTTGTATCCAGGATATTTTGGCTTCATTTTTTGCACAGTAGGAACAAGTGGAAACACGGCGTCCACCTTTATATCCAGTCTATGGACAGAATTCACACAAATGAACCAAAGACCCACTGCAGCAAAACAGCATTTCACAAAAATGGGACGAGAAATTAATTTTCAAGCAGCTTTGTTTTACGTTCATAAAAATGTCTCAGGTTATATTTACAGAACAAAACATATTTAGGGTCACAATGAACAATATTTTGAGGCCTGAATATGTCCTATCACATCATTCATTTTTGGCAAAGTAATAATGAAGACTTCAGTCTGTAAATACTAAACAATGTTGGTGGCCAATTTGAACTACATAAACAGTGTGTAGCACAAACACAGTTGAAACAACTTGACATCAACATTAGTCTTTTTCATATATTATTATAATGTAGAAAACTTGCAGTTTACATGATGAAAACAGAACAGAAATATGATACATGATTTTTTTTTTTTTTAAGAATAATCTGTGATTTTTTTTTGTTTTGTTTTATTCATGATGTGAGACAGCGAAGTCTCACTGATGCCTGCACACTTCAACTGAAATCAGTTCACTGTGATGGTAAAAGGAGCTCATGGGTCAAACGAATATTACTTCTATATTCCACACACTGAGACCTACCCAGTGACGCACGTAAAGCACAGCAGACGAAGATTTGCCAAAATGTTACCAGCTGCACAGCCAGATATTCCAGATGAAATAAATAGCACAGGCGTATAAAAAGTGAAATGAAATACGATTAAAACACGGAGGTATAGGTAAGAAAGCTGGATTCTTTCAGTTTGATGTGTTGCTTACAAAAAGTATGAATTTGGAGTTTGAAAGTTGCACTATACAAGAGTGATTTAACCAAAACAAACGTCTAGCTCCATTTCATCTGCTGGGCTATACAACCGGTCTCAGACCTGCTTTATTTACACTGAAGACGACCTAATAGTCATATATTAAGGGTCAACTTAAAATTGAGAATCAAAAACCAACGCGTGAGAATGAAAGAAGCCTCTGTAGGACAAAAAAAAAAAAAAAATTAAAACAAACAAACAAAAAGAAGAGGGCTTTTGATCTTCGGCACGTCGCCTCCCACCGGAGGAAAACTGAAATCTGTAACACTTGAACAGGTAACAACTGGTCGAGTCAGAGATGAGCCATCAGCTGAGGAAGAAACCAGACAGTCAGTATTAGGTGGTCTTCACCAGATCGTAGACGTGGATGTGGACGTCATCGTCATATTTGATGTAGTACACCGTGGGCTTTGCTGGGACCTGGTAGATGACCAAGCCCGTCCTCTTCAGGCCGTTATCTGTGACGTACTCCACCTGTTTACCCACAAGGCTCTCTGGCTCCTCACCCGGCTTCCTGTCTGCTGGCAGCAGGTGTTTGTTCTCTGGACGACGGAGAGAAACACAACAGCCAAGATGAGACCAAAATAACAGGAGTGTGTGATTTCTTCTTTTATGGTTATTATTCAACCAGCCAGTTCAACTTCAAGGTTAATATAGTAAATAATCTGAAGTCTGAAGATGAACCCTAACCCTCATCAAACAAGCTTATTTATACACTTCTCCTCTAATTCCATGTCATATCTTCATGATAAGACACAAGTGCTGATAACAAAACTTAGTCTCTTACTACTTAGTAGGGATGTAATGATACCAAAACCTCAAGGTACGATAACACAATAATAAAAAGGCCATGATACAATATTTATATTTACAATATTAAAACAACTAAAATAACAACATGAAAAAACATTCATTATTAAACAATAATGTGTTCAGCATTGTTTATTTGTAGAAAATTTCTCCTGCTTTCCTTCTTTAATTACATAAATTGCATTAATTGTCTTCGCAATGAATGCTTGAATTATGCAACTGCAAAACAAAATGAACAAAGTAGTAAGTGGCAGTCCTTTTCTAAAACAAGATTAAAATAATAAAATAAAATAACTAACCATGTGCAACCCAAATCGCAAAAAAGTAAAGTACAAAGACCAGTTCAAAAGGCAGCATCTGTGACGGTATGGGGGTGTTAGTGTTCATGGAATCATGGGTAACTGTCACATCTGTGAAGGTCCCACTAATCCTGAAAGGTACATGCAGGTTTTGGAGCAACATATGTTGCCATCCGGACGTCTTTTTCAGAGACGTCTTTGCTTACTTCAGCAAGCATTAAATATATTGTCTTTGCATGGTATTCCACTGAATCCACATCGAAAAGGATTTGCAAAGCATTGCATTCTGCTTTTACACAGCATCCCAACTTATTTGTGATTGGGGTTGTAATATCAAGGGCGATATCGTCAGAGTCCGGTACTGTAGAGACAGTTTTTTAATCGTGATATTCAATATATTATTTTATCCCTACTACTTATTGCTTTCTCTTGGTGGTTGGTTCTCTCTAAATATGTAGTCTAGACCTGCTCTATATGAAAAGTGCCCTGAGTAACTTCTGTCATGATTTGGTGCAATATAAATAAAATTTACCTGATTTAACTACTGAATCAAGCAGAAACTCTGCATAAACTGTTCAGTAAAACAAAGACAGCACAGAGATCGGAGTGTTTTGTAATGCTGACTATGTAAATTAGTCCTGTCCTTTTCCTCCCACCTTTCCGGGTGCATCTGAAATATGAAACATTGCCAGTTTTATGAACACGAACAATAAAGCTCTCATTACTGTACCCGATTCAGGCAGGACGCGTAGATCTCCGTCCTTATAGTCGTCCCACAGCTGGTACATGTACAGCACCGGGTCCTTCTCGTAAGTGATGTAATACCAGTGGGTCATGATGGGGGCTCGGGACAGCACCATTCCCCGCCACTCGTTTTTCTCACCATCCTCCTTTTCGAACAGATGCTCAACAGCTCGGCCCACCAGCTCCTCCGCCCCGGGAGGCACCTTGATCTTATTGTTCACTGCAGGAAGGAGACACTTTGATAAGCCTGTTAACTGGAAAACTTTATAGATCCCTCATGAAACATTATAGTAGAACATTAAAATATTATTATATTATCTTACCATGCTGACAAAGCACCAATATAATCTGTAAAACCCTTGACAGACTATCAGTTTTGCCTAATATCAGTTTTATATTAGCTTGCTGATGAAATCCGACAGAATAAAAATTATTTCACCATAGTCAGGGTGAATACTTCATTCTCACAGGCTAAAGAGTATCCATTAATTCCTGATAATGGACATCTACTGAATGGTACCAGTGAAACTATCTGTTTTAAATTCTAAATTAATGCACAACCTCTTTCTAAAATGAATAATCATCGCAACAGGGACACAGTCAAAGCCTCCATTTACAATTTATTGCAACACATTAACAAGCTACCATCTAATTACAGCACTGAGTGCTCATCCTCTGAACACCACAGGATGGCGACTGTAACACACAAGCTGCAAGAAGTTCACTGCCCCTCACATAACTGATCATCTCTCGTCACGTTTGCTATTCAACTCGCTATTTCAGGCTGCAGACGGGGGTTCACGTGGCATCATATGTTCGTGAAGATCTTAATGCTGATTTGGGGAAAATGACGTGGCTGCATAGCTAGCTAGTTTTGTTGTTAAGCATACTGTCAAATTATATTTACTGTCTGTCAACTGTGCACAATGTTATTGACCTGAATCTTGGTAGCATAATGTTAGCTTTCTGGCTAATAGCTGCGCTAAAAAAGTTCTATGAGTTGAGTGGACTAGAAATATGTGAGATGGTAATGACTGATCCAGGTATTAGTCAAACCCTCGGGTGGTAGCCAAGGAGGAGGAGCTATGACTTGTGAAAACCTTTAGATTTTGTTTGCAAAATGCATGAAAATTAATAATATTTTTTCCTATGTCAAGTGACATGGTGTAAGCAGGATAATGTCCCTTTGAGATGTCCATAATCAGGAATTATGGGTCTCTGCTGCACATTGTCCATTTATTACTGATAAGGGACACCTCATTGGGCAAATATTACCTGACTGATGTTAAATATTTAACCAGATCTTCTCACTAAAAAAGTCCAGCATCAATTGAACAAAAATGTTCATACTAAGAGTGTTTCATTTCAAGTTATAGGCCTAATTCATCACATTCTTAAATGGAAGATTTGGCACTTTTCATGTGAATGCTCTCAGTGTCGATGGTAAATGTAGTAAACTGCAATGCAATAAATTCCTCAGTTCTGCTGTATTGAACGAGAAAACAAAGTTATTCTGCTGCAAAATCTGTTATTCTTCCTGCAACGAGTGATGTCATAGTGATGTCACTGCATGTAAGGAAGAACTACAGGCTATTTCAGCTGGATTTATAGTCTCTGGTGAGTATTTTGGTCACCTAATGTTATGTTTGGCCAACAAAGTAATACGTATAGGCTAGGCTGATAATAACAGAATAACACAGACGTCAGGATCAGAAGCTCGCTCGCAATGCATCCTGGTACATGTAGGCACTGCTGCAAAGAACTCAGCTTTCCACCCCATAAAGTGCCTGGTTTTCTCTTTAAGTGAATGAATTTCTACAGTATTTGTCTCCTTTCTAAAACCCATTAATTTATAAGAGACAAGTTTAATGACTCTGTCAGCTACAAGAGCGGTTTATTTAGAATAAACAAAATAAGAACTGTGGTCAGATTTAGCAATAACCGTCACCACTATCGCATCACGAGAAAAAACAAGCTTCAAACTGAAAACCCTAAGAGCCACAATAAAATGCTGTTTAATTGCAAAGTGTTCCCCGAGGGACAGATAAACACACTGCATAAATGATGAAGTGTGACCAGAGTATTTACCAAAAAAATAAAAGCTAAAAAGCACACTCAAGCAAAGCAAAAGCAAGCCCGCGTTTAGAGACAGATGCTGTCGCACTCACCGACTTTCTCTGTCAGCACCTGCAGGTTGGACACCCGGTTATCTTTGAAGAGCTCGATGCCGTACACGCAGTCAAAGCCGTCATATTTGACCATGTAGAGGGAGCTGTTCACAGTTAGGCGCTCCAGAACGGTGCCTTTCCACTTGGTCACGTTGCCCTTCTCCCTCCAGGTGTGCTGAATCCTGCGGCCCAGCAGGTTGTCAGGGTCTGGGCTCAGGGTCGACGCCGAGCTCTCACTCAGCTCGCCACTGCTACGCTTCCTGTGAACAAGGCCGGAAAAAGATCCACATTACTATTAATATATGAGCTGTAGGTCTAAAGTAGGATTAACTTTTGTGAGCTATTCAATCAATATTATAGATGGGTTATTTGTTTAGACTGTGGAGGTCTTTATTAATGAAATGAACTGATACAGCGGCTTTACCAAACATCCAGGGTGCTAATCGAATGCTGTTGCCCTGAACAGTGAAGACCCAATACTATCATGACATTCATCTTCCCACTGATGAAAAACATGCCATTACAAATATGAACATGACAGGGTGAGTAGTAAACAATCACTGTGAGGATTTATCTGAGCCAATAGTACTGTAAAATGACTAATTTAGCTTATTAATAGTATCTGTAGTGCTTATGATGTGCCAAAGCCTTAGACCCCACAGATGCTTGGCAGGTTTATCATTACAAACACAGCCTAATCACACATAACATTATTTCTAATTATCATCCAAGTACGGAAGCCAAATATACCAGACTGAATCACAAAGGCCGGATCACAAACAAAATGATGCATTATTAAAAAAAAACTATTCAGTGTAATCTACTCAATCTATATTTCATTCAGCTTTTAAAGGGACAGTTCACCCCAGAATCAAAAAAGCATATTATCTCTTGTGTTAATATTTTGTGAAAACACCAACAGTCATCCCTACAATATTGCTGCAATATCAATGGCAGTATTTAGTCAAAAATATTGTGCCAAGTAGTGTTTTTTCCATATTGCCCAGCGCTAATGTATCCTGTTCTATAATACCATCATAATATTTGCACAATCTGAGAATTTTTTGTAAGTTTTTTGAGAGAAAATGTGTATATTGAGATATATTTTGTATATCATGGAGTAGCCTAAAAATATCAAGATATTACCTCTAAGCTATAACACCTAGCCCTAGCATTGTGCCATACTGTATGGCAAAAAATATGAAGCAAAAGCAAAATTATGAATATGTAATTTGTATTTACCTACCAAAACTAAATGACCCAAAGTAGTAAACTACTGAAAATGCTTCTGGGATTTGAACGTATTAAACTACGACTCAACTAGTAATAAACTAAACTTAAACTTAGTAATCAAACAACAAATAATTAAAGGACCAGTGTTTCGGATTTAGTGGCATCTACAGGTGAGCTTGCAGATTGCAAACACCTCGTCTGATTCTCCCCTTTCAAACGTGTAGGAGAACCTATGGTTGCCTTTGTGCTTCATGAACTAATGTATGACATAATTAATGTGTTGTTAGAATTGCTTTGAGTTATGCCAAGATTGAAAAGTAGCTGATATACCACTACTGCTTCAGTGGCACATGCCAGTCCGTGGAGTTGTATTCCACTTGTTCAGTGGCACATGCCGGTGTCTATAATGGTATGCCGCTGGTTGAGTGGCATATGCTGGAGTCTACAATAGTCGTATGCTACTTGTGTTCCAGTGGCATATGTCATTTCCTAATGGCAGGTGCCACTCTGACTGTCAGACCGTCAGCTCAGGATATATACAAATTTAATTATACGAGCAACCAAAAACTAATAGTGGAGTAAGTCTTAGCTTGCTCAGGGATACATGAACTTAATTTGTACATTTTGCATCAGGATTGCCTGACTTTCAAGTCGCACCTGCCATTAGGAAATAACATGTGCCAGTGGAACAGGAGTGGTATACCACCACTGTAGACTCTGACATATGGCACTGAATGAGCAGCATACCATCATAGAAAGTGGCATACTACTGTAAAAATGAGGGGCATACCATCACAGACACCAGCGTATACCACTGAAACAGTGGCATATCATCATAGACACTGATATACAACACTGAGCCAGCGCAACACTACTGTTAAAACATGTGACATACTATCATATGCCACTGAAACAGAGGCATACCACTGTAGAGCAAGCAGCGTACCAGTATACACACTGGTATATGCTACTGAACCGGCAGCATACCACTGTAGAGGGAGTGGCATACCATTACACACAAACTGAACCAGTGGCATACTATTATACAGACTGGCATATGCCACTGAACCAGCGACATTCCACAGTAGAACAAGTGGCATACCATCATAGACACTAGCATATTCCTCTGAAACAGGAGCAAACCACTCTACAGACTGGTGTATGCGGCTGAAGCAGTAGTGGTATACCATCAGCCACTTTTCAATCTCATCACTGCTGATAATTGTTTAAATAAAACTTAAACTGAGAAATAGACATGCATTTTTTATTTTTACTAATCATAACTGATTACATGATTATCAATTGTTAACATTTTCAAACTATCGGTTGAGAAAAATGCACCAAATTTGCAACCCTAGAACATGTTGTTTCTTCATTATGCATGAACTAATTATGTTTTATTGTGTGACAACGCTGTGGTTCAAACCTGGGCATGTTTAGAGCAAAAAACACTTGGCTAGGGTCAGGAAAAGACCATGGTTTGGTTTAAAATGATCACTCTCGCAAGATCTTTTGTGGGTCTGAGGTTCCCATCTAGACACAACCACTGAAGCGGACCAGATTCCTCTGTAGATAATAGGTGAGGAGATATAAGATTATGAAAACACAACAGTTCTTGTTTTCAGATAATTAAACACCAATGAAAACATACCTATTAATATAATAGTCCATGTTTGTCATATTTTAACATTAAAGCCCCGTAAATGTTGCACACTGGACCTTGAACTACACTCTAACACCGAGAGTTAAGTATACTGTCATAAAGTGTAATAAAAAAATAAAAAAGTTTATTAAGATTTGATCCTACCTGCCCCGTTTCTTTGACATGTTTCCATAAATCCACACAACCCTGTGAGACACAAGACAGTCCAGTTAGTGAATATGACAAGAGCAGCTGACGCTTAGTTACATTCATCACTAACATAACAACTTAATTCAGATTAATTAAAACATATTTTTGTTGTTAATGTGCAGCACACAGGCTCTTGTTATTCAGCAAGTCTGAACTCTGTCAACCACAGCCATGCAAATTAGCCAACAGAGCCGCATTACCGGATGTAAACAACAAAACTGCGACAAGCTTAATGCTAATGCTAACTAACGTAGCTAAATGCTAATAAAGCCCACAGGTTATATATTTACAGCTAACCATATGGCAGATAAATGTGTAACTTCGCCGAGACTAGCTGAATAAACGCCGACGTGTCGAGTGCCGTCTGAAATGTGTAGCTGCAGGGAGTCTAAAATTGGAAACAGCTCGGTCGCCAACATTAATGAATCCTTTCAGTCACTGTTTATTTTTAATGAGTAACATTCCTGAGAATTTGGCTCCTGTATTTCTACACATAAGCTAGCTGAACAAAAGGAAATGCATCGCCATGTAAGCGCTGATTTTGCACACTGGTTGTTGCCACTGCATTAACGTTAAAAAATAAGCACTGACCAGAATAAATTAATTGTTATTTTTAATGCGATCGACAAGTTGAATAGGCGGGAACCGGCGGAATACGCTGTTTGCCCTACCTGATCAATATTTTCACATGTGTTCAAGTCTTTGCAGAGCAGATTCCACCACCTAACCAAAGCTAGATACACGGAAACGACCCTGTGTGGACTACAACTACCGAAAGGGACTTTCAGCGCTCAAAGCACTGTGGGACTTGAAGTGGTCGTGCCTAGAATTGCGAAAGATCTCGCGAGAGTGATCATATTTACCCAGGAGATGCGTATTTCCCTCAATCTAAACAGGTATTTTTGTCCATAAACGTAGCCAGACCTTAACCACATTGTCATCACGTTACAAAAACGTTTGCACAACGTAACCAAAGAAGAAACCATGCGTACAAATCTCGCGAGAGTTGCGCTTAACTTGGTTTTTGGGTTCCCTTCTAGGCATGACGAGTTGTAGTCAGTTTTTGTACTTCCTTTTGGATCAACGGGAACACTTATAGCTCTCGAGACAAAGTAATTAGCTTTTAACAGTTTAAATATTCTGACCATTAATAGTATATTAACATTTTGTTTTCTTTTCGAAGTTTAGGATAGGTCTGCCGCTCCGGAACTACATTTCCCATGATTCCGTACAGTCTACATTTTTCCCTCACTCTGCTACACATTTTCCAAGACTTTTTTCCCCCCTCAACACCTCTCCAGCACCAAGTGAGTAATAATTATAGTCTCTGACACAGCTAGAGGCTTTTAAAGGCAAATAAATGAAAGCTATTAAAAATACAATGGCAGAGTTTCACAGGCAGTAATTTTTAGGCTTGGCTTATATTCTTTTCATGCGCATAATTGATTCTTTATTTGTAATTTAATTTGATACCCTCCGTGTACATATTTGATGCTATTATTTGGATTTTTTTGTGTAAGCCTATAAATATGGTTAGAATAGCTGAATTGTTAGAGATTATGAGTGAGATTCAAAATTTGCTTGATTGGCAAATTGTGCACATGATGATTTAAAGGGTTATTAAATCTGTGTGACTGCTTGAGCTGTTTATAATAGAAAGGAGTAAAGGAATCTTCTGTAATTACAGAGCTGCCTGAGATTTTGAAGAGATGAGGGTTACATTCATAAATAAAAGCAAACCTAAATTTATCTGATTGTCAATTAATCATCAGTTAGGTATTTGGAGCATTAGTCTTAGCACTATGTCCAACCATTTCACATATCATAAAACATCCCACAAAAAGTGCTTTGTTACCTGAAATACTGAGGGGAAATGTTTTCTTGTTTGCTGAAATTCTAATTTCCACCACAAGATGTCATACTAAACACAAACTCTCTGCCACAGGCTCTTTTAACAGACTTCAGATGATGGACTGAGCAGTGTGGAGAGTGGATGATGCAGTACCCTTGGGTGCCTGCTTTCAGGGTGAAAGCTTTTGGTTTTATCTTGTGCCAAACCACCTGTATGTGCATGACTCACCTGTGATGTGGAGGTGAGTAAAAAAATAGTGAGTAAACCGTTGCCTCCTGTTTATGAAATGACAAGATATAATTAGTAATTATACACATAAATTAATAAATGTGTCCATTTCCCCCCAGAAAACTTGTGTCACACTGCCTGTTATCCATCCATTTATTCATATGATTATGTTTATGTCTGTCATCTTCATGTAATATGCAAGCACTTTGACACACAAATGACATCACACACACACGCACACATTTTATCACCAAACGGACAAAAAAAAAAAGGCAAAATACAAAAAACAGCTAAGAGACCTTTTTCATGGCAGCCATTTGACATGAAATAGTGGTGTAAACACAGGTGTTACTAATGATACTAATTAAGGTTGTGTTCAGGTCAAACAGAGTCAGAGTGCTTGGCTCGTTGGAAAAGCTCTGCTGTACTGCATTGAATGGGACTTTAATTAGCTTCATTGGTAAGACCTGTGTTTACTCTACTATATATCTTAAATATATGGCTGTCATGAAAAAGGTCTGTTCAGTGACATGAACGTAGGTGGCAAGCCAGACAAATAACTGTCAGAATGACCTCTGTTGACGTGTACCAGGTCCTGTTCTTGTGGCAATGTGGAAATTTACATTTTGCAACTAAAACCTTTTTAGACTTGTTATATTTAAACTGGAAAATGTTTAAACTAAAAAAGAAAATCAGTGATTCAGTACCACAAATCTGTGTAAAAGCCCTCCAACAGCTTTTACACCTTAGTTTTGGGGAATAAAATTTACAGAAATTGTATGCTAACAGAATAAATGAAACATGATAAATCCAAATAAATTGAGAAAATTTAAGACCTTAGGATGGGAGCCATGTTGGCCCTTCGTGCTGCACTGATGCTGCTATATGACCTACACTACTTTTCTCATCTTGCTGAAACAACTTTGTTGCAGTTGTTTTGTTGATCATACTGGAATATAAACGAAAATATATAAAACAACACAAGCAAAAAGCCAAACAAACAATGGGAACTTAACAGGTGACAGATGAGTTAGCTAGTTACTGCTAGTGAACACTACATTAGCTGTTGTTAGTGAACACTGCTGTTAGCTACTGTTGGTTAAAACTACCATCAGCTACTGTTAGCAAAAACTATTGTTAGTTACTGTGAGCTAAAACTACGGGTAGCTACTGTTAATTAACACTGTCGTTAGCTACAGCTAGTGAACACTTCCATTAGCTACCGTTAGCGAGCACTACGCTAAAAATACTGTTAGCTACTTTTAGCTAAAATTAGCATTAGCTACTGTTAGTGAACACTACGTTAGCTACTGTTAGCTAATGCCTCTGCTAGCTATTGTTAGCGAACACTACTGTTAGTTACTCTTGGCTAAAACTATCATTAGCTACTGTTAACTAAAGCTACTGTCAGCTAACATTACTATAAGTTAGCTACCCCTACAGGTGGAAAAGTGAAAGTACAGCTTAAAGATTATCCTACAGTTAAGAGAGTTGATTTAAGATTTTGGGATGTTAGAATGCTTCTGTTCAGATATCCTAGATGAACTGTTCATCTGTTATGGTTTTTCTCTCAAATCAGGTCCTAACCCTTATTACCAAATAGTTAATACAGGATCCCCAAGTTAGAAAGTTTATGCAATATAGTGTGATGTGCTTATGTCTCCCAAACCTCTCTGCAAAATCAGACAGGTAAATGTATTTTTGTTCAGTTTAACCTCACCTACACGTCTCTGTTTAGCAACTTAACTTCAGTCAGCTACTGTGAACTCCACTGTGGTATTTCAGAAACCGTTAGCTCTCAACTGGACCAATTAATCACAGAGAAATGTGCTGTGTGTCATTAGCAGCTATGCCTAATGGCGTGGTTGCAGCCTGATTTCGCCCTTGTTGATAATCAAACACTGATTCTGTATTTAAACAGTTTGACCACAGATATTTCAGATCAGTCCACTACAGACAGACGGAATTGCTGCGAGGTGTGAGTCAGTGCTGTAGGGCTGACAGCCGTCGTGAGGAAGCCAGTGTTGTATCGACACAAAGCTGTCCGGCGTCCAAGGTTGCCTCCTCTTGTCCTTGTTGTTGTCACAGCAACAGAAAAGGCCTGGATGTTGGAGAAAAAGGGCTGGCTTCTTCTTTTTTTTTTTTCTTTTTTTTATTTGTTACATTTGGTCCCATGATGCTCTGCAGCAGGCATTCAGAGAATCAGTGGAGGTCACTTAGTTTTCAGGGAAAAAAAGGGAGTATGGAGTGAGACTGCAACTCAGCAAATTCCTAAAACCAGTTTAAAGGACCAGTGTGTCGGATTTAGTGGCAATCTTGCAAATTGCAAACACCTTGCCTCAGTCTCCCCTTCCAAGAGTGAAGGACAACCTACAATGGCTACAAAGGCACAAACACCCACATCTAGAGTGAGTGTTTGGTAGGACCGACACCTTCTAGTCGGCTGATCAATTGGTTGGTTATCAATTGGTCAATTGGTATAGCAATGTCTGAAAAATAAATGGTCAAACTACAGGAATTAATTAGCTTGTCAACACTCCGTAACTTTGATTAGCACCATTTATGTTACCAAGTAGAGTCACTTACACTGTGGCTGATTTAATTAATCGAGAGAAAGCATGCATTTTTTTCCCCACGTCGATCAATCGATAGGTTGAAGAGTAGGTAGAGTTTCAGTCAACAAAGATTTTTACTTGCCCACAGCCCTAGTGATTGGTTTGTCCATTCTCGGCTGCTGTAGACGATGTTAATTCAACGTATGTACACAGATGCTGCATTGGCCTTTGGATTGTCCATCAATGTTGCCGCCATATTGGACAGGTCAACAGATTTCAATAATATTCAAGACTTCAGGATCTACATGGAGTAAGTTGGGGAAAAAAACAACCTAATTTTCTCACCTCATGTGGATCATAAATCTTTGAATACAACACAACGGATTATAATCATACATGTATTTGTTTACAGACCAGTCTCGACCTGTCCAGTATGGTGGCGACATTGAGGTAACACAGTAAAAAGCCAGAACGATCAATATGGCGTCTCTGTATGTCTGTGGTTCAACATGTTTGACCACATGGAAGAGGACTTGCACTCTTTGTAGATATAAGCAGCTCATTCTAAGGTAACAAAAACAGAACGATTCTTGTTTTCAGGTGATCACTCACAAATGAAAACATACTTATGAATATTAAATTCAATTTCTGCTATATTCTGCCAATAAATCCCTGTAAATCTTTCACATTGGACCGTTAACATCTCCTCCACTTGCATTTGTTGATCATCCTGAATGTTCTGCAGTTGCAAAGCCCCAAAATATGAATCCTCGTGTTTACTCGTCTGTGACTGACTGACTGACATCCTCTGCTGCTCGTCTCTTGCAGGTTTCTCCTGCGCTGCCATCTGAGGAGGGGAGCCCACAGCGGCCCTCTCCCCTGGGACACCATGAGAATACCGTCTCCAAAAATAGAGGTCTCCTCCTCTTCTTCCAACTCTTCCGCTCTTCCAGGTATCTGTCGCTTCCATTTGCATTACTGGATGGAGGACACACTCTCAGATCATCGTGCTCACGCTCCCGCGCAGACATGATCTGCACCCCGCCGAGGAGTGCTGTTGATGCTTTTAGTCAAGTATTGCAGGAAGATTGCGTAGCCGACTCATAAAGTCAATCCAAGGTGAAGCGTGTGAGTGTGTGTGATGTCTTCATTGATTAGATACCTCTATTATTAGCAACATCCCTATGCAACCTGAACTATGGCAGCTTTAAAGGGATGGCATATCACAGCTGTATCATGCATGTCTGGAGCTGAATCGAACTTGACTGTGATGTTTGTGTGTGTGTGTGTGTGTGTGTGTGTATGTGTGAGAGTGTGTGCAGGGTGTTGGAGCTAAAAGAGAGGCGTGCTGCTGATGATGACTGTTTTCAGCTTTAATTAACAGGTTTCTGTTTCTGTCTGGATCACAGCTCACCTTTCCTCTCTGAGGACGAAATGGCAGATATGAACACGTTCGACAAAACCCTGGGAGCTGAATCAAGACCAAGCATGAAGAAACAGTATCTGGAGTATTACGATTTGGATTATAAAGAGTTTAAAGAGAGACTGTGGGCTCACGAGACGCAGGACAACACATGAGCACATGTACACAGCTGTATTCCTGCGTTTTCTTTCATGTTTAGAGCTAATTATCCTTCAGTACTGAAACAGATTCCAAGGGGGGCTCAAGTTTTCTTAGACAGAAGTAGTCAGGGCTCCATGGAAAAAAACAGGTTTGCAAGAGTAAGGCCCCGTGTCCAACAATGTGTGTGTTCCCAGCTGAAAGCGACAGGCACTCTTCTAAAAACATTCAGCTGCGAGCTCATGACGGCGATTGGAGACGCATCGCTATTTCAGCTGAGATATTCTGGTTCCTATGATATCAAATATCCACAGAAGTAACTCTTAATTTATGTTTTTTGTGCTATCAGCAGATATTGAGTGTAAAAATGTTAGCACAAGGTAGAGTGGCCTACTTGCTCTGGTCTTTGCTCTGGAAGCATGTAGAAAAAGACAAGAAGCCAGTTGACGTGAGATTTTGTGGCAGAGGAAACATCTCGGCGAGTACCGTCATTTGGCTCAAGAGCTGAAGTTGGACAGAGCTCTGTTCAAGGAGTGAGAGCAAGACACAGTTTGTCCCGCCCCTCCTCCACTGTGATTGGACAGCCGGGTAAACAGTGACAGTTTGAACGAAGCGTTTTATCCAAAGTTGAATATTTTTCAACTCTTGGCAACCAGAAATGCTCAGTGCTCAGGGCAGAAGAAAGACTCTCAGTGCCTCATCATGCTGCGGGCATTTGTAGCAGAGTGTAAATACACAACGTTCCCATTGGAAACAATTAAGAAATACAGTGGCCTCAGGAAAAAATGGTTTGATTTACACAGCCCCTCAGGGTAGGAATATCGGGATAAGCCAATCAGAGGCAGAGTGGGGCAGGTCATGACTTCTGGGAAAAGGGAAAGTAAGTTAAGGTAAAGTGAGGTAAACTTTGTTGTCACACAGGGAAGTTTGTTTTGGACTCAAAGCTACTGCATCACACAGCCACATAAACACAGATACTACGCACAAACAGTTTCCTTCAAATAATATAAAGACAATACTTTCAAGTAATCTAACCATGTAAAATCAGCCAGTTTCCAACAGTAGAATCAAGTCTAAACAGCAAGTTAATGAATTGTGAGGCTGCAGTATTCTAGTCCCTAAATCAAAGTCATATATATATGTATATATATATATATATATATATATATATATATATATATATATATATATATATATATATATATATGTATATTTATATATGTATTCTTACAGCCATTCAATGTTTTTATAGCAGATGAGATGAATTAGCTTTTCTACCACTTAAACCTAAAGTATGGCTCTCGGAGCAGCACCTGAAATTCAGGGTTCAGAGTGTGTCTTAGGGTCTTCTGTGCCTCCCTGAGCACAGATTCCTCATATAAAGGCTGAAGACAGTGTTGATTGTGCAAATTTAGACTTTAACTGTGCTGGTTACCATACCATACTTGCATGCCATATCGAATTACACTACTAAGCACTTCTCAACATTAAAAGCTGCACTCCAGTCGAGGAGTCAGTCAAATGATATTCGACACAAACAGACAATGCAGCAGACCGTGAGTTGGGGTTGCAAGCAGAGCAGCGCCACTGGAAGTATAAAAGGGCGTCAAAAAAAGGTGTCTGTAGCCCTCTGTGAAATATCCATAGTTCAGTGCCTAATGAATGTCCTTTTTCAAGATAAAATCGCACATTTTGGAGTGGCCTTTCATTGTGACCAGTCCGAGACACACCTGTGCAATTATCCTGCTGTTTAATCAGCGTCTCTAAATGCCACAGGTGTCAGGTGGATGGATTATCTTGACAAAGGAGAAGTACTCACAAGGATTTTAAGAAATTTGAGAGAAATAAACCTTTTGTGCGTACAGAAAGAAAGTCTTCAACTACTTCAACTCATGAAAAAAGGGGAAAAAAGTGGTGTTTATGTTTTTTTCTGAGTATATTTTCTAGACTTTTCGCAGAGAGCCCATTTTTATACATCCATCCTAATAAATAGAAATCCCTAAAGTCCATATTCCCCGTTTCTAGTGAGAGAATGAATCACCTTTGGATCACATGTGTATAACTTAATCTCTTGGTATATCCGATGATGAAGTGCTGTATCGTCAGGTTGACAGTTTGGGTCTCCCTGGGGTGTTTCTCTCGTCTGTTCTTCAGCTAATGTGAATTTGCGAGCCTGGAAGATTTATTGGGCCTCGCAGCACGTGGACAGTGTGGCGGTCGGTGTTTCCATCCCATTCTTCCGTTTGATTACACATGCAGATGGTTTATCTGGCCTGATTGTCAGCTGGTGGTAAAGTCCTTGTCAGCAGTTTTGGATTTCCTGCAGGAGTCGATATCTGTAAAAGACTGAAGCAAGAGTATATTTGTCTATCAATCTGTCTATTGAGTATGTAGAGTACTACAGAGACACAAATACTGGTAGGCTGTGACCGACAAAGTATGAATAAAGTGCCACAGAAATAACTTCATGATGAACAACGTCCCTCCCTGAGAGCTCGGGGAAGTCGTAGCATCTGCCATCCAGCACTTAACCATAACACTAAATGTTTCAATGTAATTATATGCAGTCGGTGTGATAATAAGTAAATCCTCTCATTAATTGGGTCTTAGGATTGTGTAGCTCTTGCTGTCACAGCTAATTGACCCCAAAGAATGAGGTGGAGTACATCTGTCTTCATTTGTGCGCAGCTCTAATTAACACCACCACCAGAACTGGGAAGGGATGCGTTTGCATACATCTGTGTGTGTGTGTGTGTGTGTGTGTGTGTGTGTGTGTGTGTGTGTGTGTGTGTGTGCATGTATGAGAGAGACATGGGATCTCTTGACCCCAATCAACCGAGCCGGACTGTATGGAGAGAGAAGCATGAATGTAGTACATTTTATTAACTTTTTTTTTATATATTTCATCCTATGATAATGGTATTCACCCTTAGATTCGCCTGTGTTTTATATATGCTGGTTTATACCATATATTCAGAGCCGTATGCTTTATATCAACACAACCCTGCAGTCTTTTCTGTAGGCTCAGACACAACTCCGTCCCTGTATGAGACACTGTGATTGTGTCAATTTGCATGTTAAGATTTGGTCTCTTAGAGCAGAAGGGCCAGTTCACCCCAAACACATTTTTCCTCCTACCTGTGATGCTGTTATTCATCTAGATTGTTTTGGTGTCAGTAGCAGGGTTTTGGAGATATTGGCTGTAGAGACGTCTGCCCTCTCTTGAATATAACAGCACTCAGATTTTGGTACTCAAAGCACCAAAAAAATACACTTGAAAAATTCAACACCAGTGTCTCTTTTCAGAAATCATGACCAGGTTATTCAAGAAAATCCACCAGCCTTGTTGTGAGCCATTCCTGTAGGGACTACTTTCTTTCTCGTAGCAAAAAAGTAGTTCTGGAAGATTCTACTGCAGAAAGAAAGTAGCTCTTATATGAAACTGCTCGCAACAAGGTGTGTGGATTATCTTGAGTAACTAGGTCAAGATTTCTGGAAAGCGAGATTGATGTTGTCACTTGGAGTATCGCAAGTTGAGTTCCATTGGAGAGAAGGAAGACATCTCCAAAACATGGCAACTCACACCAAAACTATCTAGATGGATAAATAACACTACAGGTGAGGGGTGAACTGTCCTTTTAACACCAGTGACTTGTGACTTCACTTGGACTTGATCCTCTTGACAATGCGTGATATCTTCCCCCAAACCCAAAGACTAAAAAGTCTCTTATTTTAAAAGTGTGTCACGAATCAATTGATTTCACTCCATTTCCTGAATCAGCTCACTAAGTGCTATTCCTACTCGACAAGTCGACTGTTAATTCCCCAGATGCATTTAGTTTGCAGCAGCATCCAGTCAAATTGCAGGAGAGAACCATGAAGAACTAAGGTTACAAACAAACAAAATCAAACTGATATGCAAAAAAAGTGTGGGTACAGATGGAACAAAGGTCAGGACTTGGGACTTGACTGCAAAGACTTGAGACTTACTTGTGACTTACAAAACAATAGCTTGATCCCACCTCTGGTTCTGCTACCACTTGGTGAGGCAGAAACTTTAGGTATCAATCCTTTATTTATTACTTTTTAGCTAAACACTTAGACATCTCTGCTCACTTGTTGCATAGTTGTATCTCAGCAAATGATGCAACTTATCTCAGTTTCATCATTTGGTGTAAAAGTGTCACCGCTGGTTCAGATCGAAGAGGAAATGAAACCTCTTCTGTGCAGTCAGCCAGAAACCTGCAATTACTGAGTTTTTGGTTACTTGGAAACGACAACACTGATTATTTTTTATTTTTTTTTTATCAGCTTTAAGTTGTTTTAGTGAACTAGTGAGCTACAAAGAACTTGATCATTCATTTACAGTTGTGTTTCTGGCCACCTAGAAAATCTAAGTCTAATATTTTATATCTATCTCTTTAACTCCACTGTGTTCACAAGCTAGTTGCTAACTTTGTCTGTCTGCTTTTTAGTGCTGAGCAGGTAGTGTACAGTGTGGTTTTAGACCTTTCTCAGTAAAAATTTCTGCCTGGTGAAAAACATGCTCTTTAGAGTATTAAGACTGAACCAGAACATTAAAGTTGTAGTTCCTAAAACCAAAACAATGAGCTCAAACATGTTTGAGTTTTTGACTGTTGAACAAAAGACGTAATCTTAGGATGTCACTTTGGGCTCTGAGAAACTGTGATGAACAATGTTTGGACATTTTATAGAGTGGTAATGAAAATAATCATCAGATTGCTGGCCTGGTTGGTAGAGCGTACTGAGCTTTGCTGCATGTAGTTCCTCCTTTTGTGTCTTATCAAATAAAAGCATACAAGCAAATGAAAAAGTGGATATGAAATGACTTTTTATTGCAATCAGAATTCCTTTTCAAGGAAGTTTTTTACTATTATAGTTATGGTATTTGCAGAAGCACCGTGGGGGACATGAGTGCAAAAATGAAAAGAAAAATTTTCAAATTTATCAGCTGGTGCGTTTTAGTGAGAAAATGTGCTCTTTCAGATTGATTTGAAGGTCCATTTACTTGCCACTCCCCTCCTAAGTGATGTTAAGTGAACAGGAGGGATTAACGTCTTGCTCAAGGACACTTCGACGGGACTCTGTGTTATTGATGGACAGAGTAGCCGTGGAGGAGATGCAATCTGACACTGTCTGCTTACGGGACAACCTCATTCGCCACCTCAGAGGACACAGACGTCCATCCTGTTCCTCCCCGCACATTAAGAAATTATCTTAGCTTTGTTTCCCCCTTTACTGAGATAATAAACTCTGAATATATTGATGACTTCTCCCTCCAGAGGTGCTATTGCTCCTGATGTTGATTACTGTTTATTTTGATGAGTAACAGTGATGTGTTACTCTCTGTAGCCTCCCCAGCAGCAGCCTCCTGGACTTAGTGGACTCTCTATCTGTCTGCCCACGCTTTCTCTCCCTTGTTCTTCAATCCTTTAATCTCTGCATAAACCCACTCTGACTTCATAGCCCTGAGTCATACTGTATCACATCAGACTCCTCTCCTCTCCTCTCCTCTCCTCTCCTCTCCTCTCCTCTCCTCTCCTCTCCTCTCCTCTCCTCTCGTTTCTCACAGTATATTTTTGTGTTGTCATTGTGTTTCACCGTGTGTGAGTTCTTCCTGTCACCGCTACACAAACAGCAGGGGGTGCTGCTCTATCAATTCATTGCTGATGCTGCTTGCTGATTCCATAGGAGCAAATCTGATGGCTTCCCCTCACTCTGTGTGTGTAGGGCTGTATATATGTGTGTGTGTGTGCATGTGTGTGTTTGAGGGTGTTATTTTCCCACTGATGAACTAATGCATAGATAACAACAGAACCAGAAAACACTCAATCAAACAACAAAGGAACAAATGCTTTCTGAAAAATTGCTGTTGATTGGAGCATTCATTACTATCATCAGCTAATTATTTCTAATTTGAGACCAGACTACAAAAAATAATCATAACATCCACAAACAGCACATTAAAGCTGCAGTAGTAGATAAAGTTTACTGAACTCTTACTTAATAAAAAGTACACTGAAATGTTAAAAGTCCCGTTATTTTGTTATCTTAAAGTTTTTATTATGAAGCAGCAAAATCAGAGAAACTAAACTTCAAACCACAGGGATTCAGTTAGAAGCTACAAAAGTACTGACAGCTGAACACAGAGACATTTAAAAAAAAAACAAAAAAAAACCTCTTTCTCTCTGCACACACAAGTTCAGTCTCTTTCAGGCAGAACGGCAAACTTGTCTATTGGCAACTAGAAAAAGGTCAACTGCCTTTTTTCGTGGGTTTAGTCATGTTTTAAAAAAAACTTATATATGCACTAAATTTGGCGTAGTTTGTTGGCAGTAAGGTTGGATATCAATAATAGTTTTTAAATCAATATTTTGTGTCACATTATTGATTAGTTTTTACATTAAATAGCCATGTAATAAGCAGGATAATGTACATTATATGCCTGCATCTCCCTGTCAGGGTTAATTTCACCATAATGACCTGCTCACTGTACATTATCCCTTACAGTCACTGTTGGCACGTATTACTATAAATATAATCCATCCTGACCAATCAAATAAATGATTTCTGCTCACTGAACAGTGTAAGAGATAAGATTATCAAGCTTTGCCAATCACTGATTTGCACACACTAGTTTCTGCTCCGGAGGGCTGCAGCCTTCCAGTAAGTGGAGCATGTAAGTGTTAGGTTTTATAGCCCAACATATGGGAAGGAATGGGAATGTCGATCAGGGCGAATTCCATAGCATCCAATGTGCTAAGATCCACAAAATGCCATCTGTGACCGGAGGCTGTGACAATTAAAACAGCACTAAATCTTCAACCAGAGAGGCTGATTTGTGATGTGATGTTCATCAGTGATGTGAAATGATGTCAAACGCACGTCATCTGACTGTGAGGCCTCCAATCTGCTTCTGTAGTTTTAAATAAATGGATGGGTTTGTTCCTGTTTACCGCAACTGGTTTATTTTTTATGAGGCTGCGTGACGAAAGCAGGGCCGGTAACGATACCACAGGATCTCTGTGTGGAGTAACAATATGCCTCATCCTCCTCTCTGCACCCATCGCTCTCTTGGGTTGTGTGAGTGCGTAAGTGTGTGTTTGGTGGTGACGGTGGTGGTGGTGGTGGCGGCGGCGGCGGGGTGGGGGACAAGCTGTGTGTCTTGGTGTGGGGCTTGTGGGTGAGGAAGAGACAGAAGGAGAAAGAGAGCTGGTCCGCAGCTTTACCCATCCAGTGACTCAGCAATTTCAGGGAGAGGAATTTTTGTAAATAATCCTCTCTTCTCATTTCTGCTCCCTTCACTCCTTATCCCCTTTGCCCTTTTTGCTCTCCATCACTGCCTCTTCCTTCCTCGCTCCCAATAATCATTTATGTCTCATTACTTAATTGCTTTTGTACATAAAAATAACATCTCATCACTGTAATGACTCTCAATTAGAGAAAAGAGGAACAGCAAATTTGAAAACTCATCATCACACATCCATTGTCTTATTACCGCTCTGTTTCTAGAATAGCGATTGAGGTGGGAAACATAATCTGGTGAAGTAAAAAAAAAAGGGAAAGGCATTATTTAAATTCAGATCTTCAGCTGAATACCCATCACTGACAGCCCTCATCTGTTTAGCGCAGAGAGAGACGTCAGTGGCACTTTGCTGAAAGCAGAGAGACGCAGGGACAGAAATAGACCATACTGGGATATCTGAGGAGAGGAGGAGAAGGGAGAGGCCCTGGGTATTCTGCCATCCTAGATAACGCCGACTCTCCAGCGTGGTGGGGTGGAGAATTAACGCCGGCAGAGACAATGAGGAGCGTGAGCGTGCTCTGGGTCATGCACCGGACTTGTGTGTGTGTGTGTGTGTGTGTGTGTGTGTGTGTGTGTGTGTGTGTGTGTGTGTGTGTGTCTGTGCTTCTGGTCGCAGTAGTGGTGGTCTGATGGAGGAACGGGAAAGGAAATGAGCTTCTGTGTCAACCCTATTAGATTAGGAAGAGAGTCCACAAGAATCGTGGGGACACTGGGGAACAACTGTAATGCAAGAGAACGCATGTGTCATGGGTGTAAAATGTAAACTCAGCAGAAGATATTAAACATGGGCCATATTACAGAAATTTCTTATCTTATCTTAAGTCTTGAGGTAGAAAGGGTTGAAGATACAATTTTTTCCAATAGTGTTGCAGGAATTTAAGGAGTGAGTTCGCATATTAGCGCTTCGGTTCCCTCTTCTTGAAGTCAGCAGGTTTTTTCGATGGGGTTTTCATTATTTGCCTGAAATATGGCAAAACCACAACTGTCTCTACATAAATTCATGGTGATCCATCCAATATTCATCAAGATCATTAAGCCTGGACCAAAGGAGTGGATCAAATGACCAACTGACTATCTTACTTACCCATGTATGGACATTGCTATTAACAGAGTAATGCCATGAGCATTGCTAACAATCTGTCCAGCTGCATTAATCTCTTTCACACTTGTTGCCATTTTTCTTCCATTGTTTTCCTGGTTCTGGTTCAGGTAGATGATGTCCCTTAATCCTGACTACAATAGTTGTTGTTTTTCCCAACCATGGAAATAGCCATCAGTGAGCCCCAAAGCAAACTTGTTTGAAACTCTGAACAAATCAGACACGTGGACAGCAGTTCTGATGTCTTGAACCAGGCTAGTGTTACGTACTAAGACTTCATGACCACAGTTGTCATGACGACACCAGTCAGACGGGCTCACGCGTCCACCCAACATCCTCACATCGGAAATTATGTCTGTCAACATTTTAGTCCAAATACAGTGAGATCCTCTCATCAGCCACGTCAGATTGAACAAAGGGTCACCATGACTGGTTTTACTTTTCCTCAAAGCTTTCTGTACCCAAACCTCACTCCCACTCACTCCCATTACTCACCACTTCTTTATACTGGTTTGACTTATCATACCTGTATGGAGGCCAGATATGATGCAGAGGACTGTGCCCAGATGACATGGACATCAGAACATGATGAACAAAGTAGAAATCTGTGGACTGGTGCAGTAAAGTAACTATATATCTCTGTCTCATCTTCATTATGGCAGCTATTATTCAGTATTATAAGTTTAAAAGCCATCATTCGCTTTTTGACGGCAAGAAAACTGAATTTGTTAAGTGGACTAAATTGTTTTTGAATGTGCCTTTCATTTCTGCCTACACATCCTCGTTTATTTACATAAATTTTGTTTTTCCGTCAGTAACTGTTGCAACATCTTGTCATTTGTTTGCAGTGAAGTGGTTAATGGTGTTTGACAGGCCGTGTCATCAGCTGAGTGGCCTAAGATTTTAATGATGAAATGTTTTCTTCAGTGAACTTTTCTCCACAGTTTTTAGCCAATTATTCTGATCAGTGGGGGTGAAAGGGTATCATGTATTTGTCTCCTCTGTTTTGCTACAAGACTTCCCCCCTTGACACTGTAGATAATTCGTTGGGATCGTACTTTTTTCAGTTGCAACTTATTCTGCTCACCTTTCGGATGATACAGGTGACAGTTTTTAAAATAAGCATGAATATTGCTATGATCAGAATTTTAAAATATTGTGTACAGGATAATCTTTGAATCTGGAAAAGGAGTAACAAAAAAATGTACACACAAAGCACATGTGATTATTGAACATATATTGAATTAATGTTGTCTAATGAACACCTACTAGAAAAGTGCATAGAATTAAGTCATGCAAATTATTAATGTATAGTGAACTTGAACACTACTCTGTCAGCAAGTTCTCTAATTATGGTAATTATGGGGATTCAAGTTCTGCATCACCTTGTCAGGGTTTATTTTGCTATGACCCACTCAGTATATCTTGTCTCTGGCTTAAAGTCCCACTCTGCTAACAGTAAATTTGCACATGTGATTCAACCAGTCCAGTCCCTCTCCTTTAGTTTGTAGAAGATGCTACATCTAAAGTTGTGGCTGCAAGTCAGACACCTAAAAAAAAAAAACAGGACAGCGCCTGCTTCAAACAAATAAAGATAAATGTGTCACGTCACAGTGAGAAACAAACAGACAGACAATACGGCATACAGTGCAGGCTCATTAGACACTAAGCTGAGCACAGAGCCTTTCAGTACATTTTTACTGCATCTGTGTGTCTTAGCGGGACTTAGCCGGGGTCTGTTTGTTCCCAGGTGAGCGAGAGCGCCGAGGGTGCTGTTAGGACCCAGGGCTGCTCTGCGTGAAGGTGATGGATGCTGTGGGATTTCTTTATCCTCCTGACAATTAGACCGTCACCGCTGTTCTCCCCCCTCGCCGAAGCAGCGGCCTGCTTGAGATGCCTCAGCACACAGTCATCAATCTCTTCTAAGGCCACTTAAAATCACTACTAGAGATTATGTTTCTGCACAGAGTGCTGGATTCCACTACAAAATGCAGGATTATGCATTAGTGATTATGGTCACATAGCCAAACACAATGACAGAGCAGAACAGACTGGCCCCTGGGCTAATGCTCGACAGCAACCAAAAGCCCTACACTGCCCGCCCGAATTAAATAGCTCTGTTAAAGGGTCACAGCAACACAGTTTGTCTTGTTTATAGTTTTTCTCTGTTTTCTGTCACTTTCTCTGTGCCTCCGCTCACTCCCATCATCTGAGCTGCTAATAGTTTTCACACACACACACACACAAACTCTCACACACACACAATGAGTCTGGAAAAATGACCCTGTGATTTGTGCAAAGCCAATTTTCTGTTGCTGATTATTTCCCTATGTAAGTGTGTCAATAAATTAGCTGCTCCCGTTTGAGATTGAATGTCTCTGAGTATACGAGCGTTTTCACCTCAAACTTCACCTGCTGCAGCCTGCGGTAAGGAAAGAAAGTCTGGTATTTTTCAGCCTGGATCTTCCTCTATTCTAAAGTCAGGCAACCAGACAAGCATCCTAACACTTAACTCTGATTTTACATAAATTATTCAGGCAGTTAGTTTGTTTAGTCAGCAAGTTGTCCCAGACGTGAATCAGCAGGTAGCTACAATAACTAATCCAGGGGGCTGCTTTTAGTCAGACTCAGAGACAAGTATCTGACATGATTTATGTAAAATGTATTTCCAAAGTGTCAGGAGGCTCATGAGGCCTGCTTTGATATACTTTAATAGATGCTGCCATTTGATGAATTAGCGTAAAGCTCATTTTCATCCGCAGTCCTTTGGCAGGTGGTAATTACCACATACCACTGAGCGACCACTCAGGTCAACCAGTCCAAATCTTTTGGCTACACAGAGTACTAAACGTAAATCTAAAGGCGACTGCTGTTTTGCTGCCCTTGCAGCCAGACTCTGGAAGAGTCTCCCCCGTCCTGTTAGATCAGCTCAGTCGGAAATGTAACGTTTTACTTAATTACTTTTATTCACGTTTTTTATGTTGTTTTCATCTTGTTAGTTATTTACATCATTTTCACATTGTTACATCTTTGTCCTTTCTTCTATATTGTCACGTCTTTTATGTTGTTTTCGTCTCTTTCATCGTTTTAGTCTTGTTACATTTTCTTATGTTGTTGTTTTGTCTTGTTATTTCTTTTACGTAGTTTTCACCTTGTTATGGCTGCATCAGTTTCATCTTGTCACATGTTTTCTTGGTTTTCACCTTGTTATGTGTTTTACATTGTTTTCATCTTATGTTTTTTACATAATTTTCACCTTTTTACAACTTGGTCGTTTTCATCTTGTTACATCTTTAGTGTCATTTTTGCCTTTTTACATCCTCATCATTTTCATCTTGAAATGTTTTTTTTTTTTTTTTACTTTACTTTCACCTTGTTACATCTTTGTTGTTTTTATTTTGTTTTACATCCTTTTTGTCTTCTTATGTCATTTTCATCTTGTTACGTCTTTTAAATCATTTTCAGAAATGTTTTACGTCTTGTCGTCTTGTTATGTTTTACGTAGTGTTTGTCTTGTTACGTCTTTTAAGTCTTTTTTGTCTTGTTGCTTCTGTTGTTTTCATCTTGTTACATCTGTCATGTGTGATATTGTATTTTCTGTGTTACTCTCCTATCCATTTATGTTGAAATCAGTTGTGAAGGTGGTGCGCACTAATTCTCCTCAAATGCATTGAAACTAAAGTAACAAGTAAAGCAACGAGTAAAAGTAAAGAGATGACAGAAAAGTAAGGTACAGATACCTGAAAACTCGAGTACAGTAACTAAGTATTTGTCCTTCATTCCAATCGCCATTTCAAACTGTCATCCTAGGCAGTGCTGATCAAATATGAAACAAGATTCTGTTACTGCATGACGCATTTCTCACTTGAAAGGTTTTTACAAACATGTTAGTGTACTGTTTAGTTGTAATACAAGAAGGCTTGTGACCGAGTTGCCCTTATTTCCTGCTGAACGGACAAGACAAAATCAAACACCACCCAAGTTGCTGTCAGTGATACTGTGTATGCTCTGGTTGCAAAAAAACAAAACAAAATGACAACCACGATAATACCAAACTCAAAATGGTAGCCCACAAACCGATGGGTGAACTAAGGAGCCCTCAAATTTTTTCTGTTTACATTCAGCTTTTCTCACCAAAATTCATTGTGTCTATCCTTGAGGCCTGTATTTCCTTCCTCATAAAATATTTGCAAAGCTGAATTTTTGATTATTTGCGTTACTTACATCCATGTGTACTTACTACCAGTCTTCCTCCTCTCTGCTTTTGTTGGCGCTTCACATTTTCATGCATGTTACTGCCACCTGTAGATCAGTTGAACAGTGTGAAACATTTGGCAGGGATGTGTACAAGCCCGCTCATAAAAATATTCCTCAATTAGCGTTGCATGTGGTTAAAAACCCTACAGGGTACCTTTAAATTAAATAGTTTGCCACACACTTTGAATGTCTGATTAGTTAATAAAAGCTTTGTGATGAGGGGCACACTTGAATGGAGAATATTTTTGTCTTTCACTATGTGTGCGAGCGTGTGTGATAGTGTGTGAATGTGTGAGTGTGTGTGCTCTGATGAATAGCCACAGTGTCACTGAGTACAGACCTTGACAGAGCAGAACAGATGAGATGATTCAGAAGGCAAAGCATTGTCCTGGCTCTCATCACTTCAGTTGGCGGCCCAGAGCAAATATTATCGGTGGAAGTGGATGATGGAGTGAAATCACTGAGCGGAGGCTTTTGTTTCCTGTCGCAAAACAATCGCAGCTGAAAGAGCCCGAAGACCCGGGGAGATTAAATGTTTTGCTAACGAAACAAAGTGCTGTGAGGAAGAAAAAAAAAAAAAGGTCATCTGCCTGGAGTTTTTTTTTTTTCATGAATCATATTTCCTCCCAGCGTATCACTGATTTGCTTTCCACTTCATCCTCTCTATTTCTCTCCTGTTCTTTTGGCCGGGGGGTTCATGGACGTTTCTGGGTCGTCTGTAATGGGAAGTGTTTAGCAGAGCAGATGCATGGAGTGCTGCTCGGGCCAGCTGCTCACAGAGAGCCCAGCAGCCAACCTTTCAGCTCCTCTCCTCCTCCTCCTCCTCCTCCTCCTCTGCCTCGTTTCCCATTTTCATCTTTTTTTTTTTTCTTTCAACAGAAGGGAAATTTAATGACAAAAGCCATAAAAAGTGGCTATAAGTGAAGTTCAGAGGAAAAACTTGCTGAATTATCATTTTACTTTGTGTTCAGGGACTTTCTCAGGAAGCCACATTTAAACAGTTTATAATTTATGTAAAACATTGTATGTATGAGCTGGATCCTGGATGCAGGCTGTGACCTTGTTGCTGCCCTCTTCTTCCTCCTCCTCCTCCTCCTTTCCCCCAAGAGACACACTGCTCATTACATAATTTGTTGCTGTAAGCAGCCAATTTGACTGTAAAGCTTTGCATCACAAGTCCGAATTCATGTCTCACAATTCAAAAATATTAAATAATTGAATGTGTAAATCTAAGGTGTATGAATTTTAAACCATTTTATCTTTTTTTCTTTGCTTAAAGGCTCAGCATGTTTACCTTGCAAGGCAGCTGGATTCAGTCTTCAATTTATCTGTTTGTGCCTACGCCAAAAGTGGTACAGCCAATCAGTGTCCTAGGAGGGACTACTGGCAGCTATGGGCGTGGTTTTTATGTGTGACAACAAGCGTCCATGGAAGCGACGGACCGAACAAGAACGGAGGACGGTGTGGAAGGCTTTTCTTGATGGAAAAGGTCTTCACTCTTTTCCCAGCCGGCCTCAGCAAAAGTTTGATCTGATTGGTTAAGGTTAGCCTGTGTGATAGACAGATCCAATCACCTGCCATGTGTTTTTTTTAAAGTGTCTGCCCTTTTCCAAACAGTTTCTGAAGACGACTTCCCTGTGTAATATATCATCTGGCGTGTCTGGTTACCGGTGTGTAAGATTTAGGGCTGTTATATCATCAGATGGTGGAGATCCTCGTCCACGGAGTTCGCCATATTGCACTGCCATGTTTCTACGGAAGCCCAGAGAGGACAAAGCAAACACTGACTCTAGATATGTCCTTATGCATTTCTAATGAGTTTCATGGCCAAAGTAGGTTCTCCTACACACTTGGAAGGCGAGAGTGAGGCAAGGTGTTCACAATCTGCAAACTCACCGGTAGATGCAGCTAAATCATACAGGGTTCTTTATGCATGGAAATACAATTACAAGTTTGTGTAATTATCTTGAAAATGGCTTGGTGTAGACTAAAATTGCTCTTCTGTCTGTTCAGTTCATCTGCATCTTACCTCAATTAGTCTTCTGCTTTAAAAATGTCAACTTATGACTTCCAATTTTATCCAATTTTTATGAACTCATCTTAGGTCGTGAAGATGAATCAGCATCATCTACAGACCTTTGCTGATCTAAAGTTAAAAAAATTATTTAAGACAGACACAGACTTCTCACTCTTTATACTATGTCAAAAGCTGCAAAAAAGGTTTTTATTAATGCAGAGAGAGGAACATTAACAAGTTGTTTCTTGCCAATATATAAAAAGAAAATCATGTTCACAGGGTAATCCATTTTTAACCAGAAATGATAGCAGAGGTTGTGTGTTGCCACGTGTGCTAATAATAAATTCTCGTGTCACTGGACAGCTGGAACAAGGAGGGACACAAAATGTCTTTGCCATTTGATGTATGCGTGCAGTAAGTGTGCCACTGAATTGCGGACTGAATTACAGTTTGGTTGGGGTCATGTGATTTATGGGCCATGTGTCCTTGGATGAGGACTGCACTGATCAGTCAGAGGAGAATCTCTCTTTTTGTCGAGGAATAAAACAAAGCAAAACAACCCCCCTCAGGGATGGGAGATAAAAGGATCGACAAATTAAATTGAATTCCTGTTAATAAGATGACATAGAAGATCACGTGACCCTTCCCTCCTGTCTCTTACTGTGTGTTTTTCTCTTGATCATCTCAGCTTGACGCACTTCTCACTTCCTCCCCATGCAGCCCACTGTCCAGCAACTGTGATGTGACAGAGGCTGCCTGCGGCTGTAAGATGATTTACTGTATCTGTGTGTGTGTGTGTGTGTGTGTGTGTGTCTTGCTCACTGACTCATTCATGGACTCAGAGCTCGGACCAAATGCTAATCCTGGCATTCAGATTTGAGCTGTGTTCTCTAGACGCTCCCCGGTGAAGAGAGACATGGCTGAAGCAGCCTCAGCACAGAGGAAATGTGAGGGCAGAGGGGGGGAACGTTTGTAACTTTGTGTGTCGTCTTTTCATACTCACACATACACTTTAGAAATAAAGGTGCCGACTAGAACCATAAAGGGTTCTTCGGTTTGTCCTCGTAGAAGGACCCTCTTTGGTTTCCTGGTAGGACCAGTTCCTTTTATACTCCAAGAGTCTCATCCTGGACCCACACAGGGGGTTCTTTCGAGAATGCTTTTGTATGCACAGGGTTTCACCTAGAACCCACCCAGGGTGTTCTGCCAACAACCCTTTTTTAGTCCAATGGTTTAATCTAGAGCCCACCCAGGGGGTTCTACCCACAAGCCTTTTATATTTCAAGAGTTTAATCTAGAAGGACTACTGAGGACCCTCTTATATTTCAAGGGTTTCATCTAGAACCCACCCATTTTGTTCTATCCACAAGCCTTTTATATTTCAAGGGTTCTATCTAAAACCCACCAAGGGCGTTCTACTGAGGACCTTTTTTATATATTCCAAGGGTTGTATCTAGAACTCACTCAGGAGGTTCTAACAACAACCCTTTTATATTCCAAGGGTTTCTTCTAGAACCCATCCAGTTGTTTCTACCCAGAGCCCTTTTATAAATCAAGGGCTCTATCCAGAATCCAGTTCTATCTAAAACCCACCTAGGGGCTTCTACCGAGAACCCTTTATTATTATGCTACAAAGAACCCTTAATGAATCCTTGACAAAAAAGTTCTTCAAGGATTTCAATCTTCTTTGGATGAAAAGGGTTCTTACAAAGAATCCTTGAAAAGCTCTTTCTTCAACAAAGGGTTCCTCAGAGCCAAATGGTTCCAGGTAGAACCTCT